>NC_070605.1:28802303-30052303 GCF_027172205.1 Podarcis raffonei | reverse complement strand
TTGGCAGGTGCTCTTAGGAATATTGCCGATCAAAGGAAACATACTGGTTGCCTGTGGAAAACTAGCTCCTTCTTCTTTTTACATGTTACCTGCCTATGCTTCTCTAAAATGTGACATTGGAGCAAACTACACCATTGCACATGCCTCTACTGGACCACACCACTTGCAATATACACATACAACCTAATCCGGAAACTCTGGTGCATGGGTGGGTATCAATGCACACAAAGGTTCTGGATGGTCAAAGATGTTTCCATTCAATTTTACGGGCAGCTCTATGCATGGTGCATGCCCCCAAGAACTCCACACTGGCCAAATCGCCAACATTAAATAGAATGTGCATCCAAACAATGCTTAGCACATTTTTTTTTTTAGGCTAGTGGTAAACATATTCACTTCTAACTTCAAAGTAACTCCTATACCCACCTATCAGGGAATAAGCCCACTGAACTCAATAGGACTTGTCTCTTAGTATAGGATTGTACCATAAAGATCTAAATAAATGTACTTTTACAGCGCTTGTCAAAATGACAAAGAATGCTCTTAAAGAAGAAAAGTTAGAAATGTTGACACAAGATTTATGCATTTGGATCTGAGTAAGTGACACAGACTTGGCTACAGGTTGGTACCATTTGTGCAGGTGAAGATACATCATATTCCATTTTTGCATCATCTTTTATCATTCAGACTTGGAGCTCGCTTCATGCATAACACTGCCTTGTGAATAAGTAGTTCTTTGGATCCTGGCCCATATCCTAAAGTAAGAGTATCGCCTATAACTTTATCTAGGTCTTGATCCATAGAATCATGGAAACTCTGTGGGGTTTCCCAGGCAGTTTTAAAAATGACTTGCTTATAGAGTAATGAAACAAAACACAAATCCACTGGGCATGCTGAAAGCTGTGGGAATACTCTCTGATCATTGTACTGATTTTATACTTGACACTGTTTTTTTGGTTTTTTAAACCAACCCTAATTTTCTATGTTTAGCCTAATTTGCAATCAAAAAGGTTTAATTCTGTAAAGCAAGATGCCAGGTTTTTCTAAGATTTGCTTGATTATATAACCTTACTGAAATTAAAATAACAACTGGAAAGGGATTCCAAATCCAATTCACAAATTCTTTTGCAGTGTTCTTCAATTCATAATTTAAAATTCAATCATAAATGCATAGTAATTATATGCAATTTTACATTCCATTAACCTTGCTTTGTTTTAATTATAAAGCTCTTTTGTTGGATTCCTTTAAATGATCCAGTTTATAATTTCAGGCTGTTCAAGGGAGCACTTTAATTCTACTGCACATTCATCAACTGTTTATGTCCTGTTAATTGTTGACAACTGCACAATTGCATTCTCTAGCTATGATTGATGAATTGCATTCAAACTTTAGCTATTAAGAAGAATAAATATTTATAACAATTTCCTCTTTGCCACCAGGAGGGCAATATCAAAAGCTCAGGACAGAAAAAGTAGTCTTTTAGCAATAATTATATGCATATGATCTGATAGGTATTTTGGTTAAAACTATGGGTTAGAAAAATATGACTACAGAGATTTTGTTTTCATTCATTTATGCTCACATCAGCAAAAGCAGCAACTTTCCCCCTAGAAAGCTAATGATCAGAAACTAAGAAAATGAAAATATGTTATTTACTGAATTTATGTAGCCATACATTAAAAAATCACACAATAAATAAATTTTGATTTGTTTAGTGCTTATAGTATAGAATCAAATATACCAACAGATCTGATTGTCTCATGTGACAAAACCATGCAAAGGAATCATGCCACTAACAAATGTTAGAAGCCCCTAGTATATTCCAGGGCATAAAGGGGAGATAGTTTTCTTCGTTTGTTTGCTTAGCTAATGTATGTTCTGATCTTGCATCCAAAGACTTCTAATGCCAATAAAACTCTAGTGCAGTCTTTGACCTCTGGCACAAAGATTACAGTAAATCCATGTGGATATAAGTGATTTATCAGTGCAGGTTATTCTGTTTCTACACACAAAATAGTGTGAGGAATTTTTTTTGCTCAGAAAGCTTATAAACATTTACAAAAAGTGGCATATTTCATTCTGACTACACTTACTGTATTATTCAAACGTATCACACAAGTGATTGTAAATTAAGTTTTATAAATTTGAGATCTTACATTTCACCCTTGTTAATCTTACACCCTCAGAAAAAAATAGACTTTAAAAACAATTTTTTAGAAGGGATACTTTCTTCATTTCCGTATATAGCCATATGATTAGATTACACATACTACTCCAATAGGTCAACAAAAATATACGTAGATATGGCAAACTCAAATTTAAATAGTCCTCTTGGCAGCTTAACTAAAAAGGTGCCTCAAAGGGGGGGAGGGGAGTTAAAACAGAGTATTCAGTAGCATCAACATTAAAATCACTTAGTTGAGAGTGCAAGTCACATTCCACATAATTCAAATTAAAACATAATTAATCTGGATTGCACCCAAAGTTCTAACTGTCATCACAACGAACTGGCATGCATAAAGTATCTATTTTATAATCTAGTACCTCAAACTAACATAGGGAATTATGATAAAAAAATAGTGCTCTGTCATTAACTGCACAAATACACTTTACTATATGATGTGCAGGGTACTCCAAAGCAGATGGAGCGGCAGATGGATTTGCAGATTGGGTTTCTTAGATTCTATCTGGAGTGGGGTGGACTTTGCTGCTTAAAGATGGTGGTGCAAATCTCAAAGCAACTTTAAACTATTGCATAGGTGTTCTTAGATAAATAAACATTTGAGTTCAGTATTTTATCTATTAACTAGAGAAGTATTTTCTAAGCAAAGCTTCCCTGCTGTTAAACTGTTTAATTAAAATAGTTTGTCCTCTGGTCTTCCTGGAGCAGATGGTGAAAGTATTATCACCCAAAGGAATTAGATACAAAATGACTACTTGTCCAAAAGCTTTAAAATTAATTACCTTCCTTCATTGATGAGCTCAATAAAAGCAAGTCCTGCATTCTTCTGTATAGAATTCTGCCATTCCTAAAGGGGAAGAATAAACCACCTTTTAAAAAAAGCAGCAATTAATTTTGAAAGTATTTAATTTTGATGTATAAAGATTATTTCATCCGTGTTTTACAAGGATTTCTCTGGTTACCATATGCTCACTCTTCACAAGGTCTCCATTCTTCCACTGCATTGTAACAGTACATACTGGAAACTTATATTTATTGTAAAAATGCATCAGATGTTTAAGCAAAATATGAAAGCAATCTACTAATTTAAGATGCATCATGTAAATGTTGTGACTAACTATCGTTAAAAGAAAGAAGCATTTAACTGACGAGCAGTTCAGAATTCCAAAGTCATAAAAGAGAATATAAAATATATTTTGGAACATTTTGCAAGAGTAAGGGTACCATCCTTCAGATCCTAGAAGAACCATCAAGGGAATCCCCCTTCACCATACTGCCACCTTTGAGTGCTCATCAATGTTCAGCACTGGCTTTTCTAGTTCTTCACACAGCCCTACCATTGCAACCAGGATTGCCCTATTTTAAAAACGTGCTCCATTGATGGAGGGAAAGTGCTGAAACAGCCAGACAAAGAGGAAGTTAGGGGTGGAACAAGCATAAATGGACTAGATGGTTCTGCTCCCTCATGTAGCCCATCTCTGGAGAGGTGGTTCTGCTGCTCCTGCCCAAACCAGACCAGGCTGAATGGGCAGGACAGTATCCTTTCTTGAAGAGCTATTCTATCCTATTAGTCCAAAATTGCTACAATTCTCTTCTAATTTAATTTCCCTCTCTGGAAATTAATACATTTTGACATCAACACACTTAGGCAGCGTTCCATGGTAAAAATTACTTAAAATAAACAGTGGGACCTCCGGTTGCGGACGGGATCCATTCTGGAGCTCCAGTCGGATCCTGAGGTTTCCGCAACCGGAGGGACGGCTTCTGCGCATGCGCACAGAACACAGAAAAATACTTCAGTGTTTGCCGCGTACGTATCCCAAAGGATACGTAACCGGAGGTGAACGTAAGTAGAGGTACCACCGTACTGCAATTCAACTAATTTAAACAACTGATATATTGTTGAACCCCAAAGTTTCTAAGGGTTGTAAAATGAAGTCGCAGAAGAGATACAAATGATAAAATCAGTTAAAATTAAGAATAAAATAATAAAATAAAAATATATGATTTCATATAATAATGAAAGCAGTGGAGCTACATGTGATGAATTAGCGCTAATCTCTGGCCAGCATTGCTGTTGTTTACCTAGGAAGGACTGGGGCAGGGGAAGGCGACAGTCTCCCTGGTACACCTGTGCAGCCCTGGTGTTGCTCCCATTCTATCCCAGCCCTTTCCAGGAAAGCACTAGCAATGGGAAGGGCAGCTCCATCTGATTATATGCTGAACATAAAGGGTTTTTAACTGTTTGGCCAAATCATGGAAGAATATGTACTTTGTTCCCAAAGTCTTTCCTATCACTAAGTCATGTGTCCATGCAGTAGCCGTGATGGCTGCTCATCTCTGTATGCCAACACTCTTCCCCTTTATCCAAGATTTTCAAACCCAGGTATTCAGAACTATTTACACCTCTCTAACCTTCCATTACACTGCTAGGAATCTTCTGCAATCACTACCATTTTGTGATGTTCTTAGTATACCCCTCCCACATTTTAGTGATGTGTTTTCATATCCAGTAACCGCAGCACATGTGATAAACTTTCTCCAAGCAGTGTGAATCAGGTGCTAGTAAAGTTGTAATAAAGTGACAATTTCCTGATCCATCAGGAACAAAGCAAAAAAATTAATACTAATACAATAATAATAATAATATTCAATCAATTTGTATTTGCGTAATGAAAAACAACACTGTTCTTTTCTGAAACACCAGAATTTGTTATTTCAACACCTAATTCCCATTTGACAGCCTCTGACATCTCGCCCTAATGAGCATTGTCCATTTGTTACAAAGTTCAAACCCTCTAGGCAGAGACTGCGCCGCCTCAACATTATGTACAGTGACTTATCCATAGTTGGCATTAAACAGATATTATATATAACAACACTGAAGTAAAAATGATTTCATTTGTAAGTAACTTGGGTTTCCTAATAGTTTGAATGCCTCCAATGCACAGAGGAGAAGAGCTTTCCAAACTTTTCATATCGGTGACACTTTTTCATTTCATGACTCGGTAATTCAGTTTTACTAGCGAGAGAGGATAAAAGAGTGGAGAAAGGAGCTGGTGGGGGAAAGAACTATTTTATATCTTATTTTTATTATTTTGTTAACTGCCCTGAATGTCATTTGAAAATTAGAAGGGACATAAATTTAAATAAATGAATACACACAGAGACACAATGTGAAAGGTGGCACAAGTATCCATATTGCCATGAAATTATAAAGATCAGGAAGTCATTAAAGGTAAAGGGACCCCTGACCATTAGGTCCAGTCATGACCGACTGTGGGGTTGCGGCACTCATCTCGCTTTATCGGTCATGTGGCCAGCATGACTAAGCCGCTTCTGGCGAACCAGAGCAGCGCACGGAAACGCCTTTTACCTTCCCGCCGGAGCGGTACCTATTTATCTACTTGCACTTTGACGTGCTTTTGATCTGCTAGGTTGGCAGGAGCAGGGACCGAGCAACGGGAGCTCACCCCGTTGTGTGGATTCGAACCGCCGACCTTCTGATTGGGAAGTCCTAGGCTCTGTGGTTTAACCCACAGCGCCACCCGTGTCCCCAGGAAGTCATTACATGTCCCAATTTTGGACTTTTAGATATCAGGATAGAAATACTTTTGGGGAAATGCCATACCAGCACTAATAGTTTTCTAGAAAATTTTCTAGAAAGAAATTATTGACCTGCTGAACCATGTCTAAAAGGGATTTCTCTCACTGCTTCCTAAAAAATAATAATTCTGAATCCAATTTATACCACTATTATTAATTCTATCCATTTCCCTTTCATTCTCTTTCCCCTGTGAAGTCAAACTGAAAAATTACTCAGTGGCTATCTTCTCACCCAATAATGCCTGAGATAGAGCATCATTCAAGAGCATTTGGCGGGAACTGTGGCAACTGACCGGGGGAGATCATATTTTGGTGGCATCAATCCTCCCCCCACCATGATAGCTGCATCTCGGGCATTCTGGTTGGCAGGATTTTTACAGCTAATGAGGTTGAGACTTACCCAATCAGTACATATATTAAGAGATATCATAATATCATGACCTGCTGACTAGAGGTGGAAGGATTTATCAATTTTTTGGTTGAATAATTGCATCACAAAATTCAGATAAGTGTGAATTTTGAAAGATGGCTGTTTCAGTTCTCATAATTGTTTTGAAAAGTGAAAATTTGAAAGATTCGCTTTAAAATTCAAACCAAGTCAAATTTCTCCCCCATCCCTACTGCTGGCTTGATAAATCATAACTACTAGGCGCAAATACACACCTTGACTAATGGAACACTTTCACCTCTTGAAGCAACATCACCTTTTGACTTGACAATATCACAAATCTTGTTATTTGGAGGGTGTAAATTTTATGTGTTCTTTGTTTCTCCACGAATAAAGGCTTAATAAAATACTTGAGATTTGCCTTTAGGTTTCAGAAGCACTTGTCTAAACCATATAAATCTCCTGCCACTTAGCTCTACCAAGCTTAAGATTATATGCATTGGGATGATTAATTGTGCATGACCTTTACATCATTCCCAAGTACTCCTGCTTGCATTATCCAAGTGTCTTTAACTAGCTGGAGCTAAATATGTGGCAAAACCTTATTTTAATTTTATTTGTTAAACAATTTCTAACTCATTCAATCCGCTTTCAGACCTAGTGCCAGTACCGAAACTGCCTTGCTTGATGAAGGATCTGTGCAATGGGAAGGACACAGGACTGCAGTCCTGCTAATCCCATGGACATAGTTCAATACCATCAACCACAGCATCCTTCTAGATAGGTGTCAAATCAGTGTCTGAGATCAGTAATGGAATAGTTGAGGTTTGATCACTGGGAGCTTAATCCCAATACAGAGGCACTCTTGATGGATACTTCACCTGTTCAGGGAGAGTTTTTGTGTGTGGGTGTGTAGCATCTGTGCTAAGGAGTATCTCTCACTAGCCAAGACTGCTATGGCTATTCACGTTCTGATCACCCTAGAGTATATAGACTATTGTAATGTGTTGTCAAAATACAGCCACTAGGCTACAGACTGGAACCATTCATGGGGATATCTCACTATTTAAACAAGTCCACTGGCCCCCTGTCAATTATGTGCCACTTTGAAAGTCTAGTTTGGGACCTGGATACATGAAAGAATGCCTTCTCTCACAATCACACAAATATGCCCAGTTTTCATTCTGTATGTTATTGGGCTTCCAACTCTCTGTATCGCCAGTCAACATAGCCAGTGGTCAGCAATTGTGGGGGTGTAGTCCAGCAATATCTGGGGGACCACAGGTTCCCCATTCCTTTTGAAAACAGCAAATCAGAGAGTCCCAAAGTCTCATTATGGGGGGGGGGACTGCTTTAACCTAACATCTAATAAGAATGAAGGGAAGGAACTTAGGGAGCGAGTTAGACACTTGTGGTGCTACTGCCACAAGGAATGACCATTCACTACATTCCAGTCAGCAGAGATACCTGGAACAGGGCCTATGAAGAAGATCTTAAAGTACAGCTAAGTTTATATGAGAAAATGAGGTATCTGAAGTATCTTGAAACTAGACAATTTATGTCTTTAAAGGTAAAAAAAATGCAGCTAGTTAGTTGCCTGTTCACGATATGGTTGCACTCCCTCCAAAGGAGCAGGTGTACAGTCTACATTGCTATTGTTGGAGGCCCAAATGCCTTAGCAGTTAAAAAAAAAATCAGGAGTAAAAATACAAGATTATTGTTACCACAAATAAACAGTAACTGAATAGTTGAGGTCCTCACATTCAGTTCTTGGGTGATGTCAACAGACATGGGCATCTAAACTCATTTGTGTGTGATTTTGTTCCCAGTGCTACTTCTGAACACATCAGTAGCCACCTTCCGACCCAGCGGAAGTTTCAATTGACTCCCCATAGGCTGCCTCACAGTAATCTTAAAGTACTCTACTCTGGATGCCTCTCATTATGATGGCTGGCAATCCAGGAAAGACTGCAGCTGGCATATCAATCTAAGCAGGTGCTCTTAAGCTCGATCACTACCTGAGCATCCAGATATAGCACTGGATCCAAAATCACTGTATACAAGATAAGCTGCATTGAGTTTAGATGCTTTAGATCAATTACTGTTTATTTTTGGTAACAATGATCTTTTGTGTTTTTTCCGTTAAATACCAGGTCCATTTCTAAATATATTTTCCACAATGCAATTTTTCCTTTTCATTTGTTGCAGTTAATGGAGATAAAGGTGATACTATTTAAAGATCAACGTTTTAAAGCCACTGTTCTAAACACTTATTCTTTACTTATGCAGTTATTTTAAGTACCTATTGACCACAGCTTTTTGTAAAGACACAGTTTCAAAACAGTAACTTAGCTCTTGGGCTAAAGTTCTGTTATGTTCTCCTCCCTATGAGAGTCTCATAGGGACTCTCATCTGTTAACTATAAAGAAATCATTTTTGCTTGTTACAAGTCAAATCCCTCTTCATCAATCCTCAAGTAGTGCCTCTAGGGTGATCATGTATTCAATGTATAATATCTGAAAGTAAACATGTTCCTAAGGAAAACGATAACAGTATCTCCCCTGCCCCGCCCCCTGTGCTGGTCCTTCATTTAAAAGCCTTCAGTCAAGATCTCAAGATTATGGGCTTCGTGAAAGTTACATCACCAGAACATAAAAGTCCCTTTTGGTTAATCAGAAAAGTCAAATGTTCTTGGGAAAACGTTATGCATATTTAAGCTAAATGTGTTTTAGAGTTTCAGGTCCCAAAACAGTTTCACTCTGTTCCCTGATTAGTCACTATATTAAAAAATATAAGTGAACAATCTGTATTAAAGAATGAGACCTTTATTTTCTAGTTAAGAAAACAAAAACTACTGGCAGATACAGTACAGTACAGTTTTGTAGAAAGATGAAGACTCACAAGATCTAGCCTAATGCAGTGAGTACACCAGTATTCTGAAGAGGGGACTTGTATAACAATCTGGAAATAGTTAGATGCTATTGTCGTTCTTAAAGAGAAAAGGAACCATTACTGAAAACCAAATCTGCTCTGTATCAAAGAAGGAGCTATACTAAAAAAGAGAAGAAAAGAAATTTAAGAGAAACTTCATGGTTTATTTGAGAAATCTGCCACAAAACAGTATCACAGATGTGATAAATAAAACTAGGCTATAGGGAACAAAGACCAGCTAATAAAGGGCAGATCTTGTCAAAAACAACATCTTAATCCCACCCACCCCTGAAAATTAACTTAATTCAAATGCATTGAACATGTCATTACATATTATGAATTTTCCAGAGGACCACTGTAGCTGCAATAACCAAAATCAATCTAATTTTAACCTCACGTTCATATGTGTGAAATGCAGTGTGTTAACACAAATGAAGGGAAGCTATTAAAAAGGGACAATAGCAACCAAAATGCAAAGAAACAACAGCCATTTCTCAGTGCCAAATAACGCAGTATCCCTTTAGGAGTTTCCATAAACCTTAAAGCGAATTTTTCACAAAGACTAAATTCCTCTGGGGAAACAGACTTGATTGCATATCCTTCGGAGTCTAAAAACCTGCCCATATGAACTGAATTATCCATGACATGTACCTTCAGACGTTTGTAATGTGATATTTCATGTAAATTTAGACCATACCTTGGACATGAGCCGCTGGCAATGTTAAGTTTATTCAGGAGCTCAGATAAGAAAAAAATTCTGACATCCTTGCTAATCTGTAGTCGTTAACATGGAATTTCCAACATAAAGAGCATAAAAGCATCTAATTTGCTGTAGCAAATGAAAGGAAAACAAACTTTGCATTTCCCTTTCCTTTTTCAGAGTCTACTGTTACCCTAGTTTATGCAAACAAAATATTTTCAAAAGCCTTCTCGGTCATCTACCTTTTTGAAGATAGATACTTCAAACTCTTACATCAGACGGCAAAATGTAATTAATTTAGAACATAAAATCAAAACTACTCTTGTTCTCAAGCACTGTCTAACAGTACCTGTATCACGAAATGGGGAACTTAACATAGGGAGACTACAAATATCAATTGGAAATGAAGGTTTTAATGCAGTAGGAAGGTAGTAAACAGTATTTCCATTTTAGAGAAATATCAGCTATGTTTCCAAGAAAATACCCATCTTCATTTGATTTATCATTTTGTATGACTAGAATGTTGGACAATGAGCTGTGAGACCAAGCTTTGAATCTCCACTTAGCCTAACCTTCCTTACAGGGTTCTTGTGAGGAAAAAAGGAAGAAGGAAGAATTATAATGTCCTTGGAGGAAAGGTGAAATAGAAATGTTAACAATGAAGTAATGCACTTTGCAACTAGTTTTCTCTCCACTTCTCAACTAAGTTTGCAGGTTTTAGTTGACTGATTATCACAATATTTTACTTAATTAAAAGTGCAATCCAGCACAGTCTACTCTGAAAGAAACCACACTGAGCTCAGTGGGATTTGTTGCCAGGCAAGTGCATATAGGAAGGGTCCCCAGATTTTTTAGAACTGTTTACTTAGAACAATTATGAGTGGCCCTCCAGGTGTTGTTGAAATGCATAGAAGTTGATTAAGCATCTATGTTGTAGTAGATTAGTAAATTAGTCTCTAATATGGAAGTGTCCCAACCCTTTTTTTTCATATGGGCAGTTGCTTCTCCAATAGCTGGAATTCAGTACCAACCCACCTTCCAAATTCCAGTTCTTCTTCGGACAGTATGGAATAGGTTGTTGTTTCCAGAACAACCTAATCACAACCTGAAGAACCTGAATCATGAGTTATGCTTAATCATAATCATAATAAAAAATAGCTGCTCTAAGGGCCATCACTTTTCTAGAAGCTGGTCAAGCTATTGGTTTTGAGGGACTGGGAACTTTAGGCTGTTATTGTGAACTCTCTCTGTTGGGTTTTTATTTTATTTTACTTTCATCATTATAGTATTTTATCACTGTTGCACAGCTGTATAACACTTGGATTTTGACTTTATTGTGGAACTTTGGTTCAGGATAGGGTGAAATTCAAATAAAATAACAGTGGTAATAAAAACAAGTATCAGGAAGGCTATTTTTCAGATTGCAAGCTCCTTGGAGCAGGAGCCTATTAATTTCCATGATCACTGATGATACCAAATAAATAAAATAAAAAACCATGGCACTGTTGAAAGTGATTAGTATGATCTTCCACCAGCCTACCTTACACATGTCGCACCCTACCTTACACATGTTTCCCTCCAAAGGCCGTTGGGATGGTGAAGTGCTTGTCTAAGACATTTTGCTCCCTGAGGTGCAGGAAAAGATGGTGCCTCTTCGTATTTCACACACATAAACTCATTAGACTGACAGATGAACCTTAATTCAACACTGCTAATGGAGCAGTGTTCTCCTCCACATCTGAAGCATGTTTAGGGGGGCGATGTCAAGTCCTCCAATAAAGGATAATGGCCAGGGAACTTCAAAGCAACATCAAGGTGGCTCCTACACCAGCATCTCTTGCTGAGGCAGCTGCCTCACTTTACCTAATACCAAGGTCAGCCCTGCTCTTCAGAAAAATATGGAGTATAGGGTACCAAGTACCAACTCCACAATCAAAAGTTTTCTTAAATTCTGTGTACCTGTATTTCATTCCTATTTTTGTGAAATTTTGAATAAAATATATGCTTTGATACTTGGGGCTGAGGACTGGGAGAAGTGAAAAGGGAATTAGGTACCCATCCACCTAACATTGCCTTTCAAACCATAAAATAAAAAACACAGTGTAGCTTTGTTTGTTGCATAGCTCCACTACAATGCTTAAAAGACAAAAATAACAAAGGAGCTTAAATTTCTCACTCTTCCCCTCAATCAATATTTGAGGCAAGTTACATCTCTAGAGTCCTTAATGGCAGGAATTCCTGGAGCCAGCAAATGAGTAATGTTAAACCTATGATTAGATGATGAGGCCATCAAAACACACTAGACCCTAATGCTGCATTCCTCTTTATCCTTGTGAAATGCAGTTAAAACAAAGAGAACGTAAGAAGGTACTGGGAGTTATTCTCTCGCTCAAGAATCTGCCTATGAACTGCTTGTTAGAGAACTCGGGGGACTAAAAGAATATTTTGCTATTTCCCATGAATTAAGGACTTAAACTTTAGGTAACAAATTTTCCAAGTTCTCTGCAGGAGACGTTTTGAAGCTCAACCATTGGTGAGAAGTCCTGCTACGGATGTCTTTTCTTTACCACAAATCCACTCTGCTCACAACAACAACAACAACAACAACAACAACAACAACAAAAGGCTCAGTTGTTTCCTCATAGAATCCAAAGGAAAGTGCTACCAATCAACGAGCAAAGAGCAGGTAAGAGGGTGTAATACCTAAAACTAGGCGTAATTGGCATTAACTTTCAACTCTGAATATTGCTAAAACATTTGAATCATTCATAGGCACAGAACTGATGGAAAAGGAGACAGAGCTAAGACTATCTAAAAAATCAGAAGGAAGTATACAATTAATGTCAATTGATTATATTCACAAAAATAACTTTATACGTGAATTTTGTACTTTGGAATACATGTACTGTTTAAAACTGATCATAGAAAGAGAGAGATTTAAGTAATATATGGGGGAGAAATGAATATGCTTATTGAATTAGTAGGAGATAAAAGGACGGTTTATCTTCCAGTACTTTAATGTTAAAATCCGTATTTATTTTCCAATTAGAACTAAAAACAAAATCTCACATCCCAATGTCTTTTTTGGATTTCCTTTTTTCCCCAGCCTCAGAAATATGCCTTGGAGTGTGCTAACTCCCTCCCCACCCTGTGGTTCCTGTGTTTCCTGGATTCTAGTCCATTTAAAAGATACCCAGTTATATTTCCCTGCATCCAGGATTCAGTAGCCTACTGTATCTCATATTATTTTATCAATGGGATTTCAAATATAGCACCAAACTCTAAATGGCTTGCAAAGTAGACTGCACAAGCAATACTTCCAAAGAGAAATATACTAGAACAAGCAAAATAAGCTGTCCATTTGCAAGATTTTTATTTAATGCGGAACCATCCATTAGTATTTAAGATTGGAGTTACCGGCCAATCCATTTATCCAGTTACTAATGCAATTTTAATTAAGCTTTATAATGAAATATTAGAATGCATTTTTAAAGCCATAGGTTTTATATCTGTGTGCTTCAGCGGGAGTGTGAATGCTTGTATGGGTACTGATGCAAGAAAAATAAGGGTCTTCCTCTTCAAAAATGTTACGATGATAAACATTATACTGCATTTTGGTATGATGGCGCTGTCAACAGAGCAAGTATTATATTGCTAAAGCCATGAATAATCTTACCTGTGAACAAAGAAGCATAACAAGCTCAACCACTGAGGTGCTAGACTTCATGCAAACGAGGCCTGTAACAAAGGTGAAAACAAAGGTTCAGTCTATAAATATAAATAATAAAACTTGTTTCCCCACCCCCTTCAATATCTAGTAAATAATTCTTAGCAACAATCTAAATCAGTATTCATTTGTGACCCAATCATATTAATGCTTACTCAGAAGTAAGTGCTATTAAGTTCAAATGTGCTTACTCCTAAGGAAGTATGCATAGGCTTACAGACCTCTATTATTATCTCCCACATATCCAGAGGACTAAAAACAGTTTATTGTTATGAGTATGTACCCTGTTTTGCAGTGCAATACATTTTAATTACATTTTTGTTGTCTAGATAAAAACACACTAGAAATAGTCTTATGTGGCATGAGAGAGAGAGAGAGAGAGAGAGAGAGAGAGAGAATGAATATTCCTGGGTGCTGCAGGAGCCTCCCACCCCCCCACCCAATGCTGATCCAGAGTGCACAGGAAGCAACTGAACTCCCACAGACCAACATTCTCATCCCACTCTCATTTTGCTTGTAGTGTCAAACTTCAAGTTATTTCTAATGATCAGTTGTGTTGGTCTATCTAAAAGCTCCCAAATGGAAGCTTCTTTGGTGGCAAGATATTGGGCCCATGCCCCCTTGCAGTAGAGATAAATATCTCATTTTAATTCTTACTGAGTAATCAGAGTATCTTGCCACGTCTAGCAAGTTTCAGCTTTCTAACTCACATGGGATTAGTGTATGTGGATTGGTATATAACAGGGATGGGGCTCTTCTGACCCATACGTTGAAAGAGGATATCCAGGCCATGCCTATGCCATGCCCTTCACAGTCCTCCTTGAATGCTTTTGCCTGGCTGATATATTCTTGAACTGTGGTAGTGCCTCTCACTTGCCTGAATGCAGACGTAGGAGTGTGGGATGCTTTGGTGTGGCTAAAATGTAGCATACTATACTAAGGGCAGAGGCTTATCAGTTGCTCCACCCATTTTTGCTAACACTTACTATTTCACCCCAATACATGGCTGACTTTGTGCTGATGTGTTGGCCTCTAGTAAGAGATAAATGATGCAGTCCAACTTTTGACTGTTAATGTGTTTTTAAAATGTACAATTTTTGGACTGTTTTAGTAAGCAGAGGCTCCAAATTTCAGCATTCTAGCTAATGAGTCCTGCTTTGTAGGAATAACGTGCAGTGCCATAGAATTTCCTGGATTAGACATCTTAAACATTTCAAGTTCGTAGCCATGTGCAGTATTTCCAAAATTTCATTATGTGAACAACAAAAATATGAGTTTGTTAATTGTAACATGTCAAGCCCTTTTAATAGATGACAGAAATTAACATACACTGGTTAGGATATCTTCCCATCATTACATTCTACATTCTCCATCCATAAATAAATAAAAAAATCCGTATTTATAGTAAACAGAAGGCCGCACAATATATTTCAAGTAGTCAGAGAGAATGAAGATCTATTTCTTAATGTAACTAGCCTGCATCAGATTGGCTTGGAAATAAGCTGAGCCATGCCCCGAAAAAGAAAATCAGGAAATGGCTCGGTTCATTTATGAGTCAATACAAATTTGACCTTCCCTCTTATTTGAAAGTCAGGGATCGCTTGAAAGCCTCCCAGAGTCCTGGCTATCTTATGACAGCCACACAAAGCATTTGACATAAATAGTCTGCACAGATGAAAACTGCTGGTGATGGGGAAAAGCATCCACCCTGCTAGAGGACTCTTGAGGAAAGATGGTCCTTGGTGGGTGGCAAGCTCCTACCCGCAAGCACTTTTAACAGCTGTAGCTGTCAAAATTAGCCAAGGATTTTGGAGGCCTTTCCAGTCCTTGACTAATCCCAATGTTTTTGGTTTAGGTTCCCTATGGGGTTTCTCCTAACTGTGCAAAGATGTAATTCTAGGGCTTGAAGGCTGGTTGAGTACCGGGGTGGTAGGATGGGGCAATTATGCCAGAAGAAGAACTGTGGGGTGTTTGCACTGATTGCCTCTTTTCTGATGAGAACGTTGTTGTTGTTTAGTCGTTTAGTTGTGTCCGACTCTTCGTGACCCCATGGACCAGAGCACGCCAGGCACTTCTGTCTTCCACTGCCTCCTGCAGTTTGGTCAGACTCATGTTTGTAGCTTCGAGAACACTGTCCAGCCATCTCGTTCTCTGTCGTCCCCTTCTCCTTGTGACCTCTATCTTTCCCAACATCAGGGTCTTTTCCAGGGAGTCTTCTCTTCTCATGAGGTGGCCAAAGTATTGGAGCCTCAGCTTCACGATCTGTCCTTCCAGTGAGCACTCAGGGCTAATTTGCTTAAGAATGGATGTGTTTGATCTTCTTGCAGTCCATGGGACTCTCAAGAGCACCATAATTCAAAAGCATCAATTCTTCGGCGATCAGCCTTCTTTATGGTCCAGCTCTCACTTCCATACATCACTACTGGGAAAACCATAGCTTTAACTATACGGACCTTTGTTGGCAAGGTGATGTCTCTGCTTTTGAGAACGTTACAAGTCCCTAAAGCTCATGTCTAAACGTGTGCCAAGGCAGCTACGCAAAAGCTCTAAATTCATCTTTTTTATTTAAATGTATTTATAAAATGCTTAGTATTTTTAAATTTTCTAAATAGTGTACAGGAGTGTGTGTGTGTGTATAATATATCTATATCTATATCTATCTATCTATCTATCTATGAATATCTAATAAATCAGAGCTTTAAAAACCCTTTCAAATACAAGTGCTATAGGTCTCCTTATAGGAAAAGGCTAGGTGGAAAGTAATGTTCACTTTGCTTCATACAAGCCCTATATGAATGAGCTTAAAAGCTAAACTAACAATGATAGGATGACAAACGTGTATTTTTTTTGAAAATGAATTGTGTTCCTTTAGTAAAAATAATTGCTTGTAGCTCTAGGTTCAATTGGTATGGTGAAGAAGCAAACTGATTTAAAAAGGCGTGGATGAAGAGCCACTCAAGATAAAACTGTTTCTACAAAATAATACGTATATTTATTGCAGGTAATGGATAAATGTGCTTTTGTGCCCATTTTGCTAACAACCCCATCTTATTGTACAGCAAGACAGGACAAGCTGTAGGAAGCTGCTAGCATTCTACTCTATCAGATTTACAAGCAGACAGTTAATTAATAAAATAAGAAGTAGATGTAAAAATCTCATTTAAAGAGACAATTGCTGTAATTGATCAGCTTTTCTCATGCTCAAGAGCTGGAGGATCAAAAAGATTAATGGGACACTTATCACCTGCAAACCACATCAACTATTAGACATCTGACAAAAAGAGCTAAGCAGAAGGCATTATAGCCAAAGCACCCACAATTAGCATGATCTACTACACTGCAAGGCCCAGATTCAGGTAGGTAGCCGTGTTGGTCTGACGCAGACGAAATAAATTTAAAAATTAAAAAATTGTCCTGTAGCACCTTAGAGACCAACTAAGTTTGTTCTGGGTAGAAGCTTTCGTGTGTATGGTGCTTCCTATTCTAGTCTGAACTCTTCTCACTTCTGCCCCTTTAGTTTCTGCCAAAGCAAGGAAGAGAAAAGTCCGAACACTCCCCACCAACTGCCTAGTAGTGGGAAGGACCTTGCCTTGATTACTATTAAATATTTTAATATAATTTTTTTATTTAAAAATAGGTAATTTAAATGTTCATTATAGATCACTTGGGAAGGATCTGTATCCTCAAAAATGAGATACAAACTAACAGTACAGTGGTACCTCGGGTTACAGACGCTTCAGGTTACATACGCTTCAGGTTACAGACTCTGCTAACCCAGAAATAGTACCTCGGGTTAAAAACTTTGCTTCAGGATGAGAACAGAAATTGCGCGGCAGCAGCGGGAGGCCCCATTAGCTAAAGTGGTACCTCAGGTTAAGAACAGTTTCAGGTTAAGGACGGACCTCCAGAACGAATTAAGTTCTTAAGCTGAGGTACCACTGTAATACATAAATAAAATTGCCTGCTAATGGCAGAATGACCTGTATTAACTCTGAACTGGGGGGGGGGGGGAATGCTGCTCTCCAATGCTGCTTTTTTATGCAATGTGGCATCTGAAGAGCTTTCTGTTACCAAAGTGCTCAGCCCCTTGACTCCAGAAGTTTTGCCCTACCGGCTCTGGCCTTTGCAAAAGCACGAAGGAAGCAAACCTTGACACAGATTGGCTACCCTCCCTAACGTGAGATAAATTCACTATTGACTCAGAGGAGCCCAGAGTGCTGGATATTGTTGAAAAACGCCCTGGGTTGCCCCTGCAGCCCCTGAACTCTGAATGTCCACCGGTCTGCTTAGTTCTGGAAAAGGCATTTCCCTTCTTCTCCAGTGAGCTTCAGCGACATATATCTAATGATATATGCACACTAATCTTTTAGCGTAACACAGCAAGAAGCATGAGACATCGTAGAGCTAATCTATGTATTGATTTACACACTATGTACAAACAAAGGATTCATGGCATCCTTTCCAGCTCCGAGAGAAGAACAGACAGAAGTAAACGCAAAAGTACAGTACAATAGCTAATAAAGCGGAAGAGATAACTGTCTTCCATTCCCAAACTCTTCCCAGACAGGCATGTGATTTACACCAATCTCTTCTGCAGCATTGGAGGTGTGAAATACTAACAGATATATGGTAATGCCTAACTATACCTGATCTATTTGCCAACTGCCAACATGAACATACACTTCTATCTGGTCATTAATTACCCTGGCAAGATACATGTGTCCTTTCCAGTTGGGAGTGTCCCAAAGGTAACCTTATCAACAGCTATTTGAAGATCCTCCACCTTTGCAGCACAAGAAACTCCACAGGTATCCAACCACAGGAGTCAACTCCTAGGGGCTGAGGTCCCTTGCCCCCCTCAATAAAATATGTGAGAGGGCCAGTCCTCCCCCCAGTTGATGGACACTGCCATTCAAATGGTATGTGTGTACCATGACTGGTAGTCAGTTTTTGGGCGGGACTTACCTGGGCCTCCCCAATATTTTATTCAAGTTGGCACCACCCACCCATGTTGTGCTTGGCACTCAAGTCCAAATGTGGAAAAGGTTTAAGGAACCTTGCCTTTATTAGCTCATGAATCTCATATTGCCTGATCATTCTCTTACCTCTAAGTGCTTAACATACTATCTTTTTTCTTTAAAATAGCCTTTCCTTTCCCTAGCCCCAGCCTCAGTCTATTTGTCTCAGGTAAACCATCTCTTCAGGAAACAAGTCTTAATTGCTTGTTCTCAATATACCATGTAGTGCAGCCCACTATACTGAGTCACCTAGAAATTCAGGTCACTGCTTGACCTCCTTGGCACTTTCAGGGCCAGCTGCTCCAATCCCAGCTAGTTTACATCATTGCCTCTTATGCGCCACTCTCCTGCCTCTCCTCCATGTTAGTCAAGAACACTGAGGAGATACAAGTGTTATGTTCTTCCTTGAGGTAATCTGGTTTTAGAAATATATCAGGCGTTTGTTTATGGGATGTGACCTTTTAAATCATAATGGCTTGGAGTCAGGTTTATTTGAAAGATCGCCTACTTTGACATGTAGCTATCCAAACCTTGAGATCTTCCAAGAGAGTCCATTCCACTGTTGAACAGCTCTTATAGTCAGAAAGTTCTTACTGATACTTAGTCAGAATCTCCTTTCTTGTAACTTGAAGTCATTGGCTCAGGTCCTACCCTCAGGAGCTGGAGAAAACAAGCTTGCTCCATCTTCCATGGGGAACTGGGTTCGTGTCTCCGCTGCTCCACATGCAGCTGCTGGGTGACCTTGGGCCAGTCACACTTCTTTGAAGTCTCTCAGCCCCACTCACCTCACAGAGTGTTTGTTGTGGGGGAGGAAGGGAAAGGAGAATGTTAGCCGCTTTGAGACTCCTTAAAGGGAGTGAAAGGCGGGATATCAAATCCAAACTCTTCTTCTTCTTCTTCTTCCATGTGACAGTTCTTTAGATATTTGAAGATGGCTATCATAGCTCCTCTCTGTCTCCTCTTTTCCATGCTAAACTGCTCAGCCATTCCTCATAAGACTTGCTTTTCAGACCTTTCATCATCTTGGTTACCCTCCTCTGCACAAATTCCAGCTTGGGTGATATACACATATAGTTTCATAATGAATCTTTATCTAGGATAATTTCACCCCATGAAATTCCCAGAGTTTGTCTCAGCAATGTCTCCTTCATGACCTACATCTAACCCTGTTCAGATTGTATTGAATAATTGATACCTCATAACAAGAAGGATAACATGACATGTACTTCAGAGACAGCTGGGCACAGACTGCTACAATCCAAAACACAGAACATTTAGAAGTATTTAGGTCAGGATTTCTTTTAAAAGGCATTTCAAGAGCTTAGAGCTTTCTTTGAACATCAAGGCATAATAACTGTCTTTTGGTTTTCTCTGTCACACAGATATCATCTACTCCAATACAAGTTCCTTAGCAGTTTCCAGTTAGATGAATCAATGAAGCTAAAAACTAGGGATGAATGAATATACTCCGTTCATGTAAGACCCATTTGAGTTCAATGCAGTTTGGGTTCCATTGGAGTTTACAATTGCAGACCAAGTCCACCTCTCAGCCAATCCCACTTGCCTGCCTCCTTACTTACAACTAGTCTAAGATCTGGTATTGGCTGGCATCTTCCTCCTCCTTAGTCTCAATGTTGCTTCTGTAGAACTTGAAAGCATAGAAGAAGATAGGGAGTAAACTAGAATAAGTGGCTCTGCCTGTTATTGAACCCAGCTCCACATACTGTTGGGCTCTATGCCTTCTGCCCTACCTGCCCCAATGGGTACCAGCCACCCTACTGTAGAGAGAACAGAATGTGTTCCAATTAATCACCAGTAAGGGGGTTATTCTGGTGATCCCCCCCCCGCCCCCAAGAATGTCTGACCTTATAAGTTTCCTCGTACAGTGGTACCTCTGGTTAAGAAGTTAATTCGTTCCGGAGCTCTGTTCTTAACCTGAAACTGTTCTTAACATGAGGTACCACTTTAGCTAATGGGACCTCCTGCTGCTGCCTCGCCGCTGGAGCACGATTTCTGTTCTCATCCTGAAGTAAAGTTCTTAACCCGAGGTACTACTTCTGGGTTAGCGGAGTCTGTAACCTGAAGCTTCTGTAACCCGAGGTACCACTGTATTAGTCTGAGACCACAATTTCTTGCTATGATGGACACTACCTTACAAACAAGATATTGAAGTTCAGAATAACCTGCTGATTTAAAATAAAAAGATACAAATTATAAGACATAAATAAAAAGACACATTATCTTTCAGATTTTAGATATGTCTGTTTATTCAAGTATCAGATGCAACTGCACTACAATGGATTGTTGAGATCTGCTACTATGCACTGCAGATAAAGATTTTTCTGTCTCTAACTGGACATGGGACAATGCTTGAAGCAGATTGTGCTGCGACCAAAATGACCCCCCCAAATCCTGTGGTAACAGCTGCTGCTTAGTTCCTCCTGTGTAGCGCTTCTTTCTCCCGCCCCAATCTCTCTTGTCAAACTGTATCTTCTGCCAAACAGCATGGAAATTGTCAAGACCCTGAGCACTGCCTCCACTGGAAGGCAAGCATGTTAATGTCTATTGTGAGCATCTCTTTAACCTTTCACCATTCACATTCAATCATTCCCTGAACCTGACTGCAGGCATACTTATGTAATGCGGCACCTCTTCAGGTATATTTAACTAAACAAGATTTTTTGTATAGGAAGCATTCAGTATTCTAGAGAGTACAGAGGCTGGAAAGCCACATTCAGGTATGCCATTTCAGCACACATCTCTTATGTCAGCATCAAGTAACACAATGAAAAGCCCTGCAGAGCATATGCATCAAATTCCATTGAGCTATAGAGAATGCACACAGTAAGCAGAATCCACGTTGTTTCTGCTTATGACAGAACTAGTACTGTATGCAATTGAAAAAATATATCCCTGCTGTGAAATTTATAATAAAATTTAATTTATGGATTTCTTTTACATTATCAGCTTCTACTGCAAGTGCTCGAGAAGGCCTATTTCAATATATCTCTATATAAAAGTTAACTGAGATAATTAGCAAAGACGAGCAGATACTCAGTTACTTCATTAACTGCCTGGTGGCAATGAATTCTCAAGTGTAACTGGCTAACTTTTTTCCAGTCCCTGTGAAAAGTGAGAGAATGGGTGGTAAAATGTGTAAAGTGATGGATGGGGGAGGAATCAAAATTTCACATATACAAGCATAGGATCTGAACTGGTGGTAATTGACTGTCATGGACCGTTTGGGTGCAGAGGAATGGTGGCTACAGGTAGGGGTTAGTGAGAGGAGAGTTTAACCACGATCCTAGTTGGGACAACACACAAAGCTGAACCTTGGTCTAGCTTCCAAGGACAGAGTAGAACAAAGCAGCTGCAATCTCCTCTTTGGGAGCCAACAAGTTTGCACTAAGCCACAGTTTGGCTCAGTGTTACATGTGAAGATGGCCAATGCATCGACACCAGATAGCATATATGAATTACGTTGGAACTGAAAAATTGGTCGAGATGTCATAATTGCAAGCTCTACTTCTTTAAAAGAATTAACAATAATGATAAAGTATTACCTTCTATTAGAAGCTCTTGTCCGTGACTGCCCAGCAGAGTACGAGACAGGAAAGGGGCAAAATCCACAAAGATTTCCCGAAGGAGTGGGGCCACTTTTTCCAAAGCTCTTTCAAGCTTTGCAGTGATGCTGTTGAAAACAAAGTACATTGTGTCTAGAAATACAAGCAACGCAAGATATCACACAACTTATTGATGCTTCCCAGAATTTGAGGAATGTACGTATCCAGTTAAAATCAATGGGTCTACACTAAGTATTACTTAGCTAGATATCACCCACAGTAATTAAAATAATTTAAGCTAATACAGGAACACAGGTATCACCAAAGTGACAAAACCTCCTGCATCTTAATATGTTATATATACTAAATAAATCAGAATTTATCATTTTCTGTTCTCCTCAAAAGAGATAATATATGGATAAATTAAAATATGTCTGTCCTTCATACTGATGCATTTATACCATATAAGCATTTTAAAGTTTAATCCATTTTGTGTGTGAGTGTTAAACTTTATTCGGGAAAACACTCTACCTTAGTCATGATTTCTTTGAAATTAGTCCTCCCAAGTTCAGTTGCACCCATTTCATGTTAAATCGTACTCGGGATTGCAGCCTTGATTTTCTTAAGGCACTTGACTAAATGCTGGGCTTTTCTTTAGCATGTGCTCAGGAGTGTGCAGTTAAGTTGGCTATTTATGCTAAAGTAAAGCAGTACCAGATTGGGGAAGTGCATGTAGACCATCCCCATCAGAGGTATTTTTGTTTTAGCAGTCAAAAGACCCAAAAACCTAGCCATGGCCAGCATTTTGCATCTTGTGCCAGACACAAACATATCAGACATTGACCATTTCAACTTGTCAATCAGGTTTCTTTTTAAACATCAACAACACCACCTCAGGCAGTGCTATTTTTAAAGAAGAGTTTGCGATGGTTTATTAACTTGTTCAAATGTTTAAATCCCACAGTTTCTAATGTACAAATTAACTTAATTTTGCATTCTTTACAAGTGACATGACAAAGCTATTACAACTGTCCCATTCAAACATTGGGTCATCAATTATTGCTTCATTTATGAAGTGTATACACCGTATGTCCAGTTTCTAGTCTGATGTCCTTGCAAATCACAGCCAAAAAGTACTTTATTTTTGTAAGACATATGAACTTAGGAAGGAATGTAGAAAGTGCCTTATACCAAATCAGACCATTGGTCCATCTAGCTCAGTTCTGTCGACACTGAAAGGCGGTAGCTCTCTGGGATTTCTGGCAGGGGTCATTTCCAGCCTTATATGGATATACCAGGGTTTGACTCTGGGAACACCTGCATACAAAGGAGATGCTCTTCTTCTGAGCTACAGGTCTTCCCCATACTGTATTGTCTCTACCCACTCTCCCCCCCCCCCATTGCTATGAATTGTACAAATATTACCAAACACTAAAGAGGAAGAAGCAAAGAGTAGTTAAGGAAAACACCATTTCATTAATTTTAAAGTTTATTTCCTCTTTTCCATGTGTTCTAGGCAGATTACAAATATATATAGTATAACAAAATGAATACAATCATTCATAAGGTTAATAAAACATGGCATGAACTGCTTCTTTAAATAGATAATGTTAACCAACTTGGAGATGGACATATTTGGGCTTCTTTTCATTATTTTGTTCGTTTAGATAACAAATAAATGGAAATAATTTATTAATAATGGCAAAATAGCCACTGCTAGGTACATCCCGTATGCTTTTAACTCAATAAAAAGGAAAGCAACTTTAAATTACCACTACCTATTAACAGTGATGCAGATAGGGCTGAACTTTGTGGCTGAAGGTGAGGCCCCAAATGCCTGGCTAGAGAGCAACAGATGAGGAGACAATGATGGCAAACAGACCCAGTGTCAACATGAGCACCTAAAGGGGTCCCAATAACACTGTTAAGTTGAGAGTCTGAAGTTAACTAGTTGCACCACTTCCCATAAGCTATCTACTATAAATTCAAAGCCCTTTGACTTGTTTTTATGATGTAGCAGGTCACAGAAACTATGTATGCTTAGGACAGCTAAAGCAGAACTACAGATGATATACATTTGTAGTTGGAGCTGACAGGCTCTCTGGTCATCTTTGCAGAACCACAAGTTTGCAAAACCACCCAGGACTGGCCTAGACAGTTAAAAAACTGTATAAGGTTGTTCTGTTAATATCTGAACTGTCCTGGATCCCCAGTGGCCAAGTTTTCACATGCTTTTGGGACTGGAAATTTATTTTTACCTTGAATATAGGAGCTCATCACAACTGGATAGTTTTTGGTGCATTTGTGAAACCCTAACATAAAAACAAAATAAAACAACTATTGCATATTTAAGAATCAGAAATAGATGTGAGAGCATTGTATCTACCAAAGGCCAGACTGCATTCCACCCAGGGAGGGGGGGTGTAATCCATGTGGCAACCACAGTAGGTTCAGGAAGACTGGTTTGGGATGCAAAGCTATCAAGATGTTATCAGGAACTGCTGACCATTACCCCATGTGGTGAGCCATGTAACTGCAGTCTCTCCAGGTTTGAGGCCTTGTAAAAATAAGCCCAGAACTTGTATAGCCCATAGTCTCTGTTAGTAGGCAGTTCTAGTAGTAGAACATAGGACTAAATTCATTACTGAGCCAGGTCCCAGTGCAGTTGAGAATTCAAATGAGAGGACCAATCCACACCATAGGCTATCTATACTACTATTACTACTACTACTACTACTACTACTATTATTATTATTATTATTATTATTATTATTATTATTATTATACTGCCCTATACCCATAGATCTCAGGGCAAATCTACATATAGCAGGAGACAGGTTCAAGCCACCTCTCTTCCACTACAGTCATACCTCGGGATGAATACGCTTCAGGTTGAGTGTTTTCGGGTTGCACTCCGTGGCGACCCGGAAGTAACGGAACACGTTACTCCCGGGTTTCGCCGCTCACGCATGTGCAGACACTCAAAATGACGTCACGCGCATGCGTGGAAGCAGCAAAACGCGACCCGCACAGGCGCGTCTTACGTTCGCTTCAGGATGCGAACAGGGCTCTGGAACAGATCCTGTTCTCATCCAGAGGTACCACTGTACTGCAATGCCATATCAGAAAGAGCCTATTAATATGAGAACAGTCTCTTAAATATAAGCATTATCTATTTTTTTTATCATCCTACAGGACTCAGCTATTCCACTGCTTAGCAATAGTCATCCTTACAAGAACAATCTTTAAAACGGCTAAAGCATTGCTGGATTATAATGGTGAAATGCCTGCAGGCTCCTGCCTGCAACTCTGTTTTATAGCCCTCCTAGAAAAAGAGCATTATGAAGCAAATTGTGCAAAAACAATTCTCAGAAATTTCTGAGAGATAAGCCAGCCCCACTGCTTCTGCCTTTCAGACTTTTTAGTAAATCAGTGAAATCAGGGCTGTGATTAACATGGGAGTTATTTTGGCACCAGGTTATTGGAATCCATGGGATCCTAAGACTTGCTGTTTTCCCCTCTTTCCTGTACCTTTCTTTCCTGTTTCTGCCTCATTTTCAAGGCCTTGGGATCTCCACAGTTCTAAAGATCTACATTTTGTAACTTCATAATGCGAAAACTTTGCAAAGAGGCTATGCAGGCGCTTACGTTCAGGCTCTCATGAAGAATTCAGTGTATAGTAAACTTACAATAAAATGGCATACATGTCTATTGAGAAGCAAATCTCTTTGTATTCAATGGGGATTACTCCATGCGAGGTGGGTACAAGATTTCAGCCTTGGCTTTTTTTTTGAGTTTAGGATGGAAACGTTCATAGTGAAGGGGTCAGTACTGCTGCAAATAAAACATAACTTATACGCAGCCTACTATGTTCAAAGTCAATTTATAAAGGAGGGGTTCAAAATCAAATCATACTTTTAACACAATTAAATTATAATTTAACAGAATTAAATTTATTCTATTACATTTTTAAATCCTGTTAGCTATTCACAATGGTTTTGCCATTAGGAAAATGAAAGCAGGTTTTATTTTTTTTACTGTGCAATTAGGGAAAACACAGAATGTATGTTTTTCCTAAACATTTTGCCTGTAAAGGTAAACCTGAAAACTTTTTAAAAAATTAAATGGAGGCCCAGCTCCAGTGGCTACAGGCCTAAGCTAACTCCTCTTAGGAATCAATTCAACCTGGGAATAAGCTCAACTGAACACAAGTGGGGTTTACACACAATAATCAAGCCAGACTGAAGCCTTGGAGCTATACTAATCTGAAGGGGTGAGGTCCCAGAGAAAAATATTTTGCTTTATAGTACAAAGATATATTACTCTGGTTAAAGAAACGAATATTTGATGTGAGTTCCCTTTCGCATCTATTTTAGACCTCCTTCTGTCTCTTAACAACAATCAGGTGGAGAAGTGTAGGCTGAGAGTTGGTGACTGGGTCAAGGCAGGAAATGAGCAAAACAAGGATGAAAAAAGTGATTTTAAAATGTGGAACTGCAGGTGCTCAGAGTATTTTATTTTTGTTTATCAAGGTTGATAAATGTTTTGCAGGTGTTTTGCTGAGTTGCGAAACTACACACACGGAGTATTTTTGGTAGTCACAAGACATATTTTGTGGTACTTTATTTCAAGCATTCATTTTAGGGGGAACAGGGGCCCTATTTTGGGAAATAAACTAGGGGCCCCTAGCCACCTTGGACCAAGAGTATATTTTCTCTAACATAGTTCTACTGAGCATTTATTCTGATACAGCTTTCAAAACCTATCCTAAAGTTACCCCCCCAACCAATAATGCTCACTCAGTTGTTATAAAAACACATGGAAAGATAATAATAATAATAATAATAATAATTTATTTCTACCCCGCCCATCTGGCTGGGCTTCCCCAGCCACTCTGGGCAGCTTCCAAAAGAATATTAAAATACTGTGATACATCAAACATTAAAAGCTTCCCTAAAGAGGGCTGCCTTCAGATGTCTTGTAATATACATGGAATCAGGGCCACCCCACCAATTAGCCTCAGAGAGGCAGTTGCCTCATGGCATAGGCTGGAGACAGATCTGCCCCCAGGAGCACACTGCTCGCTGCCTCAGCAGCAGAGGAGGCAGAGGGGATGCTGGTGGAGGAAGAGGTGGGGGCGGCCCCATTTTCTGTTTTGCTTCAAGTGGCAAAATGTCCTAAGCCGGCCCTTCCTGGGATATCCAACTGAGTAAAGAGATATAAAGCTTGTATTCTTTGTGATTATTGGAATTTTCCCTTGGGAACAAATTAAAAGCATGTATATAAAACTGGCCATTACTGGAATTTTATCTTCCCGAAGAAGCGTTTTGTTTTCATTGTAACGTGCTCACAAAAGCAATGTCATTTTTACCAGAAGTGTCACAAAACAATGCAGAAGGGGAAAGATAAAGAATTATGCTGATTGCTGACTGGTTTTTTTCTTGGTTTGTGTGTGGTGTTCTCAATCTAAAAATGGCATTAATAAAAATAAATAAATATGAGAATTACGTACAACTTATCACGTAGGGAAGAGGGTTTTTAGCCCATGCAACATATATCTCTGGAGACATAGAAAAGGGGTTTAGCAATTGAGAGTTATAAATTGATTATTTTGCTATGTAAACTAAATGCAACTGTGCAGTATAGAGGCCATAGGAAGAGGAAAATCTTTAAAAAAATAAGGTTGTCTTAATATATACTTATGGAAAACCATGTTTTATGTAAAATCCAATGATATTTTGAATGGTGAAATAGAAGAAAATGTAAAGAAACATAGGGGAAACTTCTACTTATTAGCATTTTTAATCACAGAGGAAACACACTTCTGAAATTAATGCTTAAATAAATACAGTTCAACAATCACAAAGTGGGAATCAATAGACTATTCCCTAAGCAATATAGCTATTTCAATATCCAAGAGAGCCAGCCAGAAGACGACATTCCAAATGGACTATCAAAAAGCCTGTAACACAATCTTTGACTTGCTAATAACGGGCTTTTTTCTAGATTGATCAGTGAGCAAGGAGAAAATTAGGCACATAATCCGTTCATATTTTTTTTACAGTTATTTGACTAAGATGGATAGGCTTTATAAAATTTGATTGGCTATCAAGACACAGAAGAGCAGCTTGTAACAAACATAGTTTTACACACTGTATTATATTTCAATGGAAGCTGGCCATCTGCCCTGCAGTAACCCTTTTCTCACATTCAGTACACCTAAAAAAGATGCAAAATATATCAATCCCTTTGTACCATTTGCACTAAAATCCCCTCTGAAATCAGCCAGTTAGGATTTATTGGGAAAGGGGGGGGGGGAATACATTCTTTTCTATGATACAGTGCAATCTATGATACAGTTACAGAGCTCCTAAGGAAGGGTCATGTAGTCCAGCCCTCTGTACACCAAGGCAGGATTCTCTATATTGAGAAATGTACAATTGAGAAATTGTACTCTCTGATTACAATTACCCATCTATATTTTTTCTAGGCAACACGATCCATTTTAAATTGTCAGGAAGATCATCATAAATATTTAACCCTCCTGTGACCTAAGTCCATTGCCTCTTGTCCTGCTCTCAATAACAACTGACATTTATGACAACCAGCTTACATTTGAAGATAATATTAACCTACTTTATTTCCACCTATTTTTTGTCTCCAAGACATTATGGAGCAGATTTGGCCAAACTGGAATCTGCTAGTCACTTCCTTTGCACTGATAAGCACAAACATAAACTCCCAATTTCCACAGAATATTTTATACGCTTCATTTTTACCTTATTTATTTCTAAATTTATATACCAGTTTTCCATGAAAATATATGAAGGCAAATCTAGTTGTCTGAGAAAAAGGAGTAGGCTGGTTTCCGTTATGCATGGTCTAACTTTTTATTTTATAATGTTAAGAGTTCAATAGCCTTTAAAATGCCAAATTTAAAAAATGCAAATCAAAGGTTCTCAACTGGTAAATGTATAGCTATTCTATCTTGATTGTGAGTCTATATTTCTGCTTAAGGGCATGTAGGACATTTAGCTGGATGAAACAAAGATCTACCTAGCCCAGAACTCTGTTCAAGAATCCTTGTAACGGGAAGGTTCTAGGTGGTCCACTAGAAACTGCCAACCGGTCCACCTCCTTTATATTTATAAACTATACCTCATGTTTTCAGCTGAATCCTCTGGCATTGGTGCAACTGTCTGAACAGCAGGTAGGTTCTTACTGGTAGCACCATTCACAAAACTAGAGGACGACGATGACGATGACGATCCAGAATCCACTGCACCTATCCCCAAAATAGAGTACATTCAGTCTGAAAAACAATGCATCAACTTCACAGTAAATAAACATATTTTCGGAACATCGTAACTCAGGAACGATTGACTTATTATTCTTTTACAAATAGCTCATGAGACAAAAATTAAGCAGAAAAGCTTCCCCCAATGTAAGGTGCTGGGAACTAACCTATATTAATCATGCTTTAGTCACACTGAAATCAGTGGCTCTTAAACTAGTCAAAATTTCAGTGAGATTAAAGTCTGGATCCATCTGAATGTACTCAACCAGAAAGTACTCAAAAAAGTTTCATATGATTAAATCTATTTCCTTTCACATCCTGAGGTTAACATCCTGCTATATATATTTAAACTATTTCAAATTCCTCCCATAACAATGTAATGACTGCCAGGGGGGAAGGGAGACTCAATATCAAATTATTGTACTGAGGAGGAGCTAGTAAGGATAACTTAATCTACAAGAGTCTACAATACAAATGACAGGAAAGGGTTACATACATGGCTCAAAAATATTCACCTTCAAATACTATTTTCCAAACCAATTCCTGTTGTTTAAACATTCATCATGATTTAAATATTAAAATTAAAAATCCAGGTCTAAACTATTGTCATCCCCATATGACAATTCACTACTCTAACTCAGCAATACAATCTGATTTCTCATTAAAAAAAACAACCTACAAAACATTTTCAGTATCATACAAAACTAAGCAGAAAAGGGGAATTGGGGGACAGAAAATGTATCAAACAGTACAATCCTTTGCATGTTAACGCAATTTAAATTCTGCTGTAATCAACAGCAACACAACTTGCTACCAGGAAAGTGTGACTTGAACTGCATCCTAAATGACTAAAGTGAAATCTTCACTCTGCAGTAAATTGTTCAGTGCTATGTGCTGGTGGAAAGAAACCCCCCTAGGAAATATTATAAGCTGGGCAGCATCTGGATGTACTGAGAAAAGCTGCCTAGAACAGGCTAAAATTACTATGGACATTATTGTTGGCATATGTTTGCAACTGACATATAATACATACAAGGTAAATGAAAAGACATGAAGGAAAAGGATATAATTTACCCAAATGCAGCTAGCATAGAGCAAGCAATCATCCACAGCTATATTGAAATACGTGTACAGGGCCCTTGATTAACAATTATGTTATTAAACATCTGAAAACCCCATACAACAACATTTTCAGAATAGTTATTCCAGTAAATATTTCAAATGGGAAATGAGAGAAATGGTAGCAATTAACTCCCCCATATTTTTTTAATGAATGCCTATTCAGGTAGATTCAAGCACAAGACGACTTACACTAAATCAATAAAAAGTCAAGGACTCTGAGACTTCTTAGAGAAATTTGCAGGCAACCGGCACACTATAATACAATTAAATGTTTCCAGTGAGCCACAATATTTTTGTCCTTTTTCTACAATTGACTAAATTGTGTAGAAAATTTTGGGAGATCAGATGGATCCAATGTAAAATGCAGTATGTTTGCTTATCAAAATGGTTCAGCTGGAGATAATCTTGTGCCTGAGCAGGGTTAGAGAGTGAGAATGCTTAGAGGCACTTACTACAGAAGTACTTCAAACACAAAAAAGATACCAAAATTATACCAACAAAAATGAGCAGAAAGAAAAATACAAGATTCACAAAAATATCTAAGGACAATACCTGTTGTATTAATCATACTTTTTGGTGTAGCTCCTGTAGCAGCAAATATATTAGGTGTACTACTGGGTGGGAGTCCACCTCCAGCTGTGGCAGTTCCAACTGTGGTCACAGCTAGGCTTCCAGGAGGAGGTTTTTTCACTGGCACTACAACACTCCTGCAGAGGAAGAAATAAACACAAAATCAGAAAAGGTTACTGTGACAACTGTATCCCCCCTCAATCCCCTTTGTGGAAAAGGGCCAATTAATGTTTATGTTCTAGAACAGAGTAGTCGAACACACGGCCCAAGGGTCACATGTGGTCCCCAAGGCCTTTTTTGGCGGCCATCAACAATATTTGGTGCCCCCTCCAGTCCTCACACCGCTTTTACAAAGCTTGGTAAGCAAGGCACTAGGCTTTTGAGGTCCCCTGATAGGTCCTAGACTTCTCCGGCCTTCTTCCCAAAGTCAAGTTAGAGCTTCCCCAGCTTTGGGAAAGCAGTGTGAAGGCTGGAGGGGTTTTCCAAATTTTTGCCGTGGTCCTCACCCCACAATGAAGTGTGTGGCCAGGAGGTTCTGTGTCAAAGTACTCTTGCAGGCCACTTGGTATGGAAAGCTGGACTGCCCTGTTAAAGAGCAAGGGTGGGGAATGCTTTTCAGCCTGAGGGATATATTCTCTTGTGGCAACTTTCTGGGAGCAAAAGTAGCCAGAGCAATGGATGTGTACAGTAGGTTACATTCCAGTCACACACATGCCAGAGGTCTCTGCCCAACCACCCAAATCCATAGCTATCTATCCACCAACTAGGCAAATAAGAGACATTATCAAAGTTCAAAGGATTCTTCCAGCCAGGAAAAAGCATTGGCCATGGAGCATGAGGCATGTGGCCCATGAAGAGGATGTAACCTAGGGAAAGTCCAAGGACTAGATAGAGGACTCTGGAGGGCTGCATTCGGACCCTGGGCCAAAGGTCGCTCATCCCTAGTATAGTCACTACAATTTCTGACTCCAGGTTCAACCCCTTTTCCTGTAAGGACACATCATCCATCTTAATATATTCAATATCACACAACACACACACACAAGTGATGATTCATTTTCACTAGCTAATAAGAGAACTAGATTATCTGTATTAGAGTAAACATTTGTTGGAAATATAAATCAGTGACAAAATAAAAGATTTCAGGACAACTGTGCAGTATAAAGGTAAAGGTAAAGGGACCCCTGACCATTAGGTCCAGTCGTGGCCAACTCTGGGGTTGCGGCGCTCATCTTGCTTTATTGGCCGAGGGAGCCGGCGTACAGCTTCCAGGTCATGTGCCCAGCATGACTAAGCCGCTTCTGACGAACCAAAGCAGCGCACGGAAACGCCGTTTACCACCCGCCGGAGCGGTACATATTTATCTACTTGCACTTTGACGTGCTTTCGAATATAACATAAAGCTAAAAAAAAATACAAGAATTTGTGCAACAGGCAGAATATCCTACTGTGCATGTTTCAGTTTCAAAGTATAAAATAATCAAAATACAGCAAAGAGAAATTTAAGATTAGAAGTAGTATTTAAACTGAGTCGTTTAATTTTTTTAGATACAACAAAAAGCACACTTTTAGAGCAAATGATACTTTCAAGGGCCTGAACACACAAAGGCCACAATCCAAAGAGCCTATTTAGATGTTCAGGCAGGCTAGTGAATGCTTTAGAGTTTAAAATGCTATTGCTAAATGGCCAAAGGCAAACAGTTCATATGCTTGCTCATTACATATGTGGTCACGAATGTATGTAGAACAAAAGATTTAGTACTTTGAGCAATGAAAACCTTGCATAAAACACAAATATTTTCAGAATTAGTGTATTTTGAGTACTCTGAATGCAGTTAGCTTTTACATTAGATGTGTGAAAGTTACATGAAGTTCCCAGTTAAATTGTGAATGAACATTTCCCCCCCAAAAGGCAGTTATAGAATCTAGAGACTAAAATGAACACCATGAACAGTTTCTCCCCCTGCTTCTCCTGTTAATAAATCCCTGTAGTTTAAACACCACTTTGGAGGTTTAGTGGGAAAATGGGTGGAAGGGAAACTGCTTCCAAATAACACGTGCTCCATGTTGCTATGTTCTCTTTTAGGCAACCTGCTTCTTAAATTCACTGAAGTTTAAAAAGCAGCTTGGAAATCGTTGGTGCTGGGTTTATGGAAGAAACAACAACACACTGGTGTGTGTACTTTTAGCTCATGATCTACAAGTATATTTTTACATCTGCAATCTCTGTATTTTTTTTTAAAAAAGGTTACTTTAACAACAGAATGCTTTCAAGCAAGACATAGCCAACGCTGAGTAATATACCAGACCTCTTCTCTGTCAAAGACTAAAAAAAGAAGATTTTTTAAATGTATTTTTTTATTAAAGATTTCTTGGTTTACAAAAGTATGTAAACTCACTAAGTTTTTTTATAAAAAATTAGTAACTGTGACAATATATAGTATATGCATATTTGTTAATAATGTAGAGAAAAATATAAAAAGAGAATTCATTATGTTTACTCTAGAACAGTTGTAAGTCTAGAGCAACTTGTGCTTCTACAAATATGGTCCACACATTATTTTGATGTGATTTTAAGATGAGTCCAGACTCCAGAGCCAGAGAAATCTGTTTATATAGCTCATAATGTAATTACAACTACCTTAAGACAGATGAGGCAGAAGGCAACAATATATTGAAACTGATTGAAAAATGCAGTTGTCCAGAAGCACTTGTGGGGAAGAGGTCTCTGAAAAGCTGCTCAAAGCTTCAGAGTTTGAAGTGAAATTTTTGATGTTGTCACTCTCAATCTATTGAATGGCTGACGGACAATCAAACCCGTCTGGCTAGCTGGCAGCTCATTTTGCTGGCAGGTGGCAAACAATTAGACACACCAATTTGTGCCTCCTGATGACATTAAAGCATGAAACTAAGTTGTATGCAGGGCCTAGTGATTTGTGTGAAAGCATTTCAAAAATAATACTCTTTGCCGTGGCAACTCATTTCAGACTGCCACCTTCCATTATGGCTTTGAGTAGTGAAGACGACAGACTTGAGTTACGTGCAGTGCAAGGGCGCTTCTGTTCAATCCGTCATCAGCGCCCCCCGAGACCTCAATCCCTCCTTTCATCAATATCACCTCATCATTTACATTCGATAGTACTTGAACTGCTGAATACATTAACTACACAGAAGACCTATTCCGTAAGATACGCTGAAACATGTTTCTCTGCTTCTACATTTCCAATTCTGTGTACTTTAAAATGAATTATAATGTTCATAATGTTTCATAGGACAGCACTGTTAAGATTCTACCACTTCTGTTTCTTCAACATATTCCTTTCGTTATAATTTCTGTATGATTATGAGCACTTAATTTCTGTGTGATTTTGGACATTTAAACATTATTATTTTTTACAGTTTATTATTAAACTAAGCAACTGGAGGGAAAAACACCTGGTATTTAGATACTTTAATGCTCTAAAAAAAAAAAAATCCCTGTGGTGATTTGAAAATTTGCAAGAACCACCTCAATCCTGCAGAGATAGTGGTTTAGAATGCTAATAATGAGATTGTTAAGACGCTCTAGTGATATCAAAGCGGCTTGAATAAGCCCGTGGCCAGTAGCTGCATGCATAGTTTTGGAAAAATAAGTTTAGCATATTTCTTGTTAAACCAACACAGATGGTCATGTCAAACCCCTTTTTTTAGCATTGTAGGAACTAACTGTAGTAAGCAAACCTCATTTCCTCTATCACACATGTGGAGACTGAAAGCTTCCACTTTCAGTTTTGAGGAAACTGCAGTTTACCATTATGACCAAATTAGGGACACTCTAGTTTATTCTGTTTCTAGTTAACTGAGTCAAACACGTTTATGAAACCATGTGCTCAGTCCTGGTTTGTTGAACAGGGGATGGTGGAACACATTAGAGGTTACCCACTATGGTTTAGCATGATGTGTGAACTGGGCAATACCATACACAGTAGGAACTACAGCAATGAACTTTAAAAAGAAAACACATGATTTGCAAATACAGATCAACATGTATAATGAATTCTCTCCAAGTGCATTACGACTATTTTAACAAGTGTTTGAAGTTTCCTGTATACTTCCTTAAGTTTATAAATGATAATAATATTTCTAATTTTATTATTTGTACCCCACCCAAATGACTGTTTCCCCAGCCACTCTGGGAGGTGCATGTTTTAATTACACCTTCTCCCCTTCTCGTTACAATAACAGTTAACAACAGACGCATGTGAAGTGGTAAGGGTCCAGTGAATAAGGTTCTGATTGAAAGACTGCCCGATGCAAATGGTCTCAAAGCCAACTATGAAAAAATTAAGTGGCTGACACTGTGAAGACTGGGTAATTTGCCTTTGTATTTTTTGGCTCTTTTCTTTCACTTCTGTATTTCAGGATGAAAAGCTTTGTTTTATGTTGAGGAAAATTATAGCTTTATAAAGTAGATATGTTCATTGACTACTAATTAGACTTAGCTGTTAAAAGACACAATTCAATCCAGATACCTTTCCCATAAACAATAGGGACTGTTTATAGTAAGGCAGTGCATATAGATGTAAACCAGCTGTATTTTCACTGCACAGTCTTTATCAACATATTACAGACAATATATACGTTCAAGTGCCAATATGAATATATCCTAGTAAGTGAATCAATCATGCCATATACCTGTCAAAGGAGTGATACTGCATTGGGAGAATAGGCTGAGCTTCTCTCTTTAGTGCAGGATCAGGGTACGGAATAGGATCAGGCCCACATTCTGCAATTTCAACAGGGGCTGCCACCAGACTTTTCAATATTTCCTTGACATTTATGCCCTTGCTTTGGCTGATACTTGATATTGAGGATGCAGGTTTCAGAATTTCACTGGGGCTTTCTGTTAAACTTTCTTGAGATTTCTTCACCTCAGAAGACAAAGTAGACAATAGTTCACTCATAGCATCAGGACCTGTGCTTGTTTCTAAGTCTGTCCCGTTCAAGATACTGGGCATTTGCTCCTCTCCAATTCCAGAATCAGTATGAGGAATGGAGCTTTCCAGCTGAATATCTTCAACTGGTGTCGGAGTTTCTTTTTCTTTTATATTATCTGGAAATACAGCAGGAGTCTCTGCAAAACAAAATTATTTTCAAAAAAACTAAGCTTGAAAATTAGCATTCCTGTATCAATAATCTTTTTATCAATAGAGGACAAAACTCTAGGTGTGCTGGTAGAGGCACACCTAAGAGGCGCACCGTGATGAACCTGTTATGAAACTGAACTCCAGAGCCAGCCTAAGACATTTTGGTACCTCAGGTAAAAGACAGGATGGTGTGCCACAATCCTACATAGAGAAGCTGACTGGAATGAGAGTTAAATCTTCGTTTTACACTAGTAACAGGTTACTGTCCTCCACCACACTTGAGAGCAGCAAGGTAGTTATGGGGTTTTAAGATAGGCCACCTACCTGGCACACACAGTTCTGACCTCTAAATAAATGAAACAAATTCAGAGTCCAGGTAGCTACAACCTGCGTACTTGCTTCCTCTTTCAAAAAGAAGCCACTGAACAATTTCCCAATTCAAATTATCTATAGCATTCCAGAAACAGGAATTCTAGATCTTAGGAATAATATCATTCTCTACTGTTATATTTTCATTTTTTGAGCATACGGTAAAAGACAAACTATTTTTTTACATAATTATGTGAAAAATATAGATTCTGTCCTGATTCAAGAATACCAAACATTCCAAATGGCTTCCTACCATCCTAGCCACAGTTGCACAAGGAAATCGAAGATATGAGGACGCTCCATAACTGAGGACAGCCTAAATTATGAACCAGATAGTTTGCTAAGTAGATTATATGTAAACTAAGAGCTAAATATCCCAAATGTAAATATTACTTATTTGATTTCAGTCACATTTAGTTTTAAGAATGCTTAAAATCAAACATAATCAAAGAGCCCTATTTCCTGAAACTGGCAAACATATTCAGTAGCTAACATTTCAGCTTAATTCACTGCATTTCTATCCTCCCTCCCTCCAAAGAGATCAGTGTGGCATACATGGTGTTTCTCCTCATCCTCACAGCAACCCTGTGAGGCGAAGATATTTTACCTGGATCAAAGTCAACCAGTAACATTTGTGGCTGAATGAGTAGTTGAACCCAGGTTTTTCCACTCTTCAGTGCAATACTTACATCCCATTATTGTAATATGTAAACAACTTCAATGTACATTTTTTTATTAATAATAACTATTATCATAATTTACTTTCTAAACAGCTGGCCATTTTATTTATGACAATTTTGTGAAAGGCTGTCTCTACACATATTTATTAAGAGGAGCAGCATTTATATAGTACTTTCCCTGTGAGTTTAAAGAGCTGCACATATATTATTTTAGTAATGCTTGCAACAGGCCTGTTGTTGTTGTTGTTGTTGTTTAGTCGTGTCCGGGTAGGCCAATATTATCATCTTCATGCTGTAGACAGGAGACTGCACTCAAGAGAAAAGCTGCTTGCTGATGGCCAACTAGAAGGTGCATTGCTGAAGTGAAATTTACATTAAGGGTTTCACATCACACTCTTTAACCACTGTACTACATCTCATTTGACCCTACTAAGAACAATTGTTTTATGTCGACAATTTTTCAAAATATCAGAAATCCTCAGTCAAGCTTAGGAAAAAGTTATGGAAAGTTGCTCTATCATAACACTACATTGTTGCAAAGGCCTTTTAAAAATATTTACATTAAGAAGTCTGAAGAAGAAAGGGAGAGGGAGAGGTAGAGAGAACTCAAATTAAGCAAATTGAAGCAAAGAAAGTGCAACCAATTAAGCAACTAACCTTCATAACTCCAATAGAGTACTCCTAAAATGATTTTAAGGGGAGATCTCTGGCAACAGAGTATTGGTAAGGTAATTGCATGAGATATTTCACCTGTGTGCTTTTCAAGCACCTAAAACAGCTGTGGAAAGGGAGAAAGGGACTTGCTACTATGTTTTGACCCTTTTAAATTCACTCATCCCCCCCCCCCCAATTCCCCTGGCCAATTCTGATCTTCTTCAAAAGTCAAAGGAAAGGGAACATAGCAACTCCATCTTCCCAAGCCTTTATCCCATTTTAGTGAAAGAATGGTGTATGCTGCCACAGAGACTGGAACCTCTGCATGAGTGCTAACAGGCAACACCTGAGCAGACTAAACCATCACATAACGGAAGAGGTACTCATGCCACACACAGGCACTCCTCTCACCTTTCTCAGGATGCCAGAGCAACCATATTTTTTATTTCAGAAAGAACCTTTCCCCCCCTTTCTGTTAAGATTCCATCCTTAAACACCAATTTTCTCTCTTTCATAAAACCGTGTGCCTCTGATCTTTGAGTTTTATCACTTTTTACACCTACTTAGGTAGAAGGAAAACTAAAGAGGGGCAGCAGCAAAAATGATAACCAATTACATGTGTTTAGGTTATAATTTATAAACCTGCTGTCAAAGCTTTCACCGATCCTCATCAGTTTACTGTAGCATTAAGACATAGCAGTAGACAAAGGAAGAAGAAATGCTAAGCCTGGTAATTTTAACCTTGTCTGGAAGAAAACAGTTGGGTGCCAGATGCCTCTTTCCTACCATTTTTCACTGTAATTGCAGAGTTCATTTATTACACCAATGCAAAAAAATAATGACGTTAGTTATGTAAATTGGTTTCTGAGATGACCTCATCCTTTTGGTGAAGGGCTGTGGCTCAGTGCTAGAGCATCTGATTTGCATGCAGAGGACACCAGTTTCAATACCTGGCATCTGCAGGTAGGCTTGGGGATGTCTGCTTGAAACCCTGGAGACACCCTGCCAGTCAGTGTGGGCATTATTGAGATCGATGGACTAAGATTCTGATTCAGTATGAGATAGCTTCTTATGTGCTTTTCTTAGCATGCCTTGATTTGCTGAGATTTTTGAAGCATGCTTATCTATTTTTGCCTACACGAATAAATTCAAAAGAGTTGATACGAAGCTATCATTTCACTTGATTTATCCAACACATAGGTATTTTATCCGAAGCTGGAAGCTAACCATCTCTCTGTATGAAAGAAAATAAAAACAGGCTCCAATCCTTTGTCTGGCTCAGCAGTAGACTCGGATGAGGTAGAGTTATCATCTGGAAAGCCATTTCCCCTAGTCCCGGACCACGCAGGCCAAAGAATGTGGCCTTATTAGACTCCTCTAGCTCATATAACACCTGTCCAATTCATCGCTCACCACATCATTACTATTGTTGTTGTTTAGTCGTTTAGTCGTGTCCGACTCTTTGTGACCCCATGGACCAGAGCACGCCAGGCACTGCTGTCTTCCACTGCCTCCCACAGTTTGGTCAGACTCATGTTCGTAGCTTCGAGAACACTGTCCAACCATCTCGTCCTCTGTCGTCCCCTTCTCCTTGTGCCCTCCATCTTTCCCAACATCAGGGTCTTTTCCAGGGAGTCTTCTCTTCTCATGAGGTGGCCAAAGTATTGGAGCCTCAGCTTCACGATCTGTCCTTCCAGTAAGCACTCAGGGCTGATTTCCTTAAGAATGGAGAGGTTAGGTTAGATCTTCTTGCAGTCCATGGGACTCTCAAGAGTCTCCTCCAACACCATAATTCAAAAGCATCAATTCTTTGGCGATCAGCCTTCTTTATGGTCCAGCTCTCACTTCCATACATCACTACTGGGAAAACCATAGCTTTAACTATATGGACCTTTGTTGGCAAGGTGATGTCTCTGCTTTTTAAGATGCTGTCTATGTTTGTCATTGCTTTCCTCCCAAAAAGCAGGTGTCTTTTAATTTCGCGACTGCTGTCACCATCTGCGGTGATCATGGAGCCCAAGAAAGTAAAATCTCTCACTGCCTCCATTTCTTCCCCTTCTATTTGCCAGGAGGTGATGGGACCAGTGGCCATGATCTTCGTTTTTTTGATGTTGAGCTTCAGACCATATTTTACGCACTCCTCTTTCACCCTCATTAAAAGGTTCTTTAATTCCTCCTCACTTTCTGCCATCAAGGTTGTGTCATCTGCATATCTGAGGTTGTTGATATTTCTTCCGGCAATCTTAATTCCGGTTTGGGATTTATCCAGCCCAGCCTTTCACATGATGAATTCTGCATATAAGTTAAATAAGCAGGGAGATAATATACAGCCTTGTCTTACTCCTTTCCCAATTCTGAACCAATCAGTTGTTCCATACCCAGTTCTAACTGTAGCTTCTTGTCCCACATAGAGATTTCTCAGAAGGCAGATGAGGTGATCAGGCACTACCATTTCTTTAAGAACTGTGGTCGACACAGTCAAAGGCTTTTGCATAGTCAATGAAGCAGAAGTAGATGTCTTTCTGGAACTCTCTACCTTTCTCCATAATCCAGCGCATGTTTGCAATTTGGTCTCTGGTTCCTCTGTCCCTTCAAAATCCAGCTTGCACTTCTGGGAGTTATCGGTCCACATACTGCTTAAGCCTGCCTTGTAGAATTTTCAGCATAACCTTCCTAGCGTGTGAAATGAGTGCAATTGTGCGGTAGTTGGAGCATTCTTTGGCACTGCTCTTCTTTGGGATTGGGATGTAGACTGATCTTCTCCAATCCTCTGGCCACTGCTGAGTTTTCCAAACTTGCTGGCATATTGAGTGTAGCACCTTAACAGCATCATCTTTTGAAATTTTAAATAGTTCAGCTGGAATATCATCACTTCCACTGGCCTTGTCATTAGCAGTGCTTTCTAAGGCCCATTTGACTTCACTCTGCAGGATGTCTGGCTCAAGGTCAGCAACCACACTACCTGGGGTGTACAATACATCCATATCTTTCTGGTATAATTCCTCTGTGTATTCTTGCCACCTCTTCTTGACGTCTTCTGCTTCTGTTAGGTCCTTACCACTTTTGTCCTTTATTATGGTAATCTTTGTACGAAATGTTAATTTTCTTGAACAGATTTCAGGTTTTCCCCATTCTATTGTTTTCCTCTATTTCTTTGCATTGCTCGTTTAAGAAGGCCTTCTTGTCTCTCCTTGCTATTTTTTGGAAATCTGCATTCAATTTCCTGTATCTTTGACTATCTCCCTCGTGTTTTGCTTGCCTTCTCTCCCCTGCTATTTGTAAGGACTCGTTGGAAAGCCACTTTGCTTTCTTGCATTTCCTTTTCATTGGGATGGTTTTCGTTGCTGCCTCCTGTATAATGTTACGAGCCTCCATCCATCATTGCTATAGGAGCCAGCAATTACAGAATAGGGCAATGGCCCCTCAAAAGACAGCTCTTCTCAAGTCCTAGAGAGCACTAGCTTCTGTGAGCTTTCTATGACAAGCTGTCATCCACCCTGCCACTCTAGTTGGTATCTGGCAGCATTGACCACTGGATTCAACTGGATTATTGGACTATTGGGTAGGACTGCAACAGAAGACTTGACTAAACTACCACCTTGCCTTGTTCCTGCTCTTCAGGACGTGACCCCTGCCATATCAACAAGTGCCCCAGCATCAATCTGGCCTCCCCAGAAAATCTATGCCAGCAGAAGACAGGATCATATCCCAGCTTGAATGCTTGCAACCCGAATTAAGATAAGCACAGCCCTACTCCCAGACTGCTTCAAGCAGGGCCATGTTCACCTTGATCCTATGAGCTGCCTCCCATTTTCTCTATCCCAATGACCAGAAATTATCTTAATCATTGGCAGGAGGTGGTAAGCATCCTCTAGGTCCCAACAAGAGTGTCTTTTCCTGCTGGAATTACCGTTAAGGAGAGGATCCTGGAAGGGTTTTCCTCAAGCCTACTGAATAAAAAGTCCATCCAAGAGTTTTATCCCTGGTGGAAATGATATTTGTAGCATGTTTCCAGTAGAGCTAGTTCAGTCTGGTAGGAAAATGTGCAGTTGTAGGACACAATAGTGCCTTCCTCCTTCCTCTGCCCCAAAGCAAGTATTTAGGCCTTGGGCAGGAAAAGGCAGAAGCAACAGTGAATGTTCCTTTGTGAGCGCACTCCAAAATTGCTCTGATAACTCAAATCAAATAAATAGAGTTTAAAGCTTTCCAAGCCTCAACTGGAATGCATGCAAGCCATCACTGTTTTGGGGCTGAGTAGTAAGATATGCACCCCTATTCCTTAGCATGCAAAAATAGTAAAGTAAGTTGCAATAGCGATTGCATAGCAATTGCAAACTTTTATAGTTTAGTCACTTAAAATACATTTTCAATTAAAGCTTTCCTTAGAATCTTCTGTAAAATTTATACGTCTTATTAAGGAGTTATGAGCCTTGACCAAAAGATGGGAGTGCAAGATTACAAGGATGAGTTTATTTCAATCATCACACACAAAAACAAGTTCTAAGTGAAATTAACGTCAAATTCACCAGAACATTCACAATGACGATACAACAATAGAAGAATGATAATGGCAAACATTTAATGAGGGTTTTGATAGTACATTACTATTAGTCTTATAACTAGAACAGGGAATTAGCCTGACTCACACTTCTGCTGTTAAGGTCATACCATCACAGAAGGACCACCACTGGCACTCTGGCAGGCCAATCCTAAACATATTTTTTTCTGGAAGAAAGTTCCAGTGTGTCTAATTGGACTAACTTTCAGGTAAATAAAATTAAAGTTGTAGTAGCAGGTGCAGCATTGGCTATTAAAGTTACATTCAACTAGGTTAAAATGAAATTAAATAGCACAGAGACTCATTCTGGAACCAGTGCAAATTCCTAATTTAGCAACAATAAACCTTATTGACTGATTGCTTAGCTTTTACGCATGCAAGAATAATGGTTAATCCAGTGGTAGCCAATGACTGATTCTTAGGAAATCCAGACCCAAAGCATTTTTCTGCCAATGAAACTAACAACTCTTGTAAGGGTCTATCAAAAAAGATTTTAACAAGTGCTGTCCTTCATATTCCTACCAAATACTGCAGCAGAAGTAGCAGAAGTTGGCAGGCTACCGTGTGGAAAGCCACTAAGAAGTCCATGAAGATAGAATCATAGAATCATAGAATCATAGAGTTGGAAGAGACCACAAGGGCCATCGAGTCCAACCCCCTGCCAAGCAGGAAACACCATCAGAGCACTCCTGACATATGGTTGTCAAGCCTCTGCTTAAAGACCTCCAAAGAAGGAGACTCCACCACACTCCTTGGCAGCAAATTCCACTGTCGAACAGCTCTTACTGTCAGGAAGTTCTTCCTAATGTTTAGGTGGAATCTTCTTTCTTGTAGTTTGGATCCATTGCTCCGTGTCCGCTTCTCTGGAGCAGCAGAAAACAACCTTTCTCCCTCCTCTATGTGACATCCTTTTATATATTTGAACATGGCTATCATATCACCCCTTAACCTCCTCTTCTCCAGGCTAAACATGCCCAGCTCCCTTAGCCGTTCCTCATAAGGCATCGTTTCCAGGCCTTTGACCATTTTGGTTGCCCTCCTCTGGACACGTTCCAGTTTGTCAATGTCCTTCTTGAACTGTGGTGCCCAGAACTGGACACAGTACTCCAGGTGAGGTCTGACCAGAGCAGAATACAGTGGCACTATTACTTCCCTTGATCTAGATGCTATACTCCTATTGATGCAGCCCAGAATTGCATTGGCTTTTTTAGCTGCCGCGTCACACTGTTGGCTCATGTCAAGTTTGTGGTCAACCAAGACTCCTAGATCCTTTTCACATGTAGTGCTCTCAAGCCAGGTGTCACCCATCTTGTATTTGTGCCTCTCATTTTTTTTGCCCAAGTGCAATACTTTACATTTCTCCCTGTTAAAATTCATCTTGTTTGTTTTGGCCCAGTTCTCTAATCTGTCAAGGTCGTTTTGAAGTGTGTTCCTGTCCTCTGGGGTGTTAGCCACCCCTCCCAGTTTGGTGTCATCTGCAAATTTGATCAGGATGCCCTTGAGTCCATCATCCAAGTCGTTGATAAAGATGTTGAATAAGACCGGGCCCAAGACAGAACCCTGTGGCACCCCACTAGTCACTCTTCTCCAGGATGAAGAGGAACCATTGATGAGCACCCTTTGGGTTCGGTCAGTCAGCCAGTTACAAATCCACTGAGTGGTAGCATAGTCAAGACCGCATTTTACCAGCTTCTTTACAAGAATATCATGGGGCACCTTGTCAAATGCCTTGCTGAAATCAAGGTAGGCTACATCCACTGCGTTCCCTTCATCTACCAGGCTTGTAATTCTGTCAAAAAACGAGATCAGGTTAGTCTGACATGACTTATTTTTCAGAAATCCATGCTGACTATTGGTGATCACAGCATTCCTTTCCAGGTGCTCACAGACTGTTTGCTTAATGATCTGCTCCAGAATCTTCCCTGGTATTGATGTCAGACTGACTGGGCGGTAATTATTTGGGTCCTCTCTTTTCCCCTTTTTGAAAATAGGGACAACATTTGCCCTCCTCCAGTCTGCCGGGACTTCGCCTGTTCTCCAGGAATTCTCAAAGATGACTGCCAGTGGTTCTGAAATCACATCTGCCAGTTCTTTTAATACTCTTGGATGCAGTTCATCTGGCCCTGGAGACTTGAATACATCTAGACTAGCCAAGTATTCTTGTACTATCTCCTTAGTTATTCTGGGCTGTGTTTCCTCTGCTGAATCATTTGCTCCAAATTCTTCAGGTCGGGCATTGTTTTCTTTATCGGAGAAGACTGAGGCAAAGAAGGCATTGAGGAGTTCAGCCCTTTCTGTGTCCCCTGTTTGCATTTCACCATCTTCTCCTCTGAGTGACCCCACTGTTTCTTTGTTCTTCCTTTTGCTACGAACATACCCATAAAAGCCTTTTTTGTTGCTTTTAACCTCTCTAGCAAGCCTGAGTTCATTCTGTGCTTTAGCTTTTCTGACTTTGTGTCTACACGTGCTGGCTATTTGTTTGAATTCCTCTTTGGTGGTTTCCCCCCTTTTCCATTTTTTGTACACATCCTTTTTTAATCTTAACTCAGTTAAAAGTTCTTTAGATAGCCACCCTGGCTTCTTTAGGCACCTTCCATGTTTCCGTCTCATTGGTATTGCCTGAAGTTGTGCTTTTACTATCTCCCTCTTAACAAACTCCCAGCCATCATGAACTCCCTTTCCTTTTAGTATTACTGTCCATGGGATCTCACCCAGCACTTCCCTAAGTTTTATGAAGTCGGCTTTCTTAAAGTCGAGAAATTGAGTCCTAGTATGCTTGGCTGCTCCTTTCCGCTGTATAGTAAACTTCAGAAGAGCATGATCACTCGCGCCTAATGATCCTTCCACTTCTACCCCACTAACCAGGTCATCAACATTGGTTAGGACCAGATCTAAAATGGCTGTTCCTCTTGTAGCTTCTCCCACTTTCTGGACAATGAAGTTGTCTGCAAGGCCAGTGAGGAATCTGTTTGACCTTATGCTCTTGGCTGAGTTTGACATCCAACAAATATCCGGGTAATTGAAGTCCCCCATTACTACTATCTCCCTTCCTTTTGCATGCTTGGCCATCTGTTCCAGGAAGGCATCATCTATGTCCTCCGTTTGGCTTGGGGATCTATAGTAAACTCCCACAATGAGGTCACTGTTATTCTTCTCTCCCTTAATTTTGACCCAAATGCTCTCACTTTGGCTTTGAGGTTCTAAATCTTGGATCTCTTCACAGGTATACACATCCCTGACATATAACGCCACTCCTCCTCCTTTCTTGTCTGGTCTGTTTCTCTGAAATAGATTGTATCCCTCCATTATTACATTCCAATCGTGGGACTTATCCCACCAGGTTTCAGTGATGCCTATTATGTCATATTTAGTTTGCTGTACCAAGAGCTCAAGCTCATCTTGTTTATTTCCCATACTTTGCGCATTAGTGTACAGACATTGAAGTCCATTAATCATTCCCCCGTGTCTCTTATTTAAGGATTTTTTCCTCCCACCACTAGGTCTGCGTGCTGTTTGCTCCATTCGGTCTATGACATTTGGATGATCATCTTCATCAATTGATAGACTCCTACCTTCAGGAGCACTGTCTCCCTCCCCCACATTAGTCAGTTTAAAGCCCTCCTGATGAGGTTTCTGAGATTTTTTGCAAAAACATTCCTACCAACCGTTGTGAGGTGCAGCCCATCGCTTGCCAGAAGTCCATCTTCAAGAAACTGCATTCCGTGATCTAAGAATCCAAACCGTTCCTGTTTACACCATTTGCGAAGCCAGTTGTTCACTTCCACTATTTTTCCCTCTCTCCCTGGGCCACGTCGTTCAACTGGGAGGACAGATGAGATGACAATTTGTGCATTTAATTGCTTCAATTTCCTGCCCAGAGCCTCGTAATCTCTTTTGATCTTCTGGAGGCTATTGCTTGCAGTGTCATTGGTTCCCACATGAACCAAGAGGAAGGGGTATTTGTCAGTGGGTTTTATGATTCCTTGCAGTCGTTCAGTTACATCTTGGATCTTAGCCCCGGGGAGACAGCACACTTCCCGAGACATCTTGTCAGGCCCACAGATCACTGCTTCTGTTCCCCTCAGTAGGGAATCCCCTATCACCACTACACGCCTCCTCTTAGGTCTGGTCGGGGTTCTTCCGTGAGCTGTCCGTTCCAAGGTCGCCTGCACATTCCCTGAAGACTGCCTTTGCTGCTCGTCTTCATATACCTGATCGACTGTAATGAGGGAGAGATACAGGGCAAATAGATCCACAGAGGACGCTATCACCACCACTCTCCATGCTGCTCTGTCCCATCTGGAGCAGCCGGGGAGTTATGTGAGGCTGCTGTTTGTGGACTTTAGCTCAGCTTTTAACACTATCCTCCCCCATAGACTGGTGTCCAAGCTAGAGGCGATTGGACTCTCCAACTCCACCTGTCTCTGGGTTTTGGATTTTTTGTCAGAACGTTCTCAGAGGGTTAGAGTAGGGTCACATATGTCCACAGCCCTTAGCCTTAACACCGGCTCACCACAGGGTTGTGTGTTGAGTCCCCTGCTCTATGCTCTCTATACGTATGACTGTACAGCCACCTATTCCAGCAACAAAATCATCAAGTTTGCTGATGACACTACGGTGGTAGGGCTCATTTCAGGAGGGGATGAGTCCGCCTATCGGGACGAGGTGGAGCGGCTCTGTGTTTGGTGTGGAGAGAACAATCTGGCTCTTAATACGGCTAAGACCAAGGAATTAGTGGTGGATTACAGGGAAAAAAAGGCGGACATTCAGCCCTTGCATATCAATGGGGAACGGGTGGAGAGGGTGGCGGAATTCAGGTTTTTGGGAGTAACTATCGATCAGGGCATGACTTGGAGCGCAAATACCACTGCTCTGGTGAAGAAGGCCCAGCAGAGAATTTATTTCCTCAGACTTTTAAAGAAGAACAATCTGAGTGAGAGACTGCTGGTGTCCTTCTACCGAGGCTCCATAGAGAGCATTCTTACATACTGTATTTGTGCTTGGTTCTCCAGTTGTACAGCTAGGGAGAGGAAGGTGCTCCAGAAGGTCATAACCACAGCACAAAGGATTATTGGTCAACCTCTCCCATCTTTGGAAGAATTGTACGGTTCCCGTTGTCTTAGGAAAGCAAACAACATCCTGCAGGATTCATCTCACCCGGGATACAGTCTGTTTGCACTACTGCCTTCTGGCAGGAGATATAGAAACATCAAGTCAAGGACAAATAGACTGAAAAACAGTTTTTACCCGAGAGCTGTGGCCCTTTTGAATGCTGTAACTCGATAGTGTGACCTGGGAGATTGATGGGTGTGGGTGTGGCTGGAATGTGGTTTGTTGGTTGTTGTTGTTGTTTTGCTTTTGTTGTTTTTAAGGGATGGCATCCAATTTCGTTGCACTTGTGCAATGTTGCACGTGTGTAATGACAATAAAGAATCTATCTATCTATCTATCTATCTATCCTCAAATGGAGTCTGCTCTTCGTCTTCCATGCTAGGGGAAAGGACCTCAAAGCGATTGCGTATTTCTAAACAATCAGAGCGAACCCTGGGCCTCCTACTTCTTTGAGTCACGTTTCTCCATATATCTGGCTCCTGTGTTGGTGAACTAGCCTCCTTCTCAGGGGAGTCCCCTGTCTCCTCCTTGGTGGAGACGGTGTGCTCTGTTGCTTCCAAGAAGAGCTCCAGCTCTCTAATTCTTTGGAGCGTAGCTACACGTTCCTCCAGTTGCTGGACTTTGTCTTTTAAGAGGGCAATCAACATGCAATTGCTGCAGGTAAAGCTGCCTGCAACCTTTGGCAAGATGGCAAACATTGCGCAGGAACCACAGGCGACTGCAGCTGTTCCCTCACCCTCCATCTTGAGAAGGTGTCGTTGGGGGTGACTACAGCGATCCTCCATCATAAAAAGCGTGAAGACAGGACAAATAAATCCCCCCAAATAAACCTATATCTCCCCCAACAAACGTTTGAGACTAGCTCCCCTAAATCTAAAAGATGGAGCTGCCCTACAAGCTCTGACAAGCTCCTCCCACAGCTAATCCCCTACCTCAACAGAAGCCCTGCCCCCTCTGACCTTTGCACAGAGAAAGCAGCTAATCAGCCACAAGAAACTCACACAAGAAAACCCTTTTTGTTCCTTCTTCAGCCGCTGCCCTACAAGCTCTGACAAGCTCCTCCCACAGCTAATCCCCTACCTCAACAGAAGCCCTGCCCCCTCTGACCTTTGCACAGAGAAAGCAGCTAATCAGCCACAAGAAACTCACACAAGAAAACCCTTTTTGTTCCTTCTTCAGCCGCTGCCCTACAAGCTCTGACAAGCTCCTCCCACAGCTAATCCCCTACCTCAACAGAAGCCCTGCCCCCTCTGACCTTTGCACAGAGAAAGCAGCTAATCAGCCACAAGAAACTCACACAAGAAAACCCTTTTTGTTCCTTCTTCAGCCGCTGCCCTACAAGCTCTGACAAGATCAATGGGGTCAAATCTTCTAAATTAATCCCTAGGCATACAATGTCCAGCAAGGCTGCTAAAGTAATTTCTGTCCCCAAAGCAGCAAAGAAGTCAGATTGGCACTGCTGAAAAATGATGAGTCATTCAAGAATAGCTGCACTTATACAGTAACCACATCATAAAATCACAGCATGGGAGATAAAACAATGCCAATATGTGCGGCTGGATATGTAGCAAATCTGCTGCAAATCAATGGTATAAATTATTTTGCTGCTGTTTATGTACTTTTTAATGCTTGAGATTTAGCCTTAATTTTGCAATATATTTGGTGGTTTGACATGTTTTATTCTTGGGTTTTTGTTCACTACCTGGGATATTTATTGATACAAATGCTTTTAAAAGGAATCTAACTGCTGTCTCCATTAAGGGTAATGGAAAGATGCCCTCATTTAAGAAAGAACAATTCCCAAAAGCAGCAAGACCAGCCTTTACTGACTTTGATTACCCATGATCAGCCATCTAATCTAAGATTCTACACACTACTTAATTCATTATCTAATGTAGCTGCTTACACTTAGTAGTAATCCATTAGGTCAGATGTCCTCAAACTGATCTACATGGACCGCTAGCTGTCTGTATGCTCTATTCATAAGGTACATGGATAGAATGTGGAACTGTCAAGATTATCTCAACTCGGCCCTCAGTCTAGGGCCTGTGATTTTGATAATATGGCACTGGTTTTGATGAGGATGCAGGCACGTTATTGTATTTTTCTTCATATCTAATCCAAAAGTGAACCAAGTATTTGTTATACAACAGAGAACAAAGCAAAGCAAAAACTTAAGTGGTCTACCAAGTCCCACAATTTTTAATAATGGGGGCACCCAACTTTGTGAAACACTGCATTAGCTAATTTAGATCCAAAACTTTATTGTTTCATATGGATGAAGTACTGCAACCCTGGTCTCCAAATAATCTCTTAACCATACTTGGAATATTGTAAATAGATGGCTTCAATTTGGAAACATTCCTTCTGTTAATCTTCTTATTTTGTATCCTAGGAAGGTAGGTGAATCCATCAGATTGTTATTTAACCTCTGGTCCAAGGGAAAATCTGGACCTCCATTTGGCCCATAGACCTGTTTCAGGAAAGTCACACTCACTTGGTCTACATTTCACATTACATATGGGGCAGTGCTTTGCCGACTAATAGTGATTGCAAAGTCCTTTGTGCAGTGTTTTTGAAACACTCAACAACCAGGAGATTGTGACAAGCTTGGGAAGTGCTGTACAGAGCTTTTTACAAGTCCTTTTTTTTCTTTCTTCAATAATTATTGAAGTGTATTCAGGAACAGAGAAAGCATCTCCAGTGTCGTGGCTGTTTAACTAAATATAGTTAATTTCCAACAACTGCTATGGTCTTCTTGGTCAGAATGATCATACCTTCACTTCTGAAGTTTTCATTTAGTGGGGTCATTCTTACCTGCAGAGGCAGGAGGAAAACATCACAGAGGCACTTCAGACTATTGTCAGGTACGCCACCCTTTGGGCAGAGATGATTTGGCCACAGTACTCCATGCTCTGTTAACTTCCACATTGGATTATTGCAATGTGCTCTATGTGGGGCTATTCTTGAAAATGACTCAGAAACTGGTTCAAAGGCAACTGGCTGGAGTTGCCTTTAGAACTCATATATAACTCCTAAAACAGTTGCATGCATGTTTCTGAACCCAATTCAAGGTGCTCACTTCAGTGCTTACAGCCCCAAATATTTGAAAGACCAGCAGATATTCTATTGGATGGCCTCTTGGAACAGTTATTTTTCACTATCTTTTTTTCCTAACTACACACATGAAATTTTCTGCACACACACTGCTATGGAAAAAGAAAAACACTTTCTATCTAGGTCTCTAAATCATATACAAGATGGTGATTTGCAAATGTTTTGTGATCCCACCAGATTAGGGTACTTCACCCCCCCACTTGTTGACTTTTTGCTGGAAAACCTTATTTGTCAATATCCAAAAGTGATTATAGGGAAGGGAAACAAATTTATTAAAATAAAGACCTGATTTACAGCAGATCAAACTACTGGTCTGCCAACATCTTCGTATTCTGTCCATCAACCACTCTCTAATGTCTCTGACTTACGTCTTTCCCAGCTACCTGAGCCCCTTTTATCTGAAAGGATAAAGGGATTAAGGGATTGAAGCTACGTCCTTCTGCATGTAAAATATCTGATTCAGCACTGAACTACACCATTTCTCAGGCACTGCAATTTCACATAGCTATCAGAGTAGCATGCTCACAATCTAGAGTGCCTCACATATCTATGGCAATATTTGCCTGTTGGGATCTAATTGAAACACTATCATCTTAATAATTGTAGACTATCCATAAGCTTGTCTACCAAACTGAATTAATGACCTGAAATGTAACCTACTGGCCAATTCTTTTTAAAATAAAAACACAAGTTTCTAGAAGTTCCTGAAATGGTATCCAATTTTTAAAAACAGTACTTCCTGTGACAGGACTTGGTCTACTTGCAGGACCTCCAGAACCTTCTAGATAGAATGCTGAACCTTGAAGACAGGAATACTTTCCCTTGAACAATATCCTCTCTGATTTTAAGTGAGACTGGGTTGAAGGATCTCTTAAACAGACTGATCAGAGCTACTGGCAGTCTACACAACAACTAATTGTGTTGAAGCATTCCCATGCTAAACACCTTTGTCAGTAAAGCTTCTGTCTAGAAGACTCTATCACACAAAAGTTCTTACCCAAACACCTCTCCCTTTCCTTTGCCCCTTGCTACTAGTTATGTATTGCAGCCTGATTTCCCTCTAATGAATGAGTATTTCTATCTCTTGCATAGGTGCAGAGAGCTGCTACTGCTTCCTAGCTTGTGGGTCAACTTCATCTCATCTTAGTCTTTGACCTTTTCTGTTATCATGTCAGATACAGAGTCAATATAAGCCTTTGCAGGAGTAATAATTTGTATTAATTTGTCATCTCTTTCTCGCTGTTTATTTTTTGAGTTTAGCTTCTTGAAAGGTTTAAACTGGGGCTTTTCAGTTGACTGCAGAGAGTCTCTTAAATTAAAAAAGTAAACCATCTTTGCTGTGAGTCTTGGAGTACCTGCTCTCTGTCTTGCAGGCCTTTTCTCTTGTCATGATCAGATCACTTCCTGTTGAGATTTAGGCTTTCAGCACCTTTCCCCCCTCTGCAGCAGCAGGGAACCTATTAAAATGCTCCACCCTCAGAGGCTAATGGATCCAGTGAGTTTCCAGACAGCTCTGGGGGACTTTCCGGCTGACAGAACTGGTTCTCCTGTCAAAGCCCTGGCCAAACTCTGGAATATCAGAATGGCTCAGGCTGTTGAAACAATTGCCCCTGGGTGCCCTCTCCCACTTCCTGGAGTCCGCTTGGCTCCCTGGTATAATGCAGAGCTTAAGGTCTGTTTTTGTTTTAGCATTATTTTGTGTTCTCATTTTTTTGTTGTGAACCGCCCCGTGATCTTTGGATGAAGGGTGATATATAATAATAATAATAATAATAATAATAATAATAATAATAATAATACCTAAAATGCACTAAGCATTGTAAATGTTCAAAGGGGAGAACTGTGCTGTTACATAGCTGCACCATGCTGCCTGATCAGGTGGTGGAAGCTAAATATACTGTGATATACAGAAGAAGAAAGCTGTGAATAATGTCCTTTCCTGCTGTAAGAGAGCAAGATGGTTGTGCATTTGTTTGTGTGTGTGTGTGTGTGTGTGTGTGTGTGTGACTGCTCCCCCTGGTGATATCAGAAGTTTAGCTCTTACTGCTATTTCTGGTCGCATAGTCCTCCTCACTGGGATTAAAACAACTGGATGCTATAATCCAAAATAAAAATGTCTATATTAAAGACTGAAATAAATGCACAGCTAAACAATATTAAAACATACTTGTCAGGGAACTGCCATCGGAGCCAAGAGTGGAGGTAAGGCTCCCCCACGATGCAGGAGAAGGGACCAGCAGGGAGAGAGAGAACACTTCCTTTGGGGAAGGAAATCGGCGTGACACCAGGAAGAAAGGGGAGCAGGGAAGGACTTTGGAGAGATGGCTCCAAGACACTTCCACAGAGACCAGCGGGGAGAGCCCAGGACCTCCGCTGGCCACGCCCACTCTGCGCAGAAGACTTCCGCGCAGGGAGGCTAGGCGGAGACTTGGCGTCAAAGAGCTTTTATGTTGGAAGAAGTTCAGGAAACGCCCACTGACGGATTCTGCCAGTGACTGACACAGCCACGGAGAAAGGGCTGTCCAGCCAGGGAAAGGTTTAGCCAGACAACGTTGCCTAGAGCAGCAGCCCCCTTACGCACGAGCAACCCCCAATTCCCGTTACAATACTACTTCAAGAATATGGTGTTAGATATCTTCCTTATCTTTTTTAGTATTATTTTTCAAAGGTTTAAAACATATTGCTAAATAAGAAGAAAAGGAATTTAATGAAAATACCTTGTGCCTTGTATATATCATTGTGCAGAATTATACTTTTATAATCTACAGCAACTCCCTCCATTAACAAGGTACCTCAAAATCTAGACATAGCTGGGCAGAGGATTTTCATTGTATCCTTGCAGGAAATTTTATCTGTGTGTAACCCAAAGCGTATTCTTATTTACCAAACAGCTATGTTATAGTTAGATTTTGAATTACATGAAATGAAACAAGTACACCCAAACAAGTTAGGAGGTTGTGTTAATATTACCTTTGTAAAATGAGTGGGTAAAGCTCTGCTCAGGAATTAACTTGGCAAGGAATCCATGGTTCAAACTTGGGTGTGGGATAGATGGTATGACCACAACTGTGGAGAAAATCATGGAGTCAATTGTGAGCCAGCTGCTTATCGCCTGTGGCTTGGTCCACTGTGGATCCATGACACAAGTCCTATCTCACTGAAACATGCAAACATGGCACTAACGATGTGTTTCTCAGAGAGAAATCAAGAGATAGGAAAAGAACATACCTTTAAATAACGCATCATAAAAACAACATTTATAGTAAAGACAGGTATACATAGACAAAACAGGCATGGCCGGAATAGTGAAACCAGCAGTTTCCTACTCCAGCATCATGGCATAATACACAAATGGGGAAACACACAAAATATAAACACAAAATCAGCATGGCTACATTATTTAGTTGATTCATTGGTCAGATCCATCAATTAAAATATCATAATAAATTAAAGTGTTTGGATTTTTCAAAATACAAGTTTCAAAAACAAATACTGTAGGTGGCATGGCACCCTTTTAGACATTCTTTCTTCTTCCCCACACAAGGGAATATATTTTCTAGAATGGTGCCTCTTACAACATGTGTGTGTCATCTATCACAAATGAACCATGCCCCCCATCTTTTATTAAGAAATAAATTTGTGTAGTTTTAATCACAAATTTACTCGAACTATTAGAATATTTCTAGAAACAGGGAAGAACACTAAAAATTAGGTTGTACACTTAAGAACATGTTTATAGCAAAATGCTTTAATGCAGGAATATTTTAGAGTACCCAGTAAACTAACCTATAACAGTTAATAACATGGGTTTGCTTTGAATAAAGGTAACAGCATCAAATTTGGTTTTATATGAATATTTTACTAATTTTACTGTAAGGTGCAAGGTCTTCATGATGTAAACAGTATCAAAGATTAGTAAGCCAAAAACTACACCTGAAAATAAATATATAGGAACAGGTTTACATGTGTGTGTGTGCGTGTGTGCATGCATGTGTGTAATACTGAGTTCTAAACAACTTTCATTTGGAAGAAGAAAGCATATGGATACATATGGCACAACCATGAACCAATGCAGTGGAACTTAAAAAACATGGGGTGGGATTCAATGTAGAGCTAAGGAGATCACTCCATCAGCACAAACATTTCTGCTTGCCCTATGGAACAATTTCCCTGTGCGTTCTGCTAGGGGTTCTCCCAACACTGCAAAGCAAATTTGGGGAGGCACAGAGGGCATGCGGGGAGTAGGAAAGGGAAGAAGGCTCTGCTGAACTAGTGGAAGGTCTAGCTCTGGATTCTGCTTATGGAACTGAGTAACTGAATATGGCCTATGGTTCTCAGATTAATATGGTATGCGATGCAGAAACAATCTCAATGACAGCTTCTTCAACTGATAAATGAAAACTCCTGACAGCTTCTTCAACTGATAAAAATCCAGCTGAAGCACTAGTTTAACTTGGCAAATTGATAACCATGTTAATTACTAATTTTGTCCGTGCAAAAAAAAAAGTGTTAAAATGAGGAACTGTAAATACCTAAGGAACTAAACAGGAATAAAAGCTAACTATTAGATATAAGATTTCTTAGGCTTGTCTACTCAATCATAAAAAGCAGGATTCCCCGGAGTGGCCGAAGCAATAAATAACTTTTAAGAAGCATTTTAGACCACAGAGAAACTAAGTATGCACCTGTATTGACCTTACTTTAAAAAGATTAATTTAAAAAACCATTTTATGACATATAGAAGCTGTTTTCAGTATATTGAATATTTTACAAGACTTGCACTCTGAAGAGGATTCTCTTTTGAAGTTATGCAAAACTGAAAAAATGAATGCATAAAAGTAAACAAAGTTAAAGTAAACCTTATATGTAGTTAATAGATGATAGATAGATGATAGATAGATGGTAGAAACTGTAGATAGCTATGTAGATATAGATACATACACACTGTTTCTCCTCCAAAAAACTGAAAGTCACTCCTAGGATAGTTTGACCCAATCTCATTTTATAGGGCACAGACTACCAAAGAAAGACAGAGGACCATGAAGACACTTAACTTCTTTAAAAGCTTTTTTGAGCTCGTACTGAATTAAAACTAAGGACTTTGCTATGCAAAGTTGGACACCATTGCCATCAAATGTTGGCCTTCCTTTCAAAATCCATTCAACATAAATGCACTGATGCACTCCAGTTTTCCATCACTGGTAAAAAGGGATGGGTAAGTCTCACATTAATCATCAGTGCACATAAAATGCCTTATATCAGGTGGGATTATCTGTCCACCCAGTCCAGTATTGTCAAGCCGAACAGGCAGAAACTCTCCTGGTTTTAGGCAGGGGCAATTCCCACACTATCCTTTTTTTCTTTTTTTGAGTGGTGAGCCAGGAACTGATCTTCTGCACTGCTTAGCTATGGTGCCTTTTATGCAAAAATACCCAGCGACTAATGTGGCACAAAGTGTGGAGGGAACTGAGAAAAATCACATCACTTGTGAGCTTAATTAAAACCACTTGACAAGTTAAATATAAATTAAATTAACATTTTTAAAAAACATTTGTCTCTAGCTCCATTGCAGAGGAGCAATTGATTAAATGTATACTACAGAGAGGTACGATATCGGAAGATAACAGAATTTTTGACAGCCTGTCTCCTATAGTCCAAGACAATGGCCAACCAATGCTAGGAATGACAAACCAGACCAAGAAAGCAGAAATATTCTCAAAGCAACTTAAAGAAAACAAGATCAGTCAGAAACTGAATAAGGTTAATAGGTATCATTTGAACTTTTTTTTTCTATAGTCAAGTATCCATTGTCTAAAAAATTATGCAACATAAACAGAAAAACAGTGGTACCTGTACTTGTTGGTGAATTTATTTCCTGCCTGATATTTCTACCTGCCTGGATTCCAGACCTTGCAGTTTCTCGTTGAGGTTCGAGTATGTCCCGATACTTGGAGACCATCAACACAGAAATGAAGTAAACAACAGCCAAAGCTAAAAACTGAGCCTGCTTGCTATCATCCTGCAGAAAAATCATAGAATACAATTAAAATACTCAACTTGTCCTGTCACACTTAACAAATGTTTCTAGACTGAAAACTGTACTGCCAAAGACCAGAGGCACTAGCTTGCAAGGGAAATTGGGGGTCTGACACAATGTCAGGAAGTTGGGAGGAGCCAGGGGCAGAACTGAATTCAGTGGCAATGTGACTTCAGTGGCCGGCGGCTCTTATGTCTCCTGCCACTGCCATGAGGCTGCTTCAACTCTCCTTCCCCTCCATGGCAGGAGGAGGAGGAGGAGGAGGAGGAGGAGTCCATTGAAGCAGTGCCGCACTTGGTTCCACACTCACTCTACACCACCCCGATTTTGGGGGACATGGGGGGTGACCCTATCTCAAAAAAAATAGGGGGGCAAAAGTGCTCAACCCCCTTGAGCTGTTGCCCCTACAAAGAACTATAATTGCCTAAGGACGATTTCACATTTTCATCTCACTGGGAATTTGTGACTGGATATACAGAGATATAAAGATATATACCAACAGGCATTCATAATAAAGAAATAAAGAGACATACACATCTCAGCAGGAAGCGTGTATACATAAATGTGGTTTCTACAGTAGTTTCTAATGGAGGTTTTGTTTTAGGCCTGATTAAAAATGACCCCAATTCACAAGCTGCGAATTTGGAAGAGCTGTTTTGGAAACCGGGAGTGGGCAATTCATTGGCTTATCAGTTACCAGTGAGGGTTTAGGCAAGTGGCAGCTGAGCCCATCTCGAAGCTGCTTGCCACCCTTTTTTTCCTTCAACAATATCCCCTCAGAACAACTACGTCATGGTGGCCACCAAGAGGAGCTCTGCCAGTGCTTGGCGCAGCAAATTAAAGAGAGAGTGGAACTGCTTCAAAGCAGTGAGCCCCTGCCTGCAAAAAAACCCCTTTCCCAACTATTTTCCCCTGAACCTTTCCCCATCCTCAATATGTAATTTTAAGCCCCAAATTTTCAAGGTACAACTTTTAGCTCAGCTTAAGTTTTAAACTTTAAATCAGCTCCATGGTATAGTTTAACAATTCAAGGGAATACCTTTTAGTGAATAAAGTATTTTTTTAAGATAAAAGAGTCTCTTACAATTCCAAAAATAACCTGTCCATGCAAGGTTCTTGATCTTGCTAAATCTGATCAAGTCACCAAGGATGTTAAATTTCAAAAAGTGGATGAAGTCATCTTTACTTAGGGGATTAGATAACAGCTTCCAGTATAAAAATAATTTATTAAAGAAAGATGTTCCACATATACATGCATAATTACTATTTTAAGAAAAAAGGATGCATAGCATAGATTTACAAATACCCTTGTTTTTCTTCCATGGACATTACACAGGCAAGAAATCCTTTAAGAAAAGCTGCCAATGATAGTACTCACCACATCACGAAATACAACTGCTCGCAGACGATTAATATCTACATCCTGAAGAAGTCTATCGGGATCTTTAATAGGCGATAGGTTACCAGGAACATTTTCCAGTGGAGTCTAAACACACAATAGTTATATAGTTTCAGAAAGGTTCAAGCTCAAAATACTCAGCAGTTCCTATGTGTGTGTATGTCTTTGTATGTATCATCTTGTTTCATAGATAAAATATGGTATTGTAAGCTTTATGAAGTTCTCTAAAACACAGAAAGGGACCTTTAATGTCAAAAAACCTTTAAAGTGTCTCACTTACATTCCAGGTACACTTCTCAAAGCTCCACTATATAAGTGATTCACCTGCTTTGTATAAGGTTACTCAAATGAAATCTGCTTAAACAAACACAAATTTCTCACCAATACAAGTAGAGACTACAAAGAACAGTGAAGATTTTAACTTAAAAAGAAAACTTCATATATGATCTTTAACTTTCTCTACCACTTTATCATCTCCACTAATACCCTGCTTACAGACTCCAAGGGAAAAAAACTAGGCCCATATAATAGTTCAGAACAGCCATGGTAATAAGGCTAAGCAGAACTTTCCCCTGGGAAAATCAGAAGACTGTTCTTGTCTCCTGACCAGGAAGAAGTGCTTTTCTGTTGTAAAGACTGCCCCCTCTGGATTTATAGAAGGGAGTAACTTCTGTTTTACCAAAGTGACAAATCATCATAACCAATTTAAAATATTATATGACACATCGTAATTATTTCCAATTCATTCATTTTATGCAATGGTATATATTATTTTAATAGTTTACCTTAGCGGTAGTAGTTGCACTTATACCCTGAAGAGTCTCCTGAGTTTTACTGCTGATTAGTGAAGATTTATTTACCCTTTCTCTCTGTCTCTGTCGACATTCCAAACAGTTTCGCACAGCAACACAGCAAACTAAAAAGGTTTAAGAAATAGCATTGGAATACCAATCTTAATGAAATTCTTAAAGCAACAATGAAAAAAATATTGTATCCTAGTGCCTGAGATCTGCCATAATATGTTACCCTTTCATGACATAAACGCTGGATTTTACAACAGCATCTCTATGCACTAATGCTAAAACTGAGGCAGAGTTAAATATACTAATCTCTTAATCATGTGTATTTAATATTATTCAGATAAGATACTACTGTTGAACACTAAATGAGCAGCAACAATACACACAGCATAGTAGAGAACACATTTAAATGAACCCTCCTTATGCTTTTGCAATTTGTAATTGATGGAGATGGGAAAGTGGTTGAGGACTAGTATCTGAATTGATTGAGGAGGGTCAGATGAAAGAGGAGCAGCATACAAAGTGAAGCTAGGGTAGTCCTGATAAGGCGATCCTGAAGAAGGAGGATGCCCGGCAAATAGAGAACTATGCCATTTGAGGCATAAGGAATGGATGACAGAAAGCACAGAGGTAAAATGATAGAAGACCATCAAGTGATTGGCTATAGATGAGAGGACACGGTTTAGTGCTGGAGCATATACAATGCATGCAGAAGGTCTGAAATTGCCGCAATTATTAGTGAAAATGAGAGAAGTTACAGGGCTTGAAATCATCTCTGATTTGGAGAGGCCCACAGCTAGAGTACACAACGTTGCCTAGGGTTACTGATGACCTAACAATATTAGGCAGTTTCATATATGCATGCATGAAACTGACAGAAGAGATAGTCAGAAGAGGATTGTAATTTTAATCTTGATTGTGTATATGGGAAGGAGTCCAAATAAAACATTTTAAGGAGAATGGTGAGCTAAATATAGTCATCAACAGAGGAATAGAATGAGGAATCCATTAGCATGCAAGTATGCTTGTCATGCACCATAACCAAGGCTCCTTCAAACTAACAAGTTCCACTTTTTATGTCTCACAGCATGTAACACATTATCTTCCTTTTGCAGCAATCATGTTAGCTTTTTTAGTATATGTGGAAAATGTACAACTTTTAAGAATACTATGTATAATAACATAAAGCGCTCTTGCTATAGTTTGAACAGTTCTGCTACGTAGAGAAATACTTGTTATCTTAACCTGGGCTGGATGCAATTTTCTTCAAACACAACAAAATACAGAAATTTTTAAAAGGTAGAAGCTACGAACAGTTCTACAGAGCAAATGAACATATGTTCAAAAAATTTGCTAATTGGCATAATAAAAATTAATGGTGGTGTTGAAGAGAATAAGCAGATATTCTCAAATGCACAGACTTCTAGATTTTTGGAACCCAAAGAATCAAAAGCAGGTCAGCTTTGGCTTTTTTCTTTCTTTTTTTTCTTTTTTACTGCAGCCTCATTTCGTTGATCTGTAAGTAATTATTTAATGCACTGAGCTGTTCCATGCAAACTTACCAAGCCTTAGGCACTGTCGCATTAAGCCTCCAGAAGACATGTTTTTTTCAGCTTCAATTTCACTAAAATTTAGTGAGCTGGCAAATACTAGTACATCAACCATAGCCATCAGGCGGCTAAGGAAAGTCACTGCTGTCTCTGCTGACATACCCTGAGTTACTTCAATGTTCTCCAATTCAGTCTTTAAAAGAAAATCATTACATTAGACTCCTAAATCTATCACACATTTGAACGCATGAAATATACCAAAACAATCTCCGATTAAACTGAACACAAACAGTATAGAAATGGGCATGAGAAGAGATGGATTCACATTTGCATGCCATATTAGGTAATACAAAGTTCCTATACTGGTAAGTAAACTAATGCTACTCATATGAGCCAAAGCACTATGAGTGTGTGAGACAATGCAGAAAGAGTTCTCAATTTTGTCTATCTGTAAATTGTCCATATTAAGAAACAGAAGCACAGGACAAGGAGGACTCGTAGAGCTGCTATATCTTTCCTGCATCGTTGGGGAATTAAGAGAAGATGCATAGCCCACGCAAAATATAATCTTGTTCTATCTTTGGGGTACACTTGGGAAAGCATTCTTTGAAAAGTGGACATAAAGCATAATATAATTTATTCTTGGAGTACGAGGAGAAACAAATATGATTGCCAAGACACTGTCATGAGGTGAGTAAAGTCACAACTGATTATACAATCTAATATTTGTTTATTAAATTTATATGCCTTCCTTCCAAATGAACACACGGCAGCAAACAAGTGATAAAAAAATAAAAACTATTCCAATACATATTGGAATTTTACACTAGGGTGATTATTATTTTTTACTAAGTGGGATTTACTGCAGGGTGTCCTATTTGTTAGCCCTACAAAATTAAATATATGTTGTTGTTGGCATCCGTCTGTCTCGAGAGAAAACGGAGTGCGCCTCTGGGGGTGAAATCAATCCCCGCACACACACATAAAGTCACACACACAAACACATTGATTTCATGCAATGAAATAAATCTCACACACACACATACACACACATTTATTTCATGCAATGACTTGTCAGATTGTTCCTATGAGTGCATGTATACGCAAAAGTTACAATTAAATTATTTAGCAATCCAAGGGCAATCTTGCGACTAAATCCTGTTTACAAGACCGTAACTGGAAAATCCATCCTTTTCCATGTCCACAATATCACAGGATCACTTCCAAAAGTGGTATAAGTGCCAACTGTTATATTGCAACTATCCCTGAAAAACATTATTAATAGTGCCACTCTACACCCAAAGCAGTTATTCTGAAGATTATACCCAGTCATATGTTGAGGACTATAGAACACCAAGGCTATTATAAACAAGTCCAAAGAAATTTGCTCTGATTTATATTTAAACTCATTGTGTTCCACAATTACAAATTACAGTTAGTTTTTAAGAATGTAAACTCAATAGGAAGGTCCATTTTCACAGAGAATCTGACAAATATGTTGGAATATGATTTTGCTCTCATTAAAAGTTAGGAGAAAGAAGTCAACGATTTTAGGACGTGCTCCCCTTATTGTCTGGTTAAGTAATTATTTCACCAAACAGATTTCACATGCAAACTAGAATTATTTTTCTCTTTAAAATTTAGGAATGTGAAATCCCTTCAAACACCTGCCTAACTGTACCTTTTTCATTCCTTTTCACAGCTCTTGTTTTCACCCCTCCCCTAAACTGCATGAGTGCATCCCAGCCAATCAGGGGTCGCAAAGAGAACATGACAATGTTGTGGCACAACACAAACCATCATAATTAACGATGTGGCACCACTACTGAGCGAAAAATAAAGCAAATGCTTTATATTTAGTGTAAATTGGTGGGGAAACACTTCAGTTCTTGTGATGACTGCATTGTCTTACAAGAAGGCCATACAGCATTCTATTGTAAAGAAGGGACAGTAAAATACAGAGAATCCTAAATGCACATCTGGATGCAGATATTGTTCACTTACATTACAAAACTTCCAACATGATGCACTTTTGTTAGTGCACCAGTGGGGCAACAAAATGTTGTAATGGTGAGCCTGTTCAGGTTTGTAGCCACTTTCTCCTTAGATTTCCACTTCTCCACCCCTATCAATCAGTCAACATTTAATGTTCACTGGGCATTCTCAGCTCTGAAAAGATTGTTTTAGGCTTCCCCCTCCAATTATGGGTTTCTTCTATTTTGTGGTAGTCCTGCAAGGCTTAGGATTTGTGGTATCCTTCTGCACCGCCTGTGAGATGAGACCTCGGGCCACTGCTTTACAGTGGCTCTGATCGCTCTTGGAGGGACAAGTTCAGAAAGTAAGTGATGCTGGGTTCAACCCCATAGTCACTGACATGCGGCGTCCCTCAGATCTCCATCTTGTCCCTCATGATATTTAAGATATAAACTTGATCCAGGTGCCAGATCAAGCACCCAGCCAAAGTTTCTATTCTTCGTCTGCTTGCCCCACAGCCTCCGTTGCTTTTAACAAGCTTATTTTTATTGCAGTGGAACCTCAGTTTTTGAACGTAATCCATTCCGGATGATCCTTCAACTTCCGAAATGTTCGAAAACCGAAAATCAAAGGGCTGTCAGCAATTTCAATGGGGGAAAAAGAGAAACGCACATCGGAAGTTGTTTGAGTTCTGAAAAATATTCAAAAACCAGAACGCTTACTTCCAGGTTTTGGCATTCGAGAGCCGAAATGTTCAGCAATGGAGCCGTTCGAGAACCGAGGTTTGACTGTACTTTGTATTTTATAAAGTTGTTTTAAAATGTTGTAATCCAACAACAAGGGAGATCCAACTTGGGAGAAAGCCGGAATATAAATACCGTAGATTCCGGCCTATTAGGCGACTGGGCATATTAGACGACCCCCCAAGTTGGCAGCTGCAATTTGGGGGTTCGTCTTATAAGCCCAGTCGCCTAATACGCTGGGCAGCTCCACGCCGGGAGAAAGCCGCCCAGCACAGAGCGGAGCCTGCCACCGGCTGCTGCTGCTTCTGAAGAAGCAGTGGGCAGGTTCCACGCCAGGCAGCTTTCTCCCGGCGCAGAGCCCGCCGCCCATACCCGGTGTATAAGACGACCCCCGACTTTTAAACCTCTTTTCCGGGGTTAAAAAGTCATCTTATACACCGGAATCTACGGTACACTAAACAACCACCACAATATATAAAGATATGGCCTGTGCAAATGAATTCTATTTATTTATATGATCCCAAATCCACAAATTGAGCTGGACTGTGGATACAGAGCTTTAGACTGGCCATGTTTGTGATGATAATATCTTCCTTCTACCCAGCACAAAATTTTGTACCCTCCAAACTCTTTCCTGCAAAAATAGATAATTTGGGGAGGAGATAACACTTTGTCCTCCCCTCTTTTAAGGTCTACTCTATGCTAACGTTGCCTATTTCATAAAACAATGTAAATACTCAAAACAAATCTTTTACTATGCAAGTGCTAACAATCCAAGCATAAATAACAGTTAAAAAATAACCAGTCAATTTGTTTAGGTTTTTCATTGATATTTATCCAATAAAAATTAGGCCTGCAGTAAAAATAATCTTGAATGAGTATTTTCCTGAAACAACAGCATGTTTATTACCGGTAAGTCCCTTGATCCACTACACACCCACTAAGCACAGATCATGTAGGCGAAAGCACAATAATACAAAGTGGATGGTATGTCCTCCCACATTTTGATGCATCTGAATCAAAGTATTGCATGTGGTGCCCTGTGATATGTTGTGAAGATGGCATTTCCGACTGAAGATCAATATATTTACAGTGTTATGAACAATTTCATAATGCAGATATTATTTACTTCATTCTATCAAAGGCTGGATAACTGAAAAATGCATAAGAAATAAAATAAATTGTAAAAGCTATGAACTGAAACTTGTAGCAGTAATACTAACCTTAGAACCCTGGACATGCAACAGACAAAGCAGACAACAGATCACAACAAAAAGAAAAAGAAATGTTACAGTCAAATTAAAAAATACAATGCAAAATAGAAACTAATACTCTAAAATCATGTATTTTACTTTACAATTTGAATGTTTTAATTTTTAAAAGCAACCTCTTGAAAACAAACTCATTTGACCTATGCAGTTCAATATACACAAATAGATGAAAAACAATAAATATACAAAGAATAAATACGTTTTTCTTAGTAAAAGCTAGAAGTCAGAATTACCAAAAATGGGGGAGGGGGGAGCCTGGCTTGCTATTTGTAAACTTTTAATTCTTTAAAGACAGGTAAAGGCGAAGGTAAAGACAAAGACCCCATGACAGTTAAGTCCAGTCAAAGGCAACTATGGGGTTGTGGCATTCATCTTGCTTTCAGGCTGAGGAAGCTGGTGTTTGTCCACAGACAGCCTTCTGGGTCATGTAGCCAGCATAACTAAACCGCTTCTGGCACAACAGAACACTGTGACGGAAGCCAGAGCACACAGAAACGCCGTGTACCTTCCCGCCGCACCGGTACCTATTTATCTACTTGTACTGGCGTGCTTTCGAACTGCTAGGTTGGCAGCAGCTGGGACAGAACAATGGGAGCTCACTCCGTCATGGGGATTCGAACCGCCAATGTTCTGATAAGTAAGCCAAAGAAGCTCAGTAGTTTAGACCACAGCACCACCCACTCCCTACCTTCAAAGGCAACCCCTCCATCAAAGTAAAATGAAGCGCTTGGTGCCTCTAAGACGTTTTGAAACCCAAAAATTTGCCAGATGCAAGGATCTTGTGATCTGCTGGTATTTTTTACGGTTTTATATTTACATTCACCATTCTCAGCTGCAAAATAGTTCTAAGCAACTGCTGAATGGCTCCATGCCATCAATCATTTTCCAAAGAGTATTCACAGATCAGCTGCAGTACTGTGAAGTGTGCCTTGTCAGTCATTTGGCTGAGAAAGCAACATGGTTATCTAACATGCATTACCAAAATAGCGGCTGTGTGCATATTAGAACATTTCTACATTTTAAATTAAATTTCAAGAGCCCCGATCCAAATAGCAGTTTTGTGTGCTAAATGGAGCTCTAGACTTATATTTGGAAAACCACTTTTGAAACTCAGAAAAGTTTTTCAAAAGCAGCTTACAGCTTGGAATAGGTAAAAGACACATGCTGTTCAAACGAAAGTCTCAGATCCCACTGGGGGTGCCCAAACTAGCACTTTGAATCTAGTTGCTGTTTCCAAAGAGAAACCTGTTCTATTCTCACATTCCTATCAAAACCTAAAGGCAATACACTGTATTTGTTCTGTAATTTATGCTGTAAATGTTTCATGTATGACCTCAAACAAACTCCTCCTGTTTGCCAATTTGTACAGTCTATTCATGACTGTTGTGGTCTCATTGTTTTTTAACTAGGAAATCTATCTTACACCAAACTTTGCATTCTTACTGGGGGTGGGGAGCCAGGGCAGCTTTAAGATCAAGAGGATTTCTCTCTTCTACTGACCAGAAAAGAACCTGCACTTTATTGGAAACACCAGATTCTTTTTATGAAGTGTTCCAAGAACTGAGCGCATCCATAAGTGATACCCGTGCACATGAAATGCCAAGAGGCTAGTAAGACTTGTGGAAGAGTGGACTACATCACCCCAGGCTGCAAGTGAGGTATCTTTTCTCTCTCTTTTTAATATTCATTCATTTAAGCAATTTCCTGCAGGTTAATTATCATCATCATATGCATCAAGGAGAAAGGTTCTAATCCAGCCTGCTCCTCATTCCACTCCTGCGGATTTTTCAAGTAGGAATACAGAAAATGTGAGCGCCAGCTCCCATTCTATAACCCCAGAACTCTACAGCCCCATTCCCACTTCCCTGTTCTTCAACCTTGGGTGCTCAGATGTTGCTGGACTACAGCACCCATCAAACACGGCCAGCTTAGTCATCTGTCAGGGCTGATGGGAGTTGTAGTCCAACAACATCTGGGGACCCAATGTTGAACACTGGGCTAAGTGGGAAGTTAGGGGAAGATCAAGAGAAAAAACACTGATCAAAACTTAATCCTGTATTGCAATGTGTTGCTTTTAGACGGGTGACCTGTCTTATTTATTCATATTTATATTTAATAATTGTTGTAAAGAGCTTAGAGGTTTCTCTAAGCTCTTTACAACAATTCAGTGGTGTGTACATTTTATTAAATAAGTAAGCATTTTATGCATAATGTAAGTAAAGCTGTAACTGAGATCCAGAGTTATGTGCTTTGCTCCATGTGTGCAGGGGGCCTTTAGAAGTCTCTCCTTTTAGTTCTCTGTCCTGCTCTCAAAAGTATCCTTGAAACATGAGGCAGTTTCAGACACTCTTTAAAATATATTGTGATGTTTTGGGGGTAAAATGAAGGGAAGACGAGAAGTACCACTGGATGTGTGCAAGCCATTGTACACATCTAATAGGCCTCTTTGGAACTTTGCCTATCTTTGTAAAACTGATGTAAGAGTCCAGCAATAATTCTAAAGAAGGTATTTTACAGTGTTAGTGCCACAAGGAAGCAGTGGTCAAGGAATTTGAACTGTGCTTGTTTGTACTGTATCCAGCAAGAGAATTCCACATATACCACCTGCAACAACAGGGTGTACATGCTTTGTCTCTCCTGAATGCAATATGCTCCTAAATTAAAGACATATTTCTCTTGTAATGTTTAGTACCTCCATTCAGATATTTTAGAAAATCATTCTATAGTGATTCTAAATGGGATAAGCTAGGTGAATAGTGGTTTAGCTATTGGTATAACTTTCTAGCAATTGTGGCTATTAGTTTTCCCAGAGCATTTGAAAACTGTACTGTTTCAGAAATAAATCATTCCTTTAATACAGCATCACCTATGTAAATTGGTTAAGAACATGATTGATTAGAATTCACTTTCTAAACTTTTTTTCAAATGCACATTTTCTTCTTTTAAGGGAAACTTCCAAAAACAAAGCATCTGACACATTGTTCTTGGCATGCAATTTTCAACATACCCACTAGATGGAAATATTGTACTTACAGTTGGGGATGTTGCTGCAGACAACAATGGTAGAATTCCTCCACAAGCAATGATAATATTGTCTACCATTTGGGAAATGAGGTGGATAGTGTTATGTACAAAAATAATATTCTCATTGCTATTGACAAAATCCATGACAGACTTTGTGGAATGGCTACAAAAAAATAATTGAGGAAAAATGTGTTAGGGAAATTTTAGAATAGATTTCTAACACAAAGATCAAAACCAACATAAATGTTTATTAACAGCAAGAAATCACAATGAAAACTATTTTTAAAAGGTAGCCTTGCAAATAAGTTCTGAAATGCTACCATCCAACTTTCTTTTTAATAACCTGTCTGACAACACATATGATACATTAGTGACACACCTACCAATGGAAACAAAATGAACCAAACTTTTTTCCAGCTTATGGAAGCCCCACAAAGTTCCATGCAGCTTATTCCCTGACCCCGATATAAGAGTGTATGTAGCTTAAATTGGCTATTCTATAAGCTGCTACACAGGACTACAGTATTAACAAGAAACCTAATATGCTTCAAGGCCTAAGGGAAAAGAGTATTTCTCTCCTCTGTATCCCAGTTAGTTATTTTCTACATCTTCTTTTCAAGAATGTGGAGTAAGGTGGAAGGCTATTAAGTAGATTAAGACCTGGGAGACAATGGCTCAAATCTCCACTTGACCTTAAAATGCACTTGGGCTAATCGCTCTCTTTCTCTCAGCCAACCTTTCTCACAGGAGCAGGAGAACCAGGAATGTCACCTTGAGCCCCAACATTCTTGAAGCTATATTACTAACCATGCTGAATGTGTGTAGTAAATGTCAAACAGAAAATTTACTTTATGAAGAGCAGGAAGCATGCTACTCATTCAAGTAGCTAGGTAAAGGAATACATTAACAGCTTCCACAGCAGTAAGCTTAACTGCCTAGTGTAATTAACAGGCAATGATAGTTTTATTATTATACTAGTGAAATAATGATACAAAAAATGATACAAAAAAGGCCCCTTACCTTCTCCAAACATGCACATCAGTTTCTAAAGCAAAAAGCAAATCAGTAAGTAGCCTCTGGTGCATTGGGGACCATTTAAATTCTGGAATACGAAACATTGTTGTTCGTGGACCGGGACTAAACTGTCGCCTCTGTTCTTCTGTCATGGGCATTCCCCGAAATCCCAAATCAACACGCAAGTCTCTATCCTGTTGTGTAATAGATCGACCTTGCACAGCCTAAATAAGCAGTAAATATATTTAAAATCTCCAATGCAAAATTCTGGCACTGGTCACACATGGGAACTAAAACACACATATTTAATGTGATATTTCTTCATAATTAAATAAAACAATGAAAACAGTGTAAATTAGTCTCTAGCCATCCTTAATTAAACAACTTTGTCCTGTTCTAATACCACCTATGTAGCCCTTTGTAGGTAAAAGCATGCATTTTGTCTCTAAGAACTCGTGCCAGTGTGCTTCCTCCCTCCTTCCTGCCACATTCTTTGTATTTTGTGAGGCCTGACCTTCTTATCCCTGAAATTTCTAAGCTGCTCTAGGAGCCTTTTTTAGTTGAAGAGCAGCATTAAAATGCTTTAAGTAAGTAAGTAAGTAAATATCAACACTAAGTTTGACTTTATTAAATATTATAAGTACATTTTGCAGTAAACAAAACATTAGTTAAGTTTTCTCACTCTTTAAGTGGAAGACGATTATCCTGGCAGGAAGTGATACAAAACACACAGGTTGTATCATGTGAGCTTGCTAGAAAGCTATTCAAAAGCTGATTATGTGCTGTTTGGTTGGTTGATGGTTGGTTGGTTGGTTTAAAAGCAGCCAGGAGGATCCTCTAGTGGTGCTAGAGAAAATGTGTTTGACTCTTCCCTGCTATGATCTTTTTCTTGATCTAAATCCAACCCAGTAGCTATTTTCATCCTGTCTGTGTTGGGAAAATATGTATGTGAATTCCACCCAGCCCCACAGCACTGCTTTGGAATCAAAGAATGCTAGAGTTGGAAGGCATCTACTCCAAGCCCTGCTCAATGCAGGAATCTAGTAGCTAAAGTGCTCCTAGCAGATTTTTGCACCATCTTCTACATGACAGCCCTTCAGATATTTGAAAACATGTATCATGTGTCCTCTTCATTTTCTATTATCCGGCTTAACATCTTTCAACCACTTCTGTGCAACTTGGTTTCCAATGCCCTCATTATCCTGTTGCCCTCTAGTTTGTCGACAGCTTCCTTAAAATGGGACATCCATAATTTGAAAAAGTCATCCTGATAGGCTCCGATCAGCAATGTTACTTCTAAAGAAATCTGATACTTCTGCAAATTTGGGGGTTTACCCTGAATCTACTGAACTCTGAATCTACTGCATCCTCTTGTGGATGCATGTTACACTTTTTAAACAATGGTACTTACTACTTGAACAATACAAATGTTCAACTGCCTTGTCTACTGTAATGCAAGGTCACCCTTGAGGACGGCCCAGAGGCTGCTGGTAGTGCAGAATGTGGCCACTAGGTTGGGAAGTGGGGTAGCCTGAATGTGACTATGTGTCACCACTCCTTAAAGTGCTGCACTAGCTATGAGCTGATGTGCCCAACTCAAACTGTTAGTAGTAGCATACAAAGTCTTATATGACTTGGGTAGTACTTAAAAAAGCACCTTCCCTAATAACCACCATCTTGGGCCCTACAATCAGCAGGGGAGACCATGTTGGTGGTGCCATTGCTACGTAGTTTCCAGCTGGTGTTGACTAGTGACTGTTTTACACGGTTTTTAGATACTGTAAGTATATTTTTATTTTATTGTCTTACCACTTTGGGGACTGCCATGCTGAGCTTTTTTGGGATGAAGGGTGGGTTGGAAATTTAATAAATAAAAGAGAATGGTACACAAAGTATAGCTGCTTGAATGCAGGAATAGAAAGACATACACCTGACATAAGAGAAAACCAAGCCTACGCCCTACATAGTTTCTTTCCTAATGTAGAATTTTACTTGGGATTACAACACACTGAATTTTATTCTATTCATGAGCAGTCCCAATTGTCTCTAAGTGTGCATTGATGTAGACAAATGTGAACAGGGCAATCACAAATATGTTTTTTTTTAATAGGAGTGGTTGCAAGTTGTAGTACTGCAAAGAAGGTCAAGACAGCTTGCATGTAAAACAAATCTATTGTGTGATCTAGGGTTGTTTCCAGGTCTCAAGGCAACGGCCTAGGTTTCATTCACTGACAAGGAATCGTGCTGCTGTAGAGATAGTTGTCAACATTATGTTTCTGAAATAACTCCTTGAACTGCAAGCAGATAAACACAGGATTGGCAGAACTCTGTAAAGCTCTGAGTGCCATTTACTATGAGATGACTTCTATTTTTAAAGTCTTTATTTTATAACAAACAATACCCTATTAAAACAATTAAAATAGAACACATGAAGCCACATACTTTAAATTGTTTTTTGATGGATTAGACCTAATTTGGGAGATGGCCAAAAAGCTGCCACAGCATTTTGCTTGATCATTAACAAACAGGAATCACTTTCATTCCTTGACATATCAGTGTTTTATAGTCAATAAGCATAGTTCCAATTATGTGGTTTTGAACCACATTCTGTAGGTATTCAGATAGCTATTTTGTTGATGTTGATTGATTCAATATTGCTAACGTAGATTTCTGGATTATGTATCAGCCTTCACTGTATAATGTTTTATTCTCAAGGTCATAATTCAGTTTGCTTGGTAAAGAAAGGAAGAAAATGAAGTGTCAAGGATAATTACTAGGCAAATATTCAACGGCCAGCAAAAACTAATTAGCAGAATTACTTTCCAGTGCTAGACTACTGAAAACACTTCTGATCTGATCATGACCTCCAAAGTGACTGAATAAGATACTGGATCAGCATAAGGATATATGAAGTTTTACATGTAAACAGTCTAAATGCAACAAATAAAATAATTAGTTTGCATTTAAGAACATTTATTTATAATTAACCAAAGTCCAGCCCCTCAGTACTGTTTTAAAATGGGATTAACTTCTCATGAAAAGTAAGGACAGTTGTTTCTTCTACAAGAAGAAATGATTTTGATGTGCAAAATAAATGGAAACCATTGCTCACAATATTACTCCTAGTATAACTCCTTTAACTTCTCATAAGAATATAAGAGCCTGCCGTGATCGGACCAAATGCCTCTCTAGTCCAGCATCCTGTGACCAAACAGATGCCAATGGGAAGCCTATACGCAAAACCTGAGTGCAATAGCATTCTCCTCAAATTGCAGCTGCCAGCAACTGATATACAGAGGAATGCTCTCTTGGGCAGTGGAGGTAGAAAACAGCCATTGTGGCTGGTAGTAGTATCCTCCATGAATTTGTTTACTCCCCTTTTAAAGTCATCTAAGTTGGCAGCCATCACTACATCCAGTCGGAGTGAACTCCGTAGCTTAACAATGTGCTGCGTGAAGAAGCAATTTCATTTGACTGCCCTGAATCTTCCAACTTTGAGCTTCACTGGATGGCCCCAAGTTCTCTTACTATGAGAGATGGTGGGGGGCGGAATCCTTATTCACTTTCTCCACGCCATGCAAATATCCATACAAATCTCTCTAAGCCATACACACCTCTGTAATAAAACTGTAATAAGATCTACTGACTATTCCTTGCAATATACATGTAATTCAGGGGTAGAATCTGTGGCCGGACCGATGTGGCTAGCCTACAACTCCCACCATCTCTGACCATTAGCCATGTTGGGGATGCTGGGAGTTGAAGTCCAAAAACGTCTGGAGGGCTAAAATCTCCCCACATTTGCTGGAAGAAAGACTATCAAGGAAAAATGAAAGAGGGCAATTACAAAAGAGCAGCCTTTTATCCTCTATAACACAGCTGGCAGGGTCAAGGTTTCTACACACCTTTGCACTGAAAAGAAACACAGGCTTAACCTGGGAAAGGTATTTTTCTTTGAATGAAAATCTGCTCTCAGTCGGATTTGAACAAAACTTTACATGACGGACACATACGCCTTTGCTGAGGTGGCCTTGAGGAGGCATGTGCTCCAGAATGTGTTTAGAACATTTTATTCCCAACCAGCACAACTGTCTAAGCTGCAAACACTCACACTCAACACAAGAACGATAAAAAACACACACCAGCAACAGATATCACCAACAGGACTTCTTTGGATGCTGAAGGCAACTTGGAAACAGAGCCACTTAGACTAGGCAGTCAAAGAGAGAAGTGAGGCCTGAGACCTCCTTTTTACTCAAAGAAATATACTTTTTACAGGTAAGCCCAACAGCTGTGAATAAGCTCTCAGGTGGGACATACAAATGCTGGGCCCAGAAAGGGTATATAATGGCTATCTGCAACCCTAGAAGCACATTCTGGAGCACCTGCCTCCAAAAGGCTGCCTTAGCAGAGGCGTATGCATCCATTCTGTAAAGTTTTATTCAAGTCCGTCTCAAAGCATCTTGAATCTCATATAGGAGAAAGAATTGCAATGAAGAGACTCTTATTTATTCTCCATGTGTGAGGTTCTCACTTGTCAAACAGAAGGGGGGGAAATCCTGGGAGTCATGGGTAAAAGCACTGCATGTGGAGAGTGCACTTGAACTATTTTCAGTTTGAAAGGAGTGGTGTTGCTCTTCCTAACAGCATCCCATTGCAATCGATGGTGCAATGTATTTGTGCCCAGGTGGCATATCTTGAATTTCTGACTGGCTATCGTCAAAACTGATGTCATTTAGAGAATCAGTAGGCAGGGTGAGAAGAATCAGCGTACCATTCTCTAGTCTGCAAAAAGGCATTGTAGTGCCTAAGAGACCCAGCTACTACAATGTTTTGTTTTTAATAGGTGGACCCAATGTGACTTTCTATCATGAAATCACCAAGAGGTCTTCAGCAAACTAGTTTTCCTCAGCCCCACATCTACAGTATATTGATCATAATACTGACCCAGCCTGCCTTACATGCCAGAACATCATCTTCTGTAATTGTGCATAGTGTCTTTTTTATGACTGGGTAACTATCCTAAACCCCCACGTTCCTCCTTCCTTTCAGTCTAATTCCCAAAGGGATTCAGAATGAATTTATGCGATTATCTGCACAGTGCTCACTTTATGGTCTATTCCTGGCTACTGTTTACTGTTATTCTGATCTAGACTTAGATCCTTCACAGTTAGAAAATTTGCTATTCTCTGTGGAAGCATGCTTGGTCTATTTCTTACTGAAACAGTACTGAGTAATGTCTAGATAAAAATGTTTCTCCAATGCTACACGGCGACAGCTTTATTTATTATTTTAAATAAATGCCACAGAGTGAGAGTGAAACACAGCCAATAAAGTCTTTTTCAGTTGTAAAATTCTGGGAATATAGCGTTTAAGAGAAAGCACACTCTGGTTGATTGCTTGGGAGTCATGGCAGAGTGTTACAGTAGTTTCACTGCTATTTGCAATGCCAGAAGGTTTGCTCCTCTCCATGGCATTTGCACTATGGAGGTCTGCATGTTTCCATCTCATTTCATTCTTGTAGCCTCTGTCCTTGACTCGTTTTATTTCCTAGAATTGTAGAGTTAGAAAGAACCATGAGGGTCATTTAGTCCAACCCCCTGCAAGGCAGGAAGCTTTCGCCCAATGAAGGGCTCAAACCCAAGACACGGAGATGAGCAATCTCATGCTCTACACCCATTCGTATCTACATGAAACTGCTGAGTGAGGTTATCTAGGCATTTACTTCTCTTTTATAATTGATATACCTAAAATATAGACACACACTTTATTAATAAATTTAATAATATAGTAACATTGTCATTGTACCAAAAAACTTACTTGGGTTGTAGTGGTGGTTTGGATTTTTCTTATTTCCTTCCCCACTTCTTTCCCATCATCAGATCTTTCCGTATCTGATATAATACTCCCTGCATCTACATTTGGTACAGTTTTACCACTAGAAGACTCAGTCTCAAGAGTTGTAGCAACCATTTCTGCATATTCTAATCCTTTGGATGATGAAGCCAGGTCTCTCTCAGAAATTGTGCCCATTGCATCCACAGAGGTATGAATCTTGAATTCTTTATCTTCTATTATGCTCGAGCTACATGCTATGTCAGCACTACCAGTCATGTGAGCAAGGAGTCCAAGGTCATCATTCACACCAAGGTGCATCTGAGTCTCTTGCATATTTGCAATAGTAATGTGATTGCTGGACAGTTCGGGGAGCAATTTCTCCTCTTGGCTGGGTATTTTATCAAAAAGAAATGAGGTATTGTTAGAAGGTTCATCTTTCTCATCAGCGAGTGTTATCAAGGGACCATTGTCCTTCTCTTCACTTTTCTTAATTATGCCTACACTTCCGTGAACATTGTTCTGAAGTTTTTCAACTGCAGCACTATATACATTGTCCAATAAGGATTCTACTTCCACAAGGGCACCATTCTCTCTGGTTACCAAAGTCTCTGGTGATAAATCCATATCGTCCAGCTTTACTTCTGTGGCTTCTACCTTTTCTGCTTTTATATCAACTAATAGATCGTGAACTTCTACATGCACACCACCCCCTGGTCTATCTGCGCTTCCAAGCACATCATCAGATACTTTTGTTGCAATAAGTAAATCCCTAGTATCTGTACCAACAGGGTAGTCCGTTTCACTTTCTGGGCTTTGGCTTTGTGAAAGATCTTCAATTTCACGAATTTCTATTCCACCTTTTGCTCCTGTTGTCTGAGCTGAAAGGCCTGAGATAGTGCTAACATTACCCTTTTTCCCCTTCTTTATATTCTCCTCTTCTTGTCTTTGATATTCCTCGTACATTTTTGCTAGGTACTCTTTGTGAGCTTCATAGGTGACCTTAATACAAACAAATTACAATTTTAGGAGAAAAGTCAATACTTACACGTTTAACTAACATTAAAACTGTTGGAACACTATCAAGCCACTGTGTTCCTTGAGTGAAACAGAACAGAGTATGGGCCCTTAGCAGGTTATTAACAAAGGGGGGAAATGGAACTATTAGGGACAAATGTCACCAAGAACTCAGAAAAACAGATAAAGTAAAAATTTAAATGTAAGTGGAGGAAAAAAGTGATGATACTTAGCATTTAAATAAAATTGACATATAATATGAAGAATCTTTATGAAAACAATTATAAGTAGACTACATTACTTACATAAGTTTTATATCTCAGTGGGAAAAACTTTTCCTATCTGTAAAAGTAATGGCCTGTATCCAACATTATGCTCTGAGCTCTACTTGCACAATGGGACTTCCCCTTCCTATCACCTTCCCCTGAACTCCCCAAATCTCCTCCTAGGGGTCCCTCAACCATCTGGACAGATTTTGAGGGTGCAAGGGGAGCTACAGGGGAAGAAAGAGGAAGGGGGAGTTATACTGAACAACTGATCCACAAGCCTGATCCACGAGTGGAATGACAGCATTGGATGCAGCCATGATGCACTGATTATACCAACTATAAATGAAAAGATTGATAAAATCTAGGAATCTACATTCATTGCGAAATTGGTTCACTACACAAGAACTAAGGAAGGGAAATAACAGCAAGGTATCTTAAAAATTTAATTTTATTGAATATTTTATTGAATAATGCAAAGAAAATTTCAAATTTCCACAATTTAGAGGATTTTTGTATTATACTCAATTATCAGTATTTCTCCTTTATTTAACTAGTAATGTAATAATATTATTTAACAACATTTCTGTGAGTGTTCATATACACTGTGTTAAGATGTTGAATTTTGAGTTAAGATACCAAATTATGGCAAGCAGATCTATGTGATATGTTAAAGTCTATAATTGTATATTGCTATTTTTAATTGCACAGATGCAGCTGATGGAAGAGCTATAGTGAAAATAATCCAAGGCAGTGGTAACTGGTCATATTTCATACTATCCACAAGATGGCACTAAATTCTATCTATGGCATGTTGGCTACTATGAAAGCAGCTAAACTGAACTTCCGAAACTGACTCTTACCTTGGAATGGGCTATGGAAAGAGTATCAACCCAGACCCTCCATCCTCCCCACTCATACTTTATTGCATGGTACAAAAGAATGCGGAAGATATTGTACACCATCTCAGTAATCTTCTGTTCTTCAGAGTTCTTTGGGTTGATATATCCCAGAGAAAACATCCAGTCCTGCCACACTGAACACTGTAGTAAACATCTAAAATAAAATAGTTACAATATGATCACATGGCATTTGAACTTTTCCATTTGTTACAGACATAAGGAAAGCCTGAATATTTCATTCAAAATATTCATTCAAAGCATTCCATTCTAAAATATTATAACTTGTATTTCTTTTAATTAAGTTTTGTTTGCCTCTCAGCATCACATTACACATCCATGGAAAATATGCTGAGATTTGTAACTATTCTTTCTGGATTTTTTCAGAAGGTTACATAATGCTGAATTTACACAACTATAGCTGAACACCCCTCCACCCAGATGAAAATAACCTTGATGGGCTTCACAAAGAAAAGAGAATAAAGATTACTGGCATACCTCCTATTTTCACGGCTGTTACTGAAAAGTTTTATCATATCTGATAAAAACAAACGGCGAACTTCCATTAGTTCTGCACTTGGAGTTGAATTCTTTAATAAAGTTGCCACAACCTTGAGAATCACTTTAAAAGAGAAAATGCATGAATTATATTTTTGAATAATTAAGAAACAAAGTCAATGAATTAGACCCAATTGTTTTAGCTTCTATAAAACTGTGCAAATATGGTTGTTTCCTAAAATATAAAGGTCAATGGACCCCTGACCATTAGGTCCAGTCGCGGACGATTCTGGGGTTGCGGCGCTCATCTCGCTTTATTGGCTGAGGAAGCCGGCGTACAGCGTCTGGGTCATGTGGCCAGCATGACTAAGCTGCTTCTGGCGAACCAGAGCAGCGCACGGAAACACTGTTTACCTTCCTGCCAGAGCGGTACCTATTTATCTACTTGCACTTTGACATGCCTTGAACTGCTAGGTTGGCAGGAGCAGGGACGAAGCAACCGGAGCTCACCCCGTTGCGGGGATTCAAACCGCTGACCTTCTGATCGGCAAGTCCTAGGCTCTGTGGTTTAGACCACAGCTCCACCCGCATCCTAAAATATACAACCTTATAAACAGACTGATTTATGGAAATAGACAGAAAGGGAGCATCTACCATTTTAGCTACCTGTTCCAAAACAAATTCTAACTAGCATACTACACTTAATTCAAAAATACTAAAATTCTGAGCTTCTTTAAAGTCATAACCAGCAGCCACTTCTGCCAAGAGCCCAATATATTATGAACACCATCCCCTTTTCAAAAGGAGGGGATAGAAAGGATGGATCACATCAGGAAACTTCTTTCCCCAAGCTTATCACAGTTTTCTTTCCTATCAACGTTTGGCTTGTGATGGTGGAGGACAAGAAATTGGAAGGCAGGAGGAGTTCAAAAAATAGTAACATGAGAATTAAAGGAGTAAGGAAAGAGTAGAACACAACAGAGGAGTAATCCTTACATTATTCATACACTCTGGAATCTATCTAGCTTTCCATCAGGACAGAGGAAACTCTGAAACAGCATTCCTCAAGTAGTTTGATAACAACCTGTAGGCTGTCAATTGCCTATAATCAAGCATTCATTCAAAGGACTTAATGAAAATGTTCCTATATTAAGATATGATTGACTTAAAAAAAAATACAACAATGTCTCAATATCAAAATATTCTTACTTGGATTCTGAATTTTCACTGTAGAATCCGGCTCCGGGTGTGGTTTATGAACGACTTGTGTACATACTTGTTCTGTCAAAATCTACAATACAAGATTGTTACATTTCCTTCTCTGACCAGCCGTTTTACACCAAATCATTTACAAATGAATTTGATAGCACTAGAGTAATGTGTACCTCATAAAGTGTGTTGTAAGTTGTAATGGTCACAGTATTCGTATGCAACATCAATCTCTCTCCAAGAAGTGTGAACAGACTGTGAGTATGCATGATTTCAACTTTTCGCCTAGAGAAAAACATAAATATGGAATTTACCAAGAGAAAAACCTGTTGTTGATCTGTTTAATAGAGATAACAAATTATTGCATTTAAATTTTAAAAAATGTTGAAAAAAAGATTTGTGCCCATCAAAATTTGTTCAAAAACAAACAAGAGGTTTTCATTTGAGATTGGTTTAAAGAAATTTCCATTGCATCTATTGTGATATAAAATATACTTTTGTTCCAAAACAAAAATGAATTCAGCAAGTCTCAGTTTGACAAACTAGTTGCGCACTGCGTAGGTTCTCTGGATTTGAAATTCTCAAATTTTACTACCTCACATGGCTTTTGACAGGATAAAATAGATTGCTATCAAAGTATGCCACAACTTCTACACTCTGGAAGAGCGAGGAAGATGAATAAAATACATAAATTAAATAAAAAGAGCTAAAGAAAACAAAATGACAAAACTTTTTAATACAATATTTTTAAGGGTAAAAAAATGTCAGTTTTGAATGGAAAATTTTGTATCTCAGACTCTTTTGTTTAGTTGTCTGAAGAACATATTTGTAATTGAATCAGTGCACTTACTTATGACCCAGGTGTTTGAGAAAATATCCTAGCACCTTCAGTGCCTGCACCCAGATGCTCTCGCTTTTTGAGGCCAATAATTTATAAATCACTCTGCAAGATAAAATCAGACAAAAGCAGTCACTCAGAAAAACAATTCTTTTTTGGGGGAGGTACAAGTAAATCAAGACTACGAAGGCAATCTAAGCCCCTGGCCAGCACTGGTAGAGCTTAACGGATCAGAGTGAAGTCACCAAACCCTGCTGCTTGTGTTGACCTGGGTGGCTAGAGCAAAAAGAAAATATTTATTTGCCACCCAAGATCCCAAGCTGGTACAGCAAAGAGGTATGAACCAGACTCATTGCTTGCACAGCCCTACCTTACCCCCTTGATAGCACAACTGACAAATTTTCTACTGGCTATTGCCAACAGGGATACTGTAGGCAGCAGCTTTCATCCAGCTGCACGTGGGCATTCCTCAATTATGGGGTTTCCTGCTGGTACTGGGTCAGCACTGGTAAGCAAGACACCTTAACCTCATGCAAATCAATCACAGTGGTTCAGTTTACTATGAAAACCTTTGGCATGCCATACATTTTTACATAAGCATCTTTTATTTGCACATGTTTCTACAATAAAGTATGCCATGCACACTTCTTTCACTTGGTGTTTGTTATATATTTTTTACTGCAGGGATATCACTGACTACTGTAATTTCTACCTGTAAAAACTGAATGAACCACCTGTACAGCATATCAGACATAAACTTTTAAATAGAAAATATATTATATTGTTTTATTTTAAATTATTATACATTGGTAAATTCTGAATTATATGTCATGCATACTAATTAATTGCTATGATTCATTAAATCTATTTGAAGACATAGAATATTACAAATTTCATTTCTAAGGAAAATGAGAGAATATTATTGTTTTTAATTTTACCGTATCCCATTTCGTTGATCAAAGGCAGGTATCATGGATGCCGGATGTTCAGACATCAATGCCACTAGCAGCTGAAGTACATCATGTATGTTTTCATCCTAAATACCACATAAGATATTAGAGAAATACTATTTCTGTGAAGTTAACACAAAATACAAGTTAAGAGATCTGTATTTTTAACTATTACAAACTTACCTCATGCATTGTTAGCAAATAATTTAATATACTTTGTAGTTCATCTTCTTTGACACCTCGATCCTACAGAAATGATTTAATTGATCTTTGTTACAATTTGACCAATTTAAGATTTCATCATCAATTAAGTTTTAACACCAGATGTTTATTGTCATTTGCTATGCCCAATAGTATTTTAAAATGTTACCTTCAAAATCAGCTGTTTCAAAAACAAAAGCATGAATGCACGCAGTGATATGATTTCCTTCTGTGATGGCCGAGGACCTTCTGAAAAACACGAAAGAGCACCTCAAATGCAACATACACAACAATTTTAAGTGACCTCAGCATTTTTTATGTACTGCCATTGATTTGCACTTTTTAAAACTTCATGCATTAGGACACATTGCAGCCCTAAAGGGATTACAATCTACAATTTGACTTAAAGGAGACAACAGAGAGAGGAGAGTGATGTGAGTGTGGGTTACCTGGAAAATCCACTTCAGAAATGCATACACTTAGTTTCTCTCTCTTGGTTTCTCTCTGTTGCTCTAAATGGCAGGATTGAAACCAATGGCTTTAAATTGTAAGACATCAAATTTTAGCTAAACATTAGAAGAAATGCCCTAGTGGCAAGAACTGCTCAAAAGTGGAAACAGATCACTTCGAGAGCTGGTTGTCCCTCCTTTGCTGGAAAAGTTGGCATTTACTCTGCCAGGAATGCTGTGGTTACAAGATTCCCGAACTGACTGAGGGCTTGGAGGTTCCTTCAAACTATGATTCTATTATGCATCAGGATATAAAAGCAAATAATTAATAGGGGTGTCCCCACCAAGGCTCTGAAGACAAACCCCAAGTGTATAAGTAAGGATTTAAGGGAAGTCACCACATAATCAAAACTATGGGATAGTGTGGAAAGATCTCTGAGGGATACAACTGGAGATAAGAAAAACTTTTCCCCAATGGAAATAATGGAAGAGTAATTAGAGAACCAGCCAATGACAGCAGAACAGAGACCTATGGTCATAGGGGGAGACAAGAAAGATAGAATAATAAGCTGTACTGAAGGGGATAACAGTTCAAGAAAGATAAGAACTGAGTAGAGACCACAGGAGAACTATTTAGGAATCTTCAACAAATTTAACATTGTACTGTGCATGAAATTAACATTTCAAAATAATACTACAGCATATCTAAAATGTGTGGTGTTAATATTCCTTAAACAAGGGGGATTCCTTTAAATGTTTTAACTTGCTAGCAACCAATTCACCATAATACTGTACTGGTATTTAAAATCTGCATCTTAAATCTGTTCCTGCTGTTTTAGTTTCTTCTCATAATTTAATGCACTCCAAATTAGCTTTAGAAACCATATGTCACAAAACAATACTTCACATATTACAAATGTCCAAACCTCCCTTTATTCAAATTGTACTTGTGCTGCTAATTAAAAGCTTCCTACGCAAGCAATCAAAAAGAGAACATCAGTTTAAAATAGGCTTCTTACTACGAAGTTACAGAGTTCAACTCATAAGAAAACTATTTTAGCAGTGTAAATGAGCATATTGACACAATTATTTACAGACCTCTACCATTTCTAAGTTCATTATGCTTACCCAAACCTTTAGGAGTAATGCCACTGCTATCCGCAGGATTAACCACCCAGTAGTAGTATTTCAGTGTGTGCATTAACTGTAATACTGTTCCTACTCTACGTATCGTAGTGTAGATTGTAGCAGTGCCAATGAATTCAGCAGACAAGTATGTATACAGCGAGAGCTGAACCTGAAGAACATTATAAAAAGAATGGAATAAATAAATGTAATTTCTAATTTAGTTTACACTGTAAATAAATCATGTATCAATTCATTTCATTTTTCTATTTATATGGCCATAAGTCATTAGGGAAATTCAGAAGTGTGATATATAAAATAATTGATTATAAAAGTTACCCTTTGTAGCTCAACCTAAAGTAATCATTACACAAGCAAGTAGCAATTCACAAGATAAAACAAATACAGAATGGGAAGGGAAAGAGGTTGGTTGTTTATATATATATTATATATATATATTCTTCCTAGCAAGTATCACAGATCTTGCTTTCATTAAAAAAAACTAAATCACTAATAAATCCAGCCAAAATTCTGCTAACTTAGGTATAGTCATGCTGACAATTTTAAAAAACCTCAGAGCCCTCATCTGTATTTATTTAGTTTACATGCTACTTCTCACATTTTCAAACTTAAGACATCTGGCTCGAACAGCAGCTCTTTCCTTCCTTATTTTGAGAATTTCTAAGTGAGAAATGTGAAAGCACACTGCACTGCATCAGAGGTGTACTTTGGCTTGTTGTCCAATGAGAGTGCTGTACTGAGTGGAAAGGCTTGATGGGGGATGTTTTGCAAGCCTGGCTGAGCATGCTTATAATCCTCCAAGCAAATGAGAGTCCTGTGTCAGGGTTCCTAATTGTGAAGAGGAATTTAAGTGTTCTCAGCCAAACGCATGAAGAATCATCTTGCTTCAGATGTTACCTTCAATGTGGAAAAGATTAGTGGTGGAGTTGATACACATGGGGATATGAGGGGTAGGGTTGTCATGTGCAGCCCTGCCCCTTTCTAAACAAGCTCAGACAATAAAAGGATTTTAGTCTTCAGAGTATCTTGGGCAATGAATTTATAGATTTTCACTTTTCTAGACTATTCAGAAGTAGTCTTGAAATTTTGAAATTTCTATATGAGAAAAAGACAAGTCCAAGTTACTAATATGCTACTGATTTTATACTACATATAATAGAATAATCGCTCTCATATAGGGAGTGTGTGTTTGTTAATAAATTTATATTTCACATTTCGATAAAATTATCAGGGTGGATTACACTTTGCAAAACATAAGTTTTGTTGTTGTTTTTTTGCTACTTAGATTGAGCCACAGTGGAAGCCCATTTGATTATTTTAACATTGGTGATGCTTATACTGATGAATCAACAGTGTAAATAAGGACTTTATACAACACACTATTCACTGACCTTTGCAGGAGTATGTATCCAAATAGCAGGGTTGAAAAGGATATGATCACATAATTGCTTTAATAAAGGTGCTCCATGTGAGAGGCCATCCAAATATTTTGCAAAAGATAAAAACTGTTCCAGTACAGCTCTTGTTATATGAACTCTGGATGACTGAAGAAATTACAATAATTAAATAATGTAATTAATATAATTCATAGCTGTCAACGTTGCCCTTTTTTTAGGGAAATCCCCTTATTCTGAATAGGATTCCTCACAAGGAAAGGGAAAAGTTGACAGCTATGATATAATTCAGGTTTTCAGTTCATATTCACTTCTGTATCTGTGCTGAAAGATATTGAGAGCTTCATATGTTACCTACACTGAAACACATCAGCTAGACAAATATATGCAAACTACTGAAATTAAAACCAGTAACTCATCATTCAACAATATTTAAGCACAAAACATATCAAAATAAAACCAAACAAATACCAACTAAACCACTCAGAATGCTGGCACCAAGTAGCCCCAAAAGTATTTCTCTGAATATGCAGTGCCTCTAACCAGCAATTCAGAGGAAATGGATGAAATAGCAATCCCTGGCACCTGAGGACAGATGAGAGGCCATTGGACGATGCCTTCCTTCTCCGCTCGTAGACCTCCCTCTCAAAGGTGGAGGAGGTCTGCCACTAAGGGTTTCTTCAATGCAGCAATATAAAATTTCACCACTATCACTGCTCAACTTTCACTGCCTCAGAGGCAGCTGATGTAAAACAGATATGTAGGGATGGGTCAGGGGAGGTCTTGTATCTGCAGTTCCCCTGCTCCCCTGAAACATCCTCAGAAGAGGCAAAAATGTATGCCAGCCCTAGAGCTGCCCTTATTTTGAGACCAATGGGATAGATTTTTTTTTAAAAGTACCTAGCAACAACAGGGGAAAAAAGTCTGGTAGCACTTGGCACAACCAGCACATCATTTCAAGTTTAGTAAAGAGAGTAAAATAAAGAGAGTCTTCCCTAAAAGCAGATTTTAAAAAATGAGAGTTATCTGAGTTCGTGCAACTGAGGATGTGTTTACACTGAGATTTTAAACAAAACCATGTTAGTTCCTCACAGATGAATTTGAGGGTTTTTTTAGCAGCAATATTCTCACAAGACACAAAATACCATCAGCATAAAGAGACCTAAACCACATGGAACAAGACGCCAACTTGGAGTTCAAGTCTTCAGTAAGCTGATGGCCAAGTGACTAAATGCGCTCAATATTTACCAGTCCAATATGAAATCATTTGCATACAACATTTATGGTGGACTTTGTGGCACATTTATTTAATTTCAATCTGTTCTGCGTAAAATATTATTAAAATAATATTAATACAACTTACCTTTTCAAGGAGATAGCCAATAACTAGGAATCCTTTTCCACCCAGCATTTGTTCTTGCATGGCAACTGAACTCTTAAGAAGTTCCACCAAGAAAGCCAAGAGGGTAGCACTGCATATAAAGTACAGGCACAAATTAGACTGAAAGTGTTCCAGATTTAGTTTTTAGTGCTGTTAAATCCTATAAGCAGAAAAAACCACTTGCAAATTACATTCTTCTGAATATTTTTAAATACTGACACATTACAATCATGCTCAAAACACAGAGCTCATCTGGGTCAATCCCTTATTTGTCAAAGACAGTCTGAGGTTTACATGATTAACAAATTATAGGTAATCAGAAGGAAGCCTTGATAGGACTTGAGTTGACAGGACTCTACCCAAGTGCATCATCTTGCAGGACATCCAAACAAACAAAATGTGATTGTCTAAATGCTTTTCTTTTGGATATGGAAGAGTCCTACTTATGAGTGCAAGACAACACTGTGTAATATCACGAGTAGTACTGACACATTCTAATGATAATCAAGGCTTGACAACTCAAATGATGTCAAATAAAAATCAGTACCATCCTTATAGGTAGGAAGGGAGAAACTGAAGGCCTGTCATAAAGATGAAGGAAAATCTGTCCGCTTCCAAGTACTCTGGCTAAGTTTACATGTAATGACCATGGTTTGCATTCTCCTCCCCCTTCTGCTCCAATTTCTGGTTGAGGTAGACCATAGTTTACGGTCATATACAAATTTGCCAAAGCTCAAATTGGAAACCACACTTTGAAGTGAGATTCCAGTTCTGGTTTGAAGGCAAAATACAGTTTGGACAAATCATGTTCTAGATAGTTCACATGTAATGACAAAGTCAACTGTCATTTAAAAATAAATGTGACATTTCATTGTTTTAATGAATGTGGTAAGCTACACTGAGGGGCTTTTTTAACAGAAAGCCCAGATATAAATATTTTAATAAAATTAAGGCTCCCTTTAAATGAACATGTATTTAGCAAATTTCTTAATAAACGAATAAATACTAATATGAAAAAATGATCAGTTTGCTACAGGAAACAACAGGTATATCCAATGTTAGTCATACTCAGAAAACACTTGTCTATTGATTCAAATAGGTCTACTGCAACTTTAATTTAGTTTGATATTACCCAATAATACTTCTTTAATTATCTAAACTGAGCATGCTATGTGAGCTGGATAGCTCAGTTGGTTAGACCATGGTGCTAATAAGACCAAGGTTGCAGGTTTGATCCCTGTAAGGGAAGGCTGAATATTCCTGCATTGTGGGGGGCTGGACTAGATGATCCTAAGGGTCCCTTCCAACTCTATAATTCTATGTTTAAGATACTTTCCTCAATTCTCAAAACCAAATACTGAGTAGTTGCAACAGCAGACAATTAAAACACAACCCAATTATACTGACCTACACGTCATTTATAATGATACAAAAGCTATTGACAGAAGTAATGCCACATAGTTGTTACACAAGAGCCACACCAGCATAAATATACTCAGTAATTCAAAGGCTGACTAGGTAAAGCAAAAAAATCAAGCATGAGTCAATAGTGCACCAGATCTCATCTCATTCATGTGTTTGCTAAAACAACGAGATACAAACTCTTTACTGACCAATGCAAATCCCAATCACCATACAGCAAACAAATAAATAAAATTGATGGAAAGTTTCAATTCCTATTTTCCCATTCTTTGTGCCATGATAGTACATTTGGACTAAAGACAGGGTTACTTTTATGAATATTCTGAAGAAATGCCGTGTTTTAAAGGTTAACCATGTTATTATAACAAATTATCTTTCCCTTGCACAGGCAGAAGCAGACTTTTGTCACAGAGTGGTGTGTATGGAATTTCTGTCAACTCTCCATCAACAGCCCACTGCACCACACACTCCACTATTGCAAATGGGCTCCACTGACCATAAATATCAGCTTTTGAGAGAGCACTGTGGGCTACAAAGCCCTGCTCCGTGAGTAAAAATGGAAACGTTTGAGGAAATTAAACAAATCCAATGGTTTCTGGTTGAAAAATGAATGGCAGTGTGTGTAGAGTGAGCAGGGGGAAGTGGCAGTTTAAAACAACACCTGAGTGCAGAGAGAAGGGAGTTGGGAAAGAGGATATGCATTAGCACCTGCATTGTTCCATTCTCTGCTATTTCACATTGTTAAAACCGGTTTTCTTTTTCTTTCTTTTTTAAATCAACCCCTCACTGTCCCACAGCCCTGCTTTGCTCAAACCTCTGCCATTTTTAAAACCACCATTTTCAATTCAATGTCAATCCACCCCCACTTTACTCAAACTGAGGGGCACTGAAAGGGGGGAAAAGTCTCCCTCTTCCATTCTTCAGTTGCTTCATGTGAGAGAAATAAAGGATGTGGAGCTCTCAGATGTTCCATTGTACTTTCGCCCAATGTATTTGATTCTTGGTACCATGTGTTATCTTTAACATGAAGTCCCAGATTCAACAGTAAATTAGAAGAAATGCTTTATTAACAAGTAAATGCCCATATATGTACCATATCCATAAACTGAACTGAACTTTCTCTAACTGAAGAAGTTAATTGAAAGCCTTGCTCTTAAGATTCTTCTTATCCTAAAGACACGGTAACATATATCAGCATGGGGTTGTGCTGCAGAACAGGAGAAAGGGGGGAGCATGGAAATGCGGGGGTGATCTGTATGCAAAGAAGAATTGAGAAAACTATGGAGGAGAGTGGAAGGGGGAAAGGGAGTGAGGGTGAAAAGGGTGATTAGTCATTATGATTCATGGGAGGAGGGAGATGAAGGAGGTCACCATGTGGGTGGAGGCATGGACAAGGAGTAAGAGTGAAAATAGGAGTGCAAACTGGCACTACAGATTAGAAGAGAAAAGTGGCTTCAGAAATTGGGTGGGGTGAAAAACAAGCTTAGTAGTTTATGTGGTGGGAAGAGCAAGCTCCAAGGGCTTAATATGAGGAAATGGCAGAAGGCTTGGTGAGCAGGGCGAGGAGAGAGGGAGCCCCTAATATTTTACTCAATTGTTATACTTTTATACCACCTATCCAACTGTGGTCTTCAGGCAGTATACAACACATTTAATTGTGCAAACCAATAGTGCATGCCCAACTATGTCAATCCTTTATATCATCATCATATTTGTTGCTATGACATTCTCAAAATCTTCTTAATCAACACATCTCTGCTACACATAAAACTGCATCAACCTATTTCATTATGTACACAAGATTTAAAAACAAGACACGAATCGGCTATGCAAATCTTTGTCAAGTCATAAGAGCATTAATTTGTTTACTGCATTCTCTACCATAAATGTGGAACCCCAAACCATGTACAGAAACATAATCCATAAGAACAAGTATTAGTAGCTAATAAGGCTGCAATGCTAATTGATCAATCTGATTGATTGAATTTTGTACTCAATTAATCAGGAATTACACTTTTATCAACCCATGAGTCAGTGTTAAATACATATGCACATGTAGGCACATTTGTGGCACCTGCCTTTTTGCAATGTGAAAAGCCTGAAACAGCCACCAGAAGCAAAGTGGTCAAAGGTGTTTCGTACGAGCCCAATCAGTATCACTTCTACACACAGCATAAGTGTCTAACTCGCAATCTCATCAGCAAACTAATTTACAGTCAGGTCACTGGCACCTTATGCCAGCTCAGTCTGCATTGCCGATAGCTAAAGGAGATGTGCCAGGCAGCAAAAGGAGGATGGGCACCAGCATTGAACCAACTCTTTGCAGATGCTGGTGAAGAAGGGGACTCTCAGTTTCATGGAATAGAAGGAGAGAAACTTGACAAGGGCATGTAGCTCTTTGAACATGGTGCCTTGAGGATGGACAGAGAAGGAATAATCTCGCATGTATCTGGCTTTCTATTCTTGGGACGCTAAATCAAGTGTAACTCTGTTATGAGCCAGTTTATATGTTCTTTAAAAGCTACAACGGTCAACAATAAAACCTCTATGTACAGGTGCAGCACCTCTTAATAACATATACAAGTTCATGAAAACTTGTAAATCAAACTAGTGGACTAACTCAACAGAATCAATTAAAATTTCCTTAATCAATAAGCAGTCCTGTAAAACAAACATTTAAGGCTGAGAAACACAAATTAAAGTGAAGGCAGAGAATTGTCTTGATGGATCTGACTAAGGTGCATTCTAGTCCTGTCCATTCTGGTACAGAGCATACCCTATTCATCTCCCGCATAGGGTACTCCAAATATACTGTTTCAGAACATGAATTCAATTTTTTTTGTCAGAACTAATAGTGGCTGATTGAAGAATCTACCATCAATGACTCATCTTTTAAAAAAACAAGTCAGAGTGAATTTCATAAGTTATTTATGCATTGCACAAAATATCAAAAGCTGTGTTATAAAACAGGGGAAATATTTATGTACATATGTATTAATAATTTTATAGCTTTACATCACATAGAGATTTTCTCCTACACCGTCAACATCGGAAACAACTTTGCTGGAGATTGGGAGATGGCACATGCAGTCTACCTCCATATTCTATCGAAATGTCATAATATTCAAATATTGAGATACAGCAAACAAATAACAGGTTACCGTATTTTTCGTCCCATAGGACGCACCTAGTTTTTTGGGGGTGGAAATAAAGGGGGGGAAATTCCTTTATTTCCCCCCCAAAACCAGGTCGGGGAACAGCGGGATGGCGGTGCTGCGCTTCCCCGCTGTCCCCCGAGCTTGTGGGGCTGGCCGATGTCTGCCCGAAGCGCGGGGCGCTCTGCTTCAGCGCGCCCCGCGCTCCGTGCAGCAGGCTGCTATCCGCAGCCTAGGGCTCCTCAGGCTTGCTGATAGCTTCCTGAAGCCTGGAGAGCGAGAGGGGTCGGTGCGCACCGACCCCTCTCGCTCTCCAAGCTTCAGCGAAAGCCTGTATTCACCCCATAGGACGCACACAGATTTCCCCTTCATTTTTGGAGGGGGAAAAGTGCGTCCTATAGGGCGAAAAATACGGTATGTGTTATCAATGGATCCAGTAAATATACTTTTATATTACTTGAAGGGAGGTGATGAAAATGTGGACCTTGAAGTGGTTTCTATTCTTTTGATCCCAGCAAAAATGTCAAAAGCCAAGTATTGGGGAGAAATGGTTCTTCTTCTTTACTAATTTTTTTTAGAGTTTGGAATACTACTGTTATAAATAAAATTATACCCACACTGGAGAAAATATAATGTTTGAGAATGTTTGTAAAGAATTGGCATATATATCTATATCTATCATCTATCTATCTATCTATCTATCTATCTAATCTCTTTAGGGAATGACATGTTCACTTTTTTCTCTGGTTTAAAGCTAAAAATTGCTTCTCTTCTCTTTTATTTATTTTTCTTTTAGTAATTGTTATCAAATTAATTTTGTTTCTTCGTATTTCTCTCCTTATGTTTGTACAGTTTATATTAAAATGTCATTTTTAAAAAACCTGGAAAACCTTAACATCTTGATATACCAAAATAAAAGTGAAGTGCCCTTCAGACCTAATTGATTTATCTGAAATATGTCAAAATGAAGCATATAGTATTATTTTTCCATCTCCAAGGACCCCTAATAAAATAATATCAATTCATATTCAACTTTAGTTCAGGTTCATTACCATTTAGCACTGAACAGAGTAAAGATCTGTTTATAAAAAATAATAGATGAAAACTGGGGGAAAGGGGAGGAGTTCTACAAAGAAATGAAAAGCAAAAGCAAGTAACACCTGAAACCATCTAAGGATGATAATCCAACAATGAGGCCACAACTATTCAGAAACACCAGTGGAAGCACAGCCCTGACCTTGCCTCCACTTTAACCCAAAAAGCAGAAGCAGGACTGGGAGGCTGCTCTCATGCCTCCATTCTGCTGGGTAAACTGCTCCTATAAGCTGCCTTATAATTATTGGTTCCATTCAGACAACTGCCTGTTGTTGACAATATGCTTGAGGTGCATTTTTTTGTGGAAAAGTTTTTGAGGTTGTTTTTTTTTTAAGCAAGGCATTTATTATGAATCCTAATTGCCTATTACAGCTTTTTACAAAAAACAACAACACCCCAAAGGCTTCATCATAAATTCTAAGTGGCTATTAACAATTGTCCAAAATGTCTTCACAAAGTTACATGACCTCCGCCCCCCGTGAAAACAGGTGTCTTTATGTTTATTTACATTATATTTATTTATTTATTTGTTGCACTGGTAGCCCAGCTTCTACTCTAAGGAGCTCAAGGTGGTATATATGGCTCTTCCCCTCCTCAAGTAATCTCCACAGCAACCCTGTGAGGTAGGTTAGGCTGAGTGGAAGTGAATGGGGCACTGGTCCATCTAGCTCAATAATGACTACTCTAGGCTGCCAGCAGCTTTCCGAGATTTCAGAAATAAGTGTTTCCAAGCCCTGCCTGGAAATACTGGGGTTGGACCCAAGCTCCTTCACATAGCAGGTGCTTTACAACTGAGGTCTGGCCCTCTATCTAGGACTTATTCCTGGATATATGTACTTTATAATGCTTGAAGAAAATGGTTTCTCCTGAGTGACACTAATGCTATCCTAGTACTTACTAGCAAGTGAAACTTTCTGCAAAACACTAGTAAAGTAGGATCTGACTATTGTTCTAGGAGAGCCATACATCAAAATGCTGGTCCTGCACTATATAAAATCCTACTAATTTTCTTACAAGTATTTATATCCCACTCTTCAATCCTAAAATGGCTCCCAGCACAACTTAATACCATGTCAAGCAAAATAGCTTTCATGATTGCAATACCTAATTTATTCCATGAATAGCTTTTGAAATATTGAACAGAGGAGGAACATTTGTTAAGAAAGTCATCTTCCAAGATGAACATTTTTTTCCAAACAGAATTTAACTTACCAGAAACTAAACTGCATCGGACTGCTGCAGGGTTCACATTAAACTTGCAAAATTCTGTGCATTGCCATACAAAATTTCTCTCCATTGTTTCCTATTTCCAACTCCCCTAGATACAAAGGCAAATATAAAGGATACTTCAGCCCAATCCTATATCTCCTCTATACCATGTCCTATCTAGAACACAATAGTATATCTGTATATGAGCAAAACAATGGTCGATATACAAATTTATCAATAATTGCGATAGGCAACCATCTCCACAGCCCACCCCACAGTTTGTCCAGTAATTAGTTGGATTGTCCAAGTACTTGCACAATTTGAAGAAAAATTGAAATTCTCCCTTTCAGTCCCCTACAAAGCAAACTTGACCTTCTGCCGTGGCAAAGACAGGCAACAGGAAGGACTACTGATAACTAGGGAATGGGAAGAAATTCCATTCAGTTCACATTTCAAGGAGAACCTACCTAATTTGCACTTTCCAAAACAATAAGTACAGGAACCAAAACACAGCCATCCTTCAAAATTCGCCTGCGTCTCAATTCTGTGATACAGTTCTTCAGTCAAGTAATGTGTACAAAAAGGTATTTGCAAAGATGAAGTGTGCATAAAAATAGATATATTAAGTGAAAATATTAGGATAAATTTGTTTGGAAAAATTGGAGTATTTGCAAAATTGCACAGAAAAATGTGTATATTAGGAGAGATTTGCACTGTAAAGCTGGTTATTTTTCATGAGGTTTTTTCTTCTTTTCAAAATCGCAAACTGATGTGGGAATGAGAAGAACTGAACTTAAGCTTGGAAAAATGAGAAACTGAGATAAACCAAAATGGATAGATTCACCCATCCCTACTGACAACAGGAGAGGTCTTGGAGGACTCACTTCATTGATGCTCCTGAGTTTGTCTAGGACTATCTATGCCTGAAAGGAGGAGACCTCTATCACTTGTTAGTCTCTGCCATAAGTTCTTATGTTCTCTGTAAAGGTAATTTTGCTTGGAAAGCAAGGGACTAGCAAAGAAGGCTCTCTTGTCAACAGTGACATAGTGTGACAGTGTTTCAAGTATCATATTTACCTTGTATTTAGTTAAGTCACTGGGCAAGTCCCTAGTCTCCATCAGTTCAACATTCTCCTTTCAATGTTGCCTAGCAAATGCCTCCTGAAAGTTTACAAGCAGTGCATGCTGACAAGAGTGATCAAGTGCTGCTTCTTCCCAGCAGCTGTTATTCAGATGTATACTGTCTCTATAATTGCTGGTAGGGGAGTAGAGATGAAATGGAGAATGTAGGAGGAGTTTTGAGTGGGTAGGGATGAGGGAACATGTTGCAAGAATGACAGAAGAGGGGCTGGAATGGAATACTCAATTTTAGAGGCACATTCCATCAATGATTTTATCTAGGCAACTAACACACAACTGCTGATTCCAAAATGGACTGCCATTGCAAGACTGGAGTTTTACTAAAATCACTATCAGTCTGCTAAGTCAGTATGAAATATAGGACAGAATGTCTACAAGCATATTGATTTGCAAAATCCTCCATATTTTCAAAGAGGTATGTTCACACCCACTCTCTGGACCATCACCTTGTCATGGTGAGTGGGCCCTTGTGAGCGAAGCCGTAAATGTAGTATAAACACTGACAACTGGGAAACACTGGCCTGCGAGCGCTCCAGTTGGATAACTGCCTTTACCAAAGGTGTCATGAGCTTTGAAGACACTAGAACTCAGGTCACAAGGGAGAAACATGCTAAGAGGAAGGCACGCTTGGCAAATCCACACCATGATCAACTCCCGCCCGGAAACCAATGGCCCCACTGTGGAAGGACGTGTGGATCCAGAATTGGCCTCCACAGTCACTTACGGACTCATTGTTAAAACTGTGTTTATGGAAGACAATCTTACTTGGCTAAGAGTGACTGCCAAAGAAGAGAAGAAGAAGAGTATGTTCACATTTTTCCTTGGGCGAGAAAGCCTCTCCTCTTCCCTGAGGGGAGGCATTGTGAGTGGGAACCATTCCCGCGTTGGCAGGGGGCATGTTTGGCCCCCTGCATCATCTCCCCGGCTGCCACCCCGCCCTGCAGTGGGCCAGCCAATAGGCTTGGCCTGGGGGCGGGGTTTAGCCACATTCAAGCAGCCACGGCAGCCTCCGTGCCTCATTCTGCTTCCTGGAAGAGTCCTCGACTCACAACAAATGTTGTTACAAATTATACTGTTTAGTTGTCAACAAAAAGTATATTTAACCTTCTTTGGCAGGAACAGTTATTGGGGAAAATAACAATTTGGGCACAGTTCAAGATGAATTCTTACAGCACCCACCAATGTTACATTGTTTTAAAAAAAAGCAGCATAAAGTGGTCCTTACTAATTTGCTAGCTCATTACAAAAACAAAAATTCAGAACTAGGAACAGTTCTGCCCAAGGCTTAAGAAGGATCTTTTGGTACCTGAGGCAGAACTTCCAAATGTCACAGTAACCATAACAACTAACTAACTACTTACTCTTTAATGAAGTCCTAAATCTACTGCCATGTTCTACCTATGGAGCTGTCCCTGACTGTAATAGGCTCCTAGTTAATTAGGACAACAAAATAATAATAGTTTAGGGAGACAACCTTTGACTTTACATTTCTGTTATGGTACATAAATCCAACTCTATGGTAAGAAAGTGATTTTGAAATCCGATCACAATCTATACTACATGTAAACAACATATTGGAAAATATGCCAAATAGTATGAATAAAATAGCTAGTTGAAGAAATTCTGGATTTTAATCAGCAGTTCTTCTGATGCACTTTGTTAAGACCAATAGACTGATTATAGTTACAGTATGATTCTAGTATACAGCAATGATTCCCTTACAAAACATCAGTGATAAACATTGAGTTCCAATGTAGCACAAACTGGCATCTATCTGCTTTTGCAATGTGGTGCTCCTTGCAACTTGACCATGATAATAATACATTGAGGGCATCTTTTCTTATTTTTTCCCTGCAAATTTGGGGTGATATACAACATTACTCATAGACAGTATAAACCCATTGAAATCAGCATGACTGATTTCAGCATGACTAACAATGCAATGCACTCAGAAGTAAACCTTATTTAATATGATGGCCTTACTCTGAAGTAAATGGGATTAGGATTATAACCTTAGCTGGAACTCTTTTTTGGCAATAAGTGGTATATAAATTAGTAAATCATCGTCCCTCCAACACTCAGAGAAGTAAAATAACAATTATTCAAGACCTGAAAAACTACAGCAACATTCCAAATAAATTAATACTATGTTGGTATTTGGTATATTTGATATCTCAGACTCATACATAAATAGCAAATGTCAAAACACTGTAGTCGCCTAGTAAAGATTCCAACACTGGTCATCTATTATTAATCAAAAGTGGATCATTTGGAAAAGAAATTTAATGACCCCCACCATTCCTCTCAGAATTTGAATTTTAAAATGTTCCAAGTCCCACACCACCCCTTAGCTGCCTTCTCTGAACTGATACATATTTGAAGGCTAGGTTATTTTAGTTATGACTGTTTACCTGTACTTGGAAAACGACCTATTCATCAGCTAATTTGCCAATCCTCTCCTATAAACAGCAAATGCTGCCTAACCCTTCTAGCTCTGAGATTAATCAAACAATTAGAAACCCCTAGGCCAGTGGCCTAGTGGATCTCCTTGAACAAATAATTCTAAAGACTAAAAGCAGCAAATGAGAGGCCCCTATCATTTGCGGCTGCCAACGAAATGGCAGATGATCTCTAAATGATCAATGAGAGTACACAGGCTTATGTGACAGGAAGTGGTCAGTATAACAACGATTCCAAACACCAGTTCATAACTTTCATGGCTTCTCTAGTCTGAGATGGAAAGGAGAGAAACAGTTGGGTAATATCAGCAAACTGATCACATCAGACTCCAAATGTCCAGATAATCTACTTGAGAAGTTTCATGCAGATATTTTTAAAATATCTATCTCCCAATGAAACCCTGTGTCATGCCATAAAGCCAGAGATCTGGGTGTCAAGCAGCAGTTTTTGGAACCTATATTTGAAGTATGTTTAGGCCACCATAACAGTGCCCCCAAAATCCCAGACACACAGCGGAGAATGATACTACTAGTGATTGAATCAAAAACCACTGATAGATTCAGAAGAATCAATAGGTAAAAGTAAAAAGGTAAAGGACCCCTGGATGGTTAAATCTAGTCAAAGTTGACTATGGGGTTGCGGCACTCATCTCGCTTCAGGCCGAGGGAGCTGGCATTTGTCCACAGGCAGCTTTCCGGGTCATGTGGCCAGCAGGACTAAACCACTTCTGGCGCAACGGAACACTGTGACAGAAACCAAATGCACGGAAACGCCATTTACCTTCCTGCCACAGTGGTACCTATTTAGCTACTTGCATTCGTGTACTTTCTTACTGCTAAGTTGGCACGAGCTGGGACAGAGCAACGGGAGCTCACCCCGTCGTGGGGACTCGAACCACTGACCTTCTGATCGGCAAGCCCAAGAGGCTCAGTGGTTTAGACCACAGGGCCACCTGCATCCCATAGAACCAATAGGAAAATAGTGCCATTCAAAGCGTAAATATTTCAAATCTAGCATATTTAAAACCCGGCCACCAAACAGACTGAAATGAACCTAGAAAATCAGTATCAACCTAAAACCTTGAGATACTACCTTTATCAAAATCTAATGTTTTTCTATTCACTCCAAATTATTGAGCAATTTGTCTATGAATAGCTTCAAAAATAATATGGAATTTTCACATGACATCAAACCAACCATAGATTTTAAAAATAGAATTTCTAGATCATGGGAACACCGCAGACATAGTATATCACTATATCAGCAAAGAATTTGACAAACGCTCCTATGTCCCTTGCTGACAAGCTGGTAAACGCAAGCGAGATACTACTACTGCTAGGTGAACAGTCAACTAGTTGAACAGCTGTACATAACAACTGTGTATTAACAGTTCAGCATCATCCTAGATGGAAATATCAAGTGGAGTGCCACAAGAATCTGCCTTAGGCCCTGTGCTGTTCAACATCTTTAAAAATTATTTCTACAAAGAAGCCAATGGGATCCTTATCGAATCTGCAAATGATACAAAGCTACAAATGATACAAACACCATAAAAGAAAGAATCAAGAGGGTATGGACATGTAAGGTGGACACATAAGGTGAAATTCAACAAAGAAAAATGTAAAGTCCTGCATTTAGATATCAAGAATCAAAGGCACAAATGTATGATGGGGAGGTAAAGGTAAAATGTAATGGCGTAGATCAAGTTTGGCATCAGCGAATGTGGAAGTATCTAGGTGTCCTAGTTGATCATAATTGTCACAAGTCAGTAATATGAAGCAGGTGCTTAAAAATGAATGCAAACTAAGGCTGCATTGACAGGAGCACAGTGTCCTAATCACAATTAAAAACACCTCAGTGATTTGGAATCTAAGTAAAGTAATCATGCTAAGAAAGGCTGTGAAAATAAAAATGAGCTTTGGACTGTTTCTAACCACCAAGTGCCGCTTTCTTTAAACAGAAGCCAGACGTAAGAGATGGGCTCCTCAAGACATGGCCAGAGCACTTAGTGCAATTTCACCCATTTTTCTAAATTACACCAACAGTGAGAGGTCTAGAAACCAATGGTTTAAGGAGTTAGGTATGTTTCACCAGGACAGCAGAATATTAAAGGTACAGAAGTCTTCAAATATCTGAAGAGCTGTCACACAAAAGATGGAACAGAGTTGTTCTCTCTTGTTCCAGAACCTATGGATGGAAATTACAGGGAAGAAGATTTCAACTGTGTTAACAGATCTGCCAAAGTTATCAAGAAATGCCTCAAATGGGAAAGAGTGAGCACAATCAAGAATTCAGAGAACCATAAAGAGATTGAAAAAAATAGGGGATGCAGGATCATGAGATAGCACACCATGAGATAGTCAGAGTCCACTGAACTAATTTTTTGCAGTTGCTAAAGATCTTGTCCATATAAGAGTCTGAATGTTTTCATACTTACTAATGAGTACACCCCACTGAACATGGTAGAACTTTTGAATAAATGTTCACAGGATTGTACTATTTATAATATAAATACTCTAGTCTATTAGTTTCCTTAGCAGTTCTGCACCATTCTGTCTCCCACTTCTCTTATTCATATATTTTTTTCAATAATTTTGGAAGGAAAAATTCACATCTCTAACTTCTTTTACTATTTCAAAGGATAATCTGTTTCTTCAGTTCTATGGTTATAGCACACAATCTCCTAAAAGCACTTTTGTTAGGGAGAAAATATTGTAGCATTTCAAAAGCACTCCTAATTAAAGGAATATATTTATACCATGTTCAGTGGGGTGTAGAAATCTCTCAAACAGGTATCCATATCATCCATTTACCCCCATCCCTTCTGGAGGGCGTAATTTGCCCCAGGGTGCTATGAAATCATCCCAACACAGGAAAGCATGTGACAACAACTGTTCCTTTTAAGAACTTTTATTTCTGTGAATATATGCCTTTGTACTGTACTGCTTGGGTGGTTCCACCCACCTTTGGCTATAACCTGCACTTGGTTGCCTAATAAATTTATTGATGTGTCCCAGCTTCTCTCTCAACCCTGGAGCTTTGAGCACCCAATAACTGCAGAGGCAAAGTATGTTTCTTCCTTCCTGCTCCAGCTCAGAACTGGATGTATGTCAGTTTGTATCCACAGTACAAACACCCAAAGAAATACAGAGTTAAAGCCCTCAGTGCACTTCCTCTACCTCCCAGCTGGAGACAGGGCTTGTTTTTGTGCTGCTCAGAATATCATCCTACCCAGTTCTCACACAATGAGATTGCACTATGTTTCAGACATGCATCATAATGGACATGGCTTTAGATGACCAGCCCAAATGTGTAGACTCCTGGTAAATCTCACTAAATCAATGGGACAGAATTAAGTTGATATTTAACTTAGGCTGACTCACACCCAAAACAGGTACAAAATCTTCTCTTCAGTAGATTTACAGTCAAAAACGTTGGTGCCCTGAGTGCAGGTAACACAAGGTTAAGTTGATCTCAAAAAGAGCCATACATTTTGTGAATACTTTCAAATGCCTGATTATTGTAAAGCAAACTTTTTAAAGCCAATAACCCTGAAGAAAGGAAAGCAGACTCAATTGCTCCATATATTTAGTTTTTTCGCCTAAAGGTTCAGGTTTCTATGCTTTTTGCTTCACACCTTGGTAGTGCTTTTACTCAACTCACTGAAGCAGTAGCAGCAGACTGAATAAGACACCTTCTCTTTTCATACTGTCCTCTTCAGCCTTGAGGGAAGAGAGATACCAACTTTGAAGGTGGCTAACACACTCATTCTGTGAAAGTATCAGCATTAGGTACTTGGTAACTGAATGGAGAGACTCAAGAGATTTGCCAGTATTGGTTCTCTCTCTCCAAGGTCAATAAATATGAAGAGATGAAAGGAACAGCTGTAATGATCTGTCAGGCATGGAAGTGGATGGCTTAGCAGCCACCTTCCTTCAAGCTGATCCATGTTCAACTAATGGGAGGCAAAACAGAATCAACTAGAATCTCTTCTTCCCAATAAATCAAAGCTATAATGAAATGGAAGAAAGAGCTGGAGGCTTCAGACTTTAAACCAGATCTCCGCTCTTTCATTTTCTGGGAAAGATGATTGGTAGTAGATGCTCAAGTGAACTACTGGACTAGAGCGGCATTTTCCTCTATCCTTTTGTACTTCTTTATCATCATCCGAGTGCATGTGAGTATTTACTTCCTGCAAGTTCAAACTAGACAACAGAAATGGAACATTTAGCAAACCTCACTAGCAGCTAAAGGCTAAACATCCTTTGTCTTTTAAAAATGATGGACACCATTTTTATAATCCAAAATACTACAAAGGGAGACAATTCTACTACTATCAATACCCATTTGTTTGACTTTGAGAATCTTTATACACACCAAGGCTCAGCTAGAATTCTATTTAACTATTCTGAGGAATACTGAGCAATACACTTGCTGGTGTTAATACTGTGGTAAAATATCAAACTTAGCAAATGTTGGTGTTACTACATTAAACACTAATTAACAAGTCAGCTGAGTGCTGAATTAACAAGTCAGCTTAGTGAGATCAACAAATTTTATTCACAATTCTTAAGAAAATATTTAGCAGTCAATATGACAAATGCACAAAACAAGTACTCCATTTTTGCATTCACCAGTAGTTCTTAAAAACCACACTATGCCCTGGCAAGAACAAATCTTCTATCTACCATTTAGTGACAGATGTTGGCATTTACAGAGCAAAATAGACAATGTCTAAAGATTAAATTTTTCACAATTCTGGAGATATCAGAAGGATATATGCAGATTTTTAAAAGTATAGCCCATATACATATAGGTTGATAAAAATTTCTTTAAACTTCACACTCTTCCCCTCACCCCAACCCTTTCCTTAGATGTTATGGTGACAAACTGCTCCTCACAGATCACAGTATAAATTATATGGGGAAACGGAGTTGGAAGAAACATAGTAGAGTGGGAAAAGAGACTCCAGCACATTCATTAGATATAATACAAAAATTACCTCAGTCTGAGACTATAGGCTTTGCTGATAACAAATTAAACTTACCAGACTGTTGTTTCCACTTGACTATCATGTAACTGCCGATTGTCTAACTGAGCAAAGAGAGGGAAAAGAACTTGGATTCCTCCTATTGAATGAATTGCACTGTGGATCGAATGCGTCACAATTGCTTTCACATCCTACATTAAAAAAAAGGAAAGAAAACTCAGTTACATTTGAAAGTAATCTTCATGTCACTATAGCACTAATACCACTATTTTTATATATGATATGTTGATTCACACATTACCTCCTCCCCACAAATAACATTTGTATGATTGGTATCTAACCTATCCACAAACAAATCAGGATGAATACTCAGTAAAGAGGTTGCCTAGAAGAAACTTCTGTTCAATTTACAGTCATACCTCGGGTTGCAAACGTGATCCGTGCGGGAGGCACGTTCGCAACCCGCAGCATTCACAACCCGCAGCACTGCGTCTGCGCACGCACGTGACGTGATTCAGCGCATGTGCGTGATGTCATTTTGTGCTTCTGCGCATACACGAGACCAAAACCTGGAAGTAACCTGTTCAGGTACTTCCGGGTTCGGTGCGGTCTGCAACCCGAAAACGTGCAACCTGCAGCATTCGCAACCCGAGGTATGACTGTATTTAAAGGGGACAGATTTAATCATAATGTTTGCTGTGTCCTTTGATATATATATACACACACACTTTTTTCATTCAAAATACATAATTAAGATTATCATTTTATGAACAACATTAGTTAATAGCAAAAATATATTCAATGAATAATTATTCAGATTTAATAAAACGTATGTAATCCAATCATAGTAATATTTACTAATTTAAAAGCAAGAAATTTTCTAACAGCAAATGCTTAATAGAAACCAGGATCAGCACCACATGAAGGCTACACTGAAAGCCTTTTATTTCATAAAATTTTATTTCTTTATTTTATAAAAGTTATATACCTCATACCTCTTCATACAAACTTGAAATGACCCAAAGGAGGTTGGTGGTGATCTGATCCTTACTATTTGAGAACCTAACACATGGTCACTAAAGTATTTGAGATACATGGCTTTGTATGGTTATATACTGTATTTACTTGAATCCAATGCTCACCTTTTTTTGGCCAAACCACGTTGTGAAAATTAAGGTGTGCATTAGATTTGATGGCACATTTACATTCACCAGTAAATACTTTTTTTGGTTTCAAGGTTCTGAAAATTGAGGTTTACATTAGATTTGATGGCGCATTAGACTCGAGTAAATACGGTAATGCAAGACTACATGGTTTCACACCGACGAAGTATCACATTGTGTGTTACTTCACTAGAATATAACAGCAAAAGCTTTATACTGAAACATATATGCAGAGCTGACACTTTTTATTTAAAATATTATTTCAGTCATGCTCTGCCACTGAAATATGGCCCCCTTGCCTCTACCATACTGTGTTCAGGATATGACTGCAAAATCTAGGACAATCTATTCAGAGGTTATGAGGGTTAAACCGAAAGAGAAACCAAACTGTACAAACAGTTCACAGAAAATGTTCACTTAAAACTTGGCAGTCTTTACCACTTAATGGGGTATTAATTAAACATGGAAACAATCGATTTACACAAACCTGAAGCATAAGAGCATGTGGGGAGTGTACAAAAATGGAAGGATTTTCCTTTGGTGAGGATTCAAGGCATAACTGAGCATCAGTAGCCTTAGCGTTGTAAGTGAAGGCAATACTGCTTGCAAGTTTCCCATCATATAGAACCTGCTTGTGGTGCTCAGCAAGATGGATATCACTCTCAGATTTAAATTTGAAAGTACTCTGGGGATGAAAGGATTAATTTTAAAATAGAAAATTATTGTCATAATTACAGTTCTTACGTAATGTGGGAGAAAAAGCAGTAATGATATTCTCAATCATCATGTTTCAATCACTAAATCAGAATAAATCATACATGTTCCAGTTCAATATTTATTACATAGAATAATAGAATCTTAGAGTTGGAAGGGACCCTGAGGATCATCTAGTCCAACCCCCCGCAATGCAGCAATCTCAGCTAAAGCATCCATAACAGAAGGGCATCCAACCTCTGTTTGAAAACCTTCAAGGAAGGAGATTCCACCACCTCTAGCGGGAATCTGTTCCACTGCTGAACAGCTCTTACTGTCAGAAAGTTTTTTCCAAAAGTTCAGTCAGAATCTCCTTTATTGCAACTTGAAGCCTTTGATTTGAGTCCTACTCTCCAGAGCAGGAGAAAACAAGCATGCTTCCTCCTCCATGTGACAGCCCTTGAGATATTTGAATATGACTATCATATCTCCTTTCAGTCTCCTCTTTTCCAGGCTAAACATACTCAGCTCCTTCAAGCGCTCCTCTTAAGTCTTAGTTTCCAGACCCTTGATGATCTTGGCTGCCCTCCTCTACACCGTTCCAGCTTGTCAACAACCTTCTTAAATTGTGGTGGCCAGAATTGGACACAGTAATCCAAGTGTGGTCTTACTAAGGCAGATCAGAGTGATACTATTACTTCCCTTGCTCTGGACACTATACTTCTGTTGATACAGCCTAGAATAGCATTAGCTTTTTTTTCCCTGCTGCATCACACTGTTGACTCATGTTAAGCTTGTGGTCCACCAAGACCTCTAGATCCTTTTCACATGTACTGCTAGTAAGCTAGGTGTTCCCCGTCCTTTATTTGTGCATCCGGTTCTCCAAACTGTTAAGGTCATTTTGAATTCTGATTCTGTCTTCTGCAGCATTAGCTACCCATCCCAGTTTGGTGTCATCTGCAAATTTGATGGGCATTCCCTCAATTCCTTCATCCAAGTCATTTGGAAGGTTTTAACAATATTTTTGGGTGGCATGCATATCTGTGGTATGACAAGGTTAAAGCGCACAAAAGTTTTAAAAACCATATTGTCAGAAAAGCACTATTAAATGTCTGGGTCAGATATAAAGATTTGCTGGAAAATAAAACTCCTAGGTGGTTGTCGCCAATGGAAGCTAAGGCAGTTAAAAAGTTAAATATGGAGTCGAAATGGCCAAGATATTGGGAAATTCTGGAAAGGGAAGGGGACAAATTGAGATTGCAGAGTTTTGAGAAACTAAAAGGGAAGGTGAGAGATTGGTTGCATTATCACCAAATAAATGAAGTATTTAAATTGGACAGTAAAATTGGTTTCCAGGTGGAAAAATCAAAATTGGAGACTGAATTGTTAGAATCCAGTACTAAGAATTTGTCAAAAATGTATAATCTTCTGCTGAAATGGAATACACAAGATGAAACGGTTAAATCAGCTATGATTAAATGGGCTCAGGACATTGGTCATAATATTTTGTTTGCTGATTGGGAAAAGTTGTGGACCACCGGGATGAAATTTACGGCATGTAATGCCCTAAGAGAGAATATTATGAAAATGATCTATAGGTGGTACATAACCCCAGTCAAGCTTGCAAAGATTTACCATTTGCCTGACAATAAATGTTGGAAATGTAAGGAAAAGGAAGGTACATTCTTTCACCTCTGGTGGACGTGCCCGAAGATTAAGGCATTCTGGGAAATGATCTATAATGAACTGAAAAAGGTATTTAAATATACTTTCCCCAAGAAACCAGAGGCCTTTCTCTTGGGTATTGTCGGCCAGGGGGTGTCAAAGACAGACATAACTTTCTTTATGTACGCCACAACAGCAGCTAGAATACTCATTGCGAAGTACTGGAAGACGCAAGATTTACCCACACTGGAAGAATGGCAGATGAAGGTGATAGACTATATGGGCTTGGCAGAAATGACGAGCAGAATCCGAAACCAGGGAAGAGAAGCGGCGGAAGAAGAATGGAAAAAGTCTAAGGACTATTTAAAGAAATATTACAAAATCAATGACAGCTAGAATGATGTTGGACTAAAGTAAATGGTTACTATCAGTAATGGTTAAGACAAGGAGAACAAAGATGATTAGCTTAAATTTACAGTAAAATAAGGGAAGATTTGCTGAACAATTGATTAGAATTTGGAATACAGAAACGGGAGGCATGAGGAAGTCAAAGAAGAAAGGTTTAAGAAATTAGGACATGAAATGATACTTGTTTTTTGTTTTGTTTTTTGTCTATTGTTTGTTTATGTATGTTTTGTATGTATGAATATAAAAATTGCTTAATAAAAATATTATAAAAAAAAACAACAATTCCTTCATCCAAGTCATTTATAAGGACATTGAACAATAACAGGCCCAGGACAGAACCCTGCGGCACCCCACTTGTCACTTTTTTCCACAATTACGAGGAACCATTAATGAGAACTCTTTGGGTCAATCAACCAGCTACAAATCCACTTAAAAGTTACCTCGTTCAACTCACATTTTACCAGCTTTCTCATGAGAATATCACGAGATAGAAAAAGCCTTACTGAAATCAAGATACACTATGTCCACAGCATTTTCCTAATCCACCAAGTTTGTAATTTTCCTTTATAAAGAACTAAATTATTCTCTTTGTAGCACAGTCAAAATATTTTAAATTTACTGGTGGACTTGGTTTGGTTTTTTTAAAGCTAGGCTTTTATTCAATACAGTGTTAAGTAACCATCCAGTCAACACAAGGATTTCAACCTGTGCCTCTCCTCTTCTCCGCCTGCACACCCCAAGTCAATTCTAAACTTGTCCATTCCAATGTAAATTCCACTGGCTTACTCCCAGGAACATGGGCAGCTGATTTCAGAATTTTGCCTTTAATTTTTGTTAATATCTTACTTGTTGTTGTTTTTTTTAAAAAAGGAAAGCCAAACAGACACAGCTTCTGGCTCTCAGAATCACATCACCAGCCACTGAATTAATTGCTTCCTGAACTTGTTTCCTCCTTAAACAATATTTAACCACAGTACTGAAAGAACCCATTTAAATGCATGATTTAACTTTGCAGTTTACTCATTGTTGTTGTTTTAAATGTAATTGTTATTAAGCCCATTCTAATTTAGAAGAATTGCACAAGTACTGTAATAAAATGTTTGCAGATGCATAATACTCCAAGGAAGCTGTATGCAGAGGTTCTCTGGAATTTCCTTCTCTCCTTCTGGACTGAATGTGTATAATCAGGGATACGGAACTGTGGCCCACAGAAGTTGCTGGAGTACAACTTCCATAAAACCTCACCATTAGCCATGCTGGCTGGGGCTGATAGGAACTGGGGGCCAACAACTTTCGGAGGACTCGGGTTTCCCACCCCTCGTCTTTAGGCTATGATGTCAATTATATATTTCACACGCCTCCACAGCATAACTGGATTGCTTAGCCCAAGAAATATAGCACACACTTAAAAGAAAAACAACAACCATGCACATAAAGTATTAGAAAGTTACATTAAAATACATGAACTTGGTTTTTTTATACTTAGGGAATTTAATACCATCCTAAATTGAAGATTCTGCCAGTATCTTTTGATTGATACATTTATTTTCTATTTAAGCAAAATGGAACACACAGCAAGCTCTATTTGCTAAAAACTGTGCAAAGTTCTGAAAGAGCTGGAGGCGCTATACTTTAAATATATATGTATTTGGCTGGGATCTAGAGATTATTTTAAGCTGACCAATGCCTTGCAGGTGCCCAGTGTGATTTATTCAAGGGATTCGAGACTTTGAAGATCAAAAGTTATTACAATAAGACTTATGCTGATTCAGAACTTCATTTTCTGGTCAATTGACAGTGCAATATACAAAATATTTCTCTCCTGCAGTCAACTACCAACTTTGTTAGTATCACACGCTGCAGTTATTATTTTTTGCAATCATTTGACAGCCAAAGACAAAACATTTGGTAAAAGTATTCAAGATACATTAAAAGCCTGATACAATGTTACCTAAAGCCATTAGTAATCTTACCCATTTCAGAATAGCCAATTACTACATTATTAGTGCTAATGTCCATTTGCTGATTCTTGTGTTTGTGGGTATTGATGTGCTTATAATTGTTTTGTTCATTCATGATTTTTTTACCCACCCTGAGCAGGCAAATGGAGACGCAGGATTAGAACCATAATAAACCAATACAGATGTATATATAATTTCACTTAACCTCCCAATATTTTTTATCAATATTCTGCTGCTCTGCTTTATATCTATTTGATTTAGCTTGGTGCATTGGTTGGATATCAATGTGCGCACACACACACACACACATTTACATAAAGCCATAGTTATAATTTAAGAGAATTAAAAGGATTTCAAACAACATTAAGGCAGCTAAACAATTGCATTGTACATTTACTTTAGCAGTTGTTTTCTAAATTGAAATTATGACAACTACTACCTTATATCCTGGTCCTAACTGATGTATTGCAAATATCTGTGCTGGGTTGAGAGCTTCGGTGAATACATAGACTGCTCCAAGTTGACCACAAAACACTCTATTTGCATCAGCAGTTTCAGATGATCCCAGAAAACATTTATCATAGCTCTGTATTAAAAATGTAAATATTTAGAAAAATGAACAATAAAATGCAGTTTAAGACAGGCAAAGCCAAAATGATACAATGTTTTAAGAATCTGCCATGTAAAAGCTTTTCATTTCCCCACATATATACATTGTATTATTTTTTCAACAAACAATGAATCAATCCTCACTGCATATTGATAACATATCCCAGACTCCAGATAACCTCACTCAGCATTTCCATGAGCATGGGGGATAAGAACAAAGAGCCCCACATTAGAGGCTCTTTGGGGAAAACCTTCATTTCCCAAGCACCACTTTATGGAGATGGCCATCCAAGTGGAGCAATAGCACTGCAAACAATGCATCCAATTTGAATCCTCTGCTTAGAATATCATGTTCAGTGGTATAAAAAGCTACCAAGAGATCAAGAACAACACAATCCCACTATGCCTCTCCAGACATCAGTCATCATACATGGAAACCAAAGTGGTATCACGTGTCAATACTGGGTGTGACCCCTCACTGAAATGGATCTAGACAATTAGTCTTATTCCAGAGTGCCTGGAGTTGGTCATTGCCCACCCATTCAAGTACTTTGCACAGGAAGGGGGCAATTTCAACCAGCCAATAGCTGTTCAAGTATTCTGAGTTCAAGACGAGTTTCTTAAGGAGTGGCCTCACTGATACTGTTCAGACAGTCTAGGACCACTGCACCTCTCTCAGAAAAGTATTAATTACCTTCAGGGCTCAGCCAACAGTCCTGTCCCAGCTAGACATTATCAGCCATGAGCGGCAAAGGTCAATAATGCAAGTGTTCACCAACACCCATTCAAGCACCTTGTCCATGTCCTCTAGTTTTATCAACTGGAACTTGTCCATTAACACCTGACCTGACAGTGCTCTGAAAACCAGCATCACCTGTTACAATAGCAGAGTCTAAGATCCTGTGGATAATAAACAGGATTGTCCTCAAAATGTCTTGCAAATAAATTACAGTAGGGTAGTGAGGGTTTCACCACCTTCTTAGGGCAAGAAAATAAAAGGACTCATAAGCTTTGCTGGACAAGACACTAAGGTTCCAATGGTGGCAGAGAGTAACTGTTCTTCACTGCCACGAAGTAAGTTTAGCAATGTGCACACACACTTGTGTTCGACTGTATGTGTCTGGCGTCTTCCTCCATTTGCATTTCAGCTATCTTCCAACTTGTTTCGTTGCATCTCCGGTGTATGGCCACATTAAGGCTTGGGCAAGGCACAGTCGGAGAAGGTGTTCAGAGGGCATCTGTGCCAACTTCCCAAGTCATTTTCATGTTTCACAGATTGATTAGGGTTTTGACAAAGTATCCAGACTTACTAGCTGGAAAAGTCTCCAGAGTTATCTGCAAACCAATTGGATCCATCAGCCTGTGATAGCAGTCTTTTCTAACAGGTCTTTCACCTCTACAGAGGGGCATCTAAATCTCAGCAGCAGCTGCAGCTGCAGCCTCTACCCATAATTGTGGGGAAAGGGTATTTAATCCTTCTGTCCCTGCAACATTTTCCACCAAGAGAACAATCAAATATTTTCCTTTGCACTGTTGAAAAAAGATGCAGATCCTTGTACATTTACACAAGGGTGGCAAATAGCAATTAGGCTGCAAAAATGGTGCCAGACAAAGCATTTAATTTCCTCTCTCCAGTGTTGCTATTCTATTGAAATCTGAGCCTCCAAAAGGCTTTACTCAATTGAAGTAAGTTGTTTGAAGAATGAGAGAACCCTGGACTGAGGAATAATCATTGTCTCTTATTCCTCTCATAGCAGTTTCTGGAAAGAAATATATTTATGAATTGTATTGTGCATATATTCAGGTATAGTATAAAGGGAAGAAACATACATCATTTGTGTTCACATGCCAAGCCATGTCACCATAGGATACAAGCTGACCATTAACATAACAGCGAATTTCACTGTTTCTCCAGCGATTGTAGATGTGTACAATGCTAATCATGTACCACTAGAAAGAAATGGAAAACACACCATTAACATGAATCAACAATCTTGCAATTTTTAAAATATCACACTTTTAATTCTAATACATTAGATTAGTGCTTTCTTTAAAAAAACAAGAGAACTGCAATTGTCCTGTAATAAACAAGTTTCCAGTTACACTGAAATCTTTAGCTATAGTTATAGTTATCATAGAAATTAAAAATTAAGAAATATATAAACACAAACGACCTACAAACACAATCTAAACTGAGAATTCACAGACTTCAGGTTCTAGACTACATGTTTAGCTAGAGGTTCCCCATGAGAAAAGGCAAACAGTTCAGCAGTTCCAAAAATTGTTTTTTATATGAACCACCTGACTGCTAATTTATGACTACTACTACTAAATCACCTAAATTGGTCTGTTTAAAGAGAAACTTGAACCCTAGCTACTGTAACAATTGGCCTCAATTACCTATATATGAAAAACTTTCCTCATGTGTATGTATTTTTGCATTATAAGCTTTATATATGCTCCTAACCACTGGTGATTTTCTTTTCCAATTTCCCAATACTTGGAGTAAGGCATCCCCAATCTACTTAAATCAGTAGGACTCATAACAATATATGTAAAAATACTGGTTGTGCTTGGAGCCTTATAAGCATATACTTTGCATGCAGTTCTTATTTATTTTAAGTCAAAACAGTAAGAAAAGGGGCTGGACCCCAACAACCCATAATTTACAATATGGCTATAAAGGTCAGTCAAATATTGTGGGGCCTGGCAACGCACATTCCATGTTCACAAAAACTCTTTAGCTCTTAGTTTATTTAAGAACATGTTTTGTAATTAATAAGTTGCTATTTTAAGTTAAGCATTGCCATACTGTTTTCTTCCATAAGAGGCAGTTCTATAAGAGGTACACTGGATGGTGGCTGAATTACTGGGTTTGTAAAGGGAAGCTAATTTGTTTGGAATTTAGATCTTTTTATTGGGGAAAAATAAATACTGCATTTCATTTAAACCTCATGATATGCTTTATATTCTATTTATTTTTGGCATTTTCAAGTAGATTATAATATAATCCTAATAGCAATGGAACGCCGGTAATCCTGTTACATGTCACCTTTAAATACTTTTTACCTGCATTCTTTTGAAGACTGGAAATGTCACTGAACAGCAAATATAGGCATACAACAGACACCCAGACCACTATTATGCATTCAAGTTGGAAGGAAGGAATACTAGTATCTATATTTTCCTATTTGTAGAACAGCTAGAATTAAGGTTAAATGTCTTCCCAGCTGTGCTGAAGGTCAAGGTGAAAAACACCTTGAAATGAAGGCCTTCCAGAAATTAAAGCAGCAGCAGCATTTGTTGAAGGACGTTATGGCAAGTCCTTATGCTTGCAAACAATGGTAACCAGGTAACCAGACTATCAATTCACACTACATTTGCGATTGTAGCAAGCTCTCTTAAACCGAATGAGATAGGATTTACAGACTTTGCTTTTTTATTTTATTGAAAATAGTCTGTTCCAATCCATTTTCTTTTTACATTGAAAGCAGAGGAAACTCTTATAAAAAGGACCAAAATAAATGCATAGAAATTTTATTATGTGGAATGTCTGTTTTGACAACCTGTTACATACATTGTGCAACTGATCTGCTGAAGTGCTTCATTTCCAGATTAGTTCAAAATAAAATTAATAATTAGAACAAATTAGCTGTTCTTGAGATTACCTTTATGAGTTTAACCACAATTATATGAAATTAAACTGACTGCAGGGGTATCTGACTATTCCTTGCCATTCATTATATAAGCATTTTGTGCTTACCTTTCGTGGCTGAAAATCATACTTCACACAGTGTTGAAAACCTTTGCCTTTTGACTTCAATGATGTGACTATTAAGCAGTTGCCAACAAAATGAGCAGAATACCCAACACCTTTGCTAGTGCGAAAACTGAAATAAGAGCATGTTTTTAAAAAATATATGAGAAAATTACCTTGATCTAGCAAAACCACGACATGCTTAATTTAGATAAAAGGTTAAGAGTTATAACTGTCCATTCATGCATTATAATAAGTACGCACTCCACTCCACAGAAACACAGAAAAGTCTTTCAAATGGTTGATTGTTGCTTTAGTTATTTACAATGATCAAATCCTGGAATCTAGAATAATGGAAAATAGTTGACTGGCCTTCTGCCACTATCTGCACAATGCGGTATGACATCTTTTCAAATGCTTCGGGCATCTTCTAACTTAATAAACATTTTAAACACTTTGCTATGCTTGTCTTTGCACCAGCTCTGACATACATCACTGACATCCCCTTTTAGAGATCAGGAAGTGAAGCTAAGTTTTAAGGACTTTTTTGCTACTATCTCATCAGTTCATGGCAGGGGAGGGATTTGAACGTGCATGACCTTGTTCCAATAATTTGTCAAAACAAGAAGTAGTCAGGTCCTTCACAAAAGAGGGTAGATTTGTTACTCTGTGTGTTCTGAATCCATTATATTTGCTTTGTTACAAATTTTTTTTTCCAAGTCTGTGTGGACAAATTTGTTTAAAGCCTTTTCAACCTTACTTTGTTGTGTCTGTTACCATTACCATTCAGTTAAAATTCTAAACAGCTGTTCTACTGAATGGTGTTAATTCAGATTATCAAATTTAACATTGGCTATTATTTCTACCTTTCCATAATCAAAGGCACCAGAAGTAGAAAAGCAAGAGCTCATCTGCCTACTTTTCTTGTTTATAATCACTAAAAGATAATCCTCTTGCTTCTATGTGGTGCTTTTTGTTGCTCTTGTCATTTACGTTAAACATTTAGCGCAGTATAATAAAGAAATATATACAAGAGAGCTTTACTAAACAGTTACCACGGGTGCTTTAATTGAGATTCCTGGATTACATGAGGTTAAACTGGATGAGCTTTGGGGTGCCTTCCAGTTCTAGAATTCTATGATTCTATGACCACAGGGTAATATCTGACAGCATGTATCTGCCGTGACGGAATGGCTCTTACTTCCCACCAGCAGCACCCTATGCACCACCAAAATCTGTTCAGGGGAACTGACAGATCCTCTGACGATTTCCAAACATCTTCAAAACTTAACAGTCTTCATAAGCTTAAACTGTTAATTTGTAGCAAATTGCGAAAGAGTTGCACTTTACCGCTTGTATACAGGCATCCCCTCACTTACTTGTGTTTGACCCATATGCAACCACGTAGACGTGCAGCGCTGGGAAATAGATTGGCCACTCCTACCTGTGGCTCAGATCCCCCCCCCGAGCACTTTGTGGCACATGTCGGTGCACACCCAGCTGTGGCACCAAACAATAGGTGAAAGCAGGCAGTCAGAGCCGCCACCACCCATGTGCGATCGCCCATGCACTGTGCAAGTCCTGAGCCACCACCACCACTGCCAGGCCACTCAACCTCAGACAAAAGAGATAGGCAGGCAGGGGGAGGGGACCAGAGCACATGGGATCAGCGCCTGCCCACTGTGCCCCGAAGCACCCCTCAGGGGCACCCTAGAGAATGAGTGAATGAGTGACTGACTGCCCAACTAGCCATGCCAGCCCAAGCCAGTGGGAGAGGAACAAATCCGTCTCCAAACCAGGCAGGGCCAGAGCATGGAGGAGAAAGAGGGTTGTGGGAAAGTGTGAGTAGCTGAGCCGATAGGGGAGGCCGAGGGCAACAAGAGCAGCTGGGTCAAAATGGGAAGGGGAGAAGGAAAGCAAAGAAAGTGAACTACTGCTACTCAGAAGTTACTCAGGGCCACTACCTGGAAGTGACTGAAGGGAAGGCTAGAGGCAGCAGCCCCAAGTGGAGGGGCAACAGTCCTGGTGATGGACGTCTCTCTCCCCCTTCTCCTCCCTGCGCGCCCTCACTATTAAAGTGGCATGCTCCCCAATTTATGTGTTTTCAATCCCAGAACACAACCCCACGTATGTGGTGGGACACCTGTATAAATTGGGAATCCATATTTTTTCGTGCTTATTTAGGGTGTATAGAGTTAACTTGGAGTTCCAATGTATGCCCTAATGCTCATAAAGCATCTCTCTCTGGGGTCAGGAGATTTAAAAGCTCTAAACTTGCTTGCAGGGAGAAGCATGTGACTGAAAAGGGAGGTCTAAAAAAGACAAACAGACAGAAGGCAAGTAGATAAATGCAGGAGTCAGCATGATGAGGAAGAAAGGTTGTTTAGGGACTGTTGTTGTTGTTGTTTGTTGAATTTATATACCTATATGAGATTTAATCCAAGGAAAGTGAATGTGTTTTAATCTACCTTGTTTTGACAATTTTTCTCCAAACCCCAAAATACCAGTTTTCTATAACTGATTCCTCTCTTTTAAAACTCTGTATTTCTTCATCTTAGTAAACTCATTGTTTAAACCTCCACAGCTGGAGACAGCAATGCTTCCAAACACCATTTGCTTATGGGAGTGCTCATGTGCTTAGATCCTGCTTGACAGATTCCCAGAGGCATCTGGTTGGCCGGTGTGAGAATAGGATGCTATACTAACTGGGTCACTGGCCTGATTCTGCAGGGCAAATCTTATGTTCCTATAGTCTCAGGTTCTAAACCCTCTAGCATTTGGAGCTTTAATTTCCTATCTAAGGAGCCTTCAGAGACCCCTTGGAGGCTTTTTGATAAGGGACTACCTGTAAATAATCTGGTAGTAGCAATTACGGATAGGTAGCCGTGTTGGTCTGCCATAGTCAAAACAAAAAAATTTTTTTCGTGTGCATGCACACGAAAGCTCATACCAAGAACTAACTTAGTTGGTCTTTAAGGTGCTACTGGAAGGGAAAAAAAATTTTGTTTTGACTGGTAGTAGCAAGTACTTCAATGAGGGAAGGGGAAAATACAAGAGAGGGGTAAACTGTTGTGGCCAGGTCTCCTTCTCCAGGTGGCCAGGAACTAAAGGTGGCTGGGTCATAGTCATCACATTAAGTAATTAATGATAAAAGAATGTAACATTTTAAAAAATCACTAAGTTTATATCAGTTGCAGCTCCAACTAACCATTTAAATATCAAGTTCTGCCACCTCTGATCACATACGAATTGAGGTTTGGAGGAATATTCCTTCATGTTAGATTTTGCTCATTTGAATGGGAGCAGAAACATGTCCTCCATTCACCTCGAAATATGCTGCAGAAAACTTGACATTCTGCTTTGATTTATTTCCAGACATTTGAACAATCTCACTCCAGGATATGCAGCAAAATCTCTAATTAAATCAATTGTCAACTTGTGAAGAATTCCTGCATGTCAAAATAAGCAGCACCAAAAATGAAGCAAAATGCACCAAGCTTATCCCAAGGATTTCTTCATATACAACATTTTCCATGTATAAAGCCACATGAAAATTATGTGTCTTTTATACTGGAAAGCTAGAGTAATTTTTGAAAATGTGTGCATGGGTTTATGCCCCCCCCCCCATTACACCCATGTAGGAAAAATGCCATGTACTAACTAACCCAGATTTCTGGATTGAACTGTCTTGCCTTAAAATTGGTAAATTCCCTCAGCATCAACAGTGCTCCCGAGGACCAGCCTGACACTATGCTCCACTTCAGGACACAGATTTTGAGAATGGTTAGGGATGCTGTCACTCTTTAGATCAAGGTGTGTAAGTACTGTAGGATTTGCTGCCTGTAGGATTTGCTGCCTGCTAATTTTGCTATTTGAAGCAGCATTTATATATTCTATCACTCACATTTCATGTAATAAACCAATTTTTAAAATTGCTTTTGTGTGAAAACTTATTGTGGGCATCAGGTAAACACATATTCATAACACAGGCACTTCGTAACTCTAGCAAAACATCCAAAACTTCTTGGTAGTGTGTGTATGAATTCACATAAGTGCTGGACACACGAGTGGGTTCAGACACATACACTGTAACAGAGCCACCATACTCCAAAAGTTCAAACTCAGTATATTGGGCTTCATCCGGTCCACCACTGCATTAAGGCACCAGTCCAGGAATTTCACAGCCACACCTGATTCAAATGTTATGCAGAAACAGAACTGTGTTTCATCAGTATACCTATGGCACCATGCTGCAAAACTCCTAATGATCACTCCAAATGGCTTCATATAGATGTTAAATAACTCTTGGGACATAAAGGTGCCCTGAGCAACCCCACAGAATAAGCGCCAGGAGCTCAAAGAATGCTCCTCCAATGTTACTGTGTGGACTTGAGTATGCAGATAGGAAAGGAAGCACTATAGTACAATGATCATCACACTCAGTCAATTATGAAGAATACTGTGGTCAATGGTAAGAGTAGCAAGGTCACTGTAGCAATTCCCCCTGTCTATCTCCTGATACAAGTCATCCATGACGGCAACCAATGCCAATCTTAAAACTAGGCCTAAACCTAGACTGAAGGGGATCCAGCTAATCATTACCTATCAGGAACACCTGCAGTTTTTTCTGCTACCACTCTTTCTACAACCTCCTCCCGCAAACACAATATTGGAAAATGCTTGGTAGTTATTTCATACCAATGGGTCCAATGTGGGCTTTTTAAGTAGCAGCCACAGCACTGCCTCTTTAAGGGTGGCTGCTACCCCTACATCACACAATAATGCATTCACAACACCCTGGACCTACTCAACCACACCACTCCAGCTAGCTTAAATCAGTCAGGAAGGGAAGTAGTCCAGAGGGCATGTGGTTGGATCAAGTATCCTAGTATCCTATCCACATGATCAGACAGGATAGTTTAAATGAAATGATCTTATAACATTGGACCAAATACAGCAATGGACACCTCTACTAGATTTGCTGTGATAGTGGCATATAAGACACTATGAAGTCCAACAACTTTGTCCTCAGAGTCTTGCAAGGCACTTGACTGAATCACAGTTTGGAAATCCTATAGGTGACAACAGCCACATATTTTTTTAGAAAGAGAAGACTTCTGATCCTTAAAATAACTGGCACCAAATTGCTCTTTGCCAGGGCTACTTCACATATTACACTGTAAAAACTATGAGTTGCATGTACATTTCTCAGGGAGCCAGAGGCTACTTCTAAGATCCAATTCCTGGCATGCAAATCTATGCAGCATATACACATATTCAATGAAGTGTTTTTCAACAACACATTTACTTTTTCGTAATCTAAGATTGTTATTTTATAAAATCTTGCAAAATGGGCCTTTAAAAAGTTCAGGTAGAAATTCAGACGGACAAAATTTTAGTCTCATTAATCATTCAGGTTTTTCTTTCAAGTATATGACACTCTTAAAACCTATACTTCACCATACAAATAGATGCTAATGAACTGAATGCTAAGTAAAGACAGAAATCTAGAAGCCATAAATGTATTTTGATACAGAATTTGATTCCTGCAGAGGTGAAAAGTATGAAGGGTATCACAGGCCTGGAACAGGAATGAAGTATCAAAATATCTATTTTTCTCAACTTTTGATAACATGTTTATTTTCATTATGAATGCAACACGGGACAACAATTTAAATTAGCTTAATGAAAATGCTGCAAGTTCAATAAAAATCATATAAAATTATGTGCAACCAAGGTCCAGCCTCCATTCTGCCTATTGGCTATTGCTGATCTAAGTAACAAATCACTTCAATAAATATTAAAAATGAACTCATTAAATTTTTCATTTCAAAAATAGACTCAAAATACATTGATTTTACTTACCAATAGAGATACGGTTTATCCTTATCTACATTAATATTGTTCAATGGATCCATGCGAAACCAAGTGTTAAGCGTAAACCCATTTTGATAAGGCCACTTGGCAATAGGAGGCAATGCAATTGCCTATAAAAAAGTAAAACAACAATAACATGTATTGTGCTAGAATGCTAAATTATATTTTTAGGCAATAAAACTATTTCTAATCTCACTACGAGCAAATCTGCATATCCCACCATCACACACCTTAATACTAGAATAATGAGTTAGAGGTGACAAGAGGACTTTAAAACCAACTGGTCAACAATTTTAGTCAGGGCTTACTCTTTTTCACCTCTCTTTTTTTTTTAATATGCTAAGAACATACCAAACAATGGCATAGCGTAATAGAGGAGGGGAGCCCACAGTAGTTCCTAACGCAAACTATTTTACTGGGTAAAATATATTAAAAGGAATCTTTATCCCAAGTGTTATAGTACTGAAAAATAGTACTATTATATGTAGAATATTTACCAAATATATTCCCTCAAAGACTGCAAAATACATTTGCCCAATAGATAAGGATTTCATTTCTTATTTCTTATGAATTTTAAACTTTTAATTTTCATTTAGGAAAGATAGATATTGTTTAAAACTTACTGCAGCACTGCAGCCTGGGAAGTTGAAAAAAGTGTCAGGACCATGTCTCTGTGGCATCTGATTAAGGACTGACAAGAGCTTGACTGCATGTCTAGGCTGTCAAAAAACACAATTGTGGAACTGTAAAATACAACCACCTGATAATGATTATCTTTGCAATGCATTCGCTATTTGCAAGTTTCCTAACAAGACTAGAAAATAATTCTGCAAGCAGTTAGCAAAAACAATATTTAAAACAGAGACAAACTTTTAATTTCACACAAATCTATGGACAAATAAAATAAATCATAAACATCATTGCACCAGATACAGCTTACCCATATTCCATTTTCACCACGAAGCATGCTGAACAAAAGTTTCAACTCCTTGACAGTGATGCTGTAGCTGGCAAGTACCCCCAACATGTCTACGAGAAGATCTTCAAAGAAAAATAAAAATACACTGGAATTTGTTCAAATGTTGTTCAAGCTGGATTTTAAAATTAAACTTTCTGACTGCTAGCTTCCCCAACCCTTAATACTGCCTCCAGCTATAAAACTCCTACTACCATTACATGCTATTAATAAAATGATCCTGCTTTTAAATGACTAAAAGTAACAAACCAACACATTTGTTAGAATGTTCTCTTATCTGGTTTCTATTTTAATATGTTGTTCACCATTTGGGGGCATCTCAGGTCAAAAAGCTATTTGTTTATAAAACTTTATTCCTATTGCCCCGTAAGAAACAGAAGATACAGTGGAACCTCGGGTTGCGAATGTGATCCGTGCAGGAGGCACGTTCGCAACCTGCAGTGTTCGCAACATGCAGCGCCACGTCTGCGCACACGCGGGTCGCGATTCAGTGCTTTTGTGCATGCGTGAGAGCCGAAACCTGGAAGTAACCCGCTCCAGTACTTCTTGGTTCAGCGCAGTGCGCAGCCCGAAAACGCATAACCTGAAGCGTCTGTAACCCGAGGTTCCACTGTACATCAAGCTGAAAGATTATTTATCCTTCCTTTCCTGTGACTACTAATATAGACCCTCCAATACAGATCCTCCAAGTCTATATTTCAAGAGATGTGGGTTGCGCTGTGGTCTAAACCACTGAGCCTTTTGGGCTTGCTAATCAGAAGGTCAGCTGTTTGGATCCCCGCAACAGGGTGAGCTCCCATTGCTCTGTCCCAGCTCCTGCCAACCTAGCAGTTCAAAAGCATGCCAGTGCAAGTACATAAATAGGTACCGCTGCCGCGGGAAAGCAAACGGCGTTTCCGTGCACTCTGGTTTCCTTCAGGGTGTTCCATTGCGCCAGAAGCGGTTTAGTCATGCTGGCCACATGACCCAGGGTTTGTAGGGAACATGAACCATCATACCACAATTTAGTCTACTTCACATAATTGTGTGGGAAAGGGAAAATTCAACATGTAGTTGCTATTTTTTATTAGCCACAAAAGATACTACAGTGGTACCTTGGTTTACAAACTTAATCCGTTCCAGAAGCCTGTTCTTAAACCAAAGCTGTGCTTAAACCGAGGCGCGCTTTCCCTAATCAGGCTTCCCACCACCAGTGCCCTGTCACCGTTCGGCTTCCAATCGTAGACGGAGGTAAAGTTTGCTAATGAGAACACTACTTCCTGTTTTGTGGAGTTCATATACTGAATAGTTCATAAACAGGGCTGTTCTTAAACCAAGGTACCACCGTACTGGCTATTCAACTGCACACTGCAGGAACAAACCTTGGTTACTGCTCATGGTTTGTTTGCTATCCCAGGTTCAGATGACATGACAAGTCAGACTTCATCTTATTGTGTCCCGAGTGTGGCACCAGCACAGGTGAGGGAGGGAAAATAGGTACAGGAACTTTAGAGCAGTGTACTCCAGCATTACAGTGTGTTTTAAACTGTGGTTTAATGTGATTTGTAAACCAGGTCACTTTTTCATTGCTTCCATTAACCAGAGGAAGTGCAGATAGAGAAATAATGGTTTATTAGGATTTTGTTATATTCATTAGTGACAGACACAAGTCCCAATTCAATATCCCAGCCCCGGTCAAATCTGCATTACTTCAATTAAGAAATATGAATTCTTCACTAATTTCCTGGTAAAAGGTACAAAAAGCTGCAATTGAGTTGAGTAGGGTGCCACTTTCATGGTAGTTTGCTCACTGACTAACTAGGGTAATATGTGCCTTTGATACAAAATTACTATACCCCCCCCCCCACGAATTCAGATGATAGCTGAGATTCAGCACTACATCCACAGTGTTCAGAAATATTTCGATTCTACTCATCAGTTTGGTGGTTTATACCTGCGATCATGTCATCCACAGTACTCATCTTCAGTAGCACTTGCTCAATTAAACCAACTTCTGTGCTGGTCTGTAAATTGCGGACACTTTTACGGAGGATGGCGGTGAACATACTCCAAATTTCTGCTTGACATGTTACATCACAGTGTTCTAAAAGTTCTGACATGCATGTTATACTTTCTGCATCTTGGATTATAAAGTTCATCTCTAGATCGAATTCTCCACCAACCAGCTGAAAACAAACACACAGAAAAAGAGAAAATGTTTATTTACTTACTAAGCAGTTTTCAAGAAGATTCAGGCACACTACCAAAATCACTCTTAATGCTTACTAAACACTTTGTGACCTATACAAATTGGTCTACTTTGCTAGGGCTATCGTGTTTCCTTTTTCTGCTGGCATTCTGAAAAGGCAAGCGGAGAAGCAGCCAGAACATGACGACAGTTTTCACTTTGTTGTGTTAGTCTTCTTCTTTGGCGATCACTCGTAGCCAAGTAAGATTGTCTTCCACATAAACACTTAGTATTCTGATGAAAATCAGACATACTTAGGGCCATCCCTATCAGGAAACTGAGCTGTGGCAGCTCTGTCAGATGGCAGATTCTTTTATGCTATTAAATGGCAAAAAACTGTCATTCATATCCAGTATTTACATTTCTTTTACAGAAGAAGTTTCCTCCATCACAGGAAAGGTTCCTTCAATGGAGGAAGACTCCTTCTCCTGAAGGAAGAGAATTATTGCATCCAACAATATTGGTTAATGCATCACTTGGATCATCCTTGGACAAGCCCCTCACAGTAATAGGAAACATTCAAAGAAGCATTCTAAAATACAGTGTGAATAACAGTAAAGAATTTTGGTCAATGGAAGTCAACAAACATACAATTTTACACAGTCATTAATCCAGAAATATGCAAACCAAACTTAAGGAAATAAGTGGCATATCAGGCACCATCTAGCAAAACATTATATTGGTGTTAAAAAAATTAATGCCACACATAAATTTTCCAGAATTATAGAAAAAAATAGTCCAAGACACTCATAAAATCTACCACACCAAACAAAATAATTCAGTTTTACTAAGCATTAAATCTGTCATATCAGAAAAAAGGAATTGTTTCCTTATATATGTCACTCTAATAAAGCTATTATAAACAGTGAGGGAGGGAAGACAACAAAATTATCTGTAAACATTGAGCTTAGATAACTGTAGTAATTCAAATATCTATTAGCAGACAGTAAATTATAAGCATTAGCAGTTTCTATAACAGCTCAAACACAATAAAAAAATTGTTCTTCTCTATCTAGTGTAATAAATTCATCTTCTGCTTTAAATCTTAGAATTTTATTTTTATTGTTGATGAAACATGAAGTGTCTGATTTATAAACATTTCTGGTAACTATTAAGTCTTCTGAATCAGTAACCTGTGCTTGAATAAAGTCATATAATTTTGTTCAACAGTTCTTTAATTAGAGAATATAATGATCAAACAATTTCTAGTTTGAAATCAGACCCAACTTGATCTATGGAAACTCCAACTTGCTTTACATCATAAGTAAAAAATAATAATTACTAAGTACCAATAATTATTCTGCAACGTGCTAGTCCTTCAGGATGGCTCACACATATGTATTCATAAATACAAACACTGACAATCTCTTAGGTAGGTATACATGCCTATAGTTGAAAGGGTCAACCCATTGAAATTCATGGACCTAAGTTAGTCATGTTCGTTAACATCCATGATTCTACTCTGAGTAGGACTAGCATTGGATACAACCCAGAGACCCGAATCTTGCAAGTGAACATATACCCCAACCTCCATGAAATACTAAATACTAAATTTATGTAAAGCCTGTAGGAATGTTTGAGTCAACCTGTAGAGGTAGAGGTTCCCAAGCCAACAGCTTTAGGGTTCAAAATTCATGGGAAAACACACAATAACACAAACACGTAGAGCAGAGTTTTCCAAACTGCGTGTCATGACACATTAATGTGTCAGCTGAAGTATGTAGGTGTGTCTTATGAACGCTCCCCGCACTCCTCCCGGGGCTGGAAAGGGGTTAGTTTAACCTTCAGTTTCCCAGTAAAACTAAATTACTGTATTGCGAAATGATGCATGTCTAAAAAGTGTGTCACCAACATGAAAAATTTGGAAAGCTCTGATGTAGAGATTCCAGGCAAGGAACCAATAAGCAAAAGTGTGCTGTTCAAAAGAACAAGGGTTCATTGAAACTGCATTCTCATGGAAAAATAAATATGCAAAATATAGTTTTCATTAACATACCCAATGGTTGTATGAAATAAATTTTAAAAGTATGTCTACTAATGTATACAACATATTTTGATAAGGTAAATCTCTGGCCGACACATTGCTAACATAAAAACAAACCCATGTGTACATGGGTAGAAGTAGCCCATTTTAGTTCATGAAAGGCTATTTTCAACTGTATAACACAAATTTAAAAATATTTTTTACTGCTTTAGATTGGTAATCCATCAAACCCAGCATTCTACCTCTAACAGACAGAACAATGTCAGAAAGCATAATCAATTTACAAATTGTTTATTTCTCAGCAGGCATTAAACTCCTTTAGAGGTGTCCTTCAAAACTGCTCTGGGATAAATGAATTGTGGATTCTGAGTTGAGAAATTTTCATCTGAGGTAATTCATGGCACAATCTCAGTAAGTGGTTGATTCTTGGAGAAAGCTTCCTGCTCCAAAATAAAGGCATCACACCATGTTACTGACCTTTAAAAGAATCAAAACTTTAAGTGAAAGGCATCACTTGCTAATTTTGTTTTGACTTCTCATTGCGTGTATGCTCTGCTCTTAAGCAGAATTAACTCCATCTTATTTTATTATTTACAGGACTATTCAAACATCTGAGGTGTACAGGGTGCTGGGGGAGTGGTAATACCTCTGGTGGAGGACAAGTCATCCTGGGGTAGGTTGTACACCTTTGGTACCCCACCCTGCACTCAACTCTCTGTGGCTCCTAGAAGTGGTCAGCATGTGACGGCAACCACATCCCAAGAAAAACTTCGACTGCCCAGCTAAACCAAGTGAGGGTAGCCAATGAGTTTCAAATCCTCAGTGAGTTAGGCACTTCCCTGCATGCAAAGACAGACTCCAGCAGATTTAGGGGATGAGATGAGTAGTGTGTCCAACAGTCAAGAAGGTGGTTTCTCCACCTGCTGTATAGGGAAGTGAGGGGTAGATGGGGCTTGTCAACCTGGGAAAGGAGCCCATCTAGGAAAGGAAAACTCTGGTCCTAAACCTCTGCTGCCTTGTGGGATATCTTTGGGAAAAGAAAAGGCTAATGAGTATACCCTACACCAGGCATGGCCAAACTTGGCCCTCTAGTTGTTTTGGGACTACAACTGCCACCATCCCTAGCTAACAGGACCAGTGGTCAGGCATGATGAGAATTGTAGTCCCAAAACACCTGGAGGGCCAAGTTTGGTCATGCCTGCCCTACACAAATCTAGAGTGGAATTGCTAAGACGGTTCTATGACACCTTGTACGCCTCCTTCTGAAAACTCCTGCAGCCAAGCTGCTGCCAAACGTATTGCTTTTCTTTTTCTTTTTTTGGACCACATCGATAAGGCCAAGAGGGGGGTCATGTCATAGGGGCAGTCCAGAACCTCCATACACTGTCCAGGCTTGCCCTCCAGGTAGGTCACTTAAGTGCTGCAAATGTTGTGGTCTGACTTCACCCCTGTGGGCACACGTCACTGTCTATCAAGACAGACGGATGCCAAATATTTACTAAAATATGGTGACATGGTTTGTGTTAGTATATAAAAGCTCTCAAATTTGTTCACTACCTGTAACTAGGATTGTCAACAGAAGCTTTAATATTACACATATGAAGCCCAAACTAAAGGATCTCTAGCACCCTCATAAGCAGTCATGTTTCAATATTCAACAACAGTTCCTAATAGCCTTCTCTTTCTTAAACTATAGAGGAACAAAATGTATTTTTCATATTACCCAGACAATTTATTTTTGACTGTATACACCACATATTTGATATACTGAAACCACTGCACATGGAAATTTGACAGACCTTCATAATTTAGCAAGACCATTCATGTTAAATGCCAAAACTTACAAGAGTAATAATTAGTACTAACAAGATCTTTACTTAATTAGCTGCGTGCCTTTAACATATTTGACTTAGCCATTATCTCAGTCTGACTTTACCTCATAGGGGTGTTGTGAGGGTACTACTGCAACTGTTTTAAACCATGGGTTATATGAGTTCTAAACTGAATCCGAACCAGTAACCTGGCCACTGCATTTTGGACCAGATGAGGCTTTCAGGGCCACATCCATTTGGAGCAGGTTTCAACAGTCTAATATAGAGAATGCAGCACTCCTGACCACCATGGCTGCCTAAGCATCCAGTGATAATCCTGGATCTATGAGCACGCCCAACTATGAAACTGTTCCTTCTAGAGAAGATCAACCCATTCAAAACAGGTAATCTCTCTACCTCCCAGAGTGGAGTACTCGGAACACATAATATTTATGGGTTTCATATCTGCAACCTGAGCTTAACTGGAGAAAGGGGATGATTTATAAAGGTAAGTACTGAATGGAGAAGGGGCAGGTGTGGAAATAAATAGAGCAGTCAGGCTAATTGGACCTCTGCATAATTTGGAAAATACTTCTCTTTTTACCAGTCATGGACTTTCTACAAAATGCATAACTCTAATGAACACCCAGCATAGTAAACTTCTCCCTTCTAGCCAGAAACGCATCAGCTTTGTCTCTTGGGATACTTTGCTGGAACAGGCCTGGAAAATGCCAAGCTTTGAAGGCTCTGGTCATTCTTGGAAAGTAAGGCCCAGAAGGTCCTGCTGGGAGACAGCTACCCTACTCCACCACATTTAGCCTACGAAATTCCACTATTTCCCTTCCTGTTTTGAATGCCATCAACATCTACATAAAGCCATTGGAGGTGATTTGGGCTGAATAGTCACATGAATGCTAAAGACAGTCTGTGCTGCATCCCACTTTCTCATTTTTATTTGCTCCTAGGGAGACTACAAATGCTCAGAAGCAGTATTTGTAGGCCGTGATGGACTAGATGGAAGTGAACAAACTGAATCCAGTTTAATCTACCAGGCAGCAAAGATATGACTCTTATCAAAGGGAAGGTCAGTTTTGAATGTGATTATGTAGTTAGTTATCTTTGCAGTTCCTGAGAAGTGTTTGCTGAACTATACTGTATTGTGTTGTTTTTGTTCAACTGTGTTTTAATTGTTTAATGGGTTGTTAGCTGCACAAGGGTCACATAACATAATTTATATAGCAGGGAACAGATCTGCCACGTCTCAGGCGACTCACTTTTTGAACTGCAAGAATACAAGAGCATATGTGACAACATAGGGGCATAAAACTTGTGAAAAGGGCCTAACACAAAGGGAAGACTTTGCACAATTTTAACCAGGAAAGGTTGAATGAAGAAAAGGCAACAGCACAATCCCATATAAAGTCACGTGTGTGTTATATGCAGGTCTGCCTCTCAAAAATGTACGCTAGATCAGAACACAGAAGCTATGCGGCAAACGGGAGCCAACCTCGTATAATGCTATCTCTGAAGCACCGTCACCAGCTGCTGCTTGAAACATAACTTAAGTGCTTACCAATTAAAACTCTTCAAAATCCTATATAGCAGCCCATGCATCAAGGTCTTTATCAGAGACCCTAGTGCTGCTGCATTCCAACGTTGGATACCTACTACCTGGTCACAGGTGAAAGGGCCTTCGGAGTTGTGGCACACCATCAGAATGCTCTACCTCAGAAACCTCACTTGGTGCCTCTTCTTATGCCACCACAGTCTCAGACAATCACTACTTAATTTTCTGGACCTTTATAAAATCTGTTTGGTTTCAGTCCTCTGCTGTTTTAACTATGTTGCTGGCATTTGATACATTGCTTAAACTCTTGATATTGATCAATTGTTCACTAACCTAGATGTCAGAGAATATAAATCTTTTTAAATAAAGTAGAATTTGGGTTTTAAAAAGAACCTATTACACAATTTCTTTAGTATAGTTGCCTTCTGGACAGATAAAGAATTAACTTTGGAGTCTGTACAGTCTAAGTAAATGTTACTTGTGGTTCGAGGATCCGACCCCCGCAATGTGAAATGAATACGCAAGGACACGTGACTCGCAACGAGATGACTCAGAGAAGAATGAGGCCGAGGAGGAGCTGGCGCCGCAGCAAAAGGCTGCTGTAAACGCCCCCTCGGAGGCACCTGGTTGGGTGCCTGCCGAGGGGCGTGGGCGCCAGCCAGGTGAGAGGAGGAGGCAGGGGGCTAACGCCCCCTGCTAGGGGCGGAGCTCGGGCTCCCGCCCACAACCACTCCCCTCTCTTCCAGGGAGGAGAGTCTTTATGAACACTACTAAATTCCTGGCTATTAATATTTCAACTGTCTATAGAAGAACAGAAAATGCATTTTAAAAAATAAACTCTTAAAACAGATGTAAGATGGATGATTTCATTTTTAAAGTTCAGTGCATATTATTTGACCTATAAACACCAAGCAGATTTAAGTCAGAACTCAAGAATACAAATCACTACGAATATGGAAGTCTTACTTATGGTATTGCATGCAGTACCTACACAGGGGAATTTCTGCTTTTGTAATGTTGGTATCAATTATCAAAATTACCACAGAATAGTGGATAAACATTACCCAGTGCACATCAAGCCTATTTTTGTAGCAGCACGGTTGAACAGACAAAGCTTAAGACTTTTTCCCTCTGTAGTCCCTTGCAGAACAAGGCAAGCAAAAGTTCAATGTAAATGATATTCAACTATATAAATAGAAATATGGAAACATGAAAACCTGTCTGGGTTTACTCTTTTGTTTAAACAAATAATGTTTGAAATCCCTCGGCATGCTGATGCAACTCTCCTGAGATGTCTGAGATCAGATGATATTAAGGAACTAACAGGAACTATTACTACAAGTAATAGGAGGATTTTAGGATTGCGTATTATATGTAATATGAAAGTCAAATCCAGTTCTCAATAAACCAGTAATTATACTTTACACAAATTCATTTATATTAGCTTTCTAGTCTAAAGGCAATCCTTTGCTGCACTGGAGTAAAAGTGTAAAGTTCATACATTTAGAATTTCAAACATCTGGCATGTTTCTGAAATAAAAAGAAAAATGGAATAGAAAAATTCCAAACAGTAATTCTTTCATTAAGATGCAATATCTATTATAAGAGAATGGAGGGCCCAATATGCAGCTAGAGTTGGGAAGGATTCTTGCTTGCTCTACATTTTGGAGCAAAGCTTCTCATTTTGCTCCTCTAGAACCATACATAGCAGAGTGATTTGCAGATTAAGCATAATCAGTGGACTGAAGTGACCATGTGTCCGCACTGTACAAGGACATGATATGGAAAAGAAAATATAAGATGGGTAGCCATCTTTTTTCCGTATAATTCTCAAGAAAGGGACTGAATGTTATGATATACATTCAATTCCTGGAAGCATTTTAAAAGGTAGAATGTCTTTTTTTCCTCATGACAGGTGAGGTAACCGCTCTAAGAAGCTTACAACATTTTAAAAGTGGAAGAAAGGAACTACCCTCATAAGTACTTTGTTTTTAAGGCAGATTTTGAATTATTTTTATTTCATACTTTATTTCATAAAATTTCTATACCACAATGGTAGAAGAACCTCAAAGTAGTTTTCTGTCCAAAACCTATTTGTTTGATGAAACAAAACCAGCTTGGGGGGAGATATATGATCTCTCTATCTCTGTGTGCAGCTGATCAAGTTTTAATAAAACCACCAATCCATGGCAAATTTTCAAACAGAAACTCAGCAATCTTTCATGACAATGAACTCCACATTAGCCACCATTTCTTCATTTTGTGCAGCTATGGGCCTTCCACTTTTGGATCATCTCCATGGCTATCTCTGTACCCTGTATAATGTTCAGCTGCCCAATTTTCAATTGTGGGGAATGAGAGAGAAGATCCATGATAAACATTCCAGCTAAGGACAAACATCCATTGTCAATATCTATTTACACCTTCTTTTATAAAAAATATAGAGGTGTATTCAATTACTGCCCCAATCCAATTTGATCCAATGGAGCCTTCCATCAATGAACAGATTCCTCTTTTTCCTACAGACCTTCATGCTGTTCTAAAGTGTTTGCCAATGCTTTGGATAAGATGGGGAGGGGGGGAAGAAGAATCACAAATCACCCTCATATCATTATTGACTTTCATCAAGAATTAAAAACATTCCTGTTTACTCTAGCATTTAGTGTCTGAAAGGTAATGTTCCTGGAAACTGCAAAATCATTGTCTGAGATAATGATATTGTTTTGGGGGGGCACTCTTTATGTTGTGTTTGTCATCCCGGGCTCCTTTGGGAAGGGTGGGATATTAACTGAATTACAAATAAATAAATGAATTTCATACAACCCATCATATTTTATTATCCTCTTCGCTCTGTTGATTTCAGCTTAATAGCAGAAAGTGGTATTTCTTACACTGGGTTCATGAGTAACAGATTAACAAAAGGTAGTTTAGAAAGTTTAATTATGAAGAGTTGATATTCAAGTTTTTAACCTTGCTATTCATTAAAAACAGTGGTTTCCCCAACTACCATAGTCTCCAGATCAACTAACTCGCCATAAGTGGTTCAGTTTAAAATGATCAGTCACCCTGTGGTTTCTTTGGCTGGTCTTCACTGTAACCTTAGCCATAAAGGCACTAATGTTCCAGGGGTCTGAATACTGGAAATAATTTGGTCTGCAAAGTGCAGCTAGAAATGTTTGCAGTATAAGAGCTGTGAATAATCAAGTGACAAGGCAAATTACCATAGAAGAAAAGCATAAGGTTACTAGAAATCATGCACTGGGAATGTACATTTCCATCAAACCAGCAGTTCTAAAGCCTTGGTGGTGGTGAGCCAGAAAGAAAGTAGGGTTCCTTCTCCACATCTCCTTCAGAACTGGCTGACTGGGGTGAGGTATTTATGTTTAGTCTTGCTTTTAGAGACAAACCCTCACAAACAGGCTACCAACAGTGCTACAATGTTAAACAGTATGTCACAATATATAGGGAGAACTGACTAACTGACCAAAATGCCCAACTGGGGAGACCCAGATTCACATTCCTAAGCCACTGTGAGAACACAGTGGGTGACAAGAAAACTATGTAATGCCACCCCGAGCTCTTTGGAAGACGGGAGAAGACATAAACATAATGATTTTTAATAATCTATTATTTTAATGTATTTAGTTTTATTGAAAGATATCCAATGGTGTTGCTCAGCAGATGGCAAGGCTTCTGACAGCAAAAGAAGGGAAACCATTTCCATGATTCTCACCCACTCTGCATCCACCCACTAGAGCAGCCTTTCTCAACCTGTGGGTCCCCAGATGTTGTTGAACTACAACTCCCATCACCCCAAGCGAGCAAGGCCAGAGCTCAGGGATGATGGGAGTTGTAGTCCAACAACATCTGGGGACCCACAGGTTGAGAACTTCTGCACTAGAGAGTTGGAGCAGATTTAGGGGCACAGGGGAAATGCTGGAAGCATACTGCCTATATTCTGCAATAGTAAAATCCTTTGTCTGTACATTTCCAAGATCACTTATTTAAAAACTAAGGCTGCAGAATCCTATGCGCACTTATTTGGAAAAGTCCTCTTGAACAAAGTGAGCCATATTATATGTATATGGACACCCACAATAATGCATACATCACTGCAGGCATGTGCAGAGCATGTCTAAGACGCAGAGCAAGAGTCTTGTTAGAATGAAGTTATAAACTCAAACTGTTTATAACTGCCATAAACTCAAACCAGCTGGTCCCTGGCAGGGCCCCCCAGCGAGCTTAGCCCTCTGAGGCCTGGGGCAAGGGCACCTAGCTGCCCCCACCCTGCACTGGCCTGCATGACTGTCACTGAAACTGTTATAAGTCCTTTAAAGAAATCTACACTCATCATATAACCACATATAGACAGTTACATGTTTACATTCAATTCATGTTTTATTTTAAATCAGATTTTTAAAAGGAAACACACAATTGTTTTTTTAAACGATAAAAATCTGTTTAATTTTTTTATATCAATTTTATATCAATACCTTCCTTGGAACTCATGTCAAATTGAAGAAATATAATAGAAATCTAACAGTGATTTACTGCTTAATACTACTCTTATTTCTGATTAAATCAGGAAATCTTGATACAAATGCACATCAACTTCTGCTGCTCAGGTAACTTTAGCTATGGTTTACAAGAGAGTCTGAAAAGCACCGGAGGCTGCTAATCAGATGTAGTCCTTACTAAATAGTATTAACATGACATTATCACATGGATTTCTTCTGTTTTAACATTAAGTTAATGCATGCTTAGGAATGTGGTCTCAAAAACTTTCATATGTAACAAACTGAAGCTCATGAACAGAAGCTGTTTTGTCAGTTCACTATACGTATTATGAATCCTAAATGCTTCAAAAATACACTAACCATATTAAAGACCAAATGCATGTTTTCAGACCTCAAAAATAAAATGAAAATACTAATATATAATATAAACAAAATACTTCAAGTCTTTAAACATCACAATCAGGATTTTATGTGGCTAGACTATCTCTGATCCTACTTATGTGCTTAAATCACATGATCAAGCTCAGAATGCAAAGGTTAACAATAATACCTTGTGTTGCTTAAGTTTTTGTTCACTGTGGACTAACAAAGTTGATAGCCCAAATCTAATCTAGACTGACTAAATACACTCCACAATTGCAACAGGAATTCAACGACTACTTTAAACAATATGCAGTCCACACTTCATTAAAGAGAATAAAGGAAGATTCCTACATCAGCTAAAAACTAGAGGAGGAGTTTATATAGACAATATAATTACCCAAATGGGAATTTATCAAGGACACCCATGCAACCATTAATGATGCTCAAAATACCCTGAGGTTTAATTAGCACAATCGCTTTAAAAAAGTAAAAAAGAGAATACATATTACACATATGTAATATAAGTCATAAATTACCACCAAAATTTGGCAAACTAGAGAATTGAATTATTCTTCATTTAATATAAACTAGAGGTAATTTTTTTCAATATTCTGCCATTTTGTTTTTGCTCTCATTTCACCAAGTTGCATGTACCGTAATATGTAAATAAAGTCTCTCAACAAAGTAAAAAAAATAAAATTAAAACTACATCATAGTACTCATTAGTTTTGCATATTTATAGTTTAAAACAGTTTGGGGAATTCCCTCATATGCAGATTTGAAAATAGCACCACAAAACTAATATAGTTAAAAATATTTATAATTTTAACTTTTTGTATAAATGTGCTAACTTATCAGTCACCTCAGTAAAGGAATACACTGGCATACCTCTCATGTATCACTGACTAAATTACAGCCTCTTAGTGCAGACACAAGCAGGAAGAAGCCAAAGTAAAGACCACTGCCCCATGCAGTCAATAATAGGGACTTTCACAGCTTTCGTTTTGCTTTCACAGAATCCTGATTTATAAATAAGTAAGAAACAGTGGATGTACCGGTAGTTTAAAACAATCTCTGGCCTGTTTCAAAACAAGTCCACCTCAAACCACGAGTTATGAAGCTGACTAATTTATCTAACCAAAGTTTGTTGTAAATCACCTCTGGTTTGTGCAGAGCAAGCTAGGATTCTCTGAAAGTGGCACTAAATGTCACAGACATCTTTCTCCTAGCTATGTGGGAGTAGCAACGGAGGAAGAAAGCATGTGGAACAAATAATACTTGTGTATGCAAGGGCCTCTCGAAGCTACGAACATGAGTTTGACCAAGCTGCAGGAGGCAGTGGAAGACAGCAGTGCCTGGCGTGCTCTGGTCCATGGGGTCACAGAGTCGGACACAACTAAACGACTGTTGTTGTTGTTGTTTAGTCGTTTAGTCGTGTCCGACTCTTCGTGACCCCATGGACCAGAGCACGCCAGGCACCTCTGTCCTCCACTACCTCCCGCAGTTTGGTCAAACTCATGCTGGTAACCTCGAAAACACTATCCAACCATCTCGTCCTCTGTCGCCCCCTTCTCCTTGTGCCCTCCATCTTTCCCAGCATCAGTGTCTTCTCCAGGGAGTCTTCTCTTCTCATGAGGTGGCCAAAGTACTGGAGCCTCAGCTTCAAGATCTGTCCTTCCAGTGAGCACTCAGGGCTGATTTCCTTAAGAATGGATGCGTTTGATCTTCTAACTAAACGACTAAACAACAACAAATCCAATTGCCAGCGGAGTGGGGGAGCTGGCAGTAAATAAGGACTAACACAAACTGGTGTTGGATTAAATTAGGTCACACAACTTTATTGATTACAAGACAACAGGTTTAGCATAGGAATTTGGTATGTATCCACACGATCAACCAAACCACCTGATGGTAGATGAGCTGTCATTCAACAGTTGGGGGTGACCACTGTTGAAGTCCCCCATGGCACCAACTGCTTCCAGATGACCTTATCCAGTCACTGGTAGAGGGCATCATGGGCCCATCAGCCCCCAAATGGGCTTCTGGGGAGAAAGCACTGCTCTCCAAGATCCCTTATGGGTATCCCTGCTTGAATAAAGCAGCGTGCCCTTACCCTGCTCCTCCATACTAAAGATTAATCCCAATATCTTAGATGTCATAGAAAAATTGTGACACTTGCTATGAGTTAGGCAAAACCCCACGATCATCCTCTTAGGGATGAAATTCATCCCCAGCCCTAATTCCAGTGACTGGCTGCTGTCCATAGCTATGCACTCGATTTAGGCATTCAAATAGTATGAAAACACAACAATATTGAATAAGCACTAGACTGACATAGGGACGCTGGATGAGCCTGCCTTTTATGCTCCAGGGTGGACCAGACATCAGGAGTCTTCACTCCAGTCCACCTCCAGAGCCCCAATGCCTGGGAGCCCCATGATGAAACTGATTGGCTCCCAGCTCCCCAGGCAGTCTCTGTCGTCGTCATACAAAATGCTCCAAGCTATACCAAAGGATCTTGAACCCAACTGCTTCTGCCCTGCCAGCCATGTCATGCTACAAAAACCACCTCTGGTAAGCTGGGAACGGGGTATTATTCTAGCTCATGCAGGTAGAGCTAAACCATAATTTAGTATTACATGTGAACAAATAGTTATAAGTGATGATTACTGCTTCTTCAAACATCCTATAAATCATTTCCCCACTTTTCTATAGTTTATTCCTTTCTGCAGTCAATGAAGGTTAAGTGCAAGTTCTCTGGAAGCTTGCAACACATAAGTAAGCTGTGAATTATAGCACATGTTATTCAGATTACAGTAGAATTTCTAGTACACAAAAAATCATAACTAGCAAAGCTGCAAGAAAGTTTGAAAAAACTGAACCATATTGTTTCTAGTTGGGATCACCACTACTCTATTTCAAAACTATGGAAAAACTTTACTAGTGGGAGAGGTAGGTTATTAAAAACTGAAAAAATTTAATCGATTGAAAAATCATATCTGTACTGGCATAGGTGTCATTTGCATTACACACTCACTTGTTGGTTTCTAATAAGGATGTTGAGGAGCTAGAAAAAGTGTCCAAAAGGGCTGCAAGGAAATTTGACAACATTTAGAGCTTTTTAGTTTACAATAAAAAGTGGGTGAAGGGAGATATGATAAAGCTGTGTTATATTATGCATACTGTAAAGGAGCTGGAGAGACTGAAGGAAGTTTTTCTCTCATCGTACTATTAGGACCAATGGTCATCTAATGAAACATCCAAGGAAACTGAATGTTGCAAGATTTAGGACAGACAAATTGGGGGGGGGGGGATTACACAGCATACTTGCTATCAAAAGATTTGGATGGCTTCAAAAGGAGATTAGACAAATTCATGAAGGATAAATTCATAGGGGATATTAACGGCTACTAGTCATAATGGCTCCATTACCTCCAGCATTCTGAGATTCATTATTATGAGTAGGTTAGAAATATTATTAAATAAATAAAATCACAGGCAGTATGCCTCTTGAATACCACCTACTATAGATTATGAACAGCAGAATGCTATTGCATGCACATCCTGTTTGTGGGTTAGTTACTCATAAGGATTTGACATCTCATAATTTTGTTTTTATTGCATTTTTATTGCTTATTTCTTATGTTGTATTTTATTGTATTACAGTTGGAATATGGAATTCAAACGGTAATACAAAAAATACAATATATATGAATTAAATGCAGAAAAATATAGTTAAAATTCATACAGCATCTAGCACAGCACATTGCCATTGCTACAACAGGCAGGGAAATCGTTAAGTGTTCCACTGAGATCCCCAGCAATTTTCAAATGGTCCATGGCAGAAAAGGTTTGAGAACCACTATTCTAGAGTTCTAAACATAAAAATGGACTCAAGAGTTCCAATTTAGAGTTCTCAATGAGGCCTTCAGCAACACAATCCAACCTACAGGTGTAAGGTTTGCCTGAATTTTGAAGCAACAATGAAAACAGTTTTTCTCCAGGAAGAAAATGCTTTTGAGAATAACTGAAATATGTAAAAAATATTTTTGCACCTAGCTTAAACTTGTTTTGCTACTTTAAGAATATGAAGCATAATGTGTAAGAAATTTAGTCAGAACAAAATTGCATAGAGTTCAATGGAACTTATAGCCAAGTATGTACAGGACTACAGACTGAGCACATATAAAAATGCAATTTTATTCAGGGAAAACATTTTATCCTTCTCATTTATTTGTATGAAATATCCAATTAATATATACAATTAAGTTTTTAAATGCAGTGAATCTGGTATCTCCAGTTAAAAGTAGTAGGTATCAAGTGATGGGAAAAACCTTTACCTAAGAACATGGAGAGCTGTTACCAGTCTGAACAAGACAGTACTAGGCTAGACAGACAAATAGCCTGACCTAATATATGAGACAAGCAGATTTATATGTGAAAATGCAAGTACTCTTATCCCAAACCATTTGTACTGTGGAGAGCTGTGAAACTGAAAAGTATTAATGCCTCAGCTGTATTCAAACAGTTTTTACCAAACTATATTATCCTGCTGTAAGACTAACTTTTTTTAAAGACTGGAATCAAGCAGATAAATTCATATAGCAGAAAAATGGGACTTTAAGGGAAACTTCTCAGATCTAGTATGGCTTAAACTATGGAGCACACTAGATATAAATTTATTGAGAAATTGCTGCAATAACAGATTTCATGTCAATGTACAACTGCATGTCTCTTTTTTTCTACCTTTGAAGACCTTGCCTCTTACATACTCACTTCTATGTCCCATATTTCTATATGCCAAAATCAGTCAAGTAATAGCAATTTAACAATCTCCGCACCCAATCCAGTCATTAATATTTTTTCTTTACTGTTTTGTATCATAATTATTATCACTAATGTAATGGGAATTGGGGGTTGCTCGTGCGTAAGTTACCGCCACTCTCAGCGAGGTTGCCTGGATAAACCTTTCCCTGGCTGGACAGTCCTGATTCCGCGTCTGTCTCAGTCACTGGCAGAATCCGTCAGTGGGCGTTTCCTGAACTTCTTCCAACATAAAAGTTCCTTGACGGATAGTCTCCGCCTAGCCTACCTGCGCGGAAGTCTTCTGCGCAGGGTGAGTGTGGGCAGTGGAGGACCCGTGCTCTCCCCGCTGGTCTCTGGCGAAGAGTCCTGGAGCTATCTGTCCGAAGCCCGCCTCTGCCTGCCTTTCTCCCTGGTGTACGCTGATTTCCTTCCCCGTCCGCTGAGTCCCCTCTTTCCCTGCTGGGCCCTTCTCTGGCATCGCTTGGGAGCCCTTCCTCCACTCCTGGCTGCGATGGCAGTTCCCTGACAACTAATCTTTTTAAGTTCTATATTTATGAATGTATTTCTTATGGTCACGTTCTGAAATCCTGTCATTTTTCTCTATCTATGAAATAATGAAAATACGTTTAAAATTACAAAACCTATCCAGTGTTAGATATGTAGCTGCAAGTTGTGGCACTCCAAGAAAAAGGATAAAACAGAGGTTCCAACTTGAATCCATAAATGTTGTAGTAAGCAAAGGAAAGGTTTTTATTTTCTTAACCTAAGAAACACTTGACAAAGTGGTAAGTTTCAGCAGGGTTCTGGCCAAAATTTTTACAATTTAAAGTAACAACTACCATACAATATTTTTGTTTATGCTTAAAATCAATGGTAGCCAACATGCCAAAGAACATATTATAAATTCCCCTTCCCCATCTCTATTATTTCACTTAAATTTCTATTTTCATTTTGCACACTGAAAAACAAACAAAAGCAGTTTTTATTTTCTATTCTTGCTTCCTTGAAGTTTCTCTCATACTTTTTCCTCCAGCACTCCTTTCCTCTACTGTCCTACAGCTCTACCCAAAATATGCCACAGATAAAATCTTCTCCAGATGGTTCACTTTATTCCCCCCTCCTGCAACAACAGGATAGTTGAGCCCTTAAAATCAATGAAACCTTTCCCACTGGCTTTTACAGGAAATGTACTAAATGCATTGTTAAAAATCACAAATATTCTTGTAGATTTTTTTATTTATTTCAGAATTTAATCCAGCTCAAAGATGGATTAACCATGGCACAATTCTTTAACTATATAAACAGAAGGTTTGGTCAGACAGCTGTTTTAGTTTTAGTTTGAGATCATGCCCTCACTCTATCTGATGGCATAGTTCTCTGGATGAAACATTCATGCCCATCTGTCAGAATATTAAGAGTGCCAACTGATATAGCAAAACTATATTCATTCAAGAATTTATCTGCCTACAAGTTTGGGTTTTTAAAAACATGCTAGAAACAATGCAACGTTTAGTAATGTCTGCCCTTGCCAGTGGAGCTCTAAGGTTTTTGTTTGAACAGCAACCCTGTTCTGCAATGCTTCACAAACATCTTACATTTTTATTTACTGTATTTAAAACATTTATACATTTTAAGAGAAATGCTATAGATTAGGATTAGAGCATCTGATTAGCATGCGGAAGGTCCTAGGTTCCAGCTTCTCAGCTATGGGCAAGAACTCTGAAATCCTGGAGAGTTGCTGTCACTCAGTATGAACAATACTGACTTGGAGCAATTGTCTTATGTATACGGCAGCCCCCATGTTCCTATGTACCCGGCCTTTCAGTCCTAAAAACATCCTCAAGGTTTTAAAATTAAAACACATGCAATAAAAACTGAGTATAAAAAAGACCATTAAAACAAAACTCAGCACATTAAACCAAAAATACAGCAGGAATGAAATTCAGCACAGACCGAACACCTGGAGATGTGAAACCGTATTAACAACCTCTAGTGCCCAACAAGCTCTTTCTCTCCCTCCCCTCAAAAAAAGGATTTAAATTATCTTCCTGCACTGCTCCTCCATGTACTCATGGTCCTTGCTAGGCCAATACTGCATGCAAACACAAACACACACCCCTCCCTTCCAACTGGATGGCAGGTCTTTGAATTGCTTGGAAGCAAGAGAGATAGGTGAAGGAGCTCTGCCTCTGTGTATATGTTTCTATATAGATAGAGGAGACTGGAAGGAAGGTAGGGTGTCCCTGAAGAACAGGTAGCACCATGAGAGGGATGTGTGCACTGGCTTGTGAATGGACGGGTAAAATGTAGAGTACAGTGGTACCTCGCAAGACGAATGCCTCGCAAGACGGAAAACTCGCAAGAAGAAAGAGTTTTCCGTTTTTCGAGGTGCTTCGCCAGACGAATTTCCCTATGGGTTTGCTTCGCAAGAAGAAAGCCCATAGGGAAAACTCCGGGGACCTCTTAAATGCTGGCGGTGGGGAGCAAAGCCTTTCGCCCCCCCCTCCGGCCTTCAGAAGAGGTCCGGGGACAGAGGCGAAGGCACGCTGCGCCTTCGCCTCTGTCCCCGGAGCTTGCGGGGCGGGAGGTGGGGAGAAGGGCTTTTCTTCCCACCGCCAGCCTTCAGAACAGCCTTCTGAAGGCTGGCGGTGGGAAGAAAAGCCCTTGTCCCCCCCCCCCAGCCTTCAGAAGAGGTCGGGGGACAGACTGTCCCCGGACCTGGTCTGAAGGCGGTTTCCATAGGAACGCATTGATTGATTTTCAATGCATTCCTATGGGAAACCATGCTTCGCAAGACAAAAAACTCGCAAGAAGAAAAAACTCGTGGAACGAATTAATTTCGTCTTGTGAGGTACCACTGTACATATATGTTAAAGGTTGAGGAGTTATCCTGAAAAGGGAGAGAGACAGATTTGAGGAATGACTTTTAGCATTTCTAGGAAGTCGAGGGTAAAATGCCTTTATAAAAACTACTCAATGCTCTTAACAATGTAGAAACATTTAAGACAATATTTAAACTTAAATCAAAACAATACAACTACAATGAAGAAGTTAAAATCAGAGGAGAAACCAGCAGCACAGATACAATTAGACGAATAAGGTTACAGCCTAACAGAAAATATTAATGATCTTCACATATATTAAAACAACCATAAATATATCATTTAATCAAGGATATCTGCTTCTAACATAATTATATAATATCTGACTATGTATTTTGTTCAAGTGTCAAGGCCAAGAGAGTCCACTTAACTCTTCATCAGGACACTGTAAATAAAGGAAAACAGTTATTCCCCTGTATAAGTTTAACAAAGGCAGATGTGACACATGCTCTAGACACCTTTCTTTCCTCTGATTTTCCAGCTGTGGGCTTTTGTCAAAGTACTAATAGGCTCCAAAATTCTCTCAACTAAACCCTGTTATCTACCAATATATTTTTATGTGTTAGTTTCGTAACAAACACCAGTAATTATAAAGCAAATAGCACTAATCTAAGGGCCTATGGGGAAAAGTTTCAATAAAAGCCTTTGATGATATTCCTGCTGAAAGAAATTGTGCTCCAACTTGGCATTTGCAACCTTTTATTTAAAAACATTGTTTTGAACTTTAACTTACTGTTCTATACTTTTGTAGTGGAAGACACTACAAAACTTTGTGTTGAATAGTGGAGTAATAAATGCCTGCATAGTATATATAAGAAAAAATAACTCAGGATCCCAAACCAATAGATTCAAATTGCAAGAAAAATGGGTGCAATTTACAAGAAAGGAGATTCCGACTAAACATTAGGAAGAACTTTCTGATGGTAAGAGCTGCTCCAACAGTAGAATGGACTACTACAGGTGATTGATTCACCTTCTTTGGAGGTTTTTAAATAGAGATTGGATGGTCGTCTGTTAGGGTTTCTTTAGCTGTGCTTCCTGCATTGCAGAGGTTTTGGACTAGATGGCCCTTGGGTTTCCTCTTCCAACTTTACAGTTCTATGATTCTAACTTCAAGAAATAAGGAGTGTTTATCTGCTTCCAGGTTAATGCACACTTCATCAAAGATAAGAGAATTAACTTTTTTTTATTCATGAACTCTTAGACAGGTTCCCATTTCTATCACATAAGGCTCCCTGGCATTAAAACGCATCACACTTAAAACAACACACACACATTACAATTTCTGGCTGCTTAAAAATTAATGCTGCAATTCAATGCACACTTACTTGGAAGTAAGATGTGTTGCACTCATTACCAGAGGAGCAAGCTCCAAATGCATTGTTTACAAGCCAGCTGTTGACAATATAGTTTTCCAGCATAACCCTTAAACCATCTGTTCACTATCTGGCATAATTATTATATAGGGCTGCCCGCTTGTAAATCACCTGTCATTTCTATTTTAAAACCCTGGCTCATCAGCTGATGAGTAAGGGGTTAAATCATGTTGCTTTGGCTGCATGCACCAGTTCCATACTGGGAATAGGCATACAAAGCAAATGCAGCATTTAACTCCAGTCATTTGGTTGCATCATGGGTGATATCAGTTGATGGTTTGGGGGAAATGGCCTCACAGGCCAAATTGGACCTACTGGCAGGTCAAGACTGACCTATAGACAAGAGCTTCCACTTCTCTGTCCTAAGAGCTCAAGGTGGTATACTTTGTTCCTCAATGTGCTTCATGGCTAGATGAAGATTTTAACTAGATTTTCCCAGTTCTAGCCCAACATTCTAATTATACTACACAAGCTCCCCTACTAAATATTACTAAAATAATAACAATAATTAGACAATTTAAGCAGTTCTTAACTTTTTTGGAAGGGAGACTATACAGATGATCTTTAGTCTCCAAATTTATAAACTCCATCATATCCAAGAAAATCTATGAAAAACCTAATTTGAAATTTCAAACACTCTCTGTCCTTGTTTCACCAGTCTCCTATTTAAATAAAGCCGTAGCCTGTTACTTAACAGGATATGTTACTTCATAACTGTGAAGTATAAACATGTGAAATGCTATCCAGTAGAAACTAATCCGTTACACAGAAGTATAGTAATTTACTACCAATGGATCACAAACCATCCCAAAATCATTTTTTATTTTTAAAACAGGACATTTAATTGCACATGCTGATGTGTACAAGTGTTCCTGCTCCTACAAGTGCATTAACAAGCTTTCTCCATTGTGAACATATTTTCTGCATTGCCTCAAATATGTTTTGTTGACTTTTAAACACATCTTAATCTATCTTTACTATGAATTGTCAGTTTTGAAAACTACTTTGGTTTCATTTTTAGAAGAAACTGAACATTTCAAGCTACTTTTGAAGAGACTGTCAAATGGAATTCATGTCTTGTTCATACGTCCTCAGTAAGTTATACAGGCTTTGTCACTTCTTATTCATGCTCTATAGTTCAGTTCTCGGTCAAATACAACATAGAAAGCGGCTGTTTGTGGAAGAGGTACTTAAAAAATGAAATCTTAATATATAGTACAAAACTGAAGTCACTGAATACTCATTAAATACTTATTAAATACTTATTAAATAAAAAGGTCATATTTTTAAAACATACTACTAAGAATACATGTAAGTTTTGATTGTTTAGAAGTTTATATGATGTGAAGTATTCTGAATCTTTTGGGGCACAGAGCAGCAACTTTCTTTGATCAAACTAGAAAAAGGTGCAAATAATATGAAGAGAAATCATATGTTACTCTGAAAAAAGAGCCCTATCCATGCTGGAAAAAACCTGACAGCCCCTCACTAACAATAAATTATCTATTGACAAAAATGATTTTCTGGGTGTGCTACAGTATTTGTAGTCATAGTCCATGTGGATTCTTCAGGAGACCCCTGTGGTTGCCAAGGCCTTATCTCTAGGTTCTAAGAGGCAGAGAGGCCATCCTGCAACCGAACAGGAAGTGACCTGCACAAGACACCATCAAGCATTGCATCCCCATGGCAATAATGACCAACATAAAGGGAAATTAAGGAGAAACTAAGCTGGGCACTCTACAATAAGCTTTGAGACACCCCTAATTAGACACGCACACCTCCAAGTAGTCTCCTCTATGAGACAACATGGAACTGCTTCCAGCCCATATTCATTTTGGATGCAGGACCCTGTATCACTGGGGAGTGAACCCAGCTTATTATGGGATGCACACCTTCAGTTCTATCCTAAATAGGGTCCACAGAGAGGTTCACAATCAACTATTTAAAAACGAAATAGCAGCATCAAAAACATCAACAGCCAGACACAGTACCAGAAAAGGTATATTCAAATAAAGCTGTTACATGATTGTATACAGGGAAGTTGTTTGCTGGGTCTCATGGGAACAGTGCATTCTATAACCTATTCACTGGTACTTCATCACCCTCTGCAACTCAGGGTGGTGGGACATGTGGCAGGACTTCCTGCTGAATTGTGTGATCAGTTTCATGAAGAGCTGGTCTTTCAGATATCTAGGTTCCAAACATGTTGACATATGCAATGCACAGAGAACTTAAGGGAGGAAGTCTCTCACCATGCTGAGCACTTGGAAGAAGGGATAAATAACATTTATCAAAGTTCCCCTCCCAAAATAATTATCTGCTATGTAGGTGCCCCTTCTGCTACTACTTCACTTTGTAATCCTCTCTCACGCTTGCTGTTTACCCTTCTCACATGAATCTTCTTCCAGGAAGTGATGGAAAGGTTTTGAGATCTGGAAGATGCACGTGGACATGTTTTTCTAGTAGCTATTCTAGCTTCTTGCAGGAAGGGTGGAGGGTGCTGCTTTCACCGAATATTAGTGTAACAGCATGGAGAGAGTAAGAAAGAGGAACTTGGTCATTTGGTGCAACTCTAGTTAGTTGCAACTAAACATAAACCACTGTTCTAGGATTCCAACTATGATGTAACCTTTTTCTAGATTTAGTGGATCTCTGTTTTTCACATGAGACTGGATTCATGTGAGTAGGTAAAATGCCACACCACTCTCTCACTATCAGTCCTACTTAGACAGCTGTTTATCATTTTGGTTGTTAGTTCTGAAGGTCAATGGTTTAACTAACTTCTATATTTTCCTCACACTCGGACTGGAATTTCACCTTAACATTCTTAGGCCCATAGAAATCTGATCCCTCCCCTTTACCTTTAATTGATATAACCATAAGCCCAGGCAATAATATTTACTTCAACCTGGAGACCACTGAGTGTTCTGATTTCGAAGCCAGTAGTTTACAGAAGTTTCTGTCCCATTTCCTTCAAGCCTGGGCATGACATGCGCAAAGAAAAAGGATAAGCCCTTTTGTTATTTAAACACCTCCCTTGAAAGAAACTTTTCCAGAAAAGCATTACAATAGAACAGAAACCACCTGTTTTAGATGACTGCTTTGTTTCAGCAAGCCTATCCTAACAAGTAAACAAATTATGTATATCTGCATTAAAATTTTCTGATTTTATTTGAAAATCAATGCAGTAATTGTTTTATATTGTTCTCTGTACACCACTTAGGGATTTTCCACTAAAACCCTTTATAAATTCTTTTAAATAAATCAATGCAATATAATACAATAAGATTAAAAACGTAAACAATAAATCAATAATGCCAAATCAGTATTTTGGCAAACAAGTATAAACCTCATGAAATAAAAATAATAAAGTTCAATATTTGATCAAAAATTAAGATTTTACTTTTCCTAAGTGATTTCCACAGATAACACGGGTCTGATGCTGCTGTGGCTGTGGACAGCATTATTTAAATCAGCTATGCATGCACAAACATTAACACTGGAAGTTTCTTGGTAATGGGAAGATGAAGCTTGATCTGTGATGTTCTGCAGTTGACCAAAATCTAACCAAATTCTACAAACATTACCCAATCCTGTAGAAACCTATGAGCACAGCACTTCTTTAGCGCAAGAACCTCAATTACATAATTCTACACAAATATCTAATTGCTTATTCACACTTTTAAATGTGAGTACTAATTTCATTAGTAACAGGAAGAAACGCCTACTTTCAATGGCCCAATACACATATAGCACCATCAAGTACACACACATTTAAATGGTTTTCCTACATTAAAGGAAGCAGTGAGTGGGACAGGATCAAACCCTTTGCAAAAATACCACTAATTTACAATACAAGTACAGTATAGTGGTACCTCGAGTTACAAACGCCTCAGGTTACAAACGCTTCAGGTTACCAACTCCGCTAACCTGGAAGAGTTACCTTGAGTTGAGAACTTTGTCCCAGGATGAGAACGGAAATCGTGTGCTGGCGGCGCAGCGGGAGCAAGAGGCCCCATTAGCGAAAGCACACCTCTAGTTAAGAACAGTTTCAGGTTAAGAACAGACCTTCAGAACGAATTAAGTTCGTAACTAGAGGTACCACTGTATTCATAATTTAGTAACTTAAAGTATAACTGAATAGAAAATAACAAAAATGTTATTATGTAAATATATACATATACATATATATATGTATGTATGTGTATATATACATATATACATATATACATATATATATATAACATGCCTAGGTTTAATGTTAAACAATGCAGGACACATTTTCATATTTAAATACAGTATTAATCTCTACTATTGCACTCTTTTCAGATCTTCACCATCACACACAAGAAGCATTTTTTACATAAATCCTCAAATATAGTTCAGGTACTTAGCAGAAAAATGCAATGCAATACAAATCTAAAGCTTTTTGGCTGCTACAGTTTAGGTTATTACTGTAAGCACACTTGTACTGACTTCAGTGAAACTTGGAAGTCTTTGGTATGCAGGTGTTAATTTGAGTCTTTTAACTTTCAGATCCTCTGTCATTACAATCAGACAGTTCATAAACATTGCTCTCAAATTCCATTACATTGTTTCCAGCACATAATTAGGTAGTCATTTTTTCACACAAAATGAATTGTGAGAACTATTTATCGGGTATTAATGTGATACAATTTTTTTGGAAGTCCATTATCAATTCCAACAATAACACTTCAAACAGAGTACTCCAGAATTACCACTATGCAACCAATAAAATAACTGAATATGCAATTGTCAGATAAACAAACACACAGGAGTATCTTTTAATCACTCAGAAAGCAGTCACATGAGATAATGATTCAGTCATTCACATTACAACTACAGAAAACCCACTTAGCCTGACCACCAGTCTTTCCCATTCTCATGCTTCTGCCTATCTTGCCTGCTTCCTCTAAGTAAATATAAAAGAAATTAATTTTATGTTAACTGCATGAAAACTGTATTAATAACACACCAGCAATAACCTTTTGCTGCTGCTGGAAATAGACCATTATAATTTTGTTTTCTAGTTTTTAAACCAGAATGTATTTCCTTGCAAAGAGTTTATGATTCTTTATATCACACCTGAAGCTGTGTTCTTCACGGGTATCGACTGTACCAAAAGGGAAACTACCCAATGTTGTCTCAGTTTTCTTCCCTGTCCCATCTTGACATTTGCAGGAAGTAATTCTAGTATAAAATGCACTGCTATCAAAACAACTTCTGAACTTTCCCCTTTACTTGAAATGCATCCTCTGATTTCTACATATTTATAAGCAGTGACAGAAGATATTCTCCCAAAAAAACTAGTAACTGGGTTATGAACATATAAAGCATTACTTGACACATCAACAGGTTCTCAGAGGTTTAATTGCCAAAACAAAGGATGAAAACAACAAAAGAAAAGAAAAGGATTAAGCACCTTGCCTCCAGGGCATGATCTCCTTGAAACTGCTCAATGAACTATTTTTCTGTATTACCTTATTCCATTGCTACGTTGAAATAAATTGACAATTACTTTAAAAATACCAAGTTACAGCAACTTAAAAAACAGGTGTTTTATTTAAAAGGATAGCTTTGAAAGCTGAGAAATGGATATGAATTCTGAGGAACCATTCATGTTTATCATTATTTACTTAGCCCCCTCATATCTCGAACAGAGCTGTAACTCTTGTGCATTTATTGCTCAAATGTTGTAACAGCCAATCTCTAAACATTTGCAGAGGTTCTACTATTCTGTTAGGCTGGGCCAGTGGTAAATATTTATTAGACAAAAAAATGAAATATTACTTCAAAGTGACCAATGTAACTATATCACAGGTCCTGCTTTTGCCTACAGGTTAGCATAGGATGGTTAAAAATTTGTTACAAAAGCATTTTAAGGTATCTGCCATGTAGCAGCTCTCCTCCTCATTTTATATCCAGAACAGGATGTTTCCATTCAACTGTTCCATGAGCTTTGCTGCAGCAAATCTTGCATTCAGGAGAGGCGTCAAATCTCTCATAATTAAAGTGATTCATTTCTATACCCAGTTTCCTCGCTCTCTCTTGTGTAGATTTCTAAACCTCTAACATAGGTAGAGCTAAAACCTTGCCATACAACTCTGCAATTAATGCTTGAACTACAAAGTGACTATGAGCTAATTTAACTAACATGAAATGTTTTTCCCATGTATTGGGAGCAGCACAGGGGTGGTGTGTGTGTTTGTGTGTGGAGATCAGCACCATTTAGACAGACAGCAGGCAAGAAAGCTATTTCAAACAATAAAGGTGACAATGAAGCTACCTGGTGTAACAAAGTAGTAGAGGCTCACCCAATCAACAGATTGTAAGAGACAAAACCTCTCTTCAACATGTCAAACCCAATGGGCTGCAAGGTAATAGGGTTAAATCATTCACACATTTCAGCAACAGAGGAAAGATGCCATCTGGGGCTATTCTTTAATCTTATACAATTAAAAATAGATGTACTATCAAATCCCTCTGCTTGGCAACAGACTGAAGTCACAAGACTATCTGAGAGCACCTAAAGTTGAGAATAATTAATACAATTAGATCCACTTTTTCAGATCAAGCATTTGCAGAAGCATGGGTTAGAACTGTATGGGCCTATGTGACAGAGCAGTATTCCATACACTCTCCTACTCAACAACAAAACAAGAAAGTGAACTAAAAAGGGCCAGGAGTTGGACAGAGAGTGAGAACAGGTCATAAGCACAAGGTGGAAATGTAATCTGAAGGGATCCTGGTACAAAAGCTGGCAGGAGGAAGGAAGTCGCCGTTGCTACCCCCAAAAAAAAGATCTGTGTTGGAAGAGAAGTCATCACTAATTAACAGTAAAGAAAAGGTATTACTTCCGGAGGTGTGGGATTTATCTGCCTCAGGCCTTGGGAAGTGTCACTAGGTAGATATGAGAAACCTATCAGGAGGAGGCACCAGGGATGCCTTGAGTAGGAAAGTGGGCAGGAGCTTGTTAAGCAGGGCAGAGTAGAAGCATATGGCTAAAGGGAGCAAGCTCTCCAAGGACCAGCGAAAGATAAAGGGAGACATCCCAGATTAAATGACAAAGTAGCTCATGAAGAAAGCCCCTCCCTTCAGTTTCCATGTTGGGGAAGAGGATGGAGAGGGAAGGCAGATCAGGAAGAGAACAGGCACCTGGACCAAAAAAAAAAAAAAGGAGGGGGGAGTGGGACAGAGCACGAAGGAGCACTTAGAGGACACCAGAGTAGTTGGGATCCTGCGTGTTGTGGGGGGGGGGAGGGGACGCCTGAGGGATCCGCTTTCTGTTTTTTTTTGGGGGGGGGGAGCGAGAGAAGAGAGGCAGCCCCATCCCCAGAGCTCTTCCTACAGGGGAGCTGCGGCAGGGACCCCTGCACCCCTTACCAGGTTCAGCACGGTCTCCACGATGTCCCGGTTGCTGACCTCGCCGACTTGGATGAGTCCGATCAAGACGGCAAATTTCATGCGGATGTTGCGGATGGGCACGGACGGGTTGATCATGCCGGCGGGAAGCACCACGGACCCGGAGCCCGACGCCCGCAGCTCCCCCATCACGGCCGCCGCCGCCGCCGAGCCACCTCCACCACCTCCTCCTCCCGTCGTCGTCGGTGCTGGTGGCGGTGCTGCTGCTGCTGCTACTGCTGCTCCCGCGGCGCCTCCAACTCCTCCGCCGCTGCTGCTGGCCCCGACAGGGATGAGCCCCGCCGGCTGTGGCTCCGGCCCCGACCCCGGCTTCTCGCTCGCCATCTAGCCCCGGCCGCTGCCAACACTACCTGCCGCCGCCGCCGCCCTGGCCGAGAAGCTGCGCATCCACCGCAGCGGCACAACAGCAGCAACAGCAGCAGCAGCAGCGCCCGGCGGGGCCGCAGGGAGCGGACCGAAGCCGCCGCCGCCGCCGCCGAAGGGCCGTCCCAGGAGCCGCTCCCGCGCCCGCCTCTATAATGAGGGATTATTATGGGCGCCGCTGCCCCGTTAGCCGAAGCCGCTCCTCCGCCGCTTCTCCCCTCACGGCGCCACAAAAGCGGCCGAGACCGGGGGCTTGAGCGCTGTGGGCCGCCGGGAGAGGCTTCGGGGCGGCGGCGGTGGGCTGGAGGGGGGGGGACGGCGCGGAGGAGAGCGGGAAGCTCGCCCCGCAGCCCCCGCTGTTGTTGTGGAGCCGGAAAACGCCGCCGCCGCCGCCGCTCACTCCGCCATGTTGCCGCCCCCTGCCTGCGGTAGCCGCCAGGGCGCCTGCGCTGCGGAGCCCGTGGGGGGAGTGGCCGAGCTCCCTCAGCAGCAGCAGCAGCAGCCCCTGCTCGCTCGCCCCGCTCCTCCTTCGCTCACTCTCGCCCGGGAGACGCCGGGAGAGGAGGCGCGGAGCTTGGCCCAGGATTCTCTCAGTCGCGGCCGTCCACCTTCTGGGTCTTGGGAGGAGAAGGAGAGGGCGGCGGCAAGACCGGGGCTGTTGTTGCGACTGTGAGGGGATTTGATTACACAGCGCGCGGGGTTTTGTTTTGTTTTTTTGGTTCCTCCGCCCGCCACAGACACCCCGTCCTAGTCTTCTTCTCCCCGCAATGGACACAGCAGAAGGCGACGAGACCCGCGGGCACAAGGATGCCCACAGGAGTCCGCGGCGGGTCCCTCGCAAGGACCGCGGGCCGGGTGGATGGGCAGGTGTCGTTCGCGCCTCTCCGCACACCGCGCGCGCCGGCGCCTGCTGCCTCTGGGAATCCAGCCGCCTGCCAAAAAGCGCGGGCTTCTGCTGCAACCGCGAAAAAAAGCGTTTGTGGAGAAGGATGCGTTTGGTTTTACGTAGAGGCTCCCCAATCCTACCATCGAATGACGGCTCGCATCCCTGTCTGTGAGGACTATACTGTAAAACATCGTCGTGGGTTTTGGCTGGCACGGCTTCCCTCCAAAACCACGATCCTCCCAATCCATGGTGCCGCCAAGGTCTACATTTTTTAAGCATAGGATTCCCCCACAAATCAATTGGCTCTTATGGGCAGCCGCGTAAAAGTCATGCATCCATTGTGGCACTGCCATATGCAACTGAGGCATGGATCCTGGTGGATTCTCAATACTGTATGGTTGTATGGTAGTGTTGTCATCCGTCTCTATTGGCTCCAGCATTAAAAAAACACACAAAACAATCTAGTGTTTGCTCGTGCTGCAGGTGTGGGGAACATTGGATACTCTGGATGTTGCTGAACTACAACTCCCATCAGCCCTGGCCATTGGTCATGCTTGCTGAGGCTGATGAGAGTTATGGTTCAGTAACATCCAGAGGGCCAAATGTTCCCCACACCTTCATTTCTGGGTCATAAAAACACAGATATTTGTGGGTTATAGTCTAAAGTCCACCCCAAATCCACTATCAAAACACAATTTGCATCTATTTCCAGGTGTTACATTGTGCAGGGACAGCATAGGCATGTGCAGCACATTTCAATAGGGTGTGCACTGAGGGATGGTTTTTTTAGGTGCACGTTTATTGCGTACAAACTCATACTCAAATCATAAAAGGTATTATTTTTATGTCTGCAACAAATCCTCTAGAGGTAAAGAAAAAAGATGCAACTACTACACGATTGGGTTATTTTACCTTCAATGAAAGGTTAGTGTGGGGGGGGTGGCTTTAGCTTTACAGATTAATTATTATTATAATTATACCCTGCTCATCTGGTTGGGTTGCCTCAGTTATTCTGGGTGGCTTCCAACACATATAAAAGCATAATAAAACATCAAACATTAATGAAATTAATAAAGAATGGCTAGTGGATGACAAAAGGCATCTGAACAACACTGAATGGCCTTGAAATAAATTAGCCTTGGTGGTAATGTACCCCCACCCCCTCCACTATAGCCATATAAATGTAGTCAATTCATTTAACCTAAAGGGCTTTGGGAAAGCTCTTGGATAATTACATACTTTGGAATTACCTACTTTTGAGGCATATCAGCAAAGGAGATGCAGGACTGTGAATGAAATGAGAAGGTTGTAAATAAAAAAAATCAGAAATGTGCCCAGACATTCTAGGCTAGTGGCCAGACCATCAGCAGCTTTTACTTACCATCTTAGGGGCCCCTTCAACACAGCAGCATGTCAAATTCATAACTTGTCAAGAATAACCACACCTCCATTTTCTGTATAAGTTCCTATTCTTGCTTCAAGAATGAACATTCTGCTGCTCAGCCTGCAAATGAGCTGCCCAGAGCTTCATTGACATTGATTCTGCCAAGCCTGCAAATAAGTCCAAAGAGGCAGGGTAAAGGCAGATTTCCAGACACATACAACAAACCTAAATAATGACGTGTTCACATTTTTTCAATCTCTTTTCTCCACGATAAGTCATGCTAACTGGCATGTACACTATTCTATACCTGTTAACTCAGAAACTATGTTAAATTGGTTAACACTGAGTTTATTGGAACTTGCTTCCTACTAAATGTGCTTCAAGTACAGAACTCATTTCCAAATTGACAGCCTATGTATTGTAAACATGCAGTCATTTGGATTCATATGGCTCCAACTTGCTTGTAGGACAGAGACTGCATTAAAAGGGTTGGGAAAAGTTTATGGGCACAAAATGTTGTCATTGTACTTCATAGTGAAGATGTTCCAGAATTCTGATTATTTTCCAGCTCTATACTACCCTTCTGAGATGTAGCAACCAGAGCAACGGAAAAGTGTAAGCTAATAATGTTTGTGCAGGTTTGCTAATCTTACTATTACTATGGAATAAATAACAGATAGAATTAAACCAGTAAAAGAACACCAGAAGGGCCTGCTGAATTAGGCTAAAGGCCCATCTGGTCTAGAATAAGGTTACCAGACGTCCCCATTTCCCAGGGACAGTCCCCGGATTTACAAATCAGTCCCCTGACAAAATCCTATAATTCCTACTGAAGTTGAAAAGTGTCCCCAGATTCATTGAAAAAAAATCTGGTAACCTTAGTCTAGAATCACTTTCTCACGTTGGCCAACCAGATGTTCAGGGGAAGCCTGCAAGCCAAACCTGAGCGCAACAGCGCACTCCCCAACTGCAGTTTCCAGCAACTGGTATTCAGAGGTGTCCTCCAACAGTGGAGATAGAACTTAGCCATCATGGGTAGTATCCATTGACAGCCTTATCCTCCATGAATTTATCTAATCCTCTTTTAACACCCATCCAACTTGGGTGGTCACTGACTTAAAGCCACCTGAGTTTATTGCCTCTTGTGGGAGCACATTCCATAGTATAACATATCTTCTTTGTTTTATGCTTAAGAATATAATTTCTTGTGTCTTTTAAAATCAAATCAAAGACCTCGCTATTTATGCAGAACTAGCTCCAGTTTACGTTTAAACAATTTAGATCTAATTTATGTCAATATTCACAGAAAACTATGATTTTTTGGATTAATCATTGCCTAGGATGGCAGTGGAGGGCGCTGTACTCTGATAATTCCAGCCCTATCTGGTAGGGTTACTACAGAATGTGGTTCTAAGGGTACATCTTCTCTGCCTTGTGCCATTTCTCTTACCTCACATGCTATTTTGCACCTATCTAGAGTGTATGGGCTAGTAAACTCCAAAGATGCTGATGGAAAGCAGTGCAGCTGACCATGGACTTGGTATTCTAACTGTTCTCAATAGGGCTTCACTTCTCCTTAAGAGTTTGTAGCTTGGAAATGCTTTTAGAGTTATCCTTGCTTGTGGATGCCCATGGGCACGTGAAGCTTGGAGCACCTTATACCTTGTACACCCCTCCTAAATAAATACAATCTTGTCACAGTTGTCCACATACTGGACAAATCAAGGTTAGATGCATTATATGTGGGAATGCCTATAAAAAGTGAGTAGAAAAGTTCAACTGCTTCAGAAGACAGCAGCCAGATTATTAACCGGGACCTTCCTTGCTAAATGAATTTCTTGGATATTGAAACTGGCTTCCTGCATGTTTCCTGGCACAATTCAAAGTGGTGTGTTTAACCTGTTGTTGTTGTTTAGTCGATTAGTCATGTCCGACTCTTCATGACCCCATGGAGTCCTGTCTTCCACTGCCTCCTGCAGTTTGGTCAAACTCATGTTGGTAGCTCCGAGAACACTGTCCAACCATCTCGTCCTCTGTGGTCCCCTTCTGCTAGTGCCCTCAATCTTTCCCAGCATCAGTGTCTTTTCCAGGGAGTCTTTTCTTCTCATGATGTGGCCAAAGTATTGGAGCTCCAGCTTCAGGATCTGTCCTTCCAGTAAGCACTCAGGGCTGATTTCCTTCAGAATGGATAGGTTTGATCTTCTTGCAGTCCATGGGACTCCCAAGAGTCTCCTCCAGCACCATAATTCAAAAGCATCAATTCTTCGGCAATCAGCCTTCTTTATGGTCCAGCTCTCACTTCCATACATCACTACTGGGAAAACCATAGCTTTAACTATACGGACCTTTGCCGGCAAGGTGATGTCTCTGCTTTTTAAGATGCTGTCTATGTTTGTCATTGCTTTTCTCCCAAGGAGCAGGTGTCTTTTAATTTCATGACTGCTGTCACCATCTAGAGTGATCATGGAACTCAAGAAAGTAAAATCTCTCACTACCTCCATTTCTTCCCCTTCTATTTGCAAGGAGGTGATGGGACCAGTGGCCATGATCTTAGTTGTTTTTTGATGTTGAGCTTCAGACCATATTTTACGCTCTCCTCTTTCACCCTCATTAAAAGGTTCTTTAATTCCTCCTCACTTTCTGCCATCAAGGTTGTGTCATCTGCATATCTGAGGTTGTTGATATTTCTTCTGGCAATCTTAACTCCGGTTTGGGATTCATCCAGTCCAGCCTTTCGCATGATGAATTCTGCATATAAGTTAAATAACCTATAAAACACCAAATAATTAATCAAAAAGAGCAGAAAACTAAAGGAACAGCAGCAATCAAAAACCTCTCAAAACAGATAAGCTGAATGCTGCAAGATTCTGGATAGGCTAGGGTCACATCCACACCATGCATTTAAAGTACCCTTATTCCAATTTAATAGTCATGCCCACCCCCAAGAGTCCTGGGGACTGTAGTTTGTTAAGGGTCTCCTAACAATTCTCTTTACACACTGCATAATTAAGCTGTGGAATTCACTGTTGTGAGATATAGTGAGGGTCCCCCAACTTTAAAAGCCATAAGCCTCTGAATACCACTTGCTAGGACTCCCAAATGGGAAGAGTACTATTGTCCTTGTGTGCTGCTTGCAGGATTCCCAAAGTCATCTGGTTGGCTACTGCGAGAACAGGATGGGCCTTTGATCTGATCCAGTTCTTGTTATGCTCTCCACAAGTTCCAAACCTCTCTAAGGAAGCAATTTTACAGCTTTGAAACATTTGCAGTGACGGCCCTGCTTTGTGTTAACCAACTGAAGTGAACATATCTATACATAGTCCATAACTTGGTCATCAGTAAACTTTGCCTAGGCATTCATTGAAAAAAGCATTGTGCTTCCTCCACATTTTTTGGAGAGGCATACATTTGCTTTTAGCTTCTGATTTCTCAAAAAAAGTAGAAAAAAGTGATCCTCATAGGAGCTGAGTCTGTGTGGAGCTTCTGGGTTAATTGCTAGCATTCTTTCTGTTGCTGACACAAAAACCAGACAACAGCTTTGGTTTTTTGGTTTTTTTAAAGGTGGGTTTTTTTTAGTGGTCTCTTTGATTCAATGATTTTCCTAGTCCTGAGGGGAAAGCAATTCTCAGTTAGTCCCAAGACTACCACTTTCTCATTGGAGCTTGTTGTGCTCATCAAATATTTTCTGCATAGCTGAGGTAATTTCAAAGACTTCAAACTTTTAAGTGAGATTATAGGCTTTTTCAGCCTTGGTAGAAATCCACTATCATTTCTGAGATATGCAATGTTATATCACCAACATAATGCACTGCAGCAAAAGCGTTTAAGGCAAGTAAGAACATAACTACTAGAGTAGTTATTATCTGTAATCAAAAGGTCTCACAATGTGCAGAAATTCTTTTTTTAAGACTCCAACTTGGCAACACCATTATTAGACAGAATCCAAAAGAACAAATTATGTTGCTTCCCTTACTTTTACCATTTTCTTTTGTCCCCTGTCTGTGTAGTAAAAAAATATATCTGTAGGTGATGGTGAAATGTTTTGAATGAATAATTTCCCATGCTTTTATTTTATTATATCAGTAATTTAGTGAAAGTGATGACAAAAACTGAATTATAAGGACTGCCTGAACCAAAATGATATCCTGCTGCTCTGAACACTTATACAGTGTCTTTAATATCCTGAGTATTGCTGTGGTGGTGAAGAATAAATTGCAGCAACCACAAATTATTTTTCATTAATAAAATAGAACATTATTCTTGTTTAGTCGGGTTTTTGCTAGGTTCTGTTCATAAAAGGTTGTTACAACTGATGGATGCATATACTTGAAAGTAAACAACAATGCTTTGCAGTCTCAATGAGGCAAAATGGACATTCTGTTCCTCTTTGAATGTTCAGCACAAAGAACCGGGGGAGAGAGACAAGCTACAGTAATAACAATATTACGCTATTTTGGCCCCTCTTGTTCCATCTTCACTCACAGTATGTAATAGCCTTCCACAGTCAGATTTATAGCCGATTGTGTCACATTTTGGCCTCTAGCATATCACCCAGACTAGTGTTTGATTTGGTAGTTCATCCTACAGCTACTGGTCCTAAATCAAGAACAGATAAAAGCATGGGCACGGATGATCAACTGATACCAACCAGTAGTTCTAGTGGTAAAATAGTTTTTAGTTGGTAGGCAGCAAGGCAGCAGGGCAACAGGATAAAGGCAGCTCTATGGCAACAGGATAAAGGCAAGTGCAAACTGTGCATATCCCACAGAAATGTTCAAGTTAGTGCTGTGCTGAAAATTTCCCCCTTGTTTTTTTTCTACCGTTCTCCATCAATCGATGAGAAATGGAATTGCATTTTAAAAGTATATAAGGCAGAGAACATTTTGGGAGAAAAAAAGCATGGGTGGGATGCCGGGTTTTGTTGCATTAACCTTATATCAAGCTGGCCAATGTTTGAATTCTGCAAATCCACTCTTGAGCAGCCTGCATTCTGCAGCCTTCCTGGGAGCTCACATTTCCTGGAAATGTGGGTTGGGGTATTATTTAGGAGTTTGTTATTATTGTTATTGATATTAATTTTTGTATATTTATATTTAGATCTTACTATGATTTATATGGAAATTGTTTCAATTTGGTTGTGTACCTATTGATGTGTTTTGTTTATTGTTTAAGACTACTTTTGTTATACAGTAAGCCCACCGTTTAGGGACGTGGGTGGCTCTGTGGGTTAAACCACAGAGCCTAGTACTTGCCGATCAGAAGGTTGGTGGTTCGAATCCCTGCGACGGGGTGAGCTCCCGTTGCTTGGTCCCAGCTCCTGCCAACCTAGCAGTTTGAAAGCACATCCAAGTGCAAGTAGATAAATAGGTACCGCTCCGGCGGGAAGGTAAACAGCGTTTCCGTGCACTGCTCTGGTTCGCCAGAAGCGGCTTAGTCATGCTGGCCACATGACCTGGAAGCTGTACGCCGGCACCCTCAGCCAATAAAGCGAGATGAGCGCCTCAACTACAGAGTCGGCTATGACTGGACCTAATGGTCAGGGGTCCCTTTTCCTTTAAGCCCACAGTTTATGCAGGGGTTATGTTGCGAGGATTGCTCCTAGAGCCAAAACTGCAAATGCATGGGGTTCAATGATGGGTGGGATTGGCAAAGTATTTTTTTCAATGGATAACAGCCCCCTTTCTGTTCCCCTTTTTATTTTTTGCCAAGCACATGAAGCTCCATGTGCACATGTGCTCTATGTAACTTGTGGGCTGACTGTATTTGTAATTATGTATTTTTTTCATGTTGTAAACTGCCTTGAACATAACAACAACAACAATTTTATTATTGATATGCCACCAATCTGACTGGGTTGCCCCAGCATGGTTTTAACTATGTAAAGGAGGCATATAAATAAAGTGTGTGTGTGTGTGTGTGTGTGTGTGTGAAATCTCAGGTGAGATTTATCAGAAGCATAGGAAACTAGGAAACATACTGTGCACCTGACAGCTGTTCCTTTTTTTAAAAAAAAAGAAGTATTTTCCTTTTTAAAGAAAGCAGTGCAAAAAGTTAAAAGGAACAACTTTCTTTACAAACAATAACAGTGAGTACATCAATCTCAGGAGCTCAGTAGCCAGCATCCCCAGCTTTCTGAGCTTCAATTAAAGCTCCAGGAAGGATGTTTTGAGGTAACACCTCATGGGGCTTTTTCAGATCATGAAGCACAGGGCAGCCAGGGAGGCTGCAGTGTGCTACACACACCACCCACTGCTATCTCACAAAGATAAAGCAAAACTCAACCCTACATCCACCAAAACTCTGTAGAAATGTGAAAGTTCCCTGGGAATGAAGGAGAAAAATGAAGCCAATTTAATGGAGAAGAAGACTTTTGTGAAACTGGAGGAGAGGTTTTTACACAGCATTAGTTTAAGTTCATGGGGACAAGTCGAGAACTGGGCATATACGCAAATACAATTTTCTTAGCAAATGAAAACATGGTCAAACAATCAGGAAATGTGCTTATGCTTAGAGAAGCTTGCTTGCATTCCAGGAAGGGTCCAATTTATTTATTCACATTTACTAAGACAAACTGTAGTTCAATAGGGCTTGAAATAGCACACACACAGCAACCCACAATTTATTGCGGTTACCATTTGAAAATAAGCTGAAAAGCCACAATTCAGAATCAAATCTACCCACCGTTCAAACAGAACCACAGGGCAACAGATACATAAAATGGTTTTCTGTTGAGAAAAAAATCTGCCTTCCTTCTAAATATTCAGCGTTGGTTGCACATGGGTCTCTTGGGTGAAGTTCCACAGGACACGTATTCCATTGTTCCTTGTGTAATGATGTATGAATCAGTAGCGTGCCTGTGCAATTAGGATTGGAAGCAAATGCTGAAGGCACCGGTGTTAGCAACCACTCTACTAACTCTGGTGGGTTCCAGCAATCACCCTGACAAATGCTAACAACAACAGCTGGTTTAATGGGAGCAGCACGGAAGCTTGTAGCCCCCGAGGGGGTTACGCATAAGAAGTGGGTTTAAATTACAAGTCAGGATACAGCAGGCTTCTGTGGCTGCCAGTTCAACAGTAGGCCTGGACATGTTCTCCCATATATCAGGCCCTTCTCTTCTAGGGATTTTATAACACCACCAGTTTGCTGCCAAACTGTTAATAAGGATCTTCTGCTTAGAGTTGAAGCAGAATCTGCAGTGGTGCCTCAGCAGCCTTCACAGACCTTTTCCTAGGCTATAGTCCTCGCTAGTCACAGTCACATCATACATTTAAAGCACCATTTTTATAGTCACAGAGAATCCTGGAAACTGAATTCATTAAGGGTGCTGACCTCACAGAGCTACAATTCCCAGCACCCTTAAGAAACGTCCGTTCCCAGGATTCTTCATGACTGCTAAAGTGGTATAAATGTGTGTCAAATGTGTGGTGTCAATGTGACCTCTCTCAGCAACATCTGGAGGGCCACATGTTCCTTATTCAGGTCTTAGATGAAGCACCCACTCGATGTGGTGGTAAGTTTCATACAACTTAATTGAAAGCATACAATGATTCACCTCCAACTGTCATAAGGCAATTAGTCTTCAACTGCAACTACTATTGTCACGCATTTGTTTAGTCAAAGTGTCTGCTAAGCGCTGTGAGCTAAACAAAAAAACTGATACAGAGACCTGTGTTGATGTTATCTGTCTTGGATTATTCAAATGAGATATGCACAAACCATATGCCCCTGTTCACTCCTCCATCCCTCCTCCTTTCTCAGTGCTTCACTGCTTAATTAATTAATTAATTAATTAACCGCTGGGTTAATTAAGCATAGTTTCCCATTTTGTGTTAACTGAGGAACAATGGTTAGTGAATTTGAAACAATCCTGGTTTGTTCTGAACCTAATAACCACAGTTTCCTGGTTAACAGGAAACAATGGTTAATGAATCCCATAAGTCTTTAGTCATGGCACACCAATAAGAGAGAGGAAAGAAGTAGGCATGAAGCTCATAAATATCTTTCCTTAATAAACTGAGGTACTTGTGGACTGAATCAATCTCTACTCAAAGGTAAACTGAGTCGTGTTTATAGTAATGTTCATATCAGTGAGTCAGTATAGAAATAATGGGTTGCAAATACAATACATATTATACTGAATAATATAACAAAAAGAATTCTGAAGCATTCTCTCCAACATTATCCCAGTAATTAGTGTTTTTGAAAATAAAGTTACATTTGCTATGAAAAAAACTTCAGCTTCTTAAAATAATCAAACTAGCCTTCTTTATAAGCAAGTGCATTGTTTGCATTTAGCTGAAGAAACAGGAAAGAATTCTTTAGAAACAATTTTTTTAAAAAAATGCATATGTGTTGCATGAAACAGGAGACAATGCAAAATAAAGTTGTGTGCTTGCTTTAGCCACCCCCCTCCCCCAATAATTACTATAAAATTATAACTACACTGAAACATCATATAGTGTGTAGTTTGTATTAACAGAAACTTGGCCACCAACAACTATTGGCCACTAACCTAGATGGCTTTAAAAGAGGATTAGACCAATTCATGGAGGATCGAGCTATCAATGGCTACCAACCCTGATGGATAGGTTCGTCCTCCACTGTTGAAGGCAATATGCTTTTGACTATCAGTTGTTGGAAATGGGAGAATGCTGTTGTGCTCAGGTCCTTCTTGCTCCCCATAAACATCTGGTTGGTCACAGAGAGAACAGAGCAGTAGACTAGATGGGCCACCATTCTGTTCCAGCTGTGCTATTCTTACATTCTTTTTAGGACTTCGTTGTTTTTGAGAAACTGCAGGACTGTGGTTATAAATTGCTTAGAAGCATACTCTCATAGAATTGCAGAGTTGGAAGAACCCACAAGGATCATGTAGTCTAACCATGTGCATTGTAGAAATATTTTGCTCAACACATTTTCATGTGCAAATGCAAGAGTTGCTAATTCAGATCATTATAATTCAGCCCCTGTAGCTGGCCCTATCTAGTCCATTAAGGAGAAAGGTCGTGGACCTAACTCTGCCCTTGGTAGCCATCCATCTCCAGTAGTGAACCACAGGATTGGATTCCATACCATATCAATATTGGCTAAACATGTCTGTTAAATCAAACATAATTAAACAGCATCTAATTTGAGCATGGACATATTAAAGACACATAAAGTTTTCTTTAATATGGGTGCTTTAGTAAAAATAACAATGCATTTCAATCCACACTCTAATTTCCACATTGTATGTCCCTGGACTGCATGCCTGGCCTAACTGAACCTACTTTTGACAACAGCATTATAAAAATTAAACCAAACCAGGTTTCCAAACTGCTATTCCTTCAGGACCTATCTTTCAGATTGCAAACAGCGAGACAGAGTTTCTAGGCACAAAACAGTTTTGAAATTAGCTGTGGTATCTTGATTTTGCTTTTCAGAGGCCATCAGATAGCAAGAAGCTGTGCTTGGATATGAGTACTGAAGATGGTGATCTGAATGAATTTGCACAAATTAAGGAGCCTCATCCTGAAAGGTACTCTGATAGTGCGCGCATATTTACATTATAAAACTGTGGCCTGTGTGTGCACGTCAGGAGAAATTTTTTTTGAGGTTTCTACTGCAGATGATCACCTGAGGAAATGAGAAAGAAGCCAGGGGAAAAGTTAAAACCCTTCATGAAATCCACAGAATGCAGAAGCAGATGTGCATTTGTTGGGGCTTTAACTGGTCTCTTTCCACTGTTACAATATAAGTGGCTTTTGGAAGTTCAGAAGAATCACCATTGTGGCACCCATGGGCATCGGTGTGCCAACTATTACCTTCTATGGGGCCCACAAAAGGTCTCAGTAAATATCCACCTCCCTAAAAAAAATCCACAGTACATTAGAGACAGTTTTCTCTTCTTTAATTTGGGTTTGCAATGGCTCAGTCTTTCCTACATTGAACATGCGCCCACAGAAAGCACAGTGGTGGCTGATGTGGTTGCCTGGTTATTATTTTGTTTTTATTAAGGGAGGCAGTTGATGGGGTGTATGTTAAAGTTATACATTTGATGAACATAAAATGCTGTATTTAAGTGCATTATGGGTTTTTTTAAATATCGGGACAGAACTGGGTTTATTTTACTTGGTGTGGTAGGCGGTCTTGTGATTGCATCATAAGCTTTAGATCTTGTGACTCAACAGGAGATCTGAAATCTGAGTACCTGCACACCTCTCTCTCTCTCTCTCTCTCTCTCTCTCTCTCTCTGTGTGTGTGTGTGTGTGTATGTAAATGAGACTGCGTGCAACACAGAGAGACACAAGATACTGAGCTGCCAGCATGCAGAGGAAGGAGAGAGACACATTTTGATTTTAGCAATAAAAGCCTTTAAAGTTTCTTAGGTTCTCTCTGGGACCAGAGGGAGATGTACTTTATGGAACTGAACCATCGCAAGGTTTTTTGTTTTTGTTTTGCATTGTACAGTATATTTTTTTGTTATTTAGTAACATTTAAGTATTAAAGACTGTTTTCACCTGCAGTAAAGCTTGAAAAGTCATTTCTTGTGGTAAAGGAAGTTTATTTCTGCACCTCTGGGTCTACCATTGTACAACTCTAACAGGAGGGCATGCACTGACCATTTTGTGCTCCTGCTCTTTTAGATGTGGCAGCCATTTTTTGTCATGCCACACCCCATGGCAGCCATTTTCTGACTGGTGCCCATGGCACTTTTTCAGAATTCTGTGACTCTGTTGACTCAGAAATTTGGCAATCCTGGTTCAGAGGGTACCTCTAATTTTGCAAAGATGCCAGATGCATGAGTGTGCTTTATGGGGAAAGAGCAGAAGGCGGAAGAATGGGGAGAAAAGGCAGCCATAGAAGAAGCAGCAGCCCTCTTTTGGAGACAGTGGGAACTCATTCCCCACTGCTGGATGGCTTCCTTGACGTTGGGCTTCCTCATAATTTGCCAGGAAAAGGGTGTGTCTGAGGAAACACATATGCAAAGCACAGGAAGGAGTCCTGTGGTTAGAGATTGAAAGCCAGAAAATAAACCCCTCCCCCCGGGCTGAAGCCAAAGGCCCCCAAATTCCACTGCTTAAAAAATTTTCCTGGGAAAATATTCCCAGGAAAAGATGGATTGTATACCATCATTGGGCTCTGACGTTTCTGTCAGGAATGAACGAGATCATTTGGAAGCACTTATGTACAAAGTTCCGCAGGCATTTCAACAACACTTCCCAGTTAAATATGTGAAATGCTGTTAAAAGGCTTAGAAATGTCACACAAAGTTATCCACTTTTCAATATGGATCTATAGACATAAAATTGGAGCCAAATATGTTCTTTCATACATGGAAGGGCAGCTTTACACATTGTGTTGGAGTGGTTCACAGTAAGGAACTCACTGCATCCACACTTTTAGTATAGTTTGATTTAGTATAGCCTGTTTTTCTGTACACACATACCTGGGAGCAAATGCCATTGAACTTAATGAAACCTACTTGGGCTTATGCATGCCTTGAATTGTGCTGTAGACAAGCCTATATGAAACAAATACACCTACTAGAGAGCACAAATCTTTTTGACAGTTTTTATGTGCCAATACAGTGCTATAGTTATTATATGGTACCCAAATAACCACTGCTCTTTTGCCATTTAATCTTCTGAATGCCTATTCAGACATGAGCCTAACTGACCCTTGGACCTTCATCTGAGGTCCTCCACAGGTCCCCCTCTGAGGAAGGTTCAGAAGACGGTAACAAGGAAGAGGGGCTTTTCAGTTGTGGCTCCCAAATGTGGAATGCACTCCCCAGTGAGGTTGATCTGGTGCCTTCATTGACATCTTTTAGGCTCCAGGTAAAGACTTCTCTTTTTTCTCAGGCTTTTGATAGACTTAGGTGGTTTTGTTTGTTATTAGTATGCTTCCAAAGCTTCCTGTGGCTGTTATGTCTTCTTCTCCATCATCTTCATCTTCATCATCTTCATCATTGTTTTATGGTATTGTCTTGAATATATCCAAGAGTAGGTCATCAAAACAAACTGAATATCACATTCCCCCCCCCATCCCTGCCTGTCAGTTCACCTGGATTATAGGCCTTGCCTAACTTTGTTCCTTCCTACTGGATTTTTTTTTAATGAACCCTGACCCTAGGTTGAGTTCTGTCATTCTAAGAAGAAGCTGTACAATAATTTCTTTCTGCTTTTGTAAGCTGCATTGAATAAATGCTGTGCAATTCTAAATGAAGTTGTTGCATTGTTGCTTTCATTTTTTTTTAATTCTAATATTATTTTTGGCATGAAGACATAGAAAATTTATTTTCCCATTTGTATGCAGAATTAGTTCACTATATTTAACAGATACAGTTTTAGTATGAGACAAAATCAGGAGCTAATTTGGCTAGAACTAGAAACCTTGGGTTTTATATGTAGCTATCCTGCTTAGAGCATTTTGTTGGCAATGAAGAACGGTCAGGCTCTGGTGTGGCCCTGCCCACTCAGGTTGGTGACTGGACACTCCTGAAGCAGGAAGGGTGATGAATGACTTCCTGTCTGGACTGGAACCTTGCCTGAGATGCAAGATCTTCTAGGGTCTGGTGTGTTCCCTGCTTTTCATGCCCAACTTCTGACATTGTTCTTTGGTTTTTATCTTTGCATTTGCCCATATCTCTTGCTGCATGTTCTGGCTCTTGTTTTTCTCCATGTCTTCTTCCTCTGGCTTGTTCCTCAGCCCTAGCTCAATTCCTGGTTCTTGGCTCCCAGCTCATCTTGGACAGCTGTCTGTAGCTCAGCCCAGACAGATAGGATTATTAATGGACCTAGTAGAAGCCTTTTCTCAGTTATCTTTTCAATTACCTCCTTAAACTTCTGCCAAAAATTATTTGCTTCTGGACAAGTGAACTATATGTGGAAACAACAACCTTCCTCCTTATGTCACCTGCAATCAGGGATGGAAAATTCTGTCAATTTTTGGATTCTCATTCTCCCCCCCCCCCCATTCTACAGTTTTCACACTTTGGCAACAATTTGTCATTTTTCAAATCCTCAAGGAAATTTGTCAGCTTCTTAGAACAGATTTCTCTTAATATGCACATTTTTAAAATGTCATTTTGCCTGATATGCACACCCCCCCAAGCAATTTCCCCTGATATAGTGCTTTTTATATGAGATTTTCACCATTGTGTGAATTTTATGCACAAACTTCCCCATGATTTAGATATTTTTGTACACATTATTTGGTTGGAGAACTGCATTACAAAATTCAAAGAAACGCGAATTTTTAAAGACAGCTGTGTTTTGGTTCATATGTTGTTTGAAAAAGTGCAAATAAGGTTGTTTGATTATAGGTTTTGCCTGTCACCTTCTCTCTCTCTCTCTCTCCCCCTCTGCTGTACTATACCACTTAATGCATATTTTTGTAACCACTTTGGCAAAATGGAAGAGCTCGCCTCCTTCCCCAGCAAGCTATTAAGTGATGATGTCAGCTTTCCATTGGGATGGAATGTTACGTGTTTTTTAAAAACACTTATCCCAAGATGTATGCTTAACAATTTTGACTTCAGTGGAAACACCTCCAAAACAGAAGATTAAGAATGGTGAGGGAGAGCTTGCTTGAAACTGTGCATCTGAACATGAAGAAAAAAGCAACGTTACAAATTACCTGTTGTGCTTGCTAACTAGAGGATGTCTCTGTTTAATAATGCTTGGGAATTATTTTTGTTGGTAGGCTGCCAACGTTCTGTTTGTAAACTGAATTAGAACAGTTTGTTAAGGGGGTGGAAAGAAGTACAGACTGCAAAGGGGAAGCAGAAAAGGAAGATGGTGAAAGATTATGTTGTTCTCCGACAGAGTGATGTTGACTGACAAAGGGCACAATCCATTGGGAATATCTTACACACACACACCAAAAAAAAAAAAAACCCCACATGGAGGAACAGTGAAAAAAACAGTGCATATAAAAGTGTGCAAAATATGATTTCTTCATCTTTAAGTATCTTAAACTTGGAAGAAGATAATAAATACATGTTTTCACACTTTAATAAAACAATTTAACATTTTGACCAGGCAACTAGCCTTAATCATTTTGTTGACTGGATGGCAGCTAACCCACACTCCTAAATTAAGATGTTAAGTTACTGGCTCACAATCTTGTCCAGGGTCACCAAGTCCCCCTCCCCAAGCTCTTCTCCTGTGCCATTAATGGCACTTGGGTATGTAGTCATTTAAAAGGCGATACTTTTCTTGGTGTGAAAATAAAGTGACTAAAAATATTTGCCCAATTTCCGGATGTCAAAGACACAGGTGCCAGGCCGGCAAAATGCTGGCAGTTCTAATATTGGTCACATGTCTATGTTCCAATATATGCCTGTATTTATTGCTAGGAAGCTAGAAAAGAAAAGTGATCGTAGAAAACTGCTGTCGGCTTGCCACAAGGGTGATCAGATGCAATGGCACAGCTCCTACGCCTAAGATTTGAGCTGAATTGGAAATTCCAGCAGGTGCACTTACTGTGTCTTGCAAGCTTGTGACCTGGTCTCCACTAGCAACAAAATGGGTTGGCAGAATTCTGAGGTAATAGAGTGGGCTTCTTGATTTCATGTGGCAGGCGGTGGATGCTATTTTTAATGCTCCTATGCATTTAAAAACCCCACTACTTGCAAGTAAGAAAACTTGTACATCAGGTAAAAGATGTCCCTTGCTGTGCTAGTTTCCTCCTTTGCCAGAGATTTGTCTTTTAAAGAGAAACCCCCTCAAGGGAGCATTAAAAAACAAACACACTCAATATAATCTCCCCTTTACAATCTCTAGTGACCCAATTCTTCCAAGCTCCTCTTTTCTGCTGCTACATGTGTAACCATGCCATGCAACTATTACAACAAACAGGGACCTTGTCTTCCTTTGTGTCTAGTCCTTTGTGTCTTGTCACCAGAATGTAGCCTGTTTTGCAGAGGAATTTCCAGTCTAAAATTAGAACCAAAGATACAAGTTGGACCAAAAACAAATGCAAAGGCTTGAGCCACTTAGCCTTGTAGCACATGATGTGGGAAGATGTCACAGTAAATGGACCCTTTAAAGTAGGAGATATATAAACATGACTTGCGGAGCATTTTCCCCTTCATGGTACCCTCTTCAACCAAGGGTAGAGAAATCAGAAAGGGGTTGTTTGCTTAGATGGACAAGCAGGTGGCACTAGGGACGCAGGTGGCACTGTGGGTTAAACCACAGAGCCTAGGATCAGAAGGTCGGCAGTTCGAATCCTCGCGACGGGGTGAGCTCCCGTTGCTCTGTCCCTGCTCCTGCCAACCTAGCAGTTCGAAAGCACATCAAAGTGAAAGTAGATAAATAGGTACCGCTCCAGCGGGAAGGTAAATGGCGTTTCCGTGTGCTGCTCTGGTTCGCCAGAAGCGGCTTAGTCATGCTGGCCACATGACCCGGAAGCTGTCTGTGGACAAACGCCGGCTCCCTTGGCCAATAAAGCGAGATGAGCGCCGCAACCCCAGAGTCGGTCACGACTGGACCTAATGGTCAGGGGTCCCTTTATCTTTAAAAAAATAATAATTCACTATACATATTTAAAAAAGAAATGCCAGCCTAACTGGGACATTCATTTTCTTTTACAAGTACTGATATTTCATTTTGCATTGCAGAAATCTGTGAAATCCGTTACGTTTGAACCATGATCTAAGTATTTGATGTGAGGATTGCAAAAGAAATCCAGAAAAAGTGGGTGCCCACTTCAAGAAAACAGTTGGGCAAGGGAAACCCTTTTGAATACCAGAACAAGTCACTTGTGCTTGTTGTAATGGGCTATGGAAAAATCAAGGAATAGGATTTTTGATGTTTGATGTTTTATTGTGTTTTATATACAGTGGTACCTCAGGTTACATACGCTTCAAGTTACATACGCTGCAGGTTACAGACTCCACTAACCCAGAAATAGTACCTTGGGTTAAGAACTTTGCTTCAGGATGAGAACAGAAATCGTGCTCCGGCGGCATGGCAGCAGTGGGAGGCCCCATTAGCTAAAGTGGTACTTCAGGTTAAGAACAGTTTCAGGTTAAGAACGGACCTCTGGAATGAATTAAGTACTTAACCCGAGGTACCACTGTATGCTGTAAGCCACCCAGGGTAGCTGGGGAAACTCAGCCAGATGGGCGAGTTATCAACATTGTTGTTGTTGTTGGCTTGGCTCCCCCATCCCGCCAGAAGACATGATTGGAAGTGCAATACAAGCAGAAGTATTTACAATGGATTGTCTTGGTTAAGCTGAATTATGACAAGTTTGAAAAAGAGCAGTGTGGCAGGAGTCAGGTATCCTAGGGTTAGATAAAGGCTGGATAAATGTTTCCACTGTGTGCAAGGAGTATAATGTGACTTCTCAGCTATGCATAATCGGTTTCCTGAAAATGATATGCTATATTCTATGGGTAGATTTATACCACTATTTAAGTCATGGCTGAGTCTGGACTAGGAATTTCCAAAGCAACTAACACCATTAATTTTTGTTTTAATGTTTTATTGTTTTTTTAAAACAACAACAACAACCTCATGCAGTATTGGCCTTTTCATTTGTTTATTGGTTTGCTTGATAAACTACCATTTACTTCCAAGATAATATCTATATTTCTCTTGGGGGGAACCTCTGTAAAAATGCCAGCATTCTCATTAAATGTGTCACATAGACAACTCAGAAAGACTGGAGTCAATCATTTTTTATGGCGTGAGCACAACTCAGACAATTCCTTATCCTGACAAGCATCCATCATCGAGGATTAATTGTGATTTTGAGCGAACAGTTTAGCATGTGAGCTACAGCTCTCTATCAACATCCAGTTGGACTTTACAGTTTATTTTTAAAGCATTAGTCCAGATAAGAAAGCTGCCCTGTTTTGTACACAAATCTGCTAATTTCCCAGGGAAGCTGGTCTACAGTGAGGTACAGTCAGAAAGCTAGAAAGGTGGCGGCGAGGAAAGGAGTTAAAGCAGGCATAGGCAAACTCGGCCCTCCTGATGTTTTGAGACTACAATTCCCATCATCCCTGACCACAGGGCCTGTTAGCTAGGGATGATGGGAGTTGTAGTACCAAAACATCTGGGGGGCTGAGTTTGTCTATGCCTGAGTTAAAGCGAGGTAACATAAAACTGGCAAGAAACAAATGGAGAGCAAGAGACAGGGTGGCCAGAATTAGTTAGTTAGTTAGTTAGTTAGTTAGTTAGTTAATTAATTAATTAATTGTAAGGGTCAGCCTATAATCCGGGCTCACTGTATGAGTGGGCATCAAAGAGGGTGAGAGGCAGGAGGGAAGGGGGTGGTTTCCTATTTGCTGTATTCTGAATAAACCAAAATAAACTGTTAAGTCCAATAAAGCTGGATAATTGTTCCAGACTTCTACCAACACGAGTGATGATCAAATCTGTTTGAAGCAACAAGATTACTGTGTAAACTAATATATGGTGAAGCTATGGAGTACAGTTCTTTCAAATGATATTGGAGGAAGTGCATCAAAGAGAGAGGGAGATAGAGAGATAGGGATTCACAATGAAGACAGTTCTTGGCAGTTGACTTCCTGAAAGGGGCAGACCATTGGTTGGAAAGTTCTCACTTCAGCATTCTCTCATTTTAGAATGTGTTCATTTATGGTTTGGGAGTCATAAAAGACGAATCTGGCAGTATTAATTTCTCTTAGTTTCTCATATATCCAACTTTGAGTTAAGTTCCTTTTGCATCAGTTTGTGATATTTGTTTTAAAAACGACGTGTGAAAATTTATTATATATGCAGTTTATTACACAATTTCTCCTAATAAATCGTTTTGCAAACATTCCCCTAATTTGCATTTCTCAGTAGGTCATTTTCACTAAAACATACATGTGGGGTGCACTTTCCTCAAAATTTTTTATTTTTATACACATTTTTGTTTGAAGACTTTTATCACAAAATGAGAAAAAGTGTGAGTTTTTAAATGTTAGTCTTTGGTTTCCTTCAGGAACTGTAAATTAGGTAGGTAAGCACTGAAATGCAAAACAAATGCAACTTCCATAATGACCGCTCCCCGCTTAAAACGGGGGGCGCCCTTTGCGTGGACGCGCGCAGCCCCTAGATCTGGAGCGGCTCCAACAGCATAGGCTTGTTTTGCCTTCCCTCAGGTGGGATACCTGGAGGTCTCCGCCTACCTCAGTCAGTTGTCCAATCCCACCTGGGGGAAGCGTTGCCAGGGAGGGATTACCTGCCCACACAATAGAGGGAGGATCTTACCTGGGAATCCTCACTTGGCTCCAGAGCTTCTCCCACCCTACCCACCCTCAGTTAATGTCTTATTTGCAGGTTAACTTTTCTTCACAGGTATGCGGGCGCTGCTACGTTAAGGTTGCTGTTAAAGGGCCGGAAAGGAATTTCCCTGCATTGGCAGGTTTCGCCTTTCCCATAGCAAAACGTCACAACTTTGGCGGTATCAGGCCTTGGGCGGAATCCTTTAGTTCACGGGTGTCAAACACAAGGCCCGCGGGCCGAATCCGGCCCGCCAGACCTCGTCATGTGGCCCGTGTAGCCACCGCCGGCCGCCAGCCTTCACCTTTTATTCTCGCTTTTTTTTTTTTACACAAGAAAGCCGCCTCTTCAGCGCATGCGCGGCAGCCTACAAGCCAGAGAATGTCTGCCCTCTAGCAGCGCCGGCCGTTCTACACAGGAAACCTCCACTTTACATGCATTCAGGAAACCTCCACTTGTTTTTATATTGAGCGCATGCCATCCTGTGATGTGACAGATCCAACGGCTGCCTGAACCCTTCTCTCCTCTACTGTAAGTCCTACAGATACAACCGGCCCTTTGAGGGTGACCAAACTGCTGATGCGGCCCCCGATGAATTTGAGTTAGACACCCCTGCTTTAGTCCATCTTCCTCTTTGCGGCGGCGATACCAGGGTTCCCCATTAAAGGGGTTTCTGAAGGGAGGCTTTGACTGTACGCCGAAAGGTCGTCATTGCTCTCCCCTGCGGCGGCGGCGTAACGGCGGCGGCTATCTCTGCTTGAACATATGTTCTCCAGAGCCGGCCCATCCCCCCCCCACTGGATAACCCTGATGCTCCCTAGGTCCCCGGCTGGGGACTGGGGAGGGAGAACACCCAATGCCTGAGCCAAGGTCTACCCACATTTGAAATTTAATAAAGTTGTGGCCAATTTAATCCCATAGCACGTTGTCATGAGTCGTTATTCCACATGACGGGGGGGGGGACCGCGCGGGATCTGGGGACTCCGCCTGTCCACGCAACTGGAGTTGAAGCAAAATCTAAGTTTGATATTCAAGGAATTGAATATACCGTACTTTTGCTTTCAAGCCAGGCTAACTCAAAGATCCAAAGAGCCCACAGTTCCAGCGTGGGAGCAATGACCTCTAATAATGAACTTTCAGCAACACCACAGAGCTATGTTTCTACACAATACTTTGGGAAAGTCATGGCAGTTCAACTGGTTTGAAGCTACCTTAAACCTGTAGCATAATTATGTCCTGAGCTGCCTTCGTTTGATGTGGGATCACTACATTTTGCTAGCATTTTTAATGGGTCTGCTCTAATGCCTTAAACAGCAAGCTGACATAAAGAAATCAAACAGATATGCTTTCCCCAACAATGCAGCCCCATGGCAACAGAATATCTACCTGCTAAATTTCTACATTTCCACCTTCTGTTTTAGAAGCAAGTATTAGACCAGGGGTCAGCAACCTTTTTTCAGCTGTGGGCCGGTCTAACCGTCCCTCAGACCATGTGGTGGGCTGGACTATATTTTGAAGGGGGAAAAAGAATGAATTCCTATGCCCCACAAATAACCCTGAGATGCATTTTAAATAAAAGGACACATTCTACTCATGTAAAAACACGCTGATTCCCGGACTGTCCACGGGCCAGATTGAGAAGGCGATTGGGCCGACCCAGGCCACGGGCCTTAGGTTACCTACCCCTGTGTTACACAGTCACAAGAGCCACAAGAACCCTGGATTGCCATAGGAAATCCAAATAGCATCTGTGAAAACAATCTTTTGGTCAGGGCTGCCAACTTGAATAAAATGTTGGGGGGGCATGACACAGTGTGCACACACCATTTGAATGGCAATACCCATCAAACTTGGGGGAGCAGCCCCCTCAAATATTTTAGGGGGGTGAAGGGACCTCGGCCCCTAGGAGTTGGCTCCTTTGCTTTCATTTAAGCAAAGATTTAGGAGATCTGTATTAATCTCTTATGGCCTTTACCTCTCCCCTTTATTTTTCCTCATTAAAGGCTGTATTAGAGATGCCACTCAGCAGCTATCAGCACTAATTTGCTTCCTTCTCCTTTCTTAACAGACACTGTTTGCAAGTTGCCCTTTACCCATGTTCAGAGAGACAACCTACTTTCTGAAAGGAGAGGTATGGGCTTTTTTAAAAACCTTGTTTGAGAGCCACATACTCCGAAGGCCTTCCTTCTAACCCCAAATTTCTAAAGGACAAGTGTAGTTGCTCAGTGATTAGGAAAACATATAGTGCAGCTGGTCCAAGGCACTCCCTTATTATTACTTCACAAGTTTCATGATATCCAGTGATGATAACAAGTTTTGGTGGAGAACGCCTTTGCTTCTGATTAAAGTCACACAACCTGCTGCCAGTCAAAACCTCAGCTTGACTTTGGTCTCTTTCCCTCTGATGTGATAATAGAGTTGCCAGATCAAGACCCCAAAGTGCTCCTTGTAGCTCAAAGGGGTCTGAGATGGCAAAATCAATATTCAGTGTCTCCCACTGAAAATCAGTCAATGAACAGCTCTCTCCAATCTTTGTCTATTTCCAGCTGTAGAAAGCAAGACTAGTTTGTGGGAAAGCTGCTGAACTGTTGAGTAAAACTATTGAGACAGGAAGTACCACTGTTGCCTCATTGCTGCAGAGCTTTTAAATCGGGCATAGGCAAACTTGGCCCTCCTGATGTTTGGGGACTACAACTCCCATCATCCCTAGCTAACAGGACCAGTGGTCAGGTATGATGGGAATTGTAGTCTCAAAACATCTGGAGGGCCGAGTTTGCCTATGCTTGTTTTAAATCCACCCCCATGGCCAAACCTGCAACTCTATGTAAAGAATGGGTTACACTATTAAAATGATACCTCGTAAACTCTCTTTTTAAAGTACAAGGGAAAGGCTCTGTAGAGTTCCTGCTGTTGTTTGTTTAATATTCCAATGGTACATCCTTTACTTTAATATGGAGGAAAATAACTTGAAATTAGAGAGGAGAAGGTATGTTCTTTAGTGCGATAAACATATTCTGATTTTTGTGTGCCATGAACATTTGAAAAGTGAACAATTCCTTAATTTTGCTCAAGTATCTGCAGTCAGTACTAGTGTACCAGCAGATTCCTACTTGTTTCATTATTTTTTTAAAAAATTTTTATTAACTGGCCAATCACATCAAATTAAATCACATCACATAAATTCCAAATTACAAAGCCAAATTTTTAAATTTTGTTGGGGGAACCCATACTTCAAGATCCAAAGGGGGATTCAAATCATTTTCTTATTACTGCGTTAGTGTCCAAATCAGTCCCAATCAGTCCAGACAAAGTTCATAATTCTATCCAGTCTTATCTTGGTGTTTCCACATCATATCTTGTTCATATAATTTCTATTTTTCCTTTACGATCTCTTCTGTTAGTCTCCTTAAGCCGATAAGCAAAATAATAATCCTGTGTGGATTTCCCATTCCTCCACTAAGTCCAGATGGTTTCCATATATCTCCTTCGTAGATAACATCGCTCTTTCCATCATAAATTTGGCATTTGTCACTCTTAAGTCCCACCGAAAAGTTGATCCACGATATGTAAGCAACTCTATTTCTCTCTTTCTCCTCCCAGACCCAAGAGCTCCAACAATGCCTCCCAAAATGGCGACGGCATTTTTAACTGCGTCATTCTAAAACTCTTAGCTTTCCAGCTTCATCTTGAAACATTGCTTTGGTTCGAAAGTTTATCTCCACACAGCCTTAAATCCACAGCTTAAGTCCTTAGTTTCTGACTCATTAGGGGAGGGGATTCTTGTTAAATCACATAAGGAAAAGGAAGGCAGGTTTTTCCCCCCCTCCCCCCTCAGTCATTTGTCGTACCGTATCTTGACGTATCTTCTCATATTTTATTCTTGTCTCATATTTTATCAGAGATCTCTTCTGTCAGCAGTCTTTACTCCCTTCTTTCCTTGAAGCATGTGCAATTTATCTCATCCAAATTGTTTCTTTTGAAGATGCTTGCAACTAGCGGCGCAAATCAGGGACGGCGTCCAGGAGTGCCGGAATCCCACAGGAGGGCTTTGTGCCTAGTGCCCCCACCCCCACAAATTCGGGGGTGGTATAGGGCACAGCAGGCAAGGGCCGTCCCCCCCACAATCCTGGGGGGGTTAAGGAGGCTAATTACCCCTATCATAGCCTCCAAATTACCTCGTGTGGGTCGGAGAGATGTTATTGTCAGCCATCTTCTGATGCGCCACCTAGTGGCCCCCCTACTTGTTTCATTTTGGTATGTTGTAATGGCAGAATATATATTTTGACTATAGACTGAAATAAGATAAATTACAGCACAATGGCAGAATCATACATTTGTTGTTTTTTTAAAAATATTTATTAAATTTTACAAAAACATAAATATAGAACCACATAAGAAAAGAAAGAAAAAGAGATACATCAAAAAAGAAAAAGTAAGAATATATAAAAAAAGTACAACTTACAAAGATGGTAATAAGAAAGCTGCATTCAAAAAACAAAGAAAAAATTAAAAAAAATTAAAAACAATACCAATTTTCATAACTCTAAACTCCTTAACTTGTTTCTTTGGCCTCCTCACACCTCTTTTTGTATTCCCGTTTACATAATCAAGTCAGCAAATCCTTACCCTCTTTCCTTTACCTTCACTCTGTTCCTTAACATTTTATAGCTCTATAATTTCGTCTAATATCTATTCATTTTTACATATTCTTATTAATTTTGTTGTTAATACCACTTATTTTCAATCCAACATCATTTTAACATTCATTAATTTTACAATGTTTCTGCAAATAGTCTTTAAATTTCTTCCAATCTTCTTCCACCAACTCTTCTCCCAGGTCTCAGATTCTGCCAGTCATTTTCGCCAATTCCATATAGTCCATCACCTTCATCTGCCACTCTTCCAGGGTGGGTAAATCTTGTGTCTTCCAATACTTTGCAATAAGTATTCTTGCTGCTGTTGTTGCGTACATAAAGAAAGTTCTGTCCCTCTTTGGCACCAATTGGCCGACTATGCCCAGGAGAAAGGCCTCTGGTTTCTTCAGGAAGGTATATTTAAATACCTTTTTCATTTCATTATAGATCATCTCCCAGAAAGCCTTAATCTTTGGGCACGTCCACCAAAGCTGAAAGAACGTACCTTCATTTCCCTTACATTTCCAACATTTATTATCAGACACATGGTAGATTTTTGCTAGCTTGACTGGTGTCATGTACCACCTATATATCATTTTCATAATATTCTCTCTTAAGGCATTACATGCCGTAAATTTCATACCGGTGGTCCACAACTGTTCCCAGTCAGCGAACATAATATTATGGCCAATATCTTGTGCCCATTTAATCATTGCAGATTTAACCGTCTCATCCTGCGTATTCCATTTTAGCAGCAAGTTATACATTCTCGAAAGTATCTTAGTTTTAGGATCTAACAGTTCTGTTTCCAATTTTGATTTTTCCACTTGGAAGCCAGTTTTTTTATCTAAATTGTAGGCCTCTCTTATTTGATAGTAATGTAGCCAATCTCGCACTTTATCTTTTAATTTCTCAAAACTCTGCAATTTCAATTTGTCTCCATCCTGTTCCAAAATTTCCCAATATTTCGGCCAGTTGGCCTCCATATTGAGTTTTTTCTGAGCCTTTGCTTCCATTGGTGACAACCACCTTGGGGTTTTTGTTTCCAATAAGTCTTTGTATCTTATCCAGACATTAAACAATGCTTTCCTGACAATATGGTTTTTAAATGCTTTATGTGCTTTAACCTTGTCGTACCACAAATATGCATGCCACCCAAAAACATTATTGAACCCTTCTAAATCCAAAATGTCTGTGTTCTCAAGAAGCAGCCAATCTTTCAGCCAGCAGAATGCTGCTGCCTCATAATACAGTTTAAAGTCTGGCAGGGCAAATCCACCTCTTTCCTTTGCGTCAGTTAGTATTTTAAATTTTATTCTGGGCTTCTTGCCCTGCCAGACAAATCTAGAAATATCTTTCTGCCACTTCTTGAAACAGTCCATCTTGTCCAAAATTTGCAATGACTGAAACAAAAATAACATTTTTGGCAATGCATTCATCTTTATAGCTGCAATTCGACCCAACAAGGAAAGCTTCAAATTTGACCATATTTCCAGATCTTTTTTCACTTCTGTCCAACATTTCTCATAGTTATCTTTAAATAAATTTAAATTCTTAGCAGTCATATTAACCCCCAAATATTTTACTTTCTTAACTATTGTTAAATCTGTCTCCTTCTGAAACCTCTCTTTCTCAATTGGTGTTAAATTTTTCTCAAGAACTTTAGTTTTTGACTTGTTCAACTTAAATCCTGCCACATGACCAAATTCTTGAATCAGTTCCAATACTCTTTTCGTACTAGATTCTGGCTCCTGTAACGTCAAAACTAGGTCATCTGCAAAAGCTTTCAATTTATATTGTTTGGCTCCGACCTGAATGCCTTTAATCAACCGGTCCCTTCTAATCATATTTAGCAAAACCTCCAGGACTGAAATAAAAAGCAATGGGGAAATTGGGCAGCCTTGTCGTGTACCTTTCTCTATATTAAATTCCTCTGTCATCACATTATTAACTATTAACTTGGCCTTTTGTTCTGAGTATATTGCACTTATACCATTTTCAAACCCTTGGCCTACCCCCATTCCCTGAAGATTTTTCTTCATAAAATTCCAGGAAATATTATCAAAGGCTTTTTCTGCATCTATAAAAATTAAAACTGCTTTGGTGTTAATATTCACTTGCAGCTTCTCCAAAATATTAATTATATTCCTCGTATTATCAGACAAATGTCTACCTGGGAGAAAGCCGGCTTGGTCTTTATGTATCTCTTCAACTAATACCTTTTTAAATCTATTAGCCAGAATATCAGCAAAGATTTTGTAATCCACATTAAGCAGGGATATGGGACGGTAGTTCTTAAGTTGTGTCTTTTCAGACTCAGTTTTCCGTATAAGTGTAATGTAGGCTTCCTTCCACGACTCTGGCGCCTTTTCCCCCTCCAAAATTTCATTGCAGACCTCCATTAGTGGCTGAATTAACCAGTCTTTCAATGATCTATAATATTTGGAGGTTAAACCATCCGGCCCTGGAGATTTACCCAACTGCATGTTCTGAATGGCACCTTCCACCTCCTGTTCTGTAATTTTATGGTTCAACATTATCTTATTTTCTTGAGAGATTTTTTGTAATCCGTTTGTTCTTAAAAATTGGTCTAATTCAGTCTCTTTCTGTGGCCCTTGTGTATATAGTTGTTTAAAATATCTCTGGAAACACTTTCTAATCTCCAATGGATTCTGTATGTTCTTTCCATCCACATCCAAATTTGTGATAGTGTTTAATTTTTGTCTTCTTTTCATCTGCCAAGCTAGCAGTTTCCCACATTTATTAGCCGATTCAAATGTCTTTTGTCTCATCTGTTTGATTTTCCATTCTACTTCCTGATTTATCATTTTCATATATTGTACTTGATATAACTTTATTTCTCTCAGAATCTCTTGCGACTTTGGTTTTGCTCTTAATTTCTTCTCTCCTTCTTTTATTTTTTCCAGAATTTTATCTTTCTTCTCATTTTGAATTCTCTTCTTTATTGCATTCTGTTGAATCAGAAACCCTCTCATAACCGCTTTACTTGCGTCCCAGATTACTCTTTTTTCAACCGTAATATTCAAATTTATCTCAAAATAGTCTCTCAAGATTTTTTGGGCCTTCTTGATAACTTCTTGATCTCTAAATAAGGTGTCATTCATCCTCCATCTGAAAGAACCGATTGGTGTTAGTTTCATCTCCATCTTCACCGCGTTATGGTCGGAGCAGGTTTTTGGGCAAATTTCCACTTTTCGAGTCTTAGACCTAAGGCAGAATCATACATTTGGAGGGGGCTTATAGGCCAACTAGTCCAAACTTTTGCTTAAAAGAGGAAATCCAGAATTAGAGCCCCTGTTTCAACACCTACGTGCTCAAAAGTAAGTCTCGGGTAAGCTTGAATGTCTATAGAGTGGCTTTAACAAAGTCCATCTGTTTTACTTTAGATGCAGTCCTGCCATCAGTTACATGTGAACAAATCCTGTTTTATTCAATGGGGTTTATAAGTTCCTAAGTGGGTATGGAACTGAAGCCTTTGACTATACAGCAGACTGCTTAGTATCTCTCAGATCTTGAATATATGAATTACACTAATCTTCTAGATAGACCAGTTTTGCATGTATGTCATGCATAAAGCCTCACCTCAATGAAACCTGTTATTCCTTAATAACTGTTATTTCACAACAACAGATGGGAACTAATTGTGTGATACTTGTTTTAAACAACGCCAATCAATGAACAATAGGATTATATATGAGATTGGCTCTCACCATTTCCCATCACAAGCCCAGAACATGAATGTGCATTACCTTTTTCCAGGTGAGGTCAACGTTCTCAGTCAATAGAAGGGACCAGGAAGCCAATCAGTTCATTTTTCCCCATTTAAAGGGAAAGACCATCCAGCCACCAGTATGTCTGTGAACCATTGCAGTTCAGAGCATATTGAAACACAGGCAAAGAGCAGAAACAGAAATAGGATGAGTGATGGGGCCTCAGAAGGTAAGCAGCAGTAGGAGGTGCGGCATTTGTAGCCTTCCTTGCTGTTTACTTATTGCTATAACTAACAGTGTGTGATCTCTAGGATGACACTCTTGAAAACATCACTGAAATCCCTGCCCAGATTTCAGACCCTGGTTTGAAAAATGTCTGTCACAAAATGGCAATATGAATTGGCCCCAGTGGGTTTGAAATCACGAGTCTTCACCTGTCTAGAAGAGCTTATGTTGTAAATGTCAGTGCAAGACACCTGACATGGGATGTGTAGCTCAAAACCTCAGGGAAAACAACTAACCTGCTGCCAAGTCCCTGCCACACTTTCATTAACAGTGATCCTTTCTTGTGGTTGAGATACAAGTGTGACATTTTTGTCTAATAAGCAGAGAAGAGAGCTCTTTTCAGGTCCATGCCGATAATAGTAGGTACTTGGCTTTCCGCTCAGGTACCTGCATTTCAAAAAAAGAGCAGCAGCAAGCAAATATTAGGTTGTAATACTCATAGCAGCTCACTGCTTAATCCAAATCTAAATTTTCAGTATTTACCAAAAAGACATTGCCTTGATGTGTGTGTACACAATTGCTTAAGATTTACTGAACCAGATACTAGCTGAGAACATTTTCCCACATCAACAAGGTTCATTGCAGGGAGGAGGAAGGCCTGTTGCTTTGGCGGGGAAGTCGCTGAATAGGGAACTGTTTTGTTTTTTAGAGTAAGTCATTTGTCTTGTCTTTAAGGCATCCTTTAAATCAGGAATGGGGAAGCTGGATCTCTCCAGCTCCAATCAGCACCAACTGGCACAGCCAATGCTCAGGGAGGATGATGAAACATTTGGAGGGCCACAGGTTTCGCACCCCTGCTTTGCTGTTCTTTACATCTCAGATTATGTGTTTGTTGGGTGAAAGCACACTTTATATTATTTATACAGTAATTAATGAAATACCACCTTCTGACACATGTACACCCACCCATCCTGCCATAGCCTCCTCAAAGCAGCTAGGGGAGAAGTTAGAGGACCAGGATACCTCAGATCTTCCTGTATTTTGAGCATGGGCACTTCCTATGGGACACCAGTAGAGTTCCATGGTCACAGTCCTACTGATTCATGCAAAGCAGGGAGTGGAGCTGCCCTTGCAGTGGCTGGGATGGGGTGGGGAGAGACAACTGCTAGACCCTCATTGCTAATGGGCAACACAGGAAGAGCAGGACAGATCCACTAACCCTACAAGATACTGCAGGTGACTGATGGGTCAGTCCATGAAAGACCCAACAACCAATGCTCTCGGTTTCTGGCTGTTGTGGATACTGGATATATCACACATTGGGCCACTTCCCTAACCCTTCCATCATTCATTGCATCCAGTACATATGAATTTATTAAATTTGGATACTGCCCTTCATCCAAATGTCTCAGGGCGGTCCACAGCATAAAAACACAAGATAGAAACACAAAATACATAATAAAAACAATGTTTTGTCGGTTGCCAGCCATCAGTAAGGTAGTGCCTCTTCCCTTCTACACAGTAAACTTCTAGAAGGAGCAGTGCATGAGTGTACAAGGGCTTGGGTTGCTGGATGTCTGGCTGGGCACAGATTGGCACAATTGTTGGATGGTGGCAGTGAACACCTTGCATGCTCTGCAGATGTCCTTGGATGCCTATTTGGTTGTCCACAGGCTTTGGTCCTGTGTTCTCTGCACACATAGGGCAGGGCTGGGTTGTCCCTGGAGTTATTTATTTGCTATTTTCCCCAGGTAGTTTAAGTACTTGTATCTTAAGGAAGCTTAAGCCAAGCAAAAGGCTGCTTTTATAAGAGAAATGTGCACTGCAGAACTTTCCATATTCCAAATAATACAGTAATGGTTCCTTAGTAACAAAGATATTACATAGGACTGTGAATAAGGTAGAATTTAGTCAGGTCTAATCAGCAACTATTCATCTCCTGAGTAAAGGCAACATTAAAGCTTATTTAATCCTTAAATGTTCCTCTCCTGGTTCACCAGGGCAAAAAAGGTCCATTTAGGAACACACACACACACACACACACACACACACATCCAGCTGCTTTATACATATATAAGGTAAAGGTAAAGGTACCCCTGCCCGTACGGGCCAGTCGTGACCGACTCTAGGGTTGCGTGCTCATCTCGCTCAAGAGGCCAGGAGCCGGCGCCGTCCAAAGACACTTCTGGGTCACGTGGCCAGCGTGACGAAGCTGCAACTGGTGAGCCAGCACCAGTGCCGCACACGGAAACGCCGTTTACCTTCCCGCTATAAAGCGGTACCTATTTATCTACTTGCACTTAGGGGTGCTTTCGAACTGCTAGGTGGGCAGGAGCTGGGACCGAACGACGGGAGCTCACCCCGCCGCAGGGATTCGAACCACCGACCTTACGATCAGCAAGTCCTAGGCACTGAGGTTTTACCCACAGCGCCACCCGCGTCCCATATTTATACATATATAGTATTGATCAAAATAAATAAGCACAACTGTTACCTGCACAAAGATAAATCTACTTGTATGTTAAATGAATTCAGCTTCTGCCACAGTTTGTCCACTGAATTTTTCTATCATTCCTCATAAAGCACAGTAGATTAATGATATGTTCAATGGCCCCAGACCTTCATTTTTAATGTGGCAGGTTAAGGCATGAACAGTTTCAACATCAATAACCAAAATGCAAAATGAAGCAACTCAGTTATCACAATGTTAACTTTAAAATTGCAGTGAAGCAGAAGTTCCCAGAATTCTTAGATTAAAACTGATATGTACTATGCAATACAAGAAAGTGACCAAAATTGCAATCAGGTTGTTAACACAGTGTTTAGGGTGTATGTTTATTATATATTATTATCATTAGCTAGAGTTGTATCCCGCCTTGCTGTCAAATGGTGCTCAGGACAGTCAACAAAGCGTGTTCTCCCTAACAGAGAGCACGTGTTGCGGTTGGGGGAACAAGCCACCCTGCAGTGACTAGGCAAATTTGGTAAGGAACCCAAGCCTTTAAGTGGTTAAATTTGGGTTGCTGGGGAGTTTTGATTGTTGCCAATTTGGAGGAGGGGTAAGAGTCTTTAAATACAGGGGCCAGACGTTGGACGTCCTCTTGGCCGTTTTGCACCGGATCACATGGAGCACTTGGACAATCTTCTCATTGTCTGGTTACATTTCTTTATTTCTGTATTTCCCCTTTCCTTTTAATCCTCTCTAGTCCCTTAAATAATTTAATTCCCCCCATTTCCTGTTCAATTTCTCCCCCACCCCTTACCCTGCCCTGTGGGAAGATTCTCCCTGTATCTATGGCTTGCCTTTCCCAATAGGGAGAGAGCCCCCGTTAGGGGCTTTCTTTTGCAAAAAGGTTTCCCCCATTTCTCTTGTTGAAATTGTGGGGCTAGTTAGGGCTGTTCCCAGCTTAGCTGGAATCACTTTCGTTTATAGCACCCCCGAAGGTTGCCTTTATTTGAGTGTGTGCAGCGCTGTTGGCCAAATTTTAAGATAGCCTTGGGTGGGAGCACTATTTTGAGTTCCTTTAAAATTGCTATGAGACTAAGATTCTCAAGATCAGAAGCAGGGAGGCCTATTCGGCCTGCACATAACTTCCAAGCCTAAGTCTGTTACAGGTAGCAGTTAATTGTTAAGTCTCTGTGACACGTGACTCATTCTCGCTATTGGAATGTATCTGCTTGCAGGCCCAGTTGCTGTTAATGTATATCTGAGGCAGACAGAGGGCCCCAGGGGCTCCCTGTGCCTCCAAGGACTATGAGCACTCTGTATATGCTCTTGAACTATGCTGTTTCTGAACAAGTTTATTTTCTTTAAGTTTGTTTTGCCCTGATAGTGGCGACTGCCATTTTAGAGACGAGCCATTGTGGCTTAGTGGCTAAAGTATAGGACTAGGACCTGGGAGACAGGGTTCATATCCCCCTCTTAGCCATTGTTATAACAAAACAAAACAAACTGCTCCTTTTGGGCTATTCTGTTGCTGGGTAGTTCAGCCCACTCGTGATAAAAGAACTTTGGGTTTTCTTGAAGGGGTGCTTCCCTCTAAAAGGGCAAGCAGGGGTACCTGGACAAGCTGTGGGCTACCTCAACTCTGCTATTTCAGTGGAAACATTTATGCCTGGCTTAGCAGGTGATCCTAGGGCTTTGCCCTAGAATTTAATGGCCTGGAAGCGTTTCCGGCCTGAATAGTGTCCCCATGTGGTCCATGAAGCATTGGTTTCACTGGGTCAGCGCATAGTGCCGGTAATGCCTAGGTTGCAGGATTGGTCCCTGTATGGGACAGCTGCATGCTCCCCCATTGCTCTACCTGGACACTTAGGTCCTTTTGGTGGTTACCTCACTGCGAGGGATGTAACAGGCGCCACGTTTGCAATATGCAAGTAGGAGAAAGCACCTTTGCGTGCCCGCATTGCAGTTTGCTCTGTGCGTTGCAGGGCACGGCGCTGCACAGGCTGCAATTGCATTGCATTGCATTGCGTGATAGATTTGCAGTTGCATTGCACGGAGGGTGTGTGCATTTCATGGAGGGTGTGTGTGCATTGCATGGAGTGTGTAGTTGCATTGCACGGAGTGTGTTGTTGCATTGTACGGAAGGTGTGGTTTCATTGCACGGAGTGTGTGTATGTGCATTGCACGGAGGGTGTAGTTGCATTGCACAGAGTGTGTGTGCATTGCATGGAGGGTGTAGTTGCATTGCACAGAGTGTTTTTTGCATTGCACAGAGTGTGTGTGCATTGCACGGGGTGTGTAGTTGTATTGCACGGAGTGTGTAGTTGCATTGCATGGAGTGTAGTTGCATTGCATGGAGTGTAGTTGCATTACATGAAGTGTGGGTGCATTACATGAAGTGTGGGTGCATTGCATGGAGCGTGCTTTTTGCATTGCACGGAGTGTGTAGTTGCATTGCATGGAGTGTGTGTGCACTGCACGGAGTGTGTTTTTGCATTGCACGGAGCGTGTAGTTGCATTGAACTGAGTGTGTAGCTGCATTGCACGGAGGGTTTGTGTGTGCATTGCACAGAGTGTGTAGTTGCATTGCACGGAGTGTGTTTTTGCATTGCACGGAGCGTGTAGTTGCATTGAACTGAGTGTGTAGTTGCATTGCACGGAGCGTGTTTTTTGCATTGCACGGAGCGTGTTTTTTGCATTGCACAGAGTGTGTAGTTGCATTGCACAGAATGTGTAGTTGCATTGCACGGAGTGTGTAGTTGCATTGCATGGAGTGTGTGTGCACTGCACGGAGTGTGTTTTTGCATTGCACAGAGTGTGTGTCTGAAAAGGAAGCTGGCTTGGCGGCAGCTTTGTCGGGACTTCTTTAGGGGTTCTGGCCAGCGTCAGCCCTGTAAATTTACATATCATGATGGCAGCACAAGATGCCCCCTGCCCAAGCGGGGGCTGGAAGCTGGCAAGCAATAGCTCAATACCTTTTGCCCATATTCCCATTTTATTTAGGGATCCAGTTGGATATCGTTGCTAAAACATACCACTTGCCTATGGAGAAGCTGTCTGCCTTGAAGGAAGTTGTTTTGTAATACTTCCTCTGTAGCAAGTGATGCTTCATCAGATCCGATTAATCTTCCCACTAGGCCAGGCTGCCTACGGCCTGAGGTCCCCTTACCTTTGTGTACGCCTACCAAGTGTGGTGAAGGCAGATATCAGGCGATGGTAGCAATTCCTGAATGTATGCAATAGTAGTTTGCCATGGCAGGATACCTTGAACCCGTACAGGGATTTTCAGGTTCATGCTGGTGCTGCTGGATCTTTGCCCTTTGGTTTTTATTTCAAGGGCTGCTGGTGTGCAAAGCTATGGCCTCAAGCCCGGTGTGGTGAGGCAATCATGTGACATAACTTTTCTTGAGTTTTCCCCATTGTAGTAGCAGTTCACATGTGGCCCGAGGAGTTCAGTGACCATCAGATCTGCTTTTGGTTTGATAACCAGGTAGTGGTGAGCGTCTTGGCAAAACAGTCCTCACGCTCTAGCACAGTCTCTGCCCCTCCGCTCATGCTTTCGAGCTGCGCCGCTTAAGGTTTAATATTGTGCTTTCTACTCTCCAAATTACGGGATCCTCTAATGATGTCGCTGACACTCTATCCCTTTTTCAGATGAAGCGCTTCAGATCCTGAGCTCCAGACTCAGCTATTGCCAGACTTTTCCAGACCACCAGTGGCATTTTGACAACAATTAGTAATTACAGAGAGCAGCAGCTTCCATTTCCCCTTCTGCTTTTAGCTCTTATGGGAAGGCCTGGATGGATTTCTTAGCCTTAAGCTGGCAGTCCTCGGCCATTCAGATGAATTGGCCCCCATCCTCTGAGCAGATCCTGCAGTATTTGGTCCACCTGCTGCAGATTGGGCATGCGGTTATAACTATCAGAATTCAGTCCGCTGCAATGTCTGTTACACTGAAGCTTTATTTTTCGGAGACCCTTGTATAAAGTTTGTAGTGCGCAGGGCCTTGGAAGGTTGGAATAGGCTCCAACCTCATAGGACAGTGGGCAGGAAGTCGGTCAATTTTTACATATGCAGTATCTTCAACAAGTTAAAACTTGTCTGCTGGTTAAAGATCAAGGCGAGACTCCTTTCAGTAGTCCATTGCATTTTTGCACTGAGGGTTGGGAAATGGTTGTTGGAGCCAGCACGGGGCTGAGAGTCTGGAGGCTTATTGCTTCAGGACTTTTCCTTATCCTTTGGAGCTTGTCATTAGAGTTGGGAACTCAAAAACAGACTTGGTGGGCAGGAGTGCCACAATCAGGCTTCCCGCCACAGGTGAGGAGGGCCCTTGCCCGGTTATGGATAACAGAATATTTGGCTTTTTATTCCCTGGGGGCTGGCCCGCTCCTAGTGCATGAAAATGGGTTCCCGTTAGCCAGGCATCAATGTGCTTACGTCGTGCACCAGTTATTACGGCCTATGGCTTGCTTACCGCTGAACACGCCTCATTCCTTACGATTAGGTGCTGCTGCAAAGGCCGCACACTGGGGGCCTGTCAGGAGACAGGATTGTGAATACGGGTCATTGGAAGTCTGATGCTGACAAGGGTTATATCAGGAAGTGTCACAATGATGTCTGTGCTGATGCTTGTCTGTTATTTCCTTTTTTTTTTTTTTCCCATAGGAGCAGCTGTGCACATTTGGGCCACAGCATTGTACACTAGGCTGGCAAGCATGTTGACAAGTTTGGACTGGGGTGCCATCTCAGTCTTCCTGCCCATGTGAACATATACAGGATGTCCAGATGGGGAATGCTTTGTGAGGAGATGCTTCCTTTGGTGCGGTCGAGTGTGACCTGTGCAGGTCCGCCCGCAGTGCTGGTAGTACAGCTGGGCGAGAATGTTTGCTGTCTTCCTCCAGCATAAGTCTGCATCCCTGCATGCAAGAGGGCTTGGATTGAGTTGATGGCAGCTCTCCCTGGACTCAAAATAATTTAAGGCATTGGTTCAAGGTGGTCTGGAGGGGGGGGGGTTGGAGCACCTGTTCCCTCCAATGCGCAAAGATATTCCATTAAGGGAATCCAAGGATTCGCCATGCTTTTGTCGACCCCTTTCGAGGGGTGGGGCCACGCAAGAGTCCCTGGGAGCATTTGGGGGTGAGCTTGAGTCTGATCCTGGTTCATTGCTCCCCCACGCTGTTTATTTGTACTGACGATATGGTGGGGCCCAGTCGTCAGTGCTGCCCTGCTGAGGTCAGGTGCAGCTAGTCGGGAACCAATGCCTAGACAAACTACCACCGAGCAGGCCAGAAAGCATGTTAATAAGGTGGTGGACAATAGAATAAAATAAATAAAGTAAATAAAATAAAATAACAAATAAAATAGGTCCTTGCTTTAGGTGGTTCTGTAATATTGCACCCTGCTATTTTCTTCAAGGCTGTTGCCCTCTTTAGGGCAGATGGGGCGCATCTTTCCCCTATGGGGAACGACACCTGGCGGGATGCGGTTGCCTTGGGATTCATTGCTCCCCCACAATGTTTGCTGGTACTGACGATATGGTGGGGCCCAGTCGTCAGTGGTGCCCTGCTGAGGTCAGGTGCAGCTGGTTGGGAAGCAATGCCTAGACAAACTACCACCGTGAAGGCCGGAAAGCGTGTTAATAAGGCAGTGGAAATAAAATACAGGTCGTTGGAAATTGAATGCATTCAAAGGTTATGTTCGTTAACATTATTGGTGTCTTTCAATTTTTGCTTGTTTTATCTTAGGTTTAGCAGCTGTCCGCATCTGGATGGTGGGGCACAGCCTCATGCATTGGGCTGGCATCAGTGCACGGCAGTCCGGATTGGGACCGGGTCTTGGCTTTCCTCCACATGTGCAGTTGCCTTGGCTGTCCAGACGGGGAATGCGCCGGCCAGAATTCCTGCCACTGATCCGGAGGCAGGTGCTGCTGGAAGGGCCGCCCACTGCTGTTGGGGTGCAGCTGGGTGAGAACGACCTGGTTTCCATGGACTGTTTTTTCACCACGTGCTGCAATTTTGGGTGACCTGGAGAAGCTGCGGGCAGTGGTGCCGACAGCAAAAATATTTTGGTCAAAGCTTTTGCAACGATGTGTTTGGAAGGGTAGTCGTTGCCCAGCTGCCACTGAAAGGGCCAGGAAGCGCATCAATTCTGCTGTGTCTAAAAAGATCGTTGAGCTGGGTGGAGATGTGATTTTTTCACCCTGAGATTCTTTTTCAGGTGCCATCCTTTTTCCGAGCTGATGGCGTGCACCTTTCTGCTTCTGGGAATGAGGCTTGGATAGGTGCGGTGGTGGCCAAGCTGAGGTCTTGGCTGGGGCTGTGAGTGGTTTGGCGGTGAGCTGTGGGCTCCATGGCGGTTAGGCATTGGTTAAATTGGTTCTTGGAGGGGTAAGTGCCTATCCCTCCAAATGATGCGGAAAGGGAATTCCGTTAAAGGAATCCAGGGGCTTGCCATTCTTTTCGTCCTTGTCCCCGGAGTCGGACTTGGGCCGTGCAAGCCCCACAGGAACATGAGGGTGAGAAGTGAGGGACTGTTGCCCAGCTCCATTTCCTCACCCAATACTTGTTTCCCACGCTGGCTTCCGCCGGAGTCCGGAAGGCCAGCTCTGTCCCTGAGGGCAAGGACAGATAGTCATAACCAATGCCTAAGCAACCACTCACATTTTTTGTATTTTGAATAAAGTTGTGGCCAAAATTATGCCAAAAACCTTAAACAAAAATTGATGTGTGAAGTGTGAATTTTTTTTGGGGGTGGCATTGTGGGACTCAACACGCAAAGCGTGTTCTCCCTAACAGAGAGCACGTGTTGCGGTTGGGGGAACAAGCCACCCTGCAGTGACTAGGCAAATTTGGTAAGGAACCCAAGCCTTTAAGTGGTTAAATTTGGGTTGCTGGGGAGTTTTGATTGTTGCCAATTTGGAGGAGGGGTAAGAGTCTTTAAATACAGGGGCCAGACGTTGGACGTCCTCTTGGCCGTTTTGCACCGGATCACCCGCCCTCCCTCCCTTTTATAGGGTGGTTTTTCTTGATCACTTGACCTTGCTATGCCTGTCATGGGGTCGTCCGCCTTGGAGCGGGGGCCTGGTAGGAATTTTGCCATTTGGCTGATTGGCTGGTGCCATTTGGTTTTTGCCTACTGCGTAGCAAATCGTCACAACTTGTAAGGTTGGCGGTTAGGCATTGGTTAAATTGGTTCTTGGAGGGGTAAGTGCCTATCCCTCCAAATGATGCGGAAAGGGAATTCCGTTAAAGGAATCCAGGGGCTTGCCATTCTTTTCGTCCTTGTCCCCGGAGTCGGACTTGGGCCGTGCAAGCCCCACAGGAACATGAGGGTGAGAAGTGAGGGACTGTTGCCCAGCTCCATTTCCTCACCCAATACTTGTTTCCCACGCTGGCTTCCGCCGGAGTCCGGAAGGCCAGCTCTGTCCCTGAGGGCAAGGACAGATAGTCATAACCAATGCCTAAGCAACCACTCACATTTTTTGTATTTTGAATAAAGTTGTGGCCAAAATTATGCCAAAAACCTTAAACAAAAATTGATGTGTGAAGTGTGAATTTTTTTTGGGGGTGGCATTGTGGGACTCAACACGCAATAATACCAATATGATAAAATACAATGAAATAGCAATAGAACAAATTGCTTTGCATACAAGGCATTCCAGCTTCCATCTCTGGTATCTCTAGGTAGGCAATTGAGAGCAGTTGCTGGTTAGAGTAGACAAGGCTGAGCTAGATGGACTAATATAAGGCAGCATCTTATGTACCCTTTCCCAACACTCCTAAAATATTGCAGATGGCAGGGTGAGAGTGAGTGGCTTGCCTAAGGCCACCTGGCAGAGGAAACATTTGACCCAGGCATTTCTCGATCTTAAACTTTATGCTACAGCAGTTCTAAACATCTGCCTCGAAGGACGACATCCATCTTGTTACATATATAAATAAAATTTATACACTGGAGAGTTGGCTTTGATCACTCTGTTTTTGGTGTTTCCCAGCTAGAAATACTCTTTGGTGTCCCATGCTGGCCCTTGCTTTAGACTAGATTTACTTGGAATAAATCTCTTGTTTTCGGTTATTCCTGAGAGAAAGCGAAGCTATTTTGGTCTTGCATGCTTGATCTCCTTACGGAGGAACTTGCCGTTGGTGTAATTACAGTGTATAGCCTAACTAGATATCACACAGGTGTCAAATTCTGAAACTGCGTGTTCCTCAACCTGCTGAGTCATTGTTCTGGCACCGGGAATCTTTCCCCCTTCATTGACTGCTAATTATTCATGTACAGCATCATAAAGTATTGTGCCACTATTACTATACAGCTCAAGCTGGTTTATCCCATTTAACAACCAGCAAGGGATTCAGGAGCGAGAGAAGTCATTAGGATGGGATTTAAAAAAACACACACACAAAGGAAATATTTTCTTCCAAGCAAAATATGCTGAAATGTGTGTCTCTAAATTTATAACTGGTATAAATCAAAAATGTGAGAAGTGTAAAGGTGTCATAACTTCATCGTCAGAGAAATTGCTTGGAAGCCTGGTGTTGGAGCCAATGGGATGTTATGGAGAGTGCCAAACCTAAAATTTAGTAACTAATAATGATATGTGAGGCATTATTATTTGTTACTATTGTATATATTTTTGTGTTTTTATATGTAAACTTCCCTGTGATCCTTGGATGAAGGCCAGTATAGAAATGGATGATGGCCAGTATAGAAATCCAATAAATAATAAATAACTAGGACGGTTTGGGTTCAACAAGGAATGAAGGTAAGCAGATGGCCTTGGATTGCCATCATCTCTTACCTAACTTACCTAAAATGGGATTGATAACACCGTCATGGATTCCTGACATCCTTGGAGGAAGGATGAGATCCAAAATGTAGATGGATGCTTCTGCTGTGTGGAAGAAAAACTTCAAGCGGATTAGAAATAATTATGTAATGCTGGCATGTAAATTAAGTACTCAAATTGCAATGCCAAATGCACTTACCTAAGGGTAAGTGCCATTTAGAAAGTGAATAAGGATCCATAGGAGCAGACAACTGTGAGTCACTTGTCTAATGCTGCCATGTCAATCACCATTTTTTAAAAATTCTTTTTTTTAATGCATGACGCTCTCACACGTATGTACCTTTTGAGCATTTGTTTCTGACTGTTTCCAGTAACATGTTCAAGAGTGACACACCAGACTGATTTGGGAACTAATTGACTGAAGTCCTAAGGGAAAATCATCATAATAAAATCCACCCTCACATCTGGAAACTAGGTCAGTTGATGCTCCTGTCAGTTGCTGAGTGAGACCACTGTGTGTGTGTGTGTGTGTGTGTGTGTGTGTGTGTGTGTGTCTTGGAGTCAAGAATTCATAGCCTGTATTTCCCATGAGGCAGAACAGTGGGGTCTTTCATGTTGGGATGTGAATAGATGCTAGGAAAGGATCTATTTATTAGACGTTATTATGGCTCAACTGTGAAGGGGGGAGCTTGGGAATTGGGAGGCTGGGTGGGAACGTGTTTGGATGGAAACTTTTACAGTGGTACCTCAGGTTACATACGCTTCAGGTTACATACGCTTCAGGTTACAAACTCCGCTAACCCAGAAACAGTGCTTCAGGTTAAGAACTTTGCTTCAGGATGAGAACAGAAATCGCGTGGCGGCAGCAGGAGGCCCCATTAGCTAAAGTGGTGCTTCAGGTTAAGAAAAGTTTCAGGTTAAGTACGGACCTCCGGATCGAATTAAGTACTTAACCTGAGGTACCACTGTATTTAATCCATGCCAGAGATGAAAGTGGGGCTCCTATACCCCCCTCATTATAAGCCTCTAGATTTGTATCTGAACCCCAGAAGTATAGCTTTGCTAGTACCTCTAGCATTTAATAGAAGAGTGAGTTAGAGCATTCCGCCCCTTATTAGTATCTCAAAAAAAAAAAAGACATAAAATTGGTAGTTGTCTCTACCTTCAGAACAAATAGATGATCTTTCTGTAAAGGATACTTTTGTGGCCTGATCTTATATGAGTTTATTCAGAGGTTACGTCCCATTTTGTTCAATGGTCCCTCCCCCACCATACACACAATGTCAGCGTGCACAGGATTACAGCACTAGTTCCCATGTCTAGATTGGTTTGAAGATAATGTGAGCTAAACGTTCCCAGGCTGAGTGGCACTGATGCTGGGGGTTATTACATAAGTGCTTGACTGCAAGCACATTTTGCATCTCAGTCTACGTTACTGAGCCTCGGCAGGGCCAAGTCACATGATTGCCAGGCTCATGGTAATCACACCAAATTCCTGAATGTGTCAGCTCATTGTGTGCGGCTGAGCTGGCATATGCAAGGTTAAGCTTTTCATAACCCACTGCAAACTCCCCCCCCCTTTTTTTAAAAATGGTATTTGCTGTGTTGCGAAAGCTTAATCCTGTTCATGGCAGAGGCTGTGTTACATCATGGGGCACCCATCCCATGGCCTCAAACACTATTGATCTCTGGCCCTGCCCTGCTTCGAATGGGACCTGATCTGCAGCCTCCTTGCATTCTTCCCGCCACTCGCAAATTCAGGACTTAGATGACCTTTACACAATAGCCATTTAGTTTACACTATCCATACTGGGATAGCATGGATCAGGGAGGAAATACAATCGTTTTATGGGGCGGAGCAAAAGGACCTTCTTTGGAGGTCTTTAAGCAGAGGCTTGACAACCATATGTCAGGAGTGCTCTGATGGTGTTTCCTGCTTGGCAGGGGGTTGGACTCGATGGCCCTTGTGGTCTCTTCCAACTCTATGATTCTATGATTCTATGAGTGACAAAGATGCATGAGATTCTCTATAGGAATCCCACCCACAACAACACCAGACTTCCTGACAGTAGAGGTTTGGCAGGAATCATACCTGCCTTCTTTGAAACATGGCTTAAAAACATTGTCCTTTGAAATGTAAATTTACTTTTAACCAACCAGTATTTATTTTGCTGATGTGTTACTAATGTCTTCATTGTCTTAACTTGTATGGTTTATACTGCCTTCTCATATATATATATATATATATCAAACGAAAGTGTGGTTTGTAAATCTTGCATATAATAGGAATACAAGAGCGTCATCAGTCTGTTTTCATTGGCCTCTTTCCAATGTTGCAAAGGCAGCGGCGGAGGGAGGTGGCTCTCAGTAAACAGTGTGACGATGTGGCAGCGGGGGGTGGGGGTGGGAGAGAAGCAAGTGAGGGCAGGTTAAGACTGCATGGCAGTTTTAGTCCTCTGGTGACTGACAGGAGGGGAAAAGGAGGATTTGGGGAGGAGGCAGATAGAACTGTCTGGGAGTAAAGGGGACATTTGGAGGAATGAGAGGGAATATTGGGGGGGGGCAGAGGTAGGTGTGTGACAATTGTAGGCTGCTTGTGCTGGAGGAGGAAGAAATCTGGAGAGGTGGAGGAACTCAAGAGGAGGCAGGTGGAGGTGGTTGGGTTAAAGGGGCATTTGCAGTGCTACAAGAGCCAGTGTGGTATAGTGGTTAAGAGCGGTAGTCTCGTAATCTGGGGAACCGGGTTCGCTTCCCCGCTCCTCCACATGCAGCTGCTGGGTGACCTTGGGCTAGTCACACTTCTCTGAAGTCTCTCAGCCTCACTCACCTCACATAGTGTTTGTTGTGGGGGAGGAAGGGAAAGGAGAATGTTAGCCGCTTTGAGACTCCTTCGGGTAGTGATAAAGCGGGATATCAAATCCAAACTCTTCTTCTTCTACTACAGAGGAGCAAGAAGGGGCATCAGAAGGAATGAAGGGGAATATGTGTCAGAGGCAGGTAGGTTCTGGAGAGGGTTGTGTCTTTGATAAATGGCTGAAGGAGGTTTAAAGGAAGATCTGTAGAAGAGGAGGGGTGTGTGTGTGTGTGTGAGTGAGGGGGAGAGAGAGAGAGAGAGAGAGAGAGAGTGTCCCCTGCAATGAGATTTCATATTTAGACTAACTGTGGCACCACCTCTGTGACCCTCTCTCCTCCATATGCTTCCCTGCTTCTATTTTGTAGTCACAGAGAGTGGAAAACTGAATGAGTCACTTCCATGCATGGAAGGGAAGGAGGATCACATTTGACGTAATGCCAAAACGTTGCATATTCATACAGATCCCTATAGGCACTTGCTCAATAATTCGTCACTCCTATAATCTCTAAAATCAGGGGAGATGCAGTGGGGGAATATTGCACATACTGATGGATTCATATAGGGCTGTTTTTAAATTGGCTTTTACTGTTGCAATTTCTTTGAGTCTGACTTGCGCAGGAAAACCGTGTCCTATGTTTTTCAAAGACACAGAGATTTGTGCCTTAGTTTATCGGTTGAGTGCAATCACTCCCCTAATTCTCTATGAACACATTCAAGGAGCACAACTGTTTCACATCACATATCATTGCTGGAAGCCTACCATTTAGACCTCTATAAACCAAACACGATGAATATAATGGGCATTCCCGCAGAGCCAAGGTAAAGTAGTTTATATATGTGTGTGTGTGTGTGTGTGTGTGTGTGTGACTGTTGAGAAACGCTCCAAAGAGATCATTGAAAAGGGCAGATGAATGCCTGGCATTCTCATTCAATACACCTTTTCCCTGCTTCCAGAGGGCTGCTGCCATTTTTTTCACCTAAAGAGCCTCCGATAATGGGGGAAAAAACCATATCTATCAATAGAGAAGCGCGTCTTTGAGCATGCAACACAACTACCAAAGATACAACTGAACTCCTCTGCAAAGTAAAGAGGTCATGTAAGTTAATTATGTCATTTCCTTTCCCATTTTATAAGAAATAAAGTTGCCATGGAGACTGACTAGATATAGAATCCCACTTTCATGACTAAAACAACTATGAGGAGAGAAGTAGGTGGAAGCACAATGCTTGTTTTGCACAATGCAACAAAAAGAAAGAGCAACCTCTAGGACCTTTTTCAAAGGGAAGACATTGGGGGTGGGGAGACTTTTCAGCACATGCAAGAAGTCTATTATCTCTGGCTATACTCAGTCTTACTGTTTCCAGTCTGGAATGATAAATAGTAACATACTCTCCAAGGCACATGTTTTAAGATGTGGGCAGATATCAGGGTTTCAGCTATTTCTCCATCAAAAAAACCCCTCATCCAGCTAACCAGTTTATGTATTCCCACCCCAGAAATATATCTTGGCTAGTGTTATGCTGAGATCTGTCCTCCAATTTCACAAAGCTTTCTTCCCTTGCAAAAGATGCTTTCATTTTTTTTCCATTCCTAATTCTCATGGAACATAGAATTGTAGAGTTGGAGGGGAACCCGAGGATCATCTAGTCCAACCTCCTGCAATGCAGGAATCTCAACTACACCATACAGGACAGATGGCCACGCAGTCACTGTTTAAAAACCTCCAAGGAAGGAGAGTCCACGTGCCGAACGGCAATATCTTCAGTTACAACATTTGTTGGTGTTTATTTATGGACCATCTGCTTTGAGTGCTTCAGCATCTCCTATATTGTTGGAGGAAATTATTATATCCTTACAGAAAGTCAAACCCATAACTGTTGTTTATAAATGCTTAATGGACCTTTGAGGAACTTAGAGAGTTGTTGAATAGGGAATTAGAAGTATTACACAGCCTAAACAAAATTTGCCTTAGAATTTTTATCTTTAGGATTGAAATTGGGACTGATCCAGCAGAAATTAACATCATGGGTATAGTGGACTCCACAAGATCTGTATAGAAAGGCACTGTCCATTGCAGATAGATTCTGGACATTAGGGCTGCCATAAGTCCGGAAAGTGGGTGGCGCTGTGGTCTAAACCACTGAGCCTCTTGGGTCTGCCGATCAGGTCAGCGGTTCAAATCCCCACTATGGGTTGAACTCCCATTGCTCTGCCCCAGTTCCTGCCAATCTAGCAGTTCAAAAGCATATCAGTGCAAGAAGATAAATAGTGGGAAGGTAAATGTCGTTTAAGGGACACGGGTGGCACTGTGGGGTAAACCACAGAGCCTAGGGCTTGCCGATCAAAAGGTCGGCGGTTTGAATCCCTGTGATGGGGTGAGCTCCTGTTGCTCGGTCCCTGCTCCTGCCAAACTAGCAGTTCAAAATCATGCCGTGCAAGTAGATAAATAGGTACTGCTCTGGCGGAAAGGTAAACAGCGTTTCTGTGCGCTGCTCTGGTTCGCCAGAAGCGGCTTAGTCATGCTGACCACATGACCCAGAAGGTGTACGCTGGCTCCCTCGGCCAGTAAAGCGAGATGAGCGCCGCAACCACAGGGTCATCCGCGACTGGATCTAACGGTCAAGGGTCCCTTTACCTTTACCTTTTAAATGTCATTTCCGTGTGCTCTGGCTCTTGTCATGGTCCTCCATGAACCAGAAGCAGTTTAGACATGCTGGCCACATGACCCAGAAAGCTGTCTGTGGACAAACGCTTGGTCTGAAAGCAAGATGAGTGCCACAACCCCATAGTTGCCTTTGACTGGACTTAACCATCAAGGGATCCTTTACCTTTTAACTTTTACCTTTATGTGTGGTCAATCGAAAAACTTTTGGGGTGTCCTAGTTTTTACTTGGCAGGTGTAATGCTGAATATGCCTAATGGAGCTACATGATGAGGGATAGTCCAGTGATATACTGCATTCTTTTTGGTCTGAAGTGGGCTGTCCTTAAGAAATTTGCATTGGTGAAATCCTTGATATTTGCAGACGCTCATGATCTTTTAAGCTATATTCCCACAGTATGGGGTTTAATGCCAGGATAAAAAAGTGGATTTTGCAAGCCCTTATGGCCACTAAGAGACTTATACTTTCAGCCTGGAATGATAAACACCTGTCATCTATCACACAATGGCCTGAGGAACTCAACGCCTTGGATACATTTGAACATATTTCTTCCAGAAATCCACTTCATGTGGGTTTCTATTGGGACACCTGGAGGGCTTTTATTAACCTTTATGTTTAACCCAAGATGGATGCACTGATTGTTATTGCACCCTTAATGTGAGCCGATGGTGGTGTTATTATTATTCTTTCTTTTTCTTCCATTCATTCTCTTTCCTGTTCATTTTTAATCCCTTTCCCCTTTTTCTTTCCCCTTTGTTAAATTTGCAAATAAAAAAATTAATAGAAATTTTTAAAAAACCAAAAAAGAAAGAAAATGCAGAGGATTTGGGCGTATGTGCACACTAGAGTAGAGCTCATTTAACTGCGGGCCTTTGACAATAAAGTAATTGAAATTATTTTAATTCTTATCATTCGTGTCATAGAGGGAGTCAAACGTGCTTTTTTCATTAAAATACGTGAATGATTAAATGGACTAATCCATGCATTTTAAAATAAAATTAGTTATTGGTCTGCCAGCGATCTTTGCAAAAAGTTAATAAGAGTGCCAACATTCAATGAGATTAAGATGCAGATTATATTTCTGTTGGTGTAGGGAAAAGATCTAACACCCACTCAGAAGACCCACTGGTTAAATGGAGCTTATTCCCAAATAACTATGCATATGCATAGCAGGGGTAGCCAATGTAGTGCCCTCCATATATTATGAAATTCGATTCCAATCATCCCTAGGTTTCATCGACTGGCTGGGTACAAAGGAGGCACCAGCTGGGGAAGCCCCAAGGGAACCCTGAGGGGAAGAACGCTCAGACCCAGGGGATTGGTGGTGGGATGATGATGAGTGGTCAGTGGGAGGAGAGGGAGCAGACTGGGAGGATGAGGTGTCAGAAGCTGAAGATGTAACAGGGTTTAGTGAGCAAGGAGAGGCTGTGGCAGAGAGCAGTCCAGAGGCAGAGGGAAAGTGGAGGCTGGAGAGGAATGGGGCCAAGAGGCAGACATCAGGCAGGTTGCTGAAGAAGCCAGGGAGTCTCCCCCTCCTGCTGTGACCAGCTCCCCTCCCCTTTGGTCTCCCAGAACACAAAGAGGAATGAAGAGGGCAGAGCAAAGAGAGACAAAACGAAGGAGCCTCAGGTTGCTTGGGAAGGACTTGACGGAGAAGGAATATAGTTGTGGGAAGGTGGGGACCTTCAATCCTCGCAACTGCCTCATTGGGACAAGATGTACTGGCAAGAGTTACTGGGCTCCTTAGGCCTGAGCTGTTTTGTTTCATGGAATAAAGAGTTAACTTCGCTGGCGCCTTGTGAGTTTTATTACTGACCTGACCCTGGCACCCGACTCTAATGCTAGGGTTGATGGGAATCTTAGTTAGCAGCAGTGCTTTTTTCTGGGGGAATGCAGGGGTACGCATACCCCTAAACATTTTGTGAATCTAATGGGAGAAGAAACCTTTTTTTTAAAAAAGTTTCTTCTTTAGCACGGTGAACTGTCAGTTCCATTGCTTCCCCCAATGGCGGCCTTATTTCCTGTCACGTTGTTTCCTGAGTCTCAGAAGGAAGCGAGCATTTAATGAGTGAAGTAGGAGTCAGAATCTAGCGTGGTGATTGGTCAGTTTCGTTGTTACCACCTCCTATGGCGGTTTCAGTCCCTTTCCCGGTGATTTTCTTGAGTCAAAATGAGAGTACCCCTAAGCATTTGTTTAGAAAAAAAGCACTGGTCAGCAGTATCTGGAGTATGTAACATTGACTGCCCCTGGTGTACAAGATTATATCCTAAATCTAGGGGCCATCATCATATATTTTAAGACCAATCTAAGTCTTCCCATGCTCCCAGAGCTGGAGCCAGACACAATAAAGAGTTGCCAGCTGACTCAGCATAACCTTGAGGTTTTCAGGATGCCAAAAAACAAAAACTGCAAAAAGAAAACAATGAAGGGGCAGAAAAGAACCCAAACTGTTCTATAATAATAAATGAATTTCATGGAATGTTTGTGTGTGTGTGTGTGTGTGTGTGAGAGAGAGAGAGAGAGAGAGAGAGAGAGAGAGGGAGAGGGAGAGAGAGATTGCTAATTGGGTGGGAGTGTGGAGCAGAGTGTGATGGCTGGAACAGGAGGACATGCACACAGAGGGTTGGATCCAGAATGAGTCATGTTTAGAGTAGACACATTGAAATAAAAGAGTTAAGCCTTAAGTTAGAACATAGGAAGAGCCTGCTGGATCAGGCCAATAGCTCATCTAGTTCAGCATTTTTTTCTCACAGTGGCCAGCCAGATGCCTGAGAGAAACCTGCAAGCAGGTTTCAAGCACAAAATCACTCTCCCCTCCTGTGAACTGGTATTCAGAAGCACTGCTTCCTTCAACTGTGGAAGTAAAGCATAGTCTAGTATCCATCAATAGCCCTCTCTTCCATTCATTCATTCATATATTGTATTGTAGGTAAAGGGACCCCTGACCATTAGGTCCAGTCACGGATGACTCTGGGTTTGCGGCGCTCATCTCACTTTATTGGCTGAGGGAGCCGGTCATGTGGCCAGCATGACTAAGCCGCTTCTGGCGAACCAAAGCAGCACATGGAAATGCCGTTTACCTTCCTGCCAGAGCGGTACCTATTTATCTACTTGCACTTTGATGTGCTTTGAACTGCTAGGTTGGCAGGAACAGGGACCGAGCAACAGGAGCTCACCCCATCGCGGGGATTCGAACCGCCAACCTTCTGATCGGCAAGCCCTAGGCTCTGTGGTTTAAACCACAGCGCCACCTCTGTCCCTTATTGTATTGTATTGCAGTGTATTAATACATATGCATGCACATATGTATAAATAGATAGATACACACATGCACACCAGTCTGCATCCTCCTAGGGGGAAACAATATTTGATAACAGGCTTTTAGGGGCATTAATTAAGCTGATTTAAATCCAGCTGGCTGAATCTGTTTCGAATGTCATTATATTTGCTTTGAATTAGAAAAAAAAGAAGACAAGATATGCTTCCACTGTACACCCTCATTTCCATTGACAGGCAGAGACTTTTTATTTTTTGCGGCTTTTCCGTTTTCTGTTTCCGAAAGCACATGATCATCCAGCTTTGGCCTCCTATTGATAACATTCTGAAGTGGCTGCAATTCTAAGCAGCACACCTGCCGATGCTATGTTTGCTTTTAACTGAAGTCCTGTTAGCCTGCCAGAGATAACATGAACAATTACGGATGCACAAATGGATTCTTGGGAAAGCTGAAGCTGGGACCAGGCATCGGTTAAAACAACCAAATTAGGTGACCTTGAACAAAGCATTTAGAGGGGAAGTTTCAAAGAGATGCCTTTGAGTGCTTGGTGTGTCTCTCTGTGTGTAAATAATTTGGCAGGGCAGCTTAAAATGCTCAGAAAACAAGGTTACTCTTCAAAGCATATCTTGGCCATCTGTTTTTTCTTTCTTTCTTTTTTAAATTGGATCTGTTTTTGGGTTGCTAAATCCATCTGGATACTCAGGCTTTAGTGGACTTTGGAGGCACTGAAATTCAGAGCTGGCTCCTTTCCAAACAGTCTAGGTCTGTTTCTGCTTGTCTGTTTCTCCTGCTGCTACTCTCCTATGCTTTTCAAGGTCATTTCATTAGTTCTCCCTTCTAGCACCTGCAAACTGTGGACACAGTGCAAAAAACTCATCAGCAGGTGTGAAACAATGGAAATCTTCTTAGCATTAACTAGAAGGTGCAGCTGACTGGGACACTCATTCTTAGTTGTTCCACGAAAAACAACTTTGGACTCAGCTATGATGATCTGAATGAGAGAATAGATGTTCTCACCCACCCTGAAACTTCCAAAATCCAACATTTGAACAATCAGCTTTCCAAAGTATCATTCAAAACCTGCCATTCAAATAGCAGATCTTCACTTTTATTCAGATTTCCGCTTTGAAAGTGTGCCAGGACCAGCAGCTTCCTCTATTGTGTAACGAAAAGAGCTAAATCCCTTTGAGTTAAATGAGACTTGGAAAGGGGTCAGTTCAGTGAACAGGATGCTGGGTGGTCCAGTTACAGAAACCATCATGTTCACAGCACGACACAAAACTTCACTGACTGCTGCAGGGAGCATATGTGAATAGCTGCCATAATGTAATGTGGGCTCATTTCGCAAGGGCAAGCTGGCGATTTTCACAAGCTGCTTTTTCTTAACCTCTCCGCTTCATTGTGAAGAAATGGAACGTTACTTAGCTACAGATCTCAAATGACAACCACATTATTTGGCTAACAGAGATATTTTCCCATGGACAAAACTTAACCGTGATCCTGTACTTGCTGGGCAAGAAAGGATCTTTTCTAAAATCCCTTTATTATGGAAAAGTGTCACGTTAGAATAAAAAGAAACGCTGCTGTAGCTATATCCTTTTGTTGCTACAATATCCTCAGTGTAAGATGCAAACATTAAGTTAACACACTTCCACACATAACAGCTGCAGGCAACTGGTCTCACCTCCTCTGTCCCTGCCCCACAGCTGTAATGGAGAATAGGGTTCTTAATAGCTCTGCAGCCAATCATGGCACACAACCAGAAGCATCATCCATGAAGCTCTGAGTTTGGCCATCAAGGCATAGGATATGGAGCTATGGCCCCACTGATGTCCCTAGAACTTAAAACATACTAGCAGAAATTTGGTGACAGCCAACGCTCACAGCTAAAGGGGAGTAGGATGATTGCTAGCACTTGAAGGCTACAGAGTTTCTAACCTTCCTCCATATATCTGCCTTTTGAAAAGCACCTTGATGAGATGAGCTATAAATGAATCACCGTATTTTTCGGTCTATAAGACACACCAGACCACAAGACACACTTAGTTTTTGGAGGAGAAAAACAAGAAAGAAAATATTCTGAATCTCAGAAGCCAGAACAGCAAGAGGGATCACTGCACAGTGAAGGCAGCAATCCCTCTTGCTGTTCTAGCTTCTGTGATAGCTGCGCAGCCTGCATTCGCTCCATAAGACGCACACATATTTCCCCTTACTTTTTATAGAGAAAAAATGAGTCTTATAGAGCAAAAAATACGGTAAACAAACAAACAAACAAACAAACAAACAAACAAAGTGGAAATTGTACTGGTTCAAATGCACCAGCAGGAGCACTGATATAGCATGTTCTAAAGGCAAGATTTTAGGCAATATTAGGCAGTAGCACCAGACAGACAGCCTCACATTTTATGGCGCATTTATCCTGGAAGCTGTCCAGCCAGTTCCTCTGCTTCAGGAGCAGAGAAAAGGGGAGCTCCGTGCTTGTGAAGTGAGTGCTCCACCTTATAACGCTAGCTTCTGTCTGTGTTCATCACCATATTTCTCAAGGTAGACCTCTGGGTAAACTTTACTTCCCAGGATTCCATAGGGAAGGAATGGGCTTTAAACATGGTGTTTATGTTCATCAACTGCCTCATCTTCCTGGGCAAAAATAAGTCCAGGCCCTTCTTGGACACTTTGAGTTTTGTGAGCCTGGTGTGCACACAGTAACATGCTTCCTGGGTGGGATGTGTGGCAGGTGGGATGAGGGGACACACACACACACACACACACACACACACACACACACACAAAGAACCTGCTGGATCAGGCCAATGTCCCATCTCGTCCAGCACCCTGTTCTCACAGTGGCCACTCAGATGCCTGTGGGAAACCAGCAAGCAGAATTTTACCACAAGAAAACTCTCCTCTCCTCTGGCTTTTCCAGCAGCTGGTATTCAGAAGCATTGTTGCCTCCAACTGGAGGCAGAACATAGTCATCATGTCTAATTGCTCTCTCCTCCATGAAATTATCCAATCCTCTTTTAAAGCCATCTAGGTTGGTGGCCATTACTGCTTCCTGTGGGAGCAAGTGCCATAAATTTAACTATGTGCTGCATGAAGAAGTCTTTTGTTTTATCTGTCCTGAATCTTCAACTTCCAGCTTTGCTGGAGAGAGCAGCAGGAGCAGCAGCAGCAGCAGCTAGACTGGGGAGAGGAGGACTTTGGTCTACTAACCTCTTCCCACTGCTCTCCACAACAGCTCAGCCACTTCTGTTCAGCCAGAAGCTGCTGATACAATCTCCCTGATGAGGCCTACCAATCTCAAGGAAGTGAAACTTTTTAGACTGTTTTCGTTGTTGCCTCATTTGCGTTTTCAGACCCAGAGACCTCCCCCCTAAATAAATTCACACTTGACTCAAATTTTAGTTTGGTTTTTGGCAGAATTTAGGCCACAACTTTATTGATTACAGAAAGTGAGTGGTTGCATAGGCTCTGGTTCAACTAGCTCCCTGCACTTGCAGGTAGCACTGACCCAGGGTTCCAGCATAGGTCAGCTAAGGGTGAACACCTGGATGGGCAAAAAGTTGGGAACAGACTATGTCCACCACCCAAATGTCCCCCTAAACTCAGGCACGGGCACAACTCCCTCTCAGGGGTTGACCAAACCATTTGAGTCCCTGGATTCCTTTAACGGAACACCCTTCACATAGGGAAGGCGAGACCGCTCCCCCTTCCCTATCACCTGAACCAGAGTCTATCCGCAACCTTACAAGTTGTGACGATTTGCTATGCGGCAGGCGAAACCCAAATGGCAACAGCCAATCAGCCAAGTGGGGAAATTCCTGCCGTGCCCCTGTCCCAACGACAGGTGACACACGACGGCATAGAAAGGTCAAAGCACAATGGCCTAAAAATAGGGAGAGGTGGGCGGGTGTTCTGAATGCACGCGCCAAAAGAGGAAGCTCTGGGTCACGTGCATGGGTATAAATAGGTCCCTCAATCCATTTGGACTGCGCCCCATTGGCCAGATTGAACCCAACATTGAGGGGCCTACCAATCGGGTGTTGTGGCTAACCAATCTTACCCACCCACAACAGGGGATTGGTCTCCAGGTCTCACCGCAACACGTGCCCTCTTTTAGGGAGGACATGATTTCACGATGTAAACTGCTCAGAGAAACTTTGTGTTGTGCATAAATATTCCAAATAGATCAATGACTCATTCAGTAAAAGAACTTTGAAAGTGACTGTCTCCAACCCATGCTTTCAAAAAAGAAATGTCTCACCTGAAAAGGGGCATTGTTTTTATTAAAAACACTGATTTCCTTTTTGCCTTTTTCATGAACTGCCAAGGACCTCATTCATCTTTATATTCCAGGCAGAGTTTCTCGTGGGTGTAACATTATTATTATTATTTTTTAAATTACTTTGCCTTCAAGGAGACTTGCCAATTCCATGGGACATCTATCAGCATGTGGGTGGAGTTTCAAACAGACAGATGCCTGTGGGAGGATTCTCTAGAATACATAGCGATAGAAAGAGACAAACAGGTCATTTTCTTGCTAATGTTGAATGATCTCCTCGCTCAGTCATTTTTGACTGGCAATTCCGCACTCCCTCATGCAAAATTGACAAGCAGACGGCGCAGTGGGAGTTGCATTATCGTTTTCTGGATTCTATTTCCTTTGCTCTTATTTAATTCATAAATAACATATTCCCTTTTGCTCAAATGAAGTCTCCATATTTAAAAATTCCTGAATAGTTTAGGATCCCTATGCTGTGTCACAGTGAACATCATTCTGGCGAAGGCAGTCCTAGTTTTTCAGAAAGGCCAAGTATCTTTATAGAAAAGGGAACTCTGGGAACTCTGGGAAGGGCTGTAGCTCAGTGGTAGAGCATCTGCTTTGCATGCAGAAGGTCCCAGGTTCAATCCCCAGCATCTCCAGGTAGGGCTCGGGAAGATTCTCTGCCTGAAGCCCTGAAGAGATGTTTCCTTCAGTACTGAGCCAGATGGACCAATGGACCAACTCATTATAAGGCAGCTTCCTATGTTCCTTATAAGCAGTTCAGTATCTGCGTCCATCAGCAGGTACAGGCAGGGATTCTACCACAAACTACTCTACAGGTGGGTGAGTGGCAGGCTAAAAACTAAATCCTGCGCATGCCTATGGCTGGGTGTAGTAGAGCTGAAATTCAGCATGGGCTAAATTTCCCCCATGGCCAGTCCCCGTGGCCACATTCCCCATGCACATCTTGGTGTGCATGGTAACTTCTAAGAAGGGCTATTGGAAAGACAATACTAGGCCAGTGTGGTGAAGCGGTTATAGTGTCGAATTAGGACCTGAGAGACCAGGGTTCAAATTCCCACCTGGCCATGAAGCTCAGTGCGTAACCTTGGGCCGGTCACTGCCTCTCAGCCTCACCTACCTCATCGGCTTGTTGTGGGGATTAAATGAGGACGGGGAGAAAGAACCATGTATACCTCCTAGAGCACCTTGGAGGAAAAGTTGGGCTATAAATGCAATAGTTTGATCTTGTATAAGGCTGCTTCCTTTCTTCCACAGCCACCTGCCCATAAGAAGAGCTCTGCTGGATCTAGCCCTTATCTAGACCTGCATCCTGTTTCCCATAGTGACCAACCTATGGGAAGCCCACATGCAGGTCACTAGCAAAAAAGCCCTCTACTGCTGTTTCCTCCTGGCAACTGGTATTCAGTGCCAAGCTACATGTAGTGGAGGACTTTGGACCTTGACATTTCAGTGGTGTCCTGAATTCCACGCCCCCTCACTTGTCACTTTCAGTTTTAGTCATTGTTGCAGCTCCCTCTGTGGCACCCTCTCGGCTCAGGGCCCACTACAGCCATGCCAGTCCCTAAATCTGTCTCTGCTACGTATGATACTGGAGGAAATGTATAGTCATAAACCTAGTGACCTTTGATAGCCTTATCTTTTCAGGTTTTCCAGCCAGTACAATGATATTACAGTGCCTTCATAGTTTGTCTTTCAGTGCTTCCAGTTTTGCCATTTATTGAACTTGCTGCCTTTGCCTTGCATGCTGGTGCTCCAGCTGTCTCCTTGTACGGGTGAATAAAGTGCCACCTCCATATCCTTCCCTATGAGAAAGTGTGTACATCGACCTTTTCTCAAAATCATGAAACAGAAGCTCAAATGCTGGTGTATTGAGCAATCATATTATTTATTATTGCTTTCTGATTTCTAAAACCTTCAGCTGACTACGAGAGCATGGATTGCAGCTGCTAAGGGAGATGCTGAAGAGCCAATTCACACATATTTTGATAACCTTATGAGTAATACAGTAAAACCTCTGGTGATGAAATCAGGAGGGTTAGGAATACAGGTATAAACCTGGCTTGCATGAAATGGAGATGATTGTGCAATGACTCACTAACTTGCTGCCAGCCGAGGGAATTATTTTGTGCCTCATTCTCATGTGTTGTGCTTTTTTTGCTTTTTAAGATCTGCAGTGAGTGAACCATTGCATATAGTCTCAATAACAGGTCTTAATTAAAGACCAGGATAAGCCCCAGGACCTAGAGACGCAGCCAAGAAACCTACTTTTAGTGTTGAGACTTAGTCCTGAAATATGTGGAACACATATTATTATCCGTGGAGTTCCTCTGCTATATGTAGAGTGCATTTAGGAACATAGGAAGCTGCCTCATATCAAGTCAGATAATCAATCCATCTCTCTCGGTACACCATCTGATAGTAGTTTTCCGAGTTTTCAGGCAGCTCTACCTGTAAATGTCATCTGGGATCTTCAACATGCAAAACAGCTGTTCTGCCGCTGAGCTGTGGACCTTGGGTTTTACCCAGCACTGCTGTTCTGGTTGTGCAACAGACTTATTTATTAAATTTGTATACCGCCCTTTGTAAATCTCAGGGCAGTTCACAACATAAAACTACAACATAACAAAACACAAAATACATAATAAAAATAAGAACTAAAGCAAAGCCTGGATGAAGAGGAACATTTTTTGCCTGCTGCCTAATGGTGTATAATGAAGGTGTGAGCTGAACCTCCCTGGGGAAAGTGTTCCACAAACAGGGAGCCACTACAGAAAAGGCCCTTCTTGTGTTGCCATCCTCCAGACCACTTGTGGAGGAGTCACACGAAGAAAGGAATCAGAGGATGATCTCAGGCTCCGGGTAGGTTCATATGAAGAGAGGTGGTCCTTGCAGTATTGCGGTCCTGAGCCATTTGAATTAGGCCCAGAAACTAAATAGCAGTCAGTGCAGTCGGGCCAGGATCCATGTAATATGCTCAAACTGTCTTGCCCCTAGCTGAAGTTTCTGAACCATTTTCAGAGGCAGCCCTATGTATAATGTGTTGCAATAATCTAACCTATAGGTTACCAGAGTATAGACAACAGTAGTTAGGCTTGCCCTGTCCAGATAGGGGTGCAGCTTGGACACCAACTGAAGCTGATGTAAGGCACTGTGACCCACTGAGACCATCTGAGCATCAAGTGACAATGGAGGATCGAGGAGTATCCCCAAGCTATGTACCTACTCCTTCACAGGGAGTGTAACCCCACCAAGAGCAGCAACCTCCCATCCATCCATGCCCACTAATAATGCCTCAGTATTATCTGGATTGAGCTTCAGTTTACTGGCTCTCATCCAGTCCATTACTGAGTCAAGACAACAGTCCAGCACATCCATTGCCTCACCTGCAGATGTAGCCCACATCCAGCGCTCCATTGGACTGCTTTACATACATTTATGCACAAGATATCTTTCATTCGATGTCTGTACTGGGCTGAGTAAAATCCATTGCAGCAGACCAGATTCTTTCCATCCTCAATAAGCTTTGGGATCAGGCCAGTTATGAACATTCATAACATTCAGTATCATCATGGTCATAAATTCACTGAACATGTTCAGCATGGGATTTTGAAATGCTGACAACTCAGTCATACCTAAGCTAATTTTCCACATGAATATCCAAACTTCACAGGAGGGCTATTCTACAAGAGCTTGTGACATTTTATTTCCTGATATATCAAAGAAGTGCCTTTTTAATCATGGAAAAATGCTTTCCCCCATTCTTCGGCATATTATTCTTTCCTTCTTGAAGATGGACTTTTGTTTTCAGTCAGGATAACAAGGTCAACAGTAAGTTGTAGATTGCATGCAGAAGACTACAGTATCCATCATACAACATCTTCCTTGTTCTCTTGGGCTGCTTGATTATGTATGAAAAACGAACCAATTCTACTTAGCGATCCCCCTCATCCAATTAAATTGTGCAGGGAAGCATTGTCGGGTCACTCTTCTTAGCATCACCTTTTCTGTCATGTCCTTGTCACTCCATCTGCACACCTCTCACATGTTGTAAGGGTGACTTACGATCTTCTAAATCAAATTGGCTGTTATAGGTTTTACATTCATGAAAATGTTGTGAGATGTTTTCTTTTTTCATTGGTTATCGTCCCTTTGATCACTTTGCCTGACCTTACAGAGTCTACTGTCTGGAATACAAGCATGAGTCAAACAGTTGTCACTCACACACAGCCAATGAGGTGAAGTGGTTGGAATTGGGCAGGTGGGTGTGCGATCAGGACTTGTGGCCCTCCAGAAGTTGTTGGGGTCTCAATCATTCCTGTCTGTCAGGCTTCGGGGAATTGGCTCCTCCCCGCCCCCAGTATCAGTAGATAAGAAGATCAAATGAAAGGAACATTTTATCAGTTAGAACCTTTAATAACCATAGCGCAAGAACAAAGAACACATCTCTTAGAAATGGCAGTGCTCCCAATTAAGGGACACTTCCCCCTCCATCCCTATTAATCTACGTCATGTAATCTGAGCTCGTACCCTCTGTGTTTTCTGTTATGACACTTTCTGAGCTCTCTTTGACTTTGGAGAAGTGGCATGAATGCTATCCAGCGACTGTGAATCTGTTAACTCTCTCTCTTCTGTTAGCTGTTCCTCATCCAGTATTTCCCAGCTTCTGCCTTCTGAACTATGCCCCTCTGCAAACCACTGTTCCAAATCTATTCTGTCCTCCTCCTCCTGAGAAGATTCAGGATCAGGATCAGGGGGAGCAGAGGCTCTCACCACTCTTCTTCAGTGCAGCCCTCCTCAGCACGGTCCCTGACACTGACCATTGGCCAAGCTGGCTGTTGGAAGTACAGGTTCTCCACGTGTAAATGAAGGTAAATGATGAAGACAGGTACCAAAAGACACAAAACATGGGCATCATTATTAGATAATTTGGATCAACCTGATAATAATATCCTGCAAATGTTTGAGGATTACAACCTTTTCAGACATAAATGGAGTAACTACGTACACAAATAAAGACTTTTGAATACCTTAGGCTGCCATTCTTCATACTAACTTGCCTATATTCTTAGGAAAATTGCCAAGAGGAGGAGGCAGATCTGGGGATTAATTTTCTCTCTCCCTTGCACATGTAACATTAAACAAATATGCAAACAAGAATTAAATGAAATCTTTTCCCTTCTGCTAACAAACTGGAACTGTTTAAGGCACTGTAATCACAATTTGAAAACCCACAGACTCTGGAAAGGCTATGCTCTCAGGACCACAGCCATTAAAACTTTCACACTATTTATTGATTGTTGCTGGTATTGTTATTTTGCTGAAACAATGAAAACCTTCAGTTTTCACGATTTCCAATTCTTGTTACTTATTTCTACCTTAGACACCACTGAACCGAGTGAAGATTCCATTCAGAGCTCCCAGATATGGTGGCAATTATAGCTAGCAGATTTGAGAAGAATAAATATTACACTTGGCTTACAAAAGGGTAAGAGCTGAACTTCCTCGTTCTTGAATAAAATGATCTGAAGGCAGCAAAAGAGCCACTGACGTGGCTGACACCTGTTCACACCCACGATTGTGTTGTGAGCTCCATCCCAATTCCAGGCATTCATGGGGGGCAGTGGAAAGAAAGAGAACTCCTGGTGGGCGGCAAATAAATGTTATGAATGAAGGCTCCACCCCGAGCTTTCCATGCATTCAGATTTTTATGTGGCAGCTCCAAAGTGAAGTCTATAATTTTAAAAACAAACACCTGAGCTATGACAAATGTTTATTTAAAGTGCAATTTAATAGATGAAATGTTATAGCGTTTGTACAGTGTTTTTATATGTTGCCGTATAACAAATGTCAACAAGCATACAAATTCTGATTGTGGGCAAGAGCTGTTAATGTGTCCCGAGCAATAGATATTGCAGGGCAGGTGAATCTTCAATAATGTGTTAGGGATCTTGGGCAGAAATAATATACTTGTTTGTTTGTTTAATGTAAAGGCTGCCTTTCTGGGCAAAGCCCTCTTGAGGATGGCTTATATGAACATAAAACTACAATATTCCTTCTCAACAAAGCTGAGGTCAAAAATGGGTCCCAATCCAGCCCATTCACATAAAACTGAAAAGTATTTGCAACAGGCAGTAATATAACCATACAATAGTGAGAAATTTAGCCCAGCATAGCTCAGTCAGTAGAGCAGGAGACTCTTTATCTCAGGGTTGGGGGTTTGAGCCCCACGTTAGGCAAAATGTTCCTACATTGCAGAGGGTTGTACTAGATGACCCTTGTGGTCCCTTCCAACTCTATAATTCTGTGTTTCTGTCTTTGCATCTTGGCCAAGAGCAACTTGACACAAATGGGGTTTCAAGACCCATTAAAAGCCAGAATGGGTAGTGCCAGCTATAGATCCATTGGGGGGCAGTTTCACAAATATGAGCCACTACTGAGAACATTCTGTTCCTGCCCATCTGAAGCGTCTGAAGGCTGGAGCTACAAGCAGGGCCTCTGAAACTCATGTCAGAGTCTAGACCAGGGGTAGTCAACCTTTTTATACCTACCGCCCACTAATGCATCTTTCTTGATGGTAAAATTTCCTTACCGCCCACCAGTGCTCGATGGAAGAAACATTCAGCTTGTGCCATAGAACCCTCTACTGTCCACCTAGAATCCTGAAATGCCCACTAGTAGGGACCAGGTTGACAGCCCCTGGTCTAGACAGTTTCACACATACATAACTTCTCATGCTCCCAGTGGTGTGCTGTTGCTCCTCCTGACCTTCAGCTAGTTGTGTTGTTGTTTACGGGGAGGTAAGAAGGGGAAAATCTGGCATGGTGCAAATGCACCAGTAGGAGTGCTAGGTTGGCTCTGCTTGTGCATCAGTCCCCCCAGACTTGCTGCCACCTCCTCTCGATCTACCAGTAAGCAGCAATGACACAACTGACTGGAGGACTGAAGACACTCCACTGTCCACCACTCAGTGCCGGATTTACATATAAGCTAAACAAGATATAGCAAAGGGCCCCACTCTCTTGGGGGCCCCAAAAAAATTTAAAGGAAAAAAACTGGATGTACATTTCCAAAATATAAGATAAAAAACAAATAAAATAAAACCTACATACAGCAACAGTGTTTTGTGTTGTAAGTAATGGGCCCCGCCTGCTAGCCGCTCCCTAATATAACACTGGTTTGCTCATTTCTATATATAGGGTGCCTACATTCTGCATGGACTGGTTGCATGACAACATGTAGCATGCAGCTGCAGACTGCAGTGCAGGACAGTTGAATGTAGTTCAAGCTGTTGTACCTGTTATTTAATATTAAAGAGTGCTTGTAGACTGACAACATATTTTGATATGTGCAAATGGCTTTAGATACCTATTAGGTCCATAAATTAGGTCAGCAGTTCAAATCCCCACGACAGGGTGAGCTCCCGTTGCTCGGTCCCTGCTCCTGCCAACCTAGCAGTTTGAAAGCACGCCAAAAAGTGCAAGTAGATAAATAGGTACTGCTCTGGTGGGAAGGTAAATGGCGTTTCTGCGCACTGCTCTGGCTTCGCCAGAAGTGGCTTAGTCCTGCTGGCCACATGACCTGGAAAAACTGTCTGTGGACAAACGCCGGCTCCCTCGGCCAGTAAAGCGAGATGAGCGCTGCAACCCCAGAGTCGTTTCCGACTGGACTTAACTTTCTTTTTTTTTTTAAAATAAATTTTTATTAATTTTCCAATACATATTAAATAACAATACAAAACAATACAAAAACAAACAAACATATAAACATGTATAATTTCTTAACCTTCTTTTCCTTAAACCTTCTTTCAACGACTTCCCCATACCTCCTTTTTCTGCATCCTTGTTTTAAATTTTTTCAGCAACCCCTAATTTTATTTACTTATAGCAGTTCCTTTAAATCCTTTTTCCCATATCCAATTGTTTATCGCTGCAATTCTATTTCGCATTACTCAGAACATTTTAGCACTCATTAATTTTACAACAGTTCTTAAGGTAAACTTTAAATTTCTTCCAGTCTTCTTCCACCGTCTCTTTCCCTTGGTCTCGGATTCTGCCGGTCATCTCAGCCAGTCCCATGTAGTCAATCACCTTCGTCTGCCATTCTTCCAGTGTGGGTAGTTCTTGTGTCTTCCAGTACTTTGCTAAAAGTACTCTTGCTGCTGTTGTCGCATACATAAAAAACATCCTATCTTTCTTTGACACCAATTGGCCTACCATGCCCAAGAGAAAGGCCTCTGGTTTCTTCGCAAAAGTGCATTTAAGCACCTTTTTCATTTCATTATAGATCCTTTCCCAGAAAGCCTTAATCTTTGGGCATGTCCACCAAAGGTGATAAAAAGTACCTTCAGTTTCATTACATTTCCAGCATTTGTTATTGGGCAAATGGTAAATTTTTGCAAGCTTGACTGGGGTCATGTACCACCTATAAATCATTTTCATAATATTCTCTCTTAAGGCATTACATGCCGTAAACTTTATACCGGTGGTCCATAACTGTTCCCAGTCTGCAAACATAATGTCATGTCCAATGTCCTGTGCCCATTTAATCATAGCTGATTTAACCATCTCATCCTGTGTATTCCATTTCAACAGCAAGTTATACATTCCTGACAGATTCTTAGTACTGGGTTCCAAAAGCTCTGTTTCTAATTTCGACCTTTCCACCTGAAAGCCAATTTTCCTGTCCTGTTTAAAAACTTCATTTATCTGGTAATAATGGAGCCAATCTCTTACTTTGGACTTCAATTTCTCATAACTTTGCAATTTAACTTTTCCCTCCTCATACTCTATAATTTCCCAATATTTCGGCCATTTAGATTCCATGTTTAATTTTTTCACTTCCTTAGCTTCCATCGGTGACAACCACCTGGGTGTTTTGTTTTCCAACAAGTCTTTATATCTAATCCATACATTATATAGGGCTTTTCTAACAATATGGTTTTTGAAACCTTGGTGGATCTTGACCTTGTCGTACCATATATATGCATGCCAGCCAAATCTATTATTAAACCCTTCCAAGTCCAAAATATCTGTATTTTCAAGAAGCAGCCTGTTTTTCAGCCAGCAAAAAGCCGCTGATTCATAGTACAATTTTAAGTCCGGCAGGGCAAACCCCCCTCTTTCTTTTGCGTCAGTTAGTATCTTAAATTTTATTCTGGGCTTTTTGCCCTGCCAGACAAATCTAGATATATCTTTTTGCCACCTCTTGAAACAATCCATTTTGTCCACAATCTGCAATGTTTGAAACAAAAATAACATTCTCGGCAAGACATTCATCTTAATAACAGCAATTCGGCCTAACAAGGAAAGTCTCAAACTTGACCATATTTCTAAATCTTTTTTCACTTCTGCCCAACATTTCTCATAGTTATCTTTAAATAGATTCACATTCTTAGATGTCAAATTTATCCCCAGGTATTTCACCTTCTTTGCTATCAATAAACCAGTATCATTCTGGAATTTCTCTCTTTCTGCACTTGTTAAATTTTTATCCAATACTTTCGTTTTCTGTTTATTCAGCTTAAAGCCTGCTACTTGACCAAATACTTGTATTAACTCTAAAACTCTTCTCGTACTAGTGTCTGGCTCTTGTAAAGTTAAAACTAGATCATCTGCAAATGCTCTCAGTTTGTACTGTTTAGCTCCGACCTGAATCCCTTTAACCAGCTGGTCCCCTCTAATCATGTTTAATAAAACCTCCAGGACTGATATAAAAAGCAGTGGGGATATTGGGCATCCCTGTCGTGTCCCTTTTTCAATAGCAAATTCTTCTGTAACCACATTATTTACAATCAATTTTGCTTTTTGTTCAGAGTAAATCGCACTTATACCATTCTCAAAACCTTGGCCTACCCCCATCCCTTGGAGATTCTTTTTCATAAAACTCCAAGAAATATTGTCAAAGGCTTTCTCCGCGTCCACAAATATTAGTACTGCCTTAGTGTTAATATTAACTTCCAATAACTCCATAATGTCTATTATATTTCTCACATTCTCTGACAAATGTCTTCCTGGAAGAAAGCCCGCTTGGTCTTTGTGAATCTCCCCCACCAAAACTCTTTTCAATCTTTTTGCTAAAATGTCTGCAAAAATTTTGTAATCCACATTGAGTAATGATATAGGGCGGTAGTTCTTGACCTGGTTCTTCTCAGTCTCTGACTTTGGTATAAGTGTGATATAGGCTTCTTTCCACGATTCAGGTGCCTTTTTCCCCTCTAAAATTTCATTACAGACCTCCTTCAACGGTTGTATAAGCCATTCTTTCCCGACTGGACTTAACTTTCAGGGGTCCTTTAACTTTACCTTTAGGTCCACAAATTACCAATAGCATATATTCAACACAGCATATATTCAACACAGAAAACAGTGACAATTTGTTGTTGACAAAGGACAGCTGGACATGTAAAGGGCCCCATTACCTTCTGTAGCTTAGGGCCTCATCAAACCTAAATCCGGCCCTGCACCACTGCCTGCTGCACAGCTTCTAGCTTCCCAGGATCATCACTCTGCAGTGCAGAAGACACACAGAAGCAGCTGGTTCAAACAACGCAGTAAGCCTGCATGATACCTCACAAACATGCAGGCTGCCAGGCAGCAGCTTGCAGCAACCTTGTTCCCCCACCCAGCCCTCTTTAATGCTTTGTTCTGCTGCGCGAAGGTTTAACTTGGCGTGTTATCCAAACCAGGACATGTGGTTAAGCACTTCCGTCACTAAATATAAGCTGTAGCCAAGAACATACCCTGATCCTTATAATCCGGAATGGGGAAGTTCAACAGGCAAAATATGCTTCTACTATCTGAATAAGGTGAGGCTGTGAAGGTGCTGAACCAGTGCCTGGAGATAGTAATGGGCAGGATGGAGGTCAATAAACTGAAAGGGAATCCTGACAAGATAGAGATGCTGTTGGTGGGTGATTCTCAAGCCTGGGACTCGAGGGAATGGCCTGCTCTCAATGGAGTCATGCTCCTCCTGAAATTCAAGGGAGGTCTTAGATCCTGCTCTGTCACTTGATGCCAAGGTCTCATGAGGCGTGTGGACTGTCTACTTCCAGCTGGTTCTGCAGCTACACCTGTTCCTGGTTCAATATAGCCTTGCCACAGAATCACACATTGCAATGGACTACCCTTGAAGATCTGGAGACCCCAACTAGTGCAGAATGTGGCCCCTGGAGTTTTGACTGGTGCATCTTTGCAAAGTCATAAAACAATTCTGAAGGAGCTATGCTGCCTTTACATAAGTTGCCTGACCCAATTCAAGGAGCTGCTGTTAAAATATGGGTCCCAGATATTTTCAGGAGTGGCTCTCAGTCTGTCAGCATGTCTGGGTCCTAAAATCAGCAGGACTGGGATTTGTTGCAACCCCACAGGCTAGTGTTATGGTACGAGGCCTTCTCCGTGGTGGCACCCTGCTTATGGAATTCTCTCTTCTTGGAGGTACAACTGGGCTCTTGAGGGAAATTGATTATTTTGTCAAGGTTCAAGATAATGAAGATCTCTGCTGTTGTCTTTAGTTGTCTTATGTAGTGTTTTGTATATATATATTGTAACATTGTGGTTTTAATGTATAACAGGTAAACAAGCAAATCTTGATCTTAGCTGGTAAAGGATGATTTAAAAATGGAACCAATAAATAGTAAAATAAATTGCAACAAATAAAATATAGGAGGTTGGTACTAAAGCAGCCCTATATCCAAAACATGGTAACATAGAATATGTTCCAGTGGGGTCTGTTATTTAAATGTCTGTCCCACATGAATCTATGGCTAGAAATGGAGCAAAGTCACATAGCCTTTAGGATGAATATAACCTATAAAACCCAAGATATTGAATGAATAAATCCTGGATCTTTGGTGGCAGAAATTGTTTTCATACTTTCTGTTCTCAGTAGTACCATAAAATAAAGAAATGTAAGACAAATTGCTTTGGGATTTCTCCTTTGTTAACGTCACTCCCTATAATAGCAAAGTGGATATTATGCATGCAGACTGTATGTCTCCTAGGTGAGGGCAGGAGGAGGTGCCGCAAAAATAATCCTAGGTGCACTAGAAGAATAGAGGAACTCCTGCCTCTGAAAACCTTAACTGTCAGATATGTGGATGGTTTGCACACATTGCCTTGGAGGGTCTGCAATGAATTGTGAAAGCTTTTGGCTATAGACAATACAGTGGTACCTCAGGTTACATACGCTTCAGGTTACAGACTCAGCTAACCCAGAAATAGTACCTCAGGTTAAGAACTTTGCTTCAGGATGAGAGCAGAAATCGTGTGGCAGCGGTGCAGTGGCAGTGGGAGGCCCCATTAGCTAAAGTGGTGCTTCAGGTTAAGAACAGTTTCAAGTTAAGAACAGACCTCCAGAACGAATTAAGTACTTAACCCGAGGTACCACTGTAAATTGAATTGATTGATTGAATAGAAATGCACCAGGACTTTGGTGGGGTGGGTGTGCCCACCCCCAGCTCTCTTGCCACGCTTTCCCCCCTCCTGCCACAGCACACAGATGGATGAATCAGTCTATTTCTAGTCTGTGTCACCTTTGCGATTGTTCACCCATAAGTCACCTCATCTCATTTCTGCACCAGCCTGTGAATTATCTTGAAAAGAAAAACCCACACAAAACTCACATTTAAATACTTTAAGAAATATGGGTTTGAGCATTATTTTCAACATATTTTTTCCTCTCAAAACATGTATTTTTAAACATGTGTTGTTTCAAAATGAAAAGGCAAACACATCATTTGTTGTGATTAAACTGTTGGAAGTGTTGTGATAGTTGGGTAAGTGTGAAATCCAGTGGGTTGTTGTGCTTTCTGACCGTCTCACTAGTTCAAGAAGTAAGGAGCAGGTGAATTCATTTCGTCATGCAAAGGACAAAATCCCTTCATCACCCCAACATGACTTTTTGTTGCATGGCCCAAGTTGTGTACAGTATTATAGAGGTCCACATTTTATTTTGACACAGCCATCTTTGTTGCTTTCCTTAGACTCTGTTGCCTGTTAGAAACTTTTTGACTCAAAGCCAAATTAAGCTTTGTGGTTAACTCCAAAACACTTCAAATCACAAGTATTTCTTCAGCTTCTGAGGCAACTATGCTCCTTCTCTTTTACAAGTCACCTAACTAGGAAGAGAGAGAAAATGTGTCAGAAATCCTGATGCCCTGCCAAGCTCACATCTTATTCTGGTCTTCCCACAGTGAAGGCTTGCCCAGGCAGGCAAGTGTATATTGTGTTTGTGCACTGAGAAGTTAAGAATATAAATACAGTGGTATTTCGGGTTACAAACACTTCAGGTTACAGACACTTCGGGTTACAAATTCCGCTAACCTGGAAGTAGTACTTTGGCTTGCGAACTTTGCCCCAGGATGAGAACGGAAATTGTGCGACAGCGGGGTGGTGGTAGCGGGAGGCCTCATTAGCAAAATCATGCCTCGGGTTAAGAACAATTTCGGGTTAAGAACAGACCTCTGGAACGAATTAAGTTCGTAACCTGAGGTACCACTGTATAAAAATTGCTATATCAGATAATGTTCTGTGCCAGCCAGCTAAAACCTCTGGAGTACCCTTTCGTTGCTATCAGCTAATACTGAAACTGATGATTCAATATGAAAATAAAGCTTTGTGCAGGATTGGCCCAAGCCATTGCAGCCCCTGAAGCGAAGCACCCTGCTGCTGCACCCACAGCGGGGGGTGGGCAGACTGCACAAGGGCTCCCCCCTTCAGAAAAAGCTGGTGCTAAGCCCTAGCACACTACCGGGCGGGGGGGGGGGAGATCCTTTCCAAAACCTCCCCTCCTGCCCAGTGGCAAAGCAGGTCGATCTGCACCTCCCCACTGCTGCTTTTAATCTGTTCAGTTCCCAGACCTGGGTTTCTATTGGATATGGTGCTTCTGTGCATAGCTGCAGCAATAGCCTCACTTGCGTCAGCTCTCAGCTGAAGTCAAGTTCAGCTGCTCCATGTGCTAAATAAATCCAACATTTGGCACACAGAGGCAAACTGACCTGGATGTAGGTTATACGGTGGCATGCCAAAAGTTGGATTCAGCATGTGGTAATGAGGGCCTACAGCTAGATTAGTGTCGGGTGGGAAGGGCTGAAAGGCACCTTAGCATTGGTACTCCCCACAGCTGGCGGGCAATAACATGGTTTCAAGAAAAGCTCCTGGCAAAGGTTTAATATTACAATTATGAAGTGATGCTGTTCTTAGTAAAGGATGGGTATCATCAAAGAGGGCAACCAATACTATTGACAAATACATGAGTCTGCCAACAGTACATGAACTATTCCAGCAATTTAAAATCACAACAGTGATTTTTTAAAAGGCTTTCTTTTCCTTCCAAAAGAAGGAGGAAGGTGCTATAAATAACATGGTGCCAGTTTATGTACTTTTACCAATTTTTGTATTGGTTTTTTCTTACATTTTGCACCTCAACAAGTTTAGTCCGAGAACAAGTTCAGTGCAATCAGTGCTGCTGCTGTTTCCCCACCCCACCCCCTTTTTCTTTCTCTCCTACTTTGGAAAAAGAAAGAGGTGGCAATGTTCATATATTGATAGAAGTGTTGAGGGTACCTGCACAAAATGGCTGCCATGGGCTGCCAAGAAAAGAGGTGTTGCTACATCTAGACTGGCAAGTACTGTTACAAAGAAAAGAAAAAAGAAAAGAAGCTCTGAGTGCAAATTCCCCTATTAGTGTTGGCCCCAGATCTTGAACCGGAGACCAGGAACCGAGGTATCCACAAAGGTTTTGAATGCCAGTAATGACTTGTTTTATGGTAATATAACCCAATTGCAAAAGATGTTGATAAGCTGCCATGGATTTTTAGACGAGCATGACAGTGGCTTGTGTTTGAGAGTGATATGCTAGAGGCCAAATAGCTTTCCCACTTCTATTGTTCTAAAGCCAATGTTATTCCATTCCTGGCTCTCTAATGGGAAGGGGTGGGGGGAAACTAAGGCCAACAAAAACCATTCATAACCTTAAGCTCTTCCATTGCAAATTACTGATAGTGACTTCAGCAAAATCAGGCTGAATAGACCTTGAGCGTCCTAATGCCTTACAGACTTGCTAATGACATAGTAAAGAAAGAAATGCACCCTCTGCATATGTTATGGAAAACAGCCGCCTTCTTCACCCTCTCGGAGTTAAACCTGGGAGCACAAACCTAATTTTCCAGCTATATTTTTGCTTCGTGCTTTTGGGTTCTCCCTGCCCCGAGATGGGAGGTAAGTGAGGAAGAAAATCTCCCCTACGAATTGTGAGAGGCTACTATTAAACACACAGGAGCAGGAATGTTAAAAGCCAGCAACTCAAAGAAAATAGCTGCTTTATAAATCTCTCTTATCCCTCCGGTCTCCATCCAGCACATTCCCTTTCCCCAAAATAAATTGTGTGAGAGAGACAGAGATTAACCCAGACCATATAGAAACAACAAAAGAATCTGCTGCCTAGTAAAAGAGCAGGGTGGGGAGAAGCCTTGTAAATCCATCCCTTTGCACACAGGGCTATAATCTGTGCATCATGTTGCCATCACCTTTGCTGCCCTGTTCAGGAGAAAGTGGCTCCAAAATATCAGGCTTGAAATCCTTCTTTATGAAAACCGTGCTACTGGTGTGTCTAGTTAGGAGGTTCACGTGCTGTTGTTGGCTGCTGTCCATCATGCTGCCTTCTCATCTCTTTTGCAGAATGCCAGTGCCACCTTTAATCACATTGGAGAAGCTCCCTCCCAGCTCAGCTTTCAGGTCTTGGAAGAATGGTGAGCTACATTTTCCATCTCTGTTCCTTTTCATGAGAAACACACACACCTTTCACTATCTTTGCTGCCATCAGTGTCTTTGAGTTATCAGTTCAGCATGAATTATTCCCTTTTGGGGGAAAGAAATTCATTGAAATAATAACCCAAAGAGAATAGCTCCGAGTCTAACCAAGCTCCAATTATACACCCGCTTTAATAGGGACATTAGGTAGACAAATCAGAAATGACTCACAGGAATACCAAAGCTTTGGAAGAATTCCAGAGTCATCAGCAGTCCTGCTAGCAACCGGAACATTTCCTTTGTGTACATATAATCTGTTACATTCCAGTCTTTCCCCCTCCTCCTTTCTGGTGTTTATCACAGTCTTCTCAGCCTCCTAAAATCTGTTAAAATCAAGTTATTTTCAGGTTTTTAAAGAAATAGGGATGATAACATGATAGCTCAGTCAATACAGCATGAGAGTCTTAATCTCAGGTTCGAGTCTCATGTTGCACAAAAAGATTCCTGCATTGCAAGGCTAGACGACTCTGCTAGTTCTTTCCAGCTCTACAGTTCTATGAAAACATGGAATGTGGTCCCAAACTTGCTTTGAACCAATTTTCCTAGATGAAACACAAAGACTTACCCATCTTTCTACTTGGCAACAACATGGTAAACTATTATACAGCTCTGTAAAACTGAAAAGGGTCTGGTATACAGCATTATTGCAAAAATGTACTTGGTGTTTAAAAAGACTCAAAAAACAGACTCTGGCAAATTTGTCAATGCTTGGTGTTATTCAATATACAAAGGGTGCTGATGGCGTCGACACATGGACAGTTAATGGACTGACCTACTGAGACAATCTACAAAAGGGAAGTCAGAATAAATATTGTAATTCAGCACCTTTATAAAGTACAAGAGGTAAAGTATGGAATACGTTACTTTATACTTGGGGAAGTAGATGGGTTATTCCCCTTTTATTTGAAGGAAATTCTACAGAGAGTGAACCATGTAAACATTTTTTCTGCGAGTATTACACTGCGTATTTGTGACAGGAAAATCAATTTTTTAAATATTAAAAAATCAAGTTATTTTGCGGTGTGTGTAGACTGAGTACACAGTGTTCCCAAATATTTTGTTTAAAAGGCTCACTGGAGTTGGTACTTTCCTGTGTTTGAACGGGCGTGTTTTTTCCCCACCTTCTGTTTTCTTCCCATGCTTTTTCTGGCACGGCTTCGCTTTGGTATTTGGCAATCCTTAGTCATCGCCAACATTTTTGTTTGGACAATTTATGTACCACTTATATTAACATGTACATATAGTTGGCAACCATTCATCTTCATGAAATAAAGTGGCAAGCCAAATGCCTTTAGGTGACCTGGATTACATTTGCCTTGGTGACTGAAGAAGCCAATCTTGGATCAACAGGACCTTCCGCAAGGACCACCACTGCAACATTTAGTTGAAACAACCCAAGAGCCTTGTGCAGCTTTAGGCCCAGATGCAGCCAACCCAGTGAGCTAGTGGAAGCCAGTGCTAGCGCAACAGCTTCCCCATCTCTCCTAAGCTGTGTGCCCCTGCCATGCTTCCCCCTTATCTCCTCTGGAGGGTCAGGAGAAACCCCAGAAATGTGCAGGGTGGGGAGGAAGAGAGAGGGGATTGTTCCAACTGGCTAGCAGAAATGCTTGAGCTGATGGAAAGATTAGAAGAGTACAATGCTAAATCCCTTCCTCAAAGACTTCTAAGTGTATTATGGCATAAGCTTTTCTGAACTCTAGCCCATTTCATCAGAGGTGTGAAGTTAAACCTTAGCTGGCAGGTATGATAAGTCAAACAAACTGAGCACCATCAAAATGAACATAATAAAAAGAGGAGCCTAATCGAAGCCCAGGGGACAGACCCTCCATGTCTCCCTATTTTCCAGAGACAGAACTGGACTTAAAAAAGCTGTTCTGGTATCTGATTTGATCCCAGAATGTCCTGTTTTTTTCCTTAGGGCATGCCTATTTTCATCGGAGAAATGTTGGAAGGCATGAGGGGATGGGCCCAGCTAGCATGGGAAAATGGGAGTCAAATTGCTAACTCTTGTCTCATCAAAGCAGTTGATGGTGAGCATGTTTTTCTTGCGTGTGGGAAGCACCAGGGCAAATCCCTGCTCAGCCATGAAGCTTGCTCATTCGCATGGGGAGGACCATGCTCTCTTGGTTAAACTTTAATGTATGTCACGCCTTGCACGGCTCTAAGCTCCTTGGAAGGAGGACGGAATACAAATGTAATAAATAAAATAAATGAACCAGCAACTATCCTATTTAGTAAAAGCATAAACTGATGCCCACCATTATGGCAAATGGCTACCACAGAGTAAATGGCAATAAAAGTGTTTTTTCTATGAAGAGGCAATTAGATGCTTTAAAGCACATTAAAAATGAATGGAGCTAGAAATGGAAGTTGTGAATATTCAGATAACAATTCCCTTCATACCATTCACATACTATAAGTTTTTAAGCCACTTAGTGGTAATTGGATCATTTTAATATTGCACATGTGAGTCTTACGAAGATGCCTACATTTAATTGCCATGATGGAGCTTTGCATTTTGTAGCTTCAGCTTGGTGTCAATAGCTGGGATAGCTCAGTTGGCAGAGCATGAAACTTCGAGCCCCATGTTGGGCAAAAGATTCCTGCATTTCAGGGGGTTGGACTAGATGACCCTCAGGGTCCCTTCTGATTCTACTATTCTGTGATTTTATAGGAACCTCTTGGCTGGGGTTGAGCATGAACCAGAGCACTATATGACAAGTAACATTACCAGATCAGGTTTATGGACCACCCTCTGCATCTGCCTGTCCATCTTCAATACTGAAATTCTTAGCTGGTTGCTAAGAACCAAACAACAGCACTGGAGGAAACTGAATTTCATTTTTCTTCCTTCTAAAGGTTCATTTCACATATTATGCAGCAAAAAAATCATTCCACATTTGCCGTGAAGAGCACACTCAGGAGGGAGCCGATGTCAGTCCCAACTTTTTTTTTATGAGTGTACTTTCACGACAACATGTGTGTTCAACACCTCATTTGTCACATTCATGTGTTTTGTTTCTTTTTTAAAAAGTCCCTTGAAATACATGCCCACAACCACATTTATTTGTTTAGAATATTTATAACCCACTTTATAGTCTCACACTTCTCTCGAAGCAGCCTACAAAAGATTGCCACAATACAATCGCATATAGCACGGTGTCTAGATGGTGCCAAGGTAATTCAACAGACCTCCTGACCTCACTTTTGTGCGCCACCTTGGCAGGCTTGGCATCAGCACCCACCATGGTTGGGAAAATATTGGGACCCATGAGGTCCAGAAGGGCTGAAGTCAGTTGCTGAGGTAATTTTTTTTCTTTCCTTGGTACATCAAGGCCCAGAGGCAGGCATTATTCTTTCTATCTATCATCTATCTATCTATCTATTTATCTATCTATCTATCATCTATCTATCATCTATCATCTATCTATCTATCTATCTATCTATCATCTATCTATCTATCATCTATCTATCTATCTATCTATCTATCTATCTATCATCTATCTATCTATCTATCTATATCTATCTATCTATCATCTATCTATCTATCTATCTATCTATCATCTATCTATCTATCTATCTATCTATCTATCTATCATCTATCTATCACCTATCTATCATCTATACAATTTATATACCACTGGGTTGTTCTTAAAGTTTTCAGTGGGTACCAGAAGTTCAGCAGGGAATGGGGCCTGTTGGATAGCCTTCCCATATGTCAGGAAAATTCCTGACATGTCCTGACTTTCTGGTGTAAAAATGACGTCGGGGGGTATTTTCAAAATGTCAGGGAAAATGTGGATGTATGGCAACACAATGGATAAAGCAGCAGAAACAGCTCCAAAAGTTTAAGATCACTCAAAAGTTTAAAAGCTCAACAATTTGGGTTTGCATCCCTATTGTTGGACCTCAACTGGAAGGGAGTTGCATAAACTTGGGCGTAAACACATAGCTCCTGGTGAGTATGAGCTATGCATGCAAGCAATGGGGGACTATTAACTGTGATTCCCAAAAAGATGGTGGGGATATAAGGGACAGTGCTTATCTCCAGGAAATGAGAAGCTTCATCTGTTGATTTCTACACCTCACGCTAGTGTTAAAAGAACAAAAGAGGACCAGGCTATTTTCCTCTGGCCTGTTGGCAACCGTAAGTAAAGTGGGGCTGAGTTAGACAAAGCTGGGTCTTACAGCTTCAGAGGCAGTGCGTGAGCAAGGCCTGTGAAGATTGCTGTTGAAAAGTATTCTCAAATTCACTGGAAGTCTCAGGGTTATTTAGGGGTGCCACCTTTTTGTAGCCTCCCATATGTCTTGGTTTTATTAGCCATGGCCAGATGGATGTCACAGATGGAAAATAAAAAGAGACAGCAGGAGATGGTGAGAACAGTAAATAAATTCCTGGGGAAAATTAGGGTTGATAATGCATATGATGCATATCAGGCGGGGGGGGGGGGAGAAAAGACCAAATATAACCAGAACACTCCTATGTGATAGAACAGCAGTCTTCATGTTCAGCTTTGAAATTAGTGCATTCTAGATCTGGCACTATAAAAGGCAACCAGCAATAGTGGCCTTGGGTTATCACAAAAAGAAAAAACATGAGTGATTTCACTTCCCAAGTCCCCTGCTACTTAGGTCTTTCCAGCATACTTGAATATTCAGACTTGAATATTCATTTAGGAAAACATTGCTACTGCCCTAAACACCCTCATTTGAAAGAGTCTTATCTGACAATGAAAATGGTAGGTTCTCTGCAGATGGAAAAGTCAAGAGGCAAGTGCTATTAGTTTAGACTGGATTCTGTATCAGCCTTTCGTTCATTCACTGCAGATAAAAGAATATATGATCTGCAAGTATATTCTTCAGTTCATGGAACTGAGGTTTTAACTGTCATTAATGCTTGATTCAAGTTACATTATCCGTATACATTTTCTGATTTCCATATTACATTTTTGTATATACAAGTGTGCCATTTCTGTGTGCTTTTTATAATGTGAAAATGTTTATTCCAGGCTGTGCACACACCATTCATTTAAAGCACATGGCTTCCCCCAAAGAATCCTGGGAACTGTAGTCTACTACTTAACAAACTACAGTTCCCAAGATTCTTGCAGGGGGAGGCCATGTGCTTTAAATATAAGGTGTGTACACAGCTCCCCTCCACTCTGTATTTATTTTTTTACATATTGGGGGAAAAACAAACAATTCCTCACAGCTTCCTGATGTGTATCAGAGTGGAAATAAACACTGGCACAGCCATCCACCAAGTTTCAAACAATGCATATTAGGAAAAAATTGAAACCCCTGAGAGACAGAGTTGACAGAAGTCAATGGATTTCCCCCCATGGCTGATTAAATTCTCTGGAGCCCATTTTAGGCTGGAAGCTGGGAAGTGTTGTTTGTTTAAATGATGTACCTCAGGAACTGTGCTGAAATGAAATGCTGGTATATTTAACATTTATTCACTGTGTATCTCTACCTTGTCCCTCACAGGGCTTATTCATCTCTATCTTCTTCCTCTTCATCACCTGACAAAGTTCTAATGGCAATAAGAGAGGAGAGGAAGAAGCCCCTTTGCTGGAAGCTGCGCAGAGTGGCTGGGGCAACCCAGTCAGGTGGGGGTCATATTATTATTATTATTATTATTATTATTATTATTATTATTTACTTCACATAATGCACTCCTATATATTTACTCAGAAGTAAGTCCTACTGAGATCAGTGACGGTTATCCTCTATAAAAGTATTTATGATTTCCTCACCTTCTGAAAGGATATAGTTAACATATGTAGAGAATAGGTAAATTGACAGCAGAATCCAGAGAATCTCCAAGTCACACATCTTTTCCCCAATTATCAGTGCTCAGGGCCAGCCCAACTATTAGGCAAAGGGAGGCGTCTGCCTCAGGCAACTAATTTTGGGTTTCATAAAAGGGCAGGAAATGGTCAGTTGTTTTGTTTATTGTTATTATATTTTTACTATCAGGGTAGAGGTAGGACTAGGCTAGCTTTGGGTACTAGCCTTGGTGTGTGTACATGCCATTTGCTGCTTCATTTCAGGCAGTGAAATGTCTTGTGCCAGCGCTGTCCTTAGTCTTCCAACTCAGATGAGGGGAAGCTAGAAATAGGAGGGATACAACATTATTACTGCCTTCCCCTCACTCCTGGCTATACTGGACTCCTTTCATAACCTCCCCTATGCAGAAAAGTTGGGGGATTTTCATTTTAGAGAAAAGGCAAGTAAGTGGCAACTTAATAGAAGTGTATAGAGTTATGCAAGGCATGGAGAAAGACAGAGTGTAAAATAAATCCGAGGCTCTTGCATCTTTTATTTATTTTTTTTGCTGTTCTCATCCACATGATAAGCTCCAGCCACTGAAATTCTGTCTTGCATGGAGAAAGTAGATAGAGAAAAATATTTCTCCCTCTCTCGTGGCACATGGGAACATCAACGAAGCTTGGTGGTGGAGGATTCGGGACAGAAAAGAAGTAGTTCTTCACACAACACATACTTCAGCTGTGGAATTCAGTGATAGGCAGTGAAAGGTACCAACTTGGATGACTTTGAAAGAGAATGATTAGACATATTCATGGAGGACAAAGTGATGAATGGCTACTAGCTGTAATGGCTGTCTTCTGGGCTGGAGGCAGTATATTTCAGAATATCGGTTGCTGGAAACAACAGGAGGGGAGAGGCACAGGTTCTGACAGGCCTCTGGTTAACCATTGTGACAACAGGGTGCTGGATTAGATGGGGCATTGACCTGATCCAGTAGGTTCTTCTTTCTTCCTGTGTTCCCCTAATGTACTTAGCACATTACCCTTGTCCTAGAACTATGCCATCTGAAAGCAAGTGAGCAGGCAGTACTGGTGCCAGCAAAGTACTTTGAGATTGTGAGTTAAAGCTTTACTCAGCATGCCCATAACTAGGAAATCCTGCTTGACTGGTGTGCTTTCTAGAGAAGGGATTTAAGTCGAATGCCCCAGCGATATTCTACAAGAGCTTAATTGAGTGGACAATCCTGACTAATTAGACCACCTGCAAGTGGCACTCACAAAACCCCTTCAAAGCCGCTGGTGCTTTTTTCCCCTTTCCTCCTAGGAAGAAAATGGTTGCCTTTGCTACCTCTGAACAGAGATGCTGGCTTAATATGCCTATTAAGGTCTTTTCAAAGGCTCTTCAAGATTGTTCTTTTCCAATTGGTTGAATCACACAATTTCTTGGAAATCTAGTGCCATTATCCTTCTCTGGCACAATTGCATCTTGCTGAACTTGTAACACAGTCAGTGTTGGGCAGATTCCGGAGCCATAATCTAAGAACTGAATATAGACCTCAGAAATTATAATACATAATCATGTCATTCTGATTTATTTATTTGTTCCTTTATTTTCAAAGTATTTGTATCCCCCTTGCCCATAAATCATACACAAGCCAGGAAGAAACAATGATACATTAAAAAGAAATCAGTAAAGCCACCAAACAATTTAAAAGTACAGGAAAAATTACTAGATTCTTACACTGCAAGGAGGGCACTATATACACAATGAATTAATAAACAAAACTAAGGGAAAAAACTGAACAAAAAATGAACACGTGGCATAACATCACAAAGAGCAAATAAAAAATTATTGTGGCAATATAAAGTAACCTGCTTAAATTTATGGCTCCAGTTTTGAAAAACATCTGCCTCTTTTTACGAAGTTTTCGCTCTCTTTTGGTTGGATCCAGACTAAGTTAGCTGAAATCAATGGGACTTAGTCATGGCTAACTTTTCACATCAGGGCTGCAGCCCAATTAACTTAGCCTGGATCCAACCCACTGAAAATTTGCATACCGTATTTCTAATTGTGTTGGCCAAGGCAATACAATTAACCAATAGCACCATGCATTCTAACTTGAAGAAGTAAATCTTACTGAATTCAGTGAGCCATGCCCAGGTAAGTGTTTACAGTCTAAGTGAATTAAACAGGTATACCAGTACAGGTATTTTAGTGTTGGGGACAAACTATTTATTTTCTGATTGTAACTTATATCCAGATATAAATTTGGACTGTTTCCTTTAATACTTTAAAATGTGCACTGCAAGTGTTCAGAACAAATGCCCAACATCCTCACAAATCCTATGTCTGCAACCCCTTGCAAGATAGCAAGGATTTGCCCCTAGGAAACTGCTTTGAAGGCAAACACACAGGCTGTCTGTGAGAGGGGTATAAAGCAACTGAAGAGCCATTTTCTGTAGGAAAGGGCAACCTCTCCGAGAGACTAATCCAACACTCATTTCAATCAATGAAAAGGCTCCCATTGATTTCAGTAGGAGTCAGACTGAGCCCTTTAATCAAGGACGCATCTTAATCAGAACAAAAGTCCCAACTACTGGTGGTTTCCTGATTGCACGGATATTACTGTGCTTAAATAAAATACCTTCTGTTCGTTTACTCTGAAGCGGCTTCTCTGCCTTAAATTAAGCACAACAGAATGAAACAGAAATCAATCTTTAGCAAAGACATCCACCACAGCAGGAATTTAATTCCACACTTTTCTGTGCAGAACTTGTAGCATCTCTTGGCTATCAAAAATGTAGCAGCACTTTTGAAGAGTCACAGTGCGCTCCTAAGTGTGTTTATTCAGAAGTATGCTCCATGGAGATCAACAGGAATCACTCGCTAGGAAGTGTGCTTAGGACTGCAGTTGGACAGAGGAATTCTAGGGCCCTGTGATTCTGGTGGCTGTTTACACAAAGGCTGTTGCCTGTGTTATGTATGTAATTGCCAATCCTATGCATTCCCCTCAACAAAGACTAAAACATAAGAATTCTGCAGCCCTATTTTGCCTTTGTACAGCTGGTTTTCTACAAACATGGAGATACACACATCTGTATCTTTCACCCAGGCAAGCGAAAGGCATTATCTGAGCCAAAGAACATATGCTAGCCAGGGGAAAACTCTTGCAATGGTGAAGAGAAGGGTCATTGAAGAGCATGGCCTGAGGAGACTGGGGTGGGGCAGGGGGAGATCCCTGAGAGTCCGATACAGATGTTTGGAGGGCCACATTGATGAGTGCCGTTCCAACTGTGGCTCTTGGTACATGAGCTGTGCTTTCTGCTGCCTGCCTCATCAGTATGACGATGGTGGTTTATTAGACTTGTTAGTCATTTGTTACACAGAGGCCTCCAAGCAACTTACAGCATATTTAAAACATAAGCACAAATGCATTATCATACTGACACATTCATACAGAAACACGTGCAATTCATAAAAATATATACACTCTGCTTCTCATAACAGCAGCAGGCAGCAGTGGCAGGACAGTAACAGAAAAAGCATTGTTGTCCTAATCCATGAAAACCGTTGGCCCTTTCGTTTGTCATCATCCTCTGAGCCTCCCTCAAAACAAGGACCTGGAGAAGGACATCAGGTGGAAATCTGAGACCTAGGTAGGTTCATTTCAGGAAGGGCATTCCAGGGGATACTGGGGTCCTGAACTATAAAGAGATTTACAGTTCAAAACCAGCACTTTGAATTGGGCTTGGAAGTGGACAGGCAGTGAGTGTAGCTGTTGCAGAATTGGATCTATTCTCCTTGATCCTGTCAACACCATTCTGCAGCAATGAAAGATTCCAAACAATTCCCAAAGGCATCTTCACATAACTCATGCTGCAGTAGTCCAGTCTTGAGGTTACCAAAGCATAAATTACTTCACCATAATGAGACTATAGATTACTCTGTCATTTTGTCCAGCCCCCTTTATTCCATGCAGCTACCTGCACAAAGAGTCTGCCCATTTGGTAGCTATGTTCCTTGCATTAATTTACCACCTGCCAGCCCACTTCATCCAGGACCACTGGTTAATGTATCCTACCAGCAGTGTGTGTGTGTGCTCATGAGTGAGAGAGGGGGAGGGCAAGGAGAGATCAAGGAGGATATTGAGACGCTGCTCTGTCACACATATTGGTGTCCAGCAGTACAATTGTACCTTGGTTCTCGAACTGAATCCGTTCTGGAAGTCTGTTCGACTTCCAAAAACGTTCGAAAACCAAGGTGTGGCTTTCAATTGACTGCAGGAGCTTCCTGCACTCAATCAGAAGCCGTGGAAGTCGTGTCGGATGTTCGGGTTCCAAAGATTGCTTGCAAACCAGAACACTCACTTCTGGGTTTGCGACGTTCAGGAGCCAAAGTGTTTGAGTGTCAAGGCGTGTGAAAACCAAGGTATGACTGTAGTGGAGACTGTGGCAGGGTGAAGGCACTTAACCCGACCTCCTGGGAAGTGAGTTGCTGCTGCTTAGGGGGAGGGATGAGGTGGCAGCTAGGTTGGTGTGATGCAAATGCACCAGTGGAGCCAATCTTGCCCTCCTCTTGGCACACTTGCACTGTGATGTCCTCCCTGCCACCTCACCTCTCCCCCTTGCAGTGTGTAGCAGCAACAACTCACCTGCCAGGAGGTCAGATAAGCCTTTCCACCCTACAACACCATCTGCTGCTGGTGTTCCAGTGACAAAGGCATAGGCAAACTCCAAGCTTTCAGCCCTGGTTGATGGGTGATGGCAGAAGTGCCAGCTTCTCAGGATGATTGAGCGGACGCAACACAATGTCCGGATGCTACACAATGTCCCGATGATGCACACATGATGTTGCAAAGAGCCAGGGGGCAGAGCCAAACACACTCTGAATATTGAGGTGCCCCAGCCCCTCAAAAAAAACACTCCGTGGGAGTGAAAGTGCTTCAACCTCTAGGTGCCAGTGCCTATGGGTGATGGAGAGTCCTGCTTGTCTTGCTCTCATTACATGACATGACCTATCTGTCTCCAGTTACTATTAGTTGTGCTTCATGTTTGAAAATAATCACCAATAAGTGAGTTATGTGTTTGGATGGTAGTAACATAACAGTTTTGTTGTTACAGTTGTGCATGTGTAGACTCCTTCCTGCAACTTCCATACATATCCCATTATGGGAGACAAGGCTACCACATGAGGGGTAAAGCATGTTGTTGAGTCAAGATCTATTTCCCCATATTGAAGGGGAAGATAGAAACAGGGACACTTTATGGCTGTGAGTGCTTTGCATACCTTAAGATACACAAGTTGCAAGATAGAGGGCTTTTGGAAAACATGCTCTCCCCTTCCTGGTTTATCTGGAGCAGCTGGCTGCCAGAAGATTTATTCCCATTCCGCCAAGATTCCTAAAAAAAGAAGAACTAGGCAAGACTAGTTAACAAAAGAAGATGGATTTTGGTCATCTTACAGAAACAGGCTGCTATCAGGGGATAGAAAGCAAAGCGGCAGCAACAGCAGCTACAACAGTAATGGAAAAGGGGCATAAAATAATAGCTCCTCAAATGAAGCCATTTCTGTAAATGAGTGGGAGGCACCACTGCCTTCCTTTGAAAATTAATGACAATAAATTAGACTACATAAACATCAGGCGCTTATGGCGTGTTATAGGATTTACAACAAACATTTGGGGAATCTGATAATATCTATCCCCAGGAATAGTATTTTTTCCCTAACTGTTCACAAAGAGTGTGGTGCAGCCAAAGATAAGCACTTTTAAATCCCATTTCAATGGATGAGTTAACCTTGTGCTTAAATCTAAATTGCTGCAAGGTTTTCATTGACTCGAGAATGAGAGGCTGTTTTTAAAGTATTATCTTTCTCTGGAGCTTGAAATGTGTCACCAAAAGATACTCTTGAAGAAAACCTGCATTGATTCTGCTAAATACAAAACTGAATACATACATTCTTTATTTCCTGAGATTATATGCTTATGGATGTAATGGACTTGAATGTACCATCTAGTCCTACAACTCCCATACCTACTCGAGGGAGCGCAAAATTACAATCCGGCTTGTTTCAGTAAGTGAAAAGGGTTTCTGAAAGGACCAAGGCAGGTGTGGGGCAGGAAAAGCAGCAGCTGCATCAATGTTTGGAGTCATCTAAATGTTGAATCGACAGCCAGGATCTTCAAGTTCACCAGGATGCTGCCTGATAACTTTAATCAGTTTTTGCGTCCTGTTTTCCCACACAGCTAACAAAACTGAATGGATTCAGTGATGGATGATTATTTATTAAGGGAGGGATGTATTGTTTGTTATGGAGGTGAGAAGGTAGCTTGGAACACAGGAAGCTGTCTTATAAGGTTCTTCAGTGTTTCAGAGGGGACTTTTCTCCCCAACTCTAACTAGAGTTAGAGCCTTCTAAAAAAAAAAAATTAAAGAGCTAAACTCTCACCTGTAGTTCATCTACTGTCAGGTGTACAGCAAACTGCTGTAAGTCAGTACATCCAGTCTGGGGGCATGATGAGTCATATTTTGTTATGCTGTCTTGGTTACAGTGACTAGTATTAGGCTTAGTGTCTAGACTGTGTAAATACCTTACGAACTAGGTGCTGGGAACCTTTGGCCCTCAAGATGTTGCTGGACTACAACACCCATCATCCCTGGCCACTGGCCATGCCTGCTAGGGCTGACGAGAGGAAGCTAGTCTGACCCCCCCGCTCTGCTTTCCTTTTGCCAGCAAGCAATTACTTTTTTGTTCTACAGGCCTTTGGCTACTGACTAGCTGTTGTGGCTGGATCTCCTGAGGGTGGGTGCTGTACTTTTCTTTCAGTGCTTTCAATAGGGTTACTTTTTAATATTTATATTTATTGCGTGTTTTTAGTTGTTTCTGTTTTAATTCATTCTGCAGGCACATTGGGTCCTGCACTGGCGGGGGGGGGGGGAGAGAGAAATATAAAATAAACAAATAAGTAAATAAATAACACCTGGAGGACCAAAGGTCTCCCACTTTTGCTTTCCATCCTTAAAGTAGTAATGTTACCTGTTTATTTTGCTTTCTCTCCTCCTTGTATGTTTTGCAAAGTTCGGTATCTTAACCCACAATTATTGAAGTCCTTTTTGTGCAGCTTGAGATAATAAATTCAAAATTCTATAGATATCACCTTCTGTACTGGATCAAACCACTAATAAGAATGCTTGGAGATTCTACATGAATAAACAGATCAGTCGAAATGGGTGTGTAGACAGAAGTGCCAGGAGAAACTCAAGGTGGTTATGTACTATTTGACTAGAAGTATTTGAAGAGCTTAAATTAACTTAATTAAGTTAACACCTGATGTACAGGACAAAGTTTACAGCTTACAGTTCAACACATCCCCTAGGAGAGGTAGAAGTTATCATTACTACGCTAGATTTCAAATCAAGTGCTGGTGGGGTGGTATGCATTAGATTTTGGTGGATGCATCATATTTGGCCACCTAAAGCTGAGGAAACCTATGTCAGAGGCTGCAGATTCATAGTGTCTGATAGAGCCCCATTGGCTGCTTGTGTCCCCTGATCCCTTTGTAACTTCTTGGTTATCTGCAGAGCAAGCCTGTAGTACAACATAGTAGTGTTCAGCAGCCTTCCCCAAACTTGAGTCCTCAAATATTTTATATGAAACCTCACATCAACACCAGACAGCATGGCCAATGGTTGGTAATGGTGGGAGTTGTGGTCTACAACATCTGGAGGGTACCAGGTTGAGGGAAACTGGTGTAGAGTGTAAGGCAGAGCTGCAGAGCCTCCAGATGTTTTTGGATGCCCACCAGCTTCAACCAGCATGGCCAAGAATGAAGGATGATGTGAGATGTAATCAAACAATGACCAGAGGGCCATAGATTCCCTACCCTTGGCTTACAGCACCATGTCCTGCTTTTCAAGTCCCTGCTTAAGAGATCTGTGGGGACTTATTGGATGTTGCACATCTGTATGGCCACTGTGATAAGTGGTAAATGACGACCTCTGTTCAGCAATAGTTTCTACAGTGTGTAAGATCCACTCTGTCCATATAACTGTGTATATAACATCCTAGGACAACTTCACACAGTACATTATTTTGATGATAACGACAGATGATAACATGAACTTGTGTTATGCGATGCATCCCCAAAGGTCACTGCTTTTTCTCGCATCAGGTCATTACACAACAAAGCGGGAAATGCAGCAGAGGGGCTGCAATGGCATGATGACTTCCATCCTTGCCCTGCTACAGAATCCGGCAGGTTGTTATTGCTAGGGACATAACAGCAGCGAGCTTACAGACCCAGCAAGGCAGATAATTAATTTCATTTAATACTGATGTGTGAGATGACCTCTCTTCCAGCATGTGGCCATAAAGAAGTAATAGCCTCAATCAGCAAGAGAAGGGAGAGAGGCCAGTAGTAGCTCTGCAGGGAGAGCACCAGAAAGACAATGCCTGAGTGGAACTCAGCTGAATTGTCATTGGAGCATAGCTGTCAATCTTTCCCTTTTTAAAAGGGAAATTCCCTTATTCCGAATAGGATTCCTCGCAAGAAAAGGGAAAAGTTGACAGCTATGCATTGGAGGCGGAAAGATCAGGCCTGCATGAATCCCACTTCCATCTCTGCCCAACTTTTAAGGACTGGAATAACACAAGGGGAGATCAAGAGGCCCCGGGAAAGAAAGGAAAACCCAGGCCCTCATTTATCAAGACTAGGGAAAGCCAGGCAAAGATGCAGTTTATCCCTTGCTTCCAGGCCTCCAATACGTGTGAAGTATTAATGATAGCAAAATCAAATGTCTGCACATCAATTGTTTCTTTTCATCAGGACCAGGCCTAAGGACTCTTCCTGCCCTCAGCAAACCTTCTCACTCTCTGTGTTCTTAGTATTGATGTGCAGCATCAGTAGTGGGGGGAAACAGAGCTAACCAAGAAGTCAATAAATTAAACAGACCAAATATAGTTTAGGTTCATTGACATGAGAGCTGCCACACAACGTTGTGAATGGAGCGCTTCTGTGGAGAGCTTCAGCCAATCAACTAGGCATGCCCTCTTACCCAGGGACGGATTAAGACATTTAGAGGCCCAAAGCGCTGAAAAGACTACGGTGTCCCCCTACATATTTAATTCAAAATAAAAATAATACTAAACCATAAAATAAAAATTCAAAATAATACTCTATATGCCAGTGTTTCCTCCCTTTATGAATGCTGGTGTGAAGGGGTTAACAACAGTAACAAATCCAGAAAGCCATTTTATATCCTTTTAATGCTTGACAGATTCTTTGAGGGCTTTCACTTGCAAAGGAATTCCTTTTTATTTCCTAAATAAAAGCCTGATTTATTAAGGCTTTATACTGAGTTTGGCAATTAGAACTGTTGCTGGGCAACCCTAATTTTAGTTTTGAAGTATAATTTGTTTACACATATTAAAAAGGCTTTTCTTCTGGCTTGGAGCAGATTTGAATTGCACGAGTTTATCTAGAATGGTGGTTTCCATGCCGAGTTGTGGAGATCAGCCAATTGCAACTTTCAGTGAACATCGTGTCAATTTCAGTTTTCTCCGTTTCTCCTTTTTCCTACCTTCAATTCAGTTTTCCACATTTCTGTGACAATTAGCAAATTTTAGTGAAAACAATCTTCCTGAATATTCATAAACACATTAGTGAGAAATTCTCCCAAGGAACACATCTTGTATGCAGTTTTGAGCAACATGCACATTTTTGCAAGCAATTTCCCTGATATAATGCATGTATATGCACACTCTACACCAGTATATGCATTTTGCACACATTACTTGACTGGTGAATGGCACTGCAAAATTCAGAAAGGTGCAAATTTAAAAGGATGCCTGTGTTTTGCTTTGCACCTTTTTCTCCAAGGAAAGGGATACATTATTCCTCCTTCCTCATTTAATCCCCACCACAACCCTATGAGGCAGGTTAGGCTGAGAGTCAGTGACTGGCCCAAAATCACCCTTGGAACTTTAGGACCAAATGGGGATTTGAACCCTGGTCTCCCAGTTCCTAGTCTGACATCCCAACCACTACACCACAGTAGTTTATCATTTTTCTCTCCAGCACAACTTAGATTCCCCCCTGTCTTCTTATCATGACCAGTGTACATTCAAATAGTCCCGTAAGCTGGGCGTATTACAAGTCACAGAGCTGTTTCACAGTCAGAGGCTTCTGATCCTAGGAATGCAAATCTCTGCTAGATTATTGAACCCACTGGCATATTTTGCTGCCTTTGTGCTGCCACAGTTTCCCCACCCATATCCAAAGACTTGACAGTTTCATTTGCACAGCTATTTCCATTCCCCAAAGTGTATAATAAGATTTTTTTTTATTGTGTACTTTCAGATCACTTTCTTATTATGTAGTTTCCTGACATCATTTCCCTGTTATGACATACTGAAGAGCAATAAGAATGTAAATATCGATTTTATAGGGTGCCCTCCTGCATTATTATTTTTCTATAACTATTCCACTTTGATATAAATACTGAGCGGCAGGATTAATAAAAATATGAAGTTCTGCAGTTTTTAGGGTCTTCCATGAATTATATATATTTTTAAGTGCTCTGCTTTTCGGGCTCAAAGTAATTCAGACTTACAGCCCTTTTGTTAGCAGGCAAACTCTCCAGAGCACCATAAGCTCAGATTGCTTTTCTATCTTGAATTTACCCTTCTCGCCAAGCCATTTCCCCTCATGGCTTACAGACGGATTCTCCTTTGGGTGAGGTCCAATCCTTCCTTTATAAACTGGACATTAGCTAACACTGGAAGCATGCTTATTTATATAGCCAGGATGAACCACCGATACCATTAAGTGCTTTCTTCTCTCCTTGCAGTATTGCAGCTCGGGGAGAGATTTATTAAGCTCCTGCTGAAACTGTTTTCAATATTGCTTAATGAAGTGGCTACTTGGAGCATAATGACTTGGCTTTAGTGGCTAGCAGTTGTGGCAGGAGGAAAAACACTGGGTTTCTTGAAAGCTGATTAGAGGCAGGAAGAAAAAAACCTCACCTTTTTTGGGCTGGCTCAGATGTGCAGCTATACATATGGTGCATAAGAGACTATTCCATTTTAGGCCACGATCTCAGTGTGCATTTACAGCGCTACACTCCCCCAAAGGATTCTGGGAGCTGTGGTTTGGTAAGGGTGCTGGGAATTGTTAGACAACCCCTATTCTCCCAGAGTTGCAATTCCCAGAGTTCCCTGAGAAGAGGGATTGACTGGTAAACCACTTTGGAAATTGCAGCGCTGTGAGGGAAATAGGTAAAGGTAAAGGGACCCCTGACCGTTAGGTCTAGTCGCGGATGACTCTGGGGTTGCGGTGCTCATCTTGCTCTATAGGCTGAGGGAGCTGGCGTTTGTCCGCAGACAGCTTCCGGGTCATGTGGCCAGCATGACTAAGCCATTTCTGGCGAACCAGAGCAGTACACAAAAACACTGTTTACCTTCCCACTGGAGCGGTACCTATTTATCTACTTGCACTTGACGTGCTTTTGAACTGTTAGGTGGGCAGGAGCTGGGACCGAACAACGGGAGCTCACCCCATCGCAGGGATTCAAACCACTGATCTTCTGATCGGCAATCCCTAGGCTCTGTGGTTTAGACCACAGCGCCACCTACGTCCCTTGTGAGGGGAATAAGGGACTCCTAAAAACTCTCAGCATCCTTAACAAACTGCAGGATTCTTTGGGTGAAGCCATGACTCTTCAAAGTGCTTTAAATGTATGGAGTGAATGTGGCTTTAGAACGCACAGGTAAAGGGAAAGGCTGGATCTCATTTTTTGAAAATGCCCTCGTTTGTTTCCATTATCAGATACAGATCAAAGCCTTGCAGCTGTTCCCAACACATGGATGGAGTTTCAATGGCATGGCAGGATTCTGCAACCATTGCATAGCACATAAGCTCCTCATTGAACATTGGCTTTGGGCTACTCATTCATAGACCTCTTGTTACATCCTACCAGAGACCTGTGAAGCAACACACATCTGGAAGCCCAGTAAGTCAGGAGACAATGTCATCTTTGTTTTGAGACTTTATATCATCTTTGTTTTGAGACTTTTTAAAGACCTTTAACCTCAGTTCTATGCAATGAGCAGTGCATTTGAAAGGAGTGTGCACTCAAAAGGACTGAAAGATGTAAGTAAGTCACAGAGTTGTTCCTCGTTCATATTTTTATGGCCTGTACATGTTTTGAGACTTGTGTTGATGATAAGTAGAATATGAAACATGAATGTGCCCACATTTCTTTTTCTGAAGGAAGTGGAATTGTGTGCCTGAACAAACCTCAAATCAACCCTACCTTTTCTTTCAAAAATATATGCCTACTGGGTAGAAAATGGCTTCTGGAGGCAGCAAAGAGTACTGAAAGGCACTTACTTGAGTTCTGAGAGATCACTTGATCTCTCATGGCAAGGAGTTCTATCACAATGGTGTCACTATAAAGAAGGTCCTGCCCATCTAGCACACCTCAGATGGTAGCAGGGCTCTCTCCAAAGAAGTGTGAGAGCAGGCTGATGGGGCAGAGGCAGTGCATTCAACTAGCCAAATAATTAACAAATTAACACCAGTATCTGCTTTGATTCCCATTACTGCATTCAGAAGCTAGCCTCCCTCTTTCTATGCCTTTTTTCACCCTTTCCTCCTATCTATCCCAGGGCCTTCATGATTTCATTCTCAGTGTGAAGATCATTGTGGAAGTTAAGCACATGGTTCTTCCCCAGAGATATGGCTAAATTCACCCACAGGGTTCACAAAGTACATATGATTCTCCAGGTGAGCGCCATATGGCCAGAATCCACAATCTTTAATTGAAGCTTCTTGTTCTGCCATCTACTCATCTCTGGCTGTTTCCTTTGAGGTTGAGAGAACATCCATCTGGTACATCTCCAGGTATATAACTCTGTTAACTCTGTATCAGCCAGTCGTTGTTTGTTTTCTATTTTATGCTGCTCTCCAGTGAAGGACTTACACACAGCTTATGTATGGTCCACAGCTGATCAGTCACTCAAGAGTTTCTGGGGTCTGGGCAGGACAGAGAGTGGGGCTTGGGACGTGCAAATGGGTGGGATCTTATGAACCTCAGCAGGAGCAGGGCTAACAGCAGCAGGTTTCTGTTTGCTTCTGTGGCTCACCCTGACTACTATTAATTAATTAAACTGGCTTCTAAGCAGTTTGCAAAGCATAAAAACCAGTTGCAGAAACATTAAATATCCATAACTAAAATGCACATCGAAACAATCCTATTAAAATATAAAGACAGAAGTGGGGCTAAGAGCAATTCCCAAAGGACATACGCAAAGCTGCCTTCTATGGAGTCAGGACACTGGCAGGTGTCGCCTGGGCCTGTTGGCTGGAGATGCCAGAGACTGAATCTGGGGCCTTCTGCACGCAGAGCATGTGCTCTACCAACTGAACTATAGCGAGCCCCCAAGTCATCATCTTTCCCTACTAGCATTCATTCTGCCTTCTTCCGCTCTTCAGAACTCTGTGGGAAATGGCGAGCGCTTGCATCGTCCTGTAGCAGCACGCAAACTGGTGCACTGTGGCTAATTTCAGCAGCCTTGCTCTTTCTCACACATCTAGGGGATACATAACTCAAGCAGGCTGACCGAGGGAAGACATTTTGCTGCCTGCAGCCAAGGACATGATGGTACCTCCCTCCTTTCTCTAACAAAAGTTGGCTGGACTGGCTGTTAAATTTTACTCCAATAGTAGTGGTGGGACACGGGTTTTCCACCATGCCCAAATGCAGCCGGCTAGTTTAGAAGGTACAGGCCAGGTTATGTGGCACATAAGCCTCTGCCCTCAGCAGCTCACCACTGCTTGCTCTCAGCTCCACAGCCCACTCAGGCAAATCCTGCAACACAATGGCTGCGCCAGGATGTGCCAGTTGAACAGAGCAATGCATGAACAAAAGCACAATGCCTGCTGCAGTGTGTGTCCAGGGATCCACCCGCTAGCCAGTCAAGAGCCTTTCCAACTTCCCTGTGACATATTGGGAGAAAGTGACTAGGTGTGGCGTTCAGCCAACCTATGTCAGCAGCAAGTGTTACATCACTGCTAAAGGGGTGTCAGCTCAGGATGATGACAATGGTCAGGAGGGTTGCGATGAATAAGCAAGAGGGCTGCCCCTTCCTCAGATGCCTGAGGCAGCTGTCCCAGTTTGCCTATTTGGCAGGGCTAGTCCTGAGTAAAAATTATGTCTATAATGTTAAACCAAACAGTTCTCAACAAAATTCAGAGAAGAGTCCACATTGCTGGTTTATAAACAAACAAAATCATGGCAACTTGCCTGACAAAGATGAAGAAAGCAGTCAGACCAGTTTTTTTCCTGGCTAGTTAACAACTCTAGGATGCTTATACGGTGAAAACCGCTTAGCCTCATTGTTTACCTTGAGACTTTCACCTGAACGTTGGATAGAACATAGTGATTGAGTGAAACCAGTAATTTAGATCAACATTTCTGTGAGACAGGGATTTTATTTTCTTTTGTTCTTCTATAAGCAAATGATGGTGCCACCCCCTGGCCCTGGGACTCCTCAGAAGGAAGCTGTGCCTGGAGGAAGAACTGAGGGGAGAGACTCCATCAGGCAAGGCTTCCTTCCACCTGCCTTGCCCCACTCTCTGCTTCTCAATGTGTATTGTATTGTTTTATGTACTGTGGCTTGCCATTGTTTTATTGATTATAGTTTAGATATTATTGTAACTGTTGAGTGGATTTCTGTTTAACTTTTATATGTTGATATTATTATTTTATACGATTCTAATGATTGTTGAATGTTACTTTTTTGATGGAGGTTGCCTGTTTTAAAGTTACGTTTTATTATCACATTTTTGTATTGCATTAGATTGTTATAAGATGTATATTTTTTGTTTCTTCAGCTTGTAAACCGCCTTAAGTATTGTAGGATAGAAAGGCGGTATACAAATTAAAAATGGGGGGGGGATGAAGACAGAGCAGAGGAAGTTGTCTTATACTACAACAGCTGATCCATCTATCTCTGTATTGCCAATACTAGCCTTCCTGAAGCTGTTACCCTCCAGATACTTCGGACTACAACTCCCATCACCCCTGACTTTGCTGGCGGGAACTCTGATCCAACAACCTCTAGAGGACACCAGTTCGGGGAAGGCTGGGCTACACTGACTATGGACAACTTCCCAAGGTTTCAGATGGGAGAAACAAGGGATTGAACCATCCTCTGGACAATAAAAGGCTCTTCCTCCTGAACAAGGGAATGTTTGGATGCAAACCTTGCATGAACCCAAGAAAATATGAAGAACCTGCTAGATCAGTCCAACGGCCCTTCTAGTCCAGCATTCTATTCTCCCAGTGGCCACCCAGATGTCTGTGGGAAACTCATAAACAGGAACCTAACACAAGAGCACTCTCCCCTCCTGTGGTTTCAAGCAACAGGTATTCACAAGCATTACTGCCCCTGACTATGGTGGCAGGGCATGGCCACCATGGCTACTAGCCATCAGTAGACCCTCTCTTCCATGAATTTCCCTAATCCCCTTTTGAAGCTGTTTGGGTTGGTGGCTCTCCTGAGGAAGAAGTACTTTCTTTTATCTGTTCTGAATCTCCAGAGCATTCTGAGTCAGAAGTACAGTGAGGGGTGGGGAACAGTTTTCCAGAAGAACACCTAGATCTTGGCCTAATATACAACAAAATGTGAAAGCCATTCAAAGCAACAAAAGTGGATTTAAAATCTTAAAAGTTATGTAACCAACTTTTAAAAAGCTCTACCCCCCGCCTGAACCTTGTAATTATCTCTGTGTCAGTAACTGACTCATAAGATAAAGGCATTCAAAAGAAGAAAGCAAAGGAAACGAGTAAGGTTTCATAACTATTTTCCATTTAATAATGTCATAGCAAGGCAGTCTGTCAAGTAGATGGCATCTCATTTTCTTTCAACACTTTTGGGGGGCTTCTTTGTAGCATTATTTAATATTTTCTCAGTAGTCTTTTTTTTAAATACAAAAAAAAAATCTATTCAACAATAGCCACAAGCAATTCAATAGACTAAAAATAAATAAGGCTTCAAGCTGGCATCAGATGTGCACTTCCCACATGAAAAACCCACAGATCTTGATGGCATAGAGGATTTGCAGCCCAGTAAGTGTTCGTCCAAACCCAACCTGTGGATTGCTATTTATTAAGAGCACAGACAATATTGTTATGCGTTGAGGGGCGTTAAGACTGAATGCTTGGGCCTGCTTCTAATTCCTGGATTAGCCAACCTAACTTCCTGGTGTGGTGATAGCCTGAGTGATGGGCCATTAAGGGGAACAAAGAAAAGGGTTCTGTGTGAGATGGCAAATGGGTTGGGGCCCCCTCCTTCAACATGTGGGTAGTTAGAAAGACAAAAGGCCAGAGTGGAAAATGGAGCGATGTGAGCTAGAGGCAAAGCAGCAAGCTGGGAACAGAGAGCGCTAGAGCAATGTTTGATTTCTGTTTGAAACCAAGGCTGCGACCATGGTTAATGCTGTGAAGCCCTCCATCGTAGGCTCGGACATTTGTGTAAATAAACCATATGTCATAAATACACCACAGTCTCTGCTGTACCTCATTCCAAAGGAAACACGAACCCTGGGTAAGAACCTGGAATCTCGCACCAGCTGGAGATTGCGGTGGCATGAAACAATATCCTAGTTTGCTCATAGTGTGGTGTCTGTGTTGCCATGCTGCTTTCCTGAAGGTACTATTTTTTCCTCAGTATTTTGAGCTTTCCTGAAATTCCTGTATCAAGCTCAAAGGGAGGGGGGAAATGTTTAACATCAAAATAGCAGAGTGTTGGCAATGGTAAGGAACAGTTTTGCCGTGGCTGTAAACTCCATTTGTAAAATTGAAAAGAAATGTAAAAACAATGCCTGGCAACTCTTGCCAGGGACTATGAGATGTTAATACATCTCTGTCCTCTCAAGGACTGTTTATCATGCTAGCCGGCTATGAGACGCAGCCTGCAGCTAGGAGCCAGCCGGCTTTCACTCTTCCTTCCTTACAAATGTGTGGGACTATCAACTGCCAACCCTTTGGAAGTGATAATTATTACAGCGTGACAAGATGGAAAGAAAAGAACTGTTTTGCACTTTATTTTATTCAGCTTGATATCTTCTGTTTTAGAATACTGTCTGCAGTACTTCCTTTCCTTCAAAAAAAAATAACATCGAGAAACAATAAAGCTGGAATGCATATCTAGAGATTGCACCCAAAACATAAATGTTTATTGATTCAATTTCTTTCTTGGTTGCTGCGATATGTTTGTATAAAGGTCTAGAATGGGGAAAGCACATACTTCCTGTAAAAAACCCCATCCTGTAGTTCTGATGAATTGCTACTGCCATATAATAAGCGTACCCATAATGTAATGGGATTATTGGTTTTTAAAGTCCTCAAAGTTTTCAGGCACTGACAAATGTCTTGATCTGTGCAAGTGAAAATTCATGGGTTGTTTTTGTTTTTTTTGCACCAGTTAAAAATGGAAATTATTTTGACGTTTGACAAAATAAAGGATAGTGATTGATAAGCATCTTAAAAATGGTTGTGGCATGTGTTTGGGACATCTGTTATATTAATTTCATACCCTTGTTTTTTTTTAATGAATTCTTTTAAAAGGTGTCCACAACCACTGAATTGCTCCCATCCCTTTCACAAGATAAAGCTACTGGAAGGAGGGTGGGTTACAAGCAGCCCAAGCAGGCCCCTATCTTGTTGCCCAGACCAACATTTTGCACAGGGATAATAGGAAGTAGGGGGGACACAGGTGGCACTGTGGGTTAAACCACAGAGCCTAGGACTTGCCGATCGGAAGGTCAGCGGTTCGAATCCCCGCAACGGGGTGAGCTCCCATCGCTTGGTCCCTGCTCCTGCCAACCTAGCAGTTTGAATGCACGTCAAAGTGCAAGTAGATAAATAGGTACCGCTCCGGCGGGAAGGTAAACGGCGTTTCCGTGCGCTGCTCTGGTTTGCCAGAAGCAGCTTTGTCATGCTGGCCACATGACCCGGAAGCTGTACGCCAGCTCACTCGGCCAGTAAAGCGAGATGAGCGCCACAACCCCAGAGTCAGTCATGACTGGACCTAATGGTCAGGGGTCCCTTTACCTTTAATAGGAAGTAGAGTTGATTCTAGCCCCAAATGAGCTACCTTTAACTTGAACTGCTGGGCTGGTGGGACAGAGGTGACCACTGTTTTTCCTCCCTTCACAATTATTTTTATATCATTGTTTGTGAAAGTTGGGGAGGGAAATGGGTACTGGCAGGTATGGGGTTTAGTTGAACTCAGTGGGGCTTATGCATGCACAAATTCCACTTAGATCTCTGAGTGGGGAAGCAGATGAAACTAGTAAATCACTTAAACTACTCATAAATTAGTTGAAAATATATTATATATTAAATTTAATTACAGAAGCTGTCCCGGTTTCTGATTTGATCCTGGAAAGTCTCACTTTTCCTTAGGTTTCCCTATTTTCAACAGAGAAATGTTGAAGGGTATGGAGCAGGCATACAACTCCCATCATCCCTGACCACTGGTCCTCTTAGCTAGGGATGATGGGAGTTGTAGTCCCAAAACATCTGGAGGGCGGAGTTTGCCTATGCCTGGTGGAGTTATCCAACCCCCAAGCCATCTGAAGGCAGCCCTGTATAGGGAAGGTTTTTAAAAAATGTTTAATGTTTTATTGTGTTTTATATATTTCGGAAGCCGCCCAGAATGACTGGGGCAACCCTGTCAGATGGGCAGAGTATAGATAGTAAAATTATTATTATGGAATAGGACATCCCTATTTTCATCAGCGAAATGTTGGAGGGTATGCACTTGCCTTTCCAACTTCCTGTCCTTTTTGAGGGGTGTGGCATTTGCCCTCCTAGGTGTGTGACATCATACTGGGTTCATAGGGAAAGGGTTAACTAATTGCAAAAGGACTAACCGATGGGAACCCAGGGGGCGGAGTTAACCATGATAAGGTTTAAGCACAGAGGTTTTTTGGGGGGAGTTAGAGTTAGGGTGGAGAAGACAGTTTGGAGTTAGAAGAGACAGATAAGTCTGTGGGTTGGGCTAGTCTGGTGTGAGAAAGTGAGAGAATTTGTTAAGAGGAGTCAGTCAAACAGTTGAGATAATCATTCAGAGGGTATTAGGAAGGTATATGCTAGTAAAGAAACTAAAGTTAAGATACTGACAGGAATATTATTGGAGAAACCATAAACTTGTTAATGTCTGTAAAATAAATTTGTGGGTTTTTTTGTTCACTTTTAACAACTGTCTGGACTTTTACCAGAGAGTAACTGGTTGGTGGCAGCAGGGGAAGCGAGCACCGTGGTGGCACAGGGATCAATAGACCGTTAAACGTCCGGGGACCCTGTGTGATCGCCACAAGGGGTCTTTGGCCGGATCCCCTCTTTACATGAAGGTGGTTCTCTGTGTACAAATCATCAAACAGATCTTTGCTGGGGGAGCATGGTGATTGCACTGCCTGGGATTTGTTGGGGGACCTCTGTTCCCTTCCCAGAACTGCTGTTTCCGGAGTGGTTTGACAATCAATCCCTCTTCCCAAGGAACTCTTAAACTCTGTTTAAAGTGGCATCATAGTTCTTTCACTGTATGGTGTAAATGTGGCCTTTGGCGGGTACAACACAGTGGCAGAGTACAAGGAAACACTGGAGTTTTCTTTGTTCTAAATACTGTTATAAGGAAAATAGATTAAGATGCAATCAAGTTGCAACGTAATTATTTAAATGTTTGAGCTGATGAGCCATAGGTTGTTGGCAAATGTTTGTATAATTGGTTTCACACTGTTTAGCATACCTTCCTTTTTGTGTATGTACACATGTACAATTATTTTCATTTTTAAAAGCACCGGGTCTATCTATATATAGAGATAGGTGGGAGGGTGTGTATGAAATAGACATGCTGTTCAATATTATATACAGTTGATTGTTCCTTGCAAGGGAGCTGGCTGTGAGCATGTTTGTCCTTGGTAATCTTTGCCCTTTGAGATCTCAGGCACAGTAATCCCTTTCTTCCTACATCTTATGGATTAACTCTTCTCCTACAGCGTGACAGACTTTAAATAACCTAATGAGTAGGTGTCTGCAAAATCCTTTTTCTTATAAATATTACGTGACTGTTTTTGAATACTACGAATGTAAATGAGCTTTGCTCCTGCTCCTTAGAACATCAGGGGGAAACCCACTATTGAATTATAGCCTTATGTTCAACCAAGCACCATGAAATTAGAAGGTAATACCAATGTACACCTACTCGTCAGACCTTTATAGGATCACAATTGGAAATGACTTGGGAGGGGGAAAATTTCCATTCCAAACTGCTGTTCACATTCAGTTTGGAATGTTAGTAAATGACTTGTCAAAGCAAACAGTAAAATATCTAATTGTTCTTCTATTATCAGCTGTTGATTAGCAGCTGCACGCCTTGGAGAGCTGATCTTGCATACACAGAGAAGGATCTGCCCTTTGAAATGTTTGTTTTTAGCAGGAAAAAACGACACCTTCCCTTTTCCCAATAGCAGTTGGATTGCAAATATTATGAAAACTCTTTTCCCTGAGCATTGTAAGGTTTGTGAACATACCATGACACTACAGCAGCTCAGCCAATCGGTACTGGAGAATTCACTGCCGCAAGCACAATATAATCTGAGTGCTTGTGATGCAACCATCCAAGTCTAGGCAGGTAGCAGGACAGAACTGGAACTAACCCCTTGCTCCACAAACACCTGCAACCCACCTGCTCTCTGTGGCATGCTGTGCTCTGAATTATGTGGACAGATTGCAGGAGGGTGCTGCGTGAACAACTCACAGCACAATAAAAATCAAAGATCTGCCAGGATCAGAGAGTCTAGGTTTTGTAGATCTTACACTGTTCCAGATCAGCCAGGGTTCAGTCACAACTACATCAGGATAAGGCCCTTACCCTGCCTGAGCTGGAGATATGGCAACATAAGGCCCTCATCCAGCTCTGGTGGGGCTCAGGCAGTGTAACTTAAGCCAGTGTGGTTTACACCAGCCTAAGTACTTCAAAAACGGGTGGGTGGGGTGGCAAGGAGAGATTTATGCCTATTCCAAACCTGTTTCAACCTAGTCATGTGACCTAATAATCTATGGAACATGGCTGGCATAAGTAACATTCCTCCAGTTCCTCCTGAACAGAGTTTTGAACAAGAATAACTTACGCTGGAGTAATTTACACTGGATTTCTACATCTACAGTTAGGATTTTTATGTAGCCCTGAGATATAGAAATGGACACAGTGGTCTGCTTTTAAGGAGATATTTGAATGAAGCAGCACCTTCCATAAATGAAAGAAAGAAAGAAAGAGAGGCTATGCACAAACTATATAAAAATGTCTATGTTCATTTTCAGAATGCGTACTTGAGAATCCGTTGAGCACTTTCCTTTCATATTGTATTCATTTCTGATACTTGTGAGCACTGCAAGTATATATATCCCCACCACCACCTCCAGTATTCATTATAAAAAGCGTACTGCTTTTATGTACCAAATCAAATCTGCCAGCATATGACAACAGACTGCCTTGGTGACTTGTGATTTTTAAAAATCTATTAAAACACCCATGAGTCACCCCCCCCACCCCGCTTTCAGCTAAACTGAATAACATATTGCTAGGGTGTGTGAGTTCTGCCTTTGTACTCACTCCTACCACTGCAAAAATCATCTCTAGCATTCAAAATAAGTATGAGAGAAGTAATTAGCAAAAGCTTTGCACCACTGAATTCTTCTCAACTTTCATCACAGCCATATAGCCTTTGCCCTCACTTGTATGCTTGCAAGCCTTATGATATCTTCAGGAGGAACTGGCTTTTGTTGTTGTCACAGGTTATCTATGCTTCTCAAACTTGGGTCTCCAGCTATTTTTCGACTACAACTCCCATCACCCCTAGCTAGCAGGACCAATGGTCAGGGATGATGGGAGTTGTAGTCCAACAACATCTGGGGACCCAAGTTTGAGAAACACTGAAACTACCAGGCTGGATGTCTTCATAAAGCTGGGTATATGGGAAGCAATGAGACTTCTAAAGCAGTAAGAAATACCACTAATCCTTCATTAGATCCCCCCTAAAGCAACAATCAGAACCCAGACTGTATCCAAGTTTTCTCTAACTCCAGCTAGGACTCCCAGTTCTTCGAGTCCTTCTGTGCCCGGATTCAAACAGCATCTGTGTACACACAAGAGTGTTAAAGCACACATGGGCGGCACAGATCCAATTCTTCCATGTCTTCTTTTGTGCACATTGGTCTACACATGAGCACTTTCAGCTGAAGCTACCCTCAGTGCCGCCCATTCATACTAGTGAGAGCTGCTAGGGTGATAGGGGGCACCCCTGTCGTGTTCCTTTTTCAATTTTAAACTCTTCTGTCACCACATTGTTTACTATCAATTTAGCCTTTTGTTCTGAATATATTGCATCTATGCCATTTTGGAACGCCCTTCCCACTCCCATCCCTTCCAAATTCTTCTTCATAAATTTCCAAGATATATTGTCAAAGGCCTTCTCCGCGTCTATAAATATCAAAACTGCTTTTGTATTCAAATTTGTCTGTAGAAGTTCCAGAACGTCAACAATGTTCCTAGTATTATCTGACAAATGCCTGCCAGGGAGAAAGCCTGCTTGGTCTTTATGAATAACTCCATTTAAGACTTTTTTCAATCTATTTGCCAAAATGTCAGCAAAAATCTTGTAATCCACGTTTAGGAGTGAGATGGGACGGTAGTTCTTAAGTTGAGTCTTTTCAGATTCCAATTTTGGTATCAAAGTGATGAATGCCTCTTTCCACGATTCTGGTGCCCCCTTCCCTTCCATAATTTGATTACATACCTCCATCAATGGCTGAGTCAGGTATTCCTTCAATATCTTATAGTATTTGGAGGTAAGTCCATCTGGGCCCGGGGATTTGCCTAATTGCATGTTCTGAATGGCATTTTCGATTTCCTGTTGGGTTATTTTATAATTCAGGTCAGTTTGTTTGTCTTGTGTTAGTTTTTGTAGGCCATAGCTTTTTAAAAATTTATTTATTTCAGTCTCCACTTGGGGTCCTTGGGAAAACAATTTTTTAAAATATCTCTGGAAACACTTTCTAATTTCCTCTGGTTTCTGAATACATTCTCCTTCAACCTCTAGATTGGTAACAAAGTTCAGTTTTTGTCTCTTTTTCAGCTGCCATGATAGCAGCTTCCCACATTTATTTGCCGATTCAAATGATCTTTGTTTCATCTGTTTGATTTTCCATTCAACTTCTTGATTTATCAGTTTTGCATATTGTGCTTGATGGAATTTTATTTCTCTCAAAACTTCTTTTGATTTTGGATTTAGTCTCAACTTTTTCTCTCCGTCTTTTATCCTTTCCAAGATCTTGTCCTTTTTACCGTTCCAGAGTTTTTTCTTAATAGAATTCTGCTGTATCAGAAACCCTCTCATAACAGCTTTGCTTGCGTCCCAGATTGTTTTTTTTTCCACCGAAGTGTTCAAATTTAGTTCAAAGTAGTCTTTCATCGTCTTTTGGGCCTTCTTCACTATCTCCTGGTCTCTAAACAATGCATCATTCATTCTCCATCTGAAGGATCCAGCTGGTGTAAGTCTCAAGTCCATTTTCAAGGGGTTATGGTCGGAGCAAGTTTTAGGGCAGATCTCTACTTTTTTGGTCTTGGGTGCCAGTCCTCTAGATATCCAGATTTGGTCGATTCTTGTCCAGGATAGGTGGGCCTCAGAAAAGAATGTTCCCTCTCTACCTAGGGGGTTCTTTGTCCTCCAGATATCAATCAAGTCCATATTGTCTGTGAGTTCAAAAAAAGTCTTTGGTAGTCTGCCATCTTTAGTCACATTTTGATTTTGTGACTTATCCATGTGTGTGGAGACAACCCCATTCATATCTCCCATCAGAATGATGTTATTATAGTCCATATGGTCCAGCATTGTCTCATGCAGCTTCCCATAAAATTCAGATTTCCCCTCATTTGGTGCATAAATTCCAATTATCAAAAATTTTTCTCCTTGTGATTGTATTTCGATCGCCAAAATTCTTCCTTGTTCATCTTTGAACACAAATTTTGGTGCTAGGCTCTCCTTTGCATATATCACGACTCCCCTTTTCTTTTCTTTAGCTGATGAAATAAATTCTTGGCCTAGTCGCTTGTTTATTAGCACTCTTCTGTGGAGCCTAGTCACATGGGTTTCCTGGAGACAAATGACGTCTAGTTGTTCTTTCCTCAAAATGTGAAAAATCCTTTTCCTTTTTTCAGGGGAATTTGCCCCATGGATATTCCAACTAAAAAGCTGCAGAGACATCCTGGATCAGCTTGTTAGCCGATGGGGTTGTCTCCCTTCTCGTCTATGTCTGGAGGTGGATCTTTTGTACCAGGCGTGGGGGGTGGCCAGGTACCTGCTGTCCCTTTTCGAAGGTCCTCCCCGTGATCGTTTAGGAATTTTTCTTGCTCTTCTGCTGTTCTGATTCTCACCTTCTTCCCTTTCAAATTAAAAGATAATCCTTGGGGGAATTCCCACCTGTAAGGGATTGTGTTGTTTCTTAATAATCTTGCCAGATCCTTGTATGTAGTTCTTAAGTCCAACAATTGTTTTGGTATGTCTCTGAAGATTTCTGCTGTCTTTCCCTGTATCACCAATGGGTTTTTAAAATGTAGGCCAAGTATGTTGTCTTTTTCTTGCTTGTATCTCAATATGATCAAGCAATCCCTTGGTTTATCTTTCTTGGCCACTCTTCCCAATCTAAAAGCGGTGACGATTTTGAAGTCTTTCTCTTCTGCCAAACCCCAGAACTTGGATATTTCTGCAGTCAAAAAGCCAGCCAAATCTTCCTTTTCTAGTTCTGGAATATTTCTAATCCTAAGATTACTTTCCCGGTTTTTCAGCTCCGCCATAGACAGATAGGCCTGTTGTTCAGTGACCTGTCTACTCAGTGGTCTTACTTCCCCTCTTAATTCCTCAATCCTTTTTTTGTTTTGGTCTGCTTTCGTGTTTGCGTCCTCAGCTAATTTTCGGTTCTCTGATATAGTCTTTTCAAAATTTCCTATCGCCTGTGTGTTTTGAGCAACTTGGTCTGTCAACTTATTAATCGTTGCTGTAACCTGGTCAAATTTAGCCGCTTGTTCATCAGCTTTCTTATTTAACGCTGCCAGTTGATCCAATATTTCTTTAGAAATAGGGTCTAATCCTCCTGCAGCCATATCCTCCAAAACTGGCTGTTTAAATTGTCCTTCTTGCAGACCTGTCACAATTGGAACAGATGATCTACGTGGCTGCACAGGCAAAGTTGATTGCAATAGTTCAGTTTGTTTTGCTTTCTTGGCAGCCCTTGTTTTTCCTGCCACACTCATTCCACAACTGTCTAGGTTTCAAGGTCAAATTGTAAATCCCATGGGAAAAGCAATCATCCAGGCAAAAAGATTTCCAAAACAACCAGCAGTTCTCAGAGGTTTATATTTCCACAATCCAGCAGGGGGAGCTCCCCAAAAGTTTCCACCATTTAATTCCCAAATATGGTAAAATCCAAAATAAGGGGGGGAAACCCTCTAAATTCACTTTAAACTGCAGATGATAAAGGTTCTTTGCGAAGGTGTGAACAACAGTTCCTTTTTTGTAACTGCAAAGTAGCCCAATGTAACTTTATGTCTCTATACACAGTTGCCACAGTCTGATGTTACTTTGTATCCAGGCAGCCCGTGAGCTGGGGCTTATAACTTTATAATCCACAAAATATAGAGAGGTATAGCACAGTCTCACAATCAAATCCAAACTTGCAGGGTAAGTTCCAACTTCTTTTAAACTCCTTTCAACGCTTCCGCTTTAAAAAAACTTTGCTCAGTACTTTAAACAGGGACGGAAGACTGACTTCCTTTTTAGCGTCTCCCGCTTTCAGCCGAAATTCACCAATTTGATGTCCAAATAAAGCCTCAAATTTCTTACTCACGAGTTTGTTGTTTCCAATCAAATGTTCAAAGAAGAAAGGTCAGCGCTCATCAGCAGCAGCCGCGCGGCTTCGCTTCCGCGGAAAGAGCGATGGATTCACAGCACCGCTACCCCCTCCACGTTCCGGAGCCCCTTACGGGGTCCCTTCTGCGTATCCGAGGTCGCTCCTGGTGCCCGCCGAATCCCACGGCCACGGGCTCACTCTACCCGTGGTTTTCCTAAACGGGTCGTCGCTGTGCCGCAGCGCACGACCCTTTTCCGCGGAGCCCCTCTTCAACAACTGAAGAGGACCGCCATTGCTGTTTCGCGCCGCCTCCGGAAGTTTATTTATTTCTGTCCTTGAGGTTTTGCTAAATTTGATCAGGAAGGATCAGCAGGTGGAAGGAATACAGGTCGGAGGAAAACAATATAAACTGAAGGCCTTTGCAGATGACTTGGTTTTGACATTACAGGAGCCGGTGTCCAGCACAAAAAGAGTATTGGAATTAATTTCTGAGTTTGGTCGGGTGGCGGGATTCAAGTTAAACAAACAAAAAACTAAGGTTTTGGCAAAAAACTTGACACCTTTAGAAATAGATGGGTTTCAGAAGGAAACAGAACTAAACGTTGTTAATAAAGTGAAATACCTGGGGGTCAACTTGACTGGGAAAAATTTGAATCTGTTTAAAGATAATTATGAAAAATGTTGGTCTGAAATTAAAAAGGATCTAGAAATCTGGTCAAGATTGAAACTTTCCTTGTTGGGAAGAATTGTAGCAGTAAAGATGAATGTATTGCCAAAAATGCTGTTTCTGTTCCAGACCCTACAGATCGTGGACAGAGTGGAATGTTTTGGAAAGTGGCAGAGGGACATTATGAAGTTTGTCTGGCAGGGCAAAAAGCCCCGAATAAAATTTAAAATATTAACAGATGCAAAGGAAAGAGGGGGTTTTGCCCTGCCGGACTTAAGGTTGTATTATGAAGCTGCATCCCTCTGCTGGCTGAAAGATTGGTTTTTGCTAGAAAACACTGATGTCCTAGATCTGGAAGGGTTCAACAATGCTTTTGGGTGGCATGCATATTTGTGGTACGACAAGGTAAAGTCTCATAAGTTGTTTAAAAACCATATTGTAAGGAAATCTCTGTTTTCTGTCTGGACTAAATACAAGGACTTATTTGAAAACAAGACTCCGAGGTGGTTATCACCGATGGAGGCTAAAGCCACAAAAATACTTAATATGGGGGGTGGCTGGGCAAAATACTGTGAAATAATAGAAAGAGTGGGTGACACTTGGAGGTTGCAGAGCTTTGAAAAATTGAAAGGGAAGGTGCGAGACTGGTTTCACTATGCCCAAATTTTAGAGATCTTTAAAAAAGATAAAAAAATTGGTTTCCAGGTGGAAAAATCAAAATTAGAACTAGAATTACTTGAACCTAAGACGAAAGTGCTTTCAAGAATGTACAACTTGCTGCTTAAATGGAATACTCAAGATGAGACAGTCAAATCAGCCATGATAAAATGGGCACAAGACATTGGATACAACATTATGTTTGAGGACTGGGAAAGGTTATGGACCACCGGTATGAAATTTACGGCATGTAGTGCCTTAAAGGAAAATATTATGAAAATGATGTACAGGTGGTACATGACCCCAGTCAAACTTGCAAAGATATACCATTTGTCTGATAATAAATGTTGGAAATGTAAGGAGGCTGAAGGAACTTTTTACCACCTCTGGTGGACATGCCCGAGGGTGAAGGCCTTCTGGGAAATGATTTATAACGAGTTGAAAAAGGTATTTAAGTATACCTTTCAGAAGAAACCAGAGGCCTTCCTCTTGGGCATTGTGGGCCAGAGGATACCTAAGAAAGACAGAACCTTCTTTCTATATGCAACGACTGCAGCAAGAATTCTCATAGCTAAATACTGGAAGGCACAGGAGCTACCCACACTGGAAGAATGGCACACACAACTGATGGACTATATGCAACTAGCCGAAATGACTGGCAGAATCCGAGACCTGGGAGAAGAGGCTGCGGAAGAGGATTGGAAAAAATTTAAGGACTATTTACAAAAACATTATAAGATATATGAATGTTAAAAATTTGCTAAGGTTTGAGGTAAATATGCTTCAGTATTGAAATTCGGAGTTGATAGAAACAAAGTTAATGATTGAGAAAAGTTTTAATTTCAGAGTGAATAATTAGATGAAAATACAAAAACACAGGAAACAAGGTATTAATTTGCTGTTTATATTTATTATAAAGAATGCAGGGATGGAGGAGATGGGGAAGTCCAGTGGATGATGAAAAAAAAAAAAAAAGACTTCGAAAAATGAATTTTTTCTTGTTTAATTTCTTTTTCTTTCTGTAAAACCGCTTTTGTTGTGTTATTGATGATGGACTTAGATTCTGGAAAAAAGCAATAAAAAAAATTTATAAAAAAAAAACATACTAGTGAGAGCTGCTTGATGGGATGTATCTCTGTGGTGTGTTGCTGCCCCCTCTCCTCAAATTAGCACTTCCCCACCCTGAGTTCTGGAAATCTGAGGTCCATTGTAGGCATGTGTGCAGCTGTTTGTCTGCCTGTGTACATAACCAATTTTAATTTATTTTTGAGATACAAGTTGAGATACCAGACGTGCACAAAATAGTGGGGAGTGGGTTGTTGTTGTTGTTTTAATACATGCATGTGTTGTCCACCCTCCCTGAGTTCTGGAAACCTGAGATCCATTGCATGGAATGCACACAGGTATTTGTTTACCTGTGCAAATGGCCAATTCCCACCCCATTTTTGAAATATAAGTTTTTCAGTATACCACACTGGCACAAAACAGCAGGTTAAAAAAAATAAAATCAATATGTGTGTGTTGTGCCAGGCCCCACCTGCCCCTCATGCACAGAAGTTGGAGTGGTGATAGATGGCATCCAGCTAAACATCACCACGTGCGTAAAAACAAAACAAAACAAAACAAAACACATGTCCACACAACAATGCACTTCAGTATGCCCAAAGTTGGGCAACAATACTATTCAGATGGATTTTTCTCCCTAATTGCATTATCCAGAGATCAGGAAAATCCAAATTTCACACAGACTGCTTCTCTCCATCTGTCTCTTTATCTCATACACAGAGAACGCAGACCCTGTGCCAGAGGTAGATTGATCACTAAGGAAACATCTCCTGCTACCAGCTTCCAGTAAGAAAATATCAAACAATAATCCTTGGCCATTAGCGAGTAATCAAGCAGACAAAAGGTAGTCATTCAATAGCCCTTTAGTAGAGTCATTGCTAATGGCCTTAAATTGGAAGACAGGGAACCAAAGCTCAGGCAGTCCAGAGTTTCTATTCAAAACATCTTAATTTATAGCATGCTGTAACACCGTATGTGCCTACGTGCCATTTTACAAATGAGAATATCTTCCTAACAGCACTCATGCATGGTATTAGCTTATATTTTTCATTATGGATTTCTTTGTGGTAATCACTTCTTAAGAACTTGATGAACAATGCACATTTTTCCTTATTAGTACTTTTTCTTTGATTGTTACATGAATGCCTGGGTCTGTACTTTTCCCAGTCTACTCTACCCAGGATTCAGATGCAGCTGCATTGTGTTCTGGCAACGCTTTACACTATAGTATATTTTGAATCTTTGTTGGAAGCCGCCCAGAGTGGCTGGGGAAGCCCAGCCAGATGGGCAGGGTACAAATAAATAAATAAATAAAATAAATAAATAAATAAATAAATAAATAAATAAAATTACTACTACTACTACTACTACAATATCTTGTAGAATTATGAAGCATAAAAAAGAGCTTGTGTGTCCAACATTGGGCTACCTATCTTTCCACGGGCAACATCAGTTGACTGAGCTCTCACTCTCAATTTTGTCTTTAATGCCTTCTTCTCCTTTGCTCCTCCCTGTATTCAATCAGTTGCTGTCATATTCTTCTTCTCTGCAGTGTGTTGCAAAAGTCTACCCATTCTCCTCCATCTCCTTTGCTAAAACCCGGATTCATGTTTGCATGAACTGCTGCACTGCTGTCTCTGACTTCCCCATACCACATATCGGTCCTCTCATATTAGTTCTTCCTAAGATGCTTAGCAGAACGTCTTGCTGGCTTATGGCCAGTGCACATCAAGTTTGGAGTAGTAACACAGAGATACTAGAAAAGCAGGATAGAAATGTCTACATAAGTGAAATAAAAACATCTAAAAGCTTTGCCCAGAGTTCAAGACCTCTTCTTCCCAGTCCAAAAAGCATATGGTTTAAAGACCTAGAAGCCTTCCCCCAATGATGTAGTTTTCACCCCACAGATTAAAACTTTCAGTTAGTATCGTCCCAAGTGCTACAGGAGCAGAGGAGATGGCAAGCCAGGAAGGAGCTGCAGGGAATCTGGATCAGGGTCTGGCCATGAGCCCGGAATAGCTCTCACAGAAACACCCAGTTTGAGAGCTTCACTCCTGAAGCGACAGCTTTCTTAGAGCTTCAAGGGAAAGTCTGGCTGGACTGGGGGAATGGAGAAGAACATGCCAGTCAGGAAGCTAGAGCAGAATCTTATTGTCTCCCTTAGACAAAAACAAAACAGTAAGAGGAAACTTCAGGCTTCACCCAGACATAAGTTCAGTGCCACCTAGTGATAAGACACTACCCACACATATCAAAAGACAATTTATGACTTAAACATCCAGTTCACAAGCAGAAACTCCACATAAATGTGCCATCACATTCCCATCTCTGCCCTGAACTCACCGGGGGGAACTAATAAGACAATCTGCCCCTCCTTTCTTGCATGAGATTAATAAGCACATCTCCTGCCCTTGTTTGTTGTCACTAGGGCTCAGCCCATCACCTACCAAAAGAGGGGAGAGATATGAAAATAGGCCACAGGGGATAATGATATATCACTTATTCCCATATACCACACGGGAGAGAGCCAGTATCTCTCAAGCAGACATCGTCCCGCGCATACAAGCTACCTGACACCGTGCACTCACTCAAAGCCCTGTTTGGATAAGGGAGGCACTGCTGTTGTAGTGATGAGAAAATAGATACAGATAAGCAAAATAATCCTGAAGAGCAGCTCCTGATATTCTGGCTGCTCAGTAACTGCTGCTTTCTGATAAAAAGTTCTGTTGGTTTTAATAGTATAGATACCTGTATTGGGTTTTAAAGAGGACAATTCTGATATGGTAGAATAAAAGAAGAATTCCCTGAATGCTTGGATCCAGGTTTGGGGCAAGTACACTTTGGTGAGAGAACCTCAGCAGAGATTTAAAATCACAAAACATGTAGCAGTAAAGCATGGAAATATAGGCTGCCGACCTTTAAAACAGCCCCTTCTAAGTTGCATCCAAAGTTAACCATTTTGCATAGACAGGTAAGTTATAAATGGTTTACTTACAAACTCTTCAGAGGTCAGATTTATGTGTTTTTTCCATATAGCAGCAAGACAAGACAGGTAGTACAACTTAGTTTCAAAAATGATAAGAGTTCCTAAATTTTTTCTATATATGGCTTGCTAAAGCCATGTGGTCCAAACTTGGAGCATCCAGCTTTGACATCCTTACTGGTCAGGTTCACATGATGAAAGTGGGGTGGAAAGTGGGAGAACAAAGAGTGGTAGTCCTTCCAAGGTGAGGGAGAATGGCTTAGCTAAGCCTGGCACTACAGCTTATCCTATGGTCCCACCCATGCATTAATTAGTGTGAAACATGTCGGTTATATGAGGCTGATTTATCCCACAAGTTCTGGATTATCACAGTGGAAACAGATGTACATTCCCTTCTCTGGTGCAGGCAAACACTTAATTTGGTTTACCTAGTGAGAATTAAGAAGACAATGTGTTCCTTTAAAAAACATTGTAAGAAAATAGCTCTATTGCATGCCTAAAAGTGATTAATCTTTTCCCCCAATTTTAAACAATATTAAAAATTGCTTAATGTATAATTTTACATTTCATATACTTTGGTTTAAAAGAACATCTCTGATAGAGGATAGCGATTAAAAGCATATTAGCCACGATTAGGTATTCAACTGTGCACAATGAAGCTGGCAGACAAATATATCAGAGCCACAGAAAATTGAGGAAGAAAAACAGAGAAAATAAGTCTGCATTATGCATTGACATTATTATTCAAAGAGTCCTGGAGCCAAATTCAGCCCTGGTAGAACTGAAAGCAATGATTTCATGTGACTTTGGTTAAGCTTCTGTATGTAATTACAACTGGAAAATATAAATTAAAATTGCTACTTAAATTTCAAAGTCAAGAGCTCAGAGTTGGGAAATAACAGATCTGAAAGAGCACATGTAGACTTCAAATGTGCTCTCTCTCTCTTGGAAATGGTGAAAGACCCACATTTTTGAAATATGATGGAACTGTCATTCTGACACACCTAGCTTAGAAACATGTCTCAGGAACTCTGCATGTCTAGGGTGGCAAGAACACAGAGGACAGTTCCTCTGTTTGAAGGCTGTCCCATTTCAAGTCAAGCAGACAAAGGAGTGACAATACCGGTTACTATCTCAAACCGAGAAGGCGCACAGGTCACAAGTCTTTCCCACTACAGTGTGTTGTATTTCTATTTAAATAACAGTAATTCTTTCTAAAAGTGCATCTACACATATACATCAGCATATGCAATTTTTTATGCAAAACTTTGACCTCTTTGGAGTAGTTCATTTCCTCCTTGGCCTGCTGGATCAGGCCAATGACCCATCTAGTCCAGCATCCTGTTCTCGCAGGGGCCAACCAGATGCATATGGGAAATCACCAAGCAGGATTCCAGCACAAGGCCACTCTCCTCTCCTGTGGTTTGCAGCAACTGGTATTCGGAAGCATTACTGCCTCTAACTGTGGAGGCAGAGCGCAACTATTGTGGCTAAAGCCACCAATAGCCCTCTCCTCCAGGAATTTATCTAATCATCTTTTAAAACCATGCGGGTGGTGATGTGGGTTAAACCACAGAGCCTAGGACTTGCCGATCAGAAGGTTGGCGGTTTGAATCCCCACGACGGGGTGAGCTCCCATTGCTCAGTCCCTGCTCCTGCCCACCTAGCAGTTTGAAAGCATGTCAAGTGCAAGTAGATAAATAGGTACCGCTCCAGCGGTAAGGTAAGTTTCCGTGCACTGCTCTGGTTCTGTAGCACCCTGCTTGTGGTTAACGCTTAGCTGGAATGAAATATTCAACGCAGCAATAGAGAAATTAAAATAATAATTTATTTGTCAGACAAATATATGATAGTCACAGTGGTATATGGTTACCAAAGCTCTGCCTATGCTCCAGCCCCGATGGCCAGCACTTATATTTCCTCAACCCAGCCCCCTTGCTCCTCCTTTGGCTGCCTCTGTCCAATCAGCCTGGTTGAAATTCCTATTGGCTGTTTGCTAGAACCAATCATAAAAGATACACCCATTTCCTATTACCTTTTATGGGAGACAAAGAGCTATATTTCCTTCTATCCATAAATGGCAAACAAGTAGCCATATATCTTACATTTGCCTCAACAAGGCACCTTAATTACCAGATCACCTTTTGCCCTTGTTGCCCCTCCATTCCAAAATAGATGACTAAAACAGATGGCTCATTCTGTCTTAAACAGATCTTGGGTTCACATTCTCACACACCATCAATGAAATAAGAATCTAACATAAGAATCTAACATTTCTTACTTTCTGAATCCTTTGCATAATTACATTTAAGCCAACAAATCTCATACATTAACACAGATAGCTTTTTAGAAGAAAAGACATTTTCAAAGTAAAACTTCTTCAATTTATACCCCCCTTTCCTGGCCAGCTGCTTTTCCCATTAGCTCTTGCCCTTTAACCTTAGGAAAATGTGGCTAAAGTCTCTAATGGGAGGCACATGGTATTATTTTCTGTTAAACAATAAATCCTACTATTTACTAACTCTTAATTAGTGTTTTTGCAGCTTGATTGTATTCTGTAATATGTGGGGTCAGTGTAACCTTTTTGCTCCCAGCCTATAATTCCCTTTTACAACTTTGAGAATTTTGGCTCCTGCTATAAATCAGGGGAGCCCTTGTCCAGGAGGATAAACATCTGCCAAAGTCCTTAGCCAGCTGGTTTTCTGCCTGGCATAAAAACATTTGCAAATCTTTAAGCTCATTTTAAAATACAGGCCTTGATCAGATGCCTCAGTTCGCCAGAAGCAGCTTAGTCATGCTGGCCACATGACCCGGAAGCTGTACGCCGGCTCCCTCAGCTAGTAAAGCGAGATGAGCGCCACAACCCAAGAGTCGGCCACAACTGGACCTAATGGTCAGGGGTCCCTTTACCTTTACCTTAGGTTAGGGGCCATCACTGCCCCCTGTGGGAGAGAGTTCCATAGTTTAACTATGAACTGTGTGAAGAAGTTCATTTCCTCTTTCCAAATATGAGTGGCTAGGTAAATAAACAAGAGACTATCCATGAATGGCTAGAGAACCTAGCTTTGCTGCTGGCCCAGAATGGCATGAGCAGGCATGAATGTGAGTCCCATATAGCAGTGTCACTTGTACATATTTGGTCCCCTCTGTACTCATTTTGGAACAAATGAAACTAGAGCAGAGTGGGCCTATTCATGTCAAATGCTTCATTTGTTTTGAAATACATGGATACCCCTATTATACAGCATATAAGATACTTAAGCAATAAGAGTTGTGTAGGAAAATGCATTATTGGCCCCTGGATCAGTAATTCAGGGATGCATTTAGTCTCATGTCGGACAGGGGTGCCAACCTGAATAAAATATTGAGGCCCCCAAGTAAGCCCTACCTGCCATAATTGATCACATGATGTGGTGCACAGACACTGTATTTGAATGGCAATGCCCATCAACTTTGCCCCACCTGACCCCCTCCAATATTTTATTGGGGGAGGCAAATACTGACTTGGCCCATAGGAGTTGGCTACTATGCTGGCAGAATACAGAAACTGGCCATCCCTGGTCTAAATTACTCTCCGCAGAGTAGTAATATATCACTTCTTATGTTGTGTTACACTAGACATTAGTGGGCAGAGGAAGAAAGAGACACCGGTCAAACAGCAGTTCCATGTCTTGCATAATTTCCAGTTCTGCTTTCAGAGAATATGCATTAAGAGCTCTGCAGTTCTGTGGCGGGGAGGGCTCTTGAATGTGTTGTCACATGGTATTCATTTTCTGAGAATGGTGTGAAAATTGATGCAGCTGAAACACACTTTGAACCTCTTGCTCCTTGACTCTGGACACAGAGAGTACCAGCTGTACGAAGCGTCTGCCTCCCCCCCCCATTTTGGATTACCATTGTTTACATGACATTCTCAGAAAGTCTCCTGGTCTTACGCATGGGAGTACTGATGTGGGATATTTATGGCGCTGGAGCTGACCTTGCAATTGCTCTGGAAAGACCCAGAAATGTGACTGTACATTATAAAAGCATTAGTAGGAAGAAACGTGCTGTGTGCGATAATGACGGAATTCCACTTAACGTAGTCTCTGCAGCTGTTTGAATGTCACACACAAAGGGAATAATTCCTTGGCTGGTTATTTCTCTACCTGTATTTTTGATACCATTGAACCTGTGGCTGATTCTTTTAGCTGCTCCTCCCCCCCCAAAAATGAGGGTACCAAAGGCTTCCTAGCACGTCACAAAGCGTTGTAGAATTTAATAGGCCTTGTGTATACTGTATTTTATACTCCATGCATTTCATTGTGTTCTGCTTTCAGGTTCTCATATGGGGACAGCAAAGCAATTCAGATGGCCACTGAGGACAAATGATTGCTACAGAAGACGTTTCAGCTTCTTTTTAAGAACAACGTCCTGGAAAAATATGCAGAACATTTGCAATTTACAGCAGTACAAGCTGAAGAGGGTTGAAGTTGAACTGCAAATTGCTTAGAAAGTAGGAATAATTTTTTATCTCCATGCAGCAAGATCTACTGGGCAAAACACACAGGCAGACATATTTCTTTGGTATGAAGAGCTCTGTGAAGATCAAAATCTTTTGTCTTATCTGTTAACACAGAACGGCTCCATGAAATGTATAATGTATGCTATCCCTGCCATTCATCTGGATAATATGTCAGTTGACAAGTCCCCAATTTAGACAGTCTTAGAAATGTAAAACATGCTAGGATTTTCCCACTGTGAATAACATAATCCCAGCTAATTAAAGGGTAATGCCTTTTATTCTTTTGTACAATGTCAAATCAATCAAAATAAGACAGAACATTTTTTTTAAAAAATGTGGCAGGCGTATAGCTGTGTTGGATTGGCCCAGGGCTGGCCCACTCAGGAAGCAAGGTAAGGTGTCCACCTCAGGCGGCAGGATCTCTTCTCCCTTGATCCTGATGTAGATCTTCTCTGGTGGGGAGGCGGGTGCCATTAGAAGACATCTGAAGGCAGTTTTGTTTAGGGAAGTTTTAATGACTGATGTTTTAATGTATTTTTAATCTTTTGTTGGAAGTCGCCCAGAGTGGCTGGGAAACCCAGCCAGATGGAAGAGGTATGGATGGATGTATAAATAAATAAATTATTATTAATAATATTTTGGGGTCCACCTCAGGCGCCAAAATGTCTTGGGCCTGCCCTGGAGTGGCCAGATGTGCAGAGAGGAAGGTGTATCTCTCAGTTGGTTTTGTACACTGTCCCATTGCACAATGGAGCCAGAATTCATTATTCCAAGAAATCAAACTCTCAGGATGGCACCAAAGTTCATAATTATTCATTCAGCCAAGTTTCTAAACCTTGGCTGATACCCAAATTGAGCATCCTTTGCACCGGCTCCATCTTCTGTGAGTTGGGATGGTCATACATTTGTGAGCATGTGTAGTGTTAAGCAAATCAGAGCACCGTGAGAGTTAACTAGTTACCCTTCTTAATACTATTTTTGTATCTATCCCTTTGCCCATAAGAAATGAATCCCATGAATTCTCCGAGCTTTATTCATAGCCCCCACTCACACATCAAAAGGTATAAACAAACAAGACAGATTATGCTATAACAAAAAAATTAAAAACTAGTGCAGACCCTCCAAGTGTCTCTATTTTCCAGGGATGTCCCTGATTTAGAGAAGCCATCCCGGTTTCTGAACTGATCCCTGAATGTCCCACTTTGCCTTAGGATGTCCCTATTTTCATTGAAGAAATTTTGGAGGGTATGGAGTTATCTGACCCCCCGAGCCGTCTGAAGGCATTCCTGTATAGGGAAGGGTTTTTTTAATGTTTAATGTTTCATTATGTTATTATATATGTTGGAAGCTGCCCAGAATGACTGGGGCAACCCAGTAAGTTGCTTGGGGTATAAATAGTAAAATTATCATTATGGAATAAGACGTTCCTATTTTCATCGGAGGAATGTTGGAGGGTATGCTAGCGTGGAGCTTGTTTTCCCAAAAATTAAGTTTAGTCTTGTTCCTGGCCTTTAGATTTTCCTTCCTGATGGACAATCACGGGAAAACATTTTAACTGGTTGCTATATAAGGGGCTAACTAAATGATTGGAAACTAATTGTGGAAAGCACTTGGCTTTTCTTTTTTTACTGGTTGCTGGGTTGATTTTCCTTCCCAGAAACCCTGAATAGGCCTCACGCTGTGCTGCGCACATTGGGAAGATAAGAAATTAGGCCTGAGTTACAGCCTAGGGAGCAGCCAGCTAAGTGCAGTGTGCACAGCAGTGTTCTGGTCCCATGGGGCTGTTTGCATCTGTTGCCATCAAATACTCAAGAAAAAGGAGAAAAATAGCCGCTGTATTGTGGGCCTAGTCAGAGCTTTAAAAGAGTAAAGGTAACTTGGGGGAGATTCCCCCCCCAAGATCTCTTTATCTCTTTATTTCATCCTTTAACAACAAGCACTCAATCTCGCTCTACATATCATCATCATAACTTTACAGAAAATAAACCTTACTGCAGGAAAACAAGCATGCTTTCTTATTGCTGGGGTTTGTAGTGGAACAGCTGCTGAAACGAAGGCAGGGCAACTTGCCTTGTTGCCTGCTGCACGCTTTGAAATCCCAGTTTTGGGACTTCAAGGCACCACATCACCTGAGGTCATTTGTGATGTCAGGTGACTAACAGATGGGTGGCTCTGTACACCTGGTAAATTTGGATCACAAGGCAGCTCTTGATAAGGATCTGGACCACAGAGCCAAAAGGGTTCCTCGGCTAGAGAGCTCCACCTTTTAATCAGGAAAACCTTTGTTCTTGGGCGTTCCAAAGATGTCCATAGCCTTGATGACAGGGACCAAAAGCTCAGAGCGTGTGAGGCTAGTTTTGTGGAAAAAGCAGTCAGAGAAGCCTGCTGATGAAGGTGGTTGCGGGTGCGATTGCAGTTGCGCATGTCTGCAGGCTCTCCTGAAGAAAATGGAGAACCTCCTTAGAACAATTCTAGGAGGTTAAAGGTTATGGGACTGTAAGACTAAAGGTCCTTAGAAAACCCTGCAACATTTAGAAATATATTTCTGCAAGAGTAAGTGATAGATGAATTTACAGAATGAAACTTTTTAAAATAACCCAGTTTACCAAAAGGTCACCATATCCCGAAGAGTAATCATTTTCATTCTCAAGAATATTTCCATCGCAAGCATTTGACATTTTCCCCCTAAAGGTCAGTCATTAACCCTAATATTTTTTCCTAACTCGCCCTCATTACCTGCCTTCAGAAAAGAAGCAGAAGCCAACTGGGCATTTGAGCAGAGATCCCACCACATATATATCTAATATGCATGAGGAAAATGTAAATCAATGGCCATGGTTCCTTCTAGTGCTTTAAAACGCAATGGCTATAAATATTGCTCCTGCTGCATCTCCAGGCCTATGTCCTTATGGCTTTTCTCATTTTCTTGGGCTAATGTGGCAACAGAACAGAGCTCTGTGCAGAAATTTAAGCAGGCGATGAAAATGTGGCAGTGAAATGTGAATAAAATGGGTAAAACAGTTAAGCAATAATAGGCGCTATATACAATGTGAACATACTGATCAATAGTTTTAATTATAAGGCACTGGCTCTGCTCTTAGCTGTGGAAGGAGACAAGCAAACTGGCACAACGCCATTTTGCACAGTCAGATCAAAGTCATATGCTTTGTTAAAGGCACTGACTCCTTCCCTCACTACATGAAGATGGTTAATAATAATAATAATAATAATAATAATAATAATAATTTATTATTTATACCCCGCCCATCTGGCTGGGCTTCCCCAGGCACTCTGGGTGGCTTCCAAAAAAATATTAAAATACTGTAATACATCAAACATTAAAAGCTCAGGATAAACAGCACAATGACCTCCAGATATGGTAGACTACAACTCCCACCAGCCTCAGCGAGCATGATCAACAGCCAGGGATGGTGGGAGTCAGGAATCCAAAATTGGGCTGTGCACACTCCCTTATCCGAATCTAGGCCTGATCCGGTGCTTTGGAGAGGGCCCAATTTGACATGGGAATGATCTGGGGCTGACCTGATGTGATCCAGGCCCCAAATTGGATGCCCTGCATTAAATTAAACCTCAATTATATCTGGGGGGGGGGGAGAATGAGGTGCAGGCAGCTTACCTGCATCTCCTTCTTCCTGTCTTCTGTCCACATGTTTAATCAGGTTTGAAACCCTGAGTAAACATGAAACAAGCTGGGACAGCGGGGAGAAGGAGTCCTGATTCTATTTGGAGTTCATGATTCGACCAGGATGGCTGCGCTCCAAAACACCTGCAGGGCACCACATTTGTTAACTGTGATTTAATATAACTAAGGCTTTTCAGTTTGCTCTGGCTTGTCGCTTGCATTTGCCATTTCGATCCTTTGGGTATATTATACAGACACCCAAATGCACATACTAGTAACAGACCTGGCCTTCGCTTCCCATATCAGTTACTGAAAAGTTTTCTATGTAGGGCAGACCTGTGTGGAATGTGTCAAGTTCTGAAGAGAGGTTGCAGGAGGCTCATGAAAGCTGCACTGTACTCCTGCATTAGCTGATGGTCAGGAGCATCTTTTCTGAGAAGAAGCTTTGCTTGGGGAGACATTTTTGTTTGTGCGAAAAACTGGGGGGCTTGAGGTGAGATATTCTCAGCGCTATCCACTAGATATGGGTGGATCACTCTGTTTCTGGTCTGCGTCAGTTTTGCATGTCTTTATTCTTAAGTCCTTTGTGTACCATTTTTTTGCATTCATCTGTGGATTGGTTTAGTAAATAAAACACATATGAAAATTCAGTTAATTTCATATTCAAAGGTATACTTTGATAAACATTTCACCACAAAACACACATTTAAATATTTTATCTCAATGTACATATTTCTAAATATATTTTATCCCCAAACATGTACTTTACAGATTTGAAGAAGCATTTTAAACTCATATGTAAAATAAGTATAAAATACAGATTTAGATATGCATTTTTCTTGAAGCAGGTATTTCTAAAATTAAAATTATTTTATCACAAAAGATGTGCTTCTTTACACATTTTGATCCAAGAACTGTACACTGCAAAATTCACAGGAGTGTGAAATTTGTTCCAGTCCATGTACTAGTCTAGGAAATGTGTTGGTGTGCTTAAAAATGAAAATCTCCTCCCTCCTTCACAGCCACCACATCTCTGGAAATGGCTACCCAAGGAGGTCTGTCAAGCTACCTCATGAGTGGACCTTAGCCTCTAGGTGAAAACATTTAATACTTTCTAGATGCTCAATACATATATGATAATATCCTGTTGCTGTACATTTATTTATTATACCTTCCATGGTTTTCACAGTTCCTTTAAAAATGCCCTTATGGGTTTTCTCTCACACATTTGTACATTACTGCAGGTACCCTGTGGCAGAATTTGGTGATTGCTAAATTTAACAATTTAGCCAACAAGCAAATAAATACAGTAGTGCAAATAGTAAAGTTTTCCCTCCATTTGCTTCACATCCCTGCCCACTGTGCCCTACTTTCAGCAGCTCCTCATACTCGTTTCTGCTACTTATTCCTTGAGAGGTTTTAATATAAATAAGTGGGTATTCAAAATAATCAACATCATGTAGCGAAGCATCGTGGGTATATTCCTTTACGTCTTCTTGGAGCTAATCTCCACAAAAAGTGAGATGCTCAGCTGAAGATTATTATTTAAAAGAAACTGGCTCTATGTGTGAGCAATTAGGAAATTGCAAAAGAGCAACTTGCAATTTTCTTTTTTTAATCAAAAGTTAATAGCTCCATATTTCTAGCAGACAGGACAGACACAGCTTTTCCTACTTTGCTTCTCAGATAGCTTTTAGCTGATCTTCCACAATTGAAAGTGGATTTGTTCTTTAAGGACCTGCAGGTCCTACTGCAAACATGGTAAGACGGGCAAGACTTGTATGTGAAAGGAGAGCTGTGGCGTTGCTTCAGCAGCTATCAACCGTTGCCTGAGCCCTATATAGTGTGGCAGGTCGATCCCACTTGCAAGTCCCACCTTCACCAAAAGGTTGAAGGGGCACCATAGCTTCAAGTGGTGGAAGTGCTACTGGGTCTGGTCCTAAGGGCAATTTCCCTTCTGATTCTGAATCCCCTACCTCATCTATTGAATGCCATTATAAAATAATGCTGCTACACAATAATGTTCTTGTACATTATACCATTATACAAATCTGTGGTGTGACTGCATTTGGAACACTGCAGAATACTAGTTGCCTCACCTCCAAAGGCAGGGGTGCCAACTTGGGCCCCAGATCATGGGTGCCCAGCGGCACCGACATATTGTCACGCCATGATGTCACATTACGTGGCCTCCGGATGTGGTGTCAAAGGTCCTGCGAGGCCTAGGACGCCAATTCCAAGGCCCCGTGAGGCCTCAGACGGGGCCTCGAGGACTTTTTGAGGAACCTGTAACATCACTTCCGGTTCCTTGCAAGAAATCGGAAGTGGTATTGGAGACCCTGTGAGGCCTAGGACACCATGGCTTTCAAGGCCCTGCAAGGCCTAGGACTCTGTGTCCAAGACCTCATGGGGCCTAGGACGCTACTTCCAAGGCACCATGGGGCGTCTCAGATGGGGTCTCACGAGGAACCAGAAGTGGCGTTGGAGGCCCTGTGAGGCCTAGGACGCTACTTCCAAGGCACCCAGAAGTCGTGTCCAAGGCACCGCGGAGTGGGTCCCAGGGTCCCCAAAGTTGGCACCCGTATCCTAAGGGATATTGTAGAGTTTGGAAAGGTTCAGAAAAGGGCATCCAAAACAATCAAGGGGATGGAGGAACTCCTGTGAGGAAGGGTTACAGCATTTGGGGCAAATAAGAAGCAACACAAGAGAAGTGCATAAAAGTCTGCATGTTGTGGAGAAAGTGGGTAGAGAAAGGTGATTTCTCCCTCTCTAAAAACATTTGAAGTCATGGACATCCAATGAAACTGAATGTTTGCAGATTCAGGACAGATAAAAGAATGTGCTTCTTCATGCAGTACATAGCTATGTGTGTGACTTCTATGTGACTCACTTCCACAGGAGGCAGGGATGACCTAGATGGCTTTTAAAGAGAATTAGACAATTTATGTAAAAGGGCAGGAAATAAATGCTGTAAATAAATAAAATAACTGCAGTTTGAGTTGCTTGAGAGACTTGTGGTACGTAATAAATATGTTTACGAGACAGGAAGTCAATGAACTAATACTCAAATGAAGCAGAATCTTGTCTGTTGTGTGACATTATTCTTATAGAAAAGTGAGGGGGGCGGATTTTGAGACCAGGGAAATGTTTAGAGCTCAGGGCACTTAGAGTGTGTCTTCCACAAACAAAAGGCATTTTTGGAGAACAAAAACACAAGTAACTATGAGTGTTGACTTTCAAGTGGATCACTTGATGCTCACCTCATCTCTTGGCATTTATCTTGCAGACAGTAGTTTGCTTTTAGCTCTCAGAGCAGAATGCAGACCTGCCAACCTTCTGCTTTTTTCCACTAGCAATAAATTAGGTGATGCATTAACAGAAGAACAAGAATCCATTTTCATCATTTCTTGAAGATTGGAGGGGAAGGCACCCAAAGGAGTTGAATGTGCTTCATGGTATGTATGGAAACTGTGAGAGGAAAGTATTTATGAAATGGACACACACTTCATTTGCTGTTTGGTAAGAGCTGAACAAATAAATGGAAAGGGAAAGGTTTCTTCTCTCCATTAAGGAGGTGTGCAATATTGAGCAGCATTTCCCACCACTGAATTCTACCTGTCATGAAACTACCTGTCCATAAAAGGCAGCCAGCTTACTTGCTGGTAGTTCTGAGTTCCAGCACCTCCCATTCAGAAATCACTAGCACCCCTTCTAATTTTTCTTTAGTGTGTTGAACTCTCCACATTTCTACATTCATATTTCCATCCCAGGTTCTAACAAAACATACAGGAGTGCTCTGGTTCACTGTTCCACTCACTTTGCCATGCTCTATTGCAGAATACTCCATTCCATTTACTTAGTTTTCTGTTTCCTCCCTGCACCCAGCAGTCATCAGTATTCCATGGCAGGCTTTAGTCATCATCAGCTTGTTTTTGGGACCCCCTCTTAGGGTTTATTCTTCTAAAGATTTGTTTTACTTCTGAAAACTTGGAATTGCTCAAAGCCTGCTGTGCCTGGCTAGTGCCATTTTGGCTCCATATGCACCTCTGACAGTAATAGCTGTTCGACAGTGGAACAGAGGAGGTGGGATGTCCCTTTTTTGGGAGGTTTTTAAGCAGAGGTTGGATGGCCATTGGTCATGTGTGATCTAGCTGAGATCCCTGCATTACCGGGGGTTGGGTTAGATGACCCTTGGGGATCCTTCCAGTTCTATGATTCTATCAAAAAGAGGAGCCCAGGCAGTTTGTGCAGAGTTGTTTAGCAGTGTTGACAAAGGTACAGACCTGCTGCTTAACAGGTTTTAAACAGCGGCTCAATAATGTACAACGCAGTGAGTTAATAGGCAAAGGATAGTGACAGGTCAGAATATCGAGAATACATCTGGGATTACCCAGCCTGTACTTCACCATTAATTTCGCCTGACAAGGGTTGCTGTGAGATCTTTTGCCTTCCAGTTACTGCCAACTATGTGAGCCCTAGCAGTTTGAGAGGGCAAAGTGATGGCTGCCAACTAACTGTGGCATGGCAAATTAGGGACTAATGAGGAAAGAGGAGTTGACTTTGTTAGTGGGCCTGGGATAGCTGTTTTTGTGTTGTCTGGCAAGCCATCCCTCTGTCATAGAGAAGGAAACTTTTGATTATAATTGAGACAAAATAAATTAAAGAGTCGGGGAGTAAATTGCAAAATAAAGAAAGCAATGACAATGACCACAGGCAGTTCAACTGCCTGTCACGGCCTACCACTGAACAGCAAGTGGAAGAAAGGAGCTTGGCCAGCAGTGATTAGATCAGCTCGGAAGGAAGCCCGAGCTAAGCTGAATTTCAATGCCAGGCAAACTTTGTTTTGCCATCGCCATCAGGCTTGAGGATAACGTTCTCAAAATGCCAAAATGTTATCCTGTGCTTAATTCATTCTGAAAATTTAAAATTCTTCATCGGGGTAAAACTTCTCACCAGTATCATGCAAAACTTTGGTAGTTTTTTTACTTTACTTTACTCACACACCCAATCCCACCTGCCTTTTGGGGTGTTAGACTTTAGGATCACCTGTAATGGGCACAGGCAGGAGCTTATAATTCAGGAGACTAAAATAACAGCCCTGAGCACCCCCACAATTCCCGTTTCCAGCAACATGTCATATAGGAACAAATTATATGACATCACAGTTCCGAGAGTTTTCCTAACGTAATTAATGGCCACTCATGTGAGGTTAGGGAAATTCAAATAAATGCAGGTAGATTAATTTGTTCCAAATAACAGCAGAATAGACACACAGGATAAAAGTCCTATATATTTAGGAAAGCTGCTTGCATGTTTGCTGTGCATTAGGACAGCTTTTAAGAAACCATGACCATCATGGTTCCTGAAATCAAGAAGCAGGTTGTTGTCTGTGTTTAGGTACAACTGGATGGTACTGAGAGTCAAGACGGTGGACTGGACCTTTCAAAAGTGCACTGGGTTTTGTTGTGTGTGGGGGTCTTAGAATGCCAGGTTACAAGGCTGCTAGTAACAAATAGAAGCATGGGCTTGGATTCTGACTGAGACCTAACCTCACTTACCTGGAAGTAAGCCCCATTGTATTCAATAGAACTTATATCTGAGTAGACATGGTTAGTTGAACCCATTGAAATTAATGGGACAAGTTAGTAATGAGCAAGTGAAATTCCAGTGATTTCAGCAGGAACAAAGTTCAACTAATAGTCTGGATTCAACCTTGAGTTTATCCACAACCATCCTTTGAATCACATATTGTGCCCTTTTTGGTTAACTTTTTCATTTGCAAAATCTACAGGGCTCAGTACACCAAGCAATGGTTAGAGATTTGGGACCCATGCAAGGCATGGCTGAGGAGCTGTAAAATGCTGTAAAAGCAGAGCTATAGAAAGGTGGGATAAGACCACCATCAGCACAAACTAAACCATATTGACCTTACTTCATGTACATTGTTGCTGTTCTCATTGGACGAGGCAGTTGGGTGTGTTTCACCTGGATAAGAGGAGGCTGAGAGGGAGATATGATAGCCATCTTCAATATCGAAAAGGCTGTCACATGGAAGATGGAGCAAGCTGGTTTTCTCCTGCTCTGGAGCGTAAGATCTGTACTGATAAATTCAAGTTACAAGAAAGGAGATTCTTGGCAGAATAACTTTCTGACAGCAAGAGCTGTTTGACAGTGGAATGGGCTCCCTGGGAAGGTGGTGGACTCTCCTTCCTTGGAAGTTTTAAAGCAGAGGTTGGGTGGCCATCTGTTATGCATTATCTAGTTGAGATTCCTGCATTGCAAGAGGTTGGACTAGATTACTATCGGGATCCCATCCGGGATACAATTCTATGATTCTATGAAAGTCTCTCAGACTGAATCAGGATTCCACGGGGCATGTCCACACAAGAACTTTCTGTGCTGCATTACTGTAAGTGCTAATAGAATTGCTGCAAGTGTATGAAATAGTATCTCTTCCTCCCACCCCTGTGCTTAATACTATGCGGGTTTGTTTTTTACAATGTTCTTCCATGCAGGCTATTATTTCTCACTTGTCCTGACCCTACAGTTCACCCAGACTTTCATTTGGGTGACTGGGGATCAGCACATCTGAGGCTCAATAGAAAACTTATACAGACACATCCATGCCTAAAGTTATCTCCTGGGTGTCTATAATATTTTCACAGTAACTAAATGGAAAGTAGATTAAGCTGAAAGTTTCCAAGGCTAAATCTTTGTGCAAAATATACAGAGCTAGGAAAGAAATTACACATCATACGAGGAATTATTCTCCCCAGCGATACTAGAAAACTATTTTTTTCCAGTTCTTGGGGATTAAATTAGACAGCTATTTTGGAATGTATAGCTTTTTTAGCTGCCGGAGTCCATTCTTTTGCTTTGTTTCTTTTTAACTGGTCTGTGTTTTTTCAGTAATTTCTTACTGCTGTCATTTAAATTGTCTAGTTGAATTGTGCTTCTGCAATATGTAAGCCACTTTGTATGGGATATGCCCTGCAAAGTGGACTAGAAATGTTTATAAATAAATAAAATGTTGGGATTTGTGCCCCATTTAAACATCAAACTGAAAGAAATAATGTTTAGGTTAGTCATGATGACCAACTTAAGTCCCCTTGATCTACTTGTGATCTAACTCTGTTGGTGACACATGAGAGTCTTAATCTCAGGGTTGTGGGTTCCAGCCCCACGTTGGGCAAAAGATTCCTGCATTGCAGGGGGTTGGACTAGATGACCCTCGTGGTCCCTTCTGACTCTACAATTCTATGATTCTATGAAATGTACCTAATAATGTATACTTTGTTTACTCAGAACCAAGATAAATCCCACTTGGTTCACTGGAACTTAGAAAACTTGCTTAAGACTTCAGCCCAACTGTTGCTTTGAACTCTGAGGCAATCTTCACAGGCAGATTATTCATCTTGCTGTGATGCCTTTGCTTAATGCTGGGCATAACTGGATTGGTTACCTAGGCAGCTATATGAAATAATTTAACCCAGCTGCCTTGTGCATGCAAATAAAGCAACCAAGGGCTCTTTGATACACGTTTTAAAGACAACTGTGAACAGCAACAGTTCCCAGCCAGTACTTTCCGTGGGTCATGCAACATGTCAGAGCTGCACATGTTCTCAGTAATTAAGGGCTCTTTGAAGACTGCCCCCATTTCACTCTTGTTCTCTAGCATTGATTTTTTTTAAAATAGTCCTCCTAGCAGTGGTGTTGGTGAGAATGCAAAGCTCTGCTACTCTGAAAACTCCTACTCTGCTTTTAAAAGAGCCCTGCCTGGTACTTTGCTAAAGCAACCCATTTTTGCTATTATTATTGCTATGCATGGTTTTATTGAAATGGTGTTCTAACTCCACATGGTGATTTGGAAGGAGGAGGAGAAGTAATTGCGATTGCCATTATGACAAGGAAGGGGATATATGAAAGGGATATATGAAAGGGAGAGGCAATGACAACAACAGGTTAATTTGAAGCAATGCGGTCACAGATACCTAGGCAGGTTCAGCTCCAGGCAAGATAGCCACATCATCATTGCTGGAAAAGACACATCACCCAAAAAGAGAGCAAAATATACATATATGCATACCATTTGCATATGTTAATTATTAGGTATAAATGCAAATGTAGAAGTTATTGTCATTTCGGCATTCATTTATTTTTTAAAAAATATTTATAAACTGTCCCCATTATAAAATATCATAGCGGTGTGCAGGATACCTCCCCTCCCCCAGTATAAAATAGACATCATTAATTAATTCACAAGATTTATATACCACTTCATCAAAAGTGATCTCTTAAGTGGTTCACGTAATGCTCTACAATATTCATTACAGGATAACAACAAAAGCAGTATTTGGAAAAGGAGACAAGAAAATAATAATAAATATCAAATACAGTTAAAATAACAGTATACCAGCAGATGACCAATGAACCATACTTTTAAAATTCTATAGAAATACAACTCGCCACAGCTCTTTGGGGATATGGAAATCTGTTAGAGATTTCTGTTGGAATAAAAAATGGAATGCAAGTTAAATAAATAAATAGCGAGGGACCGGTGAGGCTGTGTTCCTGCTCAGCCTACTGTGCAGTTGCCAATTGTTAATGCGCAGCTTCAGTGTCCTTCCTGCTGTCCTTTCTTGAGGTTCATTATCTTTAAAGCAGACATGGACTGGACAGCCCTTCAAATACAGGACAGTTGTCTTTGAAGTAGAACACATAATCACCTTAGCTGCAGCCTGAGGGGTGCCCAGCAAAGTGCCTCTTGTGGCACCCTTCTACTTCAGTAGGATATGACAGGTTTTCTTGACGGTGGTGCCAGCAGCAGCATTTGGATTCAGCTGAGGTGCCACTTAAATTTCCCACAATGCCCTGCAATGATTCTAAATTGTGGAGCTTGTGGGAAGTTATAATATTGGTTACCAGCTGTCTGGGGCACATTCAGAGGAGATGTGGGGGAAATTCTGGGACCTGAGAGGTCCAAGTGCTTGTGTTGGCCATATAAATAGGCCTTGGTTCAGATGACAATGAGGACTAAGCAGACCTCAAGAATCACCTTCTTCCATATAAACTTGGTGAGATAATTAGCTCAAGAATTGAGGCTTGCTGACTAACCTACCACCTCAATCATCTCAGGTGTGACTGTGTGACAAGCCTAGTTGAATTCAACTCCTAGATGGTTGCATGCAGACATCTGAAAATATGCTGATATTTACTTCACTGCCACATTAGAGAGCCATGAGTTCACAGACACCCGTTATGTGGGTGAAGGAAGCCAAGGTAGATAAGGGGTGGAGCTGGAAACTAGCTTTAAATGTCAGCTTCAAGGACAGTTGGTGCAGGGGTGGGGACAAAGGGTGAGGAGAGGAAGCAGCTGGAAGAATAGAAGGAAAGGAGCAAAAAGGAACACATTTGAAAAAGCTACCTCTGCTGTCTTTATCACTTCTTTTTTTTCTTTTAAAATATATTTATTAAGGTTCTTTTAAAAAATAGTTTTATAATTGCACAAAACAGCACTTTCAGTTACGTATTGAAAAAAAAAGACAAACTAAACACCCCCTTCCCCCTTGTCTCTGGCATTTCTGAGGGTATTTCCACCTCATCAAAAAGTGACACTGCATATTCGGAGCATTTATCACTGCATAGAGCGCTAAACTACACGTTAACCTAAAGCTGATTGCAATGAGAGTCCAAGAGACCATTTTCCATTGCAAAGCACTTTCAGAAGGGATGACCTTGCAGAGGAGAAGTGGAAGGTTTGAGTACTGTTCCTTTTAATCTCATACAACTCTAATGATAGAACCCTTCTTCCTGACATCTATTTTGCTATGCTTTTTTTTTTGGTATGGAGTATTCATTCATCCCCATCTGCAGTCTGAAGTGGTGCAGTCTAGACACGGGTTTACCCCCCAATCTGCTGTTAGTGAGCATGGGCTACCTGGAGTGTGTGCATTATGCAATCGCTAGTCAAGTGCTAGGGGCTACCTAATGGAGTCACTCCAAAATGGATCGCTGCGTCACTTTCCAACTTATGCATTTTCTAAAAACTAACCGACCTGTAACCTTTCCTAGCCAGGAAAAAAAATCAATAAGAACCCTAGAAGAAAAAAAATCAATGGCGTTCACATTGTTATCTAGTTAGAGTACGGGGGAGAGAAAAGAGCTATCAAGGCTTTTCACTTTGGCAATTCCGAGCAGAAGGTGGGAGGTGATAGAGAAAGTATGTTATATATAACTCCCTGCCATGAGTTAGCAATGATGGATGAATAGAACATCCAGTATGTACATCTAAATAACAGTGCCAGCTCAGACATTTGTAATTTGCTGCCTGAGCGGCTTATAGTTTGGTGAGAGCAAAATGATTCCTCTCCTTTGTTCTAGAAAATATTGGCTATGCCCTTCGCAGAAACGCACTGGGCCTTTCTAAAAGTCAGAGAGAAATAAAAGCCCAGAGGGACCAAATGTAAAATGTATGTTCCAGTGTTTTTACAATATGTCTTTTGTAAGCATTAGCTAAGCGCTCTTGCACTTAAGTAGCAAAGACTGCTATGTAAAAATTTCTTAGGACATAGAGGTTGCCATTTGGGGAAGAAAAGAAAACGAGAAAGTTTTATGCACAGGGTACTAGTCCTCCCACCATGTCCACAGCACTTCCCAGGTGGAGATCACCCCAGGGCACCATTCTCCAGTCTTGTACCCTTCAGATATTTTTGGACTACAACTCCCATCAGACTCTGTTGACATTGGGGAATGTGTGTCAACCATTACATGGAACTTAGAATATTTTTAGCTCATCTTTAGGGTCGCATATGGACCACAGACCGGCATCATGAACATCAAGGCCAACCCAGCGTGAGCTAAAGCAGCCTACAATACAATCACCTCCACCTCCACCAGCACCACAACAACATAAAAGAAGAAACAGAATCAAAACTTCACAAAATAGGGTTGGGACATAAAAATAAGGGAACTGCCTGAAAGTGCAGCAGAAGAAGCAATAATCCTTCAAATTCAATTAACGAGAGGGCCGGTTGGGTCTCAGAGAAGAGGGAGTTCTGTAATCTAGGAGCCACCAGAGAGAAGTTGCTGTGCCAGCCCTAGCTCAGTGGGTATTCAGTGGCATGAAGTGAAATGCTCAGATCAAACACAGAAAATCAGCTTTCCTGAAGTCAGAATTTGCATGATTATATTGAAACCTTAGAATTTAGCTCTGTTTTTGAGCTTCTGTTTAAACAAAAAAAGAGGGGGGGAAGCCCTATGAAATCATACACTTAGCTAAAAGCAAGGGGGGCTTGAAAGCTTTATCTCGCATGAACAATTGCAATAAGATTGCCCTCACAGAAACAGAGCTTAAGACACAAAGTAATTAACAAATTAAGCTAATCTAGCAATGGTAATAACCCTTTGCTGAGTAAGGAAATTTCAGAAAGAACAATATACAGTACCCATCACATAATGCCATCCCAGAATGAACAGAAAGGATTTGCAGGGAACTAGTTTGCAGCAGATTATGAAAACTTCTTTTTCATTCTTGGCCGGGGGACGACGTTATTACTTTATAATAAGGTAGAAGGGCTGTAGGAAGCTTTTAGCTGAACAATTCCCTAGAGGTTGATGCCAGTTTTTATTGCGCATATAAAGATGTTCCTCAAAACAAGGAGAATAGCAATATTACATCCCTGCTTTCTTGCAGTTTCTTCTTTTAAAAGTTTCTCTGGAAAAGAAATGGAATAGGCTGTAAAACCTGTCGAAGTTAACCGCTTCTATTTCATTATCAGGGGTTTAGAGATGGTCTTGTTGTTAAAGAGATTAGCTAGCTCTTGGTTTGTAGCTCAGAAAGAAAGAAATGAGCTTTCAGGAGCACGGCTGATAAGGGCCAAATTCAGACACCACAGAAATGCCAGGCACACTACCTGAAATCAGTTTATAGTCTCTTTATCGCGTTGATAAACAGTGTGTCAGGAAGTATCTAAGGGGGACAAAGTGCAGGAAGGTTTGATGTATCCTCAGGGCTTGTGGGAATCATAGAATGGTAGAGTTGGAAGGGTTCCTGAGGGTCATCTAGTCCAACCCTTCAATGCAGGAATCTCAACTAGATCATACTTGGCAGGTGGCCATTCAACCTCTGCTTAAAATCCTCCCAGAAAGGAGAGTCTGCCACCTTTCATAGGAATCTGTTCCATTGTCAAACAGCTCTTAGTGCCAGAAAGTTCTTCCTGAAGTTTAGCCAGCATCTCCTTTCTTGTAACACGGTTTGGGTCTATTGGTTTGGGTCCTAGCCTCCAGAACAGGAGAAAACAAGCTTGCTCCATCCTTTACATGACAGCCCTTTAGAAGACTATCCTATCTCCACTCCTCTTATCCAGGCTAAACATACCCAATTCCCTCAACCATTCATCATAAGTTTTGGTTTCCAGACCCTTCATCTTCTTGGTCATCCTCCTCTGCACACAGTCCAGCTTGTCAATATTCTTCTTAAATTATGGCACCCAAAACTGGACACAGTATTCTAAGTGTGGTCTAACCAAGATGGAATAGAGCAGTACCATTATTTCCCTTGATCAGGACACTATACTTCTGTTGATGCAGCCTAGAATAGCATTAGCTTTTTTGCTGCTTCATCTCACTGTTGACTCATGCTAAGCTTGTGGTCTACTAAGACCCACTAGATCCGTTTTACATGTACTACTGGCAAGCCAGGTGTTACCCATCTTATATTTGTGCAGCTGGTTCTTCCTGCCTAAGTGCGTGTATGAAAGATTATACACTTGTCGAGTTGTACAGTTCACATATTGCACACACAGGTACACAGGCAGTACAAATTGGATGTGATATGTGAATAACTGTACAAGTGATTGTTAACGACTCTGAGTTATCTCCAAGGCAATTTAGAGAAATGTAGATGCTCATAAGTTCCACTGAATACAATGGGTTTCAGGTACACAATTGAAGCTCTTGAATAATGCTTTTTGAGCTGAGCTGCAACCACATATTTTCTGCATGGAAGGTCTAGATGGTAAACCTCCTGTCTGATCTTCACATTCCGCTTTGCTTGTGGGCTTCACAAGATTTTGTAGGGCTTCTCAAATACAAAAAATATCATCCACACCGGAAACTAGATGTCAGGGAGAAGAGTTCTAGCTGGAAGCATCTACCCAGCCACTGTGGGAATTAAGATGGTATATTAGATGAACCTTTGACCCGGTCTGTTCTTGGCTTCTCCTTTCTATATGGAGCAATGTTTATAAATGTAAGAGTCATAGCAAACTGTGAGCCCCCACATGCACTTTAAAGATGTGTATTTCTCAGGGAGAAATAGGCTTAATAAAAATAAATGCCATTATTCACAATGTTGAAATAGCCATTATTTATCTGTGAGTATGTGTCTGAAATTTTGGTATTGTTGGTATAATAGTTTGATTAACTTAAATGTTAGTACGGTATGTCCCATTATCTCAAGGCTGATCATGAGGACAATATTCTCTCTGTTTTAATTACTCAGCAGAGTCAACAGAAGTGTAGGATTGTTTATCTTTTTCCCTGCCCTTTCATCAGAGAGATTTCTTAGCTCCCTAAATTAAATATCATTTTTGCTAGTGAGAACACCAATAGAGGAGAAATACACCCTCTTTGCACATAAACACATTCATCCACATCAGATACTTGTCCCATTTTTTCTTCGATTGTGCAGTAGTTATTATCTTTTAGTGTCAATACTGTGTACGTTTTAGAGGATAAATGATCTGTTCACACTTACTCCTGTGAACGAAGTTAAAGATCTAGACAGAATGACTTAATATCCTGCTTTCATAATACTGTTTGATCTGGAGATACAGACTATGTGGAAGCTTTCTATCTAACATGTTATCACTTATCTCTTAGAATAACTTCAGTTCCAAAGGGCTGGATAAGCTGAGTGATTTCAGCACTGATTCATAACAAACAGTCGCTTGGGATGCACTTAAAGAAAATGAGGTGATGTGCATTCCAATGACCTAGGTTGCAGAGTGACTTTGCAAGGGTTCCTGTAACATCTGAGTCAATGGATGACCACCTAATGAAAAGCATCCTTTTATACAGGGACAATAAGCACCAGTTTTTCCATGAATGCATATGACCAGGCCAAACCATGTCTGATTTCATCTTCTGGGATATACTCTGTCGTCTTAGTCCTGGATAACACCTGGAGTGGACTTGCTAGGAATTAGTCAGGGTCACTCTGGTCAAAAACAAAATTCAGTTCCAGGACCCCTGTTTACAAGGAAGTCCAGGGTTTTCCCCCCCTGTCTTACCTCCTGAAGTGGTATGATACTACTATAAATGTGCAGTACAGACGTGAGCGGTGTTCCCCATCAGAGGGATAATTGGAGGCACAATCTACTGGTTGTTCTCACAATCCCTCTTCAGACCTTCCTGCTCAGATCTGGACCAGATCACATGGTGTCTCACATCCACCACACATACAAATTCAGAACACTCGGAGAGAACTTTGTGATTCTGCTGTGGAAACAACCAGCATAGCAATTGTGTTTGTCATGTGAAGTGTGGAGCTACCCTTATGTAAAGAAATATCTGTTCGGCATTGAAGAAATCTCAGGTGGTTGAAAGTTACAATGAAATGGGCATTTCCAGGCATTGAGAGAAGACAGGGCATCTTTGTGAAACAAAAAGCAATGCAAGATGCCCCCCACAATGAGAGACACCTGAAAAGCATTGCCTCTCAAGTTTCTTTTGCAGAAGAATTAGTGCAGCTTTGTTAGTTCTATTTAACAGTGAAACATAAAGCATGTATGCTGTGATGAATAATTGAAAACAAACAGCCTCCACTTTTGTGCAACAGATGATTTGTAAAGAACAAAGGTGCTCCTGTGAAAGCATGAATAATGCCAAAACTCCTCTCGTGTTGTCAGAGAAAATAAAAGGAATGGAAAGTTTCCGGATCTCTGGCAAGATTTTGATGAAGTAAACTTTTTCTTACCAGCCTTTGCAAACTTGTTGGCCTCCATCAGCCACAGGCAGCCACCAATGGATGACAGGAGTTGAAAGTTCGAAGCATCTGGGGGAGCCTGGAGCAGAGCATATCATGACAGAAGTAGCACTGTGTAACTAAAAGTTCAAAGGTGATAAAAGCCCCAGGCCTGTTATACACATGTATACAGTCATACCTCATGTTACGTTTGCTTCAGGTTGAGTGTTTTCAGGTGGCATCCTGCGGTGACCCGGAAGTACCGGAACAGGTTACTTCTGGGTTTCGCCACTCATGCATGTGCAGACGCACAAAATGATGTCACATGCATGCGCAGAAGCAGCGAATCGCGACCCGTGTGTGCACAGATGCGGGTTGCGTTCTTTTCAGGTTGTGAATGGGCCTCCGGAACCAGAGGTACCACTGTACTGTGTTGGGCACTGATGCAGCAAAATGCTGAGCCCCCCATTCTATGTGTGTCTAATTTGTGGCCCTCTCCCCACCAATGCAAGAGTGGATGGCATAGAGGGGCAGATGTTGGCCTCCCCCCCCCCGGAAAACAAAGCTGCTTCCACTTAGTAGGGCAGTGGGGGAAGGCTGACAATGAAGTCACAAGATTGGCTCTACCAAAGCAGCAGCACTGCCCCTCCTGCCCAGATGTAGTTGGACTCCAATTCTCACCATCTTGGTTGGGCCTAAGGGAGCTAAAGTCCCAAAACGTCTGGAGAGCCACAGATTGTCCACCTCTGCACTATATAGTGGCCAACACAGGACATGTTCAGTCCCAAACAGATGATCAGTGAGGGCACCAAACCCTCTGCTCCCCACCCCACCCTCCAAAGAGTTGACCACCACTTTTGACTGGGCTCTGTCTGTACAGTTCTGATTTTCTTTTCCACATCTCATGCAAGTATTACTTTTTTGTCTGCAGCAAGAAACAAGGTTATAGAAGGCTTAAAATGCACAGACCTTCGCTGGATTGGGATATCAAGTGGATGTTTGCACTGACTGGCAGAAATAACATATAGTTAATCTAATCAAGGCTTGCTGTCAGATACAATTGATCGGTGGTGGTTATTTATGCCAACGTTCAATAGCTTTTAAATACATATTAGGCATAATTAACATACATAATTATTGCCACTCTGCCAGGCCATACAATATCTCCCAAAGCAAAGGAAGTTCCATAGACCACCCAGAATAATAAAATTGTAGAGTTGGAAGGCACCCTCACCCCCAGGGTCATTGCACTGCAATGCAGGAATCTCTATTAAAGCATCCATGACAGATGGCCATCCAAACTCTGCTTGAAAATCTCCAAGGAAGGAGAGTCCACAACCTTCCAAGGGAGTCCGTTCCACTGTCTATAACAGCTCTTACCATTAGAAAGTTCTTCTGGAGAAAACAAGCTTGCTCCATCTTCCATGTAATAGCCCTTTAGATATTTGAAGATGGCTATCACATCTCCTCTCAGTCTCCTCTTTTTCCAAGCGAAACATACCCAGCTCCCTCAACTGTTCCTCATAAGGCTTGTTGAGCAGAGCACCATTCATTGGATGTGCCCAGTGATGGAAGGGAGAGGGCACTTTTTGCCAGCCTCCCTTCTCTGAAACCCCTGTCCACCTCCCCACAAAGGTTGCACTTGAAGGTTGTGGGGACAGCCCTGAACCATGTAGAACAATCTCCTGCAATCATATCTGTAATGGTTTTAACTGGAATTTTTTAAATATACAATGTTTTTAAACTGCTTTCATAGATGCAGTTGCTTTAGATAATTTTTTATGGTATTGTGACATTGCCTTGAGAGGCTTCATAAGACGCAACAGATAGGTGGATGAGATAAACCAACTAACTTGGAACACACACACAGACATCCTTGATGTTTTGGACTATAACTCCTCTGATCCTGAATCAGTGTCACCTTGTTGAGTCATCTTGATCCTTTTTTCTTTTGTATAAAGTGACTGACAAATGTAATAGTTAATCACCATCACCACCATGGAATTTGCTGGTTTGGGGTGATGTGAATCCAGAACATCTGGAGGACATAATGCTGGGGAAGGCTGAATGGGGCCTGCAGAGAGGAGTGAGGGAAGAGGTGAATATTCTCAACCTCTTCTGCCAGCAGGAGCCTCTGCTGTATCAAAGGCCTCCTAACAAATGGAAGGAGACCTTCCGCTTAGAGAAAGGCAATTCAGGAGCTAAACCATAGTTCTTGTCCTGTATCAAAGTCCCAACAAAAAAAGAAAGCACCGAGACTCATAATGCCTGTCTACAGCCTTACAATCTCACTAATAAAGTGTGCCAGAGTCCTATTAACAAGTGTGCTTAGTGTCTGACTAGGACCTTAGAGACCAGGGTTCAATATCCTACTCAGACATGAAGCTCACTGGATGACTTTGGGCCAGTCACTTTCTCTTTGCAGGGCCAACTCGTCAAAGAGGCAGACTGAGGCAGCTACCTCAGGTGGCAAAATCCAAAGGGCGCCTCCGTGGACACACCACTGCAGCTGCCGGAGAAATGAGGAAAAGTGGGTGTAGCAGCTTCTGGGTTCTAGCAAGATCTTGTGAGAGCCTCTGTGCAATTTTGTAGGGCTTTCACAAGATCTTGCCAGAACCCATAAGACACAGCCATGCGACACGAGTAAGCGAGTCTTTGGTAGAGGCCGCAAGGAGGGGACAGGCGGGTGCCTTGTGGTGTGTGTCCAGGGCAGCATGTTCCCATCTTGCCTCAGGCGGCAATGATGGGACAGGCCTCACCTATCTTACAGGGTTGCTGTGAGGGAATGACCATCTATGCTGCCCGGAGTTCCTTGGAGGAGAAGTAGCATGTAACTGTAGTACATAAACAAATAATACAGTACAGTGGTACCTCGGGTTAAGTACTTAATTCGTTCCGGAGGTCCATTCTTAACCTGAAACTGATCTTAACCTGAAGCACCACTTTAGCTAATGGGGCCTCCTGCTGCCTACGTGCTGCCAAAGCACGATTTCTGTTCTCATCCTGAAGCAAAGTTCCTAACCTGAGGTACTATTTCTGGATTAGCGGAGTCTGTAACCTGAAGCATTTGTAACCCGAGGTACCACTGTATTTAAAATCATTCACTCTTCCAGAGAGGTACCTTGCCATGAAGTTGAAAAGGACAGTGTTTGGAATGCAGTTCCTAACAGTTCGGATAAAAACGCAAACTAAGTGTTTCATCTAGTGAATTCCTTGAAACCTGCAAGAATTTGCTCATATCCTGATCTGAAGGCATGTCATATGGACCGTGTGATTCACTAATGAAACACCTTTTCCTTTGTAACTTTATTGCTGCTCTAATAATTAATCTTCTGGATGGGTTACATAGCAACAGACAGTAATTTTTATGTTGTTATTGTAAAGCTCATCAGCCAGTGTTATTTTTCTAGGAAAAGAAGTGCCAGAACTCACCATGAACACCTTCCTTGTTCTCTTATAATGGCAATGGCGCCCATTTGAGATGTGCCAGAACTGAGTTCTGGTGAGTTCTGGCTGGGAAAAAAGCCCTGCTCATCACCCACATTTAGACATTTTGATAAAGTGCTCATAATGCTTCACAGTATAAAATTTCCACCAAAGAGGAAGATATATTGCATTTGCACTTTATCCTTCTGTTGCTTTCTGTAGCATTCCTGTGTGGGTCAGCCTACTCTGCCATATTGACCACACAGCTGACATCTGCTTACCACTGACACATAAAATGTCTCATTCACCATTTAAGACACAATGCTTGGCTTGACTTTCTAGAACAGGGGGTCAGCAAACTTACTGTGCCTCGGGCCGGTGTCTCCAGCGCTGATCGTGCGGCGGGCCAGAGGGCGGGGGAGCGCGTACCCATACGCGTGTGCACACGCTATTTCCGGCGACTTCCGGGTTGGAGGAGCACTAGAAATGGCTTGTGTGCATGTGCGTGGGCTTCCTCCGACCCGGATGTGCACTGGAAATAACGCTTGCACATGTGCAAATAACACTTGCACATGCACACAAGCTATTTCCGGTGCTCCTCTGACCCTGAAGTGGGCAGCCGCGCAGCGCCGCGCCAGTAAGAGCGGGTGGTGGCAGCGGGCGGCGGGGGTCGCCGCAGGCCGGATAAATGAGTCCCTCGGGCCTTACCCGGCCTGCGACCCTTAGTTTGGGGACCCCTGTTCTAGAAGTTGCACCTATACAGCTGCAAATATAATGTTTTAAGTGCGTTTTAAGTGCATTATACAAATGTGAAACTAGATGGCGATGGTGAGCTTGCGGCAAATTCAATATATATATTTTTAAACATTTAAAAAAACCCATTTCACAGCATTTTTATATGTGTCTAGATTCCACCCTACACTCAGTTGAATGGTGAGTACCCACACCTGATATCATTCTCAAAGGAGTAAACATATTGTGATGTATAGTTTGACTTCTGTCATTTTTGATGCTGTGGTGTCCCGTCCCCCCCAACACAAACTGTTTTGGCTATTATATTAAGATAAAAAGTGGGGTGTGAACTAAAAAAAAGGCTTATAAGCCTTAAAATTCTTTTGTTTATAAAATGACACCCGTTGAACTAATAAACTGTAAAGTTGCATGCACGATTTACCTGATATCTGCAAATTTCAAACGGATCTGATAAAAACGGCTGCAGGTACAGCAAATTAAGTGTGCTGAAAACAAATGCACTTAGTTTACCACTCCCCCAAGTTTTAGAAGAGGTGTATAAACTACTGGCATAAAGTACTAGTGTACATTATTTAGGCGTGTTGAGGAAAGTGATTCTTCATTGGTTTGCAAACTTCTGAGCAGAGGTTCAAAAGTTATTGTGGCTTTTCTGCCTCATTAAAGCCCATGGCAACAACTACTGGCAAAATAAGGGTCTCTAGGCAGTGATCAAAATTTGATGTGAGAATTCTGTCAGTACAGCAGTGCAGCTGCATGGGACGCGGGTGACTCTGTGGTCTATAGACAGCTGGGGGATGGATAAGTCCATACCTTCCAACATTTCTCCGATGAAAATAAGGACATCCTAAGGAAAATTGGGACATTCTGGGATCAAATCAGAAACTGGGATGGCTTCTCTAAATCAGGAACGTCCCTGGAAAATAGGGACACTTGGAGGGTCTGCAATGCTACTTCCTCTGTGAGCTGCCAGCCTTCAGAAAGTTTCAAAGGGAGGCTGCAGTATGAAGCAGCTGAGTTGGAAATAATTTGCAAACTTGGCACTATGAAACTCTCATCCAGTAGACACTGGGAGTGGCTAGCTCATTACAGAAGGTAATTGTTCTTGAAGTCTTTGATTACACTATTCATCTCACTATTCTTATTCATCACCAGCAGTTGCTAATTGTGAGCAGGTCACGTCTACTTTGACTGGATCTTGTATTCCTTTAAACGGATCTTGCATTCATGTGTGCTTTGCATAGTAACGTGATCCAAAACTACTGCTTCCTCTTGCATTGCTTCACCATACAGTGAGGCTATCTTCACCCCACACATCCCTTTGAGGTTTGTCAGAGCACCTTTCCAGGAGGTGCGCTGGGGATCTCCACCAGGGACGTGCGGGGTGAAGCATCTTTGCCCCGCACGTCCCTTTGGCAATCACCAGCTACTGCCATGACATTGAGTCATGACATCATGCCACACGGCCATGACATTATGGGGCAGGGCACACTGGGCAGCCACAGTGTGGGGCCCAAGTTGGCGCCCGTGCCCCAGAACCAACACATCACAAGGGGCTGGGCCTAATGCTAGCAGCCTCTCCTCCTCCTCACTCACTCCCCAGCAGATGCTACAAGCTGCCCAAGGGAGGAGACCAGCAGCAGAGGGCACAGAGAGGCCACAGGGTGCTCTCTTGCTGCCGCTTGGGACAAGTGCTGGCTCATCTTCCTCCACGAGCTTGGAGGCAGCAGCACTGGCAGGGGAAATAGGGACATTCCGGGATCAAATCTGAAGTTGGGATGGCTTTCATATTTCCAGGACTGTCCCTGGGAAATCGGGACACTTGGAGGATATGTCCCTGTGTAACCAGGAATAAAGTGACATGAATGTTTGGACTGGAGAGTCTTGTTAGCTTTGAATATGGCCCAGAACAGATTATGCAAATGTATAATAGACCCCAGGGTTTGGTCTGATAGGATACAATTGTGGTGTTGCTTCTTTTGTAGTGTTTGAGGCAGACTCAGTGAGAATAGCCCTGATGAAGTTTTAGAGGTATACTCAACAATTTGTTTATTCAACTAAAGGTAAGTTCAGAGGACTTTTTATAAGGGTTTGGTTGTCTTACATTTTTGAGAATATAATCAGTAAAACAGAATGGCTGTAGCTCAGTGGAAGAGCATCTGCTTGGCTTGCAGAAGGCCCCAGGTACAATCCCCGACTCCAAAGTAGTGCAGGGAATGTCCCCTGCCTGGAGTTGCTATTGGTGAGAATAGGCAATGCTGAGCTGGATGGCCAAATGGTTTGGCTCAGCAAAAAGCAGCTTCCTATGTTCCTACAATACTATGTATTGCCTTGCAGGAGCGGGTGACGCTGTGGTCTAAGCCACTGACCTCTTGGGCTTGCTGATCAGAAGGTTGGCGGTTTGAATCCACAGGGTGAGCTCCCGTTGCTCTGTCCCAGCTCCTGCCAACCTAGCAGTTCAAAAGCACGCCAGTGCAAGTAGATAAATAAGTACCACTCTGGCAGGAAGGTAAACTGTGTTTCCATGCACTCAGGCTTCCGTCACGGTGTTCCATTGCACCAGGAGCAGTTTAGTCATGCTGGCCACATGACCCAGAAAGCTGTCTGTGGACAAATGCCGGCTCCCTCAGCCTGAAAGAAGGATGAGCGCCACAACCCCATAGTCACCTTTGACTGGACTTAACCGTCCAGGGGTCTGTTACCTTTTAATGTATTGCCTAACCAGAATTATCCACAATCTATTGCTGAGAAAATCCAGGACTGTAGAATTAATTTTGTTTGGCCCAAGAGGACTGGATTCTGTTCCCTGTGTTGACCTGTTGAGGCTTGTTCAGGGGTCACACAGACATTCCCATCTCACCCCCAAGACTTCTACTGCAATGCTTTCATCTCACATTTCTAGGATGCAGCTCACTGCAGCAAAATCAGATCCCCTTGCCTGCCTGGCAAACACATTACTGTTTTGTAAATATGTATTTTTAAAAACTTTTTTTAAAAAGTCAGGCGCATTCAATTTGGTTTAATAGCTTTTGTAATTTACTTGATGCAGAAACATACGCCTTAAATATCTCTAAAATATTTTAAGAGAAGTGACAAAGCCAGACAGCTGGGCGTTCCATGGCTTGAAATGCTCTTTGCTCGTCGCATTTGTTGCAAGATATGCAACTCTGGGTAGCTGGGGATCAGAACACGCTCTGCAGTTTCTCATTCCCTGCTTCGTGAGCTTCGGGCCTCCTGATCTGCTAAATGAGCTTTGCTGATAAACAGGGTGTTACAGCACAATCCCGAGGCTCCGTTTTAACTGCAGCAATGGAAAAAGTAGTACAGGACATGCCAAAGTGGATAAATCTACAGCCAATATTTTGCAAATAGGGCAGAGCCTGGAAGATGTGCCCCACTCAATATTTAAAACTGTCAGTATCACCTTAGGTTGCACTGCTATATCTTGCTACTTGGGGCTAAACACCACTGAAGTGAATGGAACGTGTTTTTGGGTAGATGAGATTGTGCTCTCCAAATATTACAGAGATGTAGAATTCTTGGGGCTCTTTTTTGGGGGGCCCTGCCCTATAAATCTGCCTTCCAGGAATCTAAATGCAGTGCCAATAAATATATCTGTCCTTCTTTCTCCCCACTTCCCTCAATGGTTCAGCCTCTGAAGGGGAGGGGGGGAAAGCACTTTCTTCATTCCTGGATCTTGGATTACATGAAAACCTACCTGTTATTGACAACTGACCACGCCTTCTCATTTGCATTTGCCGGTTGCTGAAAATTGAGAAGAAGCCTTCATCAGTTCCAGCTAGGGGTCGGGGTGTGTGTGGATTAGATTCAGTTCTCATTTAAAGCCAAAATCTATCAAATGTGCACTTTTGAAACAATTTGAGAACCAAGGCACAACTTTCTGTCAAAATTCACACTTATCTGAATTTTGTGATGTAGTTCTCCAACCACTGTTTACAAAAAAAGGTGTATATTAAGCTAAGGTATGCATAAAAATGAACAGGTTGCTAAAAGGAACGTTCAAAAATGCATTATATTGTGGAAAATGCTTGCAAAAATGCGTATATTAGTCAAAACAGCATACAAAATGTGTTCATTAGGCGAAACACTAAAATGCTGCAGAATTTTCGTGAGGATTAAAAAGAGAGAGAGAGAGAAAGAAATTCTGCAGAAAGGTAGAGAACTGAATTTAAGATTGGAAAGATGAGAAACTGAGAGAGTCGGAACTGACAGATTTTTCCACCCCTAGGTACAAGCTTGACAGGGCTGCTTCTGAAACATAGCAACACAGCTGATGCTGAAACATTTAGGCTGATGATATGAGCAGCTACAGTTGAGCAGCAACTCATAAGGCTTGTTCACTGGTGTGTGAGAATCTGTTTAGATAAGCAAAACACAACTTGATCTAATCTCTAGATTTTACCTTAGAAATAACACAGTGTGCAATCAACAGAAAGCATCTTGAGAGGAAGTTGGAATATCAAATCTCTGTGTGTGCAGAAAATGTTCTATGGCATTATCTGTGAAGCAATACCTTTCCCTTAAATTAATTCCATTATTGCTAGCCTTCAGCAGTGTGGGATCATGATAGCGACTAGTCAGGTCAGGGTTTCCCACTCCACCACAAAAGAAAAGGTGCAAGCCAACTGTCTGGAGCCTGCCTGCCTTATGGACTTCCAATTCAGCTCAACATACAGCAGTCCATGGTTGGAAGGGCATATAATTAAATGGAGTGAATAATTCATTCTCCATACTTCGCGTCTGAATTATTTATCGCATTGCCATGCTAGTGCTCCATCACTTTCCTCCAATAGGTCCATGGATAATTGCAAAAGGGGAAAATAACAACGCCAAAGAGGAAATAACAATGACTACTCAGAGTATACAGTATGAATAGAAAATGAACATGAGTTGGGCCCATTTCATCAGAGAGAAATTAAAGGCAGAGTTCTGACATGCTGCCATTTTTGCTTCCATCCCCTCCCCCATCCCACAATAGATTAGCTAAAGAGGGGAGGAAGAGAAGGGAAAGGGAAATTACCCTGTGCTTTTCTACTTAGAAGGGAGTCCCATGGAATTCAGTGGGCTTTTACACCCCTGTAAATATGTGCAGGACTGTAGTCTAAACAGATCTACAACTGAAACCAATTTTAGCAAACAGCACCCAGCATTCTGGTGTTTCTTCTTTCTACAGTGGTACCTCAGGTTAAGAACTTAATTCATTCTGGAGGTCCGTTCTTAACCTGAAACTGTTCTTAACCTGAAGTACCACTTTAGCTAATGGGGCCTCCCGCTGCCGCCGCCGCGCGATTTCTGTTCACATCCTGAAGCAAAGTTCTTAACCCAAGGTACTATTTCTGGGTTAGCGGAGTCTGTAACCTGAAGCGTCTGTAACTCGAGGTACCACTGTACACAGAACCCGCCAATCATGATGGGAAGGGGAGGCACTTATGAAAACATAAAAGACAGAGATGAAGGCTGCTGCCTTACCCAACTGAGTTCTTCCTCCTTGGAAGATCATTCCATTGCAGATTCCTGTTGGGTTGTGCTTTTTTTTTTTAGCTTTCTCTTTTTGCAAAAATATTTTTCATTCAGTACCTTTTACAATTAAACGTTTTCAATCCATTGCACACTGTCCTTCCCTAAAGGTAAAGGTACCCCTGCCCGTACGGTCCAGTCATGACCGACTTTAGGGTTGCGCACTCATCTCGCTCAAGAGGCCAGGAGCCGGCGCCGTCCGAAGACACTTCCGGGTCACGTGGCAAGCGTGACAAAGCTGCAACTGGCGAGCCAGCACCAGTGCCGCACACGGAAACGCCGTTTACCTTCCCGCTATAAAGTGGTACCTTTTTATCTACTTGCACTTAGGGGTGCTTTCGAACTGCTAGGTGGGCAGGAGCTGGGACCGAACGACGGGAGCTCACCCCGCCACGGGGATTCGAACCGCCGACCTTACGATCAACAAGTCCTAAGCACTGAGGTTTTACCCACAGCGCCACCCGCGTCCCGTCCTTCCCTACCTTTCCTGTTTGTTTGGGCATACTCATTTGCATTATATAACTGAGAGGTATTAGTTTGTATTAGTCAGATCTCTATGAATCTCTGTCTTTGTGCCTTTTACAGACTCTTCTGTCTGTTTGAAATTTGATAGGTCTGCTCCTTTGGAGGAAGAGCAGAATGTGTAAAAATTTCATGTCCATTGGAAATACTGAAGTTACAGATAGCAGAAAAATTGTGTCTCATGGAAAACGATGGGAAATGAAAATCAATGGGAATAATGAAAAAGAATGAAATAATGATGGGAACAACTGTGATTTTAATGACCCACCGAACCAATAAGTTTTTCATAACAACAGCAAATGCAGTAGCAAAATGAAAGGGGAGGGGAATCATTGCATGCCCTTATCCGAATGGAGACCCGGGGATATGATTGTGCAGACGCCTAAACATTTTCTTAACAGTTGCTTTCGCAACACTTTCAGCGGCTATCACCTTCACTTTGGTGCTTTCAGGACAGGATTTTGAGAGAGAAGCCCAGAGCTCCCTGCCCCTGTATTTCAAAGGAAGTGTGGGAGCACACATTACCATCTAAAGAGGGATTGTTCTGATGATAAGAGCATTAAATACAGGGTCTGAAATTGCCAAACTGCGCCACTGATCACTTTAGCACTGCATTGTTGGGCATGTTGATTTGCATTACGAAGTGCAATTATGCAACTGCAAATTGCTCCTAATGTGCAAACAATTCTAGCTGTCACAACTTCAAAAGTGACATCGTTTATTTACCATCAAATTGCAGAGAGGAGAGCTTCTCCTTTTCCCATTGCTTTATTCCTAGAGTTGGGATATATGTTAGTTTCTTAGTGCAAGGGATTTCATATTTTCCTGCTTGATTTCTATGAACAAATCAGTGAGCCAAAGAGTTTGAAAACAAACAGAGGGAAGAGTCCCCCAATATCCGCACTGTACATGTGTCCAACATTGGAGCTGATTGTGGCAGAAACCATCAGCTGGTCAAATTTCCATGAATCATTGATGCAGCCAGCAGCTGCAGGAGCAAAGTAGGATAACACACTTTGCATTTGCCAGCTGCTGAAATCCTTTTGTCTTTCTGGTTCATCACATGGTCAATATTCTTCCATCCAGATCCCCATTTAATGAATACCTCTATCAGTGCAATGCAAAAATAAATTTTAAAAAACCACAGAGATAGATGGAGCGATCTATCATGCTTTGTGTGGAGCTAACCTGGTATCTAGACTGGAAGCTGCAGCTAGTGCAGAATGCAGTGGCCAGGCTGATCAGTTACTGGGAACATGTTACTCCTCTCCTGAGAGAGTTGTACTAGTTGTCAGCTACATACTGGGCTAGATTCAAGGTTCTTGTGCTAATTCACACAGCTCAACAACTTGAGTAACAAAAAGGCCATCTGATTCCTTATGCTCTGCCTCTGCCACTGTGATCCTCTGATCAGGAGCAGCCCTTGGTAATATGCTACCCTGTGCGGGGCCATTTGACACCCTCCCCACAGCCCTCATAGCATCAACTTAAGCTAGGCTTTGGGATGGAGGCATGAGGCTCTGGTAGGGTTCTTGCCTGGCTTTGGGGAGGAGGCAGTGGGACCCTGCCAGATCCCTCACATCTTCTTCCTGATTGTTCTCTCTGCTTTGGGATTTCCGTTGGGTGGTTATGAATTTTGCTGATCCCCAAATGTCTTTTTCATTCACAGCAAGTCTTTCTGAAGTCAGTAGGACTTCCTTCCTAGTAAACATGCTTAGGATTGCAGCCTTGTGAAACGTTCCACTGGAAAGCTCTCCTGCATATAACGTACTGAAATGAATGGAAACTGCACATTGAATGGTTTCTTGTGCAGTAGAACTAGCTGGTGGATTATGCCCTCAGAATGCAAACTTTCACCAAGGAAATGGACTATCCCTCCTCATGTAATCCCCACATCAACCCTGTGATGTAGGTTAGCCCGAGAGGCAGTGATTGGTCCAAGGTCACCCCTGTGAGATTCATGGCAAAGTGGGGATTTGAACTCTGGTCTCCCAACACTGTAATCACTACACCACACTGCCCAGCATAGCCAGCTGTCAGGGGTGATGTGAGTTCTAGTCCACAATATCTGAAGGGCACATTGTGGACTGCATATGCTCCATACATTCAGATGAAGCTATAGCAAACTGGAATTGTTCTGTTAGCTTCTCATGTAGGCAATTTGAGGAATTGCAGCCCTAAAGTTAACCAGAGTGACTGAACAAAAAATAATTCCCACTTTTGAAGGGAGAGGATAAAAGAAAAAGAAAAAGCAACATACAGTATTTAAGAAATTTCAATTACACCAGAATTGTCTGTGAACCCAGGACTGCTGGCAAGAGATGATGTCAACAGATGGTTAGCTGCTCTTGTCGTAGGAAAACATTATGAGCCTGAACTTAATGGAGTGCTTTAGAAGTGCATAAATTAACATCTTTAAAGACTTTGATAGTCTCAGGTGACTTTTCTAAATAAACATTTGCCAATTTCCCCAGACCTTTCCACAAAAGCTAATTCCCCCCCTTCATAAATGATACCCTTCACATAAGAAAACCCGCTCCCAACAAACACAAGAAAAGGAAAATGGAGAAAGAGAAGCAGCATTTGCAATGTAATATTCAGCACATGCACACAGAAAAACACTCAACATGGAAAAGCAATGTAATTGCTCTTCATTTCTATTTCCATCTTTAAGCTCATAATAGTAAAGGACAATGGGCATGTTCATGTTAACAGCTTGAAACTCTGTAAGGTCATTCCTCCCTCCATTGTGTTTCCAAGTTGCTTTCTTCTACTGCTGTTGACAACAGAGCAGGGGGGTAGGAAAGTCTTCACCCAATGATTTCCTTCCCCACACCGAATTCACAAAATTCATCTGCACATGTGCTGCCTGAACCATTATGGAGTGAATGGAACTGCGGCTTTTGTTTTCTTATTGCCTGGAAGCTGTGGTGAGAGCCAGTGAGGTCAGAGGACCTAGGAGACCAGGGTTCAAATCCCATTGCCTGCCCACAGAAAGGGAGGTCCGCAGCATCCTGTGGCTTCTGATCTGCCCTCTTTGGTTTTTCCCCAAAGCTTTGTTTTCAAATGAGTTTTGCCCTTAACTATTCGGTTACTGTTCTATCTCAATCGTGGAAAACTGTTATGTACCATTCTATGCCCTGAAAAAGATGGGGGAGGAAGGGAGTAAATGCTTGCTAGTGTAAAGGTGGTTTTTTATTATTATTTCTGGTTTCCATGGTATTCAATGTATTTTATTTGCTTATTTGTTGCTCCCTTCTGCTTTCTGCATAGCTCCTAAGGGCAAACATCTGCCTCCACGATGCTTTATTAGGAAAATATATTCATTTACATCTTCATTCAACAGCACCTAATGCAAATGTGAATATAAAAGCAATGAGGGAGCAATCTGAATAACTGGATGGCCCAAATTAATTAACTCTTCGCTCCCCCCATCTTTGGAAATAGAAGCACATCTACATCAAAGAGAAGGGCCTCTGTCTCTTTAAGACTTCCCCCAGTGCCTCTGCTCAAGGTAGCTGTAAAGAGGGAGAAGAAAGAGAGAAGGATGCTATGTCTCAAATTTAAATCTGCAATAAACACATACGCAGCATGCTTCCATAATGTGCGGTGCAAAGACAGACTTTGTCCTGGAGGAAATTCAATTAGTGGAAGAGGATAAAACATAGGAAGAGGGTATCTCCAACAGAGGCAGGGCGGGGGCTTCCATGTAACCTGCTTCTGGAGCATTCATCTTGATTTTGTCTATGCAGAGAGATTAGGCAGTGAGCATTTGGGAGGAAGGAAGGGATAAAAATGCAATAAAGAAACAAACAAAATAATTCTGGTTTGTTTGCAGGGAGGTTAGATGATGCTGTGCCAAAGTAAGCAATATCTGGCACGTCCCAGTGCATTTTGTCATCATTTTCCTCATTGCAAAGAGTCCAGTCTTTTTGTATCAGGGAAAATCTCTGAACAAGCTCAACTGGACCACAGAGCACCACTTTAGATATACAGGAAAGCTGTATAACAGAAGCGGGGGGAACCTATTTGACCCAGCAGGTCAGATTCCAATTAGTCCCCACCTACCATGGGTCAATACTGACAGGTAGGTGGGATGGCACACACCTGCCAAATGCCCAATGTCATTATAGGATCAGATGATTGACAAGTGAGTTGTCTCACCTACCTGTCAATGTCACAGTGCTTCCCAGGCTCCTGGCAGCTGGCTGGTTGCTGAGCTCAAGAGGCTTTGCCTGCCAAAAGCAGAACTGAACTCACTACCCATTCAATCCTGCTGTCTGCAGGGATCAACGGAGCAATCAAGTTCCCTGCAGGAAACTTGGATGCACACCACACAGCAGCTGTGTGCAGTGAGTTCTTTCCACAGGGATCAGCTGTGTGACTGAGATCCCTGCTGATCCAGCCACCTATGACCTCACACATAGGACTTCAGGTGTGGGGCAGATGGCTGTGGTTTGGGACAAACAGCCTCATGGACCATACTGGGACCCATGGCAAGCCAAATTTGGCCTGCAGGCTGAAGGTTTCACACCTTTGCTGTATGCAGCCAGCATACCAACCTAAAGAACCTAGGCTCCTGAAGGCAATAATTGGATACCTTTCCCAAACTTCTGTGCCTGCCATTATATAACATAGCAAAAATGTCTTAGGCAGTAAAGGCTGGAGCCTTAGAGTTAATTAAATTGGCATCAGTTTCACAGTCTTCAAAGGATGTGAGGTAACTGCATGGTAGATTTTTATCTTCACTCTTAACTTACAGTCCCCGCTCCTTCCAGAACCGACTGACAAGTTGCTAATCACAAAAATGACCTTTGCCAGATGTTTGATAATCTCATCATCCAAGATGATGTTGTTGTGAGTTTTGTGGGGCAGGGAAGGCTGTGTGTCTGCGTAACCTTCCAATTTGTGGATCCAGCAGGAATTCAGTTGCTGAATTAGCCAGGCAAGGGCCATAATGGGCCCAAAGTATGGGTCGTTAAGGTAATGAAAGAAGCCTCTCTCAACTGTCTGGTAGTTAAAAAGATGAAGGTCAAAGTTGAGGTTTGTGAGCTAGAAGGTAGAAGCAGGAAGTAGTTTGGGCAGTAGAGAGACAGAGCCTATCTCTGCTGGGATCCAAGGCTATGACTGTGGGAGAAGCAGTACCTTCTTGGTGTGTTAATGCTGTAAGTGCTTCCATCATAGGCTCAGGCTGTATATATGTGTGTTATGTGTAAATAAACCATATATAATTCCGCTGTCTCTCATTCTGAGGAAACTGAACCCTGGTAAGTGCTTGGAACCCCTGCAATCTCACACCGCTCAGAGATTGGGGTGGCATGCAACACTATTGCTAAAGAGCCAGGTGTCCAGGTAAAAACATCGTCCTTTCACTCTGTACATGCAGACAATCGCTCCTAGATTGCAATTCCTTTTGTTTGTGCAAAATTGCATCCACCTAGTTTGAGAGTAAGGAGCAGAGCAGGTATGACTAATCTGTGGCTGAACTACAACTTCCATCATCCTTGACCGTTGGTCATGTTGGCTGGTGCTGAGTTGCAGTAACAACAACATCTAGAGGGCTCCAGAATAGATCAGAGTCTGGGAATGTGGCAGTACAGGGGAGGTGTGTGTGAATGGATATATTTCTCTGTTAAACTCCATAACAGGTGGTGAATCTCAGGCCCCAGGACAGACTGTGCCTCTCTAGGTCTCTAGGGACTCAGCTAGACTGGTAAAGAAAAAGCGATTGATATGCGTTGTATACGTGAAATAACACCATGCCACCGGATGGTGATGTGGAGTCCCGTTTTTCTCTACCTGTTTCCCCTGTTTAAATTTACAACATTTTGAGCTGAAACGCCTCTTTGATGTGTCTAGATCCAGCCTAGGCTCTTGGGATTCTCTTCAGGTCATGCAACACCCCTCACGGAGTCTTGCTCCACACCCACCTTCCATTGGAAGCACAGCGGGTGACTTAAAGCAGCAAAGCTCCCTTTGAACTAGCCTCTCCTCTCCTCTATAGGAGGAGGGAGGCTGTTTCAAAGGGTGCTTTGTTCTGCTTCTCCTTTAAGCAGGTGGGCAGCAGCAGTGGTACTCCTCCCTCACCTGCTTAAAAAGAGACAGTAAGGGGCTTTAATCTCCACTCATGAGCAGAGAGTAAGTCTTTCTTCCTAGGCTGTGTGATCCTGTTCCCTGCTGGTAACAGGGCAGCACAGCCTATGCAGGATTAAACCACACCCTCCCACCCCTCAGCTGACATCCCCAGTCATATCACGTGATGGGCAGGTGGGCATGGTTTGGGGGAAAGAGCCTGGTTGGCCAAGACTGGCCCACGGGGTGGAGATTCCCTACCACTGAAATAAACAATTTTTATTATTTGTTTTTCAAGAGTTTGGGTACCTAAAAGAATGTTGAAGGGGTGAGATGATGTAACCAGAGCCATAACTAGGTGATCTTGCACCCCTGGCAGAATCATCCAGATTGTGCCCCCTAGCCATGGACAAATTAGGTCTTCCTCCGAAGTAGACCCGGCAGCCGGTGGCAGGTTCAGCCCCTCCGGCAGGTAGACTTGGTGCTTTTCCCTCCCCCAGCAGGTAGGCCAGGGGCACCTTGGACATCGCAAGTACGCCAGGCAGCAGGAGGTCCTCCACGCGGCAGGACAGGCAGCTCCAGTTGTGTAGACAGACCGCAGAGCCATCGCCCTCCAAAGCTGGTAGACCGGGAGGCTCCAGTAGACCCGGCAGCGTGGCCAAACTTGGCCTGGATAGAACTGGTGCTCCCGCTTTCCAGGGGATGACCGGGCAGCCAGAAGCTCAGCTTCGGTCTGTGGGGGTCCTGGCAGATGCTGTTCTATGGAGCAGCCCCACCTCCTCCCCAAGGCAGGCAGGCAGGCAGGCAGGCAAGAACAACTGGCAGCCCAGCCCTCGGCTTGCCCTCCATATTTATGGACAGACTTTTTAGCCAATTTTGTGAGGCCCCCCCCCTCACCTGTGCCCCTAGCAGGGGCTTTCCTCACCACCTCCTAGCTACAGCCCTGGATGTAACTAGATAAATGAACAGACATTTAAAATGTAATTCATTTGAAATTGAACCACTTGTCCATGTGTTCCAAACCTTCATTGCACTGATCTGGAACAAAATATAATTGTTTGTTTATATTGCAGAAGCCTGAATTCTGAATCCCTGAAAGGCAGCTATATGAAGACAGCCTTTAATGTAAGATGTAGCTGAACTGAGAACAGAACACACATTGTTATTGACATAAAGTAATTGAATTGACACAACCGAAGTTTGGATTGATTTTTTTTAAAGAAAAGAATGATCAGGCCCTATTAATTTATCCCTAGTTTAGGAATCGCTAATGCCGGAGAAATAATTGAAATGGAGCATGGGGCTTTAAAGACAAATGAAAGGAGAGAAAAAGTACACACTGCCCAGACTAAGAAAACATTAAATCCAATGAAGCCTCATAATGAAGCAAAAGAAACACTCACGAAAAATGTTGAGCTCTCCCACTATTAAAGACTCTTATCAAAACAGAAGTGCAAACATTTAAACAGGCGAGAGTGGAAATAAATATCTTAGTGGCACCATACAAATATATGCATTGGATAAGGAGAGGGAGATATTATAGGCAAAGTTCTTCAGACTGCAGTTGCAAACAATGCCAGCAGCTCATTCTTATTTATTAAATGGAGAAAAGGTTGCTAAGAGAGGCCAGAGTTCATCACCTAAGAGCACATCTATCATTTTTATCTGTTGTCTTGGTCCACTTTTCCCCCTGGTTTCAGCCAACATTAGCACACAGCCCAATTTTTACATAGTGTATGTATTTTTAGAAAAATTAAGAAGGAAAAAGGTTCGAATTTGACATGGCCCTACCTAGATCATGACTCCATGCTGAAATAAGGGTGTGAATTGGGCTGAACACATGAAGAGACAGCGCTTGACTTATTCGTGATCATGAATACGCTTTTCCTAATAGCTGCTATAATGGAGCTCGCTGTTCGCTTCAGTCCTGTTAAACACAAATCTTCCCTCATATGGAGAACTTAATGCACCCAAGAACACAATCCCACAAAATAAATCATTTGACAGAGGCAGGATCATCTGTGCTGAAATCCCCTTTGCACCTCACACCTCACTGTTCCCGATTATGTCTCCAGCAGATAGCAGGAGTGATGAAAGTGCATATTTCAAGAGATGCCTCTAGGGTACATGAGTTTCATAAAATCCAGTTCTAACATTACAAAGTATCTCTCTCTATATATAATACTTCTTTTTTTGGAATTCGTATGGGACCTACATTTGGCAGAGGATTGCCCTTGTCAGAATCTGGGGCGTTCCTAGCCATGGCTTCTGGTGCAGAGAAGCATTCCTAGAAGAGTGTCAGAATCCATTGCTTTCTGGTGGATTTCAGGTCCAATCTGAAAATAAAAGAGGATTTCCAGTGCAAGGAGGGAGAGAGGATTTTTGTCTCCCTCCTTTCCATTCTCTCTCCCTCCCTCACCCCAGATTACCTGCCTTGCATCCCGAATACCTCTCTGATATAGTGAAGGTGTAATGTATTTCTTTATTGGTTGGTTGGTAGCATTTATATGTCACCTTTTTCTCCAAGGAGCTCAAGATTCTCCCCCTCCTCATTTAATTCCCACAGAAACCCTGTAGGATAGGGCAGGCTGAGAGGCAGTGAGTGGCTTCAAGGTTACCCAGTAAGAGTTTTGTGACCAAGTCAGGATTTGAACCCTGGCCTCCCAGGTCATAGTGTAACCACTACACCAAACTGGTTCTTGCTGAATTATAAACCTCCCATCATCTGTTGCAGAGAGGGCAGGTGCTCTGAGTTCTGCTCTGTCGTTTTAAACTGCTCTGTTTCTCTGACAGCTCATTTTTAGTATGCACTGATGCTTATTTCATTCTTGGTTGCTCTTATTTTATCTTCTGCGCCCTGCTCTGGTATATCTGTATTGACCAAAAGCAGGTTAAAAATATTTGTATTTTAAAAATAAAATAGCATAAAATTATATGTATTTATTTTTAGAAAATACAAACATTTATTGAAACCAGTGGCGTAGCGTGGGTTGTCAGCACCCGGGGCAAGGCAAGTAATTTGCGCCCCCTAACCCGTGGATTTGCGCCCCCTAACCCGTGGATTTGCCCTAACCCCCAGATGTTGCGCCCGGTGCGGCCGGCCCCCCCTGCACCCCCCACACTATGCCACTGATTGAAACACAAATATTTATAACTTGCTTTTGGTCATTACAGATATACCAGAGCAGGGTGCCTTCCTGCTAGGAGACAGCAACCTTCATCTATGTAAAAATGTTTTAAATACCAGAATTTTTGCTGCAGTTGAATGTAACATTTACAGAGCAAAGTGACAACTCTCAGAGCAAAAAGATGGCCTGCAAAAGGAGCCACTGTCTTGCTAGAAAAATTATATTTTGGGTATTCAGTTGAGTTGCAAATTTCATAACGGAGGGTAGGGGGATTGCCTCAGGGCTGGCACTGTTAATAAAGTTCAATAATAGCATTAATTAAGGTTGGGGCTGTCAAGGGAGCAGAAGGCAACTTACATTGTTTGTGTAAACATATCTATCATGTTACTCATAAAGATGTGACGATGCTAATGCATTATTAAGCTTATGTACACACAATTAACAAGATCGCGCAAAGCACCACAGAAAGTCAAATAGAGCAATCACGCCAATATTAAAAGCCTGTGCCTCATTCTCCAGGTAAGGTGACTCCTTTGGGCTGCCTACCAAATGCTGCAGATGGGCAGGGAAAGAAATCATGTTGCTTCTTTTGCAAAATGGCTTCATGTTTTCAACAGGGCAAAGGGCCCACACTATACTGAAGACTATTCCTGAATTACAACAGGATAGCTGGGATGGGCTTGAGAACAAGCCCAACAGGAGCTCCATTCTTGATCGCACATCCCTGACACATCTGGACATCTTAGCGAGGGAGGAAATATCTATGGCCCCGTGACAATGGAGCCACACCTCCCTGCCATCTCATTCTCCTCAGATAACCTACTAACCGTAATAGCTCAGTCTTGCTTCTGTTCATGAATTCCAGTTGCTGAAAGCATATATAAATGTAAAGGGACCCCTGACCATTAGGTCCAGTCGTGGCCGACTCTGGGGTTGCGGCGCTCATCTCGCTTTATTGGCCGAGGGAGCCGGTGCACAGCTTCCGGGTCATGTGGCCAGCATGACTAAGCTGCTTCTGGCGAACCAGAGCAGCGCACGGAAATGCCGTTTACCTTCCCGCCAGAGCTGTACCTATTTATCTACTTGCACTTTGCCGTGCTTTCGAACTGGTAGGTTGGCAGGAGCAGGGACCCAGCAACGGGAGCTCACACCGTCGCAGGGATTCAAACAGCTGACCTTCTGATTGGCAAGTCCTAGGCTCCATGGTTTAACCCACAGCGCCACCCGCATCCCTCTGACAGCATATATAAAACATAGTAAAATATGAAACTTTAAAAACTTCCCAGTACAGGGCTGCCTTCAGATGTCTTCTAAAAGTTATGTAGTTCTTTATCTCATTGACATCTGAAGGGAGGACATTCCACAGGGTGGGCGCCACTACCAAGAAGGCCTTCTGCCTGGTTCCCTGTAACTTCACTTCTTGCAGTGGGGGAACCAGCAGAAGACCCTCAGAGGAGGACCTCAGTGTCCGGGCTAAATGATGGGGGTGGAGACACTCCTTCAGGTATACTGGGCCAAGGACAGCACCAACACTTTGAATTGTGCTCGGAAACATACTGAGAGCCAGTGAAGATCCTTTAGGACTCTTGCACCTGGGTCCTGTTTGCTGGTTTCCCTCAGGCATTTGGTTGTCTGATGTGAAAACAGGATGCTGGACTAGATGGGTTTGATCCAGCAGACTTTTTTTTATGTTACTGCTACCTTGCTTTGCTCCAGCTTCCCTTGGCATGCCAGAGGGCTCCACACCAACTGGTATGCAGAGGACCCCTGTCACCATCAGTAAGCAGATCCTAAAAGGTGGATTCTACAAAGAGTAGCACCTTTAGTAGAAGACAACTACTTTCTTCAACAAATCAGTTTCCAGTGACCAAGCACAATTACTCAGGCATTAATAACTCCTACTGTGATCCCCTTTCCCCCACCTCTATATGCAGGAGGTGTTCCCATATCACACGCTTGCTCCAGCCTTGGATTGGAGAAGGTGTTTCCAACAGTAACAAGGGTGCATTGACGCTTGTAGAACGAAAGGAGTATTTACATATATACAGATAATGACCAAGAACGACAGCATGTAGCCTAGCATTAACTGCATTGCTTCAAGGTAATAGCAAGAACCTGCCTTCATGGGTTCAGTTTGATGAGCATCAACATTTAAGTGGAAGCCTCGCTTGTTCTCTGCTATATAGTAATATGCCAATCATCAAGAATATGAGATGCTTCAAGTGGTAAGGATGTGTTCCAATGACAGAAGCACAGAAAAGTGAGGTGGATTTTTAAAATTAGTCTCTGCATCTGAAAATTAGTCTCTGCTATCCACCTTCACCTTTGCCTATGCACAAACAGCCACCACCTAGGTTTCCCTAGATTTCTTGAGCAATGCTGGGCACTTTCTGCCAGTAAACCAAAGAATATACTTCCAAGATTTATCAAAAAGAGAAACAAATTCATTTTTGTTAAATTTTATTGGTGACATTTTTACAGCAATCAGGTAGAGTAATATGCACAAGCTTATCACTACTGGATGTTCACAGATAGTATTATTGTATCATCTTGGTGGGTACCTGCTGTGTACCTTTTAGCGCAGGAGATGCCTGCATGCCCTTTTGATCTGCAATTCTAACTGATGCTGAAATAATACTAATGCCTAAATTTAGGAGTTCAGTGGTCCAACCCTGTTAGAATCTGCACTGGCCAAGCACATGTAAAGGATGAGGTTTAAGTCATGCTGGTGCAATGTCGCATATTGTGAGATGATCCAAGGCTATGTGCCTGGAAAACAATGTGGGTTGATCTTGTTGCACTGGCCACAAACAGCTTTGTGGTAATGGAACTCCACAAAGATGTATTGCCCACAGGAATAAGAAGAGGGGCTGTAGCAGGATGAAGATGAAGTAAGCTGCTATAATAGGATTGCAGCTGACAGGAGCAGAGGAAGATGGACTGTCCGATTTAGGGTACCTCTCAGGAGGCAAGATGCTCTCTGTGTTATCACTGCTGCAGATACTTGTAGGATGGGACATGCTAGGCTGCCATCTTCTATTATCTCACGTGCCCTTGCTTCAGAAAAAGTTCAGCTGAATTCAGTGCATCTTGCTCCAAACTGGATTTATTTGGAACTGAGATGTAAAGACATCTTGGATAAATATGCCATTGTAGTACTCTCATCTTACACTATAAAAACTGATGCAAACCCATTGTGTTGGAGGGCAATATCTTTAGTCACTGATATTATGGAGAAAGGTTCTTCACTACCATCTGCAACAAGTACTAGATGAGGAATGAACTGTAGCTCCCCTGTGGCGCTTTCACTGGGAAATAGTGCTGAATTCTTCCCCAAATTTCTCTTTCTCTCATTATAAGCAACCATGACATGTATGTCACTAAGGCCATCGTCCAACCTCCTGGTACTGTTGGAGAAGTCCACAGGCCTGCTAACACATGTGTGCTTCCGTATCCTACATCCTAGGGTTGCCCAACATGGTTCCCCTCCAGATGTTGGACTCCAGTTCCCATCAGTCTCACCCAGCATTGCCAGTGGTAGAGACAATGAGAACTGATGTCCAATATCAGATTGGCTACACCAGCCTACTAATAGTAAACTCATTCTCTGAGTGCCACTCTCCAAAACAACACCAATCAGGTACAAAAAGGAGGACTGGAGGGAACCCCAGGGTTTGCAAAACTTCAAAAAATATTTAGGAGGAAACCCTAATGTGTGGGACGGACCTCAAAACAGTCCAGTGGGGACTGAACATAGTTGGTAGCTCCTGAATGCTGAGATTTGGGGGTGGGTCAAAAGACTGAGAAGGGGAATGGATTGCACTTCTTCTGGAAGAAGGCAAGAGTATTCCAATTACAATGTTGTGTTGCAGGTCCTTCATGCCTATGTCATATTTTTGACATTTCTTGCTTTAGGGCTGGCTTGGTGTTAATCAAGCAAGGTGGGTGACTCTACTGATGGCTGAGACTTTCCAGTCCCACAAAATGTTTTGGAAGGAACCCACCAGTTCTCTACTCCTGTCTCTCCAAATAGTACTAAAGCTCATGCATGCACACGAGGCAGATATTGTCATGAAGCTGTCCGTGCAGGCCAAGGGTCGGGAGTCTTTTTCAACTTGAGGGCCACATTCTCTTCTGGGCAGCCTTCTGAGGACCACCTGCCATGAGTGGGGGGGGGGGGACCAGTTGCGAAAGCAAGCAGATTTGTTTCTACATGTGCTTGTACATCCCATTCTGACTTCCATCCAGGCAAGCAAGAAATATTATTCAATAACACATTCCAGCCAGGCAAGGACACAAAAGAAGGCAGTGAAGGAAGGCTGGCGAATGGTGTGGTTCAGGAGGAAATGTTGCCTGGGCTCCTGAAGGCCAGTTAGAGAGGCCTAGAATGTCCCATTGGGCGCATGGGCCTGAGGTTCCCCATCCCTGGTGCAGGAACTTACTGGTTGCAAAGCCTTTCAAGTAGTCACTTCCAGGGCCTCTACGATCAGACTGAGATGTTTTGGCATACAAGGCATTTGTACCACACCAGGACCACAGTAATTAGCTTGTTAATTCCTGCCACTGCAGAAAAGTTGGCTCCTGCAGTAGATTAGGGTGTTTTGCCACCTTTTTATAACCTCATGTATACTAAAAATAAACAGCCGGTTTAAGGCAATGGCAAGACACACGGAAATTCAGCCAATTAAAACGTCAGTCAATGTTCTGTTTACAAGAGTGATTAGAAAGAGCAGCCCTGTCATTTATACAGCTATCAGAAGTGCTGGATCGTTAGGTAAACACTTAAAGCACTCAAATACAAGAGCTTTATTGCGTTGCAATTTAAGCCCTCCCACCTCCGGCAGAGGCCACAAGTTGTCCCATTTTAAATATTCCTATTTTAAAATCCCTAGTTATGCGATCCCATTCTCCATCCATGAATGAGATTAAAAATGGCATTTGAAAATTATCAAAGGTGAGAGAAAACAGCAAATAAATGATCAAGGGTGAGATGTAAAGCTGTATAAACATGCCTTCTTCCATTCTAACATTCCTTCGCATTTTCTTCCAGCAATTTCCATTAAGAACATAAGAAGAACCTGCTAAATCAGACCAATAATGGCCCCTCTAGTTTGGCATCCTGTTGTCACAGTGACCAACCAGGTGCCTGTGGCAAACCCACAAGCAGGACGCCAGCACAGGAGCACTCTCTCCTCCTGTGGTTTCCAGCAACTGTGGAGACAGAGCTTCTTTCTTCTTCTTTTCTCTTTGGCGATCACTCGTAGCTGAGTAAGATTGTCTTCCATAAACACAGTTTTAACAATGAGTCCGTAAGTGACTGTGGAGGCCAATTCTGGATCCACACGTCCTTCCACAGTGGAGACATTGGTTTCTGGGTGGGAGTTGATCATGGTGTGGATTTGCCAAGCGTGCCTTCCTCTTAGCAGGTTTCTCCCTTGCGTCCTGAGTTCAAGTGTCTTCAAAGCTCATGACACCTTTGGTAAAGGCTGTTCTACAACTGGAGCACTCGCAGGCCAGTGTTTCCCAGTTGTTGGTGTTTATACTACAATTTTTTTTTAGATTTACCTCGAGAAAGTCTCATGGCTAGCAGTCATTGATAACCTTCTCCCCATGGAATTATTCAATCCTCTTTTAGAGCCATCCAAGATGGTGGCTATCACCGCCTTTTGTGTGAGCAAGTTCCATACTTTAACTATGTTCTGCATCTTTTATATGTCCTGAATCTTCCAACCTTCAGTTTTACGGGATGCCCCCGAATTGTAATGTTATGGCAGAGTGAGAAAAACTTTCCTCTCTCCATGCCATGCGTAATTTGACAAACTTCTATCATGTCACCTCTTACTCTCCTTTTCTCTAAACATGAAGAAAAGTAGTTCCACTGCCATTGGTTTATTTTTTTGGAGGGGAGAGCCTTGCTTCCATTTGGTCATCTGCTGTTGTGGAAATGTACACAATTTGAATGCACGTTGTAGTGTACATTAGACGTGCAGATCCCAGCCATCAACAAGTCATTACTAATCGGTTAGCATCCCTTTGTGTTCCCTTTCAAAGTTAATGAATTTTCAGAGGGAAGTCTGTTGCAGCAAAACACAGAGTCTGGTGGCACCTTAAAGACAAAGTTAATGAAGTGGCTAACAGGCTATCACAAAGCCATCTATGGCTGCAATCTAACCATGTCTACTCAGAAGTAAGTCTCATTGCATTCAATGGGACTTACACCCAGGTGGATGTGGCTCGGATTTCAGCTCGTTATTTTGATTTTACAGTTCAGTATTAATCACATACTGTTTCCTTCCCTCAGGCATCAGGGAAAGACAGTTTAGTACCCTTTTTATATTTTGATCTTTGCGACCTGGATTATATGAATTACTGTGGGTATATTAAACATTTTTACAGGAATTCTAATAAAATATTTTATTCATCAATGTATATTTTATAACAAAAATGGCAGGAGGTGTACATCTGCTGAAACACAACGCTCAGCAAATTTGTGTTTTAATTCATGTTTGTAGCAAACATGACTTGGTACCGACAGCTTGAAACGCTCAGACTTCAACAGAGGAGCACAGATCAAGTTTACAGGTAGCCAAAGAGACCACTTCTTTCTATGTGAAAAGAACAATGCATTCCACTGGTTTTTAAATTTCCTGGCAGGAATCAGATTACGTCTGCATTCTTAATTCCACTTAACTGTGAGTCAGTTCCATTGAACTGAAGGGGAGTTCTTTCATAGTATACATGGTTAGGAGTGAAGACTTAATGCTACCTTAAGCACCCCCCTCAAAAATTATATATGAAGAAATGCTAAGGTGCCCTGTGAAAAAGGCAGAAAAAACAGAGGCCTCTTTTGCAGGGAAAGACAGCTTTAAAGAAATTGGAGGAGAGGTTTCAGCCCAATTCTAATTTGCTCCCATATAAACTTTAGTTGAGATTCCTGCATTGCAGGGAGTTGAATGAGATGATCCTCAGGGTCCCTTCCAACTCTACAATTCTATGATTATATGAAGTTCACCATTTGTTGGATTCCTGTACCAAAGCCTGCCTGCAGGTGCCATTATCTTCAAAAGTTAGGTGCGTGGCAACTTGGATCAGAGCCTTTTCTGTGGTGGCACCCTGGCTAGGGAATTTCCTCCCCGGTGGCACATAGATGAGACTTAGGGTGTGTACCGCCTTCATGACAATATGCACTCTGTGTTGGATGCGGGTGCCTTTTTGGGGTGCTAGACACACAGCAGCATCCCCATGCCATCCTTCTCCCACAATCTCCATCAATCTAAAGTGCATTCTGTTGGCAAGTTTACAATCTGTTTTGTGCTGAGAATGCGCTTCTCAAGCACTTGCCTCATACATGCATTCACAGAGAGTGCTTTCTCAGGTCACTGCCTATCAAGGAATACAGTGTGGTGGTTAAGAGCAGTGGACTCGTAATCTGGTGAACCGGGTTCGTGTCTCTGCTCCTCCACATGCAGCTGCTGGGTGACCTTGGGCTAGTCACACTTCTCTGAAGTCTCTCAGCTCCACTCACCTCACAGAGTGTTTGTTGTGGGGGAGGAAGGGAAAGGAGAATGTTAGCCGCTTTGAGACTCCTTCAGGTAGTGATAAAGTGGGATATCAAACCCAAACTACTACTACTACTACTACTACTACTATTCTTCTTCTTCTTCTTCTTCTTCTTCTTCTTCTTCTTCTTCTTCTTCTTCTTCTTCTTCCATGGATATCAGTAATATCCAAGGCAACACGATGACCAAGTACAACAATGCAATCTCAATATAAACTCTTTATATAATCAATACAGAACATTAAACAGTATGAAATATATGAAATATGCACTCTCTGCAAAACCAAATAAACAGAAATCTTATAAATCTCTGAAAGTCACAAAATATGCACTCTTGATGGATTCTCTTGAAAACATAGAACCAAACAAACATAAGTCTTATAAGTCTCTGAAAGTCTTTGTGGACTATGCAAGTCTCTGAAAGAAGCAATGGGTCAGATTCCTATCTAGTGAAAACAAGCTGTAAAGCTTTGTTTTATGACGTCCGCAAACAGACACAGTGAACAGTGATACCGGATATACCCACTGTTTTGTGGAATTCTTCTTCAGCACAGCAGAAGGATACCTATGGATATGCCAGGGCTGAGTCAGCTCTCACCATGTTTAACCTGTCTACGAATGAAATAGGCAAAATAGAGGAAGCAGTGCAGTAACTTAGCTGCCTCAGTATACCAATATACCGTATTTTTTGCTCTAGAAGACTCACTTTTTCCCTCCTAAAAAGTAAGGGGAAATGTGTGTGCGTCTTATGGAGTGAATACAGGCTGCACAGCTATCCCAGAAGCCAGAACAGCAAGAGGGATCACTGCTTTCACTGAGCAGCGATCCCTCTTGTTGTTCTGGCTTCTGAGATTCAGAATATTTTTTCTCTTGTTTTCCTCCTCCAAAAATTAGGTGCGTCTTATGGTGTGGTGCGTCTTATAGAGCGAAAAATACGATATATATATCCTCTGTACATCTGCATACCACCACACCAATTCCCAACTCCTCTCTTTCAACAGCAAAAGTGTGAAAACACTACTTGAGGATGAAAACACTAATTGAGGGTGCAGGAAGAGAGAACACCACGGCACACTAGTTTGCAAAGATGCTCACCTGTCCGTACAGGCAACATGGACAGTAGCTGCTGCTTTCGATGATGCTATGGTGCAAAGGTGTGTACAGTTGTGAACAGCTATGAATGAAAATACACTGTGAAAAACTACCCCTGTGAGTTTCAAAGGCTACACATGTACACAGCCGTACACTGCTAATCTTTAAGAGCTGTGAAAATGTGGTTTCTCCTGAGCTTTGAAAGGATGTTATTTTATTTTTTCCTGTTTATTGTCTCTGTTGCTTTGACCATGGTTTTATTGCTGGATGTACAAAACTACATTTCTTAAGTAGCAATTGTTTTAAAAGGAGGGTTTCTTTTTGTACACAACCTTGGATACGTTTTAAAATAGAGAAATAAAATGATCTTACCGCAGTTATTGAAAGCATGAATCAAGTTTTGACCAGTTGCAATATAATGTAAGTTCCAGCTTCCAACTTATTTTGATGAAGTAGTGGAATTGCTGGCACCAGGCAATATTTTCTTTTTTAAGTCTCTCGCTTTTCATAATTTTTTAAACTTATTTTTTATTCCAAGCTGCCCTGAGGTTATGCATTTGTACTGCACCAACCAAGTTACTACCTCACCCTTCTTCCTCGCCTGCCTGGTATGTCACAGTGATGGCAATGATGAAAGGTCAGGTTAGTCTCTGAACCGCTCCGAGATCTTGTGATGAAGGCTGGTATATGTTGTTGTTGTTTAGTCGTTTAGTCGTGTCCGACTCTTGGTGACCCCATGGACCAGAGAACGCCAGGCATCTCTGTTGTCTTTGTCCATGGAGTTTTCTTGGCAGGGATACTGGAGTGGCTTGCTGGTTCCTCCTCCAGGTGTATCACGTTTGGTCAAAACTCTCCACTATGACCACTATATATAGATATATAGATATATAGATATATAGATATATAGATATATAGATATATAGATATCTATATTGCTTCACCCTTAGGAGTGGGGTATTTAAAGGAGTTCCATTAATATTAAACATTTTTTTCTGTTTCATTTAGTTGTGTTTACTTTGCCCAAAAGAAGTGGGCACAACCTTCACGTTACAGTCATTAGGATCTCTCAATTTAGCCAATTTTTGAAGGCAACCCAGCAATATTAAAACAAACTTGCAAATCCTGCGGACATATAAGACTATTTTAATGTTGGCATTTATTTTTCACAAGTTTTTGTTTTGTAACTGTGTTATTAATACTTGGGTAACAGTAGGCAGACAGCACGGGAAGTATGGCTCGACACTTTGCCCTAATCAGGTGTTGATTGCAAAAGCCTGGGGAAAAATAAACATAATTATCATTACAGGGATTGTAAAGGTGTGTGATTATAAATACACACCTCCTGAAAAAAAAGACATAGATGTAAATCAGCAGCAGAACCATTCCCATTATAATGCACTAAAACATAATTTCTAAAAAAAAACCCTAAAAGCATGTTTTCTCCTTTTGAAATTATATATATATATATATATATATATATATATATATATATATATGCATGCTGGTTTCCTTTTTTCTATTTTCTATTCCTTTTTTTTCTATTCAGGAAACTTACTATGACTCAGTGTACAACTCACCAAAGATTTCTACGCAAGACCCGCTGAAATGCACCAGAGATCAATTTTCCATTGCACAGATTAATGTATTGATGTGTATCTCATGCAGGAGGTGTTCCTGGTGGATAGTACTGCTAGTAAACAAATTTGTTGGCAATATGTTAACAGGAAAATGAATCCAGCGCACTGTGAGTTCAAACTGTAGGCTGCAAAAGGTGGTGGGGAGGCCTCACTGATTTGACTTAGGGTCATTTGATTGAAAGGCAGAGTAAAATCTTCAAAATACTATTTTCTTAAGTGAAGCTGTTCTGGAAAGCCCCATCAATTGCGAAGACTACAGTGCTATATGGGAATTAGCCTCCAATTCTGGGGAAAGGAGGCTATTGTGGTGTAGCTCATAGCCTGCATGACCATATGCCCTACTGGTCCTCTTTTTAAAAGTGTCCTCTGTTTGAAGGGCTATCAAAGGCTAATTTGAAGGAGTCCTCTACTGGAAGGGCTGGCCAGTCCATGTCTAGTTTTTAAACAGAATATCCCTAAGAATGGAGAGCGAGGAGACTTGAAGGTGTCCATCAACAGCTAGCAGCTGGACAGCAGGGTATCCCCCCTATAGTGAGATGTAGGTCCATTTAAATTATAGCCATTTTCCTCCCTAAATTTGCACCAACACATCTAAATTAGAACATACACATTTAATGCAATCCTGTGATCCATTTTAATTCTCTCTTTTGGGAGAATTCTAAGTGGCCACCCTACCCAGAATTTTGCTAAATTGACGGATTGATACAAATATCGCTTGGTAGAGCACGAGACCCTTAATCTCAGGGTCTTGAGTTCTAGTCCCACATCAGGCAAAAGACCCTACCTGACCGCAGACTGTCTCGCCAGAGTGGTGCATGCTCTAGTTATCTCCCGCTTGGACTACTGCAATGCGCTCTATGTGGGGCTACCTTTGAAGGTGACCTGGAAACTACAATTAATCCAGAATGCAGCAGCTAGACTGGTGACTGGGAGTGGCCGCTGAGACCATATAACACTGGTCTTGAAAGACCTACATTGGCTCCTAGCACAATTCAAAGTGTTGGTGCTGACTTTTAAAACCCTAAACAGCCTCGGCCCAGTATACCTGAAGAAACGCCACCACCCCCATTGTTCTGCCTGGACACTGAGGTCCAGCGCTGAGGGCCTTCTGGCGGTTCCCTCACTGCAAGAAGTGAGGTTACAGGGAACCAGGCAGAGGGCCTTCTTGGTAGTGACGTCTGCCCTATAGAACGCCCTCCCTTCTGATGTCAAGGAAATAAACAACTATCTAACTTTTAGAAGACATCTGAAGGCAGCCCTGTTTAGGGAAGTTTTTAATGTTTGATGTTTTACTGTGTTTTTAATATCCTGTTGGAAGCCACCCAGAGTAGCTGGGAAGCCCGGCCAGATAGGCGGGGTATAAATAATAAGTATATTATTATTATTATTATTATTATTATTATTATTATTATTAGGCTAGATGATCCTCGTGGCCCTTTCCAACTACAATTCTATGGTTTATGTACAGCCATATAAAGTGGAACACAACAATTTCTATAGGTAATAATTAGAAAAAAAGCAGAATCAGAAGCCAATCAATTAACTATTATGGAAATATGTTTTCTTAATTGCCCACATGAGCACAACAAAGTATTCAGCAGGCATTTCAGGTTTGGAGCAGAGTGCACCTCCTGAATCTCTACTGTCATCTATATGATTCATGGTGTGAAAGCCAACCAGATTCAATTCCTGAGATCTCTTCTGAAAGCAGGGCTTGGAGGCTGCGGCTTTCTCAGTGTTGCTAGACTACAGTTCACATCTCCCCAGACCACTGGCAATGCTTGTTCAAGCTGATGGGAGTTTGAATCCAAATGTTTCCTGCTTCTGTCTTAAAGTGTCTTGCAGGAAGCAGAGTGAGTAAAACCACTTAGTCAGGAGAACAGATCACACTGGGCCATGGACCAGTCAGTCGGTATAAGGCAGCTCCTTATATCTATTGCTGCTATGTTAATTTTTTATGATCTCCAGGGCTCTACAAGTTAAAACCCCTTAAAAGTGATGGATAGGTAACTTCTGGTCATTTTTTAAAATTTGCTCTGTTTTTGTGAGATCCAAAGCTCATTTCACTAACCTTATGTGAATTTGTCACCTTTTCAAGTAATTCAGAAACCTTCGTTTTCATTATTAGAAGTCATCTATCAAGGTAATTTAATATGTTCCAAACGGCTCTTTCATGCAGAAATGGAAAGATCACGACGACTTGGTTACTAAAAAGGAAGAGAGAAAACTGAGCTGGAGACTAAAAGCAGCCAGGCTTAAAAAAAATGCCGAAGAGGAAAAGAAAAGAAAAATCCCAGAAGAATGGTCTTTTAAAAAGTCTTTCATCCCAGATATTGCTTCTTCTATTCTACTTCTCTGGTGGCTGGTCACTTAGAAATTTCATTTTCTATCACAGTAGATAGATTGAAAAATAGTTCCTTAATGGAAAATGAAAATCCTAAATGGCTCAGCTGCTGTAGAACTTGATGCTGAAAATAACTTGGACAAGGCCAGGAGGGAAAAGACCAAGAGTAATGGGGCAGGGTTCAGCTTCCGAGAAAAGGGTGAGCAACAATATAAAAAAATTCACCTATATCCCTAAAGTGCATTGCAATTACATCTAGTGGTTCTGGCACTCGTGGTTATGGCAACCCCAAGCATGTGTGTAATGGATCACTGCCTTGGCCAGCAGAGAGTGTTGTTTTTAAAGAGGGAGCAGGTGTTTAGGAGGTACAGAACAGAATGAGCATCATTTGGAGAACACTGGCAATGGATGCCCCATATTGCAGCATTGTAGCTGTCGCATTGGCCAGAATACCATAGCAATGCCTGGTGCGGAGAGTTCCCATGCCAGCGTTGCCAAGGCTTCTGCTGCAGTGTGAAAGCTCTCCAGAACCACACATGCCACTGTAGCACCAGAATGTGCCTCAATTTCCTACAGGTAGAATACACACACACACACCGTATTTTTCTGTCTATAAAACGCCCTCTATTTTTTGGGCAACAACCAATCGCCAGTCCACCCTCGGCACTAACAGTGTATAAGATGCCCACTGATTTTTGACATTTTTTTGGGGGGGGGGGAACGACCTAGTCTTATACAAGGAAAAATACGGTATGGCTGCAGATGTGACAAGTTTTTGCTCCTTGCAAGATTTTGCAGCCCAAGAGAGCTTACACCAGGTGTTTCCCAAGCTGGTGCCCTTCAGAGGTTTTGGACTATAGTTCCCATCAGCCCCATCTGGCATTGTCAGAGGTCAGAAATGTAGGGAGTTGTGTTCTGCGTAAGTCAGTGACTAAATGGAGGGGTTTTGTACCTCTCTCCTTTAATCTCCTAACGGGGTGGTTCCGAAAAACTAGAGTGCTTCTAACGCAAGTTAGCACTGTTCTTATAACGGTCGCTTTGCATTCCTTCCAAATCATGCAGGTCTGGGATACAAAAGAAGGGTGCATTGCAGAAAAATGTCAGCAGTCGTTGTCAGCAGGTGGCCATCTAAAGGGTCTTGCTGTCAATAGATGTTGATTTTTGGTGACACCCTGAATTGCCCGTGTATAGCCAGACTCCTATATTTTATGTAAATGTTGTTGACACTTTGCCGGAGTGTCTGAAACTGCCATTTATTCTTTCCTATTCATGTATTAGATATTATCTGCATTGCCACCTTCAGCAGAGTGCGAAATCGTATGCAAACAGCAGGAGGTGGATTCACGAAGCAGGCAAGCTGTCCCACCTTCACGGGTGTAGAACTGTTGTCAGCTGCAGTCAAGCCCTCTCACGGAGGAAGTTAATACCGTGCCTCCTGTCTGGTCAGATCTTACACAGGTTTTGATACAAGGTGTGAGCCAGAGCTCACTACCAAATGGGAAAGCGATCCTCAATATGCATTTGAGAAACTCAAAAGATTAGGAGAATAACCATAGCTCAGTGGTATATAGCGCATGCTCTGTGTGCAGAAGGATCCAGGTTCAATCCCTGGCACACTCTAGGCATTTATTTATTATTAAATTTGAATACCAGCCTTCATCCATAGATCTCAGGGTGGTTTACAACATAAAATACAAGATAAAACCCCACAAAATAAACAATCAAAACAAGAACAAACCAATAACCCTCTTCCCCCCACCTGCTCCCACAAACACATTTAAAAGTTTATAGGCCTGGTTGAAGAGGAATGTTTTTGCCTGGCACCTAAAGATACCGTATTTTTCGCTCCATAAGATGCACCTAGTTTTTAGAGGAGGAAAACAAGAAAAAAAATATTCTGAATGAAACAGTAGATGTATGATTTTTGTGGTTCATGCTGTGGCCACAAACATGTGATCTGATGGTGAATTTGGGGTGACCCAATGCAAAAATCCTGAGGATCCATGTGGATCTGTGCTTTGTAACCACGTTTTTGTGCTATTGCGGCCCCATGCAACAGTGGGTGCGTGATTTTTTTGGTGCAGGCTGTAGCCATGGACATGCTATGTGATCTGATGGTGAATTTGGGGTTAATTTGGGGTGACCCAATGTAAAAATCCTGAGGATCCATGGGCTTTTACCTCCCCCCTCACAGGCAGCCTCACTAGTGTCCCTTATCTCTCTTCCGATCCCACCGACCAGCTGTTTCCTTTCAACACTCCCTTCCCTCTTGTTTGCCTTAGTGTAGTGTCTTTTCCTTAGCAGGAGCAGTTTTTTGCTCCTCCTTTTCTTCTAATTTCTCTCCTTATTGGTTTAGTCTTCCTGTTTCCCCCCTTTGCAAGTTTGCTGTCTTTACCTCCCCCCTCCCAGGCAGCCTCCTTTATCTCTAGCGTCCATTATCTCTCTCCCCAATCTGCAAACAATCAGCGGATTTGTTTCAACACCCACTTCCCTCTTTCAAAAAAAAAAAAGCATGATCTGCTTTTTGCCCCTGGGCAATTTGGCTCCAGGGACCACGCATTCGCTCCATAAGACGCACAGACATTTCTCCTTATTTTTTAGAAAGAAAAAAGTATGGAGCAAAAAATACGGTATATATCAAAGGTGCCAGGCGAACATCCCTGTGGAGAACATTCCACAAATGGTGAACCGCTGCAGAAAAGGCCTGTTCTAGTGTTGTCACCCTCCAAACCTCTCGTGGATGGAGGTGACACACAAAGAGGGTCCTCAGAGGATGATCTCAGGGTCCGGGTAAGTTCATATGGGCAGAGGCAATCCTTGAGGTATCATGGTCCTGAGCCATTTAAGGCTTTATAGGTCAAAACAAGGACTTTAAATTGGGCCTGGAAACTCACTGGCAGCCAGTGCAATTGGGACAAGATCAGTGGAATATGTTCAAGCTTGGATGCCTTATCACATTCAGAGACAGAGGAAGGTGGGGCTGCAAGAGGCTCCTGAATGAAATCCTGGAGAGCCAGTCAGTGAAGACAAAATTGAATCAGATGGACAAATGTTGTGAATCTGTATAAGGCAACTTCTGATCGGCCTAAGGGTTGTCAACTAGGCCTGATGCCACCCAGACAGTGGCAGGTTTGTGAAGGACGAGAAAGACACAGCGGATTTCATCCACTACAGAAACATTTCCAAATATTCCTCACTGACAAATCCCATCTTCGCATTCTTCACACTTCTCTCAGGACAACCCACTGCCATAGCCTTTTAAAACCATTATGTGCTGGTTATCTCTGGGCCGCCACATCTCATCCAGTACACTTAGAAATGCATGTTGAAGGAGAAATATTAGGGTTTTTTATTGTGAAAAAACAAAAGAAAATCAACCACATTATACAGATGACTTTGATTTTCACAACTGGTCTAAAGCAGATGTTTGCAAACTTGCACCCACCCCCCGTTTGAAAATTGCTGAGGATCTTGGCGGACCACTTAATGAAATTTCTACTTGTAGCAATTGTAATGTGCTGTGCTAGATACTATATGATTTTTAATTGTATTTTTAATTGCTTCTTTTATTTCTTATATAGTCTGTTTTATTGTACTCTGATTTGAATGCCATAGGATTTGAATGGTACTACAATGAAAATGCAATTAAAAACCAAAATGAATATCTAATGTGAACATGCAATGGACCACCTGAATAATGCCCACTGACTATTGATGGTGCATGGGCAACAGTTTGGGAATCCCCAGCTGAAAGACTGATGGGTGCGGAGACATTACAGAATAGTCTGTTGCGTGTCAAGGGCCCCAAGCCAGCCTCCCAGAAGAAATAAATTCACACAGACAACGATTTTGGTTTAAGGTTAATGGGCAAAATTTAGGCCACTACTTTCTTGATTACAGCAAATGTGAGCGGTATTGGCTTAGGCATTGCCAAAAACTCAAACTGACTCCTGCCTACCTTGCAGGGAGTCAGGAAGGATAAACCACCAATGAGGGAGCTGCATTGGGGGAACCCGCCTGCAGCTCTCCTCTGTGTTCCCAGAGGCCTGGCATGGCCCTAGCCCCTCAAGACGACTTCAGACAGGATCCAGGCCCTGGATTCCTTTAATGGAATACCCTTGAACATGGAGGGGCAGGCGATGGCTGACCTCCCCTCTCCCACACGCCAATAAGTCAATGCCTAACAGCCAAACCTGACAAAGTTGTGACGTTTGCTAAGAGGTAGGCAAAAACCAAGTGGCCAGTGCCAATCTGCCAAATGGAAAAATTCCTACCCGGCCCCCGGCCCAAGACAGGCGACCAACCAGAGTCCAAAGCAAGGCCAGAGGGCACCTAAAACAAAAGGGAGGGTGGGCGGGTGTTCAGCAGCGCGAAGCAGGTGCTCAGCACACGTTGCGCTGGCACTTATATAACCCCCACGATCACCCCACTCAACTGTGCTTGGCCAAAAAAGGCTGGGGTGATCATGGTGCCACCCTGGCATAAAGGGCATCACTCCCCCCAAGCCGGGGGGGGGGGGAGGAATTGTGTTATGGGCCCGCCCGCAACCAGGACCATCCTTTAAGATGATCCAATTTGACCAAGTTATTCTAAGGGAATGACTAGATTGTTCTGATTTTAGGGGTTGGGTGTGCTAGGGTAGCACCTCAAGGTTCCCCAGTCCAGCCATTTGCTTTGTTAGCCAATATTAGTTCACTGCTGGTATTATTATTAATATTTCAGACATCCAGTCTTGCTACTGTCATGTTTATATTCTTAATGGGCTCTGACTCATTCCCCACTCTCTTCACTGCAATCATTTTTGTTCAGGTTCTCCTTTTGAGCTGTGCTCACAGACAATGATGGCACATGAGGTTTTGCTGTCCCTCAGCAACCATTTCATTTGGGGATAGGAAAATTTTTGGCTCCACAAGACCAGATCCTTATCACTGTGATGCCACAATGATGTCAGTAGCAAACCCAGGCCTTCAAAGCACCTTGCAAGGCACTGCTAAAACAAAAGGGGGTTCCTTCGTTTAGCAGGAGATTCCAATGCAACCCCCTTCCTGCATGGAACCATGCTGTACTGAGCAGGGAACAGGAAAATGCAGGATTCAACCCCACCCTCCTGAACACCAGATAATGTCATGAGTGATGTCAGCTGATTGACAGGTGGGCGTGGTTGGGGGGGAAACGGCCTTGAATGTCAACTTGGATGCCCTGCTAGGCCAAGAATCGCCCGCAGGCCAGAGGTTCCCTACACCTGATTTACCTGATCATATTCATCCCTACTTTAGCATTCAGTGCTCCTCCCCAATGTCTCTTTGCCTTTGTCTCTCCCTATTTCCATGGCTGTGGTCTCCTCACATTGCTGAAATATATATTGTAAGTTCCATGGAGGCAGTGGTCTATCATTTTTACTTATGTTATCATGCATGCAGATGACATTGTATGTCCATTCATCTTTTCTTTTAAGTATTGAAATAATTTATTTAGTTTTAAAAAAAAACCATTGTAAGCTGCCTTGCTCTGAAAGGTGTGGGTTTATTAAATAAATAAATGCAAATAAATATACAGTTATCATAAATCTGAAATTAAATTGGGGCATAATCAGTCTTAAGCCCTCCAGTCAGGATCCTAAAGAAATCTCGAGAGATGTGTTACAGTTTGGGATGGTTCCTTTGAAATGCTGAGATTTTGAAACTTTTTTCTCTCCCTCACCAATGTGACTTCAGTATAAAAAGTCAAGCAAGTTACTGATGCACCGATGGGCTTTAAACAGCTGCGAGCTCTTGCATAATAGATACCGCGCCTCTAGCAGGGCAGTGCGATGCTCTGCAGAAGCAGTTTGTTAGATTTGCGGCAATAGCGTGTGTGGAGGAATCCTTCTCCTCTCCCCTCTTTCCCTTTAGCTGTATTTGGCTTTGTTAGACACCTCCTGCAAAAGATAAACATTGAAATTCAATGTATTGTTAAAATTCACAAACACCACAGTTATCGGCCAGGCCCCAGTGGGCCTGCAGCAATCCTGATGGTGCTGTCTAATTCATGTTTTATTCTTCTAAAAGAGCATACCATCCTCCAAGCTCCTTCTTTCCCCAGGTGTGTTGTCATTTGTCTGTTACCTTTCATGTCCAATAGACGCTTAAAGAATTGGAGACTGATGGGCAATGGGGACGCTTTGTAATGACGTTCTAGGGAAAAAGAATTGCATCCCTCTATTGCTGTTGCTGCCTTTGGCCAGCTGCAAGCAGCAGAAGCAGCGGGCGGGGTGGGGGGGGTGGACTCATTTGGAGTCACAGGCTGTGGGCTACTTTCTGGAGTTGCTTTCTTAAGCATTCACTAGAAACATGTGTTCTTTTTCCTTCTACAATAAGCAATTCATAGCTGTGGCTGTACAATGGTACCTCTGGTTACAAACTTAATTCGTTCTGGAGGTCCGTTCTTAACCTGAAACCGTTCTTAACCTGAGGTACCACTTTAGCTAATGGGGCTTCCCGCTGCTGCTGTGCCGCAGCCATGCAATTTCTGTTCTCATCCTGAGGTAAAGTTCTTAACCAGAGGTAGTACTTCCAGGTTAGCGGAGTCTGTAACCCGAAGTGTTTGTAACCTGAGGTGTTTGTAATTCAAGGTTACACTGTATAAAAAAGTTGTTGTTTTCTGAAACATTGCCTTTTAAAAAGGTAACTTATTTTAGTCTCAAAAGGGTTCTGCGCTCCTAAATTGCCTCCATGCATTTGGGGCCCTATTTTGTAAGCTCAGTTGGGGACCTCATGTACGCTCAGATGCTGAAGGCGCATAGCAGCCTAACCATTAAGGGAGAACAGCGAGCAGGAAGGACTGAGGGTGAAGAAATATTGCAGCATGTTGAATATTTGAGGGAGGGGGGGATGTTCTGTACTGCTTAGAAACTCCAAACCATCTTCATTGCTTTTGATCCATGGCTTAACCTCCACCCCCCAACACACACACATGAGCTATGAGCTAGCATCTCTCAACATTTGTAGCATCCAATGCTAGTCCTGTTCAGAGTATTCACTCATGGAAGTGAATGGACATAGCTAACTTAGGTCACATCCACACCATACATTTAAAGCGCTATGATACCATTTTGAACCATCATGGCTTCCCCCAAAGCATTCTGGGAGCTGTAATTTGTTAAGGGTGTTGAGAGTTGTTAGGGGGATCCCATTCCCCTCACAAAATTCCCCAGGGAGAGGGTCTGATTACTAAAACACACTATGCTTTAACAACAACAACAACAACAACAACAAAAATCATAATTGTCCCATGCTTCTGAATATATTTTTCTGTTAAAGCACAGAGTGGTTTAGCAATCAGTCCCTCTTCCTGGGTCTGAATTGTCCTATGCATCTCAGGCAGCCTTTTGGACAACCTTGGATAACATTTTGGACACACACATAGTGGGGAGAAAAGAGGAAGAGAGAGAGAATTATATGGTACAGAAAAATGCATTAACTGTGTGACAGAGCAATGCAAAAATTTGTCGGGGCCCTGACCTGACTTGGGAGTTATTAACATCAAACTTTAACCCAGGAGGGGGGTGGCATTGCTTCATTATTCAACCAACCCACTGAGCCAATGTGCACCCCTAATATCTGGGCCACATGGCATGTGGCATGCGGTGGCAGGTAAAGCCCCACTGATCCTTTTCACCTATAGAGCAGTGCATGTGTTTAGCAGAGCATGAAAAGGAAAGAGGACAAGGGTATATAAATCTTTCCCGCCCCCTTTGAGACCCCTGCATTACCTGGCTGTGGTCCATTGCCCAATCTTTTTCTTCTTAGCCTGGTTCAGGTGCTGGACATCAGCCAGGCTAGAAGAATGATTCCTCCAGCCCATCTGTCATTTACGATCTGGTTGAGATCCCTGCATTGCAGGGGGTTGGACTAGGTGACTCCTGAGGTCCCTTCCGACTCCACAATTCTATTCTATGATGTTAAAAATTGGCCTCCCCACCACATGGGAACAGGTGAGACACATGAGAAACCAAGTGCGGCTCCTATTTTTATACCTAATTCAGTCCTTGTCTGTTTAACATTTAGCATCTGAAACTCTTATTTGTTTCCCTTTGCAATTCTCTCTCTCCAGCCAGGAACAATTAATATAGATGGGGTAATTGGACTCCAACTGCAATTCTTTAATGCGTTCCATGTGAGTAATCTTACTGCAGCAAACAGAGCTCCTCAGAGCACAGAGGCCTGAGGATTCTAGCCAAAGTGTGCAGACAGGAAGAGTCTCCAAAATGCAGTGGGTTAGAATTGGTTTGTTGGAAAACGCTTAGCCAGATGCAGAAATTAAACCAGGGGTCGTCAAAGTTTTTGTGGCTTGGGCCAGTTCACGGTCCTGCAGATGCCGCGGTGGGCTGGAGTGTGTGTGTGTGTGTGCGTGCACAAACGCTATTTCCGGTGCGTCTTCTGGCACAGAGGAAACATGTGCAATTTCCAATTGGCTGCAGGAGCTTCCTGCAGCCAATGGGAAGCCAGCCAGCGTTGCAGAAGGCAGTCCCCGCTCTGCTCCTCGCCCGTTTAGCACGGCGCATGGGAGCCGACCAAGCGGGCGGTGGTGGTCCCCGAGAGGGTGGCAGGGGTCCATGGGCCGGTTAAACGACCCCCATGGGCCGCTTGTGGCCCATGGGCCTTAAGTTGCTGACCTCTGAATTAAACCACGGAAAGCTTTAACAACCTGCAGACATTTTGGCCACTGCAAATGAAAGCTTTGATAATGCTGAGTGCATTGGATCTACCGTATTTTTCCGTGTATAACATGCCCCCATGTATAAGACGACCCCTATTTTTTGGGATCGCAACAACAAAAAATGGGGGGGGGAGGGAATTGCCCAGAGTTGTTCAGCTGTTGGGGGGGGGGAGATTGCCCAGAGTTGTTCAGCTTTTGGGGGGGCACCACTGCCAATCACTCTACAGCCTGCCTGCCAATGCAAATTGCACACCGCTGCCTTAAATTCACCATCCAATTGCCACATCTGTAGCCAATCGTCAGCAGGCCTTGCCGCAGCAACCAATCACACGCCAAATCGCCGCTGCCAATCTCCTGCTGTCTGCTGCCACCAATCACCCATCCCCCCTCTGCTATCCGTGTATAAGACGACCCGCAATTTTTGCCTATTATTTATAAGGAAAAAATATCATCTTATACATGGGAAAATACCTTATTTCCCCCCATAGAATTATATATTCCGTTTGACAGCCCTTCACACATCACCTAGCATTTCACGGGCTGATCAGAAACCCTGTGCAATCATTGCTTCCGATCCCATGGCCGAACCTATGTACATAGGTTTTCACTCTGTACACAGACTTTTCACTCTGGGGTGGAACTGATGGAGACTGGGGCATTGGGGATACCATGCCTTGTGTTGCTGCTCCCCCACCCACACACCAACAAATGCATGGAGAAGCGACTTTTGAAGGGAGTCTATTTTTGACTGATTGATTACCTTTGTTGTTGTTCAAGCTATACAGTACAACAGAACATATATTGTGATGTGGGAGGCCTTCAAAGTGTACAAACAGATTGGAAAAGGATCGTTATTTTAGAAGGTTGCTCTGATCTAGTGATTCCACTTTCAATTTGTAGAGGAGATCGAGCTCAACATACAGATGGGATGTGCATGCAGAGGAGCGGTTTCCTCCAGTGAAGTAAACGAGGAGCTGCTAGTCGTGCACACAGAGCTCTTGATCTTTGATGGAATTATTTCCCATTTTATGAACGCCTTGACTTTTTCTTCCATTTGACAGCCCTTCACACCTCATCTAGCATTTCACGGGCTTTTCTTCCCTCAATACATGAGCAATGAACACCACTCCATCTAAGGACTTCAGTCTACTAAAAGCTCCTTTAACTTTCCTTTAAAATATTTCTCTTTTCATGATATCCTGCTATCAAGAACCATGCAGCTGCTTTATCTTGTGCTGCACTGAATTTAATGAGGCTTGATTTTCCCTGTGAAAGTTACCTGCAGGGGAGAATGTTCACCAAACCACCTTACCTTCCACTCTTTCCCATATTTTCTTTTCATGTCTGCCCATAGCTCATCCACCCCAAAATGAAGCAGCTTCAGCAATTTCCCCCTTTTGAATTTAAAAGGGTTCCTTTCATGACATGCATCCTGCCAATCTGGGATCATGTAATTAAAGACTGATATTATGATTCTATTTGGCAATTGGATTTTCCTATGGAATTCTACCATAGATGGGTGACAAAACCCTCTCATGACCTTCTATCTGAATGGGGAAAGAGTAGGAATGTGGAAGCACTGCCCAAGCAACTGAACAGATACCTCCATCTTTCTGCATGAACATGTTGTTGTTGTTGTTTAGTCGTTTAGTCGTGTCCGACTCTTCGTGACCCCATGGACCAGAGCACGCCAGGCACCTCTGTCCTCCACTACCTCCCGCAGTTTGGTCAGACTCATGCTGGTAACCTCGAAAACACTATCCAACCATCTCGTCCTCTGTCGCCCCCTTCTCCTTCTGCCCTCCATCTTTCCCAGCATCAGTGTCTTCTCCAGGGAGTCTTCTCTTCTCATGAGGTGGCCAAAGTACTGGAGCCTCAGCTTCATGATCTGTCCTTCCAGTGAGCACTCAGGGCTGATTTCCTTAAGAATGGATGCGTTTGATCTTCTTGCAGTCCATGGGACTCTCAAGAGTCTCCTCCAGCACCAAAATTCAAAAGCATCAATTCTTCGGCGATCAGCCTTCTTTATGGTCCAGCTCTCACTTCCATACATCACTACTGGGAAAACCATGGCTTTAACTATACGGACCTTTATTGGCAAGGTGACGTCTCTACTTCTCAAGATGCTGTCTAGGCCTGTCATTGCCCTTCTCCCAAGAAGCAGGCGTCTTTTAATTTCGTGACTGCTGTCATGAACATAAACATACGGAAAAACTTTCTGAGAGTAAGAGCTGTTCGTCTGTGGAACAGTCTCCCTTGGGAGGCTGCAGACTCTCCTTCCTTGGAGGTTCTAAGCAGAGGTTGGATGGCCAGTTGTCCTGGATGCTTTAGCTGAGATTCCTGCATTGCAGGGGGTCGGACTTGATGATCTTTGGGGTCCCTTCCAACTCTACAATTCTGTGGTAATATAAGGTTACCAGATTTTTTTTCAAAGCATCCAGGAACACTTTTTTTTTGAAAAGAGGAAAAAAGTTATTAAAAAAATAATAATTAAGAAGTAATATCTTCTCTTCTGTGGTCTCCTCTGTGGCGCAGCCTTCCTCTGGGCCCCGGCCTGTTCTCTTGGAGCACCAGCCACCGTGGAGTAGGCCCAGGTCGGGCCTGGGTTCAGCCACGTGTCCTTGCCCTCCTGGTGCTTTCCTATCTCTCTTCCTCAGCTGCGGCAGTCAGCGCTCCCCTCTTTTTTCTCCTTCCTCTTTCTCTCTCTTCCTTCTCCTTCTCCTCTCCTCCTTCTCCCTGCGTCGGCTCCGGGGTTTTCCTGGCCCCGGAGCGCCGCTGGGCAGTTGGGACAGATTTGTAAATCCAGGGACTGTCCCCGGGAAATGGGGATGTCTGGTAACCATATGGTAATATGAATCGTTGTCTGTCAATGTCACATGGAAAGGCTTTTGCCCTGACCCAGCTCTAATCTTACATAGTTAGGCATGCCTATTTGGGACAGAATGTGTATGGAGATGCACGTCTTATTGAAGTAATGCAACATGGATAGGTCTGTACTTGGATGGATGTCTGAATGCATATAGCTATTGTCCAGGTGCACTGCATGACTTTCAGTAGGAGATGTATTCAGATGCGTGTGTGAATGGGAATCCTCATCCAAAGTCTGCCGCAGCTAGTTAATCATGTGTGACTGTATTGCGTGAAGAAGCACCCAGCCCCTTGCAAGTAGTTTTGGCTTTTGAAAAATCATTGAAAAGGGGGGCAAAAAAAAAGTCATGAACTCAGCACTGGTTTTTATCAAGATGTGCTATTTGTCTGTTGTGCTTTTATTGTTGACAGAAAGCTTTAAGATTCAGTATCTGCTTTTACGAGGATTTCTTTTAGCTTGGAAATTGCTATTCAGTGAAGTGAAGTGTTAAATCTGGCCTCATCCATGATGTGATCAGACTACAGACTGGAACACTTTTGACTGACATTATTAAAAAGATATATAACCCTAATCTATTTTATTTTCACTTTGCCTTGTCTTCAGTGATGTATGAAATTCCTTTTAGATTATTACAAATCTTCATCAGAGATTTTTCTTTTAATCAAAAAAAGTTGATGTGGTGAGACAGGCTTCTTTTATTTTGCTATTTTTACCCAGAGGAAGATCAGGACTTGAAGCCTGATTTATTGAGAAGGTTCTCCTGACTTTGGAGCTAAGCAGGCCTTTGGGGTCAACTGATGTTTACAGTTGTAAATATATATATTACAAAATCTGTTGGAGTTCCATCAGAGGACAATAGGACACATTTGAACTTTCTACATAACAGTAACTCCAGCAAGTATAGCTACAGTGAATACAAAAATGTATGTGATAGACTTTTGTCTGATACCACTGTTTCATGAATGTGCCCGAGCTTCCATGACTAAAGTCTGTCATGGCCAGTGGTTTGTGCCAGGGCAGCTAAATTGGCAGCCTATACTTGGCATGTAGGAGAAAAGCAACTTGCTTCCAACGTATTGCTGCCACCCCAATGTATCTAGCAGGGTGAGATTCCAGGGGTTCTAGATGCTTACCCAGGGTTTGAGTTTCCTTTTGCAATGAGGCACAGCAGAGACTGTGGTGTCTTTATGACATATGGTTTACTTGCACATATATACAACCTAAGCCTATGATAGAGCGGTTTACAGCATCAACACCCCAAGAGGGACTTGTTTCTCCCACAGACGCATCCTTGGATTCCAACAGAAATCAAACATTGCCCTGACTCTCTCTCCAGCTTGTTTCTTTCCTTCTAGGTCACACCACTGCCACTTTCAACTCTAAATTCAGACTTTGTCCTTCTTACAATCTCTGAGTTAAGGGAGGCGCCCCACCCATTTTTTATCTTGCCAAGAGCCCCCTTTCCTTTGTTCTCGTAATGGCCCGTCACCCAGGCTATCACCTCAACACAGGAAGCTAGTCTGGCTTATATTATAACACTTGCTGGATCTAGGGGTTAGAAGGATTTCACATACAGCCTACTTCCTCCCAGCCACCCCAGCATCCCCCCTGCAGCTCATAACACTATTCTTCTTTACTACTAAGAAATTGAGCCATGAAGTTGTACCACTACTCTTGCTTCTTGGGTGAATGAACAGCAGCAGCCCTTAGGATGCAGCCTGAGGAACCATTCCTTCTCTACTTCCATCAAAGCCAAGGTACATCTATTCTCTTAAGCTCATGGAACTTGCCAATGTGAGAACTCCAAAATGTAGTCAAAAGAGATCCAGACTAGTATTTTTTTTTCTGTGTAATTTGTTCTCTCCGTATTTTAAGCTCAGATGTTTTTATCTGCTATGGAATTTAATTTGTTTTCCAGATTTTGGGAGATGAAACATATGCACATTCTCCCTTGCATCATCCATAATTGAGTGAGATGTTCTCCTGCTTCTTTGTCATGTTCATTTTGCTATGTCATTAGGCATTCTTTCCCTCTCTCGAGTAACTGTCTTCAAAGTGTGAGGGTGAATTGAATGGTACCTATTTTTGAGGCACATTTATTTGCTGAAGGGACTTTGTGAAAGAATGGGCAAAGCTATCCTGAGTGGCAGAGGGAGTGAAGGGGCAAACAATCCACCACTTCCAAAGCCACCCCCCCCAGTTGCCCTGACCTCAGAGGGAGATTTGGGGTGGGATCACTGTGGTCCTTTCTTCTGCCTCAGAAGTTCTTGTTCATTTTAACCCCTCCCCTCCTTGAAACCAACAGGAAAATATTACCCACACCAGCATCAGGCTGTTGTAGATAATGAATCTAGGTCCCATCTGCACTATACATTTGAAGCAGTATCCTGTCACAAACCCTTCGTAGCTCCTCCCCACCCCCCAAAATACCTGGGAACTGTTGTATCTTAAGGTATCACAGAGCTACAATTCTCCGAGTGGTTTAACAATCAGTTCCTCTGGGAATTGTAGCTCATATTCTTCAAGTATTCATAGCTGGAGGAGGGGATATTTAACCATTTCCCCCATTCCATATTCCTTATCTAAATCTACTCCGGAGCTGCCATATTCAGCTTCCTGGTGAAAAATAATGCAGCTACTTATACTGTGGCTGTATTTCTCCCCAAAAGGGCGATGCAGGAAAGCTGCATTGTGGTAAAATGAGAAGCCCCCCCCCCAGTGCTTCCATCAATACTCCATCTTCATATCTGCTTTAAATTTTAAAACTCAGGAGACACAATCACATAAATCCCACATCACATTTTATTTGACCTTAAGCTCCTTGCCTGTGATCCTGTGTGATCATGATGCACACAGGAAAGCCCTCCTTGGGCATTAAAGTAAGCACATGAGGACAGTGGGAACAAGTACTCTAATTTCTCACTTTGCATCACCATTTCTATGACTTTCCATTAGGGATGAGCTAATCTTTCAATTTTGGTATCTCTTGGTTTTTCATTTTCCTTTAAGTTCAGTTCTCTGCATTTCCATGCTGGTTTGTTGTTGTTGTTTTTTAAATGAAGCCCTCGTGGAAACCCATCAGCATTTTGGTGCAAATTTCTCAAGAATATGCCCACTTTTCTATGCAGTTTTGTCTAATGCATACACATTTTTGCAAAGCAATTTCCTATCTTTGCATGCTATTTCCAATAATGTAAGCATTTAGAAGCAAGTTTTTACCCCAACATTTGTATTTTTGTAGGCATTATCTGGAGAATTGCATTGCAAAATTCAGAGAAGTGCAAATTATGAAGGATAGCTGGCTTTCTATTTGCATATTGTTTCAGAAAGTGTGGATTAGGTCAGTCTGCCTTTAAATGGAAACTGAATTGAATCCCCCCCCATCCCCATCCCTACTTCCCACATCATGAATAACTGGGGTTGTAAAATGTGTGGTGTGCCTTTGAATACCAAATCCTCCTCACTTCAGACTGTCATGTTCCACATGTTCACTTTAACACCTGAAGAAGTCTTCTGAAAATAAGTCTTTGAACCATATTCACCACACATTCATAAAGTCTGAAGAGATGACAAACATCTGTGCAAACATATAGTAAGCATATACGCCAGAATCTTGGCTTATTGTGGTTCTAGGCATATCGTCACTTGGTGTTTGCAGGCAGATATTCTTCCTTTAATTAATATGGGTTCAGCACAGTAGTGAATCTCAAAGAAAACCAGAAAAATGCCCAATTTAGTAATAATGTAATTCCTGAGTAGATGCAAGTAATGGAATCCTTTCCCTAAAGGATTTGACATTCTTCCCTTGATTTCATTAACTAAACCTGAATCTTTTATGGTCTTACTCAAAACCAAACAATGTACTAGAAAGAGAGAGAGAGAGAGAGAGAGAGAGAGAGAGAGAATGAGGGACACACATTGAATCTGGTTACACAGAAGCATTTTCACTTGGACCAATATAGCAGCAACATACCAACATGTTAGGATAGCTACATCCAGGAAGAAAAGAATTTGGTTGTGAAGGGCATTGAAAATGGCACCGAGATACACCAAAGCACCCCCACAGCTTTAGTTAGTTCAAAGGAAGGAAGCTGGAAATGATCAGAGGCAATGGCTTCTCGTTGACTTCCATTTATCAGTTTTAAAGAGCATCGCTGTGCTCAGCAAGCGAACGAGAGATAAGCAATCATCAGAGACACAGCCTAGAGAGCAGCGAAAGAGCACAGGCAAGGGCAAGAGAGTAAATGGAGGCAGGAATGGAAAGATCAAGGTTAGGTATACGGTCAACAGAGTCTTGACTGAGAAGCGGACAGATTACAGGCCAACCGGAGGTGAAGGTGAATGAGACTGGTCTAACCCAAGAAATTTATATCAGACTTTCTGTCAGTCAGAAGGTAAGAGGCTAATTAGGGCCCCAAGAAGGTTATCTAAGCTTCCAAATCATGATTCTGATTTAGAAAATGGGTTATTTGTGTTGTTCTTCAGGGTTTGGGAACTGCTGTATTGTGAACAAACATCCAGAAATCCAGCTCACTTATATTGCTTAGCTCAAAGCTCAGGAGCCGGCTGTAGTTATCTTGTATTTAAGGCAGGCATTTTCGGATTGACCTTGGCAGAATCAGACTACGTGATCCTGTAGAAGCAGGAAACGTACCACGATAGAGCCTTGTGCAGGTGTGAAGTGCAGAACTGAATGTACAAGGAGGAATGAGTTTGAAGAACTCTGCTTGCTTATCATCCTTTGTGACAGCAGCAATATAAACTGCCAGAGGTGGGGAAAGACATCATTGATTTAAAGCCTGGGTGCATTGGTCTGAGAGTCAATGTGGAAACATCAAGGTGATGCAAATGAAACCTTGTGACAACCTCCAGCCATTTATCAGGACTTGAAAGGGAACAGCAAATAATCCACCAAGCATGATAATCATATCAGCTGAAACAGACAGAGCAAGAACATCATGATCAGCTGGCCCAGAGATGTTACCTTTGGGTATCATGCATGGCAAAGTCAGGGGAGAAATTCTTAAAGACAAGCTAACAGCACAGCTGAGAGAGAGGAGACTCAGAACACAATCAAGGAATGTTTAGGCAAAAATCCAATACAGACTTACTTGGAAGTTAGCTCCTTTAACTCAGTGAGGCTTATTTCTTATTAGTATTATAGATATCCATAGAATGGCTTTATTAAAAAGTTGATTTTCCAGTGTTTCCCACAACACATTGTCAGCAGAAAAAGTGTGGCATTGAAAAAGTGTAGTGGCGTTATAATGAAAAATGTTGTTATTTGTTGCATGAGTTGTTGCATTTTAATAGGCATGATCCTGGTACACCAGAGATATTCTGTGAGTTGAAGAGGTGATAGATGGAGGACGAGTAAGGTTTAGAGGATAAGCACTAAAGGTAAAGGAGTAAAAAAAAAAAACGCACTCCCTAATTGCTGGGAAATTAATCATGTCATAATAGGATGTAACCAAATGGGTGGCCCCTGATTGTTTACAGTGAGAGCATCACGTGCAATACATGTTCAAACCCTGAAAAAATATAATCAAATTTGTTAATGACACCGAGCAATGCTGTTCTTGTTCTTGCAGCTGATATAGTTTAAAGTAGTTGAAAGTGTCCATGAATCTCTCAAACCCCTCTCCATTGAAAAGCATCAAGCATCTTCATGGTAGATGGGGATGAAACTAAGACTGGCACAGAAAAGTCAAAAAGGGGTGATGCCATCACAGAACTTTCACACGTGTTAAAATGCCACTATACAAATGGATATTCGGACTCATCTGTGGAGTGTGGGAGGTGCCCACCTGGGGACACTTCTTCTCAGAACTTCTCGTTCCATGTAGCTCTGGAGTAGAAGCTTTGGAGCCAGAGTTTTTCCACAATGCCCCCTAAACAATTGAACTTCTTCCTAAGAGTGGCTTGACTTAATCCAACACTGTAGATGTTCAGGAAAAGATACTTCATTTTAGGTAGGCCAGGGGTGGGGAACCTGTGGTCCTCCATATGTCGGACAGCAATTCTCATCACCTCCAGTGAGTATGGCCAAAGGTCAGGGGTGGTAGACATTGTAATCCAATACCATATGTGGGGGGCACAGTTTCTTCACCCCTGGGGAAGGCCATGGGTTGACTTCATACATGTGATTGTTTTCTGAACCAGTATGAACATTAACTTCAAGAGGCAGTTATGACTAATAGCTCCAGAATCATTAAATGTGGGTGTTCTTGTTTTATTGCTGATTTTAGTTTATTGCATTACATTTGGCCACTATGTGGGGAAATGTGTTATACTATTCATAAATATAATTATAAGCAAATCTATATGGGACCTTCAAAAAAGAGCTGTTTTGCAAAAGCGAGTATGATCCCTGTGAATGATTGAATGAACATTAAAGACCTGAAATGAATGTCATGATGTTAATGAAGTTTTTCAATGGAGTCACTAGACATTGCTCATAAAATGAGCCTTATAAAAAATATGGTGGTATAATGGCACTTACCCTTTGGAGATCATTCTCAGCCAGGAGGCATCTCTGTGCTTATCGGCCATAAACAAGCATCTTAATTGACAGCTGTGGGCTATAGATTTCCCTATTAGGAGCTGAAAAGTTTTGTTGTAAGAGATGAGTTGATTTACAATTGGAATGAATTAGATCTGTTGAGTATAATATTTCCCTTTTCTGCTTTCTACCTGTAGACGTTTTAACACCTTTCTAGTCACAATATTGAGCAAGAAGTACAAGAAATGTGACACTTCCAAAAATTGTATTTATAAAAGTTGGAAGTCCATATTCCTATTTATTTATTTATTTATTTATTTATTTATTTATTTATTTATTTATGGAGTATACACTTAAGCCCTGTTCACAGAATATGTGTAAAATGACTCCATGCAGAGGCACCAGCCTCCGTATATTAATTCAAAGGTCTGAACGGAGTCTACAAGGAAGTAGGGATGGGGGCGGGGCAGCAGGAATTTGATTTGGTTCACATTTTAACACAAACCTACCTGCTTTGCAGTTCCCAAATGAACTGAAATGCGGCTAGCCTTGAACTTCAAGCTGAATTTTGCAACACGGTTTTCCAATAAACTAATATGTATAAAAATGCATCTATTAAGAGGAAATGTTCACCACATGAATATATTTGAGAAAATAACATGCAAAAAAAAATCACTACATTAGGCAAAATTACATACAAAATGGGCACGTTAGATGAAGTTCACACCAAAATGTTGAGAATTTTTTCAGGACTTCAAATAAATCAGAACTGAAGTAGAAACGGGAAGAAGTGGATTTAAGCCTGGAAAAACTGAGGGGCTGAAAAACCAAAACGGATGGATTTATCCCACCCTAAGTGTAAGCATGGAAGCTCTGTTCAGCCTGCTGGGTCAATGCAAGGATATTGGGGCCATAGGATGTTGGGGCCGCAGCCCAAATCCTCCCACATGTTCAGCTCCCCCCCCCCACAACAGGTGGGGCAAATAGGTAAAAAAAAAATGAGGGGGAAGTAATTCCCAGACACCCATGTTAAAAGTGCTCTTTAATGTGTGTATGTGGAGAGAAGCAGTGCATAGGACCAATGCCATCACCATCTGCAGAGGAAATGGGGACAGCAGCTGGCAGTACTCTCTATCGCCATGCTCATGCAAGGGAGTAGTTTTAACACAGGGGTGACTACACAGCATGCCTCTTCTACATTTCAGCTACTTACCCCCAGCTCTTAAAACTCCCCATTAATTTTAGCAGCCATTCCAGCCTAAGGCAGGTCCCAATGTAACTTGGTGGAAAGCATTAGTAAATATAAAATTACCATGCATGTAGAAGACTAAGACTTCTTAATGAAGAATCAGCATGGCTTCTGCAAAGTTAAGTCCTGTCTTCTGTCTCCCCAATTTTTCAGAGTTCTTCAAGAGTTTCAACAGGCATGTAGATAGATGTGATCCAATAGACATTGTTTACTGGGACTTTTAACAAAGTTCATCAACAAAGGCTCCTGAGCAAACTTAGGAGTCATTGAGTCGTGGGTCCTCTTCTGGATCAGCAGGTGTGGAAACACACCAGGCTTCACTTGTGACTAGGGCTGGGCAGTAAATCGCCATATCGTTGAAATAGCATTGTTATAAGGCAAGATACCAGTGAGCATTGTTATAAGGCAAGATACCAGTGAACAAAAAATGGAGACTTCCCAGGGGGTAGCTCAGTTGCGGGGAGACCCAGCAAGGCCCTCAGCTGCTTCAGGGAAGCACAGCTCACCCTCCACCACTGCAGGGAGGTATTAGGGGACCCTCTGCCCTCACAGCAGATCTATATCATGATATATCATGATATTGTGATATTTAGCTGGTGATATATCGTGATGTTGAAAACCAGATATCGTCCAGCCCTACTTGTGACACTTCTCCAAAGTGTTCTAATATCAAGGGTTTGCTGTGGAATAAATGAAATAATAAGAAAGTGCCCCTAAATATATGCAGAGTGCTTTTCATCGCAAAGGACTGTAACCACAGCCTGTTGTATTTCAGGAAAGATGGCATAGTCTCTGGATAGACATCTCTCATTTTAGAAATTTAGAGATACCTGTTCCTGCATAGTCATCTGAGCCAAATGGAAGCACCTTTTGTTACTGATGAGGTTTCTGTGGAGATGGCACTGATATTCCACAGCTTTTCCTTACAGGATATTTTACCATGCACTATTACTTTGTATTGCATACCATGAGAGAGGAGAAGGTGGTAAAGGTCATGAACTTCTAGCCTAGACTTATGTGCATGACAGCTTTCTTCTTCCCTATCTCTGAATTGCTGCCTGCAGCAGTCCAGGAACAGGCGTGGCTGCGGTTCTACTATGTTGCCATGCTCAAATTGTTCAAAGAATTTATGCATCAGGCAGCATGAACTGAGAGTGACTTAACACTCCATCCCATTGTAATAATCAAATGGATGTATTTGAAGGTTTTAATGCAATGCCCTGAGGCCATATTTTCCATTTCCAGAATCCCCTATGGCCATAAAGGCTCAAAATGTAGCATCTCATTCTCAATACACTTATGTATCTATCAACCCATTGAAAGAAAGATTAGCACTGAAAGCTGAATATCTGATTTTATCATGAATTGCCTGACTTCAGAATGCTAGAATACACATCACATTTGTGTACTAGCTTGTGGGGCTGAGGGAGAGAGAAACCCATTGCAAATGTATGTTGGATAAACTTGCAGCACAAGACAATCTCTTTTTCCTTCTTAGGAAAGCTTCACAAAATGTATTCAGTACAGCTGACTCTCATGAGTTTTTCAGGATGCGCAATGGAAAGGATTGGCAAAGAATTCCTCTTTAAAAAAAGCTTCATTGAGGGGGTGGCTGTTTTGCCCTAGGTGTAAGAACATCACAATACAAATCCATGCCGACATAATTATTGCACATATGTGAAACAAAATTCTCAACCACCCAGTAAAACCATGTTTTGTCCAGTGACCAGCTCACATTCAGTGGATTCCAGATTCTGCCAGTTCCTCATCCCTGAGGCACCAGATTCTGGCATGCTTCACACATAGCCTACTAGATCCCAACCTGGCTGTGCCAGGTGAAGAAGAAGAAGAAGAAGAAGAAGAAGAAGAAGAAGAAGAAGAAGAAGAAGAAGAATAGTAGTAGTAGTAGTAGTTTGGATTTGATATCCCCCTTTATCACTACCTGAAGGAGTCTCAAAGTGGCTAACATTCTCCTTTCCCTTCGTCCCGCACAACTCTGTGAGGTGAGTGAGGCTGAAAGACTTCAAAGAAGTGTGACTAGCCCAAGGTCACCCAGCAGCTGCATGTGGAGGAGTGGAGATGCAAACCCAGTTCACCAGATTACAAGTCCACCGCTCTTAACCACACTGGCTCTCTCTAGGTATTTTATTCTGCAGTCGGGATGTCACCAATGCAAAGGCCTGATCTGTGGTATCAGCCAACCACCTCTGAAATGGTAGGACTACCTGAAGGACCTTCAACAAGCATCTCAGTAAACAAGGAGGTTTACAATATTGTTGGCAGACAGCGTGAACAGCATTTTTGTCCCTATATTTATGAACAGAGCATTGAGTCATAGTAGCTGAAGTTAGGGTTTGCCCTCTCATTCTTGAGGTTCAGTAAATTATTTGACATAATGCAGAATAAGTTCAAGGATCTTATTGGTTTGAACAGGATCTTGAACATTAAATCCTTATGCATACGCCCAGTTAACTACAGTAAGCCTGCAACTTACATGCACTTAACTTGTGCACATTCAGCTCTATGCATGGGACAAAAATATTTTAAAAAAATTAAAGTGTTGGTAAGGGAGCAGGGTTCTAGGGGGAAATGACTTCGGCCATCCCACCCACCACTGAACCCAATGGATTTTGACTATATGTAATATTGGCTTTAGGGGTGATCCCAGAACTTAACTCCTGTGTAAATTGCAGGCTTACTGTATTGCATTTCATCAGTAAGATTATTACTGTTGGGCTATGAGTTTTCCGCCTTTTGGCAGACTCCTTTCTTGTTCTCTGCAACAAAATGGCACACAGAAGAGAATGTCTTAATTTGCTGTGTGAATTAAGGGGTTTTTTTCTTCTTCCAGCCGAAATGCAAAACTTTAATCAAGGCTTAAGGGAGCAGGGGATGCATTAGTGTACCATGGGATCACATCTGTTAAATCCAGATCCTGGCAGCCCAACTGAACCATGTTACACAGTAATTTGCAACACTGCTAGTCAAACAGACAATTTTCAACCTGGATTAGTTTCAATTAGAAGGAAATAGTCCGAAATAGTCCTTTCAGTCTAGAAATGGCTATGTTTTAGTTATGTATTAAGATTTGTGTGTTAGATTATGATCATTACCAGAAGGCCAGTTAAGATTAGAGCACAGTCAAAGCATTAAAAAAAAAATCTCTTTCAATCTTTTGTTGGGTGGATAGGGACAAAATTCTATAGGTGGTATTCAGCTAAGTCTTACCCGTAGGAGACTTAACCTAACAAAGTGGCCAAGAGTTTCCTTCCCCACCCCTTTTATATAATAATAATAATAATAATAATAATAATAATAGAAGAAGAAGAAGAAGAAGAAGAAGAAGAAGAAGAAGAAGAAGCCTACTGTTGTTCAGAGTGATATAAGGCTCCTTCTACAGATTCACACTAACCACACACCCTGGAATGCCTTGGGAATGATGCCATGTCACATTGCATTGTATGGGTGAATCTATCAGTTTCAGCTTCTCTTGGTTTCTCATTTTCTCAATTAAGTTCTCCAGATTGCCATAGCAGTTTGCAAGTCCTCACCAGCGTTTTAGTGCAAATTTCTCCTGATATAATTTTGTTTCTGTGCAATCTTTCCTAATATGATGCATATTTACAATGCAGTTTCCCCAAATAAAATGCACTTTTGGAAGTTATTTTGACTAATATATGCATTTATATGCACATTTACTCTAATAGATGCATTTTTGTACACACTACTTGGGAAGAAAACTGCATTGCAAAATTCAGAGAAGTGTGAATTTCCAAAGATGGCTATACTTTGGTTCTTGTATTGTTTCAGCAAGTGCAAACTAGGTAGGTTTGCTTTTTAATGCAAATTTAATTTAATTACTTCCCCTGTCCCTACACATGGAAGGCCCCATGGACATTCTCAGGCATGTCCAGTTAAAAGGATCATGGTAGCAGTTGATGAGAAAAAAGACCTCTGTCCCACACCTTGCAGAGACACCGCCAGTCAAAGTAGACAAGAGGCAAAGTGAGCCTAGATCAGCAAAGTAGTCTGTCCTGGTTTAAGACGGCTTCTTGTGGCTCAGTAGGCAGAGCTGACCTTCAGCCCTTTCTCAATTTGCCCCTGCTAAAAATGAGTTGGTGACTCAGGATATATCTTTTTGAAATACTGTACTGTGAAAAGCAGGAAACCAGTCTTGTTACTGGTAAGACAAACAGACTGGGGACCCTGGGATATCCAGTTAAAGAGCAGCACACCAGGCATAGGAACCAACTCCTAGGGACCGTGGGGGCTTCAGACCCCCCAATAAAATATTTGAGGAGGCCATGCCCCCACAAAGTTGATGGGCATTCCCATTCAAATGGTGTGTGGGCACTGCGTCATGTGATCAATTATGTGGGGTGGAGCTTACCTGGGCCCCCACAAGTTGGCACCCCTGACACTAAGTGATGAGAAATAAGGAAAGATCCTGGAAAACATCTGTTAGACAGACCAATGGGTCCATTCAGTACAGTGGTACCTACGCTTCAGGTTACAGACGGTTCAGGTTACAGACTCCGCTAACCCAGAAATAGTACCTTGGGTTAAGAACTTTGCTTCAGGATGAGAATATAAATCATGCTCTGGCGGCGCGGCAGCTGCGGAAGGCCCCATTAGCTAAAGTGGTGCTTCAGGTTAAGAACAGTTTCAAGTCAGCATCGCCCTTGAGCCAGTACCACCAACTGGACTCATGCACGTCAGCCCCGACTGGGCTAGGCGAGCTGGGTAGCACTTCCAGAGACCACCTTCTGCACAGGAACAGGTCAAAGTGCTGTGGACTCACAGCTTAGAGTTGTGAGCACCGGATTCACTTCCACAAGTAGACAGTCGTCACACAGCAGAGTATAGCAGAGTATAGCAGAGTATAAACGACTTGGAGAGCAGCTCTGTAGAATAACTTCTTTATTCTACCTACAACTATTATACAACTATATACAGGGCTAAATGAGGTCTAAGCATAAATGAATGCTAAACTGCACTGAGTGTCTGCAGCTGCTCTTAGCAGCAACCTTATCTCCCACAATATTAAAATCTGTTAAAATCTGGCCTGAAGGTGCTATTCACCAGCTGCAGGACTGTTTTGAGAGAACTAATTGGGATATTTTCGATCGTTCAGACCTGGAGGAGCACACGGCGGCAGTTCTGTGCTATATCAATCACTGCACAGACACTGTCACAGTAAACAAATCCATCCGGTTTTATCCCAATCAGAAACCCTGGATGAATAGAGAGGTCCAGGGCCTGTTGCGGGAAAGGAACAGGGCTTTCAGGTCAGGCGAGGTGCAGCTTTACAGTGTGGCAAGAGCAAACTTGAAGAGGGGTATTCGACAGGCAAAATGGGATTATAGGCTGAGGATTGAGGACAATTTAAGGAGCAACAACACAAGACAGATGTGGCAGGGGATTCAGCACATTACCAACTACAAACCTAACCTTGGTGCTGTCGACGGTGACCCTTTGCTGGCGGAGGAGCTTAACCTCTTCTTTGCTCGCTTCGAGAAGGAGCCACCTGAGACGCCGGTATTACAGCCACCAGCCCATAGGGGCCCCTCATTCACGGTAGAGGAGCATGAGGTGAGAAAGGTATTGAGGATGGTGAATCCGAGGAAGGCGGCTGGACCTGATGGCATCACTGGAAAGGTGTTGAAGGGCTGTGCGGATCAGCTGGCGAGGGTCTTTACTAAGATCTTCAACAAGTCCTTACACCAGTCTATTGTCCCACCCTGCCTGAAGTCGTCAACTATTGTCCCTCTGCCTAAAAAATCCACAATCAGTAGTTTGAACGACTACAGACCAGTTGCACTGACTCCAATCATCATGAAGTGTTTTGAGAAACTGATGCGCCGTCATATTATTTCCTGTCTTCCATCAACTTTTGACAACTACCAGTTTGCATACAGGGCAAATAGATCCACAGAGGACGCTATCACCACCACTCTCCATGCTGCTCTGTCCCATCTGGAGCAGCCGGGGAGTTATGTGAGGCTGCTGTTTGTGGACTTTAGCTCAGCTTTTAACACTATCCTCCCCCATAGACTGGTGTCCAAGCTAGAGGCGATTGGACTCTCCAACTCCACCTGTCTCTGGGTTTTGGATTTTTTGTCAGAACGTTCTCAGAGGGTTAGAGTAGGGTCACATATGTCCACAGCCCTTAGCCTTAACACCGGCTCACCACAGGGTTGTGTGTTGAGTCCCCTGCTCTATGCTCTCTATACGTATGACTGTACAGCCACCTATTCCAGCAACAAAATCATCAAGTTTGCTGATGACACTACGGTGGTAGGGCTCATTTCAGGAGGGGATGAGTCCGCCTATCGGGACGAGGTGGAGCGGCTCTGTGTTTGGTGTGGAGAGAACAATCTGGCTCTTAATACGGCTAAGACCAAGGAATTAGTGGTGGATTACAGGAAAAAAAAAGGCGGACATTCAGCCCTTGCATATCAATGGGGAACGGGTGGAGAGGGTGGCGGAATTCAGGTTTTTGGGAGTAACTATCGATCAGGGCATGACTTGGAGCGCAAATACCACTGCTCTGGTGAAGAAGGCCCAGCAGAGAATTTATTTCCTCAGACTTTTAAAGAAGAACAATCTGAGTGAGAGACTGCTGGTGTCCTTCTACCGAGGCTCCATAGAGAGCATTCTTACATACTGTATTTGTGCTTGGTTCTCCAGTTGTACAGCTAGGGAGAGGAAGGTGCTCCAGAAGGTCATAACCACAGCACAAAGGATTATTGGTCAACCTCTCCCATCTTTGGAAGAATTGTACGGTTCCCGTTGTCTTAGGAAAGCAAACAACATCCTGCAGGATTCATCTCACCCGGGATACAGTCTGTTTGCACTACTGCCTTCTGGCAGGAGATATAGAAACATCAAGTCAAGGACAAATAGACTGAAAAACAGTTTTTACCCGAGAGCTGTGGCCCTTTTGAATGCTGTAACTCGATAGTGTGACCTGGGAGATTGATGGGTGTGGGTGTGGCTGGAATGTGGTTTGTTGGTTGTTGTTGTTGTTTTGCTTTTGTTGTTTTTAAGGGATGGCATCCAATTTCGTTGCACTTGTGCAATGTTGCACGTGTGTAATGACAATAAAGAATCTATCTATCTATCTATCTATCTATCTCTACACACAATCTCTAACACTCAGTCTCTCTCTCTCCGACACACTGACTGGCTGACTCTTTGATGTGGTGCTGGAGTGGAATAAGTAGAGAGCAGAACACGCCTCCTCCTCTCTGGAGAGTCAGCAGAGATCATCAGGAGATTATTGGATATGGGAGGGGTGAAATCTCCTCAAGAACGGACCTCCGGAACGAATCAAGTACTTAACCCGAGGTACCACTGTATAAGGCAAATTTGTATGTTTCACTTAGACATTTTAGATGCTGGGTTGGAAACAAAGCTAGGTGCTAGGGATTGACAGCATGGCTGAAAGATCTATGCAAGAGGTAATTAATAACAGAATTTAGCAAGCGAAGAATTCTTCGCCACTTTAGTTTACTCCAATAGTTGCATTATTGGCTCTTCAATTCCAAAAACACATAGCAAGCCCTATTGATTTCGGTCGAGCATATTTCCTGGCAAGTGTGATTAGGGTCACTGACTTCATCCACTTGAACAATATAGTGTGTATTAATAGCATCATTCTACCCTCTCCTTGTGCTTAAAAACTGGTACGAACCATCTGTTCTAAAATTAAATGCATACAGGCTTTCTTCCTTCTCCAGAGACTCTGTCACCAAGCATTAATGGATCAAGAGAGTGTAGATTTAATATCCTGAATGAAATTTAATCCAGGCGAGATCAAAGTGTTGTTAGTTGGGTTGGTGGTGGTAGGTATACAACAAGAGTGGAGAACCTTTGGCCGTCCAGATACTGTTTGACTGCAACCCCTGTTAGCCACAGCCAGGGATCATGGAAATTGCAGCCCAGAACATCTGTTGGGCCAAAGCTTCCCTGCCCCTAGGGAACCATGTTCTTGGTTTTACGCATACTGAAATATCAAATGTGCAGCTTTGTGGATCTCACTACTTCACCACAAAGTTATCGTGGCTATGCCTTTATGGGAAAAGCCAGCAGGCCTATGAGGTTCAGCAAGGCTCAAGACCCAACATTCCTCCTTTTGGAAACTGAATCTAATACTTAAAACAAACAAAGGAAATCTATATCCCCTTTTCTTCCTTGTCAAATCCAGCATTGTGCTGCCAAGCGGAGCACATTGTGTTTGTCTTGGCACGATGCTGGGGCTGGCATCGGAAAGGAATCGGGCGGAATGCATAAGCGGGTTCCTTTCCCTTTAGCTGCTTTTCACTTCTATCTCACAGATACTTTGCAGATCACTTGCAAAGTAAATGCTCCCTGAGCTTTCTTCCTATTGTGAATGCCAAGCTTCATAGAAGCAGCCAAAAATATTTAGAAAGGGTGTCATAGAAGCAAGCCCAATTACCTGGAACTTGGTTCGCTCATATTTATTATCCTCCTACTCTTGTTACTCTCCTTCCTTGCCCTGCGCTCTGTCGTCTTTCCTACCGTCACAATTTAGATTGGAAGCAAACTGCTTTGGTGGTAGAGGAGCCTGTGCTTATTTGCCTGTAGACTCTGTAAAAACAACAGCATATTTCCCACAAACCAAGGTTGATACCTGCTGTGATCCTTAGTAAGAGGATTTTGAACTTCCTCTAGTCCAGCTGCTATTGTACTGCTGTGGCATAAGCCATGGTTTGTCTAAACCCGAAGCACAATTTACCCACAATATGCTTGGGGGGGGGTAGGATGCAAACAGTGGTAGCTAAATAACAGCAAAATGGAAAAAAGTAGTCTGCAACAGTTTGAATTATGCTGAAATGTATGCAAAGTATGTAAAGTAAAGTTGCTGTTGTTAAACCCAGCTGTCTCTGTTCAATCCCAGACAAAGAGAATCAGACTCAGTTATTACTGAGCCTAGGGCTTGCTGATCAGAAGGTCGGCGGTTCGAATCCACGCAACCAGGTGAGCGCCCATTGTTCAGTCCCAGCTCCTGCCAACCTAGCAGTTCAAAAGCACTTCAAAGTGCAAGTAGATAAATAGGTACCACTCCGGCGGGAAACGTAAACGGCATTTCTGTGCCCTGCTCTGTTTCGCCAGAAGCGGCTTAGTCATGCTGGCCACATGACTGTACGCTGGCTCCCTCAGCCAATAAAGCCAGATGAGCGCAGCAACCCCAGAGTCGGCCGCGACTGGACCTAATGGTCAGGGGTCCCTTACCTTTACCTTTATTGCCTTGAAATCCTTCTGTTAGAGAACTGCATTCCTAGGGGGGGAAACACTTATTATAGTGGATAACCTTGTGAAAACAAGTTAACCAAATTGTAAAAATATAACACTCATCTCCTTTTTGATGACATCACTGAACTACCTTTCAAATCTCAAGACACTTTATTATAACCTTCTGTTTGGTACCAGTGACACATCATTTGCAATAGGATGGGGTTGATGGGAATTACAGTCTAAAACATCTGGAAGGCACTCCATTGGCTTCACTTGGAGCATACACTGTTTTAGAGCTGGGTTCTACAGATGCTGAAAGTGCATTCAGAGGAAATCTGCAAACGTGATAAATAAATTAAGCTGTTTGATTCAATGGAGACACCCTGAAGGAATGAGGGATCCCAAGGAAATTATATAGGGATGGAGAAATAATATTAAATTTGAGATTTGGATGGCTATCTGTCAGGGATTCCTTAGTTGTGATTCCTGCATTGCAGAGGGTTGGACCAGATGACCCCTGGAATCCCTCCCAATTTTTCTGTTATATGATTCTATGAGAGTATAATTGTACTGTATGAGCAAAAGAGCAGTGAAATTTTGTGTAACGTAACATTAATCAATGACTTTTTGGAACACTTTTCCATGGTGGGAGGCAGTAATGCTTCTGAATACCCACTGCTGGAGGGGGGGGCATCTTGTGCCTGGGTCTTGCTTCAGGGCAGGCATCCCCAAACTCAGCCCTCCAGCTGTTTTGGGACTACAATTCCCATCATCCCTGACCACTGGTCTTGTTAGCTAGGGATGATGAGAGTTGTAGTCCCAAAACAGCTGGAGGGCCAAGTTTGGGGATGCCTGCTTCAGGGTTTCATGCTTTAGGGTTTCCTGCAGGCATCTTGGTGGCCACTGTGGAAACAGGATGCTGGACATGATGGGCCATTGGCCTGATCCAGCAGGCTCTTCTTATGGTCTTATCTAAGCTTTCCTGTCTGGAAACGTGGTTAATGATCCTCATTGACTTATTTTAATATGGGAATTGGAAGATTGATATATCTTCCATTGCAAGATTATGAACTTGTCTTCTTAGGCATTATGTGGCATGACAAAATAGGTTAATATCTTCTCTGAAAATCACCCACTTAAACAAATGCCTGAACTGAATCCTACACAATGGCCTGAAGGTTATTATATGTTTTGGCTGTGAAGCTGCATTAGTTGGGAGTTTTTCTCCCCCTGCCCCTCCCTCAATACATTTTCCACGCTGAAGACTTTATAGTTGTATCTGAGAAAAATCCTCCAAGCTTCAGTGACTCTAATAAATTTCAGTAATCTGTGTTTATTGGTACTAAACCTCATTATTATTCCCATCTTGTCATTCGTTGCATTGCAGTGCGATTTTGTTCTTTGTATTCTCAATTATTAGGTTGCTTTCTCTGTTACCAGGCACTTGGGTTTTGCTCCTCAGAGCACTTCATCTGGAGTAAACCGCAGATTGCAGTGGGATTGCTCTGGAGTAAGTGGCTTGAGGATCACAGCCCTGGTGGATGACACATTTGGCTGTGTCTATCCAACAGATGTCTGTGTAATTCACAGCCCCCAGAATTTTCTCCCCCCCCCCCAGAAAACATTGTGTTGGCTTGAAATTCATCAGTTTGCTTCAAAGCTGAATATAGGGAGGCATTTATCACCTAAGCATTACTCAACCACACCACCAAAATGCCAAGAATGAGACTAGCTGATAATGTGTGATAAAAGCTCCAGATTTTATGGCAAAAAAAAGCCACCAACTTCCACTGAAATGTAATGATGAACTGTTTCTCTGATAAATGACAAGAATACAAAGCACTCCATGGGGCAAAATAAAAGAACTATCCATATGGCTAGCCTCTCAATAGTTCTTTAAAGACAGCGGCTCAGTTGAGACGAAGGAGCTTTGCTCCTTCTCAACAGTAAATTTAGGACATTCGTGTCCTATCAGTTCTCTCTCCCTTCCTTCTAGGTTACCTGATAGGTGCAAAATGAGACAAAACATGTTAAGACAAATCACTCTACACTCATTAAATAAAAAATAAATAGATCACGCTGTAACAGCAACTCTTTTATGAAGGTCAAAGGAAACTTCATACCAGCTCTTGAATTGTAAACTATTCTGGTACCTAGCAGCAGGGTTCTGGGCAAAGCTAATGCCAGTGTGGGTAGACTCAAGAGGCATGAACAAAATGTTTTTGTGTTCCTTGTTTTATAAAAACGAAAATCTAAGAAACAGTTGCATGCATTCCACAGAGGTAAAACTGGTGAAGCTCAACCTCCCTGCCTCACCTAAAAGAGCCAGGCAAAACAAACATACATACATCAGTAAATAAAACACAGGAAACACACACACACACACACACACACAGAGAGAGAGAGAGAGAGAGAGAGAGAGAGAGAGAGAGAGAGTGCAGACAACCCCCATCCAAACAACAAGCAAAGTCATTTAATTTAAAATTAAAATTAAAATTCGGAAGAGACATGTATGAAAAACGCAACTAGTTTCAACTGGTATATTCCAGTGCTAAAGTCCTGACAAACCATCCTCAGGCCAATATATAATATTTTCAGCTAGCAAGAGACCCATATCTCATTCTGCAAGCTCCTGCTCTAGTGTTGTTGGGCATTAACTGCATTTTTTTCAGTGGTAAGATGTGGTTCAACTTTTGTTTCAGTAATCCTCGAAAGAATGTGAGAAACATTTCCCCAGCTGTGAGAAACATTTAATCTCTATGAAAAGGGTGGGCAGGTCCAATTCTACCCTGCTTAATTTTTAACCAGGCTTTTCTTCAGGTCGTTCTCCTCACCAGCATCATTTCGCACGTAATTATCTTCTTAGGAATGGTACCGTGTGAAATCACAGGCTGGTCTATAATCCTTCTCCCTGATGAAATGTTCATGTTTGGCAAGCACAAAGGAAATAGCTTTGCACATGGAGGAAACTGGACAGAAGAAAGATAGGATACGGCTCCTGCACTTTTAACAGTTGTGTAGAAGAAGAAAGTTCAGCAGGTACAGCTTGCATGACAAGCCACACAACTATTTAACATAGAGGAGTTCTGTGCTCTTTTCCATCTGGGTGTCAGGAAGCTGTCAATGTCTCCCGGTTGGTTGCCCAGGAATGTACAAAGACAAGGGAATGTTTCTTACCCTCCTCTTATTATTCAGTATTTACAGAGAGAGGTTATAGAACCCAGCCTCTTGGATAATGGTGTTGTCCTGAGTGAATCTCCACACACACACACACACACACACACACACACACACACAGTCTCTCCCACTTCCTCATTCGTCACTTCTACGGGTGCTGCTACATGTCCTCTGTCTTTGAGCTCTTTACTCTCCTACTTTCAAGGCTTGCTGGTTCTGAGAGAGAGGGGATCTGGAATGCTTTCTAAAGACACTGTGTCCATCAGCTGTTGCCCCCCGCTGCTTCCTCCTCCTCCTCTCCCATTATTTCCCAACTTTCCCCCTGTTAGGATTCTTGCTCTGTGTTTGCAGTCCCATTGCTTCAGGCTCAGTCCCATTGAGTCTACTGCTGTTGCTGAAAGTGAGGTGAGTTCCAGTGATACAGTGAAGGACATGCGCCTGATGTGCAGATCTGAGACAGCTACCACCAGGTATGCTCAGGAGTTTGCTAACAGAGCTGTTGCAGATTTAGCTGTGGCTAGTGGCTCAAAACAGGTCTTGGAACCCAAAGTCTTGAAAGGGGTACAGGGTTTGTCCTCAAAGGACTGAAAACCACGCCCAAAGGCTGTAAGGGTAGATACTGTTTTCTTGGAGAAGGAAGCTAAACCATGTCCAAAGGCTGTGTGTGCCAACACTGATTCCTCAGAGAGGAACGAGGCTAGGGTTCGAGTCCCAACAAAGTCCCAACAAAGCGAGGTGTGAAACCTCTTGATAGCCAGGAGAGCTATGATGCCAAGACTAGTCAGAAGTGCAAGATGCTAAGGCCCAAGGCCAATCCAGTTGCAGGTAGTTCCAAGGGTGGAACGGGTGATACAGGGGTATACTATGTGTATGACATCTGTATGGTTGTTGCAGTTACACTGATGACTACAACACGGTTCATGAATCAGGGGGGGTGTTAGGATTCTTGCTCCGTGTTTGCAGTCATGAGATTGTTGCCTATCACATGATGGTGTATGTTTTTATTCCACATAGTAGGAAGTGACAGAGACAGGATGTTTATGTTACTGTGTTCCGTGAAGTGGGACTACTGTCCTTTGTTTTTTCTCTTTGCTGTCTGATGAGAAAGAGGAAGGAACTGAGGCAAAATGCTCCAAGTGTAGATTAGCCAAAATGCTGTGCTACTGAGTACTGTTATGCAAACTGCAAATACTCTGCAGAATCCCTAAGCGTGCTAATGCCTTTTGCCATCAGTCGCTGTGATGTTCGGGCTGGAGAAAGCTTTTGCAGTTCCCGAACAACCAACCAGGAGGGAGAGAACATGCCAGTCGGGCATGTGTGTCTGCCAGGGTCCCAGACATCTATCTGCCTCTGAGCTGTGACCTCCTGCAAACCCCTGTTGTAATCTAAACTGCCTTCCTCTTCCTCCTCCCTGGAAGGGTCAGGCTGGGGAGGCAATCTCCACCATTCCTCCTCTGCCCAGTCCCTGACACTGGGCACCCTACTGCAGAGGGAGGTTTCATGAATATGGGAGAACAGCTGAACTATGGGATTCACTCCCCCAAGAAGCAGTGGCGATCACCAACTCAGATGGCTTTAAAAGAGGATTACACAAGTTCATGGAGGACAGATTCAAGGCTGTCAGTGACTACTAACCTTGATGGCTGTGATCTGCCTTCACAGTCCAAAGCAGAATGCTTATGGGTACCAGTTGCTAGAACCCGAAGGGGCAAGAGTGCTCTTGTGCTCAGGTCCAATGCTTGCGGGCTTCCATGGGCATCTGGGTGGCCAGTGTGAGAACAGGATGCTGGACTAGCTGTGCATTCTTAAAGCATGACCCCACCCTCATTGGCAGTCTAAGAACATAAGGATCAGGCCCCACCTGGTCTGCATCATGCCCATATAAACCCACAAGCAGGACCTGAACACAATAGCACTTTCCCTATTTGTGGTTGCCAGAGACTGGAACTCCAAGGCATGCTGCCTCTGACAGCAGAGCGAGAATGTGACTAATAGCCATTTATAGCCTTGCCCTCCATCAATTTGTCTTTTTTAATATATATATTTTTTAAAAATATTTATGCTCTTCAGGTTTCTACATTTCACTAATTTTACAATCATTTTAACATTTCGAAATGTGACTTCCTTCCCCCTCTTTCTGCAGTTCCTTAATTTTATTTTTAATATCTTCTGAATATCCAAATTAACTTAATTTGCTCATTTATTCATCTACTTTAAATATATACTCTTATAAAACTGCAAGTTATTACAATAATCCTGCCAATGTTCTCATCTATTTACAATTTATCTGTAAATATTCAATAAACCATTTCCATTCTTTTATTTAAAAAGTTTGTTATCTTGATTTCTTATTCTTCTGGTACATTTCACCATTTCTGTATATTCCGTATGTTTTTGTATCCATTATTCCTTTGCTGGGACTTCTGCTTTTTTCCATTTTGGGGCAAGTAGCATTCTTGGCACTGTAGTAGCATACATGAATAAGTTTCTATACAGTTTAGGTAGTTCTGTCCCTATAATTGCCAAAAGAAAAGCTTCCTGGTTTTTTTTTACAAACATAATTTTAAACATCCTTTTCAATTCATTATATATCATTTCCCAGTAAGCTTTAACCTTACTACAAGAATTTGTCTTGAATTTGTCTCTATGAATTTGTCTTGACAATTTTTTATAGTGGCATGGGGTCAAGCAAGGAATGTACTACATGATTCTCTGGACCACGTGTTTACGCTTAAGCCTTTACACTTAAATATCATAAACAATTCACATTCTACTGTCTCTGTGTTTTGATGTTTTCTTGGTCTTCTTATGTATATTTTATACTTCAACACAGCAGCTTGTAACATGCTGAATGCTGAATAAAAATAGCTAAGGCTCATTTGGATGAACTTGAATTGAACTGTGAACTGCACATGAACCAAACTAGTTTGCTTTGCAAAAGGACAACCGTGTACTGGAATTAGTTCCTTTTGAGGCATGTTGAACTTTTTAAAATGGATTTTCCAAGTTCCAGTTTTTTCTAATTTTTAAATATACTCTGTACAGCACCTAGTGAGCTTGGTGGTTAATTACTACTATTGCAAATACCATTAACTTATTTCTTTATTAGAAATGTTTATGTGCCACCCTTCTTCCTGCCAGATTTCAGGGCCATTTACAATGGCCTAAAATCATGGCAATATAATATAGAGCGACACATCTAGACACACACATTTCTACAGAGCAAATGCAATGCAAACATCAGTGCTGCTTCACGTCTTTCTTTAATTCCCTGGAATCTGATTTCCAAGCTAGTCCTGGAACACGTGAAATGATAAATGAGGAAGTACCACTTTCTGGTAAAATAAAGGAGATGTAGCAAAATAAAGAGTATGAAATAGGATGTTAGGGAAGGATAGGTTTGGAAGTCTATATAAGATTATGATAAAATGATGAATGTATGTAAAATATAATCTGAAAATGCATAAATAAAATACCAAAAGTGAGAGAAAGTACCACTTTCTTCCACCTCAGACTGGCCCCTCACATTTATGGGGTTTTTTGTTTTTATTTCAAACATTTAAACACCATCTAAGTTCTTAACGTCTAGGCAGTGATTATGGCGGGGGCATGGATATCTGGTGAGTGGCTTGAAGTTTACTAAGTCCTTTTTCTTTTAACATATTAGTTTGCAGTGAATTTACAGTGTCCTCCTCAGATCTATCCTTACTGTTAGGCAGAGTGAGGCAGCCACTTCAGGCAGCTGGTTTTGGGTGTCATGAAAGGGCAGTAAATTGTAAGTTATCTAATTTATTACTAAAGGTTCAGGAGTCCTGCCACACCTGGACCCTAAGGTTTTCTGTGTGCTCCAAATGTTTGTAGGATAGCAGCAAGGGAGTGTGCTGCTCCCTGAATATTGAGTGCTGACCCGGCACTGTTATGTTTTTTGTACCAGGCAAAGATGAATTTATTTTCCTGGGCATTTGGACAACACTAGTCAGAGCTGTCTTTCCTATTGGGCTTACTGGCGCATTGCACCAGGGCGCTGGCCTCACAGGGGCGCCCCAGTGAGTGGGGGAGCTGTGCGCCTTTGCTGGCGGCCTCCCCTTTCCCTCCTGCACGCCCGCCAGCTGCGCCCCATCACCATATGGTGGGCGTGTGTGTGTGTTGGTTTCTGTGTGTTGCCACTGTGCAGTGCTCTTGGAGTCACAAGACTCTGTTTACATTCCAGAGACATTCTAGGCTGTTGGAAGTCTCATGGAAGACAGGAGACGGACGTGATGTTACTGGTTTCCTGTTCCTTTGTTTTTCAGTTGCTCTCTGCTTTCACAGAGAGAGCATGTTTATTTCTTTTCTGTCTGCGTAGTTAGGAACAAAACTCTCTGCGATGTAGCTCATACTATCTCGTCCTTCCGCATGCTGCTGGATACTCTGCGTAATGTGCCTGGAGCCTTATCAAAGGCTCAGGTCGTTAATCACATTGGAAGGCCCAACCGGAGGAGTCGTTTGGTCGAACGCAAGTCCGACAGGGTGTGCAGCTTCCTTCCCAAGCCTCCACAGGAAGAGAGCAACTCTGGGAAATGGGGGGGGGCACTGGAGGGATCTTTGAACCACGGCGCCGATATGCTTAAGATGGCCCTGACACTAGTGGCCCAATTTTGGTGGTACTTCTGGTATTTGTTCCTGTTCTGGATAGAGAATTGGTGGTTCTTGGAACTACCAGGGTGCTAAAGCATGAAAGGCTTTATTAGCCAAAACCAGCATTTTAATTGGGCTTGTAAACAAGTTTGTAGCCACTGCAAGCAATCCAGAACTTAAAATCTCTATTCAGACTGTCTAATCCCAGTATGACTGTATGACTGTCTCATCCTGTGCTCTTTGCAGCTTCCACGTCATCTTCAGACGTAACCTAATAGCAATCTAATGTCGGCTCTAAACACACACTGCATTTAAAGCACTCTTATGCTGCTGTAACACTCTCTGGGAACTGTCGTCTGTAAAAGGTGATGTGAACTGAATGCCTGTGATATCAGCACATTTAAGAAACTAAAGTTCTCAGGAGGGAAGGCATTTTAAAGTGGCACAAGAGGGCTTTAAATGTTTGGTGTGGCTGTGACCTTAGAGCTTACCAGAGCATAGACAACAGATGCTAGTCTATCCCAGTTCAGATGGGTAAAGGTAAAAGTAAAGGACCCCTGGACAGTTAAGTCCAGTCAAAGGCGGCCATGGGGTGCAGCACTCATCTCGTTTTTCAGGCCAAGGGAGGCGGCGTTTGTCCACAGACAGCTTTCCAGGTCATGGGACCAGCATGTCTAAACCACTTCTGGCACAACAGAACGCCGTGACGGAAACCAGAGTGCACAGAAACACTGTTTACCTTCCCATCACAGGAGTACTTATTTATCTACTTGCACTGGCATGCTTTTGAACTGCTAGGTTGGCAGGAGCTGGAACAGAGCAGTGGGAGCTCACCCCATCGCAGTGATTCAAACTGCCGACCTTCTGATCAGCAAGCACAAGAGGCTCAGTGGTTTAGACCACAGCCCCACCCGGTTTTGAATTATGGTGCTGGAGGAGACTCTTGAGAGTCCCATGGACTGCAAGAAGATCAAACCTCTCCATTCTTGAGGAAATCAGCCCTGAGTGCTCACTGGAAGGACAGATCGTGAAGCTCCAATACTTTGGCCACCTCATGAGAAGAGAAGACTCCCTGGAAAAGACCCTGATGTTGGGAAAGATTGAGGGCACAAGGAGAAGGGGATGACAAAGGACGAGATGGTTGGACAATGTTCTCGAAGCTACCAGCATGAGTTTGACCAAACTGCGGGAGGCAGTGGAAGACAGGAGTGCCTGGCATGCTCTGGTCCATGGGGTCACGAAGACTCGGACACGACTAAACGACTAAACAACCACCACCACCACCACCTGCATCCCAGTTCAGATGGAATCACAGCTGGCTGCCAGCTAGTAGAAGGCACTCTGTGCCATGGAATTTACTTGTGCCTCCAGCAACATGGATGGACCCAAGAGTACCCCCAAGGTACAACTTGCTCCATCAGGTTGAGCATGATCCCCCATCTAGATCAGGTTGCGCCCTGCCCACCTAGTCCCTGAAGCTGCTTTCGACTCCCCATTAAGTCTTTGTATCTTGTCCTCAGTGGGTGGGAGAGAAACTAGGAAGGATTTTAAGAGGACAAACAGTGGAATGGGAAAGGTTTATACAACCCCCCTCCAATTCTTTACTCCCGATATCAGCCCACCCCATTTTGTTTTTCACAGGGGCAGGGAGGAAATTCTAGCACTTCCCATCCTATGTGGTTTGGCCCTCTAGTAAAGAGGTTTGAAAAATTTATTTCAGCATAGGTGATAATGGGTCAGAAGGACAGTGGCACCATGTGATGCCTTCATCACATCGCTTTCAACCAAAGAAAAGAGATATTCATCCTGATTAAAAGGGGAAGGTGAGGAGAGAGGAGGAGAAGCTGGAAAGGGAAGTCTGATGCCTCCTCTATGAACTCAGAGGCACTCAAGTACAACCATATTGCTCTGTGGCCAGCTGTAGCTGTCACTCTGGATTAAGCACAATGAAATATGAGTGGCTTAGTTATTTCCTCCCTTCTTTAAAACAATGAAATATGACCTTGGACCACTAATTACAGCTGCAGCATTAATGGGAGCCCAAGGGAACAGAAGGAACAAGATAAGGCCTTACTAATCTAAAGAACATTGGAAAAGATTACAAAGAGAACGTTATAAAGTGCTTGGTGGTGAAGCCAAAGATCTCTGCTACCACAAGCCTCATTTATTTCAGCAGGATGTGCAACAGAAAACCAAGAGAGCAAATGTGTAATTTGCCAATGAGATACCAATTGGAAGAGTGGAGAAGATGTTTTTTCTGTAGAGTGGCTGCATGTGAGGAGAGCTCCTGCACCTTTAGTTGTGGCTTGACAAGCTACACCTGCTAAGATTTCATTTACAGTGGTACCTCAGGTTACATACATTTCAGGTTACAGACGCTTCAGGTTACAGACTCCGCTAACCCAGAAATATTACCTCAGGTTAAGAACTTTGCTTCAGGATGAGAACAGAAATCGGGCTCCTGCAGTGCGGCAGCAGCGGGAGGACCCATTAGCTAAAGTGGTGCTTCAGGTTAAGAACAGTTTCAGGTTAAGTACGGACCTCTGGAACGAATTAAGTACTTAACCTGAGGTACCACTGTACTATACCACCATGAAGGTGCAAAAGCTCAGTCCTCTTCTCTGTCTGGCCACCCTGATGCAGAGGGAGGGAGAATACCATATTGGACTTAATAAAAGCCTCACTTTTTTTTCCCAAATTCCTACCGTGAAAAGTTAAAGTGCAGCTTAAATTCATGACCTTACAAAAATTGGCTTTTACGGCATCGCTGCTGAAACAGACATACAGCAAAACGGAAGGGGTGTGAGTGCCTGCAGAATTTTAAGAGAGTGACTTATATTCGGGTATTGTCGTTTTTCTTCTTCTTGAATGTTAAAGGTGCTGCTTATATTTGGGTGCAGCTTATATTTGGGCCAATACAGTACAGTGGTACCTCGGGTTAAGTACTTAATTCATTCCGGAGGTCCGTTCTTAACCTGAAACTATTCTTAACCTTAAGCACCACTTTAGCTAATGGGGCCTCCTGCTGCTGCTGCGATGCCACTGCACAATTTCTGTTCTCATCCTGAAGCAAAGTTCTTAACCCGAGGTACTATTTCTGGGTTAGCAGAGTCTGTAACCTGAAGAGTATGTAACCTGAAGCGTATGTAACCCGAGGTACCACTGTAGTTAAAAGATGGATCAAATCTACACCATACATTTAAAACAAATCCATACCCCTTTTATAGTCATGGCTTCACCCAAGGAATCCTGGAAACTGTAGTCCCACTGTAGTCTTAACTGTAGTCTTAACAAGTTCTCATGGTTCTTTGAGGGAAGCCATGTGCCCCTTTTTCATCATGTGTCAGTGAGCCTTACATGAATGCAACAAAAATTGACAGCATGCAATAAAATTCAAACAGGTGGTCACAGTGGAAACATTCACACAACAGTTCTGTCCCACCAAACTCCTGCCCCAACCAGGAGTGGCTGGGGAAACCCAGCCAGATGGGCGGGGTAGAAATGTTGTTGTTGTTGTTGTTGTTGTTGTTGTTGTTGTTGTTGTTGTTGTCTTTATTCCCACAACAGTAGAGGGAAGCTGTCCAGATCTTTGCTCTATAGAATCATAGAATCATAGAATCATAGAGTTGGAAGAGACCACAAGGGCCATCGAATTCAACCCCCTGCCAAGCAGGAAACACCATCAGAGCACTCCTGACATATGGTTGTCAAGCCTCTGCTTAAAGACCTCCAAAGAAGGAGACTCCACCACACTCCTTGGCAGCAAATTCCACTGTCGAACAGCTCTTACTGTCAGGAAGTTCTTCCTAATGTTTAGGTGGAATCTTCTTTCTTGTAGTTTGGATCCATTGCTCCGTGTCCGCTTCTCTGGAGCAGCAGAAAACAACCTTTCTCCCTCCTCTTTGTGACATCCTTTTATATATTTGACATCCTTTTATATATTTGAACATGGCTATCATATCACCCCTTAACCTCCTCTTCTCCAGGCTAAACATGCCCAGCTCCCTTAGCCGTTCCTCATAAGGCATCATTTCCAGGCCTTTGACCATTTTGGTTGCCCTCCTCTGGACACGTTCCAGTTTGTCAGTGTCCTTCTTGAACTGTGGTGCCCAGAACTGGACACAGTACTCCAGGTGAGGTCTGACCAGAGCAGAATACAGTGGCACTATTACTTCCCTTGATCTAGATGCTATACTCCTATTGATGAAGCCCAGAATTGCATTGGCTTTTTTAGCTGCCGCATCACACTGTTGGCTCATGTCAAGTTTGTGGTCAACCAAGACTCCTAGATCCTTTTCACATGTAGTGCTCTCAAGCCAGGTGTCACCCATCTTGTATTTGTGCCTCTCATTTTTTTTGCCCAAGTGCAATACTTTACATTTCTCCCTGTTAAAATTCATCTTGTTTGTTTTGGCCCAGTTCTCTAATCTGTCAAGGTCGTTTTGAAGTGTGATCCTGTCCTCTGGGGTGTTAGCCACCCCTCCCAGTTTGGTGTCATCTGCAAATTTGATCAGGATGCCCTTGAGTCCATCATCCAAGTCGTTGATAAAGATGTTGAATAAGACCGGGCCCAAGACAGAACCCTGTGGCACCCCACTAGTCACTCTTCTCCAGGATGAAGAGGAACCATTGATGAGCACCCTTTGGGTTCGGTCAGTCAGCCAGTTACAAATCCACTGAGTGGTAGCATAGTCAAGACCACATTTTACCAGCTTCTTTACAAGAATATCATGGGGCACCTTGTCAAATGCCTTGCTGAAATCAAGGTAGGCTACATCCACTGCGTTCCCTTCGCAGGCAGGTTTTGACCGTTCCAACTCATCTTATTTTCTCTCTGCTAACAGTAGAAATATGCAATATCCTTTTAAAGGAGCTTTCTAAAGTACACTTTAATTAAATAACTCCAAAGAGCTATTACTCCATGGCATCAGGTCATAACATTACTAAGAATTGCCTCACTAATGCATCAAGCCATAGTAGCTTATCCAGCAATAAACATAATGGCATAAACATCCTATTTAAGATGAATCCAAATATCATAGGATTTGCACTTAGGACTACCTGATCTTTAATGCCTGAGAGGCCAGTTTTCTCATCCTCAAACACTTTCTGTGGAGTAATACGGAGATCAGACTTCTAATGGCCAAAGCTGAGTTGGGGGGATGATTTTTAAGCCTAGTCTCAAGAGATGCTATGTTGCCACAACTGTGAGGACTGGTTGAGAGAATTTAAGTTTGTTATGGTAGCCCTGAAGGTCCACTCCAACCCATGATGGCACCAGCATCTGTCACTGGCGTTGTGGCGCAATGTAGTGCCATAGTTCTTGCATGGCATGACATGGAAGTTACTGCTAGGATGTGTGACAGAGAGGGGGAGAGAGAGAATTTCCCATATATAACAGGCTCTATTCCTTATTTCTGTAAAGCATTTCCTAATATTTCAATGATTTCTTCTTGTTTTCTCCCCAGTTTGAATTTTTATGTTGCCTTTGATTTTACATTATGATGGTCCAGTTATTCATAAAGCTGATTTGAGCCACTTTATACGCTACCTTTTTATGGGAACACCTAAGGTGTTCTTGTTGTTGTTGTTGTTTAGTCGTTTAGTCGTGTCTGACTCTTCGTGACTCCATGGACAAGAGCACGCCAGGCACTCCTGTCTTCCACTGCCTCCTGCAGTTTGGTCAAACTCATGCTGGTAGCTTCGAGAACACTGTCCAACCATCTCGTCCTCTGTTGTCCCCTTCTCCTTGTGCCCTCAATCTTTCCCAATATCAGGGTCTTTTCCAGGGAGTCTTCCTTCTCATGAGGTGGCCAAAGTATTGGAGCCTCAGCTTCAGGATCAGTCCTTCCAGTGAGCACTCGGGGCTGATTTCCTTAAGAATGGAGAGGTTTGATCTTCTTGCAGTCCATGGGACTTTCAAGAGTCTCCTCCAGCATCATAATTCAAAAGCATCAATTCTTCAGCAATCAGCCTTTGTGGTCCAGCTCTCACTTCCATACATCACTACTGGGAAAACCATAGCTTTAACTATACGGACCTTTGTTGGCAAGGTGATGTCTCTGCTTTTTAAGATGCTGTCTTAAGGTGTTCTTAGGGTACATCCAAAACATGTGACACATGTCGCAGATAAGTACACTTGTCAGGGAGCTGAGATGGGCTGCAGCTCCTGTGGAATTGTCATCTAGTGACACATCTGGGCTTGCCTGTGCAATGTGTGAAATGCCCTCCGCCCCCGCCCCCCACTTTTTATTTATTAAATATCAAGTTGGCATATACAGAGTTTTTATGTGTAGATTATACTGGCAAAATTAACTTGACATAAACTCTCATTCTGCATAATTTCCACCCAAAACTCAATAAAAAGAAAGAAAAAGGAGGAACCGAAAACATCTAGAATGAAAGAAATAAAATAATACATCTACTTAAGCTTCCCCTTCTGTTCATAGTATCTTGGTTAATGGAAAGAGTGAACTCACATAAAAATTAAGGTTTGCAGCCAAACAAAATAGAAATTAAATAAGTAGGTTTGATCTTCTTAAATTGTATAAGGTTGCTTGAGCCTGTTCAGATTGGAAATACGCAGAATGATATCCATATCAGTGCTTTAAAGTTGTGAGAAGAAGAAGAAGAAGAAGAAGAAGAAGAAGAGGAGAAGGAGGAGGAGGAGGAGGAGGAGGATTTTTCTTTCTACAATTCACCTTTCTCTGCTTCCTTTAAAGGTGATATCTCGACATCTCTGGTCCTAAACACCCTGTTCAAGTTAACCATAGATTGGTGTATGTTGACTGGGGTAGAGGGTGGGGCGGGAGATCATTCCACATCTTCTTGATTTTTGTAAACGAAAACATCATTCCGGATAGGCACTAATATGTCTTTTTTATTTTATTTTTTGTGGTTGCTCATCTATGTTTTCCCACCGGCTTTTGCAGGAGGGCCATCTGCCACATCTGAAATTCCACATGTCTTTACTGAAATGCCCTTTAAGTTAAACCTCTTTCAAACACCTTGGAAGGATTCAGAAGTTGCAGACCTGGGGAGGTGTGTGCAGGGTTATGACAATAAGGGCTGAGTATGCTCTGCTTGCAAGCTCTTTTGAACCCTACCTAGTGTCACATAACTAGGCATTGTTTCTCAGAAAAGTGAAACTCAGTACATGCCTCTTCCTGCAGTGGGGACTGCATTCTCCTGCTCACCATGCTTATTCCATTAAGCTGCTGCTGCTGCTGCTTCTCTCTACCATTTCTATTCCCTCCTCCTCTTGCCAGGCCAAGAACAAGTGAGTGATGACCTCCTCCCTTCACTGGCTCTGCCCAGCAGCTGAGCAAGCAAATGGCAGTGCTGCAAAGAGTCAGCATAGATTGCTCCTCTGCTGGATCAATCCCTGATTCCAATCCCTTATGCCCAATTATATATGTATGTGCTAGAAAGCAGCCCCATGCACTGCAATCTATGGCAGCCTCCAAAAGTCATAGATTAAAGGAACAGTATTCCAGCACGTGAGAGTTCGCATAATTAGACACAAGCATCAACAAGAATAATTGATACAAACGTTGATCCTGATTTTTGACCTATTGCCAAGAGGGCTGGTGTTAAATGGAGTATAGATATCAGAGCCACATAAAAGGAAATCTATTCCAGAGGCTAAACGTCTGCACCTTGTTGTTGTGTGTGATGCTGTTCTGTTCTGCAAAGAGAGGAAACAACCTCTTGCCCTAAATTTCCTAGGGGTGGCTTGAGAAAGACGCAGTGGGGAGCTTGTTCTTCCAAACAACCGGAATCTGACCCTGACAAATGGTTGGCTGAAACCAGTTTTGAGCCCCTAGACAGCGTGTGCTCGATTTGATGGGCAGAAGTCAGGATGGGTTTTTCTTTTGGATTCCTGGGCAGTGGTGTTGTTTGCTTTGAGACCAGCCAGGATTTGTTTCCTGTCTGGTGCTTCCGTGTCCTCATGCTACCTGAATCCATGAATTTGTAATTAAACTGGCCATTATAAAGGCACGTTGGGTGCCCAGGATTATTTCATTCTGGCAAAACTACAAAGGCTACCCTGAATTTGAGGAAGGAATGTTGATAATGTCATTGTGTCACACAGCAACAAGTCATACAGGGAGGACAAAACTTAGTAATGTGCCATTGCAGTCTTGAAACTGGAGTTATAAAAATCTTGAAAAGTAGTCCATTTTCATTGGGTGTTTTTTTGCATTAAAGCCAGCATATTCCACCACCCCCACCCCCTGTTTTTGCCTGAACATTCGTAGCTTGCTGTGTTAATGGCGGAAGTAGCCTGAAACTGTACTTAACGGTTACGAGTTATTGGTTGTTTTATCGTGTTGATCTTCTGCATCTGGGAATTTGGATTTCATCGTAAGGTATTTGCGTTTGCAGAAACATAGTTAGTGGAGATGCTCAGTGGTCTCATTTATCTCAATGCTTACGGATATTCAGGGGTCAGAGGTTTTCACCACCAATTCTCCGCATTCTGTTTCTCTAATTAGCTATTTGGCCGTGTCCATATCCAACTGCAATGAGAGAGTTGGCAAATTTCTTCTAAATCTGTTCCAAAACCTGTCATAAAATAAGCTCAGAGAATATTCTGGTCTTTTCTGCACAGTGAAAGGAGAAGCTGTAAAACCCTGGCAGTCACCTTTAATATTTCTGCATTGCATTGCCTTGCTTGCTTGCCTGTGGTTGTTCCTTAGGCTTTCAGTGTCATCCACTCATTGCCCCCAATGTGTCCAATTTGCCAGGAGCATCTAGGCCCCAGCTATTCTTTTTCTTTTTTCTTTCCAGCAGAGGTGAGGTCCACAGACACAGCAAGGACTAGTAAACAACCATTTATCTTGATCTCTTAGTGCCTATGTGCTCTCTGGGTTTTCACAAAACACCTTTCTAGTATGCTGATGATGACACACTAAAACCTTGTGATTCACCTTGAGCAAACATTGCCTCGAGGACTATCTGAAAACCATGACTTTGCTGTGTTGTTTTCTGGGTTGCCCAGATCTTGTGATCCTCTTTGAAGGTCCAGTTCCAGGTCCTTCTGCCCAATGAAGCATACTCCCCAACATTCTCAAATAAAAGCAGGAACATCCTAAATTATTATTATTATTATTATTATTATTATTATTATTATTATTTACTATTTATACCCTGACCATCTGACTGTGTTTCCCCAGCCACTCTGGGCAGCTCCCAACATATATAAAAACATAATAAAGCATTAAACATTAAAAACTTCCCTATACAGGGCTGCCTTCAGATGTCTTCTAAAGGTGGTATAGTTATGTATCTCATTGGTTCAGGAGACATCCTAAGGAAAGGCAGGACATTCTGGGATCAAATCAGAAACCAGAACAGCTTCTGTAAATCTGGAACTGTCCCTGGGAAATAGGGACACTGGGAGGGTCTGATGAAGTCAGGTTCTTTATGGTAGTAGCACCCTAGTTGTGGCACTGCCCTCACAAGGAGGCTCACTGGCACCATCTTTGTGGACTTTTCGGCATTTCGTCGAGACCCTTCTGTTCACTCAGGCCTTTCAAATAATTTATGTAGTCTGTGATTCTCAGGTCGCATCCACACCATATATTTAAAGCATATTTGATGCACATTTAAAACACATGGCTTCTCCTAAGGAATTCTGGGAACTGTAGTTTGTTAAGGGGGGGTTAGAATTGTAGCTATGTGAGGGAAAACTACTATTCCCAGGATTCTTTGGGGGAAGCCATGTGTTTTAAATGTCCACTGAAAGTGGTGTGGATGTCACCTCAGTTGATAGACCTGTGTTTTAGATTCGGGTGGGTGCTATGGGTTTTGTTTTTGTTGTATTTACATAGTCTCAAACAAAGATGTGCTCTCCCAAACCCACATTCCCAGCATGTTTGCACTCCTGTCTCAGCGACATGTACGGCTTGGTCATGTTCACAGAACAGAAGATGGCAGGATCCCCATGGACATGTTCTACAGGGAGCTGGTTTCAGGCATCAGGCCTGTTATAAGTCTGCAAATGTGATATGAAGGCTAGCAACTTCAACCCTGCCATGTGGGAATCCTTTGCGGATGACTGGAGTGCCTGGAGGCAGTCTGGTTGTGCATCCATAGCAGTGGAGTCCCTAAGACAGTTGGATGGCACCTTTTATGCCTCTTTCTGGAAACTCCTGCAGTCAAGCTGGTGCTTTGCTTTGGACCACATCAGGCAATCCAAGAGTGGGGACTTGTTGTCTGGGCAGCCCAGGACCTCCATGCACACTGCCCAGGCTTGCGCCCCAGGGAGGTCACTTGGGTGCTGCAAACGCCGTGGTTTGACTTCAACTGCAGAGATGCACTCCATTGGCTCTCAATAAAGATGAATGCCAACAATAAGAGCAAGTTCCCCATTCCTGGTGTGGACAGTACTGAGCTAGATAGATCCATGGCCTGACTTGGTATTAAGACAGCTTCCTATGTCCCTATATGATCTTATTTCCCAAGTTGCAGTGCAGATTAATACTATAGCACTCACCCTAGTTATCATTGGGTTTGGAAAAGTTCTGGGTGATGGTGACATCATCATCACCATTATTATTATTATTAGTAGTAGTAGTAGTAGTAGTAGTAGTATTTCTACCCCACCCATCTGGCTGGGTTTCCCCAGCCACTCTGGGCGGCTTTCAACAGAACATTAAAAACAGAATAAAACTTCAATGGATCACATGATGGTGACATGGAACATGGATCACATCATTATTGAATGCACTTCCAAACAAATAAATCCATCCACGCACCAGGAAAACCAAAAGGAGCCTGTTCTCTTGTCATGTTGGCTTTTTATAGCATAGAGATGTTTGTTTGTCAGTAGGAGGACATTGCATCAGGTGAGCCCTTACCTGTGGGTGGTACAGTCCAGGCACAGGCTGAGTCCTCTCATCTGCTATTTCTGAGAACAAGGTCTTCACTTCAGTGAGAAACATGTCCTCTGGGGCTTTTTAGAGAGGTTAAGTGCTCTTGAAAGAGTAATAAACCTCAACATGAGTACCTGTCAATATAAATGCTTTTACTTAAACCCGGCGTAATTGATTGGTTTAATGTGTCCTTTGGTAATGTGAAACGTGCAAGGGTAAGGCATAAAAAAGCAGGCCCCACCATCTAACCATCCAGTGATGTGAGGAAATGTTGCCTACAGAAGAGCATGCAAGGTCACCTAATGCTCTTAGTTGGCTATAAAGCCAAGGTGGGGGACCACAGTTGCCATATCATTCCTGGTTGCAGGCCATGCTAGCTGGGGCTGATGGGAGTTGGAGTTACAATTTCTGAGGGGCCGTGGGTTGCTTTCCCTAGTGGAAAGCCGGAGTGGTGTAGTGGTTGGGGTATCCGACTAGGAACCTGGGAGGCCAGAGTTCAAATCCCCACTCGGCCACAAAGCTTACTGGGCAACCACTGCAGCTTCTATGTGAAGATTACACGGGTGCCAGAAAATGAATGTGTTGCTTTATGTAGCCCAAGTGGGGGTAGGTCATTAAGAACAGTTCTTCAGCAGAGAAGCAATTATTACTTCAAAACTGGAGGGCAAGGGCCTATCTATGTGCTGCACTTACCACAAGGATTGGGAGGGCCAAGGTGCTGCCCTTGAATGTGTTGGGACCATCGTGTGATAAGCTTCTATGCTGGTGATCCTTGTTTATTGCATTGGGGGGAGGTGGGGAGCAGACCCAGTGGTGGAGGAAGCCACTGTGGCACCTGGGGTGGCGCGCCCAGGGGTGGGGCAAGGGCAGGACACACTGCGGGGCCTCCGGAGTCTGCCTGCCTCCTCCCACTCAGCCCCCTCAGTGGTGAAACCCAGAGCGCCCCACACCCCTTGCCCACACCCCTTCCTCCACCCCTGAGCAGACCTGGAAATTCATGATATTTAGCTGTGACTCATGAAGTTAATTCAAGGGCCATACTGGCTTATGTGGGATATCTAGAACTCACACATCATGTCTCTACTCAGAAGAGCTCAGCTAAGCTGTTATTCCCTGGGGGAGTTTTTTTTGGGGGGGCACAATATGGAGATCATTCTTATTCCCTCATAGCAGCTAGTAGCAGATTGTGAGGAATCAGTTTTGAGTAAGGAAATGGCATGGTGGAAAGGTTTAAACATGCTCCCTGGCATCACAGTCCTGATCCACCACCCAGCCCACACCACCCTACCCAGCAATGACTGCTTTTAAGTCGGGGGGGGGGGGGACATGAGGAGATCTGATCACCTGTCCTCCTCGTAAGGTACAGTTTGGCTCTGACTAACACTGAACTCGGAAGCTGCATGGAAAAGGCAGTGGCGGCACTTGCAAAAATATTTGCTGTAAGGGGAATCGAATCTTCAAGGTGATCTTCTGAGAATTCCTTTCCGTACTCAGTGTGAAACTGCAGAAAATAGGGCAGGAAAGGTGACTTGCTAATGCTGCGTCTCATGCACTCACTGAACTCCACCACGGCTTCTAATAAGCTCTTCTTCACAGCTCATCAGTAAAACAAAATTTCGTTTCCAAGCTCAGGTTCTGCTTGCCAAATGTTAGCTCACAGCATTAAAAAAAACAACCCCCCCCCCACACAGCCTGTTAGTCACCTCTGGAAACCATGCCTTTATAGAGTCGGAGCCACATAAGCTTATAATGATGGCTGCACTTACCAGAATCCCAATAATTCCTTTAATGCAAACCATCATTAATGTACCTTCACATCTCTTCTGGCCACAGAAACTGTGCTGACTCAGAGCTGCAAACTCAGCATCTTCAGCTTCCACTCGGGCTGCAGTTTCCTGCTTGCTTAGCGACTCTAATTCTGTGTAATATTCTCCCTTGCTCGCTCTCTCTCCCTCTCTTTAACTGCCTCTTTTGTGAGGAGTTCCCTGCACCCCCGCCAAGGCTGCAGCCAGCCAGCCATATCCAAGTTCTCCATCTCTTTTGTAGAATAGGAGAAACTCTCACTAAAAAGCAGCAGGCGCAGCAAACGTTAGTATTTAATGAGATCAAGAAAGGTCTGGCATTCTCACTGCCTCGCCAGATGCATTTTTTGCTCGGAATTAAATCCCTCTGAATTGCACAGGATAGTCCCGAGCAAACGTGTGCAGGGGCTGCAGTCTTAAGGAGCAAACAAAAGGATGCATTGAGAAGCTTGAGGGAAGCAGAAGGGATGCTTCACAGACTGAATATGCATCTGAATGAGGACAGTGCCATCACGACTATGAAAGGTAATTGCATTTCATTTAGCTTCCCTATTCAGACAGCTAAAAACAACAACAACAACCCACCACCCAACCACACTCTTGCCTGGTAACAATAGCATTCTGGAAGGGAATAGGGCAGCAGAGCCCTGGACACAGCTTTGGTATTGTGGCAATTAATCATAAAGAGAGAGGCAGAGACAAAGGGAGAGCACTGTGCCATTAGCAAACGGCAGAATATTAATACAATCAATAAATTGCGAAGGAGAGAAAATGGAGACTACGCAAGAACAAACAGGATGCTTGGTGCCTTGGTCCCGTCTTGTCGCCCTGGCACCTTCTGTAAGAAAGAAAATGGGTGAACCGGACCCCCATCCCGAGAGATGGAGAAGGTGTTTCATCACAGAGATTGCAGTCTCTCTCAGGCAACCTTCCAGAAGCCACAAGCCAGTGGGTGGGCAGGGACAAAAAAAATGGTCCAGGCAACAGATATGACTCCTTTGCACAGCAGGGTACATTCCAGACATGCACACACACATATATATATACACACATACACACCATATTTTCATCCAGGCAAGCAAGATGCATTATCACACTTCAAGGACTCGTTACAGTCAGACAGAAGCACTTGAGGAGGGCATGGAGAAGGGTTGGTGAGGAGTTTGGCCCAAGGAGAGTCCCAAGGTCTGGGGAGGTAAGCTTGGGGAGCTGCAGTTCCTCACCTCTGCCCTATGCAGGTGGGTCTTTATTTGAAGGTGAGCCTACTTAGATGCACATTGGTAGCAACAGAACTCCAAGCAGCACCATGTGTAGCTGGCTCTGGTTCCTATTTTAACTTCTCGCAGTGCCACCACAGTTGCAACATTTGGGACCAAGGTGCAGGGCTGGCTCACTCACGAGGTGTGATGAAGCACCTAGCTCGGGCAGTGGAAGCCCCTGAGGCAGCCTGCCTCCCCACTGCATCAGAGCAGATTTCTGGCAAGACCTCGTTGAAATCTTATCAGTGCTTGCTGAAATTTCACAGGATATCCTAGAATGTGCAAGAGCTTGTGAAATTTCGTCGAGATCTATCTTGCTGGAACTTGCCATTGTTGGCTTCGGTTTACAGTGATGTCACACAACCAAGGTAAGGGGTGCTTGGCAGGGATGGGGGGGTGGCAGAAGGGCAAGGCAGAAGTTTCCATTCCGCCTCAAGCAGCGAAATGGGATGCACCACCTCTGCCAAAGTGGGCTGCCATTTTAGGAAAATTGCTGGCTAGAGCCAGGTATCCACTGCTGCTTGAAGTGCTGGGCTGGGACACCATTTTAAAGGAGCACCCAGGAGATATATCAGTGGTGCTGATGACCCAGGGAGCTGACCAAGGGAGAACAGTATCAGTTTGCTCCCACTTGGAATTTCGGGCCGTTAAGACCACCTTTGTTGTCAAATGAACTCCTCTTTTGGAGACTTATTTGACATTCACATAGGCCTGCTCCATTGCCTCTGAAGATAATATTCCCTTGCCCAGCAGCTGCTCTACAATCTGTTCGGTTGCATTTGAAATATGCGTTCTTAAAGATAGTGAGGTGGACAAGGGCAAATCTTCCTATTGAATATATGCCAGCTAAAGCGCTAACTGCAATACTTGAGCAAAAAATGACTTGTCAAAGGAGTCTGCGTAGACACCCCCATGGTTTGCTGTCTGTTCTGTCAGTGCGAAAGGGAAATTACTCAACAATTCGTGAGATTACGCGACAGTATAAAAGCGACCTTTTCATTAGCAGTTTCATGAAATGGCTGTAAAACCCTTGGAGGATTGCTCCCTTGCTCACCAAGTGTCAAAGAAATTATAGTGTTTGGGAGGAAAAGGTACAGGTTAGAAAACTGTTTTTTAACATGCAGAGGCCTCTTCTTCAAAAACAGCAAAAATATTTTGGTTCGTACCCAGTTACAGAAACATAACAAGAGTAATCATGTGATTCTTAGCTGATCAATGAATGGATTGGTTGATTTGCATTAAGCTGCCTATTTAGTTGTCTAGCAAAGAACACTAACTGTATTAGTATTAATGGCTTCCTATGATTACATTCTTCAGCTTCCCATTCATAAGGAATTCAAACCTTATTTTCTGGAAAATTAAAAGGAAAAGTGTCCTTGTTCCAAGAAGATCTATGAGGCCAGTGAAAGCAGTGGAACCATTGTAGCTTACAGACTGCCAAATCCCATCCTGATTTCCATAACAGTTGGAGCTCCATAACATAACAATGATGGATAAAACCTGACATAATACAAATCTAGTATTGCACTTTCACACTGACAAGTATGAAATAAATCAAAGACTTTAGGAAAGAGCATCCTTTCAAAAGGATACAAGCAGGTCCCACTATCTGCCTGCTTGTTATCCATGAATTCACTTCATAAAATCATAGAAATGTAGAGTTGCAAGCTATCCTGAGGGTCTAGTCCAACCCTCTGCAATGCAGGAATCTCAACTAAAGCATCCATGATAGATGACCATCTAACCTCTGCTGAAAAACCTTCAAGGAAGAAGAGTCCACAAAGGAGTCCATTCCACTGTTGAACAGCTCTTATCGCCAGAGAGTTCTTCCTGGTGTTTAGTTTGAATCTACTTTCTTGTAGCTTATATCCATTGGTTCAGCTCCTACCCTCCAGAGCAGGAGAAAATAAGTTTGCTCCATTTCCATGTGGAAGTCCTTGAGATAGTTGAAGATGTCTATCATATTTCCTCTCAGTCTCCTCTTTTCCAGGCTAAACATACTCAACTCCCTCAAAAGGCTTGGTTTCGGGGGCGCTTGATCATCTTGATCACCATCCTCTGCACACATTCCAGCTTGTCAATATTCTTCTTAAATTGTGGTTCCCAACACTGGACACTGTGCTCCAGGTGTGACCTGACCAAGGCAGAATAGAGCGGCAATATTACTTCCCTTGACCTGGACACTATACTTTTGTCGATGCAGCCTAGAATAACATTTTTGCCTTTTTTGCTACTGCATCTCACTGTTGACTCATACTAAGCTTGGGTCCACTAAGACCCCTAGATCCTTTCCCCATATACTACTGGCAAGTCAGCTGTCCCTCATCTTATATTTGTACAGCTAGTTCTTCCTGTTTAAGTGTAGAACCTTACATTGGAAATCATTTTGCTAGTTGTTGTTGTTTAGTTGTTTAGTCGTGTCCGACTCTTTGTGACCCCATGGACCAGAGCAAGCCAGGCTAGTTATGTAAACATAAATAATGGCCCAAACCCATTACACTCCACAGATTCAGATATCAAATATCAAAAGAGCTGGAGCGTGTCCACTTTACTTGTGCTTTGGTGTTCAGTGACAGTCATTTTTGGACAGAAACTATGGAGATGGGGAAGGAGGAGAGATATCAGACGAATCAGAGAGCAGGAGAAATTGGACAAATCAGTTTTTCATTCGCCACTCTTTTGCTGGTTGGCTGAGCCATTTTTGGAAATCATAAGCTTTTTATGTGAATGTTCACCTAACAAACGATTTCCAGTGATATAGCTTTGTAGGCAGTAAGCAGGACCTGCATGTATATGAGAACCTGTAGGCCCAATGTTACATACACTCTCTATTAATATTGGTGTTCTCTTGAATTCATGAAAAATGAATATTAAGCTAATAGGTCTTGGTTTGCACATAATGCTAAGGCATGGTTTCTTGGTGGCCTGCATTCCTTTATGGCTTGGTGTTATTTGTGGACCTCATATCCTTCTGTAACCATATTTTGCTTGGCAACCCCGCCTCAGATGATCACCAAGCTACAAAGCAGCCACTACTGTGATGAATGCTCCTCTGCTGACTTCCAGTGATCTGAAATCTCCTCAAGTGCTGGCATTAGAAGAAGACTGATGTTAAACTGTAGAGTCCACACACACACACACACACACACACACACACAGAGAGAGAGAGAGAGAGAGAGAGAGAGAGACAGACAGACAGACAGACAGACAGACAGACAGACAGACAGAGAAGGCTCCTTGTCTCCTGTATCACCATAAGCCACATGGCTTCTTTCATACTATGTAAGGTTATTGTTAAACTTTCTGGATGTGTGGGAGCCTTTGTAAAATCTTTCCCCAGCATCTCTAAAACGGCTAATGCTGTGCCCAGCAGAAGGGAGTTCAGGGAAAGATCAGCTAAGCAGTTGTGTGCTTTATGGGAAAGAAAGGGATGAGACATCCCCACTGTGCTTTGTGGCCTATTATGATTGGACTGCTGCACCCATCCTTGGAGAGCATCATTTAGAGTGCTTACAACTGGGGCAGTAGGTCACCAGAACAGTAAGGGATGGAGCGTCTCTTTCTGTCGGAAGCACCACGATAAATGCTGAAGAACAGATTGCTACATACCATAATGTGGCGAATATTCTATTTTGGTCCTGCTTACATTTCTGCCAGACTACTAGCATGGCAGATTCCCAGTGCCCCAGTTACTGTGCTCTTTGAGAGAGCATGTTTGAGACACCACTGATCACCTGTCATTTCCAGCATCATAGCCTTGTTGCCACAGAAGAAAATAAATCATTTGTTCAGTTGTGGCAGGTTTTCAGCAATAGCTTTGCAAAACCAGGTATCTTGTGCAGCATCCATATATTCAACTAACTTTTAATATCCTCTTTTGCTTTTTCCGAACTCATGTGATTAAACAAATATATATTTAACTGTTTTGCTTTATATCTTTGTTTGCAGTTTATTGTGAATAAATGAGAAATGAGAACTATTGTAGCCAGTTGCTCGGGCATTGCCCTTTATATGTATGTATGTATGTATGTATGTATGTATGTATGTATGTATAAGATTTATATCCTGCTTTTAATCACAAATCTCAGGGTAGGTGACAGTTTGGGAAGGGCATATTTGTCAGGAGGTTTTTCAGTTTCTCTGAGTGTCTTATTTTTCCAATCTGAAATTCAGTTGTCCACATTTCTGCAGCAGTTTGCAGTTACTTTAAAATGGTGCAAAAGCAGCATTTTTGATGCAAAATTCTCCAATTATGCACCTTTGTGTACAAAGTTTTAATTAATTACACATTTTGCAAACCGTTTTCCCCAGCACTCCCACCCATTTATGTATGTCATTTTATATGCATTTGCATGCACACTTCCCCCTAATGTACACATTTGCATACGCAGCATTTGGTTGAACTGCATTGCAAAATTCAGATAAATGCAGATTTTGAAGGATAATCGTGTTTTGGATCATGCATTGGTTTGAGAAGTGCAAAATATGTAGTTGCTTATTAAAATGCAAACAGAATCAAACTTCTTCCCATTCCCTAGTTACAGCTGAGTGAAATAAATACACCCAATAAAGCCACTCACTAAAACATCAAAACCACATTATGTGTCTGTGTTCAACTTACTTTGAGATTAAAGATGTATAAGACACACACTTTGATTTGACCTTTGACATTCTGTTTCAGGAATAAGAATGTAAGATCATTCTCTAAAACTCCAATATCACACATTTATTAAGAATTGCATTGGAAAATGTGCTACCAGTTTTGCTTTAAACAAACAGAGGTTGTTCTTGCATATTACACAAACCTTACATTAATTCCAATGACAATATTGTAGAAAACTCTACGAAAGAGGGCTAATCCTTTTTTAAACATCTGCAATATTTACTTTTTACAGACATATTAATTTTGTTAAAACTAATATCACTTGACAGTAACTAATTATTACCATTAAAACTTAATTAGCCACGGATACTGCACTTGAAAATCAAATATTGCCTCCTATTTTCCATCTAATTTGTTGGTTTATTAAGAAAATATCCGAGTGTGGGGTTGGCTGCAGGATTCATGCTTTATTGAGCAAAGCGGACCTATAAGTTCAAAATAACAGCTGAGGAAGGAAAGCTTTCTTCATTAATAAAAGCAATTAGTGAGTTACCCTGCTGTGTGACCAGGAGGAGTCCCAGCATGTAAATATAATCTTATAATTGGAGCAGTCAAGGCTGCAGACAAAGTGTGGTACATGTATGTATTGAGGGGAGAAAGAATGGAGGGGAGAGGCTGGATTTGTCATGCTAATACATAATAAGATTTCTTTTCATTTGAGGAAAGTTTGATTTTAATCGGTGTAATGTGATTACCCATTTTCTTTTAATTTGAAATTTTTGGATTGATTTGCAGCAAATAAAAAATGTCAGGGGCCATCAAACTCATGATAGTACTCCTCTCTGTAACGGCTCTATTCCTATCCCAAGTCTTCAAAATCCTCAATTGCTTGGTGGCAGTAATGAGAAAGAAAGAAGGGGAGAGAGTGGAAAGAATTAGAAAAAAATAGAGGGAAGGAAAGGATGTGGGGGAAATGGGGAAGTGAGTTTCACATGGAAGCAGGAAGCATCACCACGGGGCCTCAGAAGTTTGATGTCAGAAGGTTTATTGTTGGTACATGGCAAGAAACAGTTTCAAAAACAGGTCACAACACTTGCTACCTCTTTTTTAAAGATTATCAAAGAACTAACGCTCTTTCAAAGGGTCTGGCAAAAGGGCGTGTGGCCCCATTTGCAGGTAGTGTTTCAGTTATTTAGGTTGGAGATGGTGAAGTTTGAGACCGAAAGGCTTTTTCTGGCTTTTCCGTGCTGCCAGCCACAATATCTAAATTCTCAGAATGTTCTGGAAAACTACTATGTCATGATAACATAGCATAATTCCAAGCTGCATTGTAGAGGGAAATAAGCAGCCCCCATTGGCAGCTGCCATCTTTGACGGGTCCTAGCAGGTCACCATTTTTTTAGAGCACCACTCACAATGATGCTACATAACAAAAATATCATTCTGAGGAAATATGAAGATTTAAACATGGTGGCCGTCAACATAAAATAACCTGGGTGTACTGCTATATTTTGCACCCTTTCCCCTCAAAATTCACCCCCACTTCCTGACCCTGTGAAAGATGGGGCAGGGCTCCTCCGTTTTTCAGTTTCCAATATTTCCACATTAAAGTTTGGCCCAGCCAGAAAAAAATATTATTCCTATTGTTGTTTTATGTATAATTTTGTACAAATGAATGTTATTTCTGGGCCTCCAGCAAGGCTGTAATGATGTACAGTGGTACCTCGGGTTACATACGCCTCAGGTTACAGACTCCGCTAACCCAGAAATAGTACCTCGGGTTAAGAACTTTGCTTCAGGATGAGAACAGAAATTGTGCGGCAGCAGCGGGAGGCCCCATTAGCTAAAGTGGTGCTTCAGGTTAAGAACAGTTTCAGGTTAAGAACAGACCTCCGGAACGAATTAAGTACGTAACCAGAGGTACCACTGTATGATGCTGCCTCTGGGACAGGCAAGATGCTAAAGCTGGGCTTTCCAGCTAGGGTTGCCACCCACCCCTAGAAAAACGTGGTCGTTCTTTTTTCTTTCTTTTTCAAGAAAATTGTCCCCCGTCCTGTTTGGATTTCAAACGGGATGCCATTTTTCCTGAGTTCAAGCTCATCCTTCTCATCCTCAAACCTACGTGGGCAGAAGGTAGGTCCAGTGGAAGGAGGAGAGCGTGAGCCTGAGTGGGAGTTTGTGAGGGAGAGTTATTGCAGGACACAGGCAGAGGTTGGGGTGGAGCTGCAAGGAGGAGTTTGAGAGAGAGTTTTTGCCTAGGCAGATGGTGGGTCGCAGAGAGCAAGAGAGGGGGTCTTCAGTGCATGGGCCTGCTATGGTAGAGTCTCAGATTTTGCATGTGCAGAGGGGGCAGCAGGTGGGTCGGAGAGCGAGAGCTGGGGTTTGCAGGGGCCAGTGTAACCTATCCTATATTACAGTTTACAGTTGGCTATATTATACATTCAGTAAGGATCTGGGCAATCATCTGTGCAAATTGCTCCTGCTTCCTTGATACATTCTCTTAGATTTCATTACAGTCTTCACCTACAGTAACTGTATAACTGATGAATACGACACATCATTTAAATATGTCAACGTAGTGCCGCTAAATAACTACCAGCTTTTGCAATCCAACAGCTTGCTGCATATTTCAAAGTTGCTTTTGTTTTCTTTAAAGTATCTGAAAAAATACTGTTGTATTTAATAGCCTAGTTCATATACATATCTTTTCTAATATTAAGGCTCCTCTTCTCCAGGTAACCTCTGCAGAGACAAACCACTGCTTAATATATCAGGGAGTGAAGTGACAGAAAGTACTCATGAAAGGTCAAGGAGAGAGAGAGAGAGAGAGAGAGAGAGAGAGAGAGAGAGAGAGAGGCTATTGAATCTACACAGAGGGACTTACTGATTGACCCTTTCTATGGAAACAAAGATGCTATTTTGCTTTCCTTTCAGTATTGTTTATAGTTACAGACAGTTTGCAATTGATTGGGGTGAACACCATGTTGTGTTATGTTTCATCTTGGTTTGTGTCAAACCAGTTAGCATTACAAAGTCCAGCTTTGCATATAATATTCAATATTTTTCTTACAGCTGTATTTTACAGTGCTTTTGTGGTTTGTTTGTTTTTTATTGAATAAACCACTGTAAACCCTGTGTGCCATTGTAATGGATTGCTCATTTTTGCACCAGGTAAAGTAATTTTTAAGGGACGCGGGTGGCGCTGTGGGTAAAAGCCTCAGCGCCTAGGGCTTGCTGAGCGAAAGGTCGGCGGTTCGAATCCCCACGGCAGGGTGCGCTCCCGTTGTTCGGTCCCAGCGCCTGCCAACCTAGCAGTTCGAAAGCACCCCCGGGTGCAAGTAGATAAATAGGGACCGCTTACTAGCGGGAAGGTAAACGGCGTTTCCGTGTGCGGCTCTGGCTCGCCAGAGCAGCGATGTCACGCTGGCCACGGGACCCGGAAGTGTCTCCGGACAGCGCTGGCCCCCGGTCTCTTGAGTGAGATGGGCGCACAACCCCAGAGTCTGTCAAGACTGGCCCGTACGGGCAGGGGTACCTTTACCTTTACCTTTAAAGTAATTTTTAGCCTCCCAATTCCTGTCCCCCCGACCTATCCTGTATTATGCCCAACCTAACCTTGATTTTGCTCAACCAAAGATGGCAACCCTATCTCCAACGCTGAAAGGTAGGGCGCCAGGAACAGGCAATGGAGGCGTCACAGAACTATGGGGTTCTTCCTTCTTTCTCATCTGTGGACATCCACAGGCAGAGGGGTTACATTATGGCTGCCATTATGGCCGCGGGGAACTGGATAACTCCATCCAACTGAACTATGCCTGACCACTACAATGCAGGCCTTGAAAAGGGACTTCAAGACTCATCTGTTCCTTTCCATCACAGTTATTTTGTGCTGCTGGTTTTTTAATTTTTGAAGAAGTATTGCAATTCATTGTCTCTGCTGCACCTTGATTGTCCCCTGTTGTGTATGCTACTTTGTGACTGCAATTCCCTAAATGGCTGCCTATGAATACAGTGGTACCTTGGTTTAAGAACAGTCCAGTTTAAGAACGATTTGGTTTACAAAGTCTGCAAAACCGGAAATAGTGTCTCGGTTTGAGAACTTTACCTCGGTCTAAGAACGGAATCCGAATGGTGGCGGGAGGCCTCATTAGGGAAAGCGCGCCTCAGTTTAAGAGTGGTTTTGGTTTAAGAATGGACTTATGGAACAGATTAAGTTCATAAACCGAGGTACCACTGTACGTTAAATAAGTTAAGAAAGGGAAGGAATGATGTGTGACCCCAAGGTTTTTTCCTGCATCCTGCCATATGTATAGGCTATATTCATAGGCCCTGTGAGATCCAGCCTGCAGTAGATCTTTTCTTCCATAAGCTCTTTCTCTCTGTGCCTTTTCCAACTGGCCTTCAGCATTTTTGCATTAATTACAAGGTTGCCCTTAACTAGCAAAGATTTCCGTTATTCTCCTTCTTCTCACTCTCATATTTTGTTATGCCTAGTTATATTAAAAGGAAAGCGATGACATCCCAAGTGGGTTAAAAAATATAGAACTCAAGCAGAAACTTCTTAATGATTATCTTTGACCTTCAGAGATTCAGATCAAACTTATCTATGAGACGAAGCCAATTAATCGTCTGGGAGGATTTATTTTTTTTAAAGCCTACAGGCCTATTAAAATATAAATTGAATGCACTCAGGGTGTGCATTTCAGATCTCGGTTGTATCAAACATGTTAAAATCACAATAGAATGTAGGAAGAACAGTTGAACTCCAGTCATAGCAAACCAATTTGAGGCTAAAACATTGGGATGTACACTCCTCATTAAAAGGAAACATTTTTATTTTTAGTTCATTACAAAATGCCTGCTCAGTTGTACCGCAAGTGTCAGGAATTCAAACACTGTATCTTACTTCTGGGAATAGGTAAAAGACAGGAATAACGCCACCCCTCCCACACACCCCATGTAGAAAGTGCCAATCATAGGTGCCAACTCCTGGGACCCTGGGTGCCTGAGTACCCACAAAATTCCCCATGAAAGGGCCAGGCACCCACAAATTTTGGTGCCAGGTCCATGCACACTCCATGGCACCCACAGCCCCAGGCACCCAGGGCTGTGGGGCCAAGCTGTCACTCCTGGTACCAGTTCAGGATGCATGTGGTGGTGGGGATAAGTATTTGCATAGTCAATACTGTAAGAACTCCAAAACAGAAAAAGCCTATATTGCCAAGTCCTTGGTACTATGGAATTAACATAAATATGATGTTCCATTGTTGACTTTGAGTGTTTGAGGTGCTCGCTATGCTGTTTTTAATTATTGTTCTGTTGTCGTTTTATTTGAGGACTATAATTGCAGAGCACCCTAAGAGATTTTTAGTGCACCGAAAGGCAAGGTAAAAATATTTTTTTAAGGACAGGAAGCCTTTTTGTGTTTATAGAAGTCCAGCACCATAGGCACAAGGGGGTCACTGGTAATTTTTGCACGCGAAAGGGTAAGAGATTTGCTAACGCTTGATACTCTAAACTAAAAGCTGCACTCTTTGGACAAGCTTTATGGAGTCATCCTGGCAAAACAAACAGACCACATGAACAAGTGATAACCCTTCAAGATTTCACAGGAAAAGGGGGGGTTTTCAGGTAAGCAGTCCAATATCATTGGCTTTGAAAGCAACACTAATGGTTAAGCAACATGCTGTAATTCAAGAAACACTGAAAGGAAAATGAAATGCTGCAGAGCAGGAAATATTGGGAGTTTGTTTAAATAACTCTGGAGCATGATGTTTTATAGTGCCAAAAACGAAGCTTTTCTTGGTGAATTTAGTAATGGCTTACCAATGCACTCTTCCTTCTATGACATACAATCTATGTTATAATGTTTTAACAGTAAAGGAGGAAATGATGCATCCCTAGCTATTTTACAGCAGACGGGCATCTGCCCTACATAATTAACAAATGTTATGGAGCTTGCACCACAGAAGGAAGAAGCTGGCATCTTCACATGTAGGCTGTCGTTGCCATAATTATATTATAGAAGCAATGCAATGCAAACTACAGAAGGAAATGGGAAAGTGACACAGACAGGCAGAAGAAACATTTGCTGTGAATGCGTTTTTCCAAGTATTTCCACACTTTTCCAAGGGAAGGGGGTGCATCTAAAGCCCGGAGCAGAGTTCATAAGAGCCCACCTGCATCTGTCTGCTTGATCATCCTTCTTCCCACAGAATGAACTTCCAGATGCCTATGGGAACCCTACACCAAACACAGGACATGGGGCTAATAGCCCCAATCCACTCTTGTTCTCCAGCAGCTAGTCTTCTGCTTCCTAACTCGCCTTTACACTTTACCATCTGGGGCTCACCTGCTGCAGGATCTGCTGTGGCTGAGGAATGTCTCTAGGCCTCATAGCAGATGCTCAGAAGTCTCCATTGTGTTGCACAACATGATGAATTTCGTTTATTCATTTTGCAGATTTATAAGCTGCTTCACAGCCAGAAGCTTACAATAGTATAGCTCTGTCGTAGGTCATAGACTCATAGAATTGTAGGGGTGGGTAGCTGTATAATAAGATAAAATATAAAGATGCAGATTCAAAAAAAAATTATTTAAAAAAACCCCAACCATTTCTACAGTTGTAGAAAATGAATAGGTCACATGTCAGGAAAAGCTGTTTTGAACAAATACATCTTCAGCTGCTACCTATCTGTCTATCTGTCTAGCTATCATCTATCTATCTATCATCTATCTATCTATCTATCTATCTATCTATCTATCTATCTATCATCTACAGTATCTATCTATCTATCATCTATCTATCTATCTATCATCTATCATCATCTATCTATCTATCATCTATCTATCTAATCTATCATCTATATCTCTTCCTAGGATGGATGAATGGATGGATGGATGGATAGATGACAGATGATAGATAGATAGATAGATAGATAGATGATAGATAGATAGATACCGGTAGATAGATATGGGGGATAATATCTAGCTAGCTAGCTAGCTGTCTTAAAAGCTCATATTTACAGGACCGCTTCTCCTAGTATGCCCTGCAGGGGACCTATGAATAATCATAGTTTAGATGTCCCGGGCATCTAAACATCTAATCAAGGTCCATGAATAATCATAGTTTAGATGTCCCGGGCCCTAAGGAAGTCAGATTATCCTCCACCAGGGCGAGGGCCTTCTCATTGATGGCTCCAACCTAGTGGAATGCTCTGTCCCATGAGACCAGGGCCCTGCAGGATTTAACTTCCTTCCACAGGGCCTGTAAGACAGAGCTATTCCACCTGGCTTTCAATTTGAACTTAACCTGATCTTTTATTCCTCTTCCTCCCCTCCCCCTCCCCTTCCCCTTTTTATGAAGATTACCCGCTCTGGGATCCCACAGCTAATTCTCCCCTGGTCTCCTCGCTGGCCCAAATAGGCTAATAGCTAGCCCTGGTGATCATCTAACGTTTATTGGATGGATTTTCCTCCTAAATTGATTTTAGAATTCTGAATTTATTGTTATTCACGTTTTATACTATATTTTATGCTTTTTTTGCATCAATTAAGTGTTTTAAATTTGTTGTTTAGCCACCCTGAGCCCAATTTCCTGAACCGGGAAAGATGGGATATAAATAAAAATTTCTTTCTTTCTTTCTTTCATTATTATTATTATTATTATTATTATTATTATTATTATTATTATATCTAGTACAACCTAAGCACACTTTTGGGGCATACAACACTCTCTACCATGTCACATCTGATGAGCACAGTTGCTAGGCAGAGATATATGGGGTGAAGCAGTCCTGGAGGTAACCAGGTCTCAAATTCTTTAGCAGCAAATGGCAGGCAGTGCAGCTGGCCTCCTTGGCCTCCTTTGGGAAGAAAGGAAATGTCACTGACTGGTTGGATGCAGAAAAATTGTGGGGGATACCAGCTGGGTAACTGCCAAGGGAAGAAGGCTCAGAGCCCGGGATCTGGTGGTGGGATGGCAATAAGTGGTCAGAGGGAGAAGAGCGAGGAGGCTGGGAAGAGGCAGTATCAGAAACTGAAGAAGTTACAGGGCTAAGTGAGCTGGGAAAGCCTGAGGCAGAGAGAAGACCAGATTCAGAAGTTGAGACAGGGGAGGAGGGAGGCAAGAGGTAGAGATGAAGCAGGCTGGTGAAGAATCACGGGTGTCTCCCTTGGTCTTCCAGAAACAGAAGAGGCATGAAAAGGGTGAAGCACAGGTTGGCAAGCACAGTCTCCGATTCTCTGAAAAAAGTCCTGGGGAGGAGGGAACTTAGATAGCTCTGGGGAGGCAGGGACTTTCAATCTCAGCAACTGATCCATGGGGCAAGACCTACTGGGGATGAGCTGCTGTGCTCATTAGGCCTGACACTCCACCAAGTCTGTGGAGATCGTGTTCTTGCTAATAAAGAGTTAACTCCATCTTTGAACTGTGTGTTTACTGATTCGCATGTTCCTGTGGCAAGCAAAGTATTGGAAAAAATAAGGAGGAGGAGGAGAACCACACAGAGCAGTAATCCAGTCTTGAGGCACCAATGTTATATCTCAGACTTGTGCCAGAGTCTCCACACATGCACAGCTAGGATAGCTGACAAGAGACACTGGGAGCTTCTAGACCCACCAACAGATTCTAGTAAACAGAGGATCCACTTCAGTAGGAATTCTTCCAAAGCAGGGCCCCCGATCTGTTGTCAAAACCTGGTAAAACTGAATTTTGTTAGGAACCTGATGAATGTTAAGAGTTTTATTTGGGGCTGTTAATAAAATTGTAAAAAGTAATTGTGGCTTTTATCTCCAAACAAGTACCTGCCTATGTAGGCTATTTATTCCCTTTATCTTTAGGTGAGCGGCGCTTTTGTTACAGGACCTTTCAAGGCTTTTATAATTCTCTTAACATTACTCTTGCCCCCTTTTTAACTTCTCAAGAGTCCTTATGTCATCAAATTACCCTGTTTGTCTTGTCATTAGTTTGAGCTGACAGTTGAGATTGATTAATAAATTCTCAAATTAAGCAGGAAGGCTTTTAAAAGGTCTGGGGGGAAAATTTAACCTTTTTGTAACCACATAATATCTTGTGGGGCCTGGAGCTGTCTGGGGTATGATCCTAATTGATAATCTATAAAGTTAATAGTTCCCTCTTGGTGGTTTATCTACATCAACTTGAGTGCATGAGGGCTAACACAATAATTGATGTTCTGTTGGCTTTCTATGCTAAAACCAATTTATCCCCTCCACAGCAAAGTCTCCTCTGTTGAAGAATAGCTGTTCTTCTGCGCTATTATGACAAAATAGAATATTTCATATCCTGTGTTCTTTTTTAAGTGTTAGATAAAGTTGTTTACCTGCACAAAATTCAGCAAAGAGTGACATGCAGTGTGGTTCTGTATAAAATCCAAGCCATAAAGCAAATTCTGGTGCCATAGGGCTTAAGTGCACTACTGACAAAGATACTCTGAGTCAGAATGGCAGCCCCACAAGAGCCTTGTGTCACTCTGCTGCCCCCAAACACTCCTGCAGACTTTTTTGTGGGGGTGGTGTTGGAGTGAAACCAAGATGACTATAAGAAAAATCCTAGTACAGATTGAGGCAGGAAGGGTGGCGGTTAAAGGGGGAGGATAGTTCGTTTTGACCTTCCTCAAATCCACTCTTCCCCAACACCAGTTTTCATCATTTCAGCTGTACAATTAAGGGTGGGAGACTCATTTCTGGCATTGGCATCATGGCATCATGGCAACTTCCTAAGATGGTGCTGGAACGAGGTAGGGGAGAGCAGCAGCAAGACTGGGACTGCAAGGGCGCACTGGTGGGAGCACCAGATCGACTCCACAGGTGTGACCTCTTAGCCCTGCCCTTGCTGCCACCTAACCTTGTCCCCACACTGCCCAGTACTGTATTTGTAAGCACCAGTGACACTACTATTAAGAAGATAGTGACACAGCACCAACCCACGACACTGGCCACTCCTAACTTGCACGCATGATCTGGGCCCCTCTGTGAGTCTGTGAAGGAGAAGGACGAGAACATCTGCCCTCCATGCAAAAGGTGCCAGGTTCAAGCTCCACATAGGTCTGGAAGAGAACCCTGTAGAGCTGCTTCCAGTCAGTGTTTTGAGCTAAATGGACCAATGTTCCAGCGCTATATAAGGCAGCTTCTATGTTCCAATGAATTAACCAGAAAGCAAAAAAGAAAAGTGTGTGTGTTTGTAATACTCTGCAGGAGTATGTTTGAGCTCATTAAGGCCAGAAGTGTGTATTCCAGTATTCCCCAGTGCCATCTAGTCTCCGCTGTTTAACACCTAAGCCTACTTAGTTGCATATCAAATATCAAAGAAACTACCTTCTATTATCAACTGGGCTTATATTACTTTGAGCCTTCCTACTTGTTTAATTAAGGATTCTGTTCTTAATACGTTTAAGAAAGAGATTTACTTGGTCTGCAAAAAAAATGCTTCCGTCCTCTTGTCAACTGAAAACGATGAACAATGTGTACTAGGAAAGCATTTATTTGCCCTCCACCACCAAATCAAAGGCATAAAAATAAGGGGCAATGGATTCACAATTGGCTGTGTTTAGAGCTTTCTGACCTGTTTGATATTCGACCATCCAACCATCTTAGGGACTCCAACCTAAATTTGTGTAGGGTTTACTCCTTAGCCTGAACATAACATGCAAGGATCCACAGTATTCATGTTAGATTCTCATAGAAATGCCAGTTCATGCTAGTCAACTCTTAGCTTAGTTTATTAAAGACAGGTCAATATTTTCAAGAGTACTTTCAAGACCTAAGTTTTGCTGCTCTTAGAAAAGCTTTTACTGCCCTTCCTTTCCAAACAATGCCTTCAACTTCTTTGGAGGATAACTGTAAAGGGGTTCTCTATGTACAGGAGACAACATGTGCTTGTGGTACTGGGGAGGCAGAAGATGTAGCGCATTACTTTTTGCATTGTTCCTTGTTCCAGAGCTCGGTTGTTCATTGTTCATTGCTTGTTCATTGTTCCAGAGCACGGTTTTTGGAAAACCTTTCGAAAACAAGAGCTGGTTGGACCCTGACTGATCTGTTGGCAGATCACAATAAAACCATTACAAACAATGTGGCTACCTTTGCAGTAGCAAAGTCTTCTGTCTTGAGTTGCAAAGAGGACCATCCACAATAGTATCTTGAGGTTGTTGGTAATCTCTGTTTGTATTGGTAATTATTAGTGTCAGTCACATATTATTAGTGTTACAGTTATTGCTATGTTTTGTCCTTGTTTCTCTAGTGTTTGTCCTAGCAGGAATTTGCTGTGGGTTAAACCACAGAGCCTAGGACTTGCCGATCAGAAGGTCGCGGTTCGAATCCCCATGACGGGGTGAGCTCCCGTTGCACAGTCCCTGCTGCTGCCAACCTAGCAGTTCAAAAGCATGTCAAAGTGCAAGTAGATAAATAGGTACCGCTCCGGTGGGAAGGTAAACAGCGTTTCCATGCACTGAAGCAGCTTAGTCATGCTGGCCACATGACCCAGAAGCTGTACGCCGGCTCCCTCGGCCAATAAAGTGAGATGAGCGCCGCAACCCCAGAGTCGGCCACGACTGGACCTAATGGTCAGGGGTTCCTTTACCTTTACCAACCTGTGATGGTAGGCACTTGTACTATTCCAGTGTTTTGTAATGACCATTGAATCACACAAAAATAAAATGAATAAAATCAGAATTATTTATTGTGATATGCCAATCAGTATTATAAATGTTAGTAAAAGAAATGCATTGATCATACTGTACAAAAGTCTTCTGCAAAGTTATGGGAGGAAAGTTTGGTGCTGAACAATGAAATATAAGCCACCACAACAGACTGAGACCTAATTACGTAATAACTGATACACAAATATACTTCTAAATCTTTCCATATTTTATAAGCTTGGTTTATAACATTGGTTTAAAAGGCACAGAAGTGTTTAGGTTAAAAGCACTTTGACTTCGAAATAACATGTTCCTTATTTAGCATTTGGTGAACACTGTAGTGTGGAATAGCAAATTACTTTGAAATGGCTGCAGCTAGTGAATTGCTACCTCTGAGTTATGTGATTTATTTTTAAGACGAAGGTCTATTATTATCATAGCACCGTTCACACTTTTGTAGTTAAGGCTGTGTTAGTATTCTCATTACATAACTTGTTTATTTATAAGGCTGAATTATTTTATGGGGGCAGAAGGGGGTATGGAAGGATTTAAACACTGAATATTTTTGTATTTAAAGTATGCAACAGAGAGGAAGCCACTGCTTTCCTGTTACTGTGCAATGATGACATTCTGAGGCTACAATTCCTTTCTACTTAGGATCCGCTTCTAAACTGCTGGTTTTTAACACAGCACAGGGCAGCCCAGCAAACCTGTCCAAGACATCATTTGGTAAAGGAGTCCCCTTTGGTAGTATACCTAACAAGATTGAGGCAGAGTAGAATTCAAAGGGAAGATGTTATAAGGAGCAGGAAATCAGGACAATTTGGTGAAGCATTTCTGTAGCACTGAAACATACATATACATACATAGAATTGTAGAGCTGAAGGAACCCTGAAGATTCATCTAGTTCAACAACTAGCAATGCAGGAGCACACAGCTGTCCCATGCAGGGATCGAACTTGCGATCTTGCTGTTATCAGCACCATGCTCCAACCAAATGAGCCATTCATGAATGTGTTTTCGATCATTCATTTTTGCTCCTCGTCTGACCCACCACTGGCATGTGGCCCCAAAAGCTTACCCAGAAGGTCTGGAAAGTGGTTCCTCATCCCGGCCTGAAACAATCCACTTCTTTCTCAAGCTATTCCTAAATTCTGTGCATCAATAAGATATGGACACTCAACACAGATAGATGGAACCCTATGCATAATCTGAAAGAACAAACTGATCCACAGAATAATTAACCTAAAGGACAGAATACTTCCCTTGAAGAGTCAAGATTTATGGGTGTTGTGCTGTAGGCAATAAATCTATGCATGCTACCAGATCTCATTTCAAGTTCTTTATTATCTGTGAATTTCCACAGCATTTATATCCTCTGCAAGCTCATTATTCAGTTATGACAGCATATAGTTTCACAAATCCTTATTATTAGGCCAGAAGGGACCACGATCGTGTCTGATCCTAAGCTTTTGTGTGTGACATTCTCAATTTTCAGGGAGCATGTAGGACCAAGCAGGGGGCACACAATGAATGCATTAAGAGCAGGCCTTTAGCAACATGTGGAATGGCTCCTTTAGTAATTATAGCTGCCTTCTGTTCTCATTTCTGCCTGATTCTTCACCTTCTCAAGCAACAGAGAATGCAGAAAGCCTCCGGCAATTACTATTCTCATGTAAATGCACAACACGAGGTAGAGCAATAAATGTGTGTGGCTTAAAAATAGCAATTGCTAGAAATCAGAGCCGTAGCATTTCTTATTTGGTCACTAAACTCAGTCATCGCCATATGTAAGAAGGTAGAACCCTTACATTTTCTCCTACAGATTAGCTAAAATTACAATAATTCTTATACAGTGTGGAAATTCAGAACCCTAAGAAATACCTTGCAAGATTAGTCTGGTTATCAGCTCTTCTAGTTGCTAGTGGTTTACAAATCAAAATCATTCCTCCTGGCCCAGTTGTGTGAGTCAGGGATAGGGAACCTATGGCCTTCTAGAGGTTGTTGGACAACAACTCTCATCAGCATGGTGGCCACCTTCGGTGGAGATGAAGGGAGTTGCAGTCTGACAGCATCTGGAAGGCCACACCTTTCCCATCTGTGATACAAGACCAGCTGCCCCATAAACAGATGAAGACAAGCAAAAAACAACAACCCAGTATCCTTTGTCCCTGGATTAGCTCTGACTGAGTTGTTTCCCTTCTAGAGCTCCCCTCCTCCCCTGCATTCAGAAGAGGAAACAAATATTCACGGTTGGTAGGAAGGCATTTGCTGCTGTCTTTTGTCTGTGTTTATCTTTCTTTTGGAGTTCATTATTTTAGAGTTCTGTATTTCACCCTACTCTCTTCTTTCTCCTTCCCTCCAGTGTTTTCTCCCCCTTGGACCAATTTCTTTCATATATATTTTTTAATTAAATGCACACATTTTTGCGGAACATTTTATGAACGTTGTGAGATGCTTTGGGGACTGCTGTAAAAAAGCAGGATACAAATCAAATCTAAATTGATAACTAATACACACCCTGGGACTGTGTTGCTCCATCTGCCTGTCTGGCCCTGATATGAAAGAGGTACCTGATGGTAACAATTTTTCAGGGACCCTTCAGTGTCACTAGAGATGAATGGATCCGTGCATTTCTGTCTGTGTCAGTCTTTTAGATATATAATTTAAGTTTTCATATAAAACAACAACAAAAATAAACAAGCTCGTCACTTTAATAATGCAATAATGGAAACCACTATTGTTGGCATCCATCTGCTTTGGGAGACAATGGAGGGGTGTGCCTTTCGGGGGGTGAGGTCAAACTGTTGGAAGGTTGCAGCTCCTGCTGTGGCTGTAGGGACCGATGCAGGAGAGATATGTTTTGTTGCAGCTGGGGCAGATGAAGGTGTCCGGTTGTGCTGTTGCAGATGCACCATGGCGTTTCTTCTCTTTGTGCTCTTCCCAGTGGCCATTCCTCCTCTGGTCACTGCTATGGATGCACAACTTGATTGCCTGTCTCCAGGAACTGCGGTCATCTGCAAGGGATTCCTATCCCTTATTGATGGATGTCCCTTAAATGTCCCTTAAATGATGTCCCTTAAATTTCAAAGGAAGCAGCTCCTCTCCCTCCCTCCCTGCCGGCCAGGGAGGAGGGAGGCTCCAACTGTGTTGCTTGGCTGTGTTGCTCACCCAATAAGAAGTCTAAGAACAAAAGGGGGTGGAGCTTGCATGCCTTGTGTGTGGCTAGCTAATGCAAGCTGAGGGGTTTTTTGAATGCTGGACGCCATTTTGTTGCATGTGCTGCTGCAAACTTTGCAGTGCAAAGCCAGGCCGGGGAGCCATCTTAAGTTGAGGCTGCATAGGCCTTGTGGTGCATGTGATTCAGATTCTATTCAGTTGAACCTCTGGTTACAAAGTTGGTTGGACAGTGTTCTTGAAGCTACCAGCATGAGTTTGACCAGACTGCAGGAGGACAGGAAGACTGTCTGGAACAGGTGAGGCTGCAGGTCCCTTATTTTGGCTGCTGGTCCCTTATTTTCAAGGCTGCTGGCCCCTTATTTTCAAATCTGTAAGTTGACAGCTATGATACAGTGGCACCTTAGGTTAAGAACTTAATTCGTTCTGGAGGTCCGTTCTTAACCTGAAACTGTTCTTAACCTAAGGTACCACTTTAGCTAATGCGGCCTCCTTCTGCCGCCGCGCAATTTCTGTTCTCATCCTGAAGCAAAGTTCTTAACCCAAGGTACTATTTCTGGGTTAGCGGAGTCTGTAACCTGAAGCGTCTGTAACCCGAGGTACCACTGCACTTGTGTCAGCTTTTCCTCATGAGATAATTGCCAGAGTCAATGGTATGGTACAGGTTCTTTAAGTACAAGTGATCACACCCTTTCCAATTTCTGTCTTTTTCCAGTCACATTGCTGCCAGACACTTAATTACTAAGGCTTTACAATATCTAGGAACTTTCTTAAAAGATATATAGAGGGCCAAGATTGTCTCTAGGTTGATCATCTGATTTATAATTAGCCCATTTGTAGCAAAAACTTAAGACTCAGAAACCCTTCACATTTCCACAGTTCCGCCATCAAGACATAAAGGAGCCACAGACTCAGCATCACCTCCAGCAAAGAGGAGGTGTTATGTCTTTTAGCGCTGCTGAGTTTAACTTGGGTTAAGCGCGAGCAGTGGATCAATTAATGCATCCTGTTTCTTATGGTTGCTGATGTAGCCTCAAGCTGAATGCCTTCCAGATGGGTACACACAGGTCCTGTTTCCAGACTGCCCAGGTTGGTTCCCCACTGCCAGACTAAAGATCTTTGGGATTACTATCAGCTGAGGTTGCCTCCAACTCTCTGAGATCACAACCTCTCCCATAACCATGTTAAAAAACACTTGCAAATGGGAAGCCAGAATATTCCTGAAGGATTTATAAAACTCTGCTCCAAAGCCATCAGGTTTCCTATTTTAAGGTGTTTAGTAGCTACATCCAGTTCCTCTGGGAGAGCCGGGATATTGAAATAATCCCTATGAACTGAACTTTATGGAGTGATACATAAATCAGGCAAAAAGTTATCAATTTCAGACCAGTATGGTGAGTCAGAGGGCAGCAAAATATTTCACAAAGGCAGTGCTAATCTCTTCTGTTGTACAAAAGACCTTGCCATTTCCATTAGATGGGATTACATTTCTATGGTGGCTTTAAAAAAAATAATGGTGTTTGTTAAGAACTTAGAATTTCTGTTTCCAAATCTCATTGTTTCATGTAAACCGGAGAAGTGTGACTTTGGTCATTTTCGAACACCTGAAGCTCAGCCCTATTTTTGCCAAACGGTTTGCAATAAAGTTTCTGGCTGCCAGTGCATTTATGTTGATCCTCCAGATCAGTTATTTCCCCAAGGAGGCAATTCCTAGCAGTTTCCCTCCATTCCTGAAGGGTTGAGGCTTTTTTCATGCAAAGCCCTCTCATAGCTGATTTCATGGCCTCCCACACCGTTGCCTGGGAGACATTTGGAGTACAGTTAAATTTAATATATTCAGTAAATTAAGTTTTAAGCTTCTCCACAATGTCCCATCCGTGCAAAATACTAGAATTACTAGGTACCGGGTGGTGGTATGGGATTTACCTGGATAAAGATTAAGCAAAAGAGAACGGAGCGTGATCTGAGGCCGTAATCTGACCTAGGCTAGCATCTGACAAGTGACACAATAGCCTTATAAACAAGAAACATATAAATGAATAAATAGGACTTACGGATGCCAGCATTAAAAGGGCAATTATGACCTATTTCCTCCCAAATATAAAACAGGTTGAGCCTATTACCATAGATAATTCCATACCACTAGAAAGAGTGGACCAAGGGACCTGCTCCTACTACTGCTCCCTACTCCCACATCCCTCTCCATCTGGGCAGCAAAGAGGCATTATCAACGTACAAGGATACATTTCAGTCAGGTGAAACCCTGAAGGACAGGGCACAGCAGGGCCAGTAGTTGGTGACTGGGCCAGTCCCAAGGGCCAGGTTGGGGAGCCACATTCATCCACCAGCCCCAGGTACTTCACCCCTGAGCTAGCCCAGTCTACTCTGTCTGCCAACCACTCTCCTGGGTCTCAGACAGACGTCTTTCACCTAATCCTTTAACTGGAAGCTCGGATCCTCTGCCTGAAAAGCATGTGCTCAACTTCTGACCCCTGTCACCTGAGCTACTTTGCAGTACTCAGTTCTGGACTAATATGCACTGATTCGCAAGCTGATATTGCTTTCTCCAGTCACTGAGTAACATACAGCCAGTCATAAGAACATCTGATGAGCCTGGTAGATCAGGCCAGTGGCCCATGTAGTCCAGAACCCTATTCTCACACCAGTGGTGTGCGGTGAAATTTTTCGTAGGGGACGAGTTAGGGCCAGAGGTGCCAGCTTGCGGGGGTGGTTGGGGGGCCCAATGTTGCATGTGTGACATCCCCACATCTTGATGTTGCAGACATGAACATCACAGCTCCCTCCCTAAGACAGGCAGAAGCTTCCCAGAAGCTTTGGGAAGGAGGCACCAAGCTTTGATACTTTAATGCTCTAACTTACCAGGAACATTTAGTGGACTATCCTAGTCCCCCTAGTCCACTGACCACATGCTGCTGACCACAACCAGATGCCTGTGGGAAGCCTGCAAGCTTCATGCATTGAAGTTTAAGGAGCAGCACTTCCAGTTTGGATGGTGCATGCCTTCCAGGAAAAACCTGAGCCTTGTTATCTCTCATTTTACAGACATTATCTACTGCCCGTTGATAAATGCATGCTCTTTCTTGTTGACCTTGCTCCCCTGCCCCCCAGTTTGGGTTGTTGATCCTTGCACAATTGTTTTGCAATCATTATGAAACTCAGCACCTTGCTTTGGAGTCTGTGCTAAGAGTCCTTATTAGGCAGAAATGTCTGTTAACAAGTGTCAGCTACTTATCAGTGAAGCTGACATTGCACTGTGGCTCAGCTTTGGATCCAAGGCTTCAGGGAGAGAACTCCTTGAGCCTTCATTAGAATTCCCCAGTGAATAGTCATTTGCTTGATTTGAGCACAATTCCCACAATTTAGACCTAAATGAACTGATGGAGGGGGCAGGGATGTTGTGGTCCTGAGCAGTACCTCAGCACCGCTCTCCATCCAAGAGGAAAAGAATCTGATTAGAGTGCACTTTAAATAGTCCATTCCACATCATCTAATGCATGATTATTACTTGAGACAGCATTTGCAAAATGTCAGCGACTTGGCCAGAGACATAAACAATGTTTCCCAAAGAATCAGCACAGTGCTTTAAATGATGCTTCTCTCCTGGCCCCCAAATCTTACCCATTAGGCACCTCCATTTATTAAAGCTATCACACTAGGTCAAAGGCAAGCATCTCTGAGGTCTTTTATAAGCTGCACTGAGGGGAGAGTTTTATTCATCTATGTCTTTATTGTATTTGAAACATTTTAAGGTATCTGCTCATGTATCATTTCACAGCAGTGTACAGAATTTAAACATCAGCCAAAATGAGCAAATGGGTTCCGGACAATATCAAAACAATAAAACAGCAGTTACAGTGGTACCTCGGGTTACATACGCTTCAGGTTACATACGTTTCAGGTTACAGACTCCACTAACCCAGAAATAGTACCTTGGGTTAAGAACTCTGCCTCAGGATGAGAACAGAAATTGCGTGTTGGCTGCGCGGCAGCAGCAGGAGGCCCCATTAGCTAAAGTGGTGCTTCAGGTTAAGAACAGTTTCAGGTTAAGAACAGACCTCCAAAATGAATTAAGTACATAACCAGAGGTACCACTGTATTAATAACAAGTTAAATATATTAAAAAGACAGCAATCTGCAATCAAACACTATCTGAGAAGAAGGCTTTTGTCCATCGTTGGGAGGACAGCACGAAACAGGCTGTAAATCAAGCCCACACCCTTTATTTAAAGCACTCTTATATATCACAGGCTTAATATTGATTTGGTTTACTGTCCATGTAAGGGACAGCATCAACCACAGAGCTATGGTTATGAAGACATCAGTTGACTTTGTCCTCAGAGAACTAATGTGGCTGACAGAGTGCAAGACTTAGGACCAAACAAGATGATTCATTAAATTTGCATGCAAGGCCATATTATTACAATAGGTCCTTGGTTTGGATTAGGGCTGTAATAGCAGTAGCAGTTGTGGCTGTTATTGTTATCAAGAGAGAGCAAAGACTGCCAGACAAGGAGGCAGGGGGCCTTCTTCCAGCTGTGTGTTGGTGAACAGAGACCAAAGGGGTTTAGGATTTCAGGGTGGGTAGCATAACCAAACAGGAAAAAAATATCTGCTTTGCAAGTAGAGATAGTGGGGTGCACAACCATAATGTGAGAGGGCCTCAATATTCAGAGGGCCCTGCACACAATGTCAGGATATCATGCGAAATTTTAATGTGCAGTGTCAGGACCTTGCGTTGTGCCCCCTCAATCATCTGGAGAAGCTGATGCCTCAGGAACTGATGGTGGCAGGCTGTGAAGAAGGAGACGCAGAGCATGGCTTTTTGCCGTTCTTTGAATGCAGTGCTGCACTTCTGGAGGAGACCAGACCCTTCTTGGAGTGTAAATGCTCTGCAATCCCTTCACCTAGGTTCAAGTTGTAAATATGTGTAAATAAGCTATATATCATGAGGACACCATAGTCTGTGCTGCAACTCACTGTCCCAAAAGGTAACACAGGCTCTGGTAAGCACGCCTGATACCCCTGGAATTTTGCACCGACCGCTCAGAGATTGGGGTGGCATGTAGTACTATATATACAGTGCTACCTTGGAAGTCAAACGGAATCCATTCCGGAAGTCCATTCGACTTCCAAAACGTTCAGAAGCCAAGCTGTGGCTTCTAATTGGCTGCAGGAAGCTCCTGCAGCCAATCGGAAGCTGTGGAAGCCCTGTTGGACATTTGGCTTCCAAAGAACGATTGCAAATCGGAACACTCACTTCCGGGTTTGCAGCGTTTGGGAGCCAAGGCGTTCGGCTTCCAAGGTATGACTGTATATGTATCTCATTCCAAGCTCCAAGCACAACATTCTTCTCTTTTATTTTGGCAAAGCATCTAAATAATGAAAAGCTATTGTAATCAGAGCCCAGCCAGTTTTTAAAAACTGTAGTATGCTCTGATGGGTAAAGCATTTCTGCTCTTTGGCTGCTGCAAGAGACATTTATTAATGGATGGGTTGATGATACTGATTATGTGCCTGAGATCATTTCAAAAGAGCCAGAGAATACAACTGCGGATGAACAATGTCTGTTCTTGTGAAGGTTCCTTAGCAATAAATTAGATTTTCGATGCAAAATATATTTGATGTTCAGGAACAAAAGCAATCAGGCCTTTGAGAGCATGCCTCTGGTAGGAGGTATTAGGAAAATGAAAGGAGACAGACTGAATGCTTTCAATATTACACCATGCAAAAATATCAGAATTTCTTTTCAGGTCTCCCCACAATTCACCTGAGGAACAGCAATATGCTGTTAGTAGTAAGGGCAGCTCTAAAAAGGAAGAAAAATACTATAATGAGAGGTGACAATGTTGAAGCAATCTGTATTAGTATTTAAATGTGCACACTGTATTAAAGCATTTGGGAAAATTCAGCTGTCTGATTCCTAGAGACAAACGTCATAGCAACAATTTATGATAAAGCATACAGAATTTGTATATAAAGGTAAGTTTCCAAATAAATCTATTCTTGCAGACTTATCCTTTCCAAAAAAAACCCTTCTTTGTCCTGCATTTTTAAAAAAGCACTGGCTCCCTGGGGATATGCAAATGATCTGGTAGCACTTGAGAGCTTTTTAGTAATTACGACACCATCTGAGTTCTCAGCATTACAATACGATCAAAATGTAGCCTGTGCATCAGCATTCCATATGTCAGCCTACAAAATAAGATACTTAGATAGTCAGTTGTAAAATGACACCGTTTAAATACATGCAAGTACAGCTGAATCTCAGCTACTATCCATCCTCCAACACCAGTTCGGTGAGTGAGAGATCAGAGCAAAGTCTGTTAAAGACCACATAACACCGGTCTTGAAAGACCTACACTGGCTCCCAGTACGTTTCCAAGCACAATTCAAAGTGTTGGTGCTGACCTTTAAAGCCCTAAACAGCCTCGGTCCAGTATACCTGAAGGAGTATCTCCACCCCCATCGTTCTGCCCGGACACAGAGGTCCAGTGCTGAGGGCCTTCTGGCAGTTCCCTCCCTGCGAGAAGCCAAGTTACAGGGAACCAGGCAGAGAGCCCTGTGGAACGCCCTCCCACCAGATGTCAAAGAGAAAAACAACTACCAGACTTTTAGAAGACATCTGAAGGCAGCCCTGTTTAGAGAAGCTTTTAATGTTTAATAGACTATTGTATTTTAATATTCTGTTGAAAGCTGCCCAGAGTGGCTGGGGAAACCCAGCCAGATGGGCGGGGTATAAATAAACTACTACTACTACTACTATTACTATTATTATTATTATTATTATTATTATTATTATTATTATTATTAAATGCTAGGACCTCTTTCTGAGATATTCAGTCTCATTTAGGTTCTTGAACCTAAATATATAGTATAGACAAAGTATTATCATTGTAGCAATTATTAAGCGAGAATATGCTTAAAGTCTTGGATCATCTCATCAAAATCGACCCATTACTTTATTTTCACATTCTAAAAATTGAGTATTAATTAGAGGCTTCATCAGTTTTTTTAATTGCTTGGCATGGAATTCAAAACTCAGCTACTCTTAATGCTTGCTTCAAAAATAAAGAAAATAACACTACAGCTCCACCCTCTCACCCATTAATCGATCTGGCTTCTGCTCTGGTGGTGGCTGCTGAAGAGCTTTCAACAGCAAGAAGCTGGTCAGGTTTGTGTTTGTCTGTTTCCTTCCTTCCCCCACTTGGAACACTGTTAAAGCAGGGATTCATGAGCCCAAAAGTCAGGAAGCCATTTCCCCAGGCACCCATGTCACTGCTGTAACCGTGAGGTAGGGAGAAGGATAGATCTGTATAAATATGTCAGGCAGTTGGATGGGATTGCTCAGCCTCTCGGAGTTCATTGCCAAACAACAACAACAACAACAACCCACCTTCTATTGATATAACTCCGTCAGTAGAGCATGAGACTCATAATCTCAGGTCGTGGGTTAGTTGGGCAAAAGATTCCTGTCCAATGGTCCCTTCCAGTTCTACAGTTCTATAGATTTCTCTGCCTTTTCCTAATGCTGTTTATTCCTGCATGTTTGTCTCTTGCATCTTTTCCTTCTGCATGGAAAATATATTCTTCTTATAGGGTGCCCTGGAGAGGAACACTTTGCTCCTTGGGCTAGACCAATATGGTGCCCTTCCGATTGCTGGACTCCCAACTCCCATCAGCCCCAGGCAGCATGGCCAGTGACTAAAGTGGAGGGCCAAGAACACCTTGAGGACACTCTGTTAGCTACCAAGGGCTAGTCTCTGGTGTGAGATAGGGCAGTATCAGCACTTAAATTAATTGCCGCAAAACAGTTCCTATTGGTACCAGTGGGATTGCTTTGGAATTAGTCATTTTGAAGATTGCATCTTTCAGCTTCTTAGTCCTTTCAGATGCTGTCCCACTCAGTTTTATGGGGCTCTCCAGAGACATCCCTGCAACAATTTTTGTTCAACCCATCAAAGTAAATATTACAGCTTCCTAAAGCAGGCGGTATTACTTAAGTAGCAAACCATATGGAGTAGGGGGGCATTGTTTTAACTGTACTTTTGGAATTAGAAGATTGATATGGATTGTTTACAACATGACATCAGCAATTAATGATCCGCCATGGGGGAATACTCCCATTAAAATACGTGTTTCAAATCTGTAGTTAATGAGTTCAGCAATTCACTGCACCAATTAATTGTGTTTCTGCCTTCCGGGCAGACTTTGCATAATGAGAAAGAAGTGGAAGAGTGGAGGGGTTTTTACATCTCTGACCTGAAAGAAGCTTACAGTAGAACCCTATACATTGCTACTCAGAAGTAAACCACATGAAGTTCAATGGGACGTACTCCTCATTAAATAGGTACAAGATTGTAGCCTTCTTATAGGTCACCCATTATGGCTCTCCAGTTTACTCTCTTCAATGGGATCTCCCTAGATTAGCAATGGGGAATCTGTGGCCCTCTGGATGCTATTGGCCTATATCATCCGCCATGACTGGCCATGGTAGCAGCAGACAATGGGAGTTGGGCATCTAACAATATCACATGAGAATCACCCCTTCCCATTTCTTCCCATGAAACTGAATGCTGGAAGATTCAGGGCAAGTAGCTCTTCACACCACACACAGTTAAACTCTGGAATTTGTTCCCGTAAGAGGTAATCATGATCACAAACTTGGATTATTTTAAAAGACGATTGGACAAATTCATGGAGGGTAAGGCTATCAGTATAGGGACACAGGTGGCGCTGTGGTCTAAACCACTGAGCCACTTGGGCTTGCTGATCGGAAGGTCAGCGGTTTGAATCCCCATGACGGGGTGAGCTCCCGTTGCTCAGTCCCAGCTCCTGCCAACCTAGCAGTTTGAAAGCACGTCAAAGTGCAAGTAGATAAATAGGTACCGCTCCGGCGGGAAGGTAAACAGTGTTTCTTTGCCAGAAACGGCTTAGTCATGCTGGCCACATGACCCGGAAAAACTGTCTGCGGACAAACATTGGCTCCCTTGGCCAGTAAAGTGAGATGAGCGCCGCAACCCCAGAGTCGTTCGCGACTGGACATAACTGTCAGGGGTCCTTTACCTTTACCTTTTTTAAGGCTATCAGTGGCTGCTAGCCATTATGGCTATTTTTTACCTCGACTGCCAGAGGCAATATGCCTTTGAATATCTGCTAGAGCAGGAAACTGGGGAAATGTGGATTTGGAGCATATTAAAATCTGATCCAGAACTGCAGAGAAGTCAGGAAGTTTATTTTATTATGAAGCTCCAGTCTTTTTTGTTTTAAAACTGATGTATGTATTTCTTCAAAGGCCAACTGGGAATGTTAAACACCCAGAGCAAGGATGACCCAGACCCAGCATGTTGCAAGAGCTGAAAACCATAAACAGCCCAAAAGCAGAAGAAAGAACATTCAAATTTATGTCTGCCCCCTGCAAGCAACTGTATAACTCAGCCCCGTTGCATATGTATAGTAACAAATGCAGATCTTAGAAGTGGAAGTATAAGTAGGTCACCTTTATCACTAGCTGCATTTCAGAGCCGAAACCAGCCGTTTGGCTTTTATTTCAGGGATAAAAGTGTTTGATGCTTATGCAATACTCCATCACTTGAAGGCTGGTGGGAAATGGCATTTCGCTCTCTGTGTCCTAAAGCACAATGGTTTGTTTAATCAAAGCTGTTAACGTCATCGCAACGGGAGTGGATATGTGAGGGATTACAGAAATAAAATGAAAGCAGCATTTATGTACGAATAAAGGGCAAACAATTAAGATCATTAAGACGATTTGCAGAACAAAAAGGAAAAACAGGGAAAAAATCCTTAGAAGTAGGTCATGATTTTTGTGAGGCGGATTAGAGATTGAATCAAAGAAACATGGAGTTGCAGAGGTTCTGGAGGAACATTTTGTTCAAACCCCTCCTTCCCCCCCCCCACATACACACACCTACAAATAAAAATCCCTGCACTTAACACGATACTGCAGCATGCTTGCTCACCCGCTTCTAAGACTCTATTCACATGCACAGCCATGGAACTGTCCCACATGACCACGTAAATAATAATGATGATGATGATGATATGGAGGCCACACCCATGTGGGAGGAGCCTATCACCTAGTCATTCAACAAAATTTATATGCCACTTGCTTATAAGAAAACCTCTAAGCGGTTTACAAATGTTGTGACGTGGGGTTTGTGATTTCAGCTCTCTTGACATAATATGCCGGAGACAGTTCTGTAGTAACACTTCTTTATTAAAGCAAACAAGACTGAGAACTGAGGAGGGGAGAGCTACATTTATAGGGACAGGGAACTAGCTAGAAAGGATACATTTTGGAGGGAACAATATCAGGCAATCACAGTCCTGCCTTTTGGAGGAAACCAATAAGACAGAGGATCCAAATACAGCAGCTTAAATGAACCAATAGTAGCTGTACCCTCTGGAACCAAAAAGCAGTTACTTTACCATAATGCAAATACAGACAATAATAATACAGATATAAAATCCTTTGACTCAATACACAACAACAAAAATATAAAATTCTCTTTTAAAAGCAGTTAAAAATAGGTATTGAAAAATATTCAAAAGATGGGTACAGTAGCTAAGCAGAAATTGAATACATGTAACTTCTACATGTCTGGATAGGCTTGCCTGAGCAAAAAAATGTTTAAACAGGCACTGAAATGTGTACAGCGAAGGCGGCTGCCGGATGTCAATAAGGAGGGGGTTCCAAAGAGTGTAGGTGCTGCCACACTAAAATATCTATTTCTTACCACTGATCTTCTCTCCCAGTGTTATTCTCTGGTGTCCGTGAGAGTCCATCTCTATCTAGTACAGAGATCAGGGAGGCTAATGAGTAAACTCACAAGAGTTAGGGGAGTGCCAGAGCTCACAGAAAATGTAGCTATTACATATACTTTGCAAGTTTATTCTACCAAGCAATACATGAATATATGATATCAACCTTGCAAATGCAGGTTGCAACCATATCACTAAAAGCGCTGAAAGTGTAGAGTTCAAGCAAATGAGCTCAGCACTCGCTGCATCTCAAGCTACCTTATTTCATCATTATAATTGTGTTGTGTTATAATGAAGAGTTCTAGAAAGGTTTTGTGCATTTTACAGGTGGGAAACATTTCAGCTGACGGTCCAAGGGACAATCAGTGACTCCACGGCAGTGAACTCAATCCCATGTAAAGCTGGTTACTCAGAGACATGAACCAAAAAAAAGTGAATTTATGGTAGAGAATCCAAATAGAAATGCAGAGGAAAATACTGTTATAGTGGAGAAAGTATGTTTGTGTGCAGTGTGTACTTAGAGGGCAGATTGATGGGTTTCTGATGACCCAAAAAACAGAGTGTGTGCCAATTCATAAGCAAATACAGAATAATTTAATACATGAAAATGATTTGCAAAACTAAGAGTTTTATACAGATAGGAGAAGGAAAGTGGTCAGCTGCTGCAATCCCAGTTTAGACAGGGCAGATGCAGTTAGATACCATACCCTCCAACATTTCTCCAATGAAAATAGGGACGTCAATAATAATAATAATAATAATAATAATAATAATACCCCACCTATCTGACTGGGTTGCCCCAGCCACTCTAGGCAGCTTCCAACATATATAATAAAACATTAAACATTTTAAAACTTCCCTATACAAGGCTGCCTTCAGATGTCTTCTAAAGGTTGTATAATTACTTATCTCCTTGGCCATACCTTCCAACATTTATCCAATGAAAATAGGGACGTCCTAAGGAAAAGCAGGACATTCCGGGGTCAAATCAGAACTGGGGCGGCTTCTGTAAATCCAGGACTGTCCCTGGATACTTCTGTACATCAGAGGCTTTCAACAACCATTCTTGGCCAATGATGTCGCATCAGCACAGCCCACCAGAAGATTCTGCACCGCTGCACATTTCTGCCAGGTGAATTATACTCCCTGGTTTATGTCTGCTTTCTTTCATGCCTCCGGGAGGTGGCGGCAGCCAGAAAGTAGCAGTGGGATTGAGAACAGCAACATGTATTGCAATATGGATGGGCCTTGGCCTCTACTAATTTACAGATCAAAACACAGCTGGGACACTACTCTACAGCATATTTTGCATGGTTATTATTTTAGCCCCCAGGAAGAAAACAGTGTTCTCATGCTTGAAGGCCTCACACAACCATGTCACAGATCCTCCAAGTGTCCCTATTTTCCAGGGACAGTCCCAAATTTACAGAAGCCGTCCCGGTTTCTAATTTGATCCCAGAATGTCCTGCTTTTGCTTTAAAAGGTAAAGGGACCCCTGACAATTAAGTCCAGTCACGAACAACTCTTGCGGCACACATCTTGCTTTAAAGGCTGAGGGAGCCAGCGTTAGTCTGCTTCCGCAGACAGTTTTTCCAGGTCATGTGGCCAGCATGACTAAGCCGCTTCTGGTGAAACCAGAGCAACCCACAGAAACACCGTTTACCGTCCTGCCAGAGCAGTTCCTATTTATCTACATGAACTTTGATGTTCTTTCAAACTGCTAGGTGGGCAGGAGCTGGGACCGAACAACGGGAGCTCATTCTGTTGCAGGGATTCGAACCGCCAACCTTTCAATCGGCAAGCCCAAGTGGCACAGTGGTTTAACCCACAGTGCCAACAGCGTCCCCTGCGGACATCCCTATTTTAATCTGAGAAATGTTGGAGGGTATGGAGTTATTCAACCCCCCAAACCATCTGAAGGCAGTCGTGTATAGGGAAGTTTTTTTAATGTTTTATTTTTTATTATGTTTTCATAAATGCTGGAAGCTGCCCAGGGTGGCTGGAGCAACCCAGTTAGAAGAGTGGGGTATAAATAGTAAAATTATTATTATGGAATAGAACGTCCCTATTTTCATTGGAGAAATGTTGGAGGGTATGATGTCACACAGCACTTAATGACAAGCATTTGAAATTTACTATAATCACATTTCTAACAGGAAAGAAGCAAAATCTAATATGTACTAAGGTTGAGGGACGCAGGTGGCGCTGTGGGTTAAACCACAGAGCCTAGGGCTTGCCGATCAGAAGGTCGGCGGTTTGAATCCCCGTGATGGGGTGAGCTCCCATTGTTCGGTCCCTGCTCCTGCCAACCTAGCAGTTCAAAAGCACATCAAGTGCAAGTAGATAAATAGGTACCACGCTGGCGGGAAGGTAAATGACATTTCCATGCGCTGCTCTGGTTCTCCAGAAGTGGTTTAGTCATGCTGGCCACATGACCCGGAAGCTGTACGCCAGCTCCCTCGGCCAATAAAGCGAGATGAGCGCTGCAACCCCAGAGTCGGTCAAGACTAGACCTAATGGTCAGGGGCCCCTTTACCTTTACCTTACTAAGGTTGACAACGTTACCCCTGGCGTATAATTAGTAAATCCAGGGATGGAACAAATGCTTTCGGGTGCTTTGCTCAACAAGCTGGTGTCAGCGCCAGAAGAATATGGCCAAATTTAAAAAGACAATCAAGAAACAAAGAATGTATACATGTTCCAGTGCAGCATTACTATAAATCAGGAACCTGTTTCAGTTTGAGGACTGTATTCACTCATCCAGGGGCCACAGGCCAGAGGCAAAAGTGAGAAAAGGCCAGAGGTGAAAGTGAATGGAACAATGATGCAACTTTTGCCTTTGTACAGCAGACTGCATTCCAGCAATGCAAGTTGGAGATTTTTCCACCCACCCACTCACTATACATATAAACACAGATAAGCATTATCGCAATTTCAGGGGCACATTGCAGTCAGACAAAAGCCCTTGGGGCTAGTGTGGGATTGGGCCTGGGACTCTGCATTCAACCCTCCATCTTGCCTTAAAACATTTACCGTACCTCACTGGCTCTATTGCCCCAGGTCCTGTTTCACTGAAATGCATAGTAAACCAACCCGTTCATTAATTTTCACAGTCGTTTTTTCCCCCACCAGAACCTGAAGGAGAAGACAAGATTTATTTGTAGGTTAATAAAACTGTTGAGGATGATTGTTCATTCTTACAACTTGAACTCAACCCATCAAGAGAAGAGGAAGTGATTCTCTTCCAGTTAAATTGACTGAAACATTCTGCAACAATGGAGAATAATAAAGCACAATTAAAAGTGAAAGGGACCTGAGGCTGTTAAGGGCTTGCGGGGTCCTTTAATGGAACATGAAGGCCATTTAAAGGTCACCGGCTTTGAAGCAAACTCCCAGATTTCTAAAAGGGAAATTACAGATCTCTTCAAACAGAGTCATCTTTGAGAGTGTGCATGTATATAGATATATTTATATTATACCCTCTTTTTTCTGAGGAAACCAAGCAAGTAAATGTACATTGCTCAACTTACTTTTCCCCAGGACACTTGGGAAATCAGAGAGTTCAGCAATAGTGTCTTATATTTTCTGGAGGCTGGAGAGGAAAAATGGAAACTATATTCACTTTCCTTTGTGTGTGTGTATAAGAATTGCTTTGATTCTGTCATATTCCCTGTTTGCTAGTACTCTGGTTATGCAGTGAAGGCATTGTTGTTGTTAAACAAAATTAGCTATTTTTTAAATGAAAGTTAAGAATGATAAATGCAGCAAAACAGTGATGTGGCACAGGGTGGGTTTTTTTTTTTAAGTCCACAAATAGCTATTTGAAATGATGATTGGGGACTGTCGTGGTGTTGGAGGCAGGACTAGGGAAAGCAGCCCCCTCCTTGACAAGGACAACAACCAATTTTCATGAATGGAGGAGTAGGATATTGATGGCTACTACCTTGGCTATGTATGCCTCTAAATACCAGTCGATGGCAATCAAAAGTGAGGAGAATTGTGTTGCCCTCAGGTCCTTCTTATGGGCTTCTCATGGGCATCTGATTTTCCCCTGTGAGAACAGGATGCTGGACTATTTGGCCTGATCCAGCAGGCTCTTCTCATGTCCTTATCATGAAGAGCCCTAGCAGGACTTCACTGTTGCGTCTACAGAATAATGCAGTTGCACTCATGAGGCACATAGTGGAGTCTACCACAAGGGCTCAAAAGACATTCTTCACCCCTGCATTCTCCTGCAATGAGGGCGCCTCATATTTATAATTCTCAAGCTCTATCCAGTGGAGGTTGGTCCTTTAGGGCCAGGGCAAGGCTAATAATAATAATAATAATAATAATAATAATAATAATAATATATGTATACCCTGCCCATCTGGCTGAGTTTCCCCAGCCACTATGGGTGGCTCCCAATCGAGTGTTAAAAACAATACAGCGTTAAGTATTAAAAACTTCCCTAAACAGGGCTACCTTCAGATGCCTTTTAAAAATAAGATAGATGCTTATTTCCTTGACAACTGATGGGAGGGCGTTCCACAGGGCGAGCGCCACTATCGAGAAGGCCCTCTGTCTTGTTCCCTGTAACCTCACTTATCGCAATGAGGGAACTGCCAGAAGGCCCTCGGCGCTGGATCTCAGTGTCCGGGCTGAAAGATGGGGGTGGAGACACTCCTTCAGGTATACAGGACTGATGTTTTGCCAAGATGTTTTTCCATTAGAAGCTAAACAGGAAATACAGACATCGTCGTCGTAGTCCGCCACCACCACTTCTTATGCTGCACGCCTGCCACCCAACATGTGCCCACCTACTGTTGCCCAGTGGGTGCATGGCGCATAGCGGAGGAAATGGGCAATGTGTTCAGGAGGTAGTGAGTTCCTCAGAGGCTGGATGTCTTGCTCTCACAGCTGTCTGGAACCTGATGCCCTGAGGCCACTGTCTCACCTCGCCTCATGGGTGGACTGGTCCTGTTAAGGGCAAAAAATGCAGTCCCCCCAACAACCACCTTGAAAGGCAGTGTACAAAGAAAGGTGAAATGAACATGAGATGAACTTCAGTATACCGCCGGCCAGCTCCCACCCACCTGGCTTCTATCTAGTCCTGGAGGTGGCAATGCCTATCAGCTTCCTCCTCTGTGTTGCCCTTGTAGCTCTCAACAGGGAAGGGGATGCTGAATTTGCATGAGTTAAATGTGTGCAAGTTGCGAATTGGCTGCAGCTGTAAAGTAAATGTAGTTACAGGTAAGGTCACTAGTTGGCACTAGTGATACTTGAGCGATATAAGGTAAAGGGACCCCTGACCATTAGGTCCAGTCGTGACGGACTCTGGGGTTGTGGCACTCATCTTGTTTTATTGGCTGAGGGAGCAGGCGTGCAGCTTCCGGGTCATGTGGCCAGCATGACTAAGCCGCTTCTGGCGAACCAGAGCAGGGCACGGAAACACCGTTTACCTTCCCGCTGGAGTGGTACCTATTTATCTACTTGCACTTTGACGTGCTTTTGAACTGCTAGGTTGGCAGGAGCAGGGACAGAGCAACAGGAGATCACCCCGTTGCGGGAATTTGAACCGCCAACCTTCTGATCGGCAAGTCCTAGGCTCTGTGGTTTAACCCACAGCGCCACCCGTTCTTTGTTACTTTGCTATCTGAGAGAGTTGTGTCTGCTCCTTCTTATGCAGCACTCACAACAGAACATTGCATGCCCTTCTGGATGCAAAGCATGTGTCCCTTCAGCGTGCCTTTCTTCTCTCTAATCTGTTCACCTGTCATTGGTGGGGTCAGAGGCTAATGCCATCCAATGGCTCATGGGGTGGGGAAAACACACACACTAATCTTGAGTAATATTATGGATGCTTGTCTTGAAAGAGAGAATATTGGTGCAGGAAGATCCCCCTATAGTGACTCCCCTGTGCCTCCAAAAACATTGAAGTATTTTATGAATACTTTTATTTTATTTTATGGATTGAGATGGTTGGATAGTGTTCTCGAAGCCACAAACATGAGTCTGACCAAACTGCGGGAGGTAGTGGAGGACAGAGGTGCCTGGTGTGCTCTGGTCCATGGGGTCACGAAGAGTCGGACACGACTAAACGACTAAACAACAACAACAATTTTATGAAGAGCAGAATGCTTAAAAGCAAAATAGTGTTTTTTTTATAGAGACTCAAGCCAAGAACTCGGAAGGAAGCTGGGTTGGCAATGAATCAGAGAGCGGTCCGGTGAGTATTCCATAATCCCTGGTCTGGAATGTGACATTGCCGAACGATGAGTTTCAATTACTGTTTCACTTTCCTCCTTTTCAGACAGTTATTGCTGGCTTTTCATGCAGTGTGACGAATACATCAGTTTATTTGCCCTTCTCTTGATGAATTCAGCCCCTCAGAGAGTAATATAAAGATCACGCCACTTTCAAAAGGGAGATTATGTTTACTTAGCCAACAGTGAAAAACAGCAGGCTCATTTCAACACACACACACGAGTGATCTAGCACTCACTTTTCTCAAGGATGGTTCGAGGATTTAGTTGGTGTCTTTTAATTATTAATTGGAAACGGCATGACTCACCAGTCAGTCAAAGATGAGGAACAACAGTTAAAACATTAAAAGAGCACGAGGATATAATTAAAAGCAAAATGCAATCTGAATAAAACTGACTGAGCGGAAGAAACAAATGAATTACACAGGCTGGAGTCCATTTGCAAAATGTGTTCTGTTTCCCAATGTTTAAATGGACTCCATAGAGAAGAATGGACTCGTGAATCAGAAACATCAGTGCACAATCTGTTATACCATCATAGCAGAGTCTTTGGGACAAAGTCTTGGGCTCCCGTCAGCTGAATGACCGGGAGGATCCTACATTCCAAAACAAGTGAGGTAATACACAGTACCACAGCACAGCTGTCAAGCGTCCCTTATTTGAAGGGACAGTCCCTTATTCCAGCGCCATGTCCCACTGCTGTCCCTTATTGATGGATGTCCCTTAAATGATGTCCCTTAAATTTCAAAGGAAGCAGCTCCTCTCCCTCCCTCCCTGCCGGCCAGGGAGGAGGGAGGCTCCAACTGTGTTGCTTGGCTGTGTTGCTCACCCAATAAGAAGTCTAAGAACGACTGGGAGGGTGGAGCTTGCATGCCTTGTGCTGATCAAATCAGCTGCGTTCCCTGGGGACTTGCCTTTGCTCAGCGCTTCCCAGCGGAGAGGTGACCGTGGTTTTCCTTGAGGCTTTGTTTGGCTGCTGGCTGGGCTTTCTGCCTTTGGCTCAGAGGGGCTCAGAAGTTGAACATACCTGTGCTGAGTGCTTGGATTGGAATCGAATGGATACGTCATCGAAGGCCCACTCACCCTTGCCGGCGAAAAGGTCTGTCTGGAGCGGGGGCACATGGTGGGGGAGAGGGAAAGGAGATCTCGTGGGAGAGGGGGCTTTTGAATTTGTTTTGGAGGCTCCTTCGATTGACTTATGGGGGGAAAGAAAGGAGCTGGTGGGTGACTGGCGATCTCGTGGCGAGGGGTGGAGGCTGTGTGTGTGTGGCTAGTTAATGCAAGCTGATGGGTTTTTTTGAATGCTGGATGCCAATTTGTTGCACGTGCTGCTGCAAACTTTGCAGTGCAAAGCCAGGCCGGGGAGCCATCTTAAGTTGAGGCTGCATAGGCCTTGTGGTGCGTGTGATTCAGATTCTATTCAGTTGAACCTCTGGTTACAAAGTTGGTTGGACAGTGTTCTTGAAGCTACCAGCATGAGTTTGACCAGACTGCAGGAGGACAGGAAGACTGGAGTGCCTGGAACAGGTGAGGCTGCAGGTCCCTTATTTTGGCTGCTGGTCCCTTATTTTCAAATCTGTAAGTTGACAGCTATGTACCACAGGGGTGGCGAACCTCAGATCTGGGGGTGAAATGCAGCCCTCCATGTCTCTCTGTCTGGCTGTCATAACTCTCCTGAGGCCATACCCCTCACATACCCTCCAATGTTTCGCCAATGAATATAGGGACATCCTATTCCACCATCATCAACATCAACACCATCAGAATTTTACTATTTACACGTCACCCATCTGACTGGGTTGCCCCAGCCACTTTAGAATAGGGTTGCCATACATCCAAAATTTCCTGGACATACATGTAATACTGCTGTCTCTAGCAGTGTCCGGGCAGAAATCGGGTGGAAAAAATGTCCTGACGTATGGCAGCTCACATCGGCAGTGGCATTTTTGCCAATTTCCCATTAAAATAGTTCAAAAATGGCAATTTTGCAAATAATAATAATAATAATCAACAACTATGGGCAAAACTTTTAAAAAGCTCTGGATTTTCACTGTTTGAAATATGGCAACCCTACTCTAGAAACACAATAAAACATTAAACATTAAAACAAAAACCTTTCCTATTCAGGGCTGCTTTCAGATGGTTCAGGGGTTGAATAACTCCATACCCACCAACGCTTCTCCAATGAAAATAGGGACATCCTAAGGAAAAGTAGGATGTTCTGTGGTCAAATAATAAATTGGGATGGCTTCTGTAAATCCGGGACTGCCCCTGGAAAACAGGGACACTTGGGGCGGTCTGCCCTCTTGCTCCTTCCTTCATGCACCAAGAGTTTTTTCCTGCCTGGAATGTGTCCTTGACCTCTGAAAATGAGGCTCAATGGATAGAAGAGGGGGTGTAGAAACCAAGCTACTGCACAAATACAAAACATACCTCCATTGACTTGCCTGCTGTTGCATCTGGCACAGCTACTGCTGGCACATGGCCCTCAGAACGTTTCCCAGAATAGAATGTGGCCCTTGGGCTGAAGGAAGTCCCCCAACCTGCATTACCATCTAAAGCAAGTCCCCCCCCATCTTAATAAAACTATTAAGTCTAAAATTACCTTTGTGTACAACAGTGTACCATAAGGTCTGCTACTAACATAAGAAGACAATTTTAGTCTGACAGAGTTTACTAAAAGTTCTGTAGCACATATTTCCATTTTATATTCCCTTGTATGGGTTTGTTCGGCAAGTAGCTATCTGTGCCAAGGCATTGTTCCACTGGGACCTCTTGAGATAAGTACTGTGGCAAAACAATTCCTACACCATACTCTGCTTAACCTTTTAAGGGATCAGTCTCTTAGCCTGCACATTTTTCAGAACTGCATTAAAAATATGTGTCATAATCAGTGGCATCTCTAAAAGTACCTCTAAGTACCAGTTGATCTGCCCGAGGGAAGCTTGTTTCACTATTGGCATGGGTCATTTGCAAACTGCTGGAAAACAGTCAACGGTAAATAGTTTCCATTTCGTTCAAGAAGAGCTCCATTTTGAGAGGCACAGTGCAGGGTCAAGTCTCCACAGACAGTGATGACTGATTGAGATTGGAAGGAAATTTCCAGAAAGATGGGGTGGGCATGAAAGAAATACAGAATAACAATGTCACCTGGAGAAGAAGGGCAGCAAGAATCGGCCTTGAGGATTGAAATGTGGATCTTAAGGCTAGCCTAGAAATCATTTTGGCCCAGCCAATATCCTGGTTTTCCACCTGAATTCCTCTCAAATATAAATATAATAGCTAATTAATTCTTGCTTATCCACTATCCTCAGTGTTTCTGTTAGTTATTTGGTAGACCCGGTTAATTACTGTTTTGCCTTATCTTGCATGCTCGCTGTATTTATTTTGTTTTGTTTCCCCGTTCTTTAATTATATGAAATAAATACATAATATCAATAGAAAGGAAAGAAGAAATAATAGCTCCTTGTGAAGTTCTCAGGCCTGCACTGAAGCAGAACATGGTTATGTGTCATATCTCAGGGCATTTTCTAGAAAATCTTGGAAGTTGGAATTCTTGGGATCTTGGAATTTGGACATTTCTGGTCACCTCACTTCAAAAAAAGGATATTGTAGAGTTGGAAAAGGTTTAAAAAAGAGCAAGTGAATGGATGGAGTGACTGAGCTATGATGAAAGGTTGCACCATTTGGGACTCTTTAGTTTAGAGAAAAAGTGAGTAAGAGGGGAGGTGATAAAAATTTATAAAGTTATGCATGGCATGAAGAAAATGCATAGAGAAAAGTTCTTCTCCTGATCTCATAATGCTAGAACTCGTCGACATTGAATGAAGCTGAACGGTGGAAGATTCGGGAGAGAATAAATAAAGAACTCCTTCATGCAGCACATAGTTAAACTATAGAACTTGCTCCTCATACAAGAGGCAGTGGTGGTCCCCAACCTAGATTACCTTTTTAAAAGGATTAGACCAATTCATGGAGGAGAGGGCTATGGAAGTCCACTAGCTGTGATGACTATGCTCTGCCGCTGCAGCTTGAGGTAGATCGGGTCCTCCCTTAAAGAGGGCACATATTGCGGTGAGACCTGGAAAACTGACACCCTGTGTTGTGGGTGGCTACGATTGGTCAGCCACAACACCCGATTGGTAGGTCCCTCGTAGCTGGGTGCAATCTGGCCAATGGGATGCAGTCCAAATGGTTCGAAGGACCTATTTATGCCCATGCACATGACCCAGAGCTTTCTCTTTCGGCGCGTACATTCGGAACAGCCACCCACCTCTCCCTACTTTTAGGGCTTTGTGCTTGACCTTGATATGCCGTCGTGTGTCGTCTGTCATTGGGACAGGGGCACGGCAGGAATTTCCCCACTTGGCTGATGGGCTGTTGCCATTTGGGTTTCACCTGCCGCGTAGCAAATCATCACAACTTGTAAGGTTGCGGATAGGCTCTGGTTCAGGTGATAGGGATGGGAGAAGGATCTCGCTATCCCTATGTGAAGACTATTTCATTAAAGGAATCCAGGGACTCAATGGTTTGATCAACCCCTGAGAGGGGGTTGTGCCCGTGCCTGAGTCCAGGGGGACATTTGGATGGCAGAGATAGCCTGTTCCCGGCTTTCCGCTTATCCAGATGTTCACCCTAGGCTGACCTATGCTGGAACCCTGGGTCAGCGCTACCTGCATGGCAGGGTAGCTAGTCAAACCAGAGCCTATGCAACCATTTCTGTAATCAATAAAGTTGTGGCCTAAATTCTGCCAAAAACTAAAATTTGAGTCAAGTGTGAATTTATTTAGGGGGGAGGTTTCTGGGTCTGAAAAAGCAATAAGCTTCAGAAGACCAGTTGCTGGAAACCACAAGAGGAGAGGTCCTGCCGCAGACATTTAGTTGGCCACCATGAGAACAGGATGCTGACCTAGATGAGCCACTGGCCTGATCCAGCAGACCCTATTCTTCTATTATTGCCGGCCAAAACTGCAGCAAAGCAATCAGAATCACCAGCCTTGACATTCAAGCAGCATATTTCTGTTTGAGTGCAAGTCTTTCAGTCTATTCACTCACGTATTTCGAAATGCAGAGGCTGCTATTATTCCCTGATCATGATTTTGAAAGACCTGAAGCAAGACTCTTGAGCAGAATTCAAGTGGAAAAATAATCTTTGCTGGATGGATGGAAAATGTCTAATGTATTCCGAAAGTGTTAATTAAAAATCATTATAGCTGACATTATGGCCTTCCTATCAGGACTGTATTTAGTCCTAAATGTCTTCGTGATCATCAGAGCTCCCATCTGCTATATTGCGCACACCTCTATTCCTCCAGGCCTACATATATAAAATTAAAACTGGAACTAAAAGTGCCTTGACCTAATTGAATTTGTTGTAAGAACAAATCATAATATACCCATTGTTTGCGGGTAGGCTTCTCTTCTGGCAATGATTTGTCAAGTGGCACTAATGGAATTTGTAACCTGTTAAAGAGATATCTGGAGGAGGTGGGAATCCATTTGATGGATGGATATTGTATAGGGCTGATGTCTTACCACACTCTGTTTTTCAAGTTGAGACCCAAAGAGCTAATTTAGTGTGTCCAGTGGGATTTTGGACTTCTTTCCAAAGAAGAGGAGGGGCTGCCATTTGAAATGAGTCTTGGGGGTATGGAACGCCTCATATAGTTCTTTAAGCCTAGGAGTAGATCTTCTTAGATAAAGTAAGAAGCATGGAAATATCAACTCAAATCTGGTTCAGAATTTGAGTTTCTGGTCCAGTTTGTGCATGCCTAGTCACGTCTTATGAATTTACATAAGATGATGATGATTACTACTACTACTACTACTACTACTACTACTAACATTTGTATTCCTCCTTTCCTCCAAGGAGGAAATTTGATTCAGTTCACACCTAAGTGCAAGCCTACCTAATCCACATTTCCTGAAACCATTTGTAAACCAAAACACATTCACACTTCTCTGAATTTAGCAGTGCAGTTCTCCAGTCAACAGAGCATCCAAAAATGCAAATCCTATACGGTGGTACCTCGGGTTAAGAACTTAATTCATTCCAGAGGTCCGTTCTTAACCTGAAACTGTTCTTAACCTGAGGTATCACTTTAGCTAATTGGGCCTCCTGCTGCCGCCGCCGCGCGATTTCTGTTCTCATCCTGAAGCAAAGTTTTTAACTTGAGGTACTATTTCTGGGTTAGTGGACTCTGTAACCTGAAGCGTATGTAACCTGAAGCGTCTGTAACCCGAGGTACCACTGTATTATAATGTCATATAAATGCACATATTAGTGAAAATATAGCTAACAAAAACACATCATATTAGGTAAATGGTTTTGCAAAGATGTTTATTAGGGGAAATTACATGCAAAGTATGTAGAAGAAGAAATTTGCACTAAAATGCCGTTGAATCTTCATGAGGATTTAAAGGGGAGGAAAATCACAAACTGATGTGGAAGCCACCTTCGGACTGTGGTGAATTACCCTGGATTGTTCAGATACACTATAGTTATCACTAAGTGCATTTCACAGGTCAGACATAACAGAAGAACTACAGCTAGCTGAAAAAGAGAAGCATGTGCCATACCAACCACGGTGGAGGAGAGCAGAGCGGCCTTGGCATGCCATGCTAATCTGAGAGTAGCGTGCGTTTTGTGTGAACAAAGCTGCTGTGTTTTTTCTATTACTGGTTTAACAAATGCTGCCTTCATGGAAAACGAGGTGTGTGTTGAAACTTTCTTTTTCATCCACTTAATACTTTTAATCTAATTTCTCATCTGTGGAATGTATATGTATACATTTTGAGATGGAAAATGTTGAATATTGCACTTTTAATCTGATAAAATAAGCTTTCGCCGGCATTTAACAGAAGTCTCTATGCCAGCATTATAGATGTGTGTATACAAGTGTGTTCACAGGCACACATTTTAGTCTATATGAAACAGTATATTTTGTCTATTCAGAACGTTTCACTAGGAAAACAGGAATTATGCTAATTAAGAGGGGCATTCATCAAAGGAAGGAGCCTACAGAATCTGAAATAGCAATCAACAAAAGAGTTTGGGACAGAAAGGGAAAGTGGTGAGTTATTTAGGCCCACTCAGGTGCAGGTGTGACTTCTTCATAAAGCAGTAATGAACAAAAATTGCTTCAATTATGCTGCTGCTAAATATCAAATTGCCATAGCAACTCTGTCTTCAAGTAAGAAATGTATGTTGTTTTTTAACTCAGAGACATTTAGGTTAAAATAATGCAGTCTTCTCAAGTGCTTTTCTGTTTTTTAAAATTAATACAAGGCTTTTAGAATAATGGAATAACTTTTGGCTTATTTCTGCTCACACCCTGAGGAGATACACCTTAAGCTGAATACTCTATAGGGTGGGGAGAACCTGGCAGACTGTAGCAGATCTAGCCATTTTGGGTTATGGCATAAGCTCTTATTGACTAGAATCCATTTCTTCATGTGTACGAAGTGTAGTCAGCAGTTGCAGGTACATACACGTGGATGGGATCAAAGGGAAACGAAACACAAAACATCACTTGCTCTGCATATCTTGTACACATTCTCTCTAGCTGTTAGTTTTTAAGGCACCACTAGACAACCACATAAATATCTAGCCCAGGGTTGCAGTGAAGAGTCTAGGCAGCTGTCTTTTTTAGGAATAAATAACTGATAAAGCTCATCCTTCACTTAACTGCCTTAGCAATCCAAGAAAAGGCTTTGTGACACCTTATGGCATAAACATTTGTAGACTAGATCTCACCTGTTGCATAGCAGAGATACTCAACCACTATTGGGTTACACACTCTTTTTTTTAAAAAAATTAATTTTTATTAACAGACCAATCAAATCAAATCAAATCACATAAATTCCAAATTACAAAGCCGAATTTTAATTTTTTTGTTGGGGGTACCCATATTTCAAGTTCCGAAAGGGATCCAATCATCTTGTTGCTGATGCTTTAATGTCCACAAATCTGTCCAAATAGTGTTCACAATTCTATCCAATCCTTTCTTGTTATTTTCCACATCTCTTCTTGTTATTTTCATATATTTTTCCTTTCTCTTTGTGACCTCTGATAGTCTCCACAAGCGGGTTGAAACAAATTGTAATCCTGTGTGGGTTTTTGCTCGTTAATCTTCACAGGTCTGTCACTCCCTTTCTTAGTTCTGTGAGGAGGTTCTGCCAGTCCATAGCTTCCTCCTCCCGATCATCAATCTTTCAACAGAACCTGCCAACATGGTGACTCCCTTTTTATTGCTGCGTCATTCCAAAAGCCCTTGTTCTTTTCTCGATCTCCATAAGCCAAACTTTTGGTTAGTAATTCATTTCCACATGGTTTTTAATCATCCTGCTTAGGTCAGTTATGCGATGGTTCTTTCTTGGGGAGGGGTTATCGGTTAATCACATAGAAGAAAAGAAAAAAAGTTCCCCCCCATCCAGTCCCGCTCCGACATACTGAACCTTTGATGTATCTTCTTCAGATATATTCCTGTTAAATCCAACCCGTCACTCTACTTTCACAGAGGTCACTTCAATTAGCAGTCTTCACTCCCGTTCTTCACTTGAAATATGTGCATTTGCTTCTCTCTCTAATTGTTTATTTCGAGCTGCTGCAGCTAGTGCGCGATCAGAGACAGCGTCCGGGAGAGCCAGACCCACACAAGGGCTTTGTGCCTAGTGCCCTCACCCCCTTCTTTCGAATCCAGGGGTGATTTATGGCCAAAGCAGGCAAGGCAGTGTTCCCCATTTCCTTGGGGCAACAAGGGAGGCTGCATACTCCCATATCAGCCTCTTAATTACCTCGTGTGAGCCGGAGAGATGGTATTGTTGGCCATCTTCGAATGCACCCCTAGCGGGCCCCCCTGGGTTACACGCTCTTAATGAATTTCTAAAAAGAGGAGTAATGAGACAGAAACAATCAGCCTATAAGCCTTTGACCTGGAGGCCGTTTCTTTTCTCTTTTTTTTAAAGATATTTATTGAGTTTTTCCACCTTTATACATTAAAAAATCAAAAAGAAAAAACAAAAAAGTTAAAAACACATAAAGTTTACAATCCTTATTTTCAATAACATATTTCCCTGACTTCCCCACACCTCCCCTTCTTATATTCCAATTCAAATTGTTAATTCAACAAGTTCTTGTCCCCAATTTTTGACCTTTTTATATTTAATTCATTTTTTTTAAAAAAAACCAATTTTAACTTATAAACATCAGTATTTAAACATCAGTGCTCATTCTTAAAACTTTTTTCTAAAGTCGACCCAAATTCCCTTCCACGAATTCCCCAATTTTCATACTAATAACAAAACAAAATAAAAAAAACAGATTATTATTCTGCACCCTTTGGATTCCCAAACCCCACCCCATCCTTTCCCGGTTTCAATCCCCAACAAATGTCCATCAGTCTTAGTCTACTATCAGCCTGGAGACCTCACGTCCGAGGCTCTTAATTCTCTCTCAATTCCTCTCTGCCGGTTTTTTGGGTAGTCCTTAATATTAAACACCAGATCTCGGAGAAGCTCTGTCCCGATAGGGTCCATATTTCTTCCAGCCAGACCTCCATACTTAAAAGTGGAGCCTGAATCTTGTTTCTTACTCCTTTTGACCTGGAGGCCGTTTCTCCTAACCCCAAACATGTGTGTGTGCCAACTCTGATCATTCATTACCAATGAAAGAACACTTGATGCCTGCGTCCTCCTAAGCATGTTATTACATCATGCGTTTTAGGATTGACATCTAAACATGGGTTCTTGGACTGAGCTCTGGAGATCCTGAAGGTCAGAGTAAGCACTCTTACTGAACTTTACAACATGGTTTATTTCATAAAGTTCATCAGGACTAGCATTTGGAAGCTAATATAAGTTTACTGGGACTTGGGTTTGTTTTTGCATATTGCAGCAACATTTTTATACCATATAAATCCATACAACACAAAACTCTCTTGTTGGGCTCAGTCCTATAAAACTCCCCCTCTCAAGATGAGATTAGACAGAAACCCACCTTGTTGAACTTCAAGTGAGTGACTAAGACTTACTTGTACCAGAAGGCATGTTAAGCTAGTGACAATTTTAATGAGAAAGTTTTATGGCTACATTTTCTGTGATTTGCTGAGAAATGATTAAGTGGTATATAAATTTGCTGAGAAATGATTAAGTGGTATATAAATGTCTTGAATGAATAATAAATAATTGTATTTTTAATTAGGTATTATTTATTTTTGTATTTTGTAAACTGCTTTGAACAACTCCTTGTTGGAGCGGAATAGTGAGGCATTCATTTTATGTAAATAAAATTAATACTCCAATTTTATACATAAGGAATTGCAATAAAGTTGATTGCCAAAGACAAATATTCAGATGTAATGGAACAATACAAGGACCCAAGGTATACTCATTCAGATTTTTCATTTTAAAACTGTGTTAGGCAGTGGTGGGAAAAAATGAGATTTCATGGGATGCATTGATGCAGCTACTTTTTCCTCTTTTTCGCTATTTATTTCTCTCCTCTCTTGGTTGATGTCAGTATATGAGATGCACTTCTGTACCAATTCACTGAGTCACATCCGTACTGACTGATTTCTTCTTTTCTGGAAAGAAGCAAACCTTTTCACATCTGAGTAGTAAAAGTCCATCTGCACAAACAGCATGCTGTGTCGATTCAAATAAGAATTTCTTCTTCTTCCAGGTAGTTATTTGTCTTAGACTGTGAACAGACAATAGATTTTCAGTGACTTAGAAGTACTATAGAGCCTCCATTGTGTTCAAGGAGTGTAAAGACCACAGGAGCCTCTCCTTGGTTGGAGCTGACATAGCAAGTGTCTTCACTACCAGCCTCAGGTTGTGAATGCCCCTGGGCAACATGGTTCCCCCCAGGGCTGTCTTAAGCATATGCAGCGCTGGGATGCAAAGATCTGCCCATCGCCCTGCCCCCCCAGGCTGCCCAGTCCCAGGCGCACAGGACAGTGGAGCTGGCCGGCCGCCTCAGCGTTTCGTTGGCTCGGTCACCCCTGAACTCACGGTGCAGTGCCACCCACAGCAGAAGAACCCACCATGGCGCTCTGACCAATGGGAGGGCTCTTCCCCGGACTCAGCTCTCGGGTCCTGGGCTCTTGGCCTGGTGCCCTTGAAAGCCCAGTGCCCAGATGCCCCGCACCCCTAGCGCCTATGGGTAAGATGGCCCTGGTTCCCCCACCATTGGGTCCTCCCTCAGTGAGTCACCCTCCCCACTGTCAACCTTGCCAATTGCTGTTGTTCATCTTCCTACCATCACTACCACCTGCTAGCTTTCCAGACAGAGAGCCAATGACACAACAATGGTCCCAGTGAAAATGGGGCAGGAGAAATGAGAAATGCCCATTATGTGCTATTCTGGGGGTTCTTCTGACCCTTCTGAGCAGATCTGGAGAGGGCAAAGAGGCCCACGGGGTGGGGGAAGATGAAGGAAAGTTCTGTTGCGAAAGCAGGACCTCTTGTGTTGGCTTCCACCAGCACAGCAACTTAGTTGAATCTGGCTCCAGAGCATAGCTGTCAACTTACAGATTTGAAAATAAGGGACCAGCAGCCTCAAAAATAAGGGATCAGCAGCCCAAATAAGGGATTTTGCTATTGTCAAGAGTTACATACATTGGTAGGATTGACAGATGCTGTCAATCTGGCATAAGGCGGTTGCAGCGGCGCTGCAGCCGCTGAAGCGCCGCCCTTCTGCGTCCCTCCCCATCCCCTCCACTTCCTTCTCCCTCAGGTCGCCTCCTCAGCTGCCACCACCTCTGCCACCTCCAGGCACGTGGGCGGCGTGGGCGAGAGTCTCTCTCCCTCCCCCCTCTCTCGGGCGGGGAAGGGCAGATGGAACTCCTCACGCCAGGACGACGGTGCCAGTGCATGCTCTCTTTCATGGCGGAGGACCCCGAGCCGCTGCTTCCCTCCCGAGCCGGGCAAGCATGAAACCTGGAAAAATTAAGGGACATCATCAATAAGGGACAGCAGCGGGACACTGCGCTGGAATAAGGGAGTTTCCCGCCAAATAAGGGATGGTTGACAGCTATGCTCCAAGGTTGCTATTCTGTTTCTGTCTTAAAGGAGAATAAAGGCTTGGTTTTGGGCCAACCCAAGACCTTTTCCTGCCTGAGACAAAGCACAAGATAGTGCCTTCCTACATTCCATGTACAGAAGCTGAACAACCTGGCGGGTGAATATTTCTTTGACACCGACAGCAGGAGAGTGTCTTCTACTGCACTCCAGGGCAACTGTCCCATAGCATTGCTGTCTGAAGCAACTATCTCACTCTGCCTCGTGGGACGACTGGCCCTGGTTGGGTGCTGGCATGTCTGCATTAAGATCAGTTGTTGGATAGAATGGGAGCTCCCGATTTAGGATGGTCAATGCCTCAGCCCCACCCCACCCCCCACCCACCCCACTGCTCTTTTTGGAACTGCCAGTACAATAGACACCAGTAGAGGTTGGCTCCAACTGCATTGAAATGGCTTGCTGCTGGAGTAATGCTTTTGAATTCATGAATATGAAGAAAACATGTACGTTTACTGCTAGCTAACTCCACATCTGATCCATGTAATCACTGCAAGTTACACCTGAGGGAGGTAGATCAAAGGAATTATTGTTGCTCATCTTTGGATAGGAGAAAGGCGTTGGATTCTCAAAGGAGCTAAATTTGAGAGATCAGATTTTAAATATTTTAGATTAAATATGGCCACACAACACTGAATGGTCTGGTATCTCTTCTATATGCCTCAATTTATAAAAAGCAGCTGCCGGTAAAGTGTATTTGTAATATGACAGCTCACAACCTAGGCATATTAGGAATAACAGTTTACGGGCAATTTCTAAGCCTGAGAAGAAATTGCTTATAGCCAAGCTTCAAAAGAAGATTCACTGCAAGAAAATTGCACCTCTGGTGAAATATTTTCTAAGCTTCAGCGTAGACTTCCCCAGCATCAGGAATTAAAGGCCTAGGAGCTATGATAAATTCCAATAGATACACACGCAAATTTCTTAGAAAAAATAAGCCATAGAGCAATGGCTCCTGATTATTAACCTATATGCTTTAAAATATATATCTCCATTCAACTTGAAGCACTATTTTTTATTTTAAAAAATCAGATAATTTCCAATTTTGAAAATGTGGATGTTTTTTGGAGATATCTCTCTCTCTCTCTCTCTCTCTCTCACACACACACACACACACACACACACTTGTCAAAGCCCCATATTTTGTCTTAGACTTTGAATCTCTTGATATTTCATCTGTGCCTTCACTGAACATTCGCTGCAGGAGAGAAGCTTTCAAAGAATTACCTACAAAAAAAAAAAGAGGGAGGAGGGGTTGTTGGCCTTTTGAGGCTATCTGAAGTGACAAGAGAAAGCAGGCAAGCAAGCCAGACTACATGCTCTTCAGAAACTTTCCCTAAAGGTTGCTTCCGTATTTGTAAAATATTCACCTTTGCACAGAGGTAGTCAGGCATTTTCTTGGGCTGGAAATGTCACTTATGTAAACATCTGTGGATCTAAAAATGCTCAGGCTGTGGTGCTCATAGTGCTCAGCCAGTAAAAGCCACATTCCTTTCAAGGAAGCTCTGTCCTGTTTGAGTGCTGTGAGGATTGGCATTGCCTGTTTTGACTGCGCTGCACTGAGGCATGAATTTCTTTTGCATCTTATATAAAAAGAGATTTGTCTGTTCTAATAAGCTTTGAAAGCCTGGAAATCCAAGCTAAGAAAATTCATTAGCTGAGCCAGAAGTTCCTTGAGGGAATTGGTGGAATGGAAACATTTCAGATCAGCATCCCAAACACCAAGCCAACCTCCTATAAATAATGTCTTGGTTTAACTGGTTCTAAGAAAGAATCTATCTGGCGGATGTGGATATGCTCATTTTCGCTATGCAAATGAAAGCAATGCCATAGTTAAAGCAGGTCCAACTGCCAAGGTGAATAAATAACACAATGTTCTGAAGTAAAAACAATACACGATGTCTTATTCTCTCATGTTCTATACTTCTTTCATTTGACAGTCCCTTTATTGCTTCAAAAGATTTGGAGACATTCTTTATACAGCACAGGTTTACCAATGACTACAAACTTGTTGTTGTTTAGTCATTTAGTCGTGTCCGACTCTTCGTGACCCCATGGACCAGAATACGCCAGGCACTCCTGTCTTCCACTGCCTCCCACAGTTTGGTCAAACTCATGTTTGTAGCTTCGAAAACAGTGTCCAACCATCTCGTCCTCTGTCGTCCCCTTCTCCTTGTGCCCTCCATCTTTCCCAGCATCAGGGTCTTTTCCAGGGACTCTTCTCTTCTCATGAGGTGGCCAAAGTATTGGAGCCTCAGCTTCAGGATCTGTCCTTCCAGGGAGCACTCAGGGCTGATTTACTTAAGAATGGATAGGTATGATCTTCTTGCAGCCCATGGGACTCTCAAGAGTCTCCTCCAGCACCATAATTCAAAAGCATCAATTCTTTGGCAATCAGCCTTCTTTATGGTCCAGCTCTCACTTCCATACTTTCCATATGGGAAAACTATAGCTTTAACTATACGGACCTTTGCTGGCAAGGTGATGTCTCTGTTTTTTAAGATGCTGTCTAGGTTTGTCATTGCTTTTCTCCCAAGAAGTAGGTGTCTTTTAATTTCGTGGCTGCTGTCACCATCTGCAGTGACTATATCCTTTCTAATTCCAGGAAATAGCCACGATGGCTTTCTGGTGAGGTGACGGGGAATTAAGGGGCTCGGTGCAAGAGGGCAAATGGGTGGCTGGGAGCCTTCTCTCAACAGAAAAGGGCAGGGTGGAAACCAGAGTTTGGGCAGTCATGTCACCTAGAAGAAAAGCTGCAAACTAGAGAAAAAGAGAAATGTTTGATTTCTGTTTGAAATGGGAGAAACAAGACCCTTTGGGGTGTCAGTGCTGTGAACCCCTCCATCATAGACTCAGGTTGTACATTGCAATGCACCCGCATCCATCTGTTTCATCAGAAAACGGGGTACACCTCAGGGGGTGAAGTCAACCCTTTGTGTTAGCAGCACCAAAATGGCCTCCCTGGGACGCAAGCCTGGCTAATGCGGTTGGAGGTCCTAAATGCCCAGATGACAGGACCCCACTCTTGGTTTAACCGGTATGATGATGATGCATTTCCAAAGGAAATGATATGCATGAGATGTGTTCCAAAGGAAAGCAGAACTATATGTTTGGCACCAGCTGGGCTGCGGGAGTACCTGGAAAGAGGAGTACAAGGCACCATCCAATCATCCTAGGAACTCAACACTGGATTTGTGTAAGGTTTACTCCTTAGCCTTTCCTGTTTCCACAGATATCCCACAGGGCAGTGGAAGTTTAGGGTCAGAGTTTTCCTTCTCCTAGACGAGCTATCTTCCCAGGTTGATGAGCCCCATCTGCCCCTCACTTCCCTCTACAGCACATACAGAAACCACCTTCTTGATCATTGGACCCACTATTAGCCTCATCCAGCCTGTCTTTGCATGCAAGGGAAGTATCTAACTCACCAAGGGTTTGTGATCCATTGACTACCCTCACTTGTTTTAGCCAGCCTGTCAAAGCTGTTCCCAGGATGTGGCTGCTGCCACATGCTGACAGGTTCTGGGAGTCACAGGTGAGGGCTGAGTACAGGGTGGGGACCAAAGGTGGACAACCTACCCCAGAAGGAGGATGACATTTCCCCCACCTGAGGTACTGCCTCTTCCCAACACCTGGGTTGTATATATGTGTAGATAAACCATAAATCATAAAGACACCACAGTCTCCAGACAGACGGAGCCAGTGTGGTGTAGTGGTTAAGAGCGGTAGACTCGTAATCTGGTGAACTGGGTTCGCTTCCCCGCTCCTCCACATGCAGCTGCTGGGTGACCTTGGGCCAGTCACACTTCTCTGAAGTCTTTCAGCCTCACTTGCCTCACAGAGTGTTTGTTGTGGGGAAGGGAAAGGAGATTGTTAGCCGCTTTGACACTCCTTAGGGTAGTGATAAAGTGGGATATCAAATCCAAACTCTTCTTCTTCTTCTCAGCTGTACCTCATTTTCATTTTCATTTTCAAAAGGAAATACAAATCCTGGGTGAGCGCTGGAACTCTAGGAATCTCATATTGCTCAGAGATTGGGGTGGTGTGCAATGCTATGATAGTTGTGTAGTACCTTTTTGTTCGCAGGCAATGAACCTCTATGTGTCTGATCTACTAAGCACAAAGGATAGGGCAGGGTTGTTGACCTGATGCCTTACTTCTGGCTTTCCCAAAGTCATCTGCCTGGTTATCTTTGGAAAGAGGATGTGGAACCAGCTGTCTGATCCAACAGATGTCTTCTCAAGAGCTTTGTAGGAGCAATTAGAACTCCCACAGGCAATCATTACTGCTCTTGCCATCTTTCCACTGATTACAGACAAAGCTGGAAGTGTAACTCTGTAACTTCCTTTCTTCAGGGATATGCTTTACCCAACGCCTATTTATTCAGGATAATATGAAGCAGTTGAAGTAAATGGTATCCCCTTCATAAAGCAATATTGATTTTTGAATTTTAGTTTGCAGGTCCTCAGCAGACATAATTTGCACCATAATCTTTGGAGTGTAAGAGCGAAGAAAACAAACACTGAGCAAAATTTTATGGTCGTTTTTATAGGCTGCTGTTGTTGTTGTTAAGAGGCAGTGTGTTCTTGTACAACTCCCGTTCATTTCTATATACAGCCCACAGACAAAAATTATTCTGTGTTCAAGCACCTTTGTGTTTGAGAACCTGTTACAAGTGTATACAGTGGTCCAAACACCTCATGTTTAAAAGTCAAGGCCGACCCCATGCAGACATGCCTTCTGTTCAGGTACTTTTAAGACTCCTTATTAATTTATAGTTAGATAATGAGAGCAATTGGTAGTACGAACAGCAAGCTGTGATTTATCTCTTGTTATGCAATGTATTTTTTTTCATTAGCACAAAACGTAGAGGAAAGCTGCAGGTGAACTTACTGGTTGGTGACCATGAATCGACATCCATTATCTAGCAAGGAGGTAGGGGCTGGCACCCTTCCAGAAATCAGGAAGGACAATTGAGGCAATTGACTTGCTTTGTAAAGTTTTGAGTATTAAATCGTGATGCATATCAGAGATAATGGAAAACCAGATTACATCTAGAAAGGGGATGTAAGAAAGACCATGACCAATAACTGTCCACTGAATCTTGTCTTGTCCTGGACAGGCAAGAGTTAACTACATTAATACTTAATGGCTCTGTTTTCTTTTCCGCACCTGAACTAAATATATGCAGCTTCATTCAGGCTGAGTTTATACATTTTAAATTGCCTATTTCTTCATTCTCAGCAATGCATTAGCGTAAGCTTTTTTATGCTAAAAATAATATTTACTTTTTCAAATGCTGTGTTTTTCAGACATAATTTTACATCATTCTCAAGTCTTATCTCTTTAAAACATTAGTTCATATGCAGGGCGACGGAATTGGTAGGTGCTGCCTAGAATTAGGATTTGTTCAGAAGTGAGTTTAAAAGCAAATGCATTCTCGTTGGCTTGAAATGCAGTTGTTGTATCTTTTTGCAATATTGTATTTTATGGGGATGTGTCTGCTTCCTAGAATCCATGAAGAAGAAACAGGGTGACCAGCTGCAAAGGAAGACATGACTCTTGAGCCTCTTACACTTGTATTGAAGAGATGTTCAGAAGGCCCAGTTTCTCTTATAACAGTATAGCAGGAATAGGGATTTTATGGCCCTCCAGATGTTGTTGGACTCCAACTCACACCATCCTTAACCATGGGCCATGCTGGCTGGGGCTGATGGGAGTTGTAGTGTAGATTGTTATCTGGAGGACCACAGGTCCCTCATCCCTGGTGTATGGGAAGCTGTAGCTGCCAAAATTCTCTCACCTATATATCTACAAAGTAAAAAAACACTTCTATTCATCCAAGCATCTGTCCACCTCTAAGAAGGAATACTCTCTGTTTCTTTATTATCCATGTGAACAGAGTGTTGTTGGCAATGCCACTTAAATAACAAAGTCCAAAGAGAAAAGTCTGAATGGTGCCTTGCTGAGCAAAACTGAACAAAACAGTTTATAAATTGAGGAGAAAGTGTATAAATTGAACAGAGAAGGTTTGCCTTTCTCACTTCAAACCTTGTACATGGCAGGAAGAGGCCCTCAGAACCACACACATGCTACCTCAGTGAAGATCATGCCACTCTGCTTGGTTGCTAAGAAATACCTCCACCCATCCACCTTTTGGCTAGTTGGCTTTGACACTAACAAAATTACAAACTGAATGATCCCTGATGTTGCACTTCCAACGCAAGGTTCCACAAAACACCATCTCTCCAAGTACTATGAGTTTCCATGAAGCATCTCAGATTGATTCCACCTATATGGATTTTCTCTTCTCCATTTTGTCCCTTACTATCCTTTTATCCTCTTACTACCCTTGGTATACTACTACTACTACTACTACTACTACTACTACTACTACTAATAATAATAATAATAATAATTTATTATTTGTACCCCGCCCATCTGGCTGGGTTTCCCCAGCCACTCTGGGCAGCTTCCATAGAAACCAAAAAACACTAAAATATCATACATTAAAAACTTCCCTGAACAGGGCTGCCTTAAGATGTCTTCTGAATGTCAGGTAGTTGTTTATCGCTTTGACATCTGATGGGAGGGCGTTCCACAAGGCGGGTACCACCACTGAGAAGGCCCTCTGCCTGGTTCCCTGTAGCTTTGCTTCTCGCAGTGAAGGAACTGCCAGAAGGCCCTCAGCACTGGACCTCAGCGTCCGGGCAGAACGATGGGGGTGGAGACGCTCCTTCAGGTATACTGGGCCGAGGCCGTTTAGGGCTTTAAAGGTCAACACCAGCACTTTGAATTGTGCTCGGAAACGTACTGGGAGCCAATGTAGGTCTTTCAAGACCAGTGTTATGTGGTCTCGGCAGCCGCCCCCAGTCACCAGTCTAGCTGCCGCATTCTGGATTAGTTGTAGTTTCCAAGTCACCTTCAAAGGTAGCCCCACGTAGAGCGCATTGCAGTAGTCCAAGCGGGAGATAACTAGAGCATGCACCACTCTGGCGAGACAGTCCGCGGGCAGGTAGGGTCTCAGCCTGCATACCAGGTGGAGTTGGTAGACAGCTGCCCTGGATACAGAATTGACCTGCGCCTCTATTTTCAGCTGTGAGTCCAAAATGACTCCCAGGCTGTGCACCTGGTCCTTCAGGGGGACAGTTACCCTCTTCAGGACCAGGGAGTCCTCCACACCACCCCGCCCCCTGTCCCCCCAAAAATGTACTTCTGTCTTGTCAGGATTCAACTTCAATCCATTAGCCGCCATCCATCCTCCAACCGCCTCCAGGCACTCACACAGGACCTTCACCGCCTTCACTGGTTCTGATTTGAAAGAGAGGTAGAGCTGGGTATCATCTGTATATTGATGGACACCCAGTCCAACCCCCCTGATGAGCTTCATATAGATGTTAAAAAGCATGGGGGAGAGGACGGAACCCTGAGGGACCCCAGGGTGGTTGGTTTTGATTTGGATTTAAGCCCAACATGGACAAAGAGAATAAACCCAGATAATTAAGAATAACAGGCAATTTGAGGAGGGTGGCAGTGACTGTTATTAGGCACTGAATGCAACCAATCTTGACCATTCCTTCAGAAGTAAAAAATTATTTATCCATGAGTGTGTGTGTTGCTATGCAGGAACGATTCTATACTCATGTGTAAAGTGAAGTGCTCAGTTTCATAATAGCCCAGTGTTGGGGGCAGTCTCCAGCTGCCAATTTGATAATATATTATAATCATGTGAAAATATATCATAAGCCGGGGGGGGCACTTTTGAAGTAGCAAGGGCACTCAGTTTCAGTCACCACCTGTTAACCCTTTCCCCTTCCAAAGCTAGTTAAAAGAATCATTCCCCACTGGTGGAAAAATCAACCTCCTGGAGTTATAAATTGGCCATGCTGGTTTTGTTCTTTCCCCAGGTGTATTGCGTTTTGACGTTGCAGCTTTCATGGCAGGCATTTTTTTCCAGCATGAAGTGTACAGTGACTTATTAGCCTTGAAGTCTTTTCTCAGATACAGTAAGTGGTGCAACCCCATTGACTTCCATGTCTACCCTTGAGGCGAGAATTCCATTCCAGAGACTATGCGCTTGCACATTCAGCAGTCAGACGCTGTCTTTGCTACACTCCCCTGAGACATAATTTCGGGAGTCAGTCTTCATCTTGATGCCTTTAAAAAAGAAAACCAATTGTGGTTGTTGTTCAGCTCCTGACAATTGTCACCATTAATCAAGACCCCTTCCTTTCACCAACAGTGCAGTTGCTTCCTCAAAGTTGTCATTTCAGCGAGACAAAATACAAGGGGAAATAAGCATGCATTCTAGAACCAATCATTATACTATGTAGGATTATTGCTTAGACTGCTTTTATAATAGTAATAATAATAATAATAATAATAATAATAATAATAATAATAATTTATTATTTGTACCCCGCCCATCTGCCTGGATTTCCCCAGCCACTCTGGGCGGCTTCCATAGAAACCAAAAATACACTAAAATATCACACATTAAAAACTTCCCTGAACAGGGCTGCCTTAAGATGTCTTCTGAATGTCAGGTAGTTGTTTATCGCTTTGACATCTGATGGGAGGGCGTTCCACAGGGCAGGCGCCGCTACCGAGAAGGCCCTCTGCCTGGTTCCCTGTAGCTTTGTTTTTCGCAATGAGGGAACCACCAGAAGGCCCTCGGCGCTGGACCTCAGCGTCCGGGCAGAACGATGGGGGTGGAGACGCTCCTTCAGGTATACTGGGCCGAGGCCATTTAGGGCTTTAAAGGTCAACACCAGCACTTTGAATTGTGCTCAGAAACGTACTGGGAGCCAATGTAGGTCTTTCAAGACCGGTGTTATGTAGTCTCAGCGGCCGCCCCCAGTCACCAGTCTAGCTGCCGCATTCTGGATTAGTTGTAGTTTCCGAGTCACCTTCAAAGGTAGCCCCACGTAGAGCGCATTGCAGTAGTCAAAGCGGGAGATAACTAGAGCATGCACCACTCTGACGAGACAGTCCGCGGGCAGGTAGGGTCTCAGCCTGCGTACCAGGTGGAGTTTTATATTGATATATTTATATTGATAACCAGCTAATGTTTTGAGTTTAGCCTCCTGCTATGTTTGTTTGGGGTGAGGAAGTAGGGAGTTGGTAGAGGGTAACCTTGCAGTGCCATAATTTATTTATTTTTTTGTCTTATTGAAACATGATGATACATAACTGGGTTAAGGCAAGGTGTGTGTCCTGGTCTAGCTCATAGAGCCTGACCTAAGGGCTCTTCTAGACAACTTGTTTACTGAGCATTCATCCTGATTTGCTTGCATAAAGTTATATTTTGCCCGTTCTTTACTAAGCATACATTCAAATTTGTTTGCAGGGAGGTTAAATATCAATGAGCATTCATCTTGATTTGGTTGCACAAAGTTTATGTGGAGGTTGCATGATTCCTGCTTTTTACTGAGCATCCTTTGTTTGCTGGGAAGGCTATATATATCAATGAGCATTCATCTTGATTTGCTGGTGCAGAGGTCTTCCTGTCAATCACTTATTCTGTACTTTTTAGTGCATTTCCCCATCACCTTCCAAACTGCAAAAACTCATGATACAGCTTCTGAGAAATGCTGGAGACACACCTCTTAACCCTGGCTTTTGACATTTGAGGATTCACCTTATTTCTATGATTGTAGGTTTGTTTAGACTGTTTTAATACTGCAGTTTAATGTTGTGACCCATATTGGGACCTTTGGGTGAAGAAGGAGGAGGAGGAGGAGCATTTTCAACAGGCTGAAGCCTGGGCCCTGAACTACTTAGAATAACAAATCAGCCCTTAGGCAACCAATTATCAAATAGCTATTTATTTCTTTACAGTAGTTCTTAGGCACCCAATAATTGGATGAAATGCAACACGTATTGTGTCAGAAAGTGCAAATTTGGATCACCTTCAAATGCAAACGGGATCGAATTTCTCCCCCTTTCTTCATACACTACTGCTTCTGTGCAAATTCTGCTTGTTTTTGAGAAGCTGGGATTAGGAAAGACACTGCCGAGCTTTTTCTAGAAAACCCAGATTGTATGAGACAAACCTGCCTATAGCTCCCATGGTAAAGTTTTGTGGGGGTGGGGAGATGCCTAGAAGAGGACAGGCAAAAACGAATGCCTGTTTTAGGGAGAATCAGGGCTGGCCTGAACCCCGGGGTCATGTACCAGAAGCCCAGAAGTGGCTCAAGTACAACTACGGCCTCCTTAACAACTTGGTAAATAGAGCTGTCAGCTGAAAAGGTTAGTGGAGCATGATGCTTCCCACGTAGCGTAAGGATGGCTGCATTTTGCCCCCGTCCTGAAGCAACTATTGCATTCACAACACTGAGGATGGAAAGATATTACTATGGCAACAAATTACTTTCATATTCAGATCAAGCAAAAAATAGATCTCCCTCCTCCTTCTCCGTAGGAAGCACATGTTCTGAAGTGCATTCAAGATTAAAGGTGATAAGCAGAAACAGCTGCAGGAACATGTTCCTCACCCCCTCGCCTTGGCTTTATTCAGATGTCTGTTTCAACTCTGAAACGCAGAACTGAATGAAAGCAGCTAGAAACAACTTCCTGCCAGGAAGCAGAAACAGGTTCGGAACAAGAAAACGGTACAAAGGGGATTCGAGACCATTTCCCGTGCCACACAGTCCATTGGTTTGCATATCCAAATGTAGTCATTGCCAATTAGGAAGCTGTTGTATACTAAGACCTTTATTCCATCTCGGCCCATATCATCTGTTCTGAGTGGCAATAAATTTCCAAGGTGGTGGAAATTTCTCAGCATCTGCTATGTCAGCTACTTTGAACCAGAGATGCCAAGGATTGAACTGTTAGAATTCCTGCTCCATGATTGCAGTCATGGGATTGTTGTCTTTCACATGACGGTATGTGTTTTGACTCCACAGAGTGGGTAGTGACGGAAACAGGATGTTTGTGTTACTGTGTTCCATGAAGTGGGACTATTGTCCTTTGTTCTTTTTCTCTTTGCTGTCTGATGCTAGAGAGAGAGGGAGCCATGTTGCAGTGCTCCGTGTGTTTATATGTAAATAAAGTAGATTAGCCAACATGCTGAGTTGCTGAGGTCTGTCACGCGCATGATGCACAAACTTTGTGGATCCCTAAGTGTGCCGGTGTCAGTTGGCATCAGTCACTGTGATGTTCGGGCTGAAGAAAGCTTTAGAAGCTCCCGAACGATTGACCAGGAGGGAGAGAACATGCCAGTCGGGCATGTGTCCCTGCCAGGGTCCTACTCGAGTGTAGGCTGAACTCCTAACATGAACCAGGGGCCTTCTGCATGCAAAGCATGGGCTCTACCACTGGATTACTTATTTTGCAAAAGGGTATAGCTCAGTGGTGGTGCATCTCCAGGAAGGAGTCAGAGAGACCATTATCTGAAACCTGGGTCAGCTAATACCAAACAATGTAGACAAATACTGAGCTAGGGAGACCAGTGTGTCGGGATTCAAGCAAGCAGAGCCTCCAGCTCTTAGGAATTTGGCCACCCTCCAGGTGTCCGGCTTGAATCCTTGACCTCCCCTGCCAGCGTCTGCCGGCAAGATCAAAGGAGGTCTCTTCGGCGATCCTTTTCAAACGTGAAAAGAACACACCACTCCTCCCCCAGGGAGGGGGAATGAGACAGACAGAAATATATCTACATGTCTTTATTCCTGTCTTTCACCAGTACAGAGAAACATGTCTGCACACTCTGCTTCCCTGCTGCAGAGAGAGAATAAACTCCACCCATGTACTTCCAGTACAGGGTCATGTGCTGCTCTGAGGTAACATCCGGCTCTCAGAGCACTTTACAGACAGTCCCAGTTTCCCACGGGACAATCCAATAACATCAGTTTCCTGTTTACCATTCCAGCCACCTGGTGCTTGCTTCTGCATTGCTCCTTTTTCGTAACATCCTCCCCCAAAAGAATCAATGCGTGTTGCAGCAAGCAAAGCATGATCCAGAGAAGAAAACAAACAGTTGTTATACACATAACACTCCCCTGTTGTTTCAGTTCCACCCTTGGAACTCCCCGCCACTGGTTTCCCCAGTGTACCTCTCTGGTTGTCTGGTTTCCAAGGAATGAGTGCATCTGCATTACCTTGGCTAGCAACTCTCTGTTGTGTCTTTGTCTCTGACTTAGACACAGCTCCAACCTGTCCTTGGTTGTTTACAACAGCAACACATGCAACAGCTAAGTTAGCAAACTCTTTTGAGTACCTCTTGGGTGGTTGACCCTTTGTAACTCTCTCAGACCTACGTATGAGGTGCTGATCCTCTCTGCTCACTGGTCCAGTCTCAGGACTCTTTGGAGAACTAGTTCCAATGGTAAACAGTGGTTCATCCTTCAGTTGTGAAGGCCTATCTATTGTGTGAGACTTCCTCTCAATGACTGTGACAACTGAGCTCTCCGAGCTATCAGTGTCATCACTTTCTGTACAGCTGAAATCAGTGAAATCATCATCATCTGAATCGTCATCAGTGGGAAAAGTGTGTACTATCACTCTCTCCTGTTCAGGAGCACTCTCTAGAAATTTTGTGAGAATCACCTGACCAGATTCAGACAAAATTACTCTGTAGAGACCCTTTTCATACCCCACAAAAATGCCTCTGGCATTCTTTACTCCACCTGGAGCTTCTGTTCTCACATGAGACCCAAAAACCTTGAAATGGGCAACAGAAGGTTTTCTGTGGAACAGTTTCTCAAAAGGAGAACTTCCCAACTCTTTTGAAACCTTTCTCACTTTCGTATAACAGAACGACATTAGAGACTCGGCCCAGTACTCATGTGGCAGATGTGAACTTAGCAATTGCGCTTTCATCCCCTTTTGCAATTCTCTGTTCACCCGTACACAGACACCCCTGTTCCACGCTTCCGCTGAAACAGAAACCTTGTGTCTTATTCCCTTTTCCTGCAGGAACCTTTGGAAATCCTGTAAAAGAAAAATCTGCTTCTCATCTGTGAATAGACAATCAATGTTAGCATCATGCATACTCTTAACTTTGTCACAAAACTCCTGAAACCTCTCCAAGGCTTCCTTTGGCTTTCTCAACACATAAACCCAGACATAGTTAGAGAAATGATCCACACACACAAGATAATATCTTGCATTGCCTCTAGATGGTTCTAGAGGACCAATCACATCAGCATACACCCGCTGAAATGCTCTGTTGACTCCGGTCTTCTTCTTGCTCACACCTGCAAGAGAAACTAGGTTAGACACAGATGAATTACATTCCATGTAATCACTTTGTGCAAAAGTCAACAAATAAAGTCCATCCTTCTGTTTGGCAGAAAGATATAACTCTCCATCTTTGTAGATCTCGCAGCTCTCAGCATCATAGGACAGTTTCAGTCCTTTCTTTGCAATCTGCGAAACACTCAGCAGATTGAACTTCAATTCAGGAACCAAGTAAACATTGTTTATTGTCAAGTCCAGACTCTTAAGATAGACAGTCCCCACGCCGGCCGCTACCAGCTCCTGACCGTTGGCCTGTTTCACAGCGAAGCTTTGCTTCTTAAACGATGAAAAGAGTTCTTTGTGTGGAGACATATGAACTGTCGCGCCCGTGTCAATAACAAACGAGTTCCCAACATCTGGCGTGGTTCCTTTCGCCATCAAAGCTTTTCCAGGTTTCACCGAGCAAACAGAAGACAGTTTCCTCTATTTTCCTCTATTTCCTATATTTCCCCCACTTAGGAATCTAGCATTTTGGAATGCTTTTCTTTGGCTTTCTTGATCCCACAGGGCAAAAGAGATCTATTCTGTGCTGCTTGTGTTTGGATGTGGAGAAGGGAACACAGTTCACAGAGTTACCTTTGGAGAAGAATTGATTGCATGGCAAGACCCCAAACCCTCCACCATTGTTGGAATAAAGGCACTAGACACCAGTATTTAAGGTTAATGGACTAAAAAACGACCACAACTGTATTGGTTACAGAATGTGAGTGATATTGGCTTAGGCATTGGAACCAAAACGACCGTATCCAACCATATCTCAGAAGGTTTAACCACCAGTAGAGGGAGCCCTGTTGATGCACATCAACGACCAATAGGGGTCGTCCCATGGCCCTGGCCCCTATCTGGGCTTCGGACAGAGGACACACAAACCCAGATTCCTTTAACGGAATACCCTTGAAATAGGAGGGGTAGGTGATGGCTGCTACCTCACCTCACCTCCAACCGAATACTCCAATGCCTAACTGCCAAACCTTACAAAGTTGTGATGATTTGCCACGAGGGAGGCAAAAAACCAAGTGGCTGATGCCAATTTGCCAAGTGGAAAAAATCCCTGCCAGGCCCCTTCAACAGGCTACCAACGGAGGTCCATAGAAAGGTCAAAGGATTAAGAACCATAGGGAGAGAGGGAGGGAGAACTGTGTGAACGGAAACCCAAAAAGGGGTGAGTTCCCAGCTGCGGGCGGCTTAAATGGAGCCCGCCACTTTCCCCTGGCCGACCTGATTGGTTGGCCTAAGAAATGACGCATCCGGGGACTCCCTGTGACGTGGGGGCTAGCCACACCCCCAGTGCACAGGCTCGTGACCAGCCCGCAACTCCCATTTCCCTGGGGAAGGGAAATGGCTTTATCAAACCAGCTCTGGTAGGGAAATAGGAGTCTCATAACAACTCTCGTCAAGTCTAATAATAGCTGTGGATAAACCTATTCATTTCTCTAATCCTTTAAAAAAATTATCCCAGTAACCTTCACAACATTAATTGGCACTAAATTCCATGAGTTAATCATGCATTGTGTTAATTATAGTTTTTAATCTATAGAGAAGATAAACTGTTCTAGGAAACGTCTAACTTTCCCTCCTCCTGAATTTCCCCCTGGATTTACTGGTTCCGAATTACCTTCTCCAGGTCATGGAGCAGTGCCAAGGCAGTTGTTTTCTGCTGTTCTTTCTGCCCGGATATTTATTTTTAAAAGCATTTGTAAAGATTATGATAAATGCATAGTTTGCTGTTGCTGTGGCTTCGAGCTCCTTTTGGCAGCCTCACCCAAATTGGTGCCATCCAGATGTTTAGAACTACAAAGTGTGGCCTTATGGGGATTGTAGTCCAGAACATCTGGATGGCAGCAAGTTGGGGAAGGCTGCCTTACATTAGCATTCATTTACATATGTATTTAAAATATTATCCTGTTTTTTCTGGCAAGAATTTAAAGCTCTAATAAGCATCACTGGGGGGGACAGGGACCGGTCCCTATCAAATCAACATTAAATAAATCTAACAGCAATCTCAACTTCCTTCAAATGCATTCTAAAAGAGACAGATCTTGATGAGGCAAAAACTGAAGATGAAGCTAGCTGGGCTTCCTGGGGGAGAATATTATACAACTGAAAAAGTCCTGTGCGTTCTTCTCACCTACCAAACCTCAGTCAGTGGGTTAGCCTTACGTAAAACATCAGAAGCTGAACAGAGTGCATGGGAGGGAACATGCGAGAGAAGGTATTCTTTTGGCATCCATGCCCAAAGCTGTTCATAATTCTAAATGTCAGAATCTGCAACTTGAACTGAATCCAGAATCAAATGCAAAGCCCCTGTATGTCTGTTAAGACTGAAATTGTATGCTTCGTGCAACCAACTCCAGACAAAAATCTGGCACTGTGGACCAAGGCATTTCAAGATGTTTTTCAAAGCCCCATGTAGAGTGCTGCAATAGTCTAGCACGGCAACTGCTAAAACATGAATTGCAATTTAAATAAGCAATGCTCATGATCGTGTGCATGATCACACCTGCATTTATTTTAGTTAATGGAAAGATTCTGACTTGTTCTTTTGTGTGTTTGTTCACATCCTAAGTCAGAGATGGGATACCTGTGTCCTTCCAGATGAAAGGAAAAGTGAGATGTCTCTGTTCTTTCCTCCCAGATCTTCTACACTGAACAAGCTTAACTCCAGCATGATTTTCATTGTTGTTGTTTAGTCGTATCCAACTCTTCGTGACCCCATGGACCAGAGCACGCCAGGCACTCCTATCTTCCACTGCCTCCCGCAGTTTGGTCAAACTCATGCTGGTAGCTTCGAGAAGACTGTCCAACCATCTCGTCCTCTGTCATCCCCTTCTCCTTGTGCCCTCCATCTTTCCCAACATCAGAGTCTTTTCCAGGGAGTCTTCTCTTCTCATGAGGTGGCCAAAGTATTGGAGCTTCACGATCTGTCCTTCCAGCGAGCACTCAGGGCTGATTTCCTTCAGAATGGAGAGGTTTGATCTTCTTGCAGTCCATGGGACTCTCAAGAGTCTCCTCCAGCACCATAATTCAAAAGCATCAATTCTTCGGCGATCAGCCTTCTTTATGGTCCAGCTCTCACTTCCATACATCACTACATGATTTTCATTAGCTTATCACTAAAGGGGAGGGGATGGGAATGTTAAATCCTGGAAGGCTGGTCACTATGGTCCATGAGAATTAAAGCTATTTATTGTTTTCAAAACGAGAACAACTTATGTCTCTTTAGCACTGTTCTTAAAGGTTCACAGTTAAATATTCCTCTGTAATTTACTCCAGTCTTAGGGCTAAATGGGACTCCAGATTTGTGGCTTTTTTCAAAGAGGGACAGAAGAGTTCCATGGTCTGCATGAATGATCTGAAGATACGATATCGTCAGATGAAAGCATCCAGAGTCTGCATAGTCAGTCATGCAGATGCAAAAGGTTTTCTTGTCAAACCTTGTTTATTCTCATTGTGCATGCATGAGCCAGAAACAGCTTGCCCACCATCCTCTGCACAAAGGGCCCCCGTATTTCACTGGTCTTTCAGGGGCGGTTGTACGGGCAGGTGAAACTGTGCATTTCAGCTTCATTTGTAAGACAGAATTTGAGACAAGTAGTTTTCCTTGGATGGCAATGTGAAGCAAGATGCTAGATGAGGTGGACCTCTGGTGTCCTCCACAGAGCTTTTGCGATATTCTCCTTCCATTCTCATGAAGCCCAGAGAGCCAGCAGCTAGAATTGCACAGACAGGTGATCCAATGATGGAACTGCTTTATGGCTCTATGGAAGGGAGCAACACTGTAGTTGTGAGTTCATCCCTCCCCTGGCTCAGTGTCTTTATTCATTTTTAAAGCAGGAGCTGCAATTCACTGAGAATCAATGAGAAAGGGGCAAGGAACTGAAACAATGTGTGAGGCTGTGTTCCTAACCCCACATACTTATTCCCAAGTACCATTGAATTCGGGGCTCCTCCAGGCAACCTATTTATTGAGCATTTGTCCTGATTTGCTTGTCCTAATCTTACACAGAGCTTAGACAGCATCTAGTCTTTGTGGAGCACTTGTAATGATTTGTTTGTGAAGACGTTATGCAACAAGGAGTATTCATCCTGATTTGCTTGTGGGGTGTTTGTATGTGTTCCCATTAATCATTTGTTCATTCCATACAGTTCAATGCATTTCACTTTTCTAACCTCAAAAAAGTCCCTTTCTTTTTTGAAGTGGGTTTGTTGCACTAGGAAGACAGAACACTTAGATCCACTTTAATTGCACAAACTTAAATTTCCCAGTATGCAGTTAGAATTATATAATTGTAGAGTTGGAAGGGACCTTGAGGGTCATCTAGTCCAACCCCCCTCAAAAACATCTGAATTTGGATGTGTCCTCAGGGGGGCTTACTTCTGAGTAGACATGGTTAAGATTGCGCTATAAATGACCCCTGCCCTCAAACATCAGAGTAAAAGTCCAGTAAATTTATTACAACTGTTACATGCTGTGTAACAACTTCCTTTCACCCCTCACTCAAGAAATATATTGAAAATGGGGCCAGAGATTCCAGCACTACCCTAGGCTTTCACCACCCCTGTAAGACTGGATAACTTGACTTTCAATAGGTAGTGAATTTTCTGTTTGCAAAAGAACTTCTTACCTCATCCCGTTTTCATTTTCATGTTTGAAAACCCCTCCTGTCCAAACACATTTGTGTCGCTTCAAAGCTATTCTGTTCTCTCTCTTCCCCCCACCCCAGCTTCCTTTTTGTCTCCAAAATCCTCTGGTTTCCTTGCCCACACTGCCATTTAATCCCATTGGCGGTCACAAACCATGTGTTTGTGTGTTTTAATGTCATCATGATGACACCACAGCTGCTCAAGAACAAAATAATGTGGCAGAGCCAAAGAGGATGGGGAAAGAAGCAGTAGCCATGGGAACAAAAAAGGAGGCCAAACAGAATCAAGACAGTCTTTGACAGCATAAGTATTTTACCCATCATTTCTGAAGCTGCCTTAATCATGCTGCTTTCTCCTTATAACATCAGAAAAGATTTGGCTAAGTGCCGCTATTATACACCAACCGTTACAACATCTCCAACTTTATTTGTGATTATTGGACTGTGTGATTTATAGCCGAGGCGACCGCTATTCCCCCATTTGTCTGTGAACGTCATACATTAAAGAGCCCAGAAGAGTCAAGATTCTATTAGGCATCTCATCAAACTCTCAGTCAAATAAAATGGATTGATGCATGTAAAATGAACTGAAGGCTCTTAATAATCAAAGCAGCTTCCTTCTCCCAGGAGCACATGGATTTTTCAATAAAGGTCTCTACTCTGAGAAGCGTTTCAAAATGTTTGTGTGTTGCTTTGACGTCTGACCCCTGGAACCAAGCTGGCATTTATGGGGTTGTTCTTCCCCGCCACAATCTATATCTGCATCTATTTTTTATATTTTTTAAAAAAATAACTCATTGATTTTGGCTTATTTTCTACCCACACTGAAATAATTTTCTAACACATTTTTTATAGTGAGAAAGACATTCACCTGTTATTGGGATCCCTTGGGCCTGAGACAGAAGGTGCCCCCCCCCGCAATGAGTTAAAGAGGGACCACGACTAAGTATGCTTCTCTTTTCAGCTCTGGCAGGTTTTTCTTTTTGACTAGAGACAACAGTGGAACAAATTTAATAAATAAGTAAAAACCATGGGAAACAAAACTTCACTGAAGAAGGGATGTACAAAAGTGTCGATCTGGGTTTCTCAGACTGGGTTTTTCCGATCGTAAATTCAGTTTTCCAAATTTCTATATCAGTTTGTGATTTTCTTTTTAACACCTCAACCTTGAGTTTCCAGATGGTGTTGGACTACATCCCCCATTAGCCCCAGTCATCTTAGCCAGTGGTCAGGGATGATGGGAGTTGTAGTCCAACAGCATCTGAGACCTAAGTTCCAAAGGACTGATCTAGATGTGTGCTGAACTCCTACAAGTGCCTTGGAGTTCATTTCAATGCCTAAAGTAGCTGATCACGGGAGATGCAGATAACTTAAGTCCTAACTTAAGCGCCTTCACTGTATCATAGTCAACTAATGTACATAGGCCACCTTATAACCATTTCGGGGTAACCTTTGCACTGAAAATATTCCACCTCTAATAGGGCTAGCCCAATTCTCAAATGGTAGTCTCTCTCACACACTTTAAATCTTATTTTTGTGAAAAGCTAGAAGCTCGCCATAAAAATGAAAGCAGAGATTCTCAGGATGCAGAATGCTGTGCTCGTTCAATATAAATGTCTATGTGAGTATAGTATAATTGTAGAAGGATGGAATGCTGAGAATTATAAATATTTCAGGGGGGGGGGACACAGGCCAGGTAAAGATTTTTTTCTGGACATCTGCTGAGCTCATACATATAAACTCAATAACAAACCTTAAAGCAAGCTGTGATTTTGACCAGAAACTTTTTTGTAAAAGCAAATTGAAATAAAAGTGTCTTTTCTTCCCCAAATTGATTGAAATCTATAGGGAAGTGGGGCAGGGGGGAGCCAAATGTACTGGTGGTAAGAGAACAATGTACTCTAAATCCAGGAGCTAATAGTATGTGAACTGCATGTTAGAGAGAGTAGTTGGGTTTGGTTTCCCCACTTAGGCACTCAGCATAAGTATTCAGAGTGAGCAGACAGTGTGAACTGGAAAAGGTACGTGGCTTTGGGAGAGACTGGGGGGTTGGATAAAGAGTTCCAAAAGGCCCCAAAGCCTGAGATTTGTCACCTCTGGTCAAGATCATTAATTACATTTGCTAGATCACAACCCAGAAATCTACCCTGTATTTATAAATTGCTGGATGCCTTGGGAGACAAGGCATCTTGCGCCTTCTCCCTGTCACCTGTAGCTCTTCTTAACCAGCACAGAGCATTGTCCTAAATGACTGGGAGACAGGGCTGCCTTACCCATAGGTGCTAGGGGTGTGGGGCACCTGGGTGCCGGGCTCTCAGGGGTGCCAGGCCAAGAGTCCGTGGCCCGAGAGTTGAGTTCGGGGAAGTGCCGTGGTGGGTTTTTCTGCTGCAGGTGGCTCTGCACCGCAAGTTCGGAGGAGACCGAGCCAGCGAGATGCTGAGGCAGCCAGCCGGCTCTGCCCTCCTGCGCGCCTGGGACTGGGCAACCTGGGGGAGGGACCGGCAGATCTTTGCACCCCAGCTGGGAGAGAGAGGAACAAGGAGAAGCCTTGGCTGCCTAATTTCCTGATGTGTGGGTGGAAGGGGTTTCTGATTTGCAACCTAGCAACCTGTCCCTAGTTCCAGGAAAGGCTGAAGGAGATGGTATTGAAGAGACGCGAGGGGTAACATTTAGTTGCAAATGGACAGCATGCCAGCATTGGCTGTAGGATCTGTGCAATGGGGAGTGCAATGTATCCGTCTGTGAATTATTACCATATGTAAGATTGTTTTTTTCCAGGTCATTTTTGTCAACATGATGTCAACATGTATTTCTGCAGGGCTAACACAAAGTAAGAGCGGAAGCTGTAGAGGAGGATGACATCAGTGAGAAATAAAAACTGCATGTTAGAGCTCATGGTTTGTTTATGCACTAGTGTTCAGTCATCTCCATGGCTGGGATTTTGATCCTGTTCCTTGTGTAGCTTTCAAATCAACCCCTCCCCCAAAAAAATTAATTACCCAATTAAAAAAAAAAAGAATGCTGTAGATTTCTGTCAGATCTGAAGGTTCCCTGGAAGTGGCAGGATTAAGAGAGCCAAATGCTTGTTTCCTTTCCTTCCCCATCTATAATTTTGATAAGCTTATCTAGGGAATATATTACAGATCCAAAAATGTTGGTACTCTCCCTGCTCCCACTATAGGGAAGCCCTCTTTGAATTGCTCCCTTGACTTCCCATCATACTGGAAAGTAATTATAATTGCTTCTTCCTTTTTCTTTAATTTGTATTTTTTTCTCATGTAGGAAAACAGGAAGCTATTTTCTCACATAGTATTTGGTATTTTTCTTTTACGCTTTTACAATTTTCATATTTCTCCCCACTCCACTTGTATATAAAACAGTGCGTTCTCAGGGTCGGTGTTGTTTGTTTCTTTCGTTTAAAAAACAACACCTGTTTCTCTACCTTACAAAACATATTTCTCTTTCATTCAGGTTATCTGGCAGGATTGCATTTGTAGTAAGAAAATGAGTTTTCCCCACGTTGATCTCCCTAAGAAAGGAAGAAAGAAAATTCAGACGAAACATCTTAAGAACATTTTTTAGAACCTTGTTCTCTCCTTGCCTAGGACTGCTTTCAGCAGACAAGTTGTTATTACTTCTTTTCAAGCAAAGCAGTTCCAAAGATTTGAAAAGATGTTTGCAGTTTCTTCCAAAGCCCAATTCCCCTTTCTACACTCCAATATAAGCTTTCTTTTTTAAAATGGCTCCCAGTAGGGCATTTGCTCTCTCTTTCAACCAGGAGGTATCCAAAGGCATTTCTCACCAGGTTCCTGGAACTGAGTTTGGTTATGAAGAGCAATAAATATTTCTTTCCCTTTTGGAAGTCCCAAGACACTGAAAAATCTCCCAAGCACGAAGTTATTCCTGCTAATGTGAATAGCCAAACGCTGAGAGAACCCTGCAGCTCACATGGGCAAAGAGAAGAGGGCATGCGTAAATACTTGCAGAAGCTGTTCCCACTGCAGCCTACAGAAAAGCAACAGTCATTTCCCTCTAATTACACAAGCCCTAAAGGTGTCTTCCTTGTCATGTATTAACAATATAAGGAGGCATTCATTGTATATTCAGACCAGCATTCCAAGTAATGTAGTGCTATCAGTTCTGACTGGCACCAAATGTCAAAAGCAGCTGTTCCAAGGGCTGGTTCAGAGGCCATGCAAAGCCATAGTTTAGCATGAACGCACACTGCAGCAAGCCTCAGGCTTATGTACTCACCATTCTGTCTCTGTTGTCACCACGAGGAGTCTGGAAAACTTTCTGTCCCAATTTCCTTTACCCACACAGCTTATTTTGTCACCCAAGCTGGATAAACTGTGGCTAATATTAACTAGCATTTGTTTGAAGCAAGCCAGCTCGAAACCATGACTTGGGAAGCTGAATTGTTTAAACAAAATTATAGTTAATGTTAACCTCAGTTTGGATGACACACTAAACTGTGGGTAATGGAAAGTGGAAAAGAAAAAATAGAAGTAAATAATAAAATAATAATAAAAATAAGGCTGAAGCTCGCCTAAGTTCACTCCATCACATTAAATTATGACTTAACTTGATATCAAAATGCAGCCAAAGCATTTTACTTACTGCAGCGCCCCCTAGGCTCAGTGTGCGTGAAGCACTCGCACTGCCCTAAATCTGCCTCTGCTTGTGATAGCCATGATAACAGCGTGCATTTATCTGACGATTTTTCCTACAAGCATGTAACAATCTGTTACCTGGTTACTAAGGCTTGGCCATCTGCTTCGTGCCATTAAGCAAACCGACTGCTACTCAGTGACTGAACAAGTAGTTTCCTCTGGCATTTTACATTGTAAAACAATGCATGCATGGTTTTGAAGTGAGGGAAGCAAGAAAATTATGTATTGAAAAACCTGGAACTTGAAAGCAAAGCCACTGAAATGTAGGCATGTCAGTGTAGGAGCAGCTGGGCGTACACAAACTAGAACTGAACAGGGAGAGCAAACCATCTCTCGTATATTGTGGGGGTTTTGAGAGGATATTTTCTGAGAGCTTTCAAGGGCACCATAGGAAGTCATGGCAAGCAAAGTGCTTTCCACAGAGACCAAACTGGCAACCCCTACATTCAGGAGCATACGGACACAACTATATTCTTTCTACATTCTTCAGCTTGTTTTAAATTGTTCTATAGGATTTTAATGTAACCCTGGGATTTTACGGAGAAGTGTAGCTACTGGGATAGCTCAGTCAGAAGAGCATGAGACTCAGGGTTGTGGGTTTGAGCCCCACAAAAGTTTGGGCAAAAGATTCCTGTATTGCAGGGACTAGATGACTCTTGTGGTCCCTTCCAGTTATACTATTCTGATAAATCTTTTTAGAAAAAATCAAGAATAGTAAAATCATAATTAAACAAACCACATGTGAAACTGTGCATTAAAAATAAAGGGTGATGATAAAACATACACACATACTTATAAAACCTGAAAGACATGCAATTTTTTAATTTTAAAAAATCATAATAGCAAACATGGTGTAGCTTTCTTTGATACCTCTAAGCATCCATGCTTGGGGTTGGTCTTCTGCAGGCTGCTTTGTATCTCAAGCCACAGAAGGGAGGTGCAAAAAGTTTTCAACTACATCTCACATAGTCCTTGACTATTGCCTGGTTGGGCTGATGAGAATTTTGGTCCAAAACATCTGGTTTTGGACCAAAACCAGGCCTGGGAAGGTTGCTATACATGCTTACCTGAGAGCAAATCTCCTGAAATGCCACAGGGTCCCAGTGTTGCTTTAAGCCAGAAATCTAGAAGCCTGTGCTCTTCTAGATACTTGTAGGACTCTTAACTCTCATCAGCCCGAGTCAGTATGGCCAGTGGTTAGCAATGATGAGTTTGAGAGTCCAACAATCTCAGACAGGCACAGCCCCCCCATCTGTCCTTTAAAGGTAAAGGGACCCCTGATCATTAGGTCCAGTCGTGACCCACTCTGGGGTTGCGGCGCTCGTCTCGCTTTATTGGCCGAGGAAGCCGGCGTACAGCTTCTGGGTCATGTGGCCAGAATGACTAAGCTGCTTCTGGCGAACCAGAGCAGCACACAGAAAGGCCATTTACCTTCCCGCCGGAGCGGTACCTATTTATCTACTTGCACTTTTATGTGCTTTTGAACTGCTAGGTTGGCAGGAGCTGGGACCGAGCAACAGGAGCTCACCCCGTTGCGGGGATTTGAACCGCCGACCTTCTGATCGGCAAGTCCTAGGTTTAACCCACAGTGCCACCTGTGTCCTTTAAGCGATCATAAATGGTACATGAAGTCTAGTGGATATTTTGAAATGTAATACTAATTATTCCCTTGGTACTTCAGTGCAAATATTCAGCATCTACCTTGGAGCAACCTGGAGAGGTTAGAATTTGTGAGCCAGCGATTTGATGGTTCGTTTAATCTTTTCTCATATATATATATTCAATGGCTTTAATTTTACTTTTTGGACTTCTTTTATTACGACAAAATGTAAAATTTAATATTTCACCTAAAGTATGCAAATAACTTGTTTTAAAAAATGGGACAAAGCCAGTGACACCTTCCCATTTGGTCTTCTTGAAAACGGCTGAATGACACAAAGTGAATCTTACATTATCTGCCTACTCTAAATAATCCCTTTTAGTAGGATTAGTCAGAGTATTAAATTAACAGAAGAAGCAATTAATTATACTCTTTTGAAACCAAGAGCAGCCACAGTATTTGAAATGCTTTCCCCCCCCCTCCTTCTTTGTGCCTCGTATCAGAAATCGCACTATGCATGTTTGCAGATGTGGTAAATTCTTCTTGAATTGTGTTTTAAGGGAAAGCGCTGGGAATGAATGATGAACAGGGCAAAATTAATTTCATTTTGCTCTCAGATCTACTAGGGTAAGTATTAACCTCACATCTTAAAAGAAAATAAAGCCTTGATTTAATTTATCACTGTGAACATGCAAAGCGAGGTCCTGCTGCCACAGCACAGATGTGCCAAGTTCAACTTATGTGGAGAACCAGTCCCCTTTGGCTAAATCCTGCTGAATGTGTGTCATTAGTTGGGTTGCAGGATAATTCAAACTGTTACAGGATTAGAAACACAAGTCAGCGCTCAGTATCTCAATGTACAACCATATATATTGACGAGTTGAGTAGGGACATGGCAGCCTGTCTCATATCAAGCCAGACCACTGGGTCATCAACTCAGTATCTCCTGTATTGACTAGAAATAGCTCTCCAAAATGTCAGACACAGGTTTTGCTCAGTCCTAGCGGGAGATGCTGAGAACTGAATGCAACGAAGATGCTCTACTACTGACTTACAACTTAGCAACCCCGTCATACATTATATTAATTGTCTTAGTCTCCTGGGTAAACCTTTTTACACATGAAAATAACAGTATTTTTTACAACCATCTTCTAGAAACAGTCTTTCAATTAATTATTGTTGTTGTTGTTGTTGCTGTTGTTGTTGTTGTTGTTGTTGTTGTTATTATTATTATTATTATTATTATTATTTATACTCCGCCCATCTGGCTGGGTTTCTCCAGCCACTCTGGGCGGCTTCCAACAGAATATTAAAATACAATAATCTATTAAACATTAAAAACTTCCCTAAGGGCTGCCTTCAGATGTCTTCTAAAAATCTGGTAGTTGTTTTTCTCTTTGACATCTGATGGGAGGGTGTTCCACAGGGCAGGCGCCACTACCTAGAACGCCCTCTGCCTGGTTCCCTGTAACCTCACTTCTCGCAGTGAGGGAACCACCAGAAGGCTCTCTGAGCTGGATCTCAGTGTCTGGACTGAATGATGGGGGTGGAGACGCTCCTTCAGGTATACTGGGCCAAGGCCATTTAGGGCTTTAAAGGTCAGCACCAACACCTTGAATTGTGGTCGGAAACGTACTGGGAGCCAATGAAGATCCTTTAGGACTGGTGTTATATGGTCTCGGCAACCACTCCCAGTCACCAGTCTAGCTGCTGCATTCTGGATTAGTCGTAGTTTCTGGGTCACCTTCAAAGGTAGCCCCACGTAGAGCGCATTGCAGTAGTCCAAGCGGGAGATAACTAGAGCATGCACCACTCTGGCGAGACAGTCCGCGGGCAGGTAGGGTCTCAGCCTGCGTACCAGATGCAGCTGGTAAACAGCTGCCCTGGATACAGAACTGACCTGCGCCTCCATGGACAGCTGCGAGTCCAGAATGACTCCCAGGCTGCGCACTATGTCATACAAATTGGATTTCCTCCCAAAAAAAAGCTATTATTTTAAAAACCACACCTAGCACAACCCAGGAGCCTTCCACGTGCGCTGCGTCAGGAATATTTGGGCATCACACGGCAGGACAGAGTTTCAAACAAAGATGTGCTCTCCCATGCCCACATTCCCAGCATGTTCGCACTCCTGTCTCAGTGACGTCTACGCTGGCTTGGTCTTGTCCACAGAATAGAAAATGGCAGGATGCCCAAGGACATGCTTCAGGCCCATTGGCAGACCAGCTCTGTGTTCCAAAGATGTCTGCAAACATGACGTGAAGGCTAGCAACATCAACCCTGTCATGTGGGAATCCCTTGCAGACGACCACAGTGCCTGGAGACAGATAATCAGGTTGTGCATCCATATCAGTGACTGGGAGGAGCACAGAGAGAAGAAATGCCATGGTGCATCTGCAACAGCACAACTGGACACCTGCATCTGCCCCAGCTGAAACAAAACATGTCTCTCCCATATTGGTCTCTGTAACCTTCCAACAGTTTGACTTCACCCCCCCCCCAAGGTGAATTCCTCCATTGTCTCCCGAGACAGACAGTTGTCAACAACATATATGCCATTTCCACCTGCTTCTTCTATTCCTGACATTTCAGTATATTACCTGCAGCCCTTTAAATTTAATGTATGAACAATATTAAACGGTGTGGTTAAACATTTGGAAGTTTTATTAGAAGACCATACCTCTTTAAATACCTAATGGTAAAATTTCTAATTAAAATGACCACAATGTTTCAATGTCAGGCTCTTAGCATCTGCTCCAGGGCCTGAGTGCATCTGGAATTGATGGCTGTTTCATTACAACAACATGCAGGCCGGGTAGCTGAATAAACAGATGCTGTTTCTTTTCAGACTGCATTTTCTACTCTCACGCTGCTATAGAGGCACAGAATATAAGAGTCACTTCAGGCAGGGATGTTTCCTCAATCCAAGCTTCATTTTGAGGTATTTTTACCTATAGCAAAGACCGGGGATCTGTATTTGTTAAGATGGCTCCTGTCCAATTTGGATGTGCTGCTCTACAGCAAGATTATGTAAGTCTAGGTCTGGCCCCATGCTTTCTGATGCCTGAAGCAAATAAATAACAATAAAACTAATTCTATTGCTTATACCCCACCCATCTGGCTGGGTTTCCTCAGCCACTCTGGGCGACTTCCAGTAAAATATAAAAATAAAATGTCAGACATTAAAAACTTAACAAGGACAAGATCCCTTGCCTCCAATTTCATGTAAAGAATCTGACTGGAATGGAAGTTGAATTTTCCACTTGAATCTAATGTCAATACCGGCACTGGGACAGCATCTTTTACCACACCTGAGGGCAGCAGGCTATCTTAGGGGGAACAGGGAAGGCTCTGTGGCACACAGTTCTGTCCTCCAACATGTTGCTGCTGCTCAGCCATTGCTGCTCCCCTCAGCATCCGTCATCTGAGGTGGTCACCTCACTCTACCTAATGGCAGGACCGGCCCTGTAAGTGACTTTCAAACACATAACAAACCCTGCTCCTTCTCCAAGTTCAAAGCGTGTACTTTACCCCCATTTCTCTCTCTCAAAGATCTTACCATCCAAATAACCACAATCTATTTAAAAAGCCAGGTAGGAAAAACCCTGAGTAGCATGCCTCAGCGTTTGTAATATATGCAGGAAATATTTTAGTTGGATGGGGAGCACTCAGGAAATGAATAATACTAAGTCAGAAAACAGGAGGCTAAAAAGTACAAAAGGGGGCAATTAAAATGAAAAACCAACTAAGATGTGCTTCAGGGGACTTTAAATTTTCCCTTGGCTTTCTGTATCTTTGTGAAATCTCCACTGAGTTTGCCATTCCTGTCAAGCATGAATGGACAATAACTCAAGAATGTGGCAGTGTAGCATTTTGCCAGTGTTTCTTTTAAACTCTAGTAATATCCAAGGAAGACAAGAGCAATCCCAAGGCACCTGCACGAACATGAAAACTTCATTCTCCATTTCCTGCAGAGAAGTGCTTTAACCATTTTTGTTCTAAGGCTTTAAAAAATGGCTATTTCTTTCTGTATGTATTGATGGGGATAGAAGGTTGTTAGGAAAGAGCTCTATTTCAACTTGGTGTCTGGCAGTTCTCTGTGATGAAAAATGAGGTCAGGTAAACACTCTCTGCTGCAATCATGAATTATATCCACAGATGCTGTGGGGCTGCCGACTGCCCTCATCCAGTTTCTGAGCAAACAGCCTTTGAAAGCCACAGGCTGAAGTGACTTGGGTTCTATATCCACTCCAAAAGCATTACCTTCATGGCTCCGTATGCATCTCGGAAACAGATTGGAAAGACACTTCTGAGAGCAGGATTACTGTGTGCCTTGTTCAAAGAGTCACCTTCCTGTGGCTGGACAAGTCTAATTGAACAAAGTAAGGGCAATGTCTCCTCAAGTGAGTTTGAAGAATAAAGCCGTCTCAAGGATATGCCCAATAATGTGTGCATAATCCCATCTTTACAATGCCCACATGTCATTCCAGGTATCTAACATCAATTAAAATTACAATCACAATAAAACCACAACACTGGCATGCTAGCTTAAAATAATCCTCAAACCATAACATTATCTGTCCAGCAAGGGGGGTGGGGGGTCAGAAGCCTGCTGGAATAGAAAGGTTTCCACTAGCTGGCAGAAAACAGCAAGAAACAAATGAAACTCCCTGAAGAAGATATTCCACAACCTGGGTGCCACAACTAAGAAGGCTCTCTCCCGATTCACTGCCAAACAATCCACAGAGTAGGGTCTATCTAGATCTTAGGCAATGTGCAGACTAGAACAGGAGAAGGCAGTCCTTTATAATCACTACACTTAATTGCACCAAGAAACAAATTGGTAGCTAGAGCAAGCATTGCAGGCTGGTGTAATGTAGTCTTATGGGCAAGCACCCAGAAACAACCTTGATCCAGATAGATCTTATTGAAGTAATCCAACCTTGATTTAATTCAGAGGTGTTATCATGGCCAGGTCTGACCTCCTCAGGAAGTATGCAAATGGCACACCAATCTGAACTGAACAAAAGCCTTCCTAAGCCTCTGCCTCCACCACCTGAGCATGAAGGTACAAGGCTGACTCCAGGATTGAGACCCTTTCCCGTCTTTTACATGGAGTCTTGCATCTTGCATTGCAGTTAGCCCAGAACCATAGAATTTGAAGTGACAGAATCAGAATTGTAGAGTGGAAGGTATCACAAATGTTGAAGTCAAAGACCTTTGCAGGCTCATGAACACTTGGCAACAAAACCCAGGTATTTGCAAAGGAGTTAAGCTTTTGTTGCAAAGGGCCTTGCATTGATCTAGACTGCCAACTAACAGTCATAAACAGCAGTCTGCCTATAACAGAGATTACAACTTTGCACTATTTGCCCAAAACTACTGTAACGCCAGCAGGACATTTTTAAAATGTTATCCTGTATAAAATGGCATCATAGAATTCTTCAGCTCCTTAGGCTAAGATACAAATAGATAATAATTAGGATAACTAGGTTCCATTTCTTCCCCTTCATTAAATGCCCACAAAGTAACAGCTAGGTAATTTCAGTTTAAAACTTTTTGCATCACCTTTCACTCACCAATCAAAATTATTCCAGAAAATGGCCTTGAGTGCTGATAACTGCGCAAGGAGCATTAAATCGGTTTCTGCAAAATTGCCTGTAGGTTGACAGTGAATTAGCCACCATTCTCAAATGTTTGCCAGTACTGGTTTTACTTCCCAAACTTCTCATCTACCATTAAGAATACCAATAAATTTAAATTATGGGAGAGACACTGTGGGTCATTCGCTCTTTTCTTCCATGTGCATTATTCATAACATGCAATGGGGAATCCAATTCTGGGATATGATTTGGAATTAAGTAGTCTTTGAAATGTAAATAACATTCATGAGTACATTCTGCCTGCCCCAAGAATGTGCCCTCATCAAAAACTTAAAAGCATTTTATTTTTCTCCACTGAGTTGCAATTTTCTTCCCTCCACTTTCAGGCAGAAAATCGTCAGAAGTAAGCTTTCTGCCTCCCACCTACAGATAGCTCTCAGCTGGTGTTAGTTTACACAGATTGCAACTCTTAACTTTCCATATCTGTAACTCATGGCCAGTATTGCAAGAACCTATTCAAATTTGCTTCTAAACTGGTCAGCACTCGGTGCCTTTCATGTTTAGCCTTTCATTTTCTTGTTTTCTTTTATTACTCGATCTCCCAACAGGTCAACTTTGAGCCGAGACACACCGAGTTTCTTCGTAGGACTGTGGATGGAATCCCAGCAACGGAGAAGGAGTGTGAGTCCTTTCCCTCAGCACCACTTCCCCAATTCAAACCCTCACCTCAAATGCTTATTAGGCACAAATGTGCAGACATGAAAGTAGCTTTTTCCCATTTCATTTCACTTTCAGCTTGTACACCGCCTTTCTATATTACTATACACAAGGCGGTTTACAAGCTGAAGAAACAACAAATAAGACAGCAAAGATCACACAGCAATGTGTGGTCCAATCCAAAAAAAATCATAATAAAAGGATAACTTAAAAATAAACAAATTATATCAAATAAAGCAATATTCAACAAGCCATTGGAACATGATAGTAAACAATAAAATCAAATAATAAAGAATTACAGAACTACAATCAGTAGAAATAATGGCAAGTCACAATGCATAAAATACCACAAAACATGTGCCTTCTAAGAGCATCAAATTGAGAAACAAAAACACACAACTGATAAAATTATTTTCTAAAAAAAAAACCCCTGACCTCCTTTTCTCTCTTCCCATCTACTTCTGCTGTTTCCAAAGTCATTCATTCATTCAACCTTTATTGGCATAATTGTTCTCAAAGTCATGGTCTGGGGAAAGGCTTCTATAGCTGGAGGGTGGGGCAAGGCAGGTGGGAAAATCTACTGCCTGATGACCAGCACGAAGTCTCTCTCCCCTCACAGTTCTTCCTCTGGAAACAGAATTTCCCCCTTTGCTGCCAGAAACTGCTCCAGGGAAGGGAATCAGCACAGAGGTCAAGGGTCAGCTTCTTCACCCCACACTCTTCAATCCAAATCCAGCCTGTTTTAACAAAATATGTCAGGAGTTACATGCTATGGCAGGAGATGAGTAATTGGAAGTGCACTTCGGATTCATTTTTAACTTTGTCATCTGTTGTATTCTGCACATACTGGAATGGCCCAGTTAAGATCTCTACACAATGGCCTATGGCTTTGCCATTAATAAATTGACTTGCTTCCAAAATGACTCATGATTTCCCAAGCTCCTGCCAGGCAGATCCAATAAATCTGTCTTAGCTGCAATGGCACAAAATAGCCATGGCTAAAAGCAGCATCCTAAAACCCTGTCAAGGAAGAGGCAGCTTCTCTTCCTCTCCTGCCAGGTAAACGGACTCAGTAGCTTTTCATTTCCGAGAAAGACACTGAACCTAATTGGAAAGCTATTCGCACTGTTGCACTGGCTTTCCAGAGCCTCTAGCAGGTGAAAGGCCGTCCAGGCCTGAAATAATGTAATTCCTATCCCCACTAGTGTCACATAAGTACAGCGCGAAGTGAAAAAGAAATGAAAGCCTGATGGCTGCTACTCCTGCAGTCCTCCTGGGAATGGTGCAAACAACAATGCAAAGGCTACCAGGTAGTTTCCTGCTACTGTTAACTCGAAACTCCATAAAAATATGCAGCTGCATGCTTGGGAAAACATATGCCTGCGTGGCACTAATATCACGGATTTCAAAACAGTATGTCAATTGTAAATTTCTATTTCCTCAAGTCACGTTCTAGTTTCATGGTGTTGAGGGAATGGGGTTGGAATGCCTTACTTCAATTATGGCAGCTTTGTAGCAGGTATGAAGCAATTACCTTGCAAAATTCTCGGTCTGTGAAGTTTACAGCATAAACCACGGTTTATAGTGCAAACCACGGTTTACAGATCAAGAATACTGCTATGCCAAATGAGGACTCCCCATTCTCTCATAAACTATAGTTCTGTGTTACATCTGCATTGAGGCAAATATCGCTGTGGTTAGAGCTGATCAGAATTGCCTGAAAACATGGTTTGCAAATTCATTTTAAAACATGGATTCAAAAAAAACCTAGTTAGCTCCAACCATATTTGGTACCAATGCAGATGTCATGTTAAGTGATAGTTGGAACACTACATGAAAAGGCGGGGGGGGGTTCCTGTGGAAGAAAAAGTGGGAGAATAAAGCACATTATGACCTAAAAGGACCATTCAGACATGTACACTTTTCCCAAGTTTAATTTTGGTCAATATAAAAACAAAGTGGTACAGTTTGAAGACACCCATTATGAAACCACTCCAGAATAATCTGCTAAAAGATTAAAGCACAATATGCTACCAGTTTACAACACATGTAACTGGTTGGAAGATTAAATAGAACACCAAATTATCACTTATCTGGTTGTGCACACCATAAAAATGCATGTTTTTTTTCTCCAGCTAGGAATGAATTAAGCTGCAATAAAATTCATGGAAGGGTTTTAGAAAAAGCCTTCTCGGTGGTGGCACCTGTCCTGTGGAACGCCCTCCCATCAGATGTCAAACAGATAAACAACTACAGTGCACGCTCGGGTTGCGAACGTGATCCGTGTGGGATGCACGTTCGCAACCCACAGCATGCGCAAAGCGCAATTTAGCACTTCTGCACACGCATGACTGCCGAAACCCGTTTTAACAACCTGTTCCGGTACTTCCGGGTTTCGGCAGTCCGTAACCCAAAAAAACGCAACCTGAAGTGGCTGTAACCCAAGGTATGACTGTCTTTTACATTTGAAGGCAATCCTGTTCAGGGAAGTTTTGATGGTTGATGTTTTATTGTGTTTTTAATATTTTGTTGGGAGCCACCCAGAGCGGATGGGGCAACCCAGTCAGATGGACGTCATATAAATAATAAAAATATTATTATTAATGAATACTTGTTGCCATCCTGTATAGCCCAACATTGCATGAAAACAGCAAAAGGAAATAATATGTTGCACTGAAATGCTGAACCTATGTACCTTCATAGTTACCGCGTTAAAAAATAGCTGCACATTGAACTCTGGGAAGGGAAGGAAACACACTTTTTAGGAGCTCAACATTAACAGACCACCAACAACTAAAGCAAAACCCCAAACCCACTGATAAAACTATGTATAGTATGATAGCTAACAGAGTAATTCTTCTACCATGGAAAGCAGCCAGAATGCTTAGAAGTATATTGGCCCCAAGTGACCCAGCTAATTTGGAGACAAAATCTTTCCAATTAAACTGACAGGACAGAAAAGCCTGTCCTGATTATTTTTAGAGATGCATGACCAACCTAAAATCTGTGACTGGGTAAATGTTTTAAATACAGAGTGCTGATGGCTTCTCCTGTTTGGCATGTTCCATATGACTTCTTTTGTTGTGCGCTTGCATGATTCCACCCTTAACGCTCATTAAAAACATTTAGAGATCAAGGGTGAGATGCTCAGACTCTGCGGAACCCTGAGCACATTTCATTGTCATCTCGCATAGCTTTTATTTAGTGAGCTGCAGCTCTGCGCTTGGTTTTATAGGTCACTGATTGAAAACTGTGGCCATAGTTTTGCGCAGCGCTAATTGCTAAGCAGGGTCTAAAAACAAAGTATTATGTCTGGACATATATAGGAATACTTTACCCAGCAAGATGAATTATACCCATTACTTTGTATCAATGAGCTGCAATAATCTTGAATTTCTTATTCTGGGACGAAAATGATAATGCCTTCCTACTCATAATTAGCCTGCTCTTCCTTTTTCTCTCTGCGTGCAAAAGGTCCTACGTCCAATCCCTGGCCTCTCCTGTGAAAAGTTCAGGAGGCAAGACTGGGAACGACCTCTGCCAAATGCGTCTGGCTGCCACATCCATCCATAGTATCGGGAATAGACAGGACTGACTTGGGTCTAAGGCAGCCTCATGCTGTTGCTGTTTTTAAAAAACACACCATTTTATGCTGAAATGAAACTGAATCGCACATCTGAAGGGCACAATATGGAGGCACCTGATCAGCACAACCTCTCATTAACTGCGATTTGTTAAATAATACGATTACGATTGTTTCACTTATTTCATTTATGAATTGCTTGTTGTAAAACATCTCGTTGTGATCCGACAATAAAAAAAGTGTATGTTTAAAAACAATTTCAAGTCCATTTAAATCAGGCTTCATCAACCTCGGACCTCCAGAGGTTTTTGGCCTACAACTCCAATGATCCCTAGCTAACAGGACCAGTGGTCAGGGATGATGGGAATTGTAGTCTCAAAACATCTGGAGGGCCAAGGTTGAGGAAGCCCTATTTAGATTGTGAGCCTGGGAGCAGGGCTAGTTTAATTGGTTGCATTGAAGCCACTTCGTCAGGATTTTCAGCTGAAGAGTAGGATGCAAAAGCTCCAAATAAAGAGCCGTTGAATAATAGTAATATTTATTTATACCCCGCCCATCTGGTTGGGTTTTCCCAGCCACTCTGGGCGGCTTCCAACAAAATATTAAAAATACATTAAAACATCAGTCATTAAAAACTTCCCTAAACAGGGCTGCCTTCAGGTGTCTTATAAACGTCAGATAGTTGTTTATTTCTTTGACATCTGATGGGAGGGCGTTCCACAGGGCGAGCACCACTACCGAGAAGGCCCTCTGCCTGGTTCCCCGTAACCTCACTTCTCGCAGTGAGGGAACCACCAGAAGGTTTTCGGAGCTGGACCTCAGTGTCTGGGTTGAATGATGGGGGTGGAGACACTCCTTCAGGTATACTGGGCCAAGGCCATTAGATCTAGGCCATAGATTAACAAAGGCCTCATCTGGGTTTTTTTTAATTCCATTTAGTTTCCTAAAACAAACCCTATGCCTTTGATATATTGAATTGACCATGCACTGACTGCTCAGTCACATGTTCAAAAGTGCAAAGGCCGTTTGGCACCTTAGGTGGACGTTCTCAGTGGACACACACTTTAGCATTTTAATTCTTTAGTGATGACTAGCTGAAACTTTAGAATGCAGGATTGTATGTGTGCCTGATACTATCTTCTCCAGATATTTTGAAAAGCGCGTATGGCACATAATGAAGGATACAATGTTAGGCTTTCCAAGAACTGTTTTTTACTAAGTGGGACTTTTTTTGTTGAGTTGGCTTGACTTTGCGCCTCTCTTTTTTGCACTGCTTGTGGCCATTTGAGGAAATGTCTACTTAAAACAATTGTCAAACAAACCTACTTATTCATAACGAGATAGCAAGAAGAAATAGACTCTCAGAGGATATGCAAGTTAAACAAGGCATTCAAGCAGAAATATAAAAGATTAATGGAAGGCACTGACACTCTCAAGATTGGGTTGTTTATAGTTCATCACCCTAATACAGCCAGGGAAATACTTGTGCAAAGTGGACTCCGACCGAAGGGCGCCCTTGCTGGATTGGGAACAGTGTGTGAAGCAGAGGAAATCTGTCCCACGGCATTACAGTGGTACCTCAGGTTACATACGCTTCAGGTTACGGACTCCGCTAACCCAGAAATAGTGCTTCAGGTTAAGAACTTTGCTTCAGGATGAGAACAGAAATCGTGCTCCGGCGGCGCAGCGGCAGCGGGAGGCCCCATTAGCTAAAGTGGTGCTTCAGGTTAAGAACAGTTTCAGGTTAAGTACGGACCTCCGGAACGAATTAAGTACTAAACCTGAGGTACCACTGTATTCTTAGGGCAATGTGCACTAATCACCTATCACCTGTGAGCCAGTGTGGTGCAGTGGTTAAGAGCGGTAGACTCGTAATCTGGTGAACCGGGTTCGCTTCCCCGCTCCTCCACATGCAGCTGCTGGGTGACCTTGGGCTAGTCACACTTCTCTGAAGTCTCTCAGCCTCACTCACCTCATGGAGTGTTTGTTGTGGGGGAGGAAAGGAGATTGTGAGCCACTTTGAGACTCCTTAGGGTAATGATAAAGCGGGATATCAAATCCAAACTCCTCTTCTTGCAATGTGGCCAGGATTGCGCAGGCACATGTGCCACCTCCATTGCTAAGTAGCAGCAGAATGAGATGATAGAATCTAGAGATGGGCCAAGCCTTTTGAGAATGCCCAGAGGGGAAGGAGAGTCCTTAAGAAATGTTAAGGAGAAAGCTTGTTCTTGGAGGGAGAAAGACTCCAGCTCATCCCCTTCTGTGATCTATTGGGTTTTCTACTTGCAGAATTATCTTTAGCCTCAAAAAGAATGCTCTTAAAAGATTAGACAAATTTATGCATGAGACTAATCACAATGGCTATATTCCACCTCCACTGTCAGAGATAATATGCCTTGGAATTAGCAGTTTCTGCTGGGAATCCCAGGTGGGCAGTGTTGTTATGCTCAGGTCTTGCCTGAAGGCTTCCCAAAGGCATCTGGTTGGCCACTAGATGGGCCTTCATCCTGAGCTGGCAGGTTCTTCTTATGTTCTTAATGTATTTCTCCAGTTGTAGCTTGAAATTATGTACAGTCCATCATAGTATCTTAGGATCTGCCACCTCATTCTGCTGGGATCCCCTGTAGCAGATGATCAAGGCCCATATGCAGTGAGCTTCCCACTATGAACAAAACCTGGCTAGAAAGGTGAGATGAGAGCTGGAAAAGCTCTGTTTTCAACTGCAGAAGACTTTGTTTGGAACACTGCACACCTATTCTAATGCTTCCCAGTGCTAATGTTAGGTGCACACGGTTGCTTTTTCCAGACTGCACAGTTAAACTGATTTACCACTGAAAAGTGAGGCAGTTAGCACCAATTTTAATTATCTTAAATTGTTTTCATTCCTACTCTGTATCTCCCTAAAGAAGGAAACCATTTAAATGTTCATTTTCGCTGCACCTACTCTGGTGAATTAATGTATTTCAGACTTGACAATACTGATAAAATGATAGTTATCAAGGTCTATTCTATTTATCCTTGGAGAAATGAAACTATTTAACAAGAAGAAGTTAAAAGAAAATCTTTCTCGGAGGGCATTGTAAGTCCTATTGCCTCACTATTGTATTTTCTTCCTACCCATCTTCTATCAATTGTACATTTTGAATTACTTTATGAAATTAAGGCTGCAGTTCAATGCACCTGAGAGCAAATCCCATTGAACTCCGTGGTACTTATGTCTGAGTAAACATGCTTAGAAGCAGGCTGCATAATACATACCAAGTGGACAAACTGCAATCTCCTTTTTCTTCTCCTTAGAAGCAGTTTACCTTGCCTTCAGTGAATATATACACATATAAAGGTAAAGGGACCCCTGACCATTAGGTCCAGTCAGACGACTCTGGGGTTGCTGCGCTCATCTCGCTTTATTGGCCGAGGGAGCCGACATACAGCTTCCGGGTCATGTGGCCAGCATGACTAAGCCACTTCTGGTGAACCAGAGCAGCGCACGGAAACGCCGTTTACCTTCCCGCCAGAGCGGTACCTATTTATCTACTTGCACTTTGATGTGCTTTCGAACTGCTAGGTTGGCAGGAGCAGGGACCAAGCAACGGGACCTCACCCCGTCGCGGGGATTTGAACCGCTGACCTTCTGATCGGCAAGTCCTAGGCTCTGTGGTTTAACCCACAGCGCCACCTGCGTATATACACATATATATAATAAATCTTAATATTACAGTGGCTTTTTCCCTCTCCAGGGATCAGAGAGGATCCAAACTAGAATACAATATTTAATTATTGATCCTTAAGCCAATTTCAAGTACTAGAATATTGCTCAGACAAATATTTAAAGAACTCAGAAATATTAACGATCACTTCTAGATCGTTACTACATGGGGAACATGTGGCCTACTAGATGTTGTCTGACTACAACTCCCATCATGACTGGCCAACTGAACTCAGTGCCACTGAACTCAGTTCATTACTTCTAGGTAAATATGCTTAAGCTACGGCTGCAAGGCCCCATCTGCACTATGCACTTAAAGCAGTATCGTACCACTTTCAACAGTCATAACTTCTGCCAAAGAATCATTTTAAATGTAGTTTGTTAAGGGTGTTGAGAGGGTGTTAGAGGAGATGCCTGTTCCCCTCAAAGCTAGTTTCCAGGGTTCCCTAGGAAAAGGAGTTGATTGTTAGCCCACTCTGAGAACTGTAGCTGTGAGGAGAACTGGTGTCTCCTCACACTCCTCTCAGCACCCTTAACAAGCGACACTTCCCATGATTCTTTGGGGGAAGCCATGGCTGTTTAAAGTGGTATGATACAGCTTCAAGTGCATAATGCGGATGGAGCCTTAAAGCTGAAACAGATTTCTCCATCTCCCACCATCATGAAGCCTATTCAAGATGGCACATTTGAAAACTCCCAAGATTGAGGCTAAAAATCATGTTCCAGACCCAAAGTACAGTGGTACGTCAGGTTAAGTACTTAATTCGTTCCGGAGGTCCGTTCTTAACCTGAAACTGTTCTTAACTTGAGGTACCACTTTAGCTAATGGGGCCTCTCGCTGCCGCTGCACCGCCGGAGAATGATTTCTGTTCTCATCCTGAAGCAGAGTTCTTAACCTGAGGTACTATTTCTGGGTTAGCGGAGTCTGTAACCTGAAGCGTATGTAACCCGAGGTACCACTGTAATTAGGACTATCTCTTGAGGCAAAAGCATTCTGGGATCCTGGCACTTCCCTGCTGTCAAGTATGTGACTTCTTGTTTCCTAAAACAGTTTGGACATAAAAGGCCACATGGAACCATTTCAGAACACCTCAAATTCAGCACTTAGTATTTTATTGTCCAACACAGAAAAGTACCGGTGACCTGTGGTTTGTACAGCTTTCTCGACAGAACTTGTCAGCATCCCAAAAAACATGAGGGCTCTCAAAGCAACATATCAGAACATCATGGCTTCTAGTCCGTCTTCCATAAACTTCTTATAGATGGCCATAAACTTAGCCACAAATGCTTCCAGGTGATAAATGGCCTTGCTGCCCAGCTGCAGCCGGTGCTCATAGAAAGCTGCCATCTGTGCAACCTCTCCTTTCAGTTGTCCATCACAGTTGTTCAGAAGTTCAGTCAGAAGGCCCTAAAATGAGCAATAGCCAACAGTGAGAGAATTGAAGGCTCTACTCCCTAGAATGTTATCGGTACCAATGGGTACTCAACAATCCAGAAAGTTACCCTGTGAGAATCAAGCCATTCAAATGATAATCTCCCATTTGGTAGGAGGGGGGACATTGTCATACAAATAACAGAAGTATTAATATCACATTTACAGAGATATGCAATATATACCTGGTCCCAGATGCCCCAGGAATTAGGAATGGAATTACAAGATGCAGAGCACTATCATTGAATCAGAGAACTGTAGAGTTGGAAGAGACCCTGATGATCATCTAGCCCAACCCCTTGCAATGCAGGAATATGAAGGGATCAAACTTGCAACCTTGGTGTCATCAGCACCACGCTCTTAACCAACTGAGCTATCCAGGCTGCACTATGAACGGTGAAAAATAAAAATGATTAACATGTGCATCCCAAGCTTCCATTTAATCCTAGTCTCTGTTACTAAACCAGTTAATAATCAGTTACCTTTATTATAATCTCTGGAGGAATGCAATGGGTTAAGAGTTCATAGAGTCGCCCACGAACTTCCAGGAGCCTGTTGGAATAAAATCATTTGAAAGCTAATGCTTGGTTTTAACTCACTGTAATGCAAAGTTTTAAGGTTTAGTAACTGGCTTTTAAGTCTTTTTATTTTGTGTGTGTGTGTGTGTGTGTGTGTGTGTGTGTGTGTGTATGGGACGCGGGTGGCGCTGTGGGTAAAACCTCAGTGCCTAGGACTTGCTGATCGTAAGGTCGGCAGTTCGAATCCCCGCGACGGGATGAGCTCCCGTCGTTCGGTCCCAGCTCCTGCCCACCTAGCAGTTCGAAAGCACCCCTAAGTGCAAGTAGATAAATAGGTACCGCTTTATAGCGGGAACGTAAACGGTGTTTCCGTGTGCTGCGCTGGTGCTGGCTCACCAGTGCAGCTTCGTCACGCTGGCCACGTGACCCGGAAGTGTCTTCGGACGGCGACAGCTCACGGTTTCTAGAGCGAGATGAGCGCGCAACCCTAGAGACGGACACAACTGGCCCGTATGGGCAAGGGTACACACACACACATACACACACACACACACACACACACATATATATATATATGGCAGCTATGACAATCTCAAATTACCAAGTCAGAAAATTCAGTTCTCAAAACATTCAAGCTCAATTTGTTTTTGCTTTTTAAAACATGGATGCACATAGCCCCAATAACTCCAGGCTGGACGGGGTTAGGGATGGATCAGGGATGCATCTCTACTGGCAAAGAAAAACTTTGTTGGTGAGGGACCTCGGACTATGCCCACTTAAAGCTCTGTGGGCTTTACCAGCCATAGGCCCTGAAGAAGGGTGTTCTGGGTGTCTGGCTCTGCTGGATTCCAAGGCTCCTTTTCCCTGCACCAGTGACGAGTGCCAGAGCACACGGAAATGCTGTTTATTTGTAAAAAAATATATACGAATATTGCATGTAGCATTGTGGGGTTAAACTTGTTAAGCCTGCAGATGAAGGTAACATCTCTGTAGTTGGGAATGAAGAGAAGACCTTTGTGCTCCTTGAGTTTTTGTAGCTCAGGAAGCATAAGAGTCATGTAGCCAGAGGGTATATTTAACGACTCAGAAGAATGCATGAGCAGATAAAGGCATGATCTCAGCAGACAAAGGAACTGGAGCTTTTAAAATTTGGGAAACTGGACAACAGTCAATAGTGTTAAGGGACTATGTCTAGGCAGGGAGAGCTGGGCTATATTTAACATATACTTTTTGCTCCATTGGGTGGAATACTTTTCTGTGCATGTTAACTTCCCTTGTGCTTAATTTTTCCCCGAAGAACTGCCTTCATCTTTTTACTCAACTTTTAACTTTGTTTCATTTATTAAAAAACACTAATGTGGTGGCATTTGTTAATATAACCCCATGTCTAACATGCCAGGTTCTACACTACACCTTGAAGTGTTCTTGTGGAGACACAAAGGCAATTTTAGGTTGCCTGGTGAAAGGCAGCCTTGTAGAAAAAGATATTTGAAATATATTTAACATATTTGAAAGAAATATATTATTTGGATTATGCTTCCTATGCCAATTCACTGGAACACCAAGTGATTTAATTAAGTATGCCAACATTTCCAGTAGCAAAACAAGTTTTTCCTCTTATAAGACACTATAAGAGAAATTTTGAGGACGCCAGCGTACCTAATTTTGAGATACCTGGTATAATTGTTTTGATCACCCTGAATAATCGCCTGAATCTGAAAGTCTAAAGCTGGCCAATTGCCAAAGCTAGCAAGCAATCCTGCAATTCTATTCTCCTGAGCCGCGTTTTCCAAGTGGAACAGCTTGTTAACAGCAGCATAGTCAGTGCTCTGCAATTTCTAAACAAGGCTTACAACAGCGACAAACTTCTCTAGCATGTCATGGTCCAACACAAGGAAGTCTCAAAATGCTTGTTGGGATGCTTGAAATGACAGGAAACCATCTACAAGCCACAACAGTTGGCAGCAGCTCTGTAGTTAACGTGACAGTTGTCAATGTCTCTTGCTGGCAGTGGGGAGCCGTTTTATCTATATGCACCTTTTAAAATCCTGAGTGTTGAAAAGAAATGATGAGGCAGGTACCTTGGAATTAAAAACAACTTTCTCCTGGCCCTGGATTTTACTGGCACCTGCGTCATTCAACCCCAATAGTCTCTTATAAAAAGGTAAAGGACCCCTGACAGTAAAGTCCAGTCGCGATAACTTTGGGATTGCAGCGCTCATCTCGCTTTACTGGCTGAGGGAGCCGACATTTGTCCGCAGACAGTTTTTCCGGGTCATGTGTCCAGCATGACTAAGCCACTTCTGGCGAAACCAGAGCAGCACACGGAAACGCCATTTAGCTTCCCACCACAGCGGTACCTATTTATCTACTTGCACTCTGACATGCTTTCAAACTGCTAGGTTGGCAGGAGCAGGGACTGAGCAACGGGAGCTCACCCTGTTGCGGGGATTTGAACCGCCAACCTTCCGATTGGCAAGCCCAAGGCTCAGTGGTTTAGACCACAGCACCACCCACGTCCCCATGTCTCTTATAGGCAGCTTCAAAGGCCCTGCTCCTCCATTTCAGCAAATGCTAGCTTGGTAATGAGCTAATAGGGAGTCCATCGCTATGAAGCACAAACACTTATTTCACAACCACAGAGCTGCTATTGTCCAAAGATGCAGGATGTGTTCTAAAATTAGGCTGCTTGCTGTAAGATGGTAGGTAAGAGGGCACACAGGTTTAAAAATAAATAAATTGTGAAGAGCAATCATGGAATTGTAGGCAGCCACCTCTTTTTCTACGCCTAAAGCAACAAGTAAAAAATAGCTCACATCAAAAAGGACCACACGGAGGGGAATCTGTGTTGAAAGCATTCATATATCTGTACCACACATTTAAAGAACTATTATGCCCTTGAAAGGTCATGGCTTTCCCCAAAGAGCCCTGGGAGTTCAGCAGAGCAGTTTAACAATCAATCCCTCTTTCCAGGGGTTTTCAAGAAACTGTAGCTCTGTGAGGGGAACAGAGGTCTCCTAAGAACTCTCAGCATCCTTAACGAACTGCAGTTCCCAAGAAGCTATATAAATAGTGGCTTTAAATGTATGGTGCAAACGTGGCCCACTTCACACACTGCCGTATCTCTTAAGAGTTTTAATGAGATCAGCAGCAGAACACATGACTAACGGTATCATCCGTTCACAGCAAGGAAGGATTCAGTGCTCCAAATTCACCGTGACAGGATGTCATTTTGTTTCTGCCAATGCAATATATCTAAAGCTAGACAAATGGCTGGCAGCTGTAAAGAGGGCAGCGACGAACGAGTGCCAACACCAGAGCACTTCATTGGCTGAAAAGAAAAAGTTTTACAGCACAAACAAACAAACAAAGATGCTCTCATCTGATCCAGCTGGAAATGCTTCATTGCACTGAGCAAGCAAGTTTGTTTTACAGCAGCCTGGTTCATTGCAGCTGTTTTTAGAATATTAAAGATGGCTGCTAACGGGAACTTGACATCCCAGTGAGTCATTTTGCGCACTACATACCATAGGAACGTCCTTGCTGGAAAATAACCCGAGACTCCACCAAGCCCAGCTATCTGAGTACATGACTGCTACTCTTTCCTCACAAAGAAACTGGAAATAATACACAGTTGCAGTTTCTCTGTGGTGAACATCTGGCTAATTCAGATGACAACCTTGAGCTGGGTTAAGAGCTCTGAGAACTTAAAGAAGTATGTGTTGGCCTATTCGGACCCCTTTTTCAGTCCAGTGCCCGAGGGCCTTCTAGTGGTTCCCTCACTGTGAGAAGCCAAGTTACAGGGAACCAGGCAGAGGGCCTTCTCGGTAGTGGCACCCGCCCTGTGGAACGCCCTCCCACCAGATGTCAAAGAGAAAAATAACTACCAAACTTTTAGAAGACATCTGAAGGCAGCCCTGTTTAGGGAAGCTTTTAATGTTTAATAGACTATTGTATTTTAATATTCTGTTGGAAGCCGCTCAGAGTGGCTGGGGAAACCCAGCCAGATGGGTGGGGTATAAATAATAAATTATTATTATCATTATCATTAATGGCAACACAGACCATTCATAACATAGGAATATACTGTGAGCAGGGCAGTGGGGTGGGGTAAGGTGAAGAAAAGCTATGACAATGAACTGTAACACTGCTCCCCGCCCCTGCTCAGGCTGTACAGAAAAAGCAATTTGGTTCCTGAAATTCAGTCTGATTGTGCAGATAAAATTTAACTGATAGAATTCTACAGGCAAGCACCTCTGTATGGCAGAGCTGCCAGGCACCATCCTGTTGCCCAGGCATCTTCGCTTGGTTGCGAGTTCAAAATGCACCTGGCTAATTTCAAACACCGAGACCATAACCATCTTGGCTAGTAGCTACTGTGATCTGCTCCCAAACAACAAGAATTTCTGTGAAGGAACTGCATCAGAAACTGGGATTTTAATATATAATTGTCTCATAGCTTGAGGTGCCCAGGAGGCAGAATACTGTATGTTACTGCCTGCAACAGATTTATTTGTTTAGGAACACAGGTTGCCACTTTAGACCAGGTGAGACCACTTGCCCATCTAAGCCCAGTTTTGTGTATTATGATTGGCCGTGGTTCTCCAGGGTCTCAGGAAGAGAACAGTGTTTTCCATCACCGGCTACCTGCTTCTTTTAGCTGGAAGTGAACCTGAGATCTTCTCCATACCATGCACATGCTTTTGGCTGCAAGGCTGTGCAGCAGTTTCAGGATTCCTGCATGCAGTTAACTATCCGCTTTCAGAAATCTTTTTCTCCAAACATTTACACACTGATATAAAAGCACGTTTAATACCTTAATGACCAAGGCTAACCTCATCGGCCTGAAATTTACTTCAATCAACTCCTACCGGGTTTTTATCAAGTCCCTAGAAATGCACTCTGTCTAGACATTCTAGCACACACAGTATTAAACTGCTACGCTGCATTTTAATATCAGAGAACTTACAAGCACCATCCATTTTACAGCTAGGCATTGTCCTCCACCACACTGACCTACCTCTGCGGGGTCTGCTGACCAACAATGGCGTTTGCCGTCTCTCTCAGATATACCTCCCAGTCCGTCTCAGAAATGTCTTGGTCTGGAGTGAAAGGATACCTGTGCAACCAACAGCGACGACTTGCTTAAATACAAAACAAACAAACAAACACAGCCCTTTTGTAACCAAAACTCCCTCCTGTATTCACCCATTCTTCTGGACTTACTGTTGCACCCTGCATGCCTCACACATCAGAAGGGCCTTTCGGAGATTTCGGCCGGACTTTTCTGCAATCCTCTGAGCGAGTTCTCGAGGAAGTACCAGACCCTCCTTCTTACACACAATGGACAATACGTTGCAGATCTAGAGATTCAACAGGGCAATTAACAGTTTTGCATGGTACCTCACTTTCCAAAAATTCAAAGTATCTCCGCTCTAGTCAAAATTGCTGCAGCAGCCAGCTACGGGGGAAGTCCCTATATTATAAGAGGATACGTGAAGGCACAAAGGAGCCAGTTTTACAAATAATGCTTGCAGGTGACCTGTGCCCACCTTCTGAGTCACCTCTTCCTTGCCACAAGCCTCATTTGCCAGCCCTCCTGGGTACCGGGTAAGAGTAATGCAATGCCTTCCCAAGTGCATTTCTCCACGAAGGAATAAATTCCTTCCTGCTGCTCCCTGAGCCAGGGACAAACCACATCAGCAGTTGCTCCCTGTATTCTTTACAGTAGCAGTGAGACAGAAATACTATTAGCCAACCTCACAGGGTTGTAAGAAATAGACAGATATGTTGATAAAAGTGCCTTCGGCAACTACTTAACAAATTCTAAGTGGTATTTTCTAGTTTCAGAGAAATGCTTGGAGAAGTGTGGACTAGAGAATGTTTGGAACTAAGCATTGGTGGCAGAGTTTCAAAGACCTCCAGCTATTTCTTAGTCCACAGACACTTCCGCCCCATTCCAATCCTCGCTAAACAAATAAAAATTACAACCCGCATTTTTGAAGAAAACTGCAGTCATGCAAAGTACTGTAAAGGGGAACCTAATTCGGAAGTGTTCCATGCACACAGACACAGGATTAACTAGGCAGACAGAGTCAGGGGAAAACAAAGAACAAGGAATCCCAAATCAGGTATTTAAACTTGTTGCACCCAACATTACACAGAGTAAAATGCAAGTGCACTGAAGGGCTGTCTGTCTGCCACTGCCTTGAACCTACATCTTCAATGCTGGGCGCAGGCACTCGCACTGCAAGACACCTGCTCCGGATAGGTGCAATGACTTTCGATGTAGAATTGCAGCACAGAATTAATCTGCAGGTAGCCATATACTTCTCCATGGTTCGGCGCAACGCATGCTGGGCATCTTTTGTAAGCTTGTCCACTTCAGTCAACAGCACCACTGAAAAACAAAACAAAGCCAACCTTTATCATGCTCTCACAGAGTCTATCTTAACTTGGCTTTTCGCTTCTGCTGATAGAATGGGACAGGATTAGAGAAAACCTTCCCACTTGTGCCTCTTCCACTGAAGTTCCCGGGAGGTGTTTCCCCACGGTGCAATCCTGCACTCATGACAGTTTGTGTAAATATTCTAGCCATATGTCTGGGAAAGGCACATCGCCTGAAACAGCCAGGGAATGGCTGGCTTAGTCACGACAGCACGCAAGAGGGGTTCTTGCAACTGGGATGCCTCTGACCTTACTTTGAACCCGGGATCTTCCACTTGCTATTTCCAGCATCTCCAGGTAAGGCTAAGAAAGGATCCTGTTTAAAACCCTGGAGAACGACTGCAAGTCGGTACAGACCATCCTGGTATTCTCCAAGTGTTGTTGGACAACAGCTCCCATCACCTGTGACCACTTAGCCATGCTGGTTGGAGCTGATGGGAGCTGTAGTCCGACAATATGTATGACTTGCTTATATGGCAGCTTCCTATGTTCACATGGGTCTTTCCCATGAGAGAAGCACTTTACCAGGAAGGAAGGTATTACATAGCAGCGGTGGGGGGCGGAGAGAGACAGAGACTCTGCATTCAACCTCGTCCATGTGATTAGAAAGTATTTACACATGCATGAAATCACAGTACAATGAAATGTCTTCCTTATTGTTCTGTATGAGTGAGTGTGACAAGTCTTGTGGCTTGAGCTGGTGCTACTTTTGCAAAAATATATATATTTAAAAAAATAACACTACATTGCCACTTCCCACCAAGAATAACGACAAAAAAGCCAGCTTAGTTCAGCCAAAGAAAACTGATGATCAGCTGAAGCCGATGAATGAATATTGTTACAGAGCCAATGCACACTGCTGCAAATCTTTTATATCCAAGGTTCAAAAGGTATTTGTTTAAAGCATTTTTTACCCAGCGCTTCAGCTGAAAAGGCTCCCAGAGCAGCTTACAAAGATCAGAAATAAAGAGTCCTTGCCCTCAGGCTTACAATCTAAACGACAGGACACACAAGGAAAGGGACTTGGGAGGGAGGCAGAAAAAAGAAGAAGCTATGTCAAGCACTTGTTCTTAGTTACACAATTCAGATCACTGGATTCAGAGGCCAGAGAGCCAACCTTTACAGGTAGTAATGATGATACCATTGCTATTAAAAAAATCAACACTGTAAACTGAAGATTGCATTTGGCTGCAATAAGCTTAAGAGCTGATGCTCTACAGCAGGCATTGGCAAACTCCGGCCCACCAGATGTTTTGGGACTACAATTCCCATGATCCCTAGCTAACAGGACCAGTGGTCAGGGATGATGGGAATTGTAGTCCAAACATCTGGAGGGCCGGAGTTTGCCAATGCCTGCTCTACAGGGGCGTGGGGAGTTTCAAATGTTGCAAAACCAAGAGTCTCTCATGTAGCTTGTTAGTCTGCCAAGCATATTGCTACTGCAATATCGCCCTCATGCAAACAGATTATCTGCCTCTGATTCTATCTGCCAGATCAGGCTCAGCAATAGACCATTCTACGCTGCATGCAGAAGGTCCCCTTCGAGACATTTGCAAGTAGGGCTGCAAAAGACTGCCTGCCTGAAACCCTGGAGAGCCCCTGCCAATCAGTGCAGACAATATGGAGCTAGATGGACCAAGGATCTCACTGGGTATAAGGTAGCTTCCTAGGTTCCTAAGTGAAGGGAACCATAGAGTATTTTGAGAATACAAAGTCACAGAAGAATCAATAGGTGAGAAGAGTCTAGATGCCTTCTAACAGCATGCAAACCTCCCACTTTCTGAATACCATGAAGCTCAAAGCGAAAATTCAAACATCAACAGCTATGGATCTTTTGGACAATTATTACAATTACAGAAATAAATTGGAGCTATATATACTATTATCTGGAACACAAGTATTGCACATATTTCAATTTTCCCCCTCATTTCTGAAATACATGCATTTCTGTTGGGGAACTACAATATTTCTGGAAATTTTGTATCTCTAAAAGTGACAGAAGACAAAAAAAGCTGGAGAATATAAAGAATTTACAATATTCAAAGCACATGGCTGATCTTGTGCAAAGTATTGCAAGATAATTTTCTTCAAGCTTATTGCTCATTTACAGACCTTTAAAATCTCGCTGGGTGCTTGTCTCAAGTTGCTGTGACTGAGCTAATGTCTTCAGTAATTCCTGAATTACCACCCGGTCACTGTTTCCTGCATCACTGAAAATAAGTTCAGATTAAAATATGATACTCAAGGAGGGTGCAGTGCATGGCTGGGGAGGGTCCCAAGGGCCAGACAGAGAGGGCTGGAGGGCCACATATGCAAACAATTCCTTAAAGATATACAGCCATACCTCGGAAGTCGAATGGAATCCATTCCAGAAGTCTGTTGGTTCGGAAACCAAGGCGTGGCTTCTGATTGGCTGCAGGAAGCTCGTGCAGCCAATCAGAAGCTGCATCGGACATTCAGCTTCCAAAGAACATTCGCAAACCAGAACACTCACTTCCGGGTTTGCGGCGTTCAGGAGCCAAAACGTTCAACTCGCAATGCATTCAGGATCCAAGTTACGACTGTACTTTGGTTTCTTTAACAGTAAAGCTGGAGCTAACTTTAAAATTGCAACAATAAAACAAGGGTCTTCTAGCACCTCGGTAGTTTTTGCTGCAATGGGCTATAAAATTTACTCCTCTGCAAATTATAAGAATTGCAAAATTCCCACAGCCTCTTACTGGATCTTGTGAGCTTACTGCAAACATACCTTGGGTTAACTTCAAGGTGATAGTTGCTGGCAATAGTGCTAATTTCAATCTTCTTTTTAGAAGGCGCCTGAAAAGAAAGATTATTAAACAAAAAATGCATTTTAAAGAGATCAGTGACGGAAAGACTTAGCTGAAATCAGTGGGTTATGAATACAGGCTTCAAAAACCACCCACTGCTAACTGCTTAGCATGAACTGAGTTGAAGGACTTGAAGGGCTTAACGGCACCCAGGCTGCAATGCACCAGGGAAACTACGAAATAAAGAGACTCAGCGTGAAAATGGCGGCAGGTGGAATGGCATGCAAGGAAAAGGGTAACACCCTGGGTTCAAAGCTCTCAAATTCAAGCAGCATGCTAACCTCTTGGAAAGGATGGGATGTGCCCCAGTTCGCATGTCGCTTTAAATCATAGTTTAAAACTAAGGTTTCATGCAAATGAGCAGCGTGGTCAAGCACACTACTCTGAAGTTCCTTCTCCTTCTCTGCCATGAAACTGACTTGTCATGTTGTCCAAAGCTGGGTTCATGAATAATCTTATGCACTTCTATCAGGTTGCCTCTGGCTTGCCTTTTCTCTAAACTAAAAAGCACCCCAAATCTCCTCATAAGTCATTTTCATCTCCTCTGAATCATTTTCATCGCCCTTTTCTAAAACCTGTTACTGCTCTACAATATCCTTTTGGAGTTGAGGTGACCAGAACTGTACAGATTTGTATAGCAGCCTTATGATATTGTTTATTTTCCCTTCCTTTCCTAATGATCCCTAGCATGGCGTTCCAGCTCTTCTTCACAGCTGCTGTATATTGGGTTGATATCTCAACCGAGTTAGACACTATGACCTCAAGGACTTGTTCCTGATCAGTCACCACCAGTTGATGATCTTCAGTATCCAGTTCAGCTTCTAATATTGTGGTTTTAAGCAACTCGCAAGCATTTTGGGGATATTTGACAAGTTTGTCCTTGTGGACAAGAGAGCCAGTGTGGTGTAGTGGTTAAGAGCGGTAGTCTTGTAATCTGGGGAACCGGGTTCGCGTCTCCGCTCCTCCACATGCAGCTGCTGGGTGACCTTGGGCCAGTCACACTTCTTTGAAGTCTCTCAGCCCCACTCACCTCACAGAGTGTTTGTTGTGGGGGAGGAAGGGAAAGGAGAATGTTAGCCGCTTTGAGACTCCTTAAAGGGAGTGAAAGGTGGGATATCAAATCCAAACTCTTCTTCTTCTTCTTCTTCTTCTTCTTCTTCTTCTTCTTCTTCTTCTTCTGGTCTCTCGGCTTTCTTTCTTTCTTACCAACCCCCTTATTTGGAGGAAGATCGCTCTTTTGAAGTCAAATGTGACCATGTTGGGTTCTCTACGCAACTCTTCATTTACACATATATTTAATTTAATAGCACTATGGTTACCGTTCCAAACGGTTTCACCAACACTTCTCACACCGGATCCTGGGCAGGACTTACCGTATTTTTCCATCTGTAGGACACCCCCTTCTATACGACCCCCCCCCATTTTGGGGGACTCAATTTTAGGAAAATGAGGGGAGATGGCCCAAAGTTGTTGAGCCTCTCCCCCCACACAGCTGTGGGCAGGAAACACTCTCTAGATCAGCCTTTCTCAACCTGTGGGTCCCCAGATGTTGTTGAATTGCAACTCCCATCTCCCCTAGCTAGCAAGGCCAGAGCTCAGGGATGATGGGAGTTGTAGTCCAACAACATCTGGGGACCCACAGGTTGAGAACCGCTGCTCTAGATCGTTTCCCATGCGCAGCGGCATCGGGGGAAGTTGTGCTCCTGGGAGCACAACCTCCTCTGGTGCTGCCGGGTTGGAAACAATCCAGGGAGCACCTGCCGAATGCAGCATCGGGGGAATTTGCACTCCCGCCAACGAGCTGGCTGGCAATGCGCAGCTTCTTCCCCCCCAATGTAGCTGCGGGCAGGAAACACCCCCCAGATCACTCCCCACTCGCTGCAGCATCGTGGGAAGATGCGTTCCTGCCAACGAGCTGGCTGGCGACACACCACTTCTCTATCCCCATGCTACTATCCGTGTATTAGACGACCCCAGTTTTTTGACGTGATTTTTGAGTCAAAAAACCTCGTCCAATTAGGGGTTGCTGGAAAGATTTAAAACAGGGATGCAGAAAAAGGAGGTATGGGGAAGTCGCTGAAAGAAGGCTTAAGGAAAAGAAGGTTAAGAAATTATATGTGTTTATATGTTTGTTTGTTTATGTATTGTTTTGTATTGTCTTTTAATATGTGTTGGAAAACTAATAAAAATTTATTAAAAAAAAAAAAACCTCGTCCAATAACATGGGAAAATATGTTAAGTCCAGGGTCATTGCCCTTCTGGTCAGTTCCATGACCAACTGTCCTTGGGCAAAGTCATTTGGGGTATTTATAGAGATTTTACATTATACTTCCAGCTTCTCTGTAAGAAGATTACAACTTCCCAATTTCTTGAAATGAATCATCACTTGCGTCACTTCCGATTTTAGGAACTAATAATATTGATAAGAACTTCATTCTACTTCTCTCAAAACATTCTTCACGTGTACAGTAAGGCTTTCAAGTATACCTTTTACCCACGGTGATTAAATAGACCTTATCTAGTTCAGATCAAACTACAAAATGAAGCTATACAGACACTGCAGCATCATTTTGCTCTGCCCTATTTTAGTTTAAAAGTGCTAACCTTCACATCTCTTTCTGTGCTTATATTAATAACATGCCACTACTTTATATGCAGGCATTCTGAAGATGATGAAAAAGACATTTGTCAAGTTCCGCCCATAGCTAGATGCCAAAGGGCCCTCAGATAGGAAAGCATCTGACAGGAAGGGAAGCTGATATTTTGAAAGACTATCTACTTAAAACTGTTCCACTTAAAACTCCCCAGCATTAAGACGTTTGCAGGCACAACATGTTCCCATAATGTCTTATTAACTTAAGCAGGAAAATTTAATTTAAAAAGAAATAAAAATGGCAAGAGAGACCGTTTGCACAATGCTTTGGAAATATCTGTCTTCTCCAAGAACTCTGCTGATTACTAACCACTCTCTTTGCAATTTGCTGATTAAAATGCAAGCTTTCCCCCCCCCAAAAAAAAAGATTTTTGAATTGACAGAAAGAAAATCTGTAGTAATAGATTTTCCAGGGACTGTTGTCACTCCCCAAGCAGCTAACTATGCAAAGAGTTCATTATGTTTGTTGAAAACATCACTTTGCAAATACTTCTCATCAAGTTATTGGTGGCATGTGAGAAAGCAATAATAATTAGTCAGCGAAGCCCACAATAAAGACGAACTGGTTTCTTGACACTAACTGCAGGCTTCAGCCTGAGACAGAAGGAAATGTAAGCTAAGTGCCCGACTAAATCATTTCAAATATCACACAACTGAAGGGAGATAATAGTACCGGTAAATCCTTGGCAGTGATTTGCCAGGGAGAATTCCTCCAGCACAGAATGTTTACAGCCTAATCAAGTGCTAATTCATAATAGGAGGAAACAGCCACTGGTTATTTAACCAACTGTGGAAATGGTGCTTAAATTGCCTGTAGGTCCTTTTCCAGCCCGGACACAAGTGTGTAGACAGCCACAGACATGCCTTCTCCACTTCCAAACTTTGCAGACTTAGGGTGGAGGTCTGAAGAGGCCTGTAAGTGTGTTTTCCTGAACAAGCCCCCGCATTACCAGGGTGCACAATTGCGAGGAAGCTGGGAAATACATTCAGGTAAACAAGCTTACATGTGAAACACTCAGCGGTTGGGAGTGAAAGGGGCAGAACTGGAGATATTGGATTGCCCTGATCTGTGTAGCCCTTCGGACATCAGGGGGTGAGGAACCTTGGGCCTAGGGGACAAATATAGTCTATGCACTTTTGCCCTCATGCCTCCAGGCCAGACAACTTTTGGAGATTAAAAACTAGCATGTGTTGAAATGTGCTGGCTATTCCTGCATTATGTTGACAGTCAACATCTTTATCTCATTTTGTAAATATGAAGTTAGGGCAGATTCTTACTGTTATGCTCTGATGTTCAATCCTCAGCTTCTCCACTCCAGAGCCATACAGTTCTCTCAGCAGGCACATGATTCTGGTCTTTTTTCCAGCTCCTGAAGGCCCATACACTAACAGATGAGGAAAGTCGCCACACTGAACCTGTCAAATGGAATACAGTAAAACTGAATTACAGTAATGTCTCAGTCAGCATCATGCTTAGTCAGCATCATAAACACAGAGAATGATACATATTTTAGTATACCATTCCCCACACTAGTTTTACAGCCCTTCACAATGTTGTCTTTTCCTTTGGAAGGCCATCGATTTAGACATGAGCACAAAATAGATAGTTCAAGAGGACATGAAACTGTGACCGTGCATGGCGTGAGTCTGATAAAAGCCCTTGGTGCATCAGGTTTTCTAGGAGTCAGGTGGCTTGAGAACACATCCCGAAACAAATTAGGACCTGGAAGACCAGAGTTCAAATCCCCACTCAATCATGAATCTTGAGCGGGTCTTCAACTCTCAGCCTAACCTACCTCACAAGGTAGGTCAAGATAATATAGAGAAGAGGAGAAGGAGGTGGGATATAAATGGAATAAAAATAAAAATTGTCAGAAAGTGGCATACAGTAAAATTGAAAATAACTTTGAGAACCCAATTTTTAATAAACTAATGCATATTATTTTTAATAAACTAATTTTGTTGCAAGCCATAGACACCCTTATCCAGGGGTGTAGCCAGGATTTTTGTTTGGGCAGGGGGGGCAGAACTTTCATTAGGGTGGGACAGAACCGACATGATTGGTCCGTTCGTTAAGCATTTCTATTGTTGTACTTGATGGGGGGCAGCTGCCCCCCCCCCCGGGGCTTATTTGGGCACTGAGCCCTAGGATCAAAGAGTTGGAAGGACCTCAAAGGTCATCTGGCTCAACCTTCTGCTGTTAAAGGAAATCCACAATCACAGCATCTCCAATAGGTCAAAATCTAGCCTCAGGTGGAAAATGAAAGAAAGCACACCACCTTTTGAAGCAAACTAAAGGACTGGAATTGAGTTGCAGAGCACTTTTTTCCCTTTTGTTTTTTGCACAAAATGGTCTGCAGAGTAAAGGTTTCAGTTCTCTGACATCTCTAGCCAGGTAGTCCTGGAGCTGTTGCTGCCACCAGCCATTGTAGAAAATAATGGGCTAGATGAAACAACCATATGATTCCATACAGGGTAGTTTTCTAGTTTCCTAATGGATCAGGGTTAGAATGTGAATGACCTGAGTGCCCCAAGCTACTCAACTGAGTTCTCTCTATCATACAAGACTGCCAGTATCATAGGATGCCAAAAAAGATTATTTTGGGATTCACTGGTTCATTCTGCCAAGTTTATGTACATCTTTCATACTTTGGCCACTGCGCCTAGCTCCATTTCATCTGTGGTTGACTGCATTCCAGAACCAGGCCTGTCTTGTATCACAGGAGCCAACCCTTGAAATCTGTGTCAGATGAACTATTTTAACCCCCAAACAATCGCTTTTTGCAACAGAGCAATTGCATATTTTGTGGTCAAGAGTACACAAAGTGTTCCTACTTCATTTCAGATCTGACAAACAACGTATTACAGTGGCACCAAGTTAAGTTTATACATAGACAATTACCTTGGGGTAAATCATCTTTCCATAAACAAGCCACCAACATGAACAGCAGCAGCTAGAATTAGAGAAAGTCCTGGGAGGAGATCACCAATGGTTAATGCTTTGGTACCTGAGCCTGTCTAATATGTATTCTTTAACCTAGAAGCCCTATTCCCAAATCCCTAATGGATGGTGAATGTTGAAGGGAAAACATAACTACACACAAAGACACCCCCCAATTCCTTTTTTAAAAATTACATGTTTGAGGATTGAGCTTTTTGCTCAAATCAAACCACAAGAGCCAAAACTCCAAAACCAAGACACAGTGGCATTGTGATGTTCGCTTTGTGAAATTTTTGAATGCAGAGCCACATAAGTAGTGGAATTCCCCCCTCCCACACTGCAACCCAAAAATAATTACTTGTGCAATCAAAGGCATACCGTTGGTTAAAGTCCACTGGAATTGGAGCATTCTTAAGTTGTGGTCCAAAACATCTGGACTGGAAGTCACCAGGCTGGGGAAGGCTGGTCTATACTGAGAGCCAGCAACTCTCCAGGGCTGCAGACAAGTCTTTCTAGCCCTACTGCCAAACGCTAAACTTGATTACCATTCAAGCTTTGAATTAAAAGGTCACAGGCTGCATCTCTGGCATTTCATGGACTTTCTGCCCTACTATTTTACACTGGATTTTTTTCTCTAAACATGTATGCCTGCATGTGTAAATATTCTTGCCAACTGACATATTTTGTGCTTAAGATGGAAGCAGTTCAGGTCTATGAAAGCTCATGTCCCAACCAATCTTGTATGGTATGGTATTTGGTACTCCCAAATACCCTAATTTTTGCTTTGTACCTGCTGTTGAGCACCATCATGAGGGAGAGAAGCTACGGTGCTTTTCCAAACCAGGGTTCAGTACCTGGATAGGTGAGGCGGTAACAAAGAGAGATAAATGCACCTGAGGACATACACAATGCATTTTTGTCATCGCAGTTTGACCCCTCCAAATGTATCCAGGAGCCTGACTTAACTTGAGCTCACGCATCAGCCACATAGAGAGTATTCTCAGTTAGCAGGCATGCACATATGCTCACTACACATGCTCAGATGCTTTTCTTTTTCTTATTGGTACTTCATGTACTGCAGGACTGAAATCAATTCCAGGACTGCTCTTTGGCTGGAACCAAGGCTGGCGCTATCATTAGGTCAACTAGGCAGCTGCCTAGGGCACAGACTTCACAGGGGTGCAGTACTGACCTTTGAGGGGCACAGTTTCATACAGATTCACTGGATTTGTGTACTGAAACACTTTCTTTGGCATTTGAGAAAGATAACCAAATATTGTCGCATTGCCTAGTCTTGCAATTTAAATTAAATTTAGCAGTTGAAGTTTTGTGCTTTTCATTTTTTTCCTACATCTGTTTTTGAAAATTGAAGAAATAATAATAAGAAGAAGAAGGGTGGTGCAAATAGGTAGCTCTGCCTAGCACCCGCTCTTGCTATAACCCAATAAAAGAGGAAAGAAGGGGGGGGTTGAAGCTACTGCGGAGAGCAAAAACTCGCCAATACCCGAGGACCAGAGTGTCCGAAAGCCGCCGAAGCGGTGAAGAGGTAAGAAAGAGAAGGGCACCCGAGCATGTGCAGAGCGCCAGTCGCCTCTCTCCCTCTCTCTCTCACCAGGTTGCGAAGCTGCGCTGCCTGATCCCGGTGATAGTCCACTTTGCCGAGGGAGTTCGGCCGGTACTTGTCCACCCAGAGACTCATGGCCACGATCCGCAGAGAAAGAACCGGATTGGAAAAGAATAAAAATAAAAAGCGCGCGCTCCGCTGCCGCGCTCCCGCCCACGATAGGCGACTCAAGCGCCGCCGCCGCCCCGTGGAAACGTCACCGAGCATGCGCACGAGCTCCTCTTTTAGGTTGTCAGCCTCGGCTCTTTCACTTCCGCCAGTTCGATCGAATCTAGGCCCCGCCTTCCTCGCTTACGGTGGCCGCCTGGGGATAAAATAATGAAACAAAGGGAAGCTTAACGCCAGGCGGAGAGCAGGGGCGGCGAAGTGGAGCGTAGCACGCGGCGCCTCGTGCAGGAGATCGCGGTGCTCGCGGGGGCTGCCCACGTGCCATGAGTTTTCTGGGCCACAGTGTTCCGAAGAATTTGTGCTTTGAGTCACCTGCTCGGCAGCAGCGGGCAGTATTTGTTTATTGCTTTGTGTTCTGCCTTTGCTCACGAATGCATAGAATCATAGAAGTGGAGAGTTGGAAGGAGTCCCAGGGGTCATCTACTCCACCCCCCCCGAAATGCTGGAATCTCAGCTACATCCTACAGGTGACCATCCAGCCTCTGCTTTAAAACCTCCACAACCTCCCGAAGGAGTCCGTTCCACTGTCAAACTGCTAAATTATTGGGATTAAAACATTTTAAAATATTTTTGAATGTATCTTGTGTTTATATATTTTGATTTTATGTCATAACTGCCCTGAGACCTGTGGGCAGTATACTTAATTAATTAATTAATTAATAATAGTGGTGCCCAGAACTAGATACAATACTCCAGATGCAGTCTGACTAAGGCAGCACAATCCTTTCTGGCCCCGCCACACACCCCCTTTAGCCTCCACAACAACCCTATGAGGTAGGCTAGGCTGGTAGGGAGAAAAGCTGGCCAAGGTTGGTACATAATCCAGAGAGTATTATGGATAGATTGGGATTTGAACCTCCATATCCCCTGGTCCTGGTCTAATCTGTACATGCTACACACTGGCTCCAGCTCCTATCGGCCTCAGCTAGTACAGTGGTACCTCAGGTTAAGTACTTAATTCATTCCGGAGGTCCGTACTTAACCTGAAACTGTTCTTAACCTGAAGCACCACTTTAGCTAATGGGGCCTCCTGCTGCCGCCGCGCTGCTGGAGCACGATTTCTGTGCTCATCTTGAAGCAAAGTTCTTAACCTGAAGCACTATTTCTGGGTTAGCGGAGTCTGTAACCTGAAGCGTATGTAACCTGAAGCGTATGTAACCCGAGGTACCACTGTATGGCCGTATGTCAGGGATGACAAGAGCTCTGGCCTTACAACATCCAGAGGAGGGGGGGCACAGGTTCCCCATCCCTAATTAGTGCAACATCCTGATTCCTACAGTAGAATCATAGAATCATAGAGTTGGAAGAGACCACAAGGGCCATCGAGTCCAACCCCCTGCTAAGCAGGAAACACCATCAGAGCACTCCTGACATATGGTTGTCAAGCCTCTGCTTAAAGACCTCCAAAGAAGGAGACTCCACCACACTCCTTGGCAGCAAATTCCACTGTCGAACAGCTCTTACTGTCAGGAAGTTCTTCCTAATGTTTAGGTGGAATCTTCTTTCCTGCAGTTTGGATCCATTGCTCCTTGTCCGCTTCTCTGGAGCAGCAGAAAACAACCTTTCTCCCTCCTCTATGTGACATCCTTTTATATATTTGAACATGGCTATGATATCACGCCTTAACCTCCTCTTCTCCAGGCTAAACATGCCCAGCTCCCTTAGCCGTTCTTCATAAGGCATCGTTTCCAGGCCTTTGACCATTTTGGTTGCCCTCCTCTGGACACGTTCCAGTTTGTCAGTGTCCTTCTTGAACTGTGGTGCCCAGAACTGGACACAGTACTCCAGGTGAGGTCTGACCAGAGCAGAATACAGTGGCACTATTACTTCCCTTGATCTAGATGCTATACTCCTATTGATGCAGCCCAGAATTGCATTGGCTTAGCCAATACTTAGCCAGATGCATTGGTGAAGCTTACAGTGGCAATGGCATGGTGGTAGCAGCCCCCTTCCCAGCCTCTGAAATCAGAAGTATTCTCTGAACCTGGAGGTTTCATTTAGCTGTCAAGTTAATATCTGCTGATGGAAGTGTCCTTGGTGAACCTGAAGTGTTAGGTTGTTGCTTAGAGGTGGTGATGGGGTGGATGTGGGCCAATAAACTGCAGCTGAATCTTGCAGAGAGATATCTGAAAGACTCGCCTCCTTCCCTGCAGACTCCTTCAGGGGTTAAGATCAGCACAGGCAGAAGTTTGGTGTGGTGATGGCCCAGGAATGTAGCAGCCCCTAAAATGTGGAATTCCCTCCACTCAGAAGTGCACCTGACACCTTCACTCGTTTAACCTGAGCCCCCTGAGCTGTTTAATTTTAGGGCTCCCCCTATTTCTGTGATTGTAATTTGTTTTCAACTTTTTTTAATACTGCAGTTTAAATGGTATTATTTAAATTTAAATGGATCTTAGGGTGAAGAGTGGGTAATAAATCAAATTAATAAAATAATAATAATTAAAACTTGTCTGATCCCATTTTTAAAAGTGATCTAAAGGATAAACTAGGCATGGCATTTATCACATGATTAACATGCATGATTAAAAAAAGAAAGAGCAACAGGATCTGGCCTTAGGATTGTGTCCTAGTTATTTGGGGGTGTTTTTAAAAGAACCACACACACCAGTTAACCATGTGTCTATGATATCCAGTTTGGCCCTAACCCAGGCACCAAAGTAAAAGTAAATAAATAAATCTTACTATCCATTTTTTCCACACCATGCATAATTGCAGAGAATTGCAGTCTCTGTCATGTCCCCTCTTAACACTATGCTTGTCTGGATGTAAACCCCGCTGTGTTCAATGGGGTATAATCCCAGATAAGTGTGCATAGCCTTCGGCTGCAATCCTGAACATACACAGTGGGACTTCTGAGTAAACATGCTTAGGCATGCAGGGTTATCTTTCTTTGTAAACTAGACAAGTCATAGCCAATCCCATTCCTACCAGCAAATGCATATGAAGTTAGGGGATTTATTTGCACTCTGCACTGTCTCTCATTTTGCATTCACCCAGAATCTCTTTGCACATTCTCATTGCACAGTTTGGATTTTTTTTTTTAACAGGTTTTTTTCAACAGCCGGTTTTGGATTTCAGCTTCCTAAATAGTGTAGCATGTCATCTGCAAATGCAGCAACTTCACTGCTGGCTCCAGGTCATTTATGAATGTCCCAGTAGAAACCCTTGGGATATCCCAGCGTTCATTTCTCTCCATTGTGAAAACTGCCCATTTATTCTGCCCCACTCCTTGTAGGAATCGTAACACTCCTTCCCAGCAAACCTTTGATTTCAAAAAGGACAAATTTTCCTGTGACATCACGACTCCCCATCACCTTGGCAACCTGCCAATTCTTCTGTCTCTGTCCTCTCCCTGAAGTGGGGGGGGGGCAGGGGAGAGGACAGGCTGACCAGCTATAACATTTCCGAAAATGCATTATAGTAGGGCAAACTGCTTTGCAAAAATTGGCATTGGGCAAAACCGCACACAAAAATGTGTATATTAGGAGATGCTGGTGCTTTTTCATGAGGACTTTTAAAAAAACCAAAAAACACCATAAGCTGATGTGGAAATGTGGAGAATTGAATTTTATGATTGGAAAAATGAAAAACTAACAGATTCACCCAGTCCTAGTAGGAATTGACTTCCAGTGCAATGGAAGTTAACCTTCAGACTTTGATCTGGCAATCTTATAAATAACCGTAGCACGTGCTTGAGGCTGTTCTGCTGTGCAATAAGGAACAATTACTTAAAACTTAGTGAAGGACATCTGGCAAATAAAGGGCATCTGGAAGGCAGCTACCTCATTTTTCCTCTGTACATCAATGATTTGTCACCGTCTACATCCAAACAAAAGCATCCTTAGGAAGAGAAAAAAGCAGAGCTTCACAGGCAAGTCTCCCAAACAGTGTGTTTAACACAAGGCAGAGACAGTGCCAGCCCCATGGCTGTCAATTTTCAATTACAGTGTGGAGCTCAGAAGTGTACACCTGTATATCCACATACACAGAACAAATAAAATATGTCTCAGAAATAGAGAGTGTACCATGTATACAAAAAAATCAGACAGTAACAGTGAAGTATATCTAAGAGGAATGCACTAGTACTTGCCTCATGATCTTAAAACTCATATGCCCCAGCCAGCCCCAATCTGAATACAGTACCAGCCAGCAAGTGAAAAATCAGTATGAACTAAATAATAATAATAATAATAATAATAATAATTATACCCCACCCTCTGGCTCTAGTTCTGAGTTATTTGTTGTAAAGTGGCAAGCAAATACAGGCAACAATAAAAGAATAAATTACTGCAAGCTTCAATCAACATCATCAATTTTTTTGGTAAACTGCCCTGGAAGACAGTATCTTTTATCTAACTAAATAAAATTAATCATTGCATGCTGCAATCCTGTACCCGCGTACCTGGTGGTATATTTATTTACTGAGTAGATTAAGAGAAGCATAGGATTGCACTGTGAGGCTACAACCCCCCCCCATCCTTTTCATGTTACTAAGCCTCACTTAACTCAGACATACTGTACTTCCGAGTTAAGATGTGTGTAGGATTGTACTGTGATCTATGCCATGTTTATTCAGAAGTCCTTCTGAGTTCAATAGTGCCTACTCCCACGCAAGCCAAAGGAGCTGCAGCCTTACAAAGCAATCCTTTGCATGTCTACTCAGAAGCAATTGTGATTAATCTCAATGGGATTTAACCCCAAGTGAGTAAAAATTTGCTGTTTTACAGGATAATCCTAAACTAGCCTATTCTGAAGTGCATCCTATTGAATTCAATGGGACTTACTCCCATGTAAATGGAGTTAGGATTGCCGCCTTAATAGGCTCATGTTTGATCAACAAAGGTTCTCAGTGGTGAGAGAAGCGAATAGTAAAGAGAACCTGCACAAGCCAGGCTGACACAAAACCCCACACATACATTAAGTAGAATAGAAGCATTGCCGCCCGACCCCACCCCCACTCACTATACCCCCCTCCACCTCTTTCCCCCTTTTCTTCCTAATGTAACACTAATGTCTCAACAATGAAACTGATCTGTAGAATATGTAACCTGAAGAAAGAGACATTGCACAAACTTTTGTAAACCAATAAATCTTTAATTAAAAATATGTTTTAAAAAACCAACAAAGGCTCTCAGTTAAGAGTATAGTTATTATTATTTTAAGGCTATGGTAAAAAATGTAAATGTAAAAAATACCTTTCTAACAGTGAAGAGTTAAGGTTAATGAGCTGTACAGTAGTTTAAACCTCCTTTAGTATCTCCAAAATATGGCATGCTCATGTTTGGGGTATTGGCAATACACACACACACACACACACACACACACACTTTATTTTAATCAATCAGTTAAAGAGTTAAAGGCTGATGGTCAGTCAACTAAAAATATTAAGCCCCTATTGTTCTTCTGTTCTAGTATATCACACTTGTTTCAGTTCATCAGAACATGGGAACCATTAAACGTGGTTCTCTGAAGAAGTAAAAGTGAGAGAGAGATGCACACATATGGTTAGTACTCAGTTGTGCATATGAATGAAAATAAAGCCAGAGACATTGTGGCACAGAGGCTAGAGTGCCTGTGTTTGTATTTTGAAACCCCAAGTTAATCCTGCACTTGTTCAGGAGTGCCAGCCACAATCTCAGACAAACCTTTCTTACATGCTTGTTGCAATGCTGCGCATTAGAGAAAAGGGCAAAATAAAAAATACAGTGAACAAATAGATAGCAGCAGAATTATGATTTCCAGGGAGCCATTCATGCACACTGCTGGATCCTCTGCATGCACACCTCAGTGTGTTTCATTAAAAAGAAGAAGAAGAACTCTTCCCTATAGGGATCTCATTGAGCAAAGATTGGTGTCATAAAACTGGCCTTCCTTGATGGCTTGGTGTATCTACTCTGTCAGCTGTCACTCTGGTTTAGAATGATTGTCCTTTCCCCACATCCTGATGGCTGTATGGCTGCAAGCAAATTTCTGTGTGCAGACTCGAGGCTAGCCCACTAATTGCTAGGAAACCTAGACCCTCACAAAACTGACAGATGGGTTTGAGTGTCAAATGGGCTGGTGTCACCCCAGTGAAATGAGACGGTAAAAGGAGCAACATTGATTGCATTAGACTCATATTTTTTATATATCAGGCTCCAGAATCCTGGCCAACAAAGACATCACCTGCTCTCTAACTGTTTTGAAGCTGCAAAGCACCCACCCTTGCTTGCTTAAGAAAAAAAAACCAGGTAAAGGAGTAAGGCTAGGGTCAGAGAGATATGACAAGGAGCATGAAGCAAGTAGCCGGGAGGATGTAAACATGATTGTATGTTTGGCCGAGGGGTCAAACTGGAGAAGAAGCAAGTGACAAGGCCAGAAGCAGAAGCATCTGATGCAGTGGCTGGATTTAAGGCTGGAGGACCAAAATAAAGACATTTTTGAGTGGGAAGTGTATGTGTGGCTGACAAGAAGAGTGGACTATGCATGGCTTTATGGGGGGATTAGAGGAATTGATGGAGGACCAGTGGTGACTAACCATGCTGGCAATGTTCTACCCCTATTCTTGGAGATGGTATGCCTCTGAAAACCAGTTGCTAAGAATCCTCTAGTGGCGAGAGCGCTGTTGCACTCAGTTTCTGTTTGTGGCCACTGTGAGACCTGAACACTGCACTAGATGGTTGGACATGAGATTAGAAGATGTGCAGGTTGAAGCAGGAGTGGTCAACTTGGCCTCTAGATATTGTTTAGCTTCAACTCCCATCAGTCCCAGTCAACATGGCTAATGGTCCAGGATTATGGGACCTGTAGTCTAGCAACAGCTGGAAGGCCACAGATTCCCCATCCCTGACCTGCACTGACCAGCAGCAACTCTCTGGGCTATTATTTTTTCCCAGGGACTGAACCTTCTGCAACAAGTGAAGGGGACATCAAACATGAATGGACCTGCCTCATAGTATATACATGGTTATAATTTCATCCATACTGTACAGTCAGTGAAGATGAACTGATATTTGTTGATTCTGGTCTGCAAACACTTCATAAAAGCTAGAATACTTTTGAGTTCTGCTACACATTTTGTAAGACACCCCCAAATGCAGAGATTAATAGCTATGCAACCATCTTTGAATTAAATATTCTATTCCTGCTGCATACTAATTATCTTAGCAGGGCCTTTGCTCTTCAAGCCATAACACTGGCTTTTCATGTCTCTAACTTTTACTTTCCCCTGGTGAAATAATTACATTTTTTTTTTGTTGGATCATCTGACATATAGAAGCTTTTGAATTACGAAGAGTTCTCTTGAGAGCCTTCTTCACGAGAGATTCCTTTTCAAACAGAAGTTTCATCTCGAGTTCAGCATCAGTTTGAGGAAAAGTTGGCTTTCCTTTCAAGTTCTGATGTTTTCTTCATCATGATTACTATTTGTGGGTTGACTTCTGCTAAAGTTAAAGGCAAACTTTAAGTCAAACTCCATTGACTTCAATGGAATGGGAAGCCTACCCTTGAAACTGAGAGGCAATATTATGCAAATTGATTGCGCCTACAGATTTGCTTTTAAGTTTAAAGCCATCAAACTTCATGCTTCTCAAGATTCATTTTTTTTTTTTAAGTAATGGAGCGATAGAATAATGTTTCATGAAACATCTCACATATTTCATTTGCATTGTTTATTCATATTCAGTGCAATTATTTGAACCAAATCAGTGGGAAGAAAAATTTAAAAGATGGCGTTTAAACTCCAGAATAAGATTGGTACAGTATTAAAAATATTAGCAACCTAGTAGTGTGTTCTGCTGTGTCACAGCAACAGATAGACCAAAAACCTCTGCACTTCCAGTGAAAACGCAAGAGGATAGCTGGTTTGAGTGTCGGTGAACCTGGTCCCTTTTCCTCCACTGGTACAGGAATTGTGAACTGCAAGGTGATGTTCAGTGTCCTCATAAATCATTCTGCCTATTTACAATGTTCAGGCATGAGTGCCATTGCTTATGTAGCTAGAAAACCACACACACGGGGGGAGGGGGATATCAGCAGGTTTGGAGAACACTGAGATTTGCAGAAGAACAAAAAAATCTTCAGAAAATACTCTGAAAACAGTCCAGTGAGGACTGAATCACCTCTGCTGTACAGAATGCTGACTAATTGTTTGGGGATGGGGGTAGGAAACCAGTTAGAAGGGAGAAAAGAATGGAGTATACAGGGAACCAGACAGAAGACCTTTTCAGTAGTCGCACCTACCCTATGGATTGCCCTCCCGGCAGACGGCAAAGAGTTAAACAACAATAAAAAATTCCGTAGACATCTGAAGGCAGCCCTGTTACAGGAAGCTTTAAATGTTTGATGTTGTCGTTGTTGTTTTTCCTGCGTTGTTTTTTTTGAAAACCGTCCATAGTGGCTGGGGCAACCCAGTCAGATGGGCGAGGTATAAGAAATAAAGTATTATTATTATTATTATTATTATTATTATTATTATTATTATTATATTGAAGAGCGCATAGTTGGAAAAGTGAGCAGGAGCATTCCACACTGCCAAATTGTTTTGCCAGTCCTGTCACCTGCTAAGTGTCACTGAAGTAGCCCTGTTGCCTCGCACTGACATTACACAGTTCAAAAAGCACTATCAGGACCATGACAGAGTGAATGCTGCAACACTACAGGCCCAATGTGGAACGTTATGTGGAACAAACTTCCTGATAAGATGGTATCTGCAGGAGGACCTCATCTGCAGAGCTCAGTGAGCAATTGGGTATATAAGGGGTGAGATGATCTTTCAGGTACCCTGGTCCCAACCTGTATAGGGCTTCATGCACCAAAAACCAGCACCTTGAACTTTGCCCGGTAGCTAATTGGTAGCCAGTTGCCCATATGTTTTACCTCTGTGACTAGGGACTCAGCTAAATTGGTAAAGAAAAAGCATTTTATTTGCGTTGAATATGCAATATAACACTGCTACACTAGATGGCGCTGTGGAGCCCCGACTTTCCCTACTGGATTTCCCTGTATGAGTTTACAACGCATTTAACGGAATCGCTTCTTTGACGTGTATAGATCCAGCCTAGGAGTAACTCAGACCCTCCAAGTGTCCCTACACTTTTCCAGGGGCGTCCCTGATATAAAAAAGCCATCCCAGTTTCTGATTTGATCCTGGAATGTCCCACTTTCCCTTCAGATGTTCCTATTTTCACTGGAGAAATGTTGGGGGGTATGGTGTTATCCGACCCCCAAGCAGTCTGAAGGCAATCCTTTATAGGGAAGTTTTTTTAAAAAAAGTTTAATGTTCTATTATGTTTTCATATATGTTGGAAGCTGTCCAGAGTGTCTGGGGCAACCCATTAAGATGTGTGGGGTACAAATAGTAAAATTATCATTACGGAATGGGACGTCCCTATTTTCATTGGAGAAATGTTGGAGGGTATGGTAACTCATTTGGATAGGCACATGGGAGAGGGATTTTCTGTCCTGAAGAAGAAAATTATGCTGAGAGTTCTAGTCATGAAGGGTGTAGTTTGGCCCTCAGACAGAATACCCTTGTGGGATTGGAAAATTATGTTAGAATAAATATGAGCATAGAATTATATACTATTAAAGATGCATGTCCATCTGGTTTTGATGTGTTGAAGTTCAATGAGCCAGTCCCAGAGGTTCTGATGGTTTCCTTACAAGCTGAACTAAGCAGGGTCAACGGTGAAATGATTTTCCTCCTTTTGATCTTCTTAATCTATTGGAAGGCATTTCTTGTTCTATAAACTTGTATTCTCACTGTTAGATGAAAGGATGTTACATCAGGAGTTTGCCGAAAGCAGTACTATGCCCAGGAAAGCAGCATTACAGATAAAACTTTGGAGAATTTAGCTGGGAGTTTAATGGATTTTCGAATTGCATGAGCAGATGTTATTTTATCAGACACAGCACAAATCATATGGGTATTGATAGAACTTCTTTTCATACATTCTTTTTCCTGCCTGAGGTGCCAAATATAGAGATGGAAGGAGTGTCGTTTAAAAACTGAAAGGGGATTGACAAATAATAATATTGATGGAAACTAAAATGTATACAACAGAAGGCAATTTTAGTTTTGAACCCTGAAAAAATGTAAAATAAAAGAGAGTGATGTTCAACCAAGGGGATTCTATACAGGTGGAATACAAAAAGTGAAAGGTGTAATTTAGGAGTTCTGGTGCATGTCCCATTCTCTCCCGTGAAAAGAACATGCTCGGTGCATGCAATGGGACGTGCTCATTTATGCATAGAACATTTCGCTCTTATAGAAGACAATGGGGAATCACTGCCTGCTTGCGGCACCGGATTTCAGCTGGTGGGTGTAAATTGGAGCAATATAGATGAATTCTGTTCCAAATCAAATTGCTAGACAATCTTGATGCTTTGGGGTTATACGGGCTTTCCAGAGTCATCTGATTAAGATACAGGATGCGGGACTAGATAAGCCTACAGTCTAATGTTCTTATGGTGTGGTATTTCAAATGAAAAACAGCAGTCTTCACCTTTTAAGGGCAGCTTTTTAGTGTTCCTTTGGTTGGTTGTACTGTGAACGCTTGTGTGCCTTTGTCTGAGTAGATTTATCCAGCCTCAGGACAAGCAAACCGAAGTTTAAAACTCTGATTCTTAGCAGTTCAGCTCCTGGTCCCATAACCACAAACCTGGCTCCTCTTCCCCTGCCTTCTGGAATCCTAAAATATGCTGCTTGCTTCCCCAGCCAGATGTTTTGGGTTGCTATGCCCTTCAGCCTGAGCCAGCATGCTGGTTTATCCTTATGGGGGCTGCAGTCCAAAATATCTGGAGGGCACCAATGGTAGAAAAATACATTGCTATTCTTTCTATGCTACGAATAGAGATACCTCACTGCTTAGCTCCCCCCCCCCCAAGATTATCCCTGCTTAAACCCATCACACCTGGGAATGCATCAACACATCAGCACCAAACTACATCTGACATGAGTGATACGTTTAACCTGCCCACTTTTATTTTGTAGAAAGCAGCCATGGCACCCTGAACTGGAACATGCTGCTGAACTGGACCAGGGCCCCACACCAGTGGGCTTCCCCCACCCACCCACCCACCCACCCACCCATATCATCCCTCACCTCCTGCTCTGTGCCCTTGAAAGTGCTGTTTGCAGTAGGCATCAGTTTGGAGGTCCAGGGGGTGGGATGTGATGACAAAAACAAAATACGAGCAGTGCTTTTTTTTCTAGGCATCCTTCTAGCACTGAATACAACTCAGAGAGAGAATTTCAGCAGAAAACTGGGGGGGGGGGGTTGATCTTTGTCAGGAGGAGCACATTCCAAATCAGAGTCCTATGACCACCTTCCTCAAAAACAATGGCTCCCAAGTTAAGCATCCTTGGGACTTCAGATAAGGAAAACATGGTGGTACCCAGCTGAGTAGACCCAACCATGGGCTTACTCTGCATATGAGTTAGTTGGATGCAGCCTACGGGCTTTAGCCCTACAGGACAAAATGAAGTAACAATTTCTAAAGCCAGCGGGGAGCTGGGGGGGGGGAATAACAAGCTGAAACTTGTAATCCTGGGACAAACTGAAACCTCAAAACAAACAGTTATACATTGTGTGAATTGATTGAAACAGACAATGCTATTTTTGTATTACAACCATTTTGACTGTCTCAGGTGGATGGAAGAAGACTTGGAAGCCATATGGGGCTTCTGCTGCTGCAAAGCGATTCTGTTAGTTTATTTTTCTCTTTCCAAATATATATATATGTGTGTGTGTGTGTGTGTGTGTGTGTGTGTGTAAATTTTGGCAAACAAACTACTTTTGTACTCTCTGTGGCATTCAGAGATATATTTGCTCCCCCCCCATCCCTCTATAATCTCTTAAAATGTACAGCTGGAAAAATTAATGACATTGGATGCAGCGCTAACAATGTTTCAGTACCTGGTTATAAACTCATACCCGATTATGGCTTCTAAGAGCACATCTTATTTTAAGAAAACAGCCTCTGCTGGGTCACCTGGACCTGCTTGATTAAAGAGCATAATGCACAGCCTCCCTTTTAGGGTGAATCAGACAGGCGATGTGAGAGCAAAGGCAAAATGATAGAGGTGATCTGTCATTCTCAATTATTATAAAAATAGTTAAAAATAGCAACGAGGCAAAAAGCTTAAAATGTCAGGGGCTTCACTTCTTTGTGTTTCTTTCTTTTCAAAACAATACCCTCCCTATGGTTACTGTTAACTTTTTGTTCTTTTGTTTTTTTACACGATAATATTGGCTCTTAAAAATGATGGCAGCTGGTGCCATCTAGGGCAGGCTTGGAGGAGCTCCACCTTTTCCTCTCTCCTGATAACTCAGTAAGGATGACTGCCACTCTTCTGCAGAAAAGATTCAGGTGCGTGGTACAAATTTGAGGTTCACACAATAAAGCTCTGTGTTGCCACAAATCCACTTTAAAAAAAAGAAATGGGCTATTTCTGGTTAGAAAAGAGGTGGGAGACTCACTGAAAAATGTGTGGTGCGCACACAAGCAGATCAGGAGAGATGCTTGCTTACTGTCATATAATTGCTTTGAAGACAAATTGCAATAAACGGTCAAGAAAGGCCAGGCATTTTAACTTGGCACGTAAGCTTTGTGCAAGCAAATCAAGATGGATGCTCGGAAAACAGTTCCTCTGCAGAAGCCTTAAGTTCTGCTGCTTTCTGATTTGACTCCCAGTATAGGTTTGTATGATAAACACTCTCTTATTGCTAGAGCTTTGGGAACATCCAATGAAGCTGAATGCTGGAAGATTTGTAACCGATAAAAGAAAACGCTTCTCTGCGCAGTACCTAGTTAAGCCTCAGAACTCACTCCCACAGGAAGCAATGCCAATCACTGACTCGGGTGGCTTTCAAAGATTAGACAACTTCATGGGGGAATAAGGCTCCCCGTGGCTACTAGCCGTGATGACTAGTAATGTGCTTCCACACTGTGCTTCTGAATGCAAGTTGCTGGAAACATAGCACTTGGGTTCAGCTTGCGGGCTTCTCACAAGCATCTGGCTGGCCACTGTGAGAACAGGAAGCTGGACTAGATGGGCCATTGGCCTCATCCAGAAGACTCTTCTCAAGGATCATGCCTTGCCTGGCCCTTCCTGACTCTCGTGATGGGGCATGAAGGAAAAGGGAAGGAATCGCTTTTAAGATCCACTCACATACGCAACCAAGACACAGAATTCCCTCTGACCAGCCATCCCTGGGCTCTTATTTTATCTGGCACTTTCTGTCTGTTTGTGTTTATCTGTACTTCCTGCCTGCTTTCTGTCTACTGTTATTGTTCTCTATGGTCTGTCCTTCCTTCCTTCCTTCCTTCCTTCCTTCCTTCCTTTCTTTCTTTCTTTCTTTCTTTCTTTCTTTCTTTCTTTCTTGTAGAATGCATAAACATTATTTTCACGTTAGCTTCCTTGAGCATTGCTACCTAAAGTGGAAATGATTCTTTTAAATAAATACTGGTACATATCGAAATAGTGGAATGGGTTTGAAATAATCCCTGAAATGTTAGCGGCACTTCTCCGAGCCTCCGTAAACTCAGTGCCAATTGTGTGGAATCAATTTGCCTCTCTCTGCAAACAATTGGTTAGATGGAGAAAATGCTGCATGGAGTAGGAAGCAAGCCTGGTTAGAAACCACCTCCACGTAACTCCCACTTTGTCTCTCCTTTGGGCACGTCAGACCTATTGTGTCATGCTGGGCGACAGGACCGAGACTTCGTGCAGCTCTGAAATTGTTGATGCTTTGGTGAAACAAGTAGACCGGCAGCAGCCCCTGTGATGCAGAATGGGGGTGGGGCACCTAGTGGAAGGGAGATCCTTTCTGAATAACCCCTCCTGCCCTCCAGTGGGGCTTTGCATTCAGGAGAAGCTGGTGAATAGTCCTGCCACACTGCTGGGTGGAGGAGGAGGAAGAAGAAGAAGAAGAAGAGGAGTTTGGATTTGATATCCCGCATTATCACTACCCGAAGGAGTCTCAAAGCGGCTAACATTCTCCTTTCCCTTCCTCCCCCACAAAAAACACTCTGTGGGGTGAGTGGGGCTGAGAGACTTCAAAGAAGTGTGACTAGCCCAAGGTCACCCAGCAAGCTGCATGTGGAGGAGCGGGGAAGCGAACCTGGTTCACCAGAATACAAGTCCACTGCTCTTAACCACTACACCACACACAGGGAAGGTCTCTACCCGCTGCCTAGCAGCAAAGCTCTCACCAACTTGGCAGGAGGGGAGACATTCTGCAGAGCTTTGCTGCCGGTCCCTCTCTGCTTGCAGAGACCAGGGAGACCAAAGGCAAAGGTAGGTGGTGGAATGAGGATGTCACCCCCAGGGCATGTGCCCCTGAGGTGGCTGTCTCACCCCCCACCTCAAGGGTTGGCCGGCTCTGGTGCAAGAGAGAGATAACTCCACATTTGGATATTTATTTAATAATGTATTTGCCTTTTTCCCATCATGGAACTCTCAACATGTGGTTCCCAGGCAGGCCCTGACCAGACTCAGGTCTGCTTATCTTCAACGGAGCTGTGGCCTCATGGGCCTTCAGAGCACATAGATGGTTTTGTGCCCAGAAAGAGGTTACCAATAACAGCTGTAGAAAAAGACACACACACACCCTCAATACAGCCACTCCGGTGCATTCTGAGGAAATCAGGAACAGGAAGGTTATTAATGCTACTTAATAGGAACAGTTTGGGACACAGTTTCTCCTGAGGCACAGCCAAGCAGCCTCCGCAGAAAACTTGTCCCAAATAGTATTTGTTAAGCAGCACAGAACCGTGTCCCTTGGTGAAACATTTCCTCAAAGCACATTAAGACCCTTATCCCCTTGTGCTCTCTTTCGGTTTTAATGCCTTTGTCTCACTACCACATGAGTCACTGTTTGCAAGAGCAAGAATTCTAATCAGGGCTGTATGCCTACCCTCATAAGCAAATCCTCTCAGTCCCCATTTTCATCTTCCCCTTCACCATGCAAAAAAAATTTACTGTTAATTGTTTTTGTCAGGTACTTGTGGAAATTTCCATCACAGTCCTTGCCACATCACTTCAGAGAGCTCTGCTTTGACTGTGTCATCCAAATGACATTTTGTTTTCCTGATCTGTGTCTCTGAATACATCACGCGCTCCTCTCCTGAAAGAGTTATTTCATCATTCTTCAGGGCCTATCAAGTGGCTATGCCAAATTGTAAATCTAAGCAACTCATCTAAGCGTCTGCAATTTGCTTTGCCTTATTAGCTGATGCTGCAACCTATAAATAAATATTTTCTTTACTGAAAAGGTTTGAAGGATAATTAAAATCCACAGTGGCTTCAGACTCAACAAAAAAATAGCCCACCAAAATTCAAAGGTACAGTTCTTACAGAACGCCATGAATCCAGAGAACTGTGATTTGTTAAGTGTTAAGTTGTGGGTGAACATATCAGATGACACAGCGATTCTTCAGACGGCTCTTGTTTATTCACAGGCCAGAACAGAACTGAACTGAAGGGTTCAGCCAACCTGCTTATATAGAGCTCAACTACAAAGTAACAGTAACAACTTTCTGTAACTATCCAATCACTGAACGTCACTTTCAATTCCTTATTTGCATATGCAGACCTGAGTGAAAACTATCTACAGTATCCCCCTGCTGGCCCAGGGTGAGAACTTTAGTACATAACATTAAGGATGCTGATAGTTTTAAAGGATAATCCTACTCTTTTCACAGAGCTACAATTCCCTGAGTTCCTTGGGAAGAGGGATTGACTGTTGAACTACTGAAGCATTTTGAGGGGAATAGGGGTTTCCTAGCAACCATTAGCGCCCTTAACAAACTGCAATTCCCAGGATTCTTTGGGGGGAAGTCATGACTGTTTAAAGTAGTATGATACTGCTTTCAGTATATAGTTTTTTCATTTCTTAACCATTTGTTCTGCTCCCCGCCCCCCTTATGACTGGGTGAAATCCAACTGTCATTCTCTTCAACCCCTTCAACTTCCCCCAGGGCCATCCCTGTCATTAGGCTGACTTAGGCAATCGCCTCAGGCAATAGATGCTGGTGGGCAGCACCTGTGGCTATTCCCCTGTGTGTAACTGTTGTGACTAGTTACAATATCACATATGATTCTGTAAATACATAAAATACATTCATGGCCTATCATACACCAATTACACTAGACCACTGCGTTGGAGCACACTTTCCCATCATCAGATTCACCTCGACTTCTGTACCTGTAGAGTGGAAGAAATGGGCACCATCTTGTTCTTTGCCTCAGGCTACAAAATTTCTTTTGCTAACCCGGAAGTAGATGCCCCTTGTTGCAAACTTTGCCCCAAGATGTGAGCGGAAGTCATTCGCTGGCAGCATGGCAGCAGTGGGAGGCACCTTTAGCGAAAGTGCGCCTCATGTTATAAGCGGTTTCAGGTTACAAAAGGACCTCCGGAACGGATTAAGTTCGTAACCAGAGGTACCACTGTATTAGTAACTTTGCATCAGTGTAACATTTTGATATGTAACTGTGCATTTTTATAATATTTTGTTCAAGTTCAGTTTAGAGATTTTTTAAAATACATTAATCAATACAGAAATTACACAATCAATCACTTGATTACTCCCATCTCACCAAAGTGTGAGAGAAATGACCTGTGAAACACCATAAGGAATAATAACATTAAAAAGAAAAGGCTCCCTGTGGCTGCCTATGTTATTTTTGTAAGTTTTGGGGGTTGAATTATCACAGAACATGCAAGCCACATCTATTGTCAGGGAAATGACAGATAAATGACTGAGAAAGCCTTGGAGTTGGCGTGATGATTTATTTAGTAAGTTTGTACACCACTTTTCATGGTGGAGGGGGGAATCTTCTCAAAACAGTTAACAAACCACATGTCAAATATGTAATAAAATAGCGTATAAAGCTATATAAAACACAACAAGAATCTGAAAACCATGATTCAAAATTTTACTAGACGTCAATGACTGGAGAAGCTGACTCATCTTGATTCACCCTCCTCTAGGTGGAAAAAGGGAGAGAGAGTGTGTGTTTTTGTGTAAAGAGAGGTTGCAGTTTTGGGAGACAAAAAGCAACAGACTGATATAGTGGCTGAAAAGGAAAAGCCCTTTGGGGGAAAGAATATGGCCTACCTCTTTGGGGATATGATATAAAGGGCAGCAGGCAACTTGCATCTGCACAAGTGTTAAAAGGTCCCCTGCTTATGATAAATATTACAGAATCTTCAATGATCTCTTCCACGAAAGGAAGCCAAATCTGGATAAGTGCCACACACCTCCTGGAGAAACGAGGAACTTGTAACAATAGGCAAGATTCAAATTAAGGCTAGAATTCCTTGGTGGCTTTAAGAACTCAGCAATATTTTTTAATCATTGGCATTTTAGGCTGTGCAAACATTCCTTGGAGCACGTCCTGTTGAGTGCAGTGGGGCTTGCTCCTGAGGACCATGCACAGAATTGCCTTGCACTTTGTGTATTTGTTAATAAATGGTCCTTTCTCCCCATGTACCGGCATCTGCTAGAAAGCAACTGCCCACAAGGTGGCATGGTTCCCCTTGGAGTTCGCTGCTACGCTTCAGTGCTTGCAAGAAAAAGTAAAAAAAACACACCATTCTGCCCTTCCTTGTCTTCCGGTTATGGGTACATTTATAAATTACAGCTTCCTTCTTGACATATTAATCACGAATTTGTTAATAATCTTACATTTTGTTTGAGGAGTCATTTTTCAGGCAGCATCAGTTCTAAGACTCTTTATGAAACAAGGAATTAGTTCTGCAAGGTTTAAGATGCAGGTCGATCCTACATTTGTTCACATTCATGTTGCGCAAGCACTTGTAGAAATTTAGGCTGAAATACTCAGCATATTTACCTGGAAGTAAGAATCTTTGAAATGAACTGGGACTTTCTTCTGAATAAATAGCCGTTAAAGTCAGGGGCTAGCCACAGTCAAGGATTTTCATTAGTACAGGGTAATAGCAGATTTGTTTACTTATCAGACTGTAATGTCACAGGAATTAGGTCTCATTGAACTCAAAGGGGGAGATTAGGCCACAATTGCACAACACATTAAAAGCAGTTTCATACTAATTAAACTAGCCTTGACTTCTCCCAAAGAATCCTGGGAATTGTAGTTTGTTAAGGGTGCCGAGAGTTCGTTGGAGACCCTTATTCCCATCATAGAACTTAATAATAATAATAATAATAATAATAATAATAATAATAATAATAATTTATTTATACCCCACCCATCTGGCTGGGTTTCCCCAGCCACTCTGGGTGGCTTCCAACAAAATATTAAAATTCAATAGTCCGTCAAACATTAAAAGCTTCCCTAAACAGGGCAGCCTTCAGATGTCTTCTAAAAGTCTGGTAGTTGTTGTTCTCTTTGACATCTGGTGGGAGGGCGTTCCACAGGGTGGGTGCCACTACCGAGAAGGCCCTCTGCCTGGTTTCCTGTAACTTGGCTTCTCGCTGCGAGGGAACTGCCAGAAGGCCCTCGGCGCTGGACCTCAGTGTCCGGGCAGAACGATGGGGGTGGAGATGCTCCTTCAGATATACTGGACCGAGGCCATTTAGGGCTTTAAAGGTCAGCACCAACACTTTGAATTGTGCTCAGAAATGTACTGGGAGTCAATGTAGGTCTTTCAAGACTGGTGTTATATGGTCCCGGCGGCCACTCCCAGTCACCAGTCTAGTTGCCGCATTCTGGATTAGTTGTAGTTTCCGGGTCACCTTCAAAGGTAGCCCCACATAAAGCACATTGCAGTAGTCCAAGCGAGAGATAACCAGATCATGCACCACTCTGGCGAGACAGTCCGCGGGCAGATAGGGTCTCAGCCTGTGTACCAGATGGAGCTGTCAGACAGCTGCCCTGGACACAGAATTGACCTGCGCCTCCATGGACAGCTGCGAGTCCAAAATGACTCCCAGACTGCGTACCTGGTCCTTCAGGGGCACAGTTACCCCATTCAGGACCAGGGAGTCCTCCACACCCGCCCACCTCCTGTCCCCCCAAAACAGTACTTCTGTCTTGTCAGGATTCAACCTCAATCTGTTAGTTGCCATCCATCCTCCAACCGCCTCCAGACACTCACACAGGACCTTCACTGCCTTCACTAAAATGTTCAGAATGGTTTAACGGTCAATCCTTCTTGAAAAAGATCTCTGGGAATTGCAGCTGTGTGGAGGGAATAGGGGTCTCCTAACAACTCTCACAGAATTTTTAGAATCAAAGAATTGTGGAATTGTAGGATTGGAAAGGACCACAAGGGTCATCTAGTCCAACCCCCTGCAATGCAGGAATTTTTTGCTCAATGTGGGGCTCAAACCCATGACCCTGAGATTAAAAGTCTCATAATCTACCGACTGAGCTATCCCAGACTTGGTTATCTAACAACTACAGTTCCCAATATTCTGTAGGGAAAACCTTTGGTGTTGCTGTAGCATGGCTACCCCTCTGGAACTATTTAACCCTCATTGCTTTCAATAATAACTAAAGTATAGCTGTCTGGTTCTAACTATCACATTTGTATCCCATGTTTTCTTCTAAGAGTTTATGGGTTTCCCCTGATGATAGATCAGAAGAGAGTGACTTTCACAGGGCCATCCCCAGAGCCTTCAACACAGGGAGCTGTCTGAACATTGTGCCATTTACGGCTGTGCATTTAAAGCACCCCCCGCATGAATCCCAGGAACTGTAGTTTGCTAAGGGTGCTGGGGTTTGTGCGGGGTGGACTACAGTTCCCAGGCTTGTACTTCAAATATATGCAATGGCAATGGCTCTTTAGACAAGGGTCTTTCTTTCCCTGCCATATCTAGAGAGGCATGCAAAACAACAACGTTCAGCATGCTAACAGGTTGTACCACTGAGCCGTGGCAGTTCCAGACCCAAACAAATATTACTCAGGGATTAATGCATGACTTAATTATAATTTGAATGTGAAAACTACCTTTCTTTCAGGTAACCAGAGATGCAGTGAGAGATGGTGTTGGGAGCAAGTCATTCGTCTGAGTATCTGCCTTTACCTTGTTCCTCCTCAGATCCTAAAACTGGACCTTGGATGCAGAACATTGTATGTTTGTTTGTTTGTTTCATAAAATTTATATGCAGCTTGATTATATTTATATTAAAAGAAAAAGCCTCAAAGTAGTTTTGTTGTTGTTTAGTCATTTAGTCGTGTCCGACACTTCGTGACCCCATGGACCAGAGCATGCCAGTCACTTCTGTCTTCCACTGCCTCCCGCAGTTTGGTCAAACTCATGCTGGTAGCTTCGAGAACACTATCCAACCATCTCGTCCTCTGACACCCCCTTCTCCTTGTGCCCTCCATCTTTCCCAACATCAGGGTCTTTTCCAGGGAGTCTTCTCTTCTCATGAGGTGGCCAAAGTATTGGAGCCTCAGCTTCATGATCTGTCCTTCCAGTGAGCACTCAGGGCTGATTTCCTGAAGAATGGAGAGGTTTGATCTTCTTGCAGTCCATGGGACTCTCAAGAGTCTCCTCCAGCACCATAATTCAAAACAAAGTAGTTTACAGAAGATAAAATAATACTAAAATCAAGAGGAAAAAGAAAATCATGACCCTACTTTAAAACATGCAAAAGTTAAAATACTAAAAAAGATTTAAATTACCTCAACTTTCTACACCTCTGGGTAAGCTTCTCTAAAGAGGAATGTTTTTAGCTGGCACTGAAGAGCACAGCGAAGGAACCTGCTTGATCTCAATGAAGAGGGATTTCTCAAGTACCACACACAACAATCAGGTTCTTACAAATACAGAATGGGTATTATGTGGGGTCTGTAGTAGTGCCAATGCTGCCAATTGAAGCAGTTGGGTGGGCACATGTGGGGCAAGGTGATCTCATAGGTAAACTGCTCCCAAGTTGTTAATGGCTTTATAGGCTGCTAGTATCACTTTGAACTTGGCCCAGAAGCAGATCAGCAGCCAGTGCAGATTTCTGAGCACAGGTGTTTTAAACTGACAAGTCCTGACTCCTGTCAGCAATTGTGCTGCAGCACATTAACCATAAATGCCATAAAGGTTGCCCAGTCCCAGGCATGCAGGAGGGCGGAGCCAGCTGGCCACCTGTCTCAGCGTCTCGTTGGCTCAGTCCCCTGAACTCATAGCGCAGAGCTGCCTGCAGCAGAAGAGCCCGCTGTGGCACTCTGACCGACGGGCAGGCCCTTCCCCGGACTCAACTCTTGGGCCCTCGACTCTCAGCCTGGCGCCCCTGAGAGTCCAGCACCCGGGTGCCCCGCACCCCTAGCGCCTATGGGTAAGATGGCCCTGGCTATGGAACTCTGATTGTCTATCTAAAGCCCTCTCAGAGAACAGTATGTGCAATTCTGCAAGTTGTTGTGTGTTTTATAAAGCTTTTACCCCTAGGAAACTCGTGGATATAAATTCATGTAGTGAAATTTAGAAGTCTGAACTACACACACGCAAACATGCACTCTATTCAACAGACCCTGCATCTAAATGGGCTGCTTCCCTCTTATCTGAATGCCTATATCGACCTATCCACTGAGCTGAATCTACAGCTCTCTGCAGGAATGCAAAGCCACCTCCATAGGTGAACTTTCAGGTGTGTTTGGAAATGGTCTGATCATTAGTATAAATATTGAAAAGCATTGATATGAATTATTTAGGAAAATGTTCAAATATTAAAGGGCTCTCACTACTCAAACAAAATGTTTCAGAGTCGGTGAGAGGATGATAGAGGAGTTTCTTAGTGGGTGTTCCATTAAGTGATCTTTAAACCAAGTGAAGGTCAACATCTCTGAAACATATGGATCAATTAAAAAAAATAGGCCTCATTCTGAGTGTAGAAGCTAAAGCTGATCAATAAAGGTTTTTGTCAGAATGGTTTTTGTCATAACTTCCATGAGTGTATAGATAGAGCAGGTTGGCATGCGACAGCAGCAACACCCCGGAACGGCTTTGACTGGCCTGCTAAAGCAGGTGAGGGTAGCTGATGGATGTCAAACTCTTGGTGAGTCAGGGATTTCCCCTGCATGTGAAGAAAGGCTCCAGTGGATTGAGTGGATAAAACCAAGAGCGGATCCAACAGTCAAGAAGGCAGTTATTGCACATGCTATAGAGGAAAGTAAGGGGCAGATGAGGTAGCCCATCTAAGAAAAAGAAAACTCTGCTTATAAACCTCTGCTGTCTTGTGGGACACCTTCAGGAGAAGAAACGGCTAAGGAGTAAACCCTACACAAATCTGGAGTAGAATCCCTAAGATGGCTGGATGGAGTCTTGTACGTCTCCTTCTGGCAAGCCCTGGAGCCAAGCTGGTGTCAGATATATTGCTATACTTTCCTCAGTGAGGCCAAGAGCTGGGTCTTGCTGCCTAGGCAGCCCTGGACCTCCATACACATTGCCCAGGCCTATGCCCTGGGGAGTTCACTTCAGTGCTGCTAAGGCAGCTTCTTCATCCCCGAAAGCACACTCCGTTGTCTCTAGAACAGCCCCATGTGATCATCCCTACCTGTCCAAAGTCTTGTGCAAGGCAGAGAGCTTTTTAAGCCCCCTGTCTTCCTTATCAGATTTGGGGAAGGTCATGAAAGGTGCCCTGCAGGAATGGGCCTTTTTTGTAGTGGCTCCCTGTTTGTGGAATGCTCTCCCCAGGGAGGCTGGCCCGCTGCCTTCATTACATATCTTTAGGTGCCTGGCAAAAATCTTTCTCTATAACCTGGCCTTTGGCTGATTGAACATTCTATGGCCTTTTAAATGTGTTGTGGGAAGGGGTTTATTGGATTGTTTGTGTTCTCATTTTGCATTTTGAAATTGTGAATACTGGGCTAGATGGACAAATAAGGAAGCATCCAACGTTTTATTGATCTATATTTAGAAAGCAGATATAAGGCTGTTTCCTGTGTACAGAAAGCCAGCTGCCTTTGCATTTTCCCTCTATTGCCAATGGTTAATTTCTCACACTTGGCTGTTGCAAAGCCAGCTGAGTATGGCTGTATTTGATATTGTTCCTTTCTTCCTTTTATCATCTCTTATAGGCCTTGTGGGATGCTGACTTACAGATCTGATTACAAATCTGTTCTAAATGAGAAATGAGGAAGTTTTTTTATATAGCTGTGAGTCCTTTATTTTGTGCTAAGTATACAGGTTTATATAAGAAAATGAAGCAAGGAAGTAGTTCACAGAGATTAAATGATGTGGAATAAAGCCTCCAAAAGCTGTAATTGAAAGTGACAGAAACATTAGTTTTGAAACAAGTAACATTTAATCACTTGGATTATACAGAAGCATTTTATTTTTGGTATGTTGTTTTCTTTGATAGAATTTACATTTTAATCTGTTGAGACAGCTAATCACTTTTGTCTGACTGGTGCCAGGAGCCTGTCAGAATACGTAAAAGCTAGAGCAGTGTGAAGAGGCAGGCTATTTTTCTGAAACATGAACAACAAAATCCTAGACAGGTCTGCTCAGAAGGAAGCCCCATATAAATCATTAAAGATTTCCCCTGACGTACTTCCCGTGGACTGAGACAAACGAAACTGGGTACAGTTAATAGTCTTTCTCTACATAGCTACCAGCAAGAGCCAATCACTTCTCCCATCGCTTTATGCAGCTGTGGAGACCTCGTCTGTAGAAGTCAGCAGGTTGTGTCAAAAGCCACGACTAGACCTCAGAAATCAGCATTTTATCATCAGGAAAAAGCTTGCCCTTCAAAAATAACTTCATTGTTGGAAAGAGGTGGAGGTCCGATGGTGTGAGGTTGGGAGAATAAGGGGGGGGTCAGGAAGGATTTCATAGCCACAGGACCGTGAACCGGGGTGTTATCCTGCAGGAGGCGGACACCTTTGGTCAACATACCACGCCTCTCAATTTTGATGGCCTTCCACAATTTCTGCAGCTGTGAAGCATAGTATGTCCTGGTACTTGTAGTACCCTTTGCCAGGAAATCCATCATCACTACTCCGCGCTGGTCCCAAAAGTCCATAAGCATGACCTTGCCCACTGACAGTTGGATACGTGCCTACTTTGGAGGTGGTGAGGTAGAGTTCTTCCATTGTTTGGACTGGGATTTAGTCTCTGAGTCATAATGATGGACCAATGTTTTGTCCTGAGTAATTAGTCTGGCGAAGATGTCATCATGGTTTCCGTGACACATGGCCAAAAGAACCCAGTGAGCATGTGTCTCATTCCTGCTTCTGGAAAGACGTTAGCAGCCGGGGAAACCACGGAGCGGACACCTTTCCCGTGTGCAAATGGTTATGGATGATTTTTTTCTACAGAGCCCACACTGATCTTGACATCTGCAGCTAGTTGGCGAATGGTTATGTGGCGATCCTCCAGAATGGCAGCCTCCACTTGCCAGATGGTGTCTTCATTAATGGCGGACTGTGGTCACCCAGGAATGGGAGCTATTTGACTGAAGTCCAACCACACTTGGACAAATGATGCCAGTGTTTAACTATGTCATACTATGGGGCACCCTCCCCATAAGTCCCTTTCATCTCATTGAACGTCTCCCGTGATGTGCGCCCTTTCAAGTACAGGAACCTGATAACTGCTCTGCATTCTGCTGGTTCCATTATCAGAGGTTACTGATAATGTTAGCACCCATAACAGAGAAACTGCTAGGAGTTCAGAGCTACAAATTACGAAGTTAGCTACGGAGAGATGTATCATTATACATGTTCAAATTTATCCTCCTACTGTTATGTACTGAAGTTCTCACCCTGGGCCAGCAGGGGGATACTATAGATAGTTTTCACTCAGGTCCACGTCAGTTATTTTAGGCGGGAAACCCTGGGTTGTTGTTGCTACAATGTTGACAGCCGGCTGCCTATAAAAGCAGGCCGGCTGAGCTGTTTGCTGTTCAGTTCTGTCCAGCTTACAAGTAAAGAGCTGCTCTGGAGAAATCGCTGTGTCGTCTGCTATGTTCGCCCACAACTTAACACCTACGATAACCGGCAGTGGGTCAGGGGAAATCTTTAATAAACAACCCTCGTAGTTCAATGAGGCTTACTGCTAAGTAAGCATGGGCATGATTGCTGCCTAAAGGGTGAACTTCTATTAGCTTCTGCATTAATAACATTACATGTACAGCTGCAGGGGCGCCATCTCCTAGGGCAGGCGTCTGCAACCTTTAAGACAAAAAGAGCCACTTGGATCCGTTTCCGAAGAAAAAAAACTGGGAGCCGCAAAACCATTGCGACATTTAAAACAAATATATCTCCGGAACCGCGATCTGACAGCGGGTGGGAAGGTGACATCGGGATGGTGCGTGACTAACGCACACACCGCCCCCATGCGACGTCACAGCCAGTACAGCGCCCGCCACAGTGGGGAGTGTCGGGGCGCACAATGCGCCTCCTCCCCTCGCTAGTATCCGCCCCGGAGCCGCGGCAAAGGTGTAAAAGAGCCACATGCGGCTCCGGAGCCGCGGGTTGCTGACCCCTGTCCTAGGGACTGAGCCCTTTTGCCCCCCCCCCATTTTGGTGAAGAACTAGGGCCCCCAATGTTCAAAGGGGGGCGTGGAGGAAGACAAGCACATAACAGAGTGAGACATAGCTTCAGTGGCTGGCTCTTCCTCTTCCTGCTATGAAGGGGAAGGAGCCCCCGGGCTGCAGGAAGAGGAGGAGCCACAGCCATTGAAGCAGCGCTGCCACGGTGGCTCTGTCACCATGAAATCTGTCAAAAGAACGGAATGAAGAAAAAATAAGAAAAATGGCACAGTAGGGGATTTTTTGCAATAATAATAATAATAATAATAATAATAATAATAATAATAATTTATTTATACCCCGCCCATCTGGCTGAGTTTCCCCAGCCACTCTGGGCAGCTCCCAATCGAGTGTTAAAAACAATTCAGCATTAAATGTTAAAAACTTCCCTAAACAGGGCTGCCTTCAGATGTCTTTTAAAGATATGATAGCTGCTTATTTCCTTCACATCTGAAGGGAGGGCATTCCACAGGGCGGGCGCCACTACTGAGAAGGCCCTAGTTCCCTGTAACCTCACTTCTCGCAATGAGGGAACCACCAGAAGGCGCTGGATCTCAGTGTCCGGGCTGAACGATAGGGGCGGAGACGCTCCTTCAGGTATACAGGACCAATCCTGTTTAGGGCTTTAAAGGTCAACACCAACACTTTGAATTGTGCTCGGAAATGTACTGGGAGACAATGCAGATCTCTCAGGACCGATGTTGTGTATAGGAAAATCCAGGTTAAATGTAACAAAAATACAGAATGGGATTTTTATGGTAATGATGTCATGTGGACAGTATTAAAAAAAACTTCTGTGCTTGAGTTGCACCAGTTCCACGATAAACTCTAGTCTGGAAACATACTAGGTTGTTTGAAAGGACATCTTTTTTGAAAGTCCTATATTGTTATCTCTTGACTTTTTTTGTTACCCATTGCCTGACTGGGCAATATAGTGCGTAGGGCTTCCCACATTGCATGTTTTTCAGAACACAAATGTCAAGGTTAATTGAGTCACAAAGGGCATGTGCTGATAGTGACATGTGCCTCCCTGGTTTTCTCTTCGTTGGTGCAATCTGCAGGAAGGGGCTGGCTCCTTGTCCCTGCCAAGCCAGCATGCAGAATAGGAGTGTCTGCGGCAAGGGCTATCTGGCTGCAAAGAAACAAAACTTCTGACAAGATTGTTGTGTTTTAAAGAAGGATCCTGAAGGTGTCACTTGTCAGGTATGAAGTTTTCCCGTTTTCTCACAGAGCTTAATAGGAAAGCTTAGCAGTTGATAACTTTTTGCTGTTTGAAAGATGTGTGCCTACCAAATGGATGGAAACTAAACTGCCTGCGAAAATCATCTTTGTTAGCTCTGTCATCTCATCTGTGGTAAATAATCATTTCACTCTCCTCCCTACATTCTTGCCCCTTGAACAAATGCAGTTGGTCTACACTGAAATGGTCTCGGTTTATCTGTGTCACTTTAAAATAGGTTTCTGTAAAAAGGTAGCCAGGCTGAAGTAGAATCCCAAAGGGATTTTCTGGCAAATGCATGTCAACTTCTTGTGTTTGTCACGAGGACAATTTGGGGTGGGTAGGTGGGTGGGTGGGTGTGTGTATCAATATATGAATTTACAGCAAACTCTGTTTTAATATGACCTTGAGAATGGTGAAGATTGTGTGTGTGTGTGTGTGTGTGTGTGTGTGTGTGTGTGTGTGTAGATAGGTAGGTAGGTTTGCTCTCTTGTATTGGGAAGCAAGCTAATAGTAATGCTGTAAATCAGCTTGAAAAATTATGGCTCATCACATTTCATAATGGATCCTGTATTAATAATGATACAAAAAGTGAACCAATACCTTGTTGCATTGCAGGAAGAATTGTCCATGTTGTTGAAAACACTGAAAAATGACTCATCATCTCTCCTCTCTACCCCACCCCCCAATTCCTATCTTTTGGTTCATGAAAAGTCTGAAGTAGTTCCTGTTTTTGTATAAGCAAATCCACAGGATTAGCCTTCACAGATAGTAGTTTGGACCTTCATTGCCCACTTGCACAAGAAATGCTGATGCGCGCGCGCACACACACACACACACACGGCCTACTCTAGTTTTGTAATTTTAAGTTGTTCTAAATTCTTTTTAATTTTGTATTTTAAAGTGCTGTAACCCTCCCTGAGATCTCAGGGTGAAGATTGAGATAATTTAACAATGATAATGATGATGATGATGATATAGGATGCATGTTTGGCAGTTTTCACTTTGAGAAACATCCATTCATCATCATCACAATTGTTACTATTGTTAGTAAGAGTTATGGGGTGTTAGAGGAGGGTAGTACCTCTGGTAGATGACATGTCATGTTCCTTTTGGGCTAGTTTGCCCACCTTTGCTTCACACCCTGCACTCAGCTCTCACCTGTGGCTCCTAGAAGCTGCCAGCATGTGACAGTGGCCACACGCTGGGAATGGCTGAACCAGGTGAGAGTAGCCCTGAATGCAAAAATAGGCTCTGGCTGATTCAATGGACAAGACCAGTAGTGAATCCACTACTGCACAAGCTGTAGAGGGAAATGAGGGGCAGATGGGGCTCATCAACCTGGGAAGGTAGCCCATCTAGAGAAGGATAACTCTGGTCCTAAACCTCTGCTGCCTTGTGGCTATACTCATTCATGAGAAAGACCTCAGGAGTAAACCCTGAGGAAAATTCTGTACCCGATACCTTGCAGGACATCTTCAGGACACAAATCCAGAGTAGAGTCCCTAAGAGGTTGGATGGTGCCTTGTACACCTCCTTCCAGCAACTTCCGAAAGGTGGATCTTGTTGTCTTGGCAGTCCAAGAACTTCATACACACTTCCCAGGCTTGCTCCTTGGAGAGTTCAGTTCAGTGCTGCTATCACAGCAAAACAACAACATGGAAGGCAGCAGGCACTGTGATTCTCCGGCTGTTTGACTTCACTCCTGAGGCGCACTCCATCAGCTCTCAAGACAGACGGATACCAACAGGATTGTTAGCGGAGACATGTGAATAAAACACACGTAGTCCAGAGAGAAAATCCAGGTGAAATTTTACTGAACAAAACAATACAACCAGAGCAGAAATCAACAAGAGAGGCTTCTGCCTTTTTGACATGCCTTGTTGAGAGCAGGGTTAGATTCAACTTCCACAAGAAAAATCCCTCACAGCTAGAGAGATTATCAGAGTACATGTTACCTCAGTAAAGATCACAGACTCTCCAAGTGTCCCTATTTTCCAAGGATGTCCCTGATTTAGAGAAGCCGTCTCGGTTTCTGATTTGATCCCAGAATGTCCCACTGTTCCTTAGGATGTCCCTATTTTCGTTGGAGGGTATGGAGTTATCCTACCCCCGAGCCATCTGAAGGCAATTCTGTATAGGGAAGGTTTCCCCCCCCCCCCCAGTGTTTAAAGTTTTATTATCTGGGAAGCTGCCTAGAGTGGCTGGGGCAACCCAGTAAGATGTGTGGGGTATAAATAGTAAAATTATCATTATGGAATGAGACGTCCCTATTTTCATCAGAGAAATGTTGGATGGTATGAGATCATGCCACCTTCCATGGTTGCTATTCAACACCTCCTCCTCTATCACCACCCCTTGGTTGTTGAATTAGGCTGTGTACACATTTCTGGCTTAAAATGGAATCAGGTCATTCTTTTTCTCAATTTGGATTGAAGCTGGTTTTGGGCAAGGCACACCAAAACACATCTTCTCATTTCATAAGAAATGGCAAAATAGAGACAGGACATGTATGGATGGTGGCCAGGGTTTACATGGAGGTTATACAGTGGTGCCTCGGGTTAGATACGCTTCAGGTTACAGACGCTTCAGGTTACAGACTCCGCTAACCCAGAAATAGTGCTTCAGGTTAAGAACTTTGCTTCAGGATGAGAACAGAAATAGTGCTCTGGCGGCAAGGCGGCAGCAGGAGGCCCCATTAGCTAAACTGGTGCTTCAGGTTAAGAACAGTTTCAGGTTAAGAACGGACCTCCGGAACAAATTAAGTACTTAACCTGAGGTACCACTGTATGGTGTCCACTGTTCATTGAGCATGCATTCGTATTTGTTATACAAAGGTTATACAATGTTGCATCAAATGATTTTTAGCTCACACTCTCCAGTGAATTTCCTGTCGCTTTCCTTATGGCAAAAAGCTGCTTGGGGTGGGTTTTTACAAATTATGAGGGCACAGATCTCTGCCCTGAGGGGCCTGAATCTAGAAATTGACAAAAGAAAGACTACAGAGGAAAGAAATTGGGGGGGGGGGGTGTTAAAGGAAGAATATGTGATTAGTTAAGTGACACAAAAGCCCTGTTCAGGCATTCAAAGGGGGGGGGGATTAGATGTGGGGGAAACACAGGGATGCAAGATGGCCACCGTTGCTTGCTCACTCCTGACCTTCATGCTTTAAAACAGTTAAGGTAAAGCACATTAACTATAAACCCAGATTTTTCATATTCCGTAAGATAAAACAAAAATTATAAATGAGCATACATATATGGAATGCACTTATTTATTTCACTTAGAGGCCACCATGGATTTTTTAAAAGTGTTTCTAAAGTCCTAACGGCAGCTGCGTTTTGACATTTAGGCCCACTAATTATTATCTGAAACAAAAATAAATAAATACAAATCACGTGGGTTAGAATCTCAGATGGGCAAAGCATTCTCTTAATAGAATATAATGCAATCTTAAGTGCTATATTTTGGGCCTGTCTGAGGTTCTAACCGTCATGATGTATATTGGTTTTTCTTTTAGATAATAATTACTGGGCCTGTAAGTGAGATAAATGAATGCTTTCCTTATATTCATTTATACTGTTCATTTTCTCATATCCAATATTAAAAACCTATGTTTGTGCTGTCTGTAATTAATGTTTTCCCTGAACCCTGTTCTTTGTAAGTTGTGTGAAACTCTTTTTCTTTGTGTCGTCATGCTTGAAGACCAAATTATTCACACTTTAGCCTGCATTGACTTCCTGGTCGGGAGGAAGATTCTCTGCACATCCTTCCAAACGTATGAGGAATCTCCTTTCAGACCTTCTTGCTCAACACAGGAATGCTGGGAGTAGAGAAATGCTGTGGGGGCTAGTTTGTATCCTGAGCCACACATATTCTTTGAATTACTGAAAAAGGTTAATTGTTTGAAGAATAGGCTATGTTTACATAACTTATAGGAATCCATTTAGATAGTCAGAATTCATCAAAAACTACACTTAGCAAGAAAAAGGGGGAGGGAAAAGAGATGCAAATAATGAAGAATTGTTGTTGTTAATTTATTACTTGTACCCCACCCATCCGACTGGGTTGCCCCTGGGTTATAGCAGGGGTGGGGAATCTATGGCCCTCCAGATGTCATTGGACTACAACTCGTATCCATTGACTGTACTGACCATTTGGGACCTCTCTGTATACTAAACTATCTGGAGCCAAGATGACACCTTTCCTAATACCTGCCACCCAGAGCCTTAAGATCTTCTGGAGAGTTGTTGCTCATGGTTTCACTGGTTAGTGTGATGGGCAAAGACAGGGCATTCTTAGTGGTAGTGCCCTGTTTATGGAACTTGCAGCAAAATGAAATGGAAATCTTCCACATTAGCTATTCATGGATGATAGGTGAACACATATTTATTTGCCATGATGATGATGCTAGTTACAGCAGAGGCTCAAGTGCTGCCATTTTTACAATGAATGCACAATTTCGTTTTGTATTGCACATTGCTGTTGCAAGATGTCTGGAGGAAGGGTGGGATATAAAAGCAATTTCCATTAAATAAGTAAAAATTCCTTTCTCTTTGCGCCAGCCTGGATTGCAAGACGGTCACAGCGAACTAAAGCAATTGAATACCCTGTGCAATGCCAAACATACCTGCTGCCACTAAACACATGCAAAAGAGAACAATATCAAATCCTCTTGCATCTCTGTAGGATTTAAGATGCCATTTAAATTAACCAATCATGGAGAACACTTGGCAGAATACTATTTCCTTCTGTCATGACAAATCAAACAGCAGCCTAAGAATAATGGCCTCTATTTTGCAGCCCACAAATTGTGCATTAGGGACCTCTGGGTCTGCATATAGCTCACACTGGAATTCAAATGGCACTTCTCTGCCTTTAACTGTTTATAAATAACATTGCAGCCATTAGCACAGCATTCACACTGCTTGCCAGTTGTTCTAATTGATAATTGGATTGAAAGAGCAAGTTGAAACATGCTGATGCAGACTGCAGCAAAGTAAGATCAGAGCAATCTTTGTCTTCCAATCTGATCAAGGAGATGGTCTTCCTGAATACAAAAGCAGTGCACAAGTTGATTAGTAGGATGGTTACATTTGGAATTTTAATCCAGTCATAATTACCTGGAATCTATTGCTGTAACCACTTAAATTAGCAGCTGTGTTGTTGTTTTTCTCAATTTGGAGTGAAGCCGGTTTGGGGAAAAGCCCATCAAAATGTATTATTTCATAAGAAACAACAGGATACATGTGGATTGTGGCTAACATCGTGTGTATACCACCTCCTAAACCAGCAGTGGAAGTCCACTGGGTGGAGAGTCAGTGGAAGAGTGCAAACAGCTAAAGTCTATGGGCATTGTGAACTGATGTCAACCATTGAATGGGAAAGTTACTGAGCATTTATTTGCCTGTTATTTCCTGTAACATAGTGGCTGCTTTCACTCACCCATTTCTGGGTAAGATTCAATCATATACTGGCAAATTTAGGATGTGCAATTAAGTGAATTTGGTTGTCTTGCAGTCCTGCACAAAAAATCTGCAAACACACACACAACCCACCCCAAGCAGCTTTTTGCCGTAAGGAAAGTGATAGGAAATTCACAGGAGAGTGTGAGCTAACAATCATTTGATGCAACACTTTGCACAAAGAAATAGGAATGCATGCTCAATGAACAGTGGACACCATATAACCTCCAGGCAAACTTTGTGAAAATAAATCAATAAACAGGTCCTCCAGAACGGTCCAGCATCTGCTGGTAATCTGAGAGAATCCAGTGTGAAGGTTCTCTCCTATCTACAGGAAGAAAAGTGACCCCACTTCGCTTATAGGAACATAGGGAGTCACTATATACTGAGTCGAATCACAGGCCCATCTAGCTCTATATTGTCCACACTGATTGGCAGCCGTTCTTCTTACACCTACCTGAAACTGGCAGAAAACCTGGGACTTTCTGCATAGAAAGTAGTTGCTCTGCCACTGCCCTTCTCACTCTAATGTGTTCCACTCCTAGCTTTTCCCCACTTCTTCTCAAGTCCATGCTTTGCAGCCCAATGGGCTATGTCCCCAGCCCTTCCTTGACTTGTAGCCAGAAAGTAGGACACACCAGCTTGTCCTACTTCCAGGCTGCTGCTTGTCCTCACAGCTTGTTTGTCCATCCTCCCCTTCAATCCCCAAGCGTCATTCTATTAGCATATGCACTTGTATAAAGTGCAGCTGCGACTAAAAGGGAAAAGCCATGATAGTTTAGGGTTAGAGAATTCAGCCATTCCAGAATTCACACCTCAACTCTCTACATTTCCACCCCTCTCCCGAGAGACATGGCTCCTTGGCTCCCCTCCCTTGCCTCAGAGTTCCATAACATCTGAAGGGTCATAGGTTCTGTATCCCCACTTGCGAAGCTGAGGTGGAAATGTCTGCTTGAGGAACCACAATCATTTCATTTCTATGACATGCTACAAGGAAGGGCAGCAGGAGAGTAGGAAAGGTCCAGGTGTGTCCATCTAGCATCATGCTTAGCTGGGGTAGGGAACCTCAGACCAGTGGATACACACCCATACCCCTCACCAGCCTTGCTTCACAACCTCAAGTGTTTTTGTCTGGCTGGAGTGCGTTCTTGAACTCTGATCAAGCTTCTGGCTTTCCTGGCTAGACAGCGGTATGTAAGTGTGAAGAAATTAGCCTACTGGGAAATGAGCCATTGTGGCGTAATGGTTAGTGTTGGACTAGGACCTGGGAGACTAGGGTTTGAATCCCCACTCAACCACAAAGCTCACTGGATGACCTTGGCCCAGTCATAATCTCTTAGCCTAACCTACCTCACAGGATTGTTGTGAGGGGGAAATGTACACAGGTACCAAATTAAACCCTGTGGAGGATTCCAACCATCAAAATCATGGGGCGGGGCCTCACAAATTTTCTCCTAATACGTTTTTGATCTTACCAACCAACCATTTTAATAAACCAATTTTATTACACAATCCATTGTCACAGGGCCCCTAAAAGGCGTGGAGACTTAGTCTAGTGCCTACTCTGCCTATTTGGTATCCCGGCACTGGTGTACTCCACCTCAAGATTCTTGGAAGATTAAGGTGGTCTTTAAATGTGATAAATAAATAAATAAAACCCACATTTGTGTTTGTGTTTGGCATCTTCCCCTCAGAAGGCTGCTCAGCCTTCAGCCTTGGGCTGGAGAAGTTCCCCCGCCCCTGGGAAGATATAGCATCTCATGTTCATCTGAAAGCCAACAATGGCAGCAGCAAACTGAGATGTCAAAGCTAAAGGGCTTTAGAACATCCCACACTACAGCCGAAATACTGTGGCTTTCTGCCAGATGGAGTGATTTTTAAAATATTTGGCAGCTTACCCAATGTGTTTAGAGTGGACATAGCTGCTCCTTTTTCGTCCCAGCAGCTCCTCACACCCCTGCGGCAATCCGTCTCCTGGGCTGCTCTCGGTCTTCCTTGCCTCTACAGGTTAGGACATTGAAAAATGCATCATGCTATCACCATGCTGACAGGTGTTGTAACCAAGGCTATGCCTCCCCCACCTCAGTACACACACACACACTTGACTTTTCATCCTGGACGATACCAGGAAGGAATGCACTGGCTGCCTAGACAGCTGAACTAGCAGTGATATCATCCTTCAGTACTGCAGAGATAAGGGTTTTGCTTGGGGAGGATTATTACACAATGGAATATTAGGGATGAACCCCTTTGGGAGAGAGGCAGAAAGAAGGAAACGCCCCAGAATTCTTAGGGGAGTTCATTTGCACAGCCATGCACCTGAGGGGAAAAAGCTGCCCCTAAACTTTCACGTCATGAAATAAAATTAAAAATGTCATCAGTGGCCCAATTCAACTTAAGAACTAGGGACACTGACTAGATTTTACCTGCCCTATCTAAGAATAATAATGCCTGGAGTGAAATACAGAGGTGGAACATCACTAATGACTTATATCATGTCTAGATTTCTGGAATGTGTTGTATGTATGGGTGCCTTTGAAAAATGTCTGGGAACTTTAATTGGTCCAGAATGCTGCAGCCAAGTTGTTAACTGGCACTGCTTATCTGAAGCATGCAACTCCCTTGCTGAAAACAGCTGATTCGTTTCCGAGCCCAGTTCAAAGTACTGCTGCTGACCTTTAAATCCATTTATGTTTTGGGACCTGGATAGCCTGGAATACATCCTCCCATCTGAGTCTGTCTGCTCATTAAGGTCATCAAAGGATGCCGCTGTTGTGTGTCCCCTTGGCCCTTGCTTCCACCTTGTAGCTTTCCACTGTATGGCGAAACCCTTTTTATAAAGGGTTAGTCTTATGCGCAGTTTTTACTTTGCTTTGAGATTCTGAGATTTGCTTTGAGGTTTTTTAAAGATGGTGCTTAATTCTGACATTGTCTCTCCATGGCTATTGTATTAGTTTGTGGTGTTGTTGTTGTTGAATCAATGTGGACGGCGCTTTACATAGTATAAGAGGGCAGGTCTCTGCCCTGAGGGGCTTACAAACTAAAACAGAGGAAGGGGAGTGAAGGATAGGCAGGAATAAACATAGAAGCAATTCTGCAATTGTTTCAGTTATACAGTAATAAGAACACAAGAAGCTACTAGATTGTGGCTACTTATGCACCAGACATGAAAGCATTTATCTTCTCCCAAAGTATCCTGGAAACTGTGGTTTACCCCTCACAGAACTACAGTTCACAGCACCCTTAGCAAACTACAGTTCCTGGGATTTTGGGGGGACATCATGTCCTTGAAATGTATAATGTGAAGCAGTGCTATTTTTCTGGGGGGAAAGGTGCCGGAACTTAAACACCTCCCTCATTCTCTTACAATGGCAATGGCGCCCACCTGAGAGGTGCCAGAACTGAGTTCCAGTGAGTTCTGGCTGAGTCGGACCCTTGGCTTTTTGTCAGGGGAATGGGAACACAATCCAAAAATTCCAAAAGGTCCTCCAGATTTAGGGGGATGTTGGATGGCAGGAGTGGGGCGCAGGAATCACTGAAGATTGGCCTGGGCTGGATCTACACACATTAAAAAAAAGTTTCAGGAAAACACGTTGTAAAGCTCCTTATGGGAAATCACGTGGCTGAAGGATCGAACTCTACAGCACCATCTGGTGTCCCAGTGTTATAACGCATTTAAAACGCTTTAAATAAAAAACTAATGTAGCTGAGTCCTTAATCCCTGTTCTGCTGGATCAAATAAGCAGACACCACATGGATTCAACCTGAAATTGACACAAAGAGGCAAGTTGCTATAGTTCTGTGTTTAGCTCTATTAGCAAATCCATTGTATAATCTTCCTTCAAAGTGAGAACCTAGCATCTGTGAAATAGTTCTTTTTGAGCTTCAGGAGTGTAAAAACATAGCCCACACAGTAAAATTTGCAAATAAAGCATGCAGAATAGCGCACCGATAGCAATGACAGGCCGCAAGCCTATGCTCATTGCTCACCCAGCTTTGTTCAGATATCCATTCCTGCTGAATGGAAAGCCTACAGTTAGTACAATATGGAAGATCAAAACTTAATTGGGTATAAAATTACACAATAATTAAATTGTCTGTAAATGTGGAGCATTCAAATTAAGCCTAACCAAATAATGCCTCAGATCTAAAGTATTAGCATAATTCTGGTGCCATATGGTTATCATTCTCTTTTTCACATAACTGTCATTTTTCATCCTCGTCAGCTGCCCATGTTGACTTGCCAGATCAGACTTGCACCATCGCCAAACATTTCTAACAGCTGGCAGAGTGTGCTGTTACACTGACGTAGGCCTGGTTAAACACCCAATAACACTCAAAATTAAGTGCGCCCCTGAACAGGGCAGAAAATGAGTTATCAGAGCAGCTGTTTGGCTTTGTGTTTTTGTAAATTAACTTTTGCACTGGCTTCTTGTCAGGTTTTTTTTTTAATGACCCATTATATTGCTTCCTAAGTAAACAAAATCAGTTTTTCTCAGAACCCTGTTTTTAACAAGTAACGGAAGTCTGGAGAAACCACTTTAAATTTTGCAAACATGGAAGCAGTAACGGAGATCACCCTTGCATAATAGTAGAATCCCAGAGCCATGCAATGAAGCTGAATGTTGGAAGATCAGAACAGACAAAGGAAAGCACTTCTTCAGATGGAGCATATGGAACTCGCTGCCACAAGACGCAGTGATGGCCACCAGCCTGGAGACTTTAAAAGAGGATTAGGCATCTCCATGGAGAATAAGCTTATCAATTGCACTAGCCAATTTGGCTATGTTCTATCTCCAGTGTCAGACGCAGTATGCTTCTGAATACCACTTGCTAGGCATCACCAAGTGAAAACAAGATGCTGGACTAGATGGGTCTTTGGTCTGATCCAGCAGGGCTCTGCTTGTGTTGTTATACTCTGTGCATACAAAGAACCATCTAAAATTGGCTTAGACTTAGGAGTTCCAGCGCAGCCATTCCTAACAGCATCCATTCTCAAACCCAGCTCCCCAGTTTCTTTGGCAGAAACCTGTCCCCACCTAGATGACACAAGAAATTAAGAGGCTATATTCCGGATGGTAGGGACACGGGTGGCACTGTGGGTTAAACCACAGAGCCTAGGACTTGCCAATCAGAAGGTCAGTGGTTCGAATCCCCGTGACGGGGTGAGCTCCCGTTTCTCGTCCCTGCTCCTGCCAACCTAGCAGTTCAAAAGCACGTCAAAGTGCAAGTAGATAAATAGGTACCGCTCAGGTGGGAAGGTAAACGGCGTTTCCAGGCGCTGCTCTGGTTCGCCAGAAGCAGCTTGGTCATGCTAGCCACATGACCCGGAAGTTGTACGCCGGCTCCCTCGGCCAATAAAGCGAGATGAGCGCCGCAACCCCAGAGTCGGTCACAACTGGCCCTAATGGTCAGGGGTCCCTTTACCTTTACCTTATTCCAGATGGTGCAGATGGATCTAAACTTAAAAGCCTACTGAGGGTATAATCACATTTAAATTGACAAAGAAGTTTTTTTTGAGAATTTCCACAGGGTGCTAGTTTTTTTGCAACAAAAAGGTCAAAAGAGTGTTGTGGGCAGCTGGCCAGAGTTATCTAGACCCTGGCCAGACAGCAGCAAGGTTGGGCAGAGTAGCATAGCCATGATTCATCCTGTTCAGGGTGGAAAGTGAGAAGGAAAGCCTGATCCGGACTATGTCAGCTGGCTATGTCAGCCTGGATAGGGCCTGATGCCATCAAGTGAAAGCTGCGGGGCTGGCTTGGAATCTAGTGGATCCTGGGGTAGCTCAGCCCCTGCCTGGAACATCCTGTTGGAGGGATTTCTGTAAGCTACCACTCCTAGAAAGCCTACCAGTATTATTTAAACCCACCTGCACATTGGGTGGGTGGAATGGAGGGCTCTGTGCCAGCCAAGGCTAAGGCTGGCAGAACTGCTATGGGATGGCCTCTACCGTAACTCCACCCAGCAAGCAAATAAAGGGGCTGGATTGCACCCTTAGTCTTTAAGGTCCGGCAGCTCTCTTCTGAGAATCTTTGGGAGGAAACCTATTTCAGATTAGATGTAAACTGAACAGCTCATAATTAGTATCAGCCATTTGAAAATTCCGCGAAAGGCTATGCTGGGGGCTCAGATATGATTATTTTGCTTTGTACTGGAATAAAGAACATAAAAACATAGATAAAAGCCTTGTACTGTATAACCCTACCCCTTTCGTCTCCCCATAATGCGTTCTATTACAGATGGCAATGTATCGAGATGATAAAATCTAAAATACATCAGTAAAATTATTGGATATACATGATTGCAGATTTATACATTTGTAGACTATTGTGTTTCATTAACATTCCTCTCTTTTGGAAATGGCTCAGAGAGTAGATGAAATTAGATTTAAAAGTAGGGCAAGATGCAATTAGTCACAGACAGAGCATTAGTCAAAGTTGACAAAATGGAGTCAGCATTTGGGGTGAGCAAATCTAACTTGTGTACATATGAAAGTTATGCAGGAATATTTTCCTTGCTTTTAGCCCCTAACAGGATTAGTAGATTTCTCATTTATTGTAATGCAGCATTTTCCTTACTTTAAATACATTACCAAATTATTCAATTTATCATGAAGCACCTGTAGTTGACGGATATCAAAGGATATTTGATGAACCAGCTAGTTAAAAGCCCATGGGTCAGTCCATCAAGCTCCTTTGCCTGCACAGCCTCTATGGGGATTGTACAAACATAATGCTGAAAAGATTGACGTCATGAAGATGTGTAACAGTCTATCCCGATCCTATACATGCTCACTTGGAATGAGTTCCCTTTTATTCCATTGACTGAAAGCATTCCATTGAAATCAATGGGTGATATATTTCTGAGTAAAATGTGTCAGGGACTGAGGTTAACAGCACTGTCCACTGAAATCAATTATCCATCATGCTTATTTGAAAGAAAATATATTTAGGAACATTTGTTTTCCCTAAAAATGTAAGATGAGCTCTGTTGGATCAGGCCACATTCCATTTCCCACTACAGCCAACCAGGTGTGCCTGAGAAACCTACAAGCAGAACAAAATTTTGAAGAGACAAATCCCTTTGACTTCTCTGGGGGTTCATGTGAAGCTAAGTGTGCAAATGATGGCCAGAGACAGAGCTTTGGAGCCTGTGTAGACCTCAGAAACCCATCGGAAGGAAAACATCTATATAATTAGTGCGGCACATTTTCCTCTTTGTGCTACTTTATTGCTCACAGACAACAGGCAATTTGAATATGCAAATGGAAAAGGATTTTCTCTCGTTTATATGGACCTTGTATATGCTTTGCCATGGAACAATAGGGAATTTGAAATGACGTCTGCAGTTCTGCCAGCTTGGTCTGATAGTTCTGTGGTATGGAATTACTTCATGAATGGAAATTGGAGAGTGGCGATATCTGTTCCGTAAATAACTTGCAGAGTTATAATTTGCCTGACACTTCTTGCCCTTGCATTAATCCTGGGACACTTGTTGAAGAGACAGAAGGAACACCCACCAGTAACAATGTAAAACATTCGGTGTATTTACTGAGCCTTTCCACTTGCTTGATCCTTAACACATGCTTTTACGATGAAGTCATTAATGTTGTGTAAGTGCAGAATTTATGGGGCGATTTGTACTGTGCGGGAGTCCTGACATGTTTTTGGCAAATACTTTCAGATACCATAGACTGATGCCACTTGGGATTTTAGCTCAGGGTTATAATCAGGTTCTAGCATGAATATTTTGCATTAGAATTCAGACCTGATTGTCTGAGAGATTGGGAAAAGGTTAACTAAACAGGTAAACTAAACAGTGCAAACACAGAGTGTAGGGATCTGTTGATAGCAGGGCTGTTAAGGATTTCTAATAAGATTTCCCCCCAGTTTAGTAAAGAGACAAAGGGCAGATGCACATAAACTCAAGACCCAATTAAAGCATATGACTCCCCCCAAAGAATCCTGGGAAGTGTAGTCTGTCAAGGGTGACTGGAATTGCAGCTCTGTGAGAGACAAGTCGTATGTGTTGGATGTCCTTTAAATGTATGGAGTCCACACACACTTTCCCTTGGTCTTCCAGGCCCAGATGGGGAAGATGGAGTGCCTGGGACCATCAAAGATGCCCCATGTTGTCCTGATCCTGCATCTGAACATTACTGTATGGCAAGAAGCAGAGCTGGCTCAATACATTTTGCTGCCTGAAGCGATGAACAATATGGCGTCCTCCCCCAAGGCACATACAGAAGCCAGCTGGACTGTTGAATCTTACTACAATAATGGTTAAATGCAGTGACTTTCACTGTAACTGAGGGCAGCAGGCTAGTGTAAGGGATGCTGGGAAGGCCACAGGGCACTCCTAGCTCTGTCCACTTCCTGCCTCTCTGCAGCTGCCGCCTGAGGCAGCTGCCTCTGCCTCATTGTAGGTCTGGTCCTGGGTAGAGGAATTCTCACATGCGTTGACCCATGCCTGTCTATTGCTTAAATCAGTAGCTGGTAGGATGGGTTAAAAAGTAGGACTGGCCCTTGTTTTAGCATGCTTCACCATCTTTATGCTGGCTAACCACAGAGCAGGTTTTTGTTTATCACTACAGTAAGGCTGTATTATGGGACGCGGGTGGCGCTGTGGGTAAAAGCCTCAGCGCCTAGGGCTTGCTGATCGAAAGGTCAGCGGTTCAAATCCCCGTGGCGGGGTGCGCTCCCGTTGTTCGGTCCCAGCGCCTGCCAACCTAGCAGTTCGAAAGCACTCCCGGGTGCAAGTAGATAAATAGGGACCGCTTACTAGCGGGAAGGTAAACGGCGTTTCCGTGTGCGGCTCTGGCTCGCCAGAGCAGCTTCGTCACGCTGGCCACGTGACCCGGAAGTGTCTCCGGACAGCGCTGGCCCCCGGCCTATAGAGTGAGATGGGCGCACAACCCTAGAGTCTGTCAAGACTGGCCCGTACGGGCAGGGGTACCTTTACCTTCTTAAGCCTGGATTACATGAGAGTTCATTTTTAAAAATTTTATTCTGGAATTGGAACTGCAATTCGAAGTACGGGAGAAAAATAATCATTCACTATCATGCTGAGATTATCACCAGTAGGCATGTTACAAGGTGTCTGAGGTTGCTTTGCAACCAGGGATGCTTGGTAGAAATAAAATGGGCTGGGGGAGGTGGGGGTCTGCCTGGTAAAGGTAAAGGGACCCCTGACCATTAGGTCCAGTCGTGACCGACTCTGGGGTTGCGGCGCTCATCTCGCTTTATTGGCCAAGGGAGCCGGCATACAGCTTCCGGGTCATGTGGCCAGCATGATTAAGTCGCCACTGGCAAACCAGAGCAGCGCACGGAAATGCCGTTTACCTTCCTGCCGGAGCGGTACCTATTTATCTACTTGCACTTTGACGTGCTTTTGAACTGCTAAGTTGGCAGGAGCAGGGACCAAGCAACAGGAGCTCACCCCGTCGTGGGGATTCGAACCGCCAACCTTCTGATCGGCAAGTCCTAGGCTCTGTGGTTTAACCCACAGTGCCACCCGCGTCTGCCTGGTACTGCAGTTTAAAAGAAGCAAGACATGGAAAGTGTGGGAAGTGGCTAAGCACATCATTTCTTTGCTTCAAATTGCACCTTCCCAATAATACTTTAAAAACAAAAGCAGAAGTATTTTTAATTCTGCCTCTCCTCAACTTCAATTTGGTCTCTGAGAAACGGACATTCAATCATCAAGTGACAGCATAAGCCACTTAGCCACTTCTTGATTTGGGTACTACACATACTCTATATTGATGCAATCTGAAATCATCTCCAAGGTTTACTGTTAATTAATATTCTTTTTCCATGATTAACCTTCACCTACTTATAGAGATAAAAGAAATCATGAAGTAGGCTGGTGGAAACAAAATGGTCAAAATTAGAGATTATTCAGGTTATTAAATCAGACACATAAATGGCGTAAAAAGAGATTGAAATCTTGCCTAACAGTCATTTTGCCTGAGTGAAGATTTTAGAGTTTACAATTATTATAACAAATGTGCTCATGCAAGGTACATCAAGTCGGCTCATTTAAATGGATGGTTGTCTGCATATGAATATTTGGTTTATGAGATTATGGTCTTTACTGTAAACGTGAAAGGTCTAGCATATAATTGAAATTATGCAAAACATCATTTTAGACATTTTCTTTCATTAGGCCTTCCAGATTTCTCCTTTCGTGGGGTGAAAAGATCTTGTGCTGCTCTTCCATTAATTGATAGAAATTGTCTGCTATTCAGGAACATTATGGGCTGTATTCAGCATGGTTGCTTGCTGAAAGGAAGAACCCCTTCCCATGAATGCACCTCTGCTTTTGTGAAATGAAACTCCTTCCATTTGTGAGGTGAAGAAGCTAGATGCCCTACACACTGAAAATAACATGTCCCACTAACTCCCACACCCTGACTAGCATTTCATGAAGAATAGTCAACAAATCCTCTTGATACTGGATCAAGAATTAAAAAACAGAATCCTAAAAATCCAGATATGACAAATCCACATCTGGATTTTTAGGATTCCTTTCTTTGTTTTCTGCCATTTCCCAACAATGCAACTCTATCAAACACTTCTCCCTAGGCCTAAATAGGTTCAAGGAGTCGAGTTTTCTAAATGTGGCCCCCATCCCTCCTTACATAAGAACAGCCAAGCACCCCTCCTCACAGGCCAGCACTTTCCCAAAGGAGTACTGAATGCAGGCATCCATCTTCCCTCCTCCCCACCCCCAAACTGCCCTTCAGTAACATGCCCCGTTCTCAAACTCCTGCTGGATGAAGACTTTGACCCATCTAGGCTAGCATCCTGTTCCCCCAGTGGCCAATCAGATGCCCCTGGGAAGCCCACAAGCAGGACCTGAGCACAACTCCTGCAATTTCCAGCAACTGGTATTCAGAAGCATACTACCTCTTGGCTGTGGAAGAAGAGTATAGCCGTCGTGGAGAGGATCATCAGTGATTGCATGTGGAGGTCAGAACTACAGTTGCCTCCTCACAACATTCTGACTCAAATAAACAAAGAATTGCTTAGTTATCCTGCTTAGTGACATTGCAGTCCAGAGGCTGGTCAAAGACTCTAGGCCAGGCTTCTTAACGTTGTTGCTGGAAACAGAAACACCAAACATCAGGATAAGTCTAAGTAGAAAAAGAAGCAAATAGGACAAACTAGGTCCTTCACATCCAATAGCCCTGCTCACACCTTCAGAATGTGCTCACTACATATGTGGATCACGGACAGAAAGAAGATGATGTTTCTACTGTTCCTGTTGCTCCTCCACCATTTGAATGGAAGATGGGAATGGTGCCTACATCCAAAGAATAGTCCACGTATATGGTCTGTATGTACAATTGGGAACCCATATCATCTTCAGGTGCTTACAGTGTTTACAGTGTTATGCTCCTAGAACTTAGTACATATCTTCCATGGAATCTAGAGAGGTCTTGAGGGGCCACCAAAAACCAAAACCTTTGAGGGACCAAATATGGCTTGCGAGCCATGGGTCGGCTACCCCTGGTATTATTGGTTGTGGTTATTTCCCTAATCCTTTTCATAATGATCCCTAACACAGAATTTGCCTTTTCACAGCTGCTTTACACCGACTCCATGTTCCTGCTTTTAGGTCGCATGTGGGCCAAGCGATGGTGTGCAACTTTGGGTACATGCTCAGAGGTGCTGAGTGCTATCCAGGCTATCAGAATTGCTCAGAGCAGCCTGAATATACCCCAGCCAAATACAGAATATACACATTTGTCCCAGCCAAATTCAGAACCAAATACAGTTATTGATTTTTAAAATATGTGTGTGTGTGTGTGTGTGTATTTGCTAACAGATTGAAAACTGCCACTGGATTCTTGCCACTTGTCATTTGGGGTCAGCACCTGAGATTAGTCACTCTCAAATCTCCAAGGAATAAATTAAATTTGCCCTGCTTTGCTGTCAACACTGGATTAATGACTTGTCAGCTATATGGAATATCCCTTCTGTGAATGCAGCGCGCAGTGTAGCTTCATCAAAAAGGATGAGAAACATCATCTTTCTTAACAGTATGATAAGGCACACTTGGAAACTGTTACTAAAGGCGCTGTCAAGGGAGAGAAAAATACTGAAGACGTTAGGCTGATGGGCATTTCTCTTTTCTGTATTGCACTTCATTGACATTAATTATGAAATATGCCTCAAAGGCTGATAAATCTGTAATTGTCACATTCGGTCTAAGCCAGATGTTGTTTGGTGCAGAGCAGGCTTTCACCTGTGAAAACAGTTTGCTGATTAAAGACCTGAAAGTGGACATCACACAGCTTGCACCCAGCAACTTCATCCAGACCAACGAGGCGTTGGTTGCGAGCCTTGCCTAAAACTAACCAAAATATGGTGCAGAGAGGAAAGACAACAGCTTGGAGGGGAAACTACAAAGGAGGCTAGAATGAAAGACTTTAAGAGCCCCATATTTATTCTGGCAAAGGGATTTAAAGAATATGTAAAGGTAGGAAGTGAACTGATGGCCTAGAGGCAGCTTATTGCGGCTCTCCATTGAACTCTGCTCATAACCTTGCAGTATTACCTTCCATTTGCAGTCAGTGCGAAAGGAGCAGGCCAGGCCACCTGTGTGTGACAGGAAAACCACCTTCTCTCCAGGCACGGAGCCAATCCCTGGGGGGGGGGGTCTAGCTCCCAAATGCAGAACAGAAGTGACATCACCAAATACGGAAGAGAACATAAAAAGGCCAGGTCTAGTTATTACTTTAACTGACGGTTGTTGTTGGGTTTTTTTTTACAACCATGTTGCCTTTTTCATTGCAGCACAAAATGGGGACAAGAGCAAATACAGTGGTACCTCGGGTTACATACGCTTCAGGTTACAGACTCCGCTAACCCAGAAATAGTGCTTCAGGTTAAGAACTTTGCTTCAGGATAAGAACAGAAATCGTGCTCCAGCGACACGGCGGCAGCAGGAGGCCCCATTAGCTAAAGTAGTGCTTCAGGTTAAGAACAGTTTCAGGTTAAGCACGGACCTCCGGAACGAATTAAGTACTTAACTCGAGGTACCACTGTACATGGAAAATTTTGTCTTATGTGGGTAAAGATTTTCATGTGCAAAGGCAAAGCCAAGTCTCATGCTGGCTCCAGATTTGGGGGAACCACCAAGCAAAATGTCTGCACCGGGAGACATTTATGGGCCTACTCTCCACCTCACCACTGCCCAGCCACTTGCCCTCTTTCTATCTGATCCCAAACTGCACTGCCACCCAGGGGAGAGTGCAAGCCAAGCGGAGAATTGAAGAAGGGTTGAGTGGTTGAGTAACTGCTTTGCATACAGAAAATCCCAGGTTCAATTCCTGGCATCTCCAGGCAGGACTGGGAAACCAGGCTGGAGAGCTGCTGCCAGTCTGTGCTGACAGCACTGAGATGGATGGACTGCTGGTTTGACTTGGTATAAGGCAGCTTCATAGGTCTCTAGAATTCTAGCTGAACCAGTCACTTCTCTCCTCTTCTTACTGCTTAGAGGGGGGAAGCAGCAGAACCAGGAGACTCCAGGAATCAGCAATGAACCCCCTGAAATATTTCATAGAATCATAGAATCATAGAGTTGGAAGAGACCACAAGGGCCATCGAGTCCAACCCCTTCCAATCAGCAGATTTTCCAGCATCCACTCCTAATTAATTATAGGCCGCTACGGTCTAGTTTCAAGGCCTGTGCAATTTCAAGGGCATAATCTATCGATTATGTATTGTGTAATTGTGTGGATTGTGTATCCACAATCAATTCTGGCGGCATGCTTTTTCCATCCACAGCTTCTTGGATGATGTCAGCACCACAAAAACAGTACCAAAAACATATCCACAGCTCCCATTTTTATTTGTCTGTGGGGGAAGGGGTCCTCTCCCCCATCTCTCCACCGCATTAGTTTCTTATCTGGTTCGAGTAGATGTAAAAAGTGCTGCATGAAAAGAAATTTCCGAGCCATTTGTCCAAAACCTGACAGAAACACATTAATGATGCATTCAGTGTGAAAACTGACTCCAGGTGCTTCAAGTGATAAAAGGAGTCGTGCAATGGCCTGACAGTATGAAGAATCAGGTCACAATTATATTTTTAGAAGTGATTTTTTTGTTCCTTTCAAGCATGCTTGCTTCCCATCCCTTTCCCCCTTCTTTTCTGTCTTCTTTCTCAGAATAACTTGGCCAGTGCTTGCAGAAGGCTGTTTCTAGCCTCAGGGATTTTCACACATACTTCTGTTGACAGAGTTCCTGTATAGCAAGCAATCTGAAATGCCTTTTGTTAAGGATCTGTTCATAGCCCCTTTCTGTTCTGCCTCAACATTTGGAAGATCTTTCAGCTGCTGAATCCTACTATTGCACTCATGGAAAAAATTGAATTTGGGGTTGTCTTGCAGAACAGAGCAGGTAAAATTATGCATAACAGATGCATTATTTCTAGTCCCTTGGTTTGTGGGTTATTTCTCTACGTGTTTATTTCTCTTCGGGGCAATAAATACATTTTAAAAAAATCAAAAGTAACTATCAAATGATGAGTGGGAACTAGCAAGCTCTATTTGTTAAAAGTTAATTTGCAGTTTCTTCTGCCAGGTTTAACTTTCGCTTCAAGCATGAAGGTTAAGTAAAAAATAACAATCCTTGATGTGTACTTACTTTTAAGGGCAAAACGACAACTGAAGTGTACTGGCAATCAATACACATTGATTCTGTTGTCAGAACAATTATCTTTACAGAAACCATAAAGCAATAATTAACAAAAAATACGCTTTCCTTTAAAAAAAAAACACCAGATGGATAATATGAAAATGAGTGGTAGGTTAAAAATACTTTGGGTTTTATTTGACTTAGTCATAGTCACTGTATTTCAATTTAAGTCCAACTCATTTCACTGGCTCTACTCAATTTATGCCATTCTCAGTGTATGGAATTAGGTGCTCTTATAAATGTCTGTGTATTTTTGTGCAGCCACATAATCATCCAGTTGCAGAAATCTGTGATTTTGTATGATCTACTTGCTATGTCAAAAATATTTCCTAACTTAAACATGGCTACACAGGAAGAATTATTTTAATAAATTGAAGACAAGTCTGTACCCAAAATCATTTCCCCATATTATCTTTTTATAGACAATGATAACTGCATTGTGCTTTTTGCGTTTAACAAGTTTTTTGTGATCGTTTTTCAAGGAAGCTTTAAGCTTATCTTAGTTAAGAAAACATGAGATTGCATGCTTTGTGGGTTGTGAAACAGCCATCCTAGGTCAGGTTCCTGAGGAATGTATGAGGGTATTTAAAGACACTTAATTGGCCATATATTGTGCTTTCTGTTGCAAACACCGTTTACAGCATTGTGGCCAGTCCCAGTCTAACAAACTATGGTTTGGTGCAGCAAGAACAAGCAATGAGCTTAAGAACTCCCTCCTCCAGCAAACCCTTCCCTTCTCATGTGCCTGACTGCAGAAACCTCCTGGCTCATTCAGCCACAGTTTCCCCAGTATGCTCAGTCTAGGAAACTATGGTTTAATCACTTCCTACAAACCCGGATTGCAATAAACCGGGATAATACTGTGGTTTCTAATACTGGTTTGTAAATAACACGCAGTTTCTTGGTTCTGGCATCAGAGGGAAACTGTGGTTTAACAAATCATGACATCTCTGTAGCTGCACATGTAAAAAGAGGAGGGGAAACTTGTAAACATTTCATCTTCAGCCAACCATTATCTAGCGCCATCTTTATTCAGCCACCCATCTGTCTACGGCTACATACTCACCGTGCATTTAAAGCACATGACTTCCTCAAAGAATCATGGGAACTGTAGTTTATCCTTTACAGACCTACAATTCCCATCACCCTTAACAAATTACAGTTCCCCGGATTCTTTGGAGAGTCATGTGCTTTAAATGTGTATGGTGTATATACAGCCTAACACTTCATAGGGCACTGCCCAAAAGAGACCAAGATTCTCAGGAAGATGAATTCTGTGTTCTAAACAACATTCTGTTCTTCTGAAGAATCACAGCATACTTGTATCTTTGTTTATCATTTGTTTTCTCTCTTTTTTGGTGGGGGACGAATGACAAGGTCAAAGTCTACCAAGAAGCCTGAAGGTTTGAATCTTAAGATTGAGCTCACATGCAGTAACATTTCTAATGTAGTATTTTAAATTTCAGGAACAAAGAAGTCTTGGATAATGTCCGCGCAGCGCTTCTCCAGGTAACTAAAAGAATGTAGCTCCCAATAAATAAATGAAAGACTTCACTGCATAAGGAATGTTTCACAAGATGTCTAGCAATGAAATGGAGTTTGGCCTTCTCTGATGGATTAAACTTGATGGAACGGAAGTGCAGCCATTCGATCAGGAGGAGGTGATGTCTTACTCTAGGCCTGCTAAAACTGACAAGCCACTTGAGACTTCAGAGGAGATAAAAGAAGAAATAGAAGGGGAGATCCATTGTCGTTTTCTGGAAACAGCTCCAAGACCTTCATTTATGTCTCACTTGACATACAGTGAAACATCCTTGGAACTTACCAAAGTTATTGGCCAGCTGTATGTTGATGGAGAGCCTGAGGAAAACCAGCTGGATGGAGAATTATTATATTCCTCAAATTACAAAGCCACAGACGATCCAGCCCAGCCCCCTTTCCAGTTTCTTCCTAGACCAAACTCTTACAAGAAACTGGGCAGAGCTCCTGAAACCATTCAATTAAAACACAGGTTAAACGCTTGCACATGTTCACATTTAAGACCTTCACGGCACAGGATTAACTCCAAAATTCAGATTGGCGAGGTGACAAACATAGAAGCTTCTTTGTCAGAAGATCAGGAGGAGGAGGAGGAGGACGAAGATGCTTTCACAGAGCTACCAATGCGTGGGACAGCTTTGGAGAGCCTGCACAAAACGTGCATTTCTCAGACGAAACGAAACAGTGATGGTCACATCAGTAATAAAGGTGTCTTCACAGTCATTGCTGGCAACAATCCCAAAGAGAAGGAACTGAAAGAGCGCAAAATGCATCGGCGGGTAAGACAACATGATTTCATGCTATAAGGCAGAGATGGTGATGATGGGGAAACACAGTCTGAATTCCTCCTACTGATTCCTGTAACGTGTAACAGGAGAGTACCATCAAAGCCCCTACTGATATCATTTCTAGGGGAAGAAAGGATTAAAATGTTGTTTGTCTGTGATGCACCTTGTGCATGAGTTGGGGTGTGTGCTAATGTTTTTGGCCTTCCGGTCCTTGCTCAGTTCAAGTATGGACCCTGTTGAAAAGTAGTTGCCAAACAGGAATAAGGAAAAATCTTAGCATAAAAAGCAGTGAACCCTTCAGTGTTTAGCTCCCATCTATAATTTTATATTTTCTGACCTAGGAAGATAAAGCAGTATTTTAGATGGGAGTGCTTTTCAAAGTGCCTTAGCTCAAGCACTCCCTTGAATTTAACATTTTCTGACAACTGGGGGCTAGGTTACATTACCTACACATGACAACATTTATTTTACTGTACACAATTTGAGGGTGTGTGTTTTGCTAACAACAAAACCCCAGAACACATATGCAGGGGCAAATATCTAAACTGACTAAGCTGCTTTTTCAAACTTGAAAAAAAAGTACAGTCAGTTACTTTTCAGTCCAGTTATGCAGTTAAGTAGTAAAGAATGACAGAAGGTGAGATCATGGAGGCAATTATATTGCACAATCTGTAGCCTTAGGGTGGAGTTAATAAGCAATCTGTCCCAATGGAGAGTTTAAAAATTACAAAAAAAGAAGGGGGGGCCGTATGAATTAAATTTAAATTGTTCAACTGAATTTTTTCACATTAAGCACAAAAGGTTGAGCTAATGTTTTCGAATACTGCCCAGATGGATGTTTAAATATCTAACTTCATGCTGCTCTGACGCCATATAAAAGTTATACACATGAATCACATTCTCAAAGTTATGCAAGTTATGCAGTGGCAAAAATGTGATTTCCATTGTTTACACATACAGCCAGTAGCTATGCTAAACACTCTTCTGTTACACGAAGTTCTGGACAGATCTAGTCTGCTCCTCCCTTCACCCAGTGGCTAATGACACCAGATCACCACAGTGAGTGATTTTGGAACTTATTTTCATTAGGTTCATAGGACATGCTCAAAGAACTTTCTTATATAAGTGGAATATACTTGTTACATATATAAACAAATGAACAAAAGCACCCTGTAGGTTAGGTGAAGGGGTCCGCTCACTGGTGGAAGAAGAGGAGTGCGGGGGGAGCGCACCACCCTTGGCAGCGTGATCCCGGTGGGGTGCCATCGCGGCTGCCCCCGTGTGGGTGCCATGCCTCCGCAGGTAGCGCGCCATGCCCCCGGGACGCACGCCAGCCCTGCCCCCGCCTGCTTTCCGCCCCCCCCCATGCAGGAGCATGAAGCTGTCACTGGGTCCCCTTGCTGAAACTAAATCAGTCCCCTTTTTCTTTTTTAGACTCTGAAGTGTCTCCTAAATATGATTAGCGTAGAGCACTATTATTTGCCTATGAAGCAAAATATCACATAGAAACATTAGACTAGCCAGGTTGATCAGGTGAATGGCCTATCTAGTCCACCCACCTTGTTCTCATAGCGGCCACCAAGATGTCTGTGGGAAGCCTGCAAGATGGATCACAGAACTGGAAGGGACCCTGAGGATCAACTAGTCCAACCCCCCTGCAATGCAGCTGTCCCATACAGGGATCAAACCTGCAACCTTGGCGTTATCAGCGCCACACTCTAACCAGCTGAGCTATCCAGGCTGACTAAGACATGTTTGCAAGGGCACTCTGCTCACCTGCAGTTTCCAGCAACTGTTATTCAGAGGCACATTGACTCTGACAGAGAAAACAGAATATAGCCGCCATTGCAGTTAGTAGCCACTAATAGCCCAGTCCTCTGCAGATTTGTCTAATCCTCTTTTAGCGCATTCTTTTTAATGCTAAAGATGATTCCGCAAGTAAAGACTAGTAGATCACTGAAGGAAATGAACGGGAGTTAACATATAGAGGTAACTGCAGTGTGCATGAAGTTGCCTACGAGAGCTTATAATGCAACGAGCAAGTTAGTTTCTACGATGTTATCAAACTTTGTATTTTCTATATTACATGAGCTACAATATGTGATTAAAAGTACAGCGTTTAGGATAAACGAGCTTAATTTTCCTATATCAGAAATTCTACCACACTGCCGGAATACTTAAAATCTCTGTTAACCAGTTACAAAAACAAGTTTCTTCCCCACCCCCAGTCCCTGTATTTTGAGTGGGATGGTGGGGGCTTAAAAGCTCTGCAACTCCTTCGGAAGATTTTTAAAAGCCTTGTTCAAAAGGACATGCTAAGTGATGACCTTGATGCTTATCGCCAGCATACCAAACATAAACGAGTATGCTGCAAACAGGATATCCCTTGTACAAGATGAACAAATAAGGAGAGTTTATCTACAGGAGATATTGCTTCACTTTTCGTTCTTGGTCCACGTGAACTGCAAGTCAGTAGTGTCGTGCTTCTTCTGGTATCCAATAACTATTCCGTCCCCATCCCCCCCAAAAATTAAATCTTCAGACAGGATTTATTTTTACCCCCTAAAAGGGTTTACATTAAGAGCATACAACAGCTGTCCAACAGTGTTTTGATGCTGAGCCTGCTATAGAAATACATTTTTGCCTGCCAGTGGGAGGACAGCAAACAGGGAGCCAGTCTAACTTCTCTAGGGAGTTCCAAAATCTGGGAGCAGCCACTGAGAAGGCCCTCTCTCCATGTCCCTACCAAGTGTGCCTTTGAGGGTGGCAGGACTGAGAGAAGTCCCCCCGCCCCAAAGATCTCAGAACTTGGGCAGATTCATATGAGGGAACGTGGTATTTCTGATAGCTTGGACCTAAGCCACATAGGGCTTTATAGGTCATAACCAGCACTTTGAATTTTGCCTGGAAACAGACTGGTAGCCAGTGGAGCTGCCGTAATAAGGAAGCTGTATGCTCCCTATAACCAACCCCAGTCAACAATGTGGCTGCAGCTTTTAGTGCCAGTCAACATTTTTCATAACATTTCAAAGGCAACCCCACATAGAGTGAGTTGCAGTAACCCAAGCTAGTATTCAGCTAAGTTTTACTCAGAACAGACCCAATGAAATTAAGGAGCATGCCTAGTTAGGTCCATTAATTTTAATCGGGTTACTGAAAGTAAAACTTAGTTGACTATCATCCATTACTCCATCAGCAGAAGCAATATGTCTCTGAATGCTAGTCACTGCGGAACAACTGTGGCAGAGGGCTATTGCTTGTGGGTTTTCCATACGCATCTGGTCACCCTTTAGGGCAGTGATGACCAAACTTGGCCCTCCAGCTGTTTTAGGACAACTGTTCCCATAATCCCTGACCACTGGTCCTGTTAGCTAGGGATGATGAGAACTGTAGTCCCAAAACAGCTGAAGGGCCAAGTTTGGCCATCACTGCTTTAGGGGAACAGAATTAAGGACTGAATCCATGAGGACTCTTCTTGTAATGTCTTCTAGATATAGAATTTTGAACTAGGTTCGCATAGTAGCTGGGCTATGTTGCTGCTTAGAGACGCTACGTTTACTGCCTTGTTTCTGTAAATATGCCAGTATTTATTACGGACGTTATTCATCTAACTGCTTTACAGGAAAAGGGGCTTAAGCTAAAAAGAGTTACAGTGAATCAATAATAAATTGGAATCATTTAACAACCACCTGAAGAGACATGCTCAGAAAATTATATAAGACAGAAAGGCAAGGTTACATAGACAGTTGTAATGCTTTATTCTGTGCTTCCTGATTGGCAGACAAATCCAAATCCCGATTAAGCAACAGTAGGTTGCATTCAGGGGCTAAGCCACCACTGCATTCACCAGCTGGGGTGGAACATGGTGGGCAGGCAACAGCCTGCAGTTATACCAGCCTAGAGCTGATTTAGCAATTGGGTCTGATGTCATCAGGTGACAAGGCTGGGACTAGTTCAGTTTGGGACAGTCCATCAACTGCACTTCTGCTGGCCCACACAAGCAAAATATGGACCCCATGCTAGTGGTGTGGCATTAGCAGAACTTTATAGGCAGAGGCTGGCAGTAATGTTCTGGGCTGGGTGCAGGAAGACCTCCACCTAGGGATGATGGAGAAATTTGAATCAGTTCGCATTTAAAGGTGGATCTACCAAATCCACATGAGAACCAAAACGCAGCTATCCTTTGAAATTCACATTTGAATTTCGCGGTGCAGTGCTCCAGCTGAGTAAAGCATATACTGGGATAAAGTGTGCAGAAAAATACAGATAGAACAAAAGTGCATATATTAAGGGAGGTTGCACACAGACATGTGTGTATTAGAATAAATTCATAGAATCATAGAGTTGGAAGAGACCACAAGGGCCATCGAGTCCAACCCCCTGCCAATTCACCCTAAAATTCACCCTAAAATGATGGTGGTTTTTCATGAGGACCTAAAAAATTCTGTGCTTCAAGTGTCCCTGACAACCCCCTTTCCTTCAAGCTAAATAATTTTAGTGCCAAGCCATTAACAAAATAGTTACTACAAAATTGTCTGTTTCATAGAATTGGGCACTTTGGCAGGCATCATGTGAAGTGTTTGTTAGATTTACTCTAAATTGGTTCTGGCGGTTTTTTTAATCAAATGCCGCACACAAACCACCTTGTATGTAGGTGAACTGCATTGTACCTGTCATAGATTCATGTAGCACAAAACCCAAGCATGGATCAATCAGGATTCAGCTATTACTCCTAAGTCAACTATTTGTTTAGGGCTTTTGCAAAGAAAGGGATAGAGAAAACTGAAATCACAACAGACATTTTGCTCTTAGTGTTCCTTGTGCCAAACTTATTGTGGTTGTAACTTTAAGTGATTTCATTTAGCCCCTACTACATGTTCCCCCCAAAAGGGACGCAGGTGGCGCTGTGGTCTAAACCACAGAGCCTAGGGCTTTCCAATTGGAAGGTCGGAAGTTCAAATCCCCGCGACGGGGTGAGCTCCTGTTGTTCAGTCTCAGCTCCTGCCCACCTAGCAGTTTGAAAGCACATCAAGTGCAAGTAGATAAATAGGTACTGCTCCGGAGGGAAGGTAAACAGTGTTTCTGTGCACTGCTCTGGTTTTGCCAGAAGCGGCTTAGTCATGCTGGCCACATGACCCGGAAGCTGTCTGTGGACAAACGCCAGCTCCCTCAACCTATAGAGCAAGATGAGCGCCGCAACCCCAGAGTTGTCTGCGACTGGACCTAACGGTCAGGGGTACCTTTACCTTTTACATGTTCCCCCCACCCGAGCCAGCCAGAGTTCAACAACAGAAACAAGGATATAATCTTGTTCCCCAACAACCAAGCTGAAGAAAAATGCAACTTCTTCAGTCTATTCATGTTACCCTTATAGATGAGCATTGCAGATGAAATCATTTTCCCTGCATTGACTCTTCCCTGCACCAAGATACATCTAATATCTATTTAATGGTGTAGCAGAGCCAGCACAGACTCTGTCACTGCCACCTACTGGATAATTAACTCCTGACTTCAGTAAATCCTAGAGAGTCTCAAGAAATCTACTACTGTACTCAAAAAGCTCACAGGAACCACTGTGTAACACTTCCCTGTTCTCTCTATCTTGCAAAGTATGACTTGAACAAAAAGTTTCTGATGCAGAATGAGCAAAAGGACCTCTCTTAAGCCAGCCCCAGTGCACATTATCGACCTTCTTACCCTCCACAGCATAAGTAGCACCAAATTGTATGTTATTTAATTATGAGAGCAACTGATCTGCAGAACACAGAGGTCAATTTCCTAAATAAAGCCATTTCATTCACCTTTCCAAACTGCCTAACAATGCTAGACCTTCCAATATTGGGATGAAATTTGGGGACACTGCTGTTGCATACACCACTCTTTCCTATGCCAAGTCCCAGCAGTGATATCTTTCTTGGTAGGACAATCCCAAATCTATACACCTAATGATAAGTGAAACTGGATGGTAGATTTCAGAGAAGACAAAACTAAGTACTTCTTCACATGACACATAATTAATTTTCTGAATTAGTTGCCATTACCTGGGTTGGCTCTAAAAGCAATGATGTTCGTGGCAAAAAGCCATGATAGGCAGATCTCCGTGTCCTGTGTCACTGAATACCTGTTGCTGAAAAGCAGGAAAAAAACCTGTTGCCTGACTTTATGACATGCTTGCAAGTTTCTGAGGAGCATCTTGTGGATCACTTTAGAAACCAGAATGTTGAGCTAGATGGGTTTTTGTTCAGATCCTGCTGGGCTCTTAGCAATTCCAAAGCTGTTCTTTTCCTCCTCAGCAAACTATTCCTCAAGCCCTCAAAGCACTCTTTTTTTAATTTATTTCGCAAAATTTAATACACTGTTTGATTGGAAAATAACCCAAAAAAACTCAAAAGCGTTTACAAGCTAAAACAATAAAATCAGAGAAAATTAAGACAGATTAAAATGACTTCAACTTCCTAAGCATCTGGGTGGGCTTGTCTGAACAAAAATGTTTTTAGCGGGCACCCAAAAGTGTACAGTAAAGGTGCCCACTTGGCATCAATAGGCAGGGAGTTCCAAAGTGCAGTTGCTGCCACGCTGAATTCTTTCAAATGATTCTGCTTCCTCCTCCTTCTGACCTTGCTAGCCGCATCCCTGCCTCTGAAGTGTTTTACTGCTAGTATTTATTTATTTAATATGTCGCTCTTCACCCGTCGATCACAGGACAGATTTGGCTCGCTGCCAAGTTAAAATTTTTAAGATCCCTCTCTCTTTACTTTCCCAAACCAAACGGGTTTTATACATTTCGCGCTCCCTCCTTGCCCATCACACCAGCTCAGGACCTTCAACACCTCTTTTACTTTCATAGAATCGTAGACAGGGGGGAGGACCCCCGGTGTCATCTAGTCCGACCCCCTGCAATACAGGAATCTTGCCATCAGCCGTCCCAAGGTGGGCTTGAACCACCAGCCTTCTGATCAACAGCCAGGCGGACTAACCCACTGCGCCACAGAGTCGCGGACCCAACGCTTCTATTTAGCAACTCCCACTTAAGAGAGGTCCATCGAACCCCGCAGACAAGCACCTTTTCCCGCCGCCCCTCCGAGAGCCGCGGCCCCGCCTCCCTCACGTGACCGCGAGGCGCCGGCGTGCGCGCGCTCTCCCCAGTACGTAACGCTGTTTCTGGGCCGCCGCCTTCCCATAGGAGGGCGCGTGCGCGGGAGAGACGGGCGGAACGGGCACGTGGAAGATAGGGAGACGGAGGGAGGGCTGGTCGCCAGGTGGCGCCGCTGCCCTGTCCAGCCCAAAGCGCGGGAGCGGGTTGCGTCTTTGGGTTACGTCAGCGAAATGTTCGCGGCCGCGCGCGCGCAAGACGCGCTTCGAGAGGGACGCGGTTAGTGTCGGGTGAGCGCGAGGGCGGGAGTGGAGATGCGCGCGCAGGCAACTGGGCGCTGGCTGAGAGCGGGGTGGGGAGAGAAAACCGTCGCTCTTGAGGGGAAGAAGCGGGGCGCGCGCATGTTGTGTGTGCGTGTGCGCGCTCGCGCGCTCTCCGCTTTCGTTCATTTCTACGTGGCGGGAGCTGCGGGAAAAGGGAAGGAAGCTGAGGTGGGCGAGCCTGGCTTGGTTCCCCGCTCCCTGTCAAAAGCTGGTGGCACAAGGTGTCTGTTTGTGTGAACGACACGCGAGTCGCCAATATGGCGAGATTGGCTGGGATGGTTTCGGCGACCCAGCGCCGGAGGTGGCAGGGTTTTTCGGGGCGAACTGCTTCACGGCTGCTTTGTTTCTGTGCGTTTGGTTTCCCCCTGGTCTCAAGGGGATGTTGTTCCCAGACTGTCGTACATAGATGGCAGCTTCTTTCCTCTTCTTCTAAAGGCATTGATGGTCCTTTTCCCCGACCAGTTTTCGAAGACTGCCATCTCGTCGTCCCTCTCCCAAACTTGAGGGAGGGAGAGGCATTCAGTGTGAAACTGCAAAAACCTAAAAGCCCTTTAAGACAGCTGTAAGGAGAGTCGGTTTTCATAAAATAAGTACCCAGCGATTCGGGCGCTGGGAGTAGGTAAAAAAAAAAAACCCACAACCCAGCCACATCGAAAAACTCTATTTCCTAGTGCTGGCGAGGAACATATGTATTAATTGAGGAGTTGTTGTTGTATTTGTACCCCATCGAAATACAGAGTGGCTAGAGAAGGAGGTAATTTGGTTGCCACTGGGTGTTGAGAGAACCAGGGATGCATTGAATCAGCAGGTAGGGTGGCTGTGATATAATCCAACATGTGCAGCAGATAGTGTGCATTGCATGCTTTGTGATAAATCAGCCTAAGGGTAAAGTATGTACAGAGTGCTCCCCCCCCCTCACAATATGCATTTGAACAACTGGACTACTTCTGCTAAGTACATTTCTTTATGACTCAGGCTCTGTCCCTCTTACAACAGCTGAATATAGTCAATCCTCTGTCACTACATCCCCATGTCCCTCTTAAATTTCAGGCTGTTGCACCAAGCCTCTATTAGGATTTTGAAACATGGTTTATTAAATCACAAATCACTACTTTTGCCAAAACACCCGCCTCGTGGTTTGCTGTTGGGTGGGCTACTGTACTTTCAGACCATCCCAAGGTTTGTCCTTTATATAACAACTAGGTATACTAGCCTATTAAAGCTGGAAAAGAAGTATAAAATAAAAATAATGGGAGATACCCCAAACAAAAATTGTGTTTTTATACACTACACATGTTTTCTGAAGCAGGGTTGGTTTGGATGAAACAAGACAGAATTTATTAGCTCTCCTACTTAAAACAAACAAGAAGTTAAAAACCACAGGAGGGAATGATTGGATTTGGAGTAGTGTTCATGGCACAATTTTTAAAAACTTCTTTTTTAAGTCCCCTTGAAGCTTTTATTTAGCATATTGGGTGAACACAGTTGCCATACACACTTTCCACCCTGTCCCATAGTTTTTAAAATAAAAGGCGAGAAACCTTGCATTGTCTCACCTAAATGTACCTTTAATAAACTGAACAACTAGTTCCAAAGTATTGTAACTTCCTCGATTAGCAAATTCAGGCAATGAAAAAAATGGAGTCAGAACAGCTGAGGAATTAAGAGGTGGTTTCAGCATATTCTGGAATATTCTGAGGTTTGCAGAAGAGCAAAAATGAAACAACCCACCCCCCCCACCCCCCAAAGAAAACAACAACTCAATGTGCTGTTGAGTAATAGGCTCAACAGTCATGGAACAGTTACACATCAACTGAAAAAAAAATTGTGCATAGGTGGAAATGGAATTGCCTTCTTCAAGTCTTATACCTCGTGGCAGTGGTGTGGCCCTCCAGATGTTGTTTAACTTCCAGTTCTCATCAGCAGTATGGTGAAGGATGATAGTTGTAACCTGGGAACATCCCAATTCCTGGAGAAGGTATAGGGGGCAAGCAGGAACTCTGAACAGCAGCTCTTGTGCTTGGAGTTGAAAAACACTGCCATGTTTTGCTGCAGGTCCAAACAGGGCTATTGAGGAACAAGTGGAAAATAGGATACTCTGGTGAATCTTGAGGGATGCAGAAGTAAGAATTACAAAATGTCTAAATCCTAAAAAGTGTAACCTGCCCCCCATCCCAGCTGTGATGATGTCTGAGCATATTCGGTGGCCTCCAGAATTTGGAGACCAGATGCCTTGAGCACCAGCTGAAATATGGAAAAGAAGGGGGACTCTTAGCCTGCTTGAGCTCTTTAGAGTATCCTGGAGTGAGGCTGGTGTTTAGTGAAATGTTTACTCTCACAGTGGATCTGGCTCTGGTTCTAATTAAGGAATAGCTACAATTAAAACACATTCAGCAACATTTCCTATTTGGCTAGTCATGAAGAGTGAATGAAAGGTGAATGCATTGACTTGGTTCCCAAGTCTATGTTTTTCTGTGTTTAGTGTTTGGGGAAAATGCTACTGCCCTTGGACCACTTCATAAGTACCTTTATTATTGTTGTTGTTCTTAAAATGTTTCATTCCACATGACATTTTAAGGCTTTTCCATTAAAAGTTGTACTGGATTAGATCAGATTTGTATTGGTAAGTCTCAGAAAATAGGAAATATTCCTGGTAAATAGGAACAATTGGACTGTATCTGCTATTGAACTCAAAATGCTTTATTTCTTAGTATACGGTACATGAATTTGGTTTTGCTGAAAGCATGTGCCATTGATAATGTAGTGTTGAGCACCTTAAATACATTTTGGTCACCATTCAAGTCTTTTGAGAAAATTACTTATTTTTTCTGCAATTGTAGTATTATATGCATATAACACCGAGCACTTCTTAGCTGGACAAGCTCAGACTTCAGGCTAGTTGTACCAGATGTTGGAGTAACTTGTGAAATAAAACAATTCAGTTATTTGGAAGTGAGGAGGGGGCAGGGAGTTGATTAAATAGATGATGAGGTGGCATCAGCAATGAAAAGGTGAAGATGGGCGGTCCCAAGATAATTCAGGCCCTTCAGGAATAAGTGTCAAGGCAGTTTTCCTGATTTTTTTAAATCCCAACTTTGTAACATCTGTCAACAGCAGTGTCTTGGAAGAGAGTCGATAATGAAATTCATTGTTGGCTGTCATAATTTGTGTTAGAGCAATGGTGCTTTGCTGCAGGCTATGTGAACAGAAGGAAAGCAAATAGTTGTTAAGAATGAACCAAACTTTTCAATGTCCATTATAATGTGGAAAACCTGGCCAAAAGTAGATTTCTTTCTTAAGACTGCAATATGATTTGTTCATATATGTACCAATGTTGAGTGTTATCCTTAAAGTATAGGGACTAAAACCTGAATTAAGACATTTTCCTGGATAGACATTTGTGTGCCTTGACTATATTTGTCTGTCACCCACATTCTGTGTCCTTTCTAATTTCATGACCAGACTAAATACCGGTACTTGTTTTTGCTTTTCACTGAACTAATAGCCCTTGCTTCTTTTCCAGTTTATTTCTGAATTGGAATGAAAACTTACTAAACTTTATTTTCAAAACTTAAGTGGCATCCAAGTATTCTCCCTAGATAAGCATGCATCCCAGTGGTTTTGGTCCAAGGAAAACAAGTCCTGTAAAGTCTAGGAATGCTGCCTTAAATGGTTTATGACATGTGACATGCAGTGTCTTCCTTCATCTACTTTATTCTTCCTTGTCCTGTCTAAATCAATTGCAGTCAAATACAGTTTTGCTTCAACTGGATGGGTTTTCTGGTGTTTAGTATTCATATGAAGCTTGGAGGCTATCCATCTTTTGATTTGATTGATTCTCTGATATCCACTATATGACTAATCACAAGTACATCAAGCAATATGGAAATTTGTGTACATAGTTGAAGCAGCGCCTTTCATTTCAAATATATGTTGAAATTCCTACTGTATTTGTATCCGAAGAGAAATTGTTCTGCCTCCTTCCAAAACTGAATGCAAAGCTAATATTTGTGTACTGAACAACAACCAAATGTTTTAAAACCTTGTAATTCATGTTTGGGCAAGCATGTTGCACAAGTGCCCATATGCAAAAGAAGAAGCAGAATAGTCAAATATGGGGCTGAGTAGAGAGTTAAGCAAAAGTTAAACAAAAAAGACCTTGTGTAAAAAAAATGCTTTTCATATGCCTGATCCCAGTTCCTAATGAGGTAGAAGTCCCTTCACTCTTCTACTCTACAAATAGCTCACAGTTTTGTTGTTTAGTGAGGTGGTAAAGCTGTGGCAAAGTAAAAAAGGATTCCCCTTCACTCACATACAGAAGATTATGCTAGCCATTGCAGTTTTTGTGTGTATTTGTAATGTTATACACTATATATATAGTGTGTGTGTACATATATATGCAACTCTATTTAAAATGCTCCATAATCACCCAAATATTTGTGGCTGGGAAGCGACCATGATATATAACTAGTCATATAAGATATGGCATTTGTGTGTAAAAGCAGTTGTTTGCTTATTTCTTTCATTCTCTTTCTATCCTGTTCTTCGTCCCAAAGGGTGTGGCAAACAAACAACACCATTTAAAAGCAATCACATATCCTCACAGCAAATAATTACAAGTTTGCCAGGAGTAGTATTTTTCAGCCATTAAGTGCTCGAGTTGACAGGAATGTGTTTATATTTCTCCTGAATATTAATAATGAGGGAGACAGTCATGCCTCACCAGGGAGGGCATTCCCATAAGTGGGGAACTGCTGTTACAAATCAGTAGCAGCAACCTACCTGCAGCAGCAGGGTCTCCTAATAATTGTAAAGCCTGAGATGGTTAATATTGGACAAGATGCTCTTTGGGGTACAGTGGTACCTTGGGTTACATACGCTTCAGGTTACAGACTCCGCTAACTCAGAAATATTACCTCTGGTTAAGAACTTTGCTTCAGGATGAGAACAGAAATCGTGCAGTGGCAGCGCAGCAGCAGCAGCAGGAGGCCCCATTAGCTAAAGTGGTGCTTCAGGTTAAGAACAGTTTCAGGTTAAGAACAGACCCTCAGAACGAATTAAGTTCTTAACCCGAGGTACCACTGTACTTGGGTCCTAAGCCATTTAGGGCTTTGTGCACTAGTGCTTACGCCCTGAATTGATCTCAGTAGCTCACTGGCAGCCAGTGCTGAGCTTTCAGATCTAGTGACATGGGGTCCCATCTCAGCACCAAGCAACAAGTGGAGGAATCTTAAAGCCCCTACTCTTAGGACAGCAGCTTCTTGCATTGAGATACTTCACCCTTTAACAATAGTTCTTCCTATCTGCTTGGCCCTCAGATGAGTTCCATGCAGCAGCAGCAAGCCATCCATTTCATTGTTTAATGAGGAGAGATTAAACTGATTACTCCATTGCTGATGCCTCTTGCTGGTCTTCTTAGTGGCAAGAGGGTTTGTTGTTGTTTTAAATGGGCTCACCCAGGCAAGGCATCAGCAACTATGAACCCTGCTGGGATTCATGTAGCATTTGCCCAGCCATGCCATGCGGTGATGCCAGACCTGATAGACTTATTTGGTTTGGGGCTGTTGGTTTGGGGCTGAAGCAAAACTCTTTATGCATAGTGATAAGTCAATGCAAAGTGATGGCATGACTTTGGGTGGAACATAGGGGGCATGGGGCACCTAGGCTTTAAAATGCTCTCAATAAACCCTTATGTTCTGATCTGCTTCATAGATTGAGAAGCAGACTTTGAGTTTAAATAACTGGCATGCATAGATCTTTATTTTATTGGAGGGGAAGCAGAACAGTACTGATGTCTTTGATCCAGGGCACAGTAAATAGTTTCATAACTGGATGGCTGAGTGCTTGCATTCCAACAATTCTACTTACTGAAGTCATTTGGACTGAAAAACACTGAGCAATATCGACAAAAAAGCAAGGATTGTGCGTCTATTCCATCACCCGCCTTTGTGTTTTATAGCTAAGATCACAAGGCTTTTTAATTCCAGTAGATGATGAGGCTGGGCTCTAGCCAACCCTGAATTTTCTACACATTCTGCAAGTGCTTGTTCATATCTGCTGCATTCCTGCTGTTAAGTGTGTTAGTATTTTCCATGCTTATTGCAACATGCTTCTCAGTGAAACAAATGAGTACTTTAAAATGTTTTTATGCTGAATAAGAGGATACAGAGAAATATGAAGATCATTTCAATCCCAGAGGAGCATGTCAATGCCTAGTATATATTTATTGTAAATTCTGAAAGAAAGTGTGTTGAGCCACTGTAATATAATGGTTAAGAGTGTTGGGTAGGGGAGAACCTAACCAGCTGCTAGCTCTCTTCAGATGTTAAGGTATGGGGGGGAAGTAGTGGTGATGAGTGTGCCAGCTCTGTCTGCTCCATCAGGGGCAAAACTAGGCTTTATTTCACCTGAGTCAAAGCCTTCTGCAGAGCCTCACTACCTATTTTGGAATGGATTATGTAAGGTTCTAAAATGTTCAGGCAACATCCACATGTATACAATCAACCCCACTTCAGATTGTTGCCTTGTGACAGAAAACAGCCGAAGTTGTGATGGTTGGTGTGGGGCTGGAATGCTCATCCCTACTTCCCCTCATGAGTTAAATGCCTGACCAGGACTTTTATCTTCCAAGCTAACCTACTTCAGACCCTCCAAGTGTCCCTATTTTCCAGGGGCAGTCCCTGATTTAGAGAAGCCGTCCCAGTTTCTAATTTGATCCCAGAATGTCCCGCTTTCCTTAGGACGTCCCTATTTTCATTGGGGAAATGTTGGAGGGTATGGAGTTATCCGACCCCTGAGCTGTCTGAAGGCAGACCTGTATAATTAAACAGCCCTGTTTAAATATGTTCTCATATATGTCAGAAGCCACCCTGAGTGGAATGGGGCGTCCCTATTTTCATCAGAGAAATGTTGACGGGTATGCTACTTCAGAAGGCTGCTGTATACCATTATAAATACAAAGCAGGCTTATTAGATTGGATGAGAGGTGTCTATCTACGATTGTTGTGTGTGTTACTTTACAAAGGACAGTTTTCTGTTTTAAGGCTGTCTTGGCTAAGTCCAAAATCCATTGAGAAGGCCTGTGACTATACAGACTCCTAGCGAGCAATCAAATTATTATCGGGATTATTTTATAAGTGGTTTCCTTCCGTACATGTTAATAAGCATTCTATATGGAAAATTTCAAGTACAGTGGTACCTCAGGTTAAGTGCTTAATTCGTTCTGGAGGTCCGTTCTTAACCTGAAACTGTTCTTAACCTGAAGCACCACTTTAGCTAATGGGGCCTCCTGCTGCCGCCGCGCCACCGGAGCATGATTTCTGTTCTCATCCTGAAGCAAAATTCTTAACCTGAAGCACTATTTCTGGGTTAGCGGAGTCTGTAACCAGAAGCGTATGTAACCTGAAGCGTATGTAACCCGAGGTACCACTGTACTATTATGCAGACCTAAGTTTCATTGTTTCACAGCACTGAACATAATACATTTTCTGTTTCACATCATATAGTGCAAGCTCTACATTTATAAAATTTAGTGGTGTCTCCTTTTCTGCAGTGCAGCAGTAGTTTGAAGCAGCCCGGTAAAATATATGGACTATTGAGCCTTATTCCAAGCTCAGTTTTTGTGCCAAATTTCCAATTAGTGAATGCCATTTTATTAACTAGACCCCATTAAGCTCCATTCTTTAGTATAATGAAAGCCATTTCTGTTCTCCTTAATTTAATACACAATTCAGAGGGTTATAGAACTAGACAGGAACAAATGTTAATGGAGGGAATGAGTATGATTTTAGATTCGTGGAAGCCCTTTGCAACTCATTTTTGTCTCGTTTCTTGTGTAGGAATTGACTGGGTACCTGGATCCAAAAAGCAGGGCTAAACTCACTCTCCAGCAGGAGAGCCCCCAGTAGCAGAGTTTAAACTCTCAAAAGTCAGGCAGCAGTTTAGGATTAGGCATATATGTTGTTAGACACTTTTATGCCATTAATCTGCATACAATGCTCCCTTCTTTTCTACCCCTCTTGAAATGAGCAGACCATATATTGTTAAGTACATTTAAAATGTGTTACTTACAGATTCAAAGGTCAGTTCATGCATTTATCCAAGCAGCAGCAAGGAGAACACAGGCAGAATGAATACTCTTTGGTAGAAAATACAGAAAGATAGCTCCAAACACATGCTCTAAGCTTGAAGCTTGCTTAGACCAGTGTTTCCCAACCTTGGGTCTCCAGCAGTTTTCGGACTACAATTCCCATCATCCCTGACCATTGGTTTTGCTAGCTAGGGATGATGGGAGTTGTAGTCCAAAAACAGCTAAAGACCCAAGGTGGGGAATGCTGGGCTTAGACACATCCTCCCTGGTAGGTTACATTGCATAGAAAGAGTGAGAACAGGAAGAGAAGACTTCACTTCCTCTGTCATTGGAGAAGGGGAGGCATGACCTAGCCGAGTCTAGGAATCCAGCTCTATTGTCTTAACTCCCTTATGCACAGTTATATTTGACTGCAATTTCTCACACTTTATCTCTGGGCAGTAGTGAGATTTGGGGTCTGTAGACAGTGGAAGAGCAAGTGGATGCAGTGAGGTCTACTGAGGGCCCCTTGCCGAAGGGCCCCCCCAAAGCTGTAATCGGCAATGGTGGCTTCCTTAATCCCACGGTTTTAGCAGCTATGGGAGAACAGAGGAGGTAGTTCATAAGGAAAGGCTGCCTCCCTGGACCACTTATCTCACAGCTGGAAACCTACTGAGCCAGCAACAGAGTATAAAGCCACAAGTCCACTTCTTAGTGGGAAAATTTTCTGACAATTACGTAAACAGGGTCCTTCTCTGCTTAACGCATCTTTCTGTAAAGCAAGGTAGTATCTTTGTAAATGATTAATCTAAAATAATGTTTCCTTTTATAACCCCCCCACCCCACCCCCCACAATCCTCTTGAGGAAGCAAGGGCTCTGTGTTCTCTCGCAGTAAATCACAAATGATGCTTCTGGGACACGTGCATTTGGTTATACTGATTACCCATCTGTTGAGACTGCAATATATTCATTCTTCATTATATATTTAGGGTGAGGATACTTTTTCTATCAGTGACTATCTATTTGCTTCTCCTGCGATTTCAGTAGCTTCATAAGAATGCTAAACTACTTCTATCGGGCATGTGGAGTTTGATAGGTAATTCCAAGTTTACGTTTCCCACTTGAATACCAACCTGCAAAATTAGAGTTTGCTTCTCAGGGTTACAAAAACAGATACTTGATATCCCTTACAGTGAATAAGTGAAACTAGGGTTTATTGTCTTACTGAACCTTGCAACAACTCTACTGCTTTCCAAATCTGCAGATGTGAGAGGGGGAGGGGGAGGCAAGAAAGAGGGAAAGGAATGAATACATCCAGGTGATGCTAATGAAAGGAAATGTAGCATTCCATAGGAAATTATTTGTGATAGAATTACAGGTAACCCCCCCCCCCAACTTCCATGTGATCGACTCATGCACGACTACGCTGGGAAAGAAAAAAATAATTTGATTCAAACCTGGAAATGGTGTGAGAGAGCTGGAGAGTCGTCATGGCTCGTGAGGAGACTTTTCCCCGAGCCTGACATCACTGAAGAGAGAGGAAGCCCCAAAGAGACCAGAAGCCCAGTGGGGCTTTGCTTAGGCTGCGCAGCCTCCCTGCCTAACAGCTGGTGTTCAGGGTAGTGCAGCAGCCACTGCTTCTTTCCTGCATGTCCTCCAGCCTTCAACTGGCCCCAGAGTTCCAGTTTGAGTTGTGGATATTTTTGGAAACAGTAGTTTTGTTCTGGATTGGAGAGAGAGCAGCAGGAAGGGCGTTTAAAGGGTGTTCTCCCTGTGAAAGTGTGGGGGGGAAGGATGCCTGTACATCTCTCCACCCAGTCACCTCGCATATTATGTGAAACATCCACATAAATCCTGTGACAGCTTTCGTTCCTTTTTAATTCAGAATTAGGAAACCTGTAGCCTTCCAAATGTTGCTGGATCCCAAATCTAGCAATCCCTGATAATTTTCCATGCTGGCCGGGGCGGATAGGAGCTGTAGCCCAACAATATCTGGATCATCACAGGTTCCCTACCCCTCCTCTAATTCATACAAGCAACCTTTGTAAAGCCAAGCTGTCGTTCAAAGGCTATTTATGCCACCGTCCAAATTCAGTAATATAGGACACAGTTTTGCACTGAGTCAGACCATCATTCCACCCAGCTCAGTCTACACTGACTGGGATCAGCTCTCCGGGGTTTCAGGCAAGTGACGCTCTCAACTGTTGCTGGAGATTGAACCTGGGACCTGCTCACAAGGCAGATGCTCCACCCCTGAGCTACAGTTCTTCCCTTAAATTTTGAACGCGCGAGTACTTTTATCTGTGACAAAATGGCATTTTGGAGCATTTGAAAGTCAAATATTGACCAGGAAGTACGGTGAAGTGTTAGCTAGGTGTACCTTTCAGGAAACAAGTTTGAAACCCTTGGCTTACAAGGTATGCCCTCTACAAACAGAAGGGCTCTTGCTCAGGATTCCAGCCAGCCAGCCATGCCTTCTCCAGGATAATATCGGCTGTTAGGGATCAATTCAGGCCAACACACACACACACACACACACACACACACACACACACACCAGCTTGTAGTTCTTGGAGAGCACTCTGAGAACACTCAGTCCTAATTGAGGAATTGAGGGACTTTGGTGGAATTATTTCTACTTTTTTCTTTGAATTCAATGGGAAGTGCACCAAGTATGGAGAAGGCACCACGTTATTTTTCAGTAGCCTCGCCTCAGTTTCCAAACAGGCTCTCAATCACCCGAGTTCACTAGCAGCATCTGAGATCCCTTACAGAAGCTCTACCTTCTGCTTGGGTGGCTGCCACTGCAGCTTTTGCCTTACATGGAATTGCAAAGGTTTAGTCGCTTGCCAGAAAGAGGCTGCCGATGTTTCCCACCAGGTCGCAGGATGAGAAATTACAGATGCTGTAATCAGAAGCTGAAAAATTCAGGGAAGGAATGGGTAGCATTTACAGCTCTTATGTATCATTCATTACAGCCCTTATGAAACATTCTTTCCCAACCAGCTGCAGTGTTCAACAGAACCACACGTACCAGCAGGCATGTATTGCTCAAGTGCATGCCAATAAACATGAGTGCAGCGGCAGGTGGATGTATTTGGAAGGGAGAATAGGTGGGAAGGATTAAGCACCCTTCCTGACTGCCAATTGCCCTCTGCAATACTCCCCATCCGATTAGCATGGTAGGAAAAACATGGGGTTAGGGGGCTCAGATTTGCTTTATAATATATAGGCCTTGTGCCCTCCTGTTTTTCAGCAAATCCAGTGAGCTTTCGGGAATGCAAGCCACAGGTCCACTGTAACTGGAAGGAGAATCTGTCCCGCCCCCCACCAATAACTTATTGTTGATTTTAAAGGATTTAGGGTTCTGAAGTGTGGTAAGCACAAATTCAGCTAGAATTCACTCATTTCTGCAGCCAAAAATCACCATTGTTTATGCATCACTTTTGGAATGTTCAGAGCTCTTCACTTAGGTTATGTCAGGAATCCTTACATCAACCCTGTAGGCAGGTTACTATTTTTACCTTCATATTGCAATTGTGGCCCTAGGCCAAAGACAGTGGTTTGCCATCTATCAAGTTTACAGAAGTGGGAATATTTTTATTTATTTGTTTAGGGCAAAAGGTACAAAACATTCTGAAATATACTCAGAGTCGCAAAGTGATTTCATGCTCTTTATTCAGCTCATAGTGGTGAGGAGGAATGAATGAAAGTCCCCTCAAAGTCTCTGCTTTATATACATTCTTTACACAATGGGCTGCACATGATTGGCTAATTCCGGAATTCTATTGTAAGCCAATCAGGTTGTGGATTCACTTCTATCTGGAGCATGATTGGGTGGTTCCTGCCAACCAATCATACTGCTGCATTGTTCTAGGACCAATCAGACTGCTGCCTTTTGGATCCTATTGTTCTAGGACCAATCAGACTGCTGTAGTTTGGATCCTATTCAACTCAGTACATAACACATTCACAGATACAAAAGAAAACCTAACAATAGAACAGAAAAGGAAGAAGAAATCCCCAGCAGACTACCCTACATTTATACCTACAATATGAAACAAAGAAAAATATATTTGCCTTTGTTCCTGAAAGCCTTGAGTGGGTCCCATTTTTGCTCAGATTGATGGATTCTTTGTTGTCTTTTGTCTTACCCACAGCGTCCAAATTATACTTGGTTACGAATTCCCATAATTTGATAAACTGCTGTTTTGAGCAAGGGATTTTTCCCCCCTTTTTCAAAATTTACCATTTAGCATCCTGGCTGCCAGGATCATATAAATGAGTAGTGACAGGATTTAAACCAAAGGCATTCATACCTCAGGTTTTCAGCCATTCTTCTGCATTGGCTCTATATTCTTTACATAGTGGGGGCGGGGGGGGAGTATGCTGTTGAAGGCAGCAATCCACAATTCACAAAAATCAACAATAAAATCTGGGGGGGGGGAATAAGGGGAAATAGGCTATACTCAGAGCTCAAGAATTATGTGTTTCAGCATGGTTTAAATTGTCGCGTTATCTACGTACAGAATAATTCTGCTTACACTGGAATTTTATTTTTAACTTGCTGGCAATAAAGAGAGGTGCTCAATGTACTTTGAGAGAGGAATGATTTAGCACTTCTTTGCATGGCCCTTAAGGGAAAGAGATCATAACAGAGCAATAACAAAGAAGTTTACTGGCAGGTAAAAGGAAAGAAGACAGTTGCCTGAGAGGATTTACAGTAAAGGCCCTATTTATTTAAAGTAGGTGGCATTTTCTTTGACTCTGTGAGCAGGAGCAGCATAAGGATTTCACTTGCAATGCCACTTATAAATAGTGCAATAAACACTTCTCAGAGCCTCATTTTATCAGGGAAATTCCAAATCCATACACTAACTGAGCCTTACAAGTTGCTATGTGAGCTTTGTAAATATTTTATGTCAGTTTTAGGCTCAAGGGCAAATATCTCTTTTGCTCTGCACTTGTGAAGAACTGTATGCTGAAAAACATTGGCTATAAAATATAAGAACATCTTTCATATTCACCTGCAATCCTTCGTGGACTAATGCTAATTATTTTAATAAATCTGACAGCCTCACCCGTACATTGTGAGCACATCGGTCCATACTTCCCTGACCTAAATTTTCTTCTGATTTTTGCAAAAGGTTCCCTCAAAGCAGCCACCCATTCTGCCCCAAGTTCAAAAAGTAGCTTAGGAGCCCTAGGTCACTTCTTAGGCTCAATTAAACTTCAATTAGCCAGCCTTCATCTCTGAGTTATGACAAGTATGTGTTGTGCATGCATCCAGTCATAGATTCCACTTTGAATTATTATTAATATTAATATCATTATTGCTACTATTATTATTTACTACTTACATTTACACTTACACTTACTGTTTTTAACACTTGATTGGGAGCCGCCCAGAGTGGCTGGGGAAACTCAGCCAGATGGGCGGGGTATAAATAATAAATTATTATTATTATTATTATTATTATTATTATTATTATTATTATTATTACTACTACTACTACTACTACTACTACTACTACATGACAAAATGGCTTCTAAACAGTTTACAAGTATAAAATCAATCATAAAGTTCATACAGAGTTAAAACATAATGAAACAATTCCATCAAAACTTTAAAACATTCATAATGTAAAAATGCAATAAAACAAGCTCGTTAAAACAATTAGATCAATGAAACAATTAAAAATATTAGATCACAGGTGCAAGTTCAAGGCAAACAGGTGTGTCTTCAAGAGCTGGAGGAATGCCAAAACTGATGGGACCTTTCATATTTCAGCCAGGAGGGTATTCCACAACACTGGTGCCACATAGATACAGGGCATGGCGCCATTAGCAGCTGCCATCTTTCTCTAAGCGACTGTACTCCGTAAGGTCTTTAATTTCACACTTGGGAGGGATGCCAGCTAGGCCATTAAAAACCACAGTGCTTCATGCGCTGCTTTTGGCCTGGCACAGTCCCCAGATGTGTTCACCAGAAACACAGTGCTGATTCTCTGACCTGGCTGTTGCCTCTCCCAGTATCAAATGAGCTTTCATACTGAGAGGGGTATTTAGTAGGCCAAATTCAGAGCGAGTGGTACTGGGCCACTTCCTAGCTAGTGCAGAAAAAGGCAACTAGATATCAACACAGCTCTGGTATATTCCAGAGCTTAGGGCGAGGAAACAAGCTGGGAGAAGGCTTGAACGTGGAGTGTAGGAAAAATCCAGTCAAATGCAGTCGAACACTGAGTCTACCTAGTGGCAGTGAAGGTAGCAAAGCTTTGCTGACTGTTGCATCCTCACTGTGCTGTCTGGTAAAGCTTTTCTCAGTAGTGTGGACCCTCCTAAAGTCTGGCCCAAAGTGGCTAGTAGAACGGACAGCATACCCTCCAAGTATCCCAATTTTCTAGGGACAGAATCATGAAAGCCATCCCAGCTTCTGATTTAATCCTGGAATGTCCCTATTTCCCCCTCCAGTGCCACTGCTTCCAAACTCAGGGAGGATGATGGACTGGCGCTTGTCCTGAGTGGTGGTGGTGGCAAGGAAGCATCTTGTTGCCTCTCTATGAGAGCCAGTGTGGTGTAGTGATTAAGAGCAGTGGACTCGTAATCTGGGGAACTGGGTTCGCGTCTCCGCTCCTCCACATGCAGCTGCTGGGTGACCTTGGGCTAGTCACACTTCTCTGAAGTCTCTCAGCCCCACTCACCTCACAGAGCGTTTGTTGTGGGGGAGGAAGGGAAAGGAGATTGTAAGACCAGTCTGCATAGGACTGAAGCAAGCCGCTTTTGATACCAGACATTTGCACCAGGGTGCCCTGTACAAACTTAGAAACAGCCAATAGGTTGGCTGGAAAACATATCATGCCAACATTTTCAACTTGTGTTTAGCCAAGTATCCTAATGACACAAAAGTCACTTTTAAGAAACAAAAACAAAGCAGCTTCATAGTTGCTTTAATCAGATGCTTGGGTACCATTGTCTGTAGCCTGAACTGAAGATGCATGATATCATTACTAATTCAAATTGAAAACACAGCTGGCCTGGGGAGCCAAAGGAAGTATGGTTCGGAAGTGGAGCATTTGTGTGAGTCATGACATGTAAATGTGCGTGGCAAGTCATTCCTGATAATGTCCAGCCAAACCACAGTGTTGATGTTGGAAGATTTGGCGTGGGAACTACAAGTATAATCCTGACTCCCCGTCCCACAACTTCTTGGCATTTTATTTGTATTTACTTTTACAGTAACTTGGTTTTCTCAGATGCTCTCTCTTTTCATTTCCTCTGACTTTATTTGTTTAACTCTTGTTATTAGAACAAAGGACCCTAAGGACGTTAGTGTTCTATATAGAAGCTGAAACAGTCTTTTCCACATAGTATCTCCTGTTTTCTGCATGAAAGGAAAAATTCTGTTTTTCGCCAGGAAGACTTAAGTTCTTCTTGATGATCTCAGACATCTTGTGTTGACCCTTTTCCATCTTGGCAATTAAATGCATGTGACTTTATTCTTACTAGTTGTCTTTGTGGCATCAGTTGTAGAATTGGTCCTCCTCCTCCGCCTCAGCAATCACTTGTAGCCAAGTAAGATTGTCTTCCATGAATATGGTCTTAACAGTGTGTCTGTAAGTGACTGTCCATGACACCTGCCAAAGTTCTCTATTCCTCCCAACTGTTTTGTTTAAAATTGGTGTTTTTTGCTTTTGGGGGGAGGTTGTTTGAGAGTGGGTTGCTAGTTTGGGGAAAAGTTGGGTTTTTTACTGTGCTTTTGGGTAGGGGAGGAGGTCTGCAGATTGCTAGTTTTTTTCTGCAATATTACAGTATTTTGAGTACATACAACAGTTTCTTAGATTTTGAAAAGTGCTCAGAAGCTTGGAACCTCAGCCTTAATAGAGAAAGCATTTTTCAATTTTGGTAGGTTTGGTTTTGTTCTCTTCCATCAACTTTAGTAAAACCTCGATTTATTTTTAAAGAACTATCTTCTATATCAACCAGGTGATGTGGTTTTTTAAAAAATATATTAACTGTGACATGCAAAAAATAAATAAATTGAAAAGTAAACACACTTTTTAGGGTGGAATTCAGCATACTGCTAATAAGATCATTCCATTGGGCAAGCAATCTCCACTTTCCTCCCCCATTTTCTGTTTCGGACTTTTCCAGACCCTCCAGAGCAGATTTGCAGGAGAAGGGGGAAAGCACATTTATGCTTTTGGGAACTGGATAGTTGAATCTGGCCTTTAGTGTTGCACAGTGCTAAAGGGTTTCATCCAGGGATTTTGACAACTGGCACAGCTGTTTTTCATTCCTGGCCTCTACATATGGCCTGTTTATTAAGCATTCTTCCTGATTTGTTTGTACAAAGCTTGCATGGAGCTTGTATTTGATGTCTTCTGGTTATTTAGCTTTCATTCAGATTTGTTTGTGCAGATGCTGCACAACTTCCTGTCAATCAAATGCCTGTTGCGTTATACACAGGGCTGCCTCTGAAGATGGTTCGGAAACTTCAGCTGGTGCAGAATTCATTGGCCAGGTTGCTCACTGGGGCAAGACAGTTTGAGTATATTACACAGATCCTGGTCCAACTGCACTAGCTACCAATTAGTTTCTGGGTGCAATTCCAAATGCAGTTTTTGACATATTAAGCTTTAAACGGCTCAGGACCACAGTACCTCAAGGACCGCCTCTCCTCATAGAAACTGACCTGGACTCTGCAGTAATCATTTGAGGCCCTTCTTTGTGTGCCTTCTACACGTGAGATCCGGAGCATGGGTGCCAACTTGAATAAATGGGGGGGGGGAGGTAAGCAGCGTCCCACATAATCACAAGATGTTGTCAGAATAAAGGAATGCTTAGGAAGAAGTCACTACTGCTGATACTAGCAGTTATCAAGTGACAAAAGAAGCCAATACAGATTGCATATACAAAACATTTTGATTTGAATGGAGACTTGAGTACCCATTTTTTCTACATAGTCCACACAATCTGTACCTTGTAATAAATTGGAGACAGATTCATATGGGGGGTGGGTAGAGTAAGATCTATAGAGAACATGGATTGCATGCAAAAGTTCCTAGGAGCTCAAGAGAAGGTAAAGGTCTTCCCCATTACCTACTACCTGTTCATTATTTTTTTACTGGAGAGGCAAAGGATTAAACCTTGGACTTTCTGCATGCAAAGTGTGCGTTATCCTCTCTGGTCTCTCCCCTGGGTTCAACACCTTACTTTACTCCCTCAATTAGGCCCAGAACTGGTAATGGCTTTGATTGACCACCCAAAAAGACACTCACAGTGCATCTTTAGAAGATGACCAACTACCATTTGCCCCAAACAATTTGAACAGCAAGTTTTTCTTTCAGAGAGAATTTTTAAAAGGAGGACATAAATTATGATAGGCGCATGCAAAACATACCATTATACAAGTATGTAGGGATGCCACTGCTAGAAGTGTTTATCATTGGGGCGTGGGGACTGAAAAGGAAACCAAAAGAAAATGTTAATAAGGTTATTTAAAAGCATTAGTAGTGAGACAGTGCCTGCCTTCAGGCTTAAAATCTCTATAAAAAAAAAACACACATGGAAAAATGAATGAGGAGAAAAGAGGCAAACTTGAGCATAAAGTTCTTAAAGTTGCGCTGCCTTTTGCAGCTTGCAAACCGTTTCCTGAAAATGAACGAGTCGTTTTGGATCAGCCTTGCAATGTCTTCCTTTGACATTCCCTGGAGAACAACAAATGTAGAACATAATGCAGATGGCGCTGTTGCATGTTGGAGATGGTCAGAAGCACAGTAGTGCAAGGTTGCCTCTCGCATGTGTAACTGCCGGGTGTCTTCCAAACTCCAGCTCAGCTCAAGCCACTCGTCTTAATCAAAAAGACAAACCAGAGGGTACTGCAGCCAAGGTCATAATCTAGAGAAGCTGTCAAGAGAAATCGGGAATTGAAATGAAGCGAAGTGAAGAGTGAGCAGTTGAGTGCAGCAGAAGGACAGGAACGTGTAAGAGAACATAGCAGGCTGTGTCATTTTTCTCAGAGAAATATCTGATTTTTTTTTTAAAAAAAAAGATGGATCATTATTTCTAGATACAGTACCTCTGGTTACGTACTTAATTCGTTTCGGAGGTACGTTCTTAACCTGAAACTGTTCTTAACCTGAGGCACCACTTTAGCTAATGGGGCCTCCTGCTGCTGCTGTGCCGCCACCTCGCGATTTCTGTTCTCATCCTGAAGCAAAGTTCTTAACCCGAGGTACTATTTCTGGGTTATCGGAGTCTGTAACCTGAAGCGTCTGTAACCCGAGGTACCACTGTACACACATTAACACATTATGACTGTGCTGTAAAAATAAATAAAAAAGTGCAAACCAGTTCCCCAGATAATATCCTGCCGTTTAAAGATCTCCTTGCTATTCATTTCTTTTAAAATATGTATTTAACTGGACATAGTGTATCTCCCCCGCTCCAGTACCGCTACCAACATTTGCATCTTTGTTTAAAGGAGCAGCTGACCTTTTATTCCCACACCACCAGTGCTCACTTCCCTTCTTTATGTGTATCATCTGGCTACCAAAGTAGAGTAGCATAGAAATTCTAGCCTCTGAACTGGTTGTTGGGAGTAAAGCAACAATGCTTGCAATAAGTTGCCTGAACCAGTTAGGGGCAATAGACAGGAAAGCGCTTTATTCTTCCCTGCTGGTTCCTTCTTAAGAAACTACCTTTGTTGGATTGGGTTCCCCACCCTCCAAACGCAAGCTTTGCTTCCATCCTCCTCCTCTTCCAGTCAGTCAGTGTTAGATATTCCTTTTGTTAACCTCATGGCTCCATGATGGCCGCATGTCAGCTTGTACTAAGAACAGTTTTTGTTTTAAGTAATAAAGTTGCTTTATTGTCTCAACCAGCAGTTGTACCAGACTATTTATTTCTGAATTTGGCTGCTACACACATACATACACCAGTTGTTAGCGGGAAGTAACTTTGAAAATCAGGGGTGAGGAGCTTGTGGCAGCCATCAGACCCAGCCAGCTCAGGAAGATGATAAGGTGTCAGTTCAGTTGGTTAGAACATGGTGCTGATAATGCCAAGGTCACAGGTTTGGTCCCTGTAAAGTTGCATATTTCTGCATTGCAGGGGGGTTGGATTAGATAATCCACGGGGTCCCTTCCAACTCTAAGTAGTCCAGCAATATCTGGAGGGCCACAAGTATCCCATGGGTGCTGAAAACATTATCTGTCTTCAGCTTTCTGGGAACAATCATTTTAAAAAGGTAAAGGACCCCTGATAGTTAAGTCCAGTCACGAACGACTCTGGGGATGCGGCACTCATCTCACTTTACTGGCCAAGGGAGCTGAGTTTTTCCGGGTCATGTGGCCAGCATGACTAAGCCGCTTCTGGCGAAACCAGAGCAGCGCACGGAAACGCCGTTTACCTTCCCGCCAGAGTGGTACCTATTTATCTACTTGCACTTTGACATGTTTTCAAACTGCTAGGTTGGCAGGAGCTGGGACTGAGCAACGGGAGCTCACCCCACCGTGGGGATTTGAACCGCCAACCTTCTGATCGGCAAGCCCAAGAGGCTCAGTGGTTTAGACCACAGCACCACCTGCACCCTGGAAAAATCATTGGAGAACTCTTAATCTCAGGGTCGCAGGTTTTAGCCCCACATTGAGCAAAATATTCCTTTATTGCTGGGGGTTGGACTAGATGACCCTTGTTGTCCCTTCAGCTCTAAAATTATATGACTTCAAAACTATGGACAAGCTTTTTCCTTTATGAGGCAAGCTGCCAAGGAAGCTGTGGTAGAAGTTAAGCATCCTTTCTTTCCTGGAAAAATGGAGGTAACAAGATGTTGAATACTATGGACTCCATGCACCCATGGGGTTGCATTTATTTTCAGGAAGATCTCCCCCCCCCCATGCCTTTACTGCTGTCTGTATTGCAGAAATGTGGTAAGTGAGGAGCGTTTCCTGGTGAACAGACAAGGAAAACCGTCACCTGCTTAATTTCTTCAAGCCAGGAAGTTCTTAAAAACACAAGAGCTCTCCTTGGCAGCCGTATTCATTGCAGACAGTCATGTACTGTTCAACATGTCATTTGTTCTGCAGAAAGCTGCAATGCAAAAGTGTAGCACCACTGCACTGTACCTCTGCAGCTGTTTTCAGTGCTGTGATACAGGATGCTCTTGACAGGCGTCTTCATATAGCACTGAGATTATGAGACTAAAGTGTAAGGCTCTCCATTGTTCATTTGGCACTGATTGAGACTAAAGTGTAAGGCTGTCAGAGATATGCTGTCAGAAAGAGACAAAAGGCTAGTTTGCAAAAGGGATCCTAAAGGTGTTTGCACATCATTCCTGCTCTCTCGTTTGCTCACGTGGAGTGAGGTGGGTGGGGGAATAATCCTGGCTGCTCTCCTCTTTGACTCATAATCAGCCAGTTCATCTGCTGGTCCTTGACTATATTTAACCATTGATTTGGCCACTTATTAGCATATCTATTATTCATCTTCATCTGACCTCTTTGTAAATGTTTTATAAAAGGGCATTTTAATAGTTCCTGCATCCCAGGGATAGCCCTCTTTCTAAATGCCTTGAAATGTAATGGACTTAGGGAGAATTATTTTTCTACAGGATATAGTTCTCCTGATTCTTATGTTGATGTGGGGTAGTAGGTCCTCTGCCTTAGAAGAGTGACTCGTTGCCCCCTGCCCTTAAACACTGCCTGTATAGTTGTAAATAAAGGAATATTTATTTTTAAAAAACTGCCAGTCATTCCAGACAAAACTCTGCTAGATGGACCAATACTGACTTGGTATAAGGAACCTCCCTATGTGTTATTTCTGGAGAGTCTGTTATTGTATTTTATGTCAGGAAAAGCACTTATAGACAGGTATGTTGTCTCATTTCTTTACATGTCTCTCCTTATACACTAGCTACATCGTGACACCTTTGCCCTGTAAAGAGCAAGCCAGAGTACTGTTGGATAGCATCCAGGAACTTGATGACAACTTTAGCAGGCTGAAATTGCTAAGGCCAATGCTAATGGTTTGTTGTGTTAACACGTGAACACCTGATTTACTTTCCATGTCTTAAAAAAGAAACAATAGGCTTTATTCATCCACTTTTTGGAAGGAATAACATAATGATCTGCCATATGCCCTAATTTTCTTAATTTTTTTTTGTGTGTGTTCTGTTTTTGCTTGTGTATAATATGTTTTATTTGCAGGGTGCATGTGTGTGATGAGCACATTACAGCATAACATCTGCACAAGTTTTCAGTTACAGATGTTATCAAGTGACCCAAAGGCACATCTAATTATCCAGGGACTCTTCTTCTTAATGTTATAGGTGTATCTCATGACTCTGAAGCCTAGCATCAAAATAAAAATATATTGGGATACATTATCATATGAGCAATATGTAGGTAATGGGAAAAGCAAGAATATCAATGGGGGGGGGGAGAGAGAACTAAAATACAAACATCTTAACTACCCTTCCTTGCCTGCTTCCAACTAGAATGGAGCACCCAATTGGAACTGGTTAGATATAATCAGATTCACAAACTCCATTAAATACTCAAAAGTTTTCTCGGACAGAGACTGCTGTGGGTGCTGATGACTGTGCAACACGTTAGCCCTAGAACAGCCTTTTTGCTTTGTAGCATCCGTTCTTAACTTTGGGGGTATGTCAGAGAGGCATGGTAGCCTCTGTTTGCCCTACAAGTCCTCTATCCCTTCCCAAAAAGAATTTTGTTTCATGAGGACATGAACTCCTCTTTACTCTGCATCCCGTGTCTTAAGTTGTGGGTGAACATATCAGACGACACAGCAATTCTTCAAACAGCTCTTGTTTATTCACAGGCCAGAACAGAACAGAACTGAAGGGTTCAGTCAGCCTGCTTATATAGAGCTCCAGTACAACGTAACTGTAACAATTTTCTAAAACTATGCAATCACTGAACGTCACTTTCGATCCCTTATTTGCATAACTATCTACAGTATCCCTCTGCTGGCCCAGGGTGAGAACTTCAGTACATAACACCGTGCTCTCCAAGCACTAGTTTGGGAAGCAGTGTACGCACAAAGTTAGCCATATTTCTGTCATTTCTTATTAAATACTGCATTTTGACACATTTCTCCCCAAACCAGCCTCTATCCAAATTTAGAAAAAGAACGACCAAGCTGCATCTTAAGCTGGTAGATGGCTACGCAGCCAAAGTCACGCAAGTGTTTTCATTTTACAGATCAGATCTTGATTCAGTGCTGAAAGAAACACTATGACCCCAAAGCCAGAGGAAGGACTAGGAACCCTTATCTTTCAGATTCTCCATATACATAAACCAGGGGGTGGGGACTGGTTTAATTAGGCCTGGCAGGGGTTCCAATTGGACCTGTCAGACTGTTGCCCACAAAATACACCCACCTGTCTAACACCTGATGTCATATATGATGTCAGGTGGGGGCAGATAGGGGCATTGTTATGAAGGAACAACTAGACACCAACCACCATTTGATTTCCTATGCACTGCAAACAGCCATTAAGTCTGATAGGTGCTTCTTTATTTGACCATGCATCAAAAGACAAGGATGGTCTTATACACATCTGTGCAAAGAGAGAGACTTGTATACAAGCCAATCTTTCAAATCTACAGCAATAAGCCTGCCTCAAGATGTGCATTGTACCTAGCAACATATAAAGCAAAATAAAAAAATTTGAGATGCTGAATCATTTGTTTGCAAAGTGCTCTAAATTTGCTTTACAAACATCATTCTAAACTGCGCCAGATCCATTTAAATAAAATGAATGGTTCATGTTTTTAATTCACATAGGACAGACTTGGGGGTGGGGTGGGGATCTAATGTTCCCTCGGAAATTGTTTTTAAATTGCCTCCAACACTTTTCAAATGCAGCAAGGATTGCCAAAATGAACTGGTACCTTTTGCTCCTGGGAGAAGCAACTGAGCGAGTGAATGATTTTTATAGCACTCTGCAATGCAGACAAACACAGCTTTAGAACTTATATAGCAAAGCTGAACGACCTTCTGTGCTTTTCATCAGTGTTTCTATTCTAGGCAGGCACCGCACAGGCCATCTCAATTGTTTTGTGGGATTATATAGGTTTTAGGTGATTGAAGTGGTGCATTTGAAAGCAGACTAAAGACTTCCTGAATCTCTTTGGGTAACCCTTTTTGCAAGGTTGATATTCCTAGGGATGCCAGCTATTGCAAACAAGATAACCAAGAAGAAAGCAAGGAGGAACTTGTGTAGCGATTTTGCATCTTACCGAGTTTAACCAAAATGTGAGGCAAATATCTTCAATCATTGCTACTTTATCCGCTAATTCATCCAGATGGTGTCAGATCTATCTGGTCAGGCAGACTTAATTGTCAGATACACCTCCTGTATTAAACCTCGTGTTTTCCTGATTTAAATCATGTCCCAAAACTGCTGTTAGCCACGGGGAAGCCTATGAGTTCCAGGGGTTTCCACCCTTTTAGGGCCTGTGTGAATATCTGGAATTTTATATTTCTGATGATATATGATTATATATTTTGATTATATGTCGATATATACAGTGGTACCTCAGGTTACATACGCTTCAGGTTACAGACTCCGCTAACCCAGATATAGTACCTTGGGTTAAGAACTTTGCTTCAGGATGAGAACAGAAATCGTGCTCTGGTGGCATGGCAGCAGCAGGAGGCCCCATTAGCTAAAGTGGTGCTTCAGGTTAAGAACAGTTTCAGGTTAAGAACAGACCTCCAGAACGAATTAAGTACTTAACCCAAGGTACCACTGTATCATATATTTTATAGGGCAGTATATAAATTAATGGGATTGGCGGGTGGCGCTGTGGGTAAAAGCCTCAGCGCTTAGGGCTTGCCAATCGAAAGGTCGGCGGTTCGAATCCCCGTGGCGGGGTGCGCTCCCGCTGCTCGGTCCCAGCGCCTGCCAACCTAGCAGTTCGAAAGCACCTCCGGGTGCAAGTAGATAAATAGGGACCGCTTACTGGCGGGAAGGTAAACAGCGTTCCGTGTGCTGCGCTGGCTTGCCAGATGCAGCTTTGTCACGCTGGCCACGTGACCCGGAAGTGTCTCCGGACAGCGCTGGCCCCCGGCCTCTTGAGTGAGATGGGCGCACAACCCTAGAGTCTGTCAAGACTGGTCCGAACGGGCAGGGGTACCTTTTTTATATAAAATAATAATAATAATAATAATAATAATAATAATAATAATAATAATATATTGAAAGAATGCCATGGCCCCCATCTCCTCCTCATTACACACCCATGAGAGACATCAAGAAAGCACGCACACTTTGCTTTTCTATGAGGTTTGGGTAAAAGTGGAATCTAGTAGAATTACAACAGATCCTCTGGAATTTGCATGATTATACATCCTAAAACTGCTGTCAAATAAAAGCTTATATTAGTAGACTGCACAGAGGTGGGCAGAATCATAGGTGTTCTACTTGACAGCACCACAAAAACATCATTCGAAAGCACGCCTGGTAATGATTTTTACATGGGATGACAACCAAACCATCAACAAATCGCACAACTCATCTGCAGGCATCTGGAAAGCTCTGGATCTGTGATTTTTACAGTTCTGTGATTTGAGGTTGGCGGGAGAGGACCCATTTTAAATGATGCAATTTCAAGAGGTTCAGTTTTATGGGATTCAACTTATATGCATGCCTCCTTCCGAATCCTGTGGCACCCTACTTTCTCCCTCTGGCTGCTCTGTTCCACAAACAGTCTCCCAGGTCACTTCCGTCTCTGCCTAACTCAATCACTTTCCCAATCACTGCTCAGGGGGTCTTGAAAAGAGAAAACTGCTCTTCCAGCTTTCTCCTTTGGCTCTATGTACTTAGAGGCTTTGTGGGCACCAGCGGAATTCAAGGGCACCACTGATGTCATGGGCACCAGGTTGGCAACCAGAGGTTTGGTACTCAGACTTTGGCAAACCTAGGAAATAAAGAGTATTAGCTTGAGACAATTTTATACAAAGCTAAAGGAAACAACTGTTATTTTCTTATTCAGGTAAATCAGGAGTAACTCAGCTGTGGTCAGAGCTTCGAAATATCAGCAAGAAAGAAAACGGAATTAAGTATTTTAAAATTTGCTTGGCTGCTGCTTATTTTTTTAACTGCCATTAGCAAATTAGACAGTGCAATCCTATACACATTTATTTGAAAGTAAGACCTTTTGGACTCAGTGAGATTTGCTTCTGAGTAAATAAACATATATATGGATGCGGATGGCGCTGTGGTCTAAACCACAGAGCTTAGGGCTTGCCGATCAGAAGGTCAGCGGTTCGAATCCCCTTGATGGGGTGAGCTCCCGTTGCTCGGTCCCTGCTCCTGTCCACCTAGCAGTTTGAAAGCACGTCAAAGTGCAAATAGATAAATAGGTACCGCTCTGGCAGGAAGGTAGACGGCGTTTTCATGCACTGCTCTGGTTCACCAGAAGCGGCTTAGTCATGCTGGCCACATGACCCGGAAGCTGTATGCCGGCTCCCTCGGCCAGTAAAGCGAGATGTGCGCTGCAACCCCAGAGTCATCCGCAACTGGACATAATGGTCAAGGGTTCCTTTACCTTTAAATAAACATATTATTGCAATATAATAATATATTTAATGCTGTTGGTACTCTTAGTACTGTTTTGAGGCGTCCTGTAAAAGCACTAAATCTAAATTCTTGTGTGCGCCATTATTAGTCATATTTGCAGATGCTGTCAGGTTTTCCCCCACACAATTGGGGTCATGCTCATTCATAGTTTCTATGGCTCAGGCTGATGCTTTCCATTCAGCTTAGATAAATTGCTGTCCTAGTGTTCCACGAGTGCCATTTCCTATAAGACATTATTTCTATAAATTACTTTTCATCTGTCAGGTTTTGTGTTCCCATTTGGAATTGGTCAAGAGACATAACTGTATTTTTTGTTGGTACAATTTCACAAAAAGAACCAGAAATCGTAGGAGGCAGAGCTGGATGATGGGGGCTGACACACGCTCAAAGAGAACTAAGACAACTGTGGCACATATTTATGTAATTTCAAAACTGCTTGTTCTGTGTCATTATTTCCATGGAAATTTTAAAATCACAAGCCTTATTATGACAAAATAAAACCCCAGCAGTTTACTGATGGAACTATCAGGGCTTTTTCTCAGCCAGAACTCACCGAAGCTCAGTTCCTGCATCTCTCTGGTGGACGCCATTGCCATTCTAAGAGAACAAGGGAGGTGTTCATGGTGAGTTCTGGCACCTCTTTTTCTGGAAAAATACCACTGGGCACTATGGAAGTCCATTAGCCACATCACTCAAATATTGTAGAGTAGACCATAAAAACGAGTGTGCCTAATGTGCAGTAAATCATTCAGAGAAGACAACTTGATTTAAAATAAAAAATAAAAAATCAGAGCCCCTAATACTTGAGTAATGTTTCACATTCCTAGGCACCAGATATTATAGGTGCCAGCCCCATGAACGGACAAAAAGGTTAGTGTTCTCAGGCGCTAGCATCAAATGTTTTGAGTGCTCAGGGATTTACCTACATAAGGAGACATTGAGAACGCTGTGTTATTGGAAGAACTAACATCACCAAATTCCACACACATGAGCTTTAGCCATTTCACCTGTATGCTTGTATATACTGTCTGCCTCACAATATTCAACTGTATTGTCCCTCAGCATTTTAAAGTTTGCTCTTTTTTTTATCTGACACACTGTCTTTGTTTCGGTTTTTTAGCATTATATTAGAGTTTTAAACTGTTTGTGGTGTTAGCCACCTTAGGGATCTCAGCAGCCCGAAGGAAAAAAGGGACATAAATATTTTATATGAGTAAATATCTGTTTACAACTATAGGTCGAGCCCTTAATTAAAACCTTTTTTGGCAGCCATCTGTGAGTTCACAAAAAATCATTATCAGTACCTGTTGTTTCGCAGCATTAGAGTCGGTCAGACAACGATGGTGATATCTCAGAATTTAATATCCTCTTTTACTTTGGGTGCCTCTGCTATTTCGAAAGGAAACAAAATGTTTTGCCGACTAAGAAACGTAATTCTTTCTTGCAGATGCTGTCTCAGGAGTTGAACAGAGAAAAAGCAGGTAGGTCACTCATTGTTATTATATTTAGTTCACATGTCACACTAAACTATAGTCAGTTGTTTGTTGTGAATGCAGAGGTTGCTCCCACTTTGCTCTCCCCCCTGCACAAAGAGGAGCCACAAACCACGATCCCTGGTTTAGCATCACATCTGATGTAACACTAAACAAGGGATTGTTGCTCCCAGACATGACAGGAAAGGAGCAAAATGGGAACCGTCATAGTAATAATAATAATAATAATTTATTTGTACCCCACCCTTCTGGCTGGGCCTCCCCAGCCACTGTGGGCGGCTTCCAACAAAGATTAAAAATACATTAAAATGTCACACATTAAAAACTTCCCTAAACAAGGTTGCCTTCAGATGTCTTCTAAATCTCAGGTAGTTGTTTATCTCTTTGACATCTAATGGGAGGGCGTTCCACAGGGCGGGCGCCAGTACCGAAAAGGCCCTCTACCTGGTTCCTTGTAGTTTTGCTTCTCGCAGTGAGGGAACCGCCAGAAGACCTTCGGCGCTGGACCTCAGTGTCCGGGCAGAATGATGGGGGTGGTAACTCATGATGAACCATTCTACTGCTCATGAGTTATTTCCATGTACAGTGGTACCTCGCAAGACGAATGCCTCGGAAGACGAAAAACTCGCAAGACGAAAGAGATTTTCATTTTTTGAGTTGCTTTGCAAGACGATTTTCCCTATGGGCTTGCTTCGCAAGACGAAAACATCTTGCGAGTTTGTTTCCTTTTTTCTTAAAACCGCTTGAAGCGGTGCAGTTGCGACCGACCGTGCTTCGCAAGACGAAAAACCGCGCAAGACGAAAAGACTCGCGGAACGAATTAATTTCGTCTTGCGAGGCACCACTGTACTTTTTAGGAGGGAATATAGGAGTGCGTGGTAAAAGAGTGGGTACCAGGCATTTTGAAGTGGCTTGCCATCTGTGCATGGGTGCAATTGTTGTAGTTCTGGACAGGCTTGTTCTGGTTTATATTTTATTCATTACCAAACCACCACCACCACCCACATTTCTCTCAACCAAGGGTTGGAGAGCTTTTAATTCCTGCTTCAAAACAGTACAAGCTCCCTAAATTTATTTTTGGCTCACATTAAAAATCTGAGATGGAGAAGATGCATGTTGGCAAATACAGGATGTCTCAAAAATATCACCTTGAGAAGATGAGAAGGCATTACAAGCATTTTGTCAGGGACTGGCAGGGCTCTGAGGAGTGTGTGGTGGAGGCAGGGATGTTCTAGCTGATCCAGCGGAAGGAATCAGTGATTGGTGGAGTTTTGTGCCTCTCACGAGGCAGGAGCCAGAGCTGGAGGAAAGGGAAGTGTCCCAGAAAGTGGAGACAAAGAAGTAGACAGTTCCTGGGAGAATCAGGCTAGTCGAATCCCCTCCACCCCTTTTCCCACTGTCTCCCAGGACCAGGAAGGGCTTGAAGAGGCAAGCACAATTGTACCTTCCATGTGGGTGAAGTCACAGGTTTGCTTGTGTGTGCCCCGTCAGACACGGGAACTTAAGTTTGGGTGGAGGCGTGTTTACACTGTTGCTCCAACTGTCCAGCTCAGAGCGCAAGCCTGGGAAGGGAATAGCAGCTGCTTAGTTGCCAGAAGTGTGTTTGTGTGTTTAGTGCACCTTAGAATCTACTGTAAGTTTGTGCTTTGTCAATAAAGAATTAAACTACTGGCCCTTTGTCCTCCTTGAGCTGGGTATTCTCAGAACACATTTTTAGGAATGGTGAATTTTGCTGCAAATTTCATACCTAATCTTTATGCTCACCCAGTCAGCCTGTGAGCCTTATTGGGAAACTGTGAATGTTTTTGCACTGATTTTTTTTTTTAAAGCTGAAGCAGTTAATCAAAGCAGGTCATGTACTAAACTACTGTGTGTGGAACATAACATAAACCAGATTGTCAATGGATGACTCCAAAAAGAGAATTGGAGCAGTGATATTTGGAGAAGTACAATGGTTCTTGGAAACCAATGGCATATGCTTAAAGACTCCCTCATAAAAAGAGCTTCGATGTGTACAGACAGAAAAGGAAGCTCTGGCCTTGGTCTGTGGCTGTAAAATGCTCGGTCTGTCCATCTGTAGAAGGCCAGTAGAAGGCAGAAACTGAGCACAGGGCCCTAGCAACATATTGTTCAGCAAGTGCTGGTACCTGTCTCTCCCAGGATTCAGACATTATGTTCTTTTTCCAACCTCTGCTGCAAGACTTGAACCATTGAATATTAGACAAGAAAATGTCCTGGTAGCAGCAGACATGTTATCCAGGGCATTTAACAGTACTGACAGATAAAATAAAGATGAGGAGTTTACCACAATTCTTGTCAGAAAAGCAAAGCTGCTGTCAGTGTGTCAGAAGAAAATGTGCAAAGAATTTGCAGTTGTCACATCATGGTGCAGCAAGCAACAAAATATCACCACAGACTGGAGAGGTCATTACATACCTGCCCTGTATTTTCAATTTTAAAAGGCGCAGGTCCGTAGCTTGAGGGTTGTCCTGGATCTGTTACTGTTGCTTGAGGCACAGGTCACTTCAGTGGAACATTGTGCCTCCGACCAGCTTTTGCTAATGGCTCAGTCACTTCTCTACCTATAGACAGAGGTAACTTGGGTTCAGCGGTCTGTACTCTAGTAACCTCTAGGTTATATTGCTGCAATGTGGGGTTGCTTTTGAATACGATTCAGAAAGTGCATCTGGTGCAGAATTGCTGGCAGGAATTAGGCAGTTCTGTCCAAATGGCACCCGTTCTGGCACAATTACCCTGGTTGCCATTATGTTTCTGAGCCCAGTTTGGAGTGATGGTTTTAACCTTTAAATCCTTATATGGCTCAGAACCCCCAATGCCTGACTGACCATCTCTCCCTCCAAGGTCAGTGGGTGTGGCTTGGAAAAGATTAGGATGCATATAAGACAGGACAGAAATAAGCAAGCAAGCAAACAAACAAACCTCACACACAGTCACGAGAATTGCAGCTTTTGAAGCCTAATGGTGCGTGCATGGTGCTTGGAACAGTTTCTGTGTTAAACAAAAAAAACACCTTAAAAGTAAAGCTAATATTCTAAAAATAATGCTAATTCAAGTTTAAAAGAACAGCTGACTTTTAACCATACAAGTGGATTTTGTCTGGGTAACTAGCTTGAACCAGCTAGCTTAAACCCTGTGGTTTTGCATAGCTCAAATTGTCATGAGCCGCATAGCTCAAATTGTCATGAGCCAGCACACCTTTTGTTCAAAAATTATATTATTCTCCTATTCGAAGAACAACTATAACTAAGGTATCAGCAGATGAGGGAACCCCTTTTATTTATTTATTTATTTTGCAGCCAGTGTCAAGAGCTGGTGTGTGTATATGCTGACAAAGATGCTGATTTAGCACACTGGACCTGGAAAATTGAGGTCTTAATTGGCAGTTCTCTTGTTGAGCCACTTTTACTGTCATGTCAACAAAATGCTACTGTTGTTAATCAAAAAGCATAGTTTTCTCCGTAAATGTCTCAACTGTTATTTTTGTGCACATTAACTTTTATCTACTATATGTTATGAGTCTGTCTTTTGAATGCCAGGATGGTACTTGCAGAGGGGGAAATATGCTTATATTATTCTGAAGCGAGACCTGCTTCCTCTAAATGAGTTGTTTGGATTTAGTCATGAACTATTTTCTCTGGTTGTTTCTTGAATTATCTACACCATTTGCAGGGTTGGCTTTTGTGATTTGCTCTCTTGGATTTTTTTTTTTTAAGTAATGCATCTATTACTTTTTTGTGACTTGGTTTTCATACTGAATAGATCTTGGACACTGATGGATGACTCTTATGATTCTTCTGCTTGATCTTTCCATGCCTTTTTTTTTTTTTTGGTAAAGTTTCTTATTTTATGTTATAATGTATCTAAAACAGAGAAAACAATTATAACAGCAGACAAAAAAATAAAAGATGAAAAACAAAATTATAAAATAAGCATGTGGAATGAGTAGTTGCACATGAGTTAAAAAAAACAAGTACAAGTAAAGACTATCAATTTTAGCAGTTCATCAAGTATAGTTCCAGATTTGTCAGGCTTGTGACAAGGGCTTTTTTTCAGCTAGAACTCACCAGAACTCAGTTCTGGCACTTCTCAGGTGGGCACCATTGCCATTATAAGAGAACAAGTTGAGTTTAGGTACCTCTTTTTCTAGAAAAATAGCATTGCTTGTGACGAATGTTGTCTTGAAAATGATGGTTCCGCTGTGTATGTCATAAAGGAATGCCAAATCATATAAAAAGTGCCTGGAGTTTTTAATCCCTGTTGAAATTCATGCAGAATTTTCTCCATTATACTTATATTCCAGAGTAAGAGGTGCTAAGCATCCACTGTAAGATTTAGGGCTTATTATTGTGTTTATTTTCCTGTTTTTAATGCTACTGCTTGTGTCCTGCTAGCCAATGTTCCTTTTACATTGTATACTGTACCTGTTGCATTATGGAACTGTGCCAGTTTGATCAACGTACTGCCAATGTTGCACTAAATTTCATTCACACTCGTGGGTGTGGTGTGACACAACTGTGGGCACCGTTGGACATATCACCACTCTTTATGTGCACAAATGCTTCTGCACCCTGCATGATTTGCTCATTAAAATGACAGGAAAGAACTGTAGGCCAGAATATTGCCGCCCCATATTTCATCACATGAAAACCGCAGGAAGATTACAGCACAAAACTCATGATGTGTTTTTCCAGGTTAATGGGGTTCCATGGGGATATCTTTCTTGAAGCAATTCACATGGAAATGAGCTCTAAATTCCACTAGATTTCCAGAAGCTGCTTTTCACATCATGTGAAAGATCACATAAAACACAGGAGTGCTCAGCTAAGGAGACATCAGGAAAACTGAATGAAACACAGTCAGAATGCAGCCTGAATGTGTTGCACAAAGCAGCTTTCTATCTCAGAAGAGGCCTCCCCTCACATTCTCACACAAGATGGAATGTTTCTTCCCAGAACATGTCTGTTTGTGATGACACATACAAGCTCCATTTGAACAAAGAGGGTGTGCTCCCCCCCCCAACTTTTGTTTTAGTCATGTGCAAAACCTAAGCAGGTTTAATCAATTAATGGATGAAAATTTTATTTCATCAATCAGCTAAGATCTTTTCAATCGCGTGGCAATCCTGCTGTTAAGTTTAGTGCTGGAGGAGTTGCGAAGAATGACAACACAGTGCAGGATCAAGGGAGTTCTAGAACAAGGCCAGCTTTTTTCTTTCCTCAGTAGATGGCAGTCCCAAGCTTCAAACTCTTTACTAAGCTCAAACCAAGGAGGCTTGGCCAGTTTGGGAGAAGTTTGGAAACTGAGACAGCCTTGCCCTCTCCACCCTCGTTCTGTGACATTATCAAGGCTAACAGTCCTGTCAGAACAAGAGGTTGCCTGCATAGTTCGCACTGACCCTCAGCTCTTTCCAAACCTCCCCCCAGACATTCCATTTTATGGAAGGGGAAAATGCTTCTTTTTGTACGGCCGGCCCATTTCATTTGCATTTCCTTTAACTTAAAATAAATAAATAAACCGATACGTTTGGCCCGCTATTTCCTGTGCTGTCCAAAAGACCTTCCAGTATGTTTATCAGAATACTTAAAATGTTTTCTAAGAAAAGCTGCAGCTGCATACAGCCATTCCAACTCCTCAGGGAAACCTTTTATGGTATACTAGGAATTGACAGAAATGTGATTACGCACCAGAAATGGATTTTATTTCAATACAGAGTTCCAATAACGTTGCCTATAACTGTACCATAAAGTAATTAGCCAGTGTTTTAATGTGTGTATATGGCTTGTGAGTAATATTCTGTGCATTTAATGATTACATATGTTATGAAAAAGGCAGAAATGATGTTCAGAGGGGGGATAACCAGCTCAGTCTTTAATGCAGGTAGGAAATGCTTCAATGTGGCCTTTGCATTCTTCCCCAGTCAATTTCATCTAACAGGTGATCAGCACTGGAAAGTTGCTTCTCTCAGAGGCCCTCGCTGGCAGCCATGTTTCTGTGGCAGCTGTAATTTTCCCTTCTGTTCAGACATTCTATGGGAGGGGAAGATGTCTGCCATTAAACTGGAGTAAGGGAGTTCTAATCAGTTCCCCACACACCCCACCGCAAAACTGTGGTGAAAGCAAAAGAGAAGTAGTTCACCATCTGCTATGCTTACAGACTGCAAAATCAGGCTGAACACACTGAAACTTAAGCCCAGCCTTGCTGTGAGCTCTGCTACCGCTGGAGCCCAACTGGACTTCACCCTTGTGTGCCTCCTACTGATCTTATCCTGGTACCAGATTTTTTTTTTAAATTGGAAATTGGCAATCCCCAACTCTGCAGCACCAAAGTGCTGCTGAGGAATGAGAGGGAGAAAGCAAGCATCACAACTGGTTCTTACATGTTCACCTTTCCCAGATCCTAATGTGAGAAGTTTTTGCTTCCCACTACAGTCTAAATTCCTGACTGTGGTCTCATTTGCTTTTACTCATGATCCTCTATGTTGTATCCCAAATACCACGAGAACCAGCTTTCAAATTAATTAATTAAATAATTTACTTAGTTAGTTAGTTAGTTAGTTAGTTACCTGACCTTTACCATGAAGTCACAGAACTGGTTACAACAATATAAAATCCCAGGAGCTTCCTCCCCTGCTCATTGCATTTGCCAACACCACCTACCCGCCAACTCTTTTGCCAGTGCCCTCCTCCCCACTTAAACAACCCCCTCCCTTCACACCGCCCCTTCACCTATCCCCTCACTACTCACCTCAAGTCCCACCTTCTTTTAAAGGAGGGGGGAGGTGCTTCATGGAGCAGTATTCTGAAGCCCCCCTGTTAACTCTTGCTGCAGCCATTCTTAACTGTCGGGGGGGGGGACCTCCCAGAGCGGCTTGCTAAACCACTCTGTGAAGCACCTCCCCCTCCATTAAACAAAAAAGTTCACTTCTTGTTCACCTCTCTTGCATTTGTGATGCTGGAGTTGGCGTGGCCACCTATTGGCCGCCACACAAGCTGCAGCGTGATGACAGCCTTACATGTTTATGTATATAGGAGGACAATTATAAAAGCAGGTAAAACAGTTACAATGAAAAGAACAAGTAAAGCCATTCCAGTCAAAAAAGACCAATATAAATTCAGCAAAAGACGTGGGTACATCTTAACTGTAAAAGGCCAGGGTAAAGAGAAGTGTCTTCAGCATACAACAAAAGCTATACAAGGCTAGATGCACCACTGGGAGGAGAGTTCCACTGTTTAAAGGTAAAGGTAAAGGTACCCCTGACCATTAGGTCCAGTCGTGACCGACTCTGGGGTTGCGGCGCTCATCTCGCTTTATTGGCCGAGGGAGCTGGCATACAGCTTCCGGGTCATGTGGCTAGCATGACTAAGCCGGTTCTGGCGAACCAGAGCAGCGCACGGAAACACCATTTACCTTCCCGCAAGAGCAGTACCTATTTATCTACTTGCACTTTGACGTGCTTTCGAACTGCTAGGTTGGCAGGAGCAGGGACCGAGCAACAGGAGCTCACTCCGTTGCGGGGATTCAAACCGCTGACCTTCTGATCAGCAAGTCCTAGGCTCTGTGGTTTAATCCACAGCATCACCCTCGTCCCTGTTTAGGGACTGCCTAACAATATGAATCAAACGTGTACAAGTTGGGAAGTAATATATGTGCTCATAAGATGGAATGTGAGTTAATTCTGAAGTACTCACCGCACTTTCACTACGAACAATTGTGCTGGCAAGCCTTACAGGACAAACTCTTTCCTTGTAAAGTTGTTGTTAAACGAAAAAATACAGTTGTTAACATAAGCATATTTTTGCATCTCAAGGAAAGGGAGTAAGGTTTCTTTTTCCTTGCTGACAAAATGATAAAGCCAGATGAAGTGCTAACAGCTTGCCAGTTTCAGCACTAAGTCTGAAACACTAAACATAACAGCATGCGGCATATTTGCTGATTCACAGTAATGATGAGTTTAGCAGAGCATCAAGAGGCTGGCAGAGGAGGTGGTGGTGCACTGCAGTAATATAGCAAAGTCCCTAAGTGACCTGGGCCATTGCAATGCAGACTCTAACATGCTCTTGAAGCATTATAAGAAAGTGTGGCCTAATGGCTTGTCTGATCCTCCTGCAGGCTAAACTCCAATGAACTTTCGGGATGATTTTAAAGAGAGAGGCTTGAGAAGTCTCCATCCTATTAATCCACAACTGTTCCCTGAATCCTCTGGAAAACTGTCACTGGGGGCCACTCACATCTATTACACAGTGGTCATCCCCAAGCTAGGTCCTGTGGGACAAATTAAATGAGATTTTAAATGCCCGTATGCATTTAACCTGCCTGTTTTTTGCCCCTGTATGTAGCAAACCTGGAGGGAGGCCTATTTAGAAATGGGACCGTGCAGTTCAGGGACTGGGAATTTAACCCTTTGTTTCCCCTGCATGGCATTCCTGATGAGTGACCAGACTGTGGAGGCACTGGTAGCTCAGCAAAGCCACCATGACAGCAACAGGCAATTGGGATTGCTCCGCTGGAGTGTTTGTTATTATGCAAATTTCACCCCCAAATAATGAAAACAGAATGGGCAGAAGGTTGTACTTTTGAAGTTTTAACCAGGATATTGTTTCTTCTGAAATACCTGCCCATTTATTTCCATGGAGTTTTCTGCTTCTGTGCCCCATCGTAATTGGATATCCATGGAAACCCTGCACAGTGTCTTGGAAATCCTTGGGGCATCAAATGGGAAGGAAAACCACTCTTTGATTTCAATTGCATATGCTTTTAGGTGTGCAATTGCTTGTGTGTCGCCATTCATAATCTCTGGACTAGAATGTGCAATAGCTTGTGCACTGAACTGCTATTATTTTTCTCTCTCTCTCTCTTATTCACACACACATGTGTGTGATGGAAAGTAAATTATGCAGAAAGTGGGCTGGGGATAATTGCATCAAAAGAACTACCACATCTACATCAGAAATGTGTCAGATTATGACAGTTATGTCCATTCATTTATACGATGTGGTTGCTATTCTTAAGTAGCTGTGATTAGCTTACTTCAATGTATTAAGATGTGTGTTGTATAAAATATTTTATTGCAAGCCACCTGGATAATGTGTATAAATCTAAACAGTAAATAAATATGAGCTCTATCTAGAGTAGCTTGCTTGTACTATAAATCCATGTACAGTTACTTATATTTATTAAGCATTCAGCAGAAGGCAGAGACTAATTAGCAATCAGGGCTGTCAAAGCACAACTGAAACGCAACATTAGAGAGAGGCTGGCCATGCATACCAAATGTAAGGTGCAGAAATGAAGCTTATCCCTGGTGATAGAGGGAGAAGGGAAGGGAAGTTTTCTGTACAAAGCTGGCATGTACATGTACAATACGGTCTTATAGAGGAGGGCTTTTAAATAACTGTTTGATTTCTATTTTGTGGTGTCAGCTTTGAGAAGTGAGACTACAGGGAAGAGAGGCTATTCCAAGCATTGATATCTGCAATAATAATTTTCAGGGGGTGGGTCAATGTCTTGTAACTACAAGTTGTTGGCTTGTCTGTTTGCAGACTTAACATGACCTGGGAAAACGTGACAAGTGGGGTGTTCAGCATCTTTATATCTTGGATGAAGGAACTGAGGGGATGCTCCTCAAACTTGGAATTGAGGGGATGCTCATCAAATTTGCAGTGGACACCCAACTGGGAAGGCTAGCTAGTGTCACCGAAGACAAAATGAATTTCAATAGGGACAAATGTCAGGTTCTGCACTTGGCAGGAATAACCAGCTGCACAAATATAGGGCGGGGGACGACGACACATGTCTTGCCAGTAGTATGTGTGAAAAGGATCTCGGTATGGGCGTTGCCGGGGGGGGTGCAGATGCTCCCCCAATCAAGTAAAACAAAATAAATACTTAACTAACTGACCAGTCACGGCAGTTCTGCCCCCCAACAAAAATCCTGGCTACGCTCATGGATCTCAGAGTCCTAGGAGACCACAGGCTTAACATTAGTCAACACGGTGATGCAGCAGCAAAAAATAAAATCTAATTCTATTCTAGGCTGCATCAACAGAAGTCTCGTGTCCTGTTCAAGGGAAGTCATAGTACTGTTCTATTCTGCCATAGCCAGATCACACCTGGAGTATCCTGTCCAGTTCTGGGCGTCACAATTTAAGAAAGATATTGACAAACTGGAATGTGTGCAGATGAAGGCGACTAAGATGATCAAGGGTCTGGAAACCAAACCTTATGAGGAATGGTTGAAGGAGTTGGGTATGTTTAACATGGACATGAGGAGACTGAGAGGAGATATGATAGCCATCTTTAAATATCTCAAGAGCTGTCACATGGAAGATGGAGTGAGCTTCTTTTCTCCTGCTCCAGAGGGTAGGATCTAAACCAATGGATTCAAGTTACAAGAAAGGAGATTCCGACTAAACAAAAGAAAGAACTTTCTGACAGTAAGAGCTGTCAGACAGTGGAATGGACTGTGTTGCACTTCTTTATTATTGTGCTAAAGGTCTCCTTGCTAGCTCCCCAGCATTGTTCCATTATTCTCAGCAACTCTTGAATATTTGCTTACATTTCCATTACATCTTAACTTCACAAATTGCAGAGCTTGAGTGACTGGCTGTGGATCAAGGGTCCACTACTGCCTAAGCTATTTGGGCCTGTTCGAGAAACACGAGAGACTTGACACAGTGCGTCTGTGATGCCCTTGCACTGTACTACATTATTATTATTTATACCCCGCCCATCTGGCTGGGTTTCTCCAGCTGCTCTGGGTGGCTTACAGCACATAAAAAAATGCAAAACATTAGACATGAACATTTTCCCGATACAGGGTTGCCTTCAGATGTCTTCTAAAAGTCAGATAGTTGTTTATTTCCTTCACATCTGATAGGTGGGTGTTCCACAGGGTGGGCACCACTACTGAAAAGGGCCTCTGCCTGGTTCTATGCCCAGAGGCTTCTGATGCACTGAGAGGTCAGCAGTGTTGCCACACCAATGGCACATTTGAAGCTTGAGGTCTACGTTATGTCCCGAGTTTGAAGAGCTTCAAACTTCCTGTTTCAGTGTAATGGCCATTCAGTGAGTCTTACTAATTCTTGTATTCCAACTATACTTCTATTCAGAGATTTGGTTTTTTATGTATGCAAATGCAGCTGGAGATGGTTGGATAATAGTAAAGCGGCAACCCAAGAGCAAGGTTTGAGTCACAGGTGGAGGAATCTGTGGTCCTGCAGATCTTGTTGATCTTCAACTCCCATCATGATCGCCCACGATGGCTGAGACTTCTGGGAGTCCAAGAACTGCAGAAAGTGCCACAGGTTCCCCATCCTTGGCAGAAGTTTTCTCAGTTTTGTCTTCCCTTCTGATATACACCTCCAGTGGCAAAGGAAATGTGTTCAACCTTCAGGTATTTACTTGAAAGGGATTAATTTTCATTTATATATCCAGCACATTTTATCCTTACGCTGCAGAGAAGACGGCAAAATGTTTTCCTTTCCATCTGCTGCTCTGGTGTGGGTGGTTCCCCCCCTTCTTGCTCCACCCACCCCCAGAGCCAACACTAAAATGCGCATTGAGTTGGAGGATATAAGAAAGTCAATCTATTCTTCTACTGGGATTTGCACTGCATGGGTGTTCCCTTTTATAACCAAGATTCCCAAAACTTATCTTGAGGTTACTTGATATATCTTTTTTTAATTAAACAATGATTCATCTTTTTTTTTTTGATGATGCCGAGAAACAGCTCCTGTTCTCTGGCAGAAAATAAACATCCACTTGAGCCGACCCCCCCCCAAACCACCCACCTTCTTTCCTCTGAAAGTAATACCCTCCCCCCCCCAAAAAAAAGCCAGTTGAGGAAATGCATGTTTGGACTAGGAACTGAAGCAAATGATACTTTACAAGTTACTTTCATTGCTTCTTTGGAAGGGATGGAGGGGGGGGGATTGGGAGAGAGGGGAGCAGATACTGTCAAGATTTCCAGATCTGTTTTTTTTCCATTAAATACTAGTTGGATGCTGGTGTGAGTCTTTCCCCGCTGCTTTTCCCACAGTCGGTAAGACTTATCTCACAATGGACTTAGTGTCAGCTGTCCAAAGCTAACTAGGAGATATGCTTCTTTCGCCACTGCTCTTGCTTATCACCGACACCCTCTAACTCCCCCCCCCCAACTGTAGTTCATTTACAAACCCGCAAGGCCAGTTTTGTTGTTGTTGTTGTTTTGCTTTTGCCTGCCATAACTCCACTTAACTTCAATGGAATTACATGGTGGTTGGGTTTGGTCCAAGCAGTCTGAGATGAGGCACAGTAATGTGCTCCTTAGACAGTTCGGATCTGTGCAGGTGCAAAATGAGAACAGAACTCTAGAGCTTTTGCAGGATTTCCATTTCAGATCTCTGGGCTGTGCCACAGCATCAAAGCATATATGTCACCCAATCTCTTCTGGGAACAAGACCACGTCGCCATCGCCCTTTAAAAACACCAAAGGGACAACGTCAGAAAAGAGACCCGTGTCTAAAAGTAGCAGTGAAAGATTAGTTCCTTTTTTTCAGGCAAGGGATTGCAAATATGGAGGTACTTTTGCAGATTATTTTCTATCAATCCACATAATTTACAGGGAATTTAAGCAGAAAGAGGCAGGGCCCTGCCCCAAGGATTTACCATCGAAATTTCAATAGTGAAGGAAATAGTTAACTGGGGGAAGGCAAAGACAAGGGCAACCACTCAAACTTAGGTGTTGTTTCAAGAGGCAGGGTATGAATAGACTGCAAGAACACCTCTGGATTTCCTATACGTCACATATTTGTTAATGCAATATGGAAAGTGGAAGAGAGATTTTCAAATGGAACATACGCTGTAGTCAATGTGACTTTTTCATTGGGTTTGCAGGTATCAACTCTAGGGCTTATATGCAGAAACCTGCTAACTCCCCCTGCCCCCACTGTATATTTTCCTTTACAGAATCATCCAACACTGTCCTCAATTATAGTAGCGCCACAAATGCAGTAAGTTGTTGCTGCTGAAGAGATATATTTTGCATGTCAATTTTCCAATATTGCAATGTGTGCCAGCTGTGTATTCTACGGCTGGAGGTGAGGAAGCGTCTCTTGACTAGTTTATTTCATGCCCTAAAGGCAAGACACCTCCAAACCGAATAGACACAGAACATTCTATGTACTAGCTTGGAGAAGGATGGTGTAGAAGACAATAGTTGCTTCTCCTATGTTCTTCTTTATATATGCGGGAATACTAGAAGTAATATCCATTGAGATTTTAGACGCAGGCATGCAGACAAATTCAAGGAAGGATATTATATATGAGACAGAGTTGAAGGACCAAACGGTCTTGGACTTGTCACCAGGGTCTCCACTTATGAAAGCCCACAACCCCATGTTTCAAACCATGCATGACTAGGGACTAGTCCACATGAAGCAAAATGCAGATTCGTACTGGCCTGTCTCCCCATTGCTTCTAAACCTTGTGTTCCCCACCCCAAAATATCCTTGGCTTCACCCACCAGAACCTGAACTGGTGCCACTCACATACTGCTGGTGCATATGTGATTTGTATTCCAGGGACTCTGTTCTTTACACACCTCCAGAACTTGCCCTTTGTGATATAAAGAATATAGGGCCACTCAGTCAGTGTCAGTTGCGTTCGGAAGTTAAGCGTGCAAGTGAGTCAGAGTGAAGTGTTCTCAGCTAACCCTTAAAAACCGAGACTACATTTGTTATTTCTGACTTGTTAATATAACACAGACATTGACATTTCCTGGTGACTGTAAACAGTGAAATGCTTTTAAAGTTAATGGAATACAGGTGCAGCTGGACTCTGCTAAAATGTTCTCAGAGCAAAGGGCGAAAAGAACTTTAGAGTCCTCTATAGGGCATTGATGCTAGCAGAGTTGGGTTTCCCGCTCCATTTTTAACACCCACACAGGGCACTGTAATTCACCCCTCACAGAGTTACCATTCCCAGCAACGCTTAGCAAACTACGGTGCCCAGAATCCTTTGAAGTAGAAGTAAAATGTGCTTTAAAGGTGAATATGGAGCCTACATACACATTAGGCCCAAACTACATATTCCACTAGTAATGCCCCCTTCCCCCAAGTGTGCTTTATGCTGCCACTCTTTACATTGAAAGAAAATCAGCCATGTTTGGTCTTGATCCAGCGTCACACACCCAAGCTGTGATAGGGGCCCATCTGGCTAGTTTCCATCTGAAATCAAAGCAGCAGTGTTAAGCACACTTTGTTTTCTTATAGCATGATTAATGTAATGTGTCATTTGTCCCTTACTTTCTTCAGAGAAAGGCTCTGTGTACGGAGGAGGTGGCCATTCACTGGGTGCCATTTACGTGAAGGAAAATGTGAAGGACAGGGGGAGCAAATAGGCAGGCAAGGATTGTTTTCCCCACAGCGCAGAAACCCAGAGCCTGGGCAAGAGTAGACCCATTGATTCCTCACCCCCCTTTGGACTAAGCTTTATTCAGTTGGCTAGTTTTTATTAAAAAGCATTAAACACATTCAGTTTTCCAAACACACTCCCAATTTGTATGGTGCTAGCAATTGCTCACAATAATATAATGAAAACTGCAACTCAAAATTCTGCTCCAGCCATGGCGATGTTATTGCAGTGTCTCCACTGCCATGAATTCCACTCTTCCAGACAATTGCCTTATCAACAAAGGACATTTTGCCCACACTTCACTGTCCCTAGGCTTTTAAATATGCAGCATGCAGCATATAAAATGGAGCAAAAAGGCATTTTTTTAGAGAGAGAAAAACAAGAGAAGTGAAATCTTTTGTTTTCAAATCCCAGGAGATGTTAAGTACTTGTTTACTTTATTGTTTTTCCCATCCAGTACCTGATTAGGATTGGCAAGTATAAGCAGATTTCATAGATGACTTTATCCCACAAGGGTTTCAATTTAACTTGACACGTCAGTTTTGTTTCCAATCTAGACCTGAACTCTACTGTGAGGGAGGGAGAGGGATGATTCCTTTGTGGCGAAGAGAAAGAAATACTGTTGTTTTTATACTGTTTTCTCTCGAAAAAGTATAATTCATTATTTAAAGATCCTAGAAATAAATACAAAGGCAGGTGTTTTGACTTTTCAGCCTATTGCATCAAATTGAAGACCACTACTTAAAAGGTAAAGCTACCCCTGCTCATATGGGCCAGTCGTGTCCGACTCTAGGGTTGTGCGCCCATCTCACTTAAGAGGCCGGGGGCCAGCGCTGTCCGTAGACACTTCCGGGTCATGTGGCCAGCGTGACGAAGCTGCTCTGGCGAGCCGGCACCAGCGCAGCACACGGAAACACAGTTTACCTTCCCGCTATAAAGCGGTACCTATTTATCTACTTGCACTTAGGAGTGCTTTCGAACTGCTAGGTGGGCAGGAGCTGGGACCGAAAGACGGGAGCTCACCCCGCCGCGGGGATTCGAACCGCTGACCATGCGATCGGCAAGCCCTAGGCGCTGAGGTTTTACCCACAGCACCACCCGCGTCCCACTAATATGCATGCATATTAGTGATCCATATCTTAAGGTCTAAGGTCCATGCCAGTGTCATTTAATGATTTGGTGTGCATTAATTTCATGTTAGTTTCATGTTAAAAAGGAAGACATTACCAGTGAAGCAAGCTTGAAATTAACAACAGACTGGTCATCAAAAAGTGGGTTGCATCTTTAAGCACTAATGGACGGCAGAATTAAAAGGTTGTGCGACAAAGGAATCCAACCAACTGTTGTGCTAGTGGAAGATTCATCAGACAGCTAATTCTTATTGTACCCCAGCTGGTTCTTGTTGTGCAATCGGTTGCACAACAATCTTTGGTGATGTACTTGTGTTTTCCCTTGCTTTCCACCAGCTCAGCAAGTATACCACTAAGTGATTTTAATGTAGCACTACATTGGTTACAACCCCTTGTGGCGTAATCGGTCAGTGTGTCTGGCTGTTAACCAGAAGGTTGGTGGTTTGAGCCCACCCAGGGACGGCCTGGACAGGATCCCTGCATTGCAGGGGGTTGGATGAGATGACCCTCCAATTCTACAATTCTATGGTTTTATGAAACCCCAGTCTACTTTAACATCACCTTCACGGGTGTGCCTCTGAAGGATTCTCAGAAACATCAGTTGATTCAAAACGCAGCTTCTAGAGATTCAACTTCCGTTTCAGTAAAAGGTAAAGGTACCCCTGCCCGTACGGGCCAGTCGTGTCCGACTCGGGGGTTGCGCGCCCATCTCGCTTAAGAGGCCGGGGGCCACTGCTGTCCGCAGACACTTCATGGTCACGTGGCCAGCGTGACATTGCTGCTCTGGCGAGCCAGCGCAGCACACGGAACACCGTTTACCTTCCCGCTGGTAAGCAGTCCCTATTTATCTACTTGCACCCGGGGGTGCTTTCGAACGGCTAGGTTGGCAGGTGCTGGGACCGAGCAACGGGAGCGCACCCCGCCGCGGGGATTCGAACCGCCGACCTGACGATCGGCAAGTCCTAGGCGCTGAGGTTTTACCCACAGCGCCACCCGCGTCCCATTTCAGTATTAACTCCTATTTTGTTTGGCTACCGATTTGTTTCCAGGTTGAGTTTTGATGACTTTTACCATTAAGGCCTCAGATATTCTGGGGATGGGATGTCCTAGCAGTATTCTTATCAACACCCGAGGCTCTGCTGCATGTCCTCCTGTCGTCTGTGGTGGGGATGCAAGACAGATCCTTTGGGATTGCAGCCACAGCTGTGGAATGCCTTCCCATGGGAGTCCCACTTGACTCTGCCACTGCTTGTCTTCTGGCAAGTAATGAAAAACCTGCTTATTTCAGGGGGCATTTAGGAATGGTTCCAGCCAATTCATTTATTTTGCGGTCTCTGCTGTTACGACGTGTGGAGATTATATTGGCATGGGGTGCATGTGTTAAATTTCAGGATATAATTCTTTTGTTAACCAAATAGTTCTTTATTGTGTATTTTGTTAGCCACCATGCTGGAATTTTTTTTTAATGGAAACTCGCCACAAGCTATTTTTAAAAATAGTACCTCAGAAGAGCCACATTGATTGAAATACCTATTTGAAAACCACTTTGAGGGAGGAGTTCTTGCACCGTAGTACTTTGTGCTACAATAAAATAATTTTATTTTATTAAGACTATACATGGATTGAGGTGCTACTGAGTTGGCTATTTACTTTTGTTATCATGCTGCTTACTAGTAGGTGACTTATATTTCGTGACCATTAGAATTAGGCTGGAAGTCACTATGGTGCCAGACCAAACAACCTCTCCGTGTGTAAAGTTGTTACAACTCATAACAATATAAGACAACACAGTAATGTGCTCCTTAGACAGTTGTCTGAGACCAAAGTTGTTGTTTTTTTAAAAAATGGAAACACGCTCATAGCGTGTTTGAAAACTGTTGTGGACACCACACACACACACACATGCCACATTGCAACAGCACACATCGCAACTACAAATGCATTCATAGCAACTACAAGCACACAAACACTGTTTGCACACCACCAGCAAATAGATTGGGGGGGGGGAGAGTCTTCTATTGGAATCCATAGGTTTCCCCCCAAGCCTAATTGTAGGAGGCGGCAGGTGATTTCAAGGAAGAGAGTTGCATCTGATGAGGTAAGTGTTAACCTTTCACCTCCCAGCTGCCCACCCTCTGCTGTAAATCCTCATTCTTTGAATTACAGCATGTGGGCATTTTTGGTGGAATGGGGAGGGAGAGGCAAGGGTTAACCATTCTCTCCCCAGCTGCAACCTGCCCCCTGAAAATCTCCTACCTGTAGCAATTAGGTTTCAAAGCCTTCTATTGGCTATTCAGTGAAGGGAAGGCTGGGACCCTGCAGATGTACTCACTGGTGTTACAAATAAAAACAGCACAAAAACAATACAGTGGTACCTCGGCTTACATACGCTTCAGGTTACAGACTCCGCTAACCCAGAATTAGTGCTTCAGGTTAAGAACTTTGCTTCAGGATAAGAACAGAAATCGTGCTCTGGCGGTGCAGTGGCAGCAGGAGGCCCCATTAGCTAAAGTGGTGCTTCAGGTTAAGAACAGTTTCAGGTTAAGTACGGACCTCCGGAACGAATTAAGTACTTAACCCGAGGTACCACTGTAATGAAAAAAGAAGCTGCTTCATTGTCAAAATAAAGTACCTGCCACACTTCTGAAGGTATTTGCCATCAGGCTGAATAGCAGTTTCCTTCTTGCTCCGAATGGAAATAAAATCTAGACTCTATAGGAGAAACAACAACATGGAAAATTAATGCATTTCTTAATTGAGGCAGGAATATCATCTGGTATCAATTAAACTAGTAATTAACTACTGTCGCAATGTAGGCACTAAAAACCATACATAATTAGAATAACATGAAACCTTTTATGCCTCTGTTCCGGCAGAACAGGAGGAGGGGTGGCATGAGGAATGTCGTTTTCATTCCTGAGTGTATTTCATTAGCAGCGAACAAAACCAACCCACTGAACTGCCCAATCTCTTCCAGGGAAAATTGGAGGCGTCCCCTTTCAGTGCTTCCACTGCACATCCCACAAATTAAAGCTCATACCACCAAACAGTTCAAAGGGTGGTTGCATAAAAATGCCTCTCACCAGGAGATCCTGTTCACTTGGGCCAGAGAATAATGCGAAAAGTATTTTCGTCATTAATAAAGCAGCATCTATCAGCTGCCGCAGACAAGTTTCCCTTTCGCCCTGGAGTCTGTGTTTAATATTGGACAGATGTTTGAGAAAGTGCATTAATCCAGCAGAGTGGGAATGGACAACCGACCACCTCTGGGCTGTGTTTTCTGCAGTTTGTGACATTATTTTGTCCAGGCCCATAAATCAGTGGACAGTATCTCTGGGATCAGCCTTACTAAGTAGCATAGTGATGCAGCCACCTTAGGCAGATGTGGGGAATGGGAGCAGTGGCAATATATTGGAGGTGACATTTGTGCCACACAGACTGTCCTGCAACCCCTAAGCTAACCTGCTGCTCTCAAGTGCAGTGAGGCAGCCACTGATTGGGCACATATAGGTCGTTGCCTGCGAGGACCTGAGTCCAGATGTTGGACTCCCATCAGTCACACCTAGCACAGCCAATGGTCAGGGCTGGTGGGAGCTATATTCTCACATCAGGAAGATCACAGGTTCCTGAACAATGGGTATAAGTGTATACATTGAGTGGGACGGGGCAGAGAGAGAGAAAGAGAGAGGATGACATGAAAACGACCTCTGTTAAATTTGGCCTTGTCTCTTCCACATGTTGCGGATAACCTCCATTCTCACTTATTGATGGCACATCAATCGTGTTTGTAGTTAAGGCTCCTTTGAAGTGAAACTCTTTGATGAAGTTCACCTTATCTCAAATTCACCCTCTCTCAATCAACAAAAAACTTCCGAATTGGCCCAGCAGATGGGAAACACAACCTTTTTTTAAAAAAATGAAACATGGGAGAAATCCTCTTTCTAGGAAAAATCCTTTTGAAGAGTGGGATATAAACTTGATCAAAACCTTACTATTCTGTGCATTGAGTTTTTCTTCTACTGTCTGTGGTGCTTATATGCATGCGCTAAAAGGGATAAACCCTCTAACAACACAACCTCTTCAAGATGTCAGAATTACCAAATGAACTTTTTAGAGCACATGAGTGAAGCAGCATTTCTCAACTCTCCAGCTGGTACCTCGGCTTGCCTGCCCTGAACCTCTCATCATACAGCTTCATTGGATAGTCCCAGGTTGCAGTATTATGAGAGAAGGAGAAAAACTTCCCTATCCACTTTCTCTACACATGCATAATTATGTTGAGTAGCCAACATGGTGCCCTCCAGATGTTGTAGGACTTCAGCTCCCATCAGCTTCAGCCAGAATGGTCAATGGTAAGAGATGATGGGAGTTGTAGTTCAGCAAAAGCATCACATTGGCTACCACTGCTGTAAGGTAGGGCCACCCCTCATGCCTTTTTAAAAAAAGTGAACACACTTTGACGTAGATTAGCAAATAGATTTCCTCCAAAGCAACCTGGGCACGGCCTCTGATCTCGCACAGAGCTATAGTTCCCAGCACCCACAAACTACGGTTCCCAGGATTTTTGGCGGAAGTCCCGTGCTTTAAATGCATGAAGTGGATGTTCCTGCTCTCTGCAGCTTCTGGGCCTGCCTCTTCCTCTGAATTCCGCCGGTTGGCATCAGTGGGGCGGCCAGTGCCAGCTCGCAGGTATCCCGTTCTGCCGTTGCCTCCAAGTGTGTAAGAAATTGGCCTTGAACATTGGCCCGCTTGTTGCCTGTAGGCTGCAGCTGGGCTTTGCTGCTGCTTTGGGGTGCAACCCTACTCACGTAGCCTTCCCGGGGAAGACGGGGCGCGTTTTCCCCGGCGGGCGCGCATTCCTCACCTGCGCGAGGGGCGCGCCTGTGGGCGAGGGGCGCTGCCTAATGGCCGGGACGGCGGCGATGACCCTTCCGGGGGCGGTTTCCGCGAGGCGAGCTGCAAGGCGGCGAGCGGAGAGTTCAGCTCACCCCTCCGGGGGCGGAGGGAGGAGAAGGCGAAGCGCAGGGGGGAAGCAGCCCAGGAGCCCAGCGCCTCCGCACAACCGCTCGCACAGCGCGCCAGCGGGACTCGTGCGCTCCGGGCAGCCACGCCGGCGGCGGCAGGAAGCAGCAGCAGCAGCAGCAGCAGCAGCGGCCCGGCACGTGAGAAGCCCCACAGGGAAGGCGGCGGCGGCGGCGGCTGGGCCCCCGCGGGCTTTGCTCATGCCGCGGCTCTGCATGTGGCTGAGCGTCTCCAGGACGCGGTTTCGGCGCGCGCGCGGAGCCCCCGGGGCCGGCGGAGGCGGCGTTATGCCCCGCGGACGCCGCTAGGATGAGCTGCAAGCGGCCGGCGGCCAAGCCCCAGCTGCGGAGGTCCTTCAGCGAGCAGCTCCGGGACTCGACGGCCAAAGCCTGGGATTTACTCTGGAAGAACGTCCGCGAGAGGCGCCTGGCAGGTCAGTCCGGCGCGCGTCCGCCCTTGCAAGCCTCCAGAGGAAAAGAGGTGCAATGCGCTCCGGGGACCCCCTCAGACAGATAGACAGCCCGGCTGCCCTGCGCTTGCCACGATGCCAGGCGGCGGCGGCAGCAACTCCACACTTGCCCGACTTCCGAGCGCGCGCGCCAAGTTTTGCTCTGTCTCTCTTTGAACACCGTTCGGGTTTTTTTTGCTTTTTATTTTTGCATTTCCCGCCTCTGCGCATTCCGAATGATAAACTCGCCTTGGCCAGATTCCTTTCTGCCTTCTATCTGCAGGATAACAATTCAGAAGAGACACTTTTCCAGTGAAGGTTCTGCAGATAGAAAGCAGAAGAAACCTTGCCAAAAAATAAAAAAGAGGAGGCTTTTCATTGGACTCAGCCTCCCGCATCTCTCTGGGGACTTGGGTTTGTACATCAAAACTCTGTTGGTGCAGTATTGATGTAAGAGTTTAGTTAGGACCAGGATGTGTTATACAGTACTGAGGCATTGTCAAGGCTGGGACGAAAGAGCAGCTTCTTTGGGGGGGGGGGATATGCGTACCATTATAGAAAAACAGATTGTCAGTGTTTTAAGTTATTATCCATGCCACCCTGGTTGGGGGGGGGGCATTTGTTGTCTTCTGATTCTTGGACCGGTTCCTCCCTGAACATCGTGCTGTGCCTTGAGATCTGTGCGCTGTGCGTGACTTTGTAATGTGCCACAGGGACCTTGTCCTTCAAGAGGGCTGCACGCTGCGCATCGGAGCTCTGTGCAATAAAGTGGATTGGTGCTCTGTGCCAGAATCTCGGTGTTTTAAAAATAGGTCTCATTGGGAGCACAGACCGGGGTGGACCAATTTTCTGATTCTGGACACAGTTTGGTGCAGTTGTGAGCTATTCTTGCCTGCATTGCTCTGAAGCATGTGCTAGGGTTTGGATGTACCACACAACTATTTCTGCATCCCATGCAGCACAATCCCTAAGCAGGCTTAGTTAGATGCATTCCCCCACTGAGTCCAATTGGACTTTTATCCCTCTCTAGTAAGGTGGTGTACGGGCTCCAGCCTGTTCCCACTGCTGGTTGGGGAAGCAGTGTTTGTATGGCATTAGCATCAATCCACATCTATTCTGTTCTTATGAAATCCTGCATTTTGATGTGTTTCCCCCCAGCAAACCACTTTCGATCTGAATTGAGAATAAGAATGACCTAGCTGTATAATGTGTACGCAGCCTAATTGCGCTTGATAATTTCATCCTGGCTGCCCTTCCAATTGATGTGCGCACTGAAGTGGATTAACTTAACTTCCTGATAAGCGAGACATCGCGATCTATGACTTTATGTACAGTACTTACGTGTCTAAAACAGAATTCATTTGTCTGTCTCCATATATATGGTTGTGTGAAAGGTGTACAACAGGAACTTCCAGCTTTCCCCTCAGCTTCCCTTTTCCCTTTGAGGTCAATGCTCTATGTGATCCACTCCATCCCAGCCCCTCCATTCCCCTGAGGCCATGCAACCACTTCTCTCTGACTCTGACTATACTGCAAGACTCTTGCTAAGTCTCTCCACCCACACCCCAGCCTTCATCTCTATGCTGCATTTAGTTAGAAGGTTCCTTGACCTTCACTCTGCCCAGGGTGTTCAGCTGTATACCCTGACCAGAATGTCTGTATACCGAGTATAGGCTGTGCTGTGATTGCACATGCATGCTCACACATGGTCGCTGTAGCACATTGTGGAATGTGTTTGTTCAGGAGCAATCTCTGTGTGGCCACAGTAGCTAGGTGTAAATTCCTACAAGAGAGCTTCTTTATATACAGTATCTGTGAAACGTGCAGCTGGCCCTTTCCAGTGTGTTTTCCTAAGCTATTTTTAAATACGTTGCTTTGGTTCACAATCGTGCGTCCCCAGGGCAGCTTTCTAGCGGTCCTACCCCTCACCCCAGCCTGCAGCTGAAGTGCTTTTCCTGCCTTCTCCAGTGTTGTGAGCTTCTATCTTTACCATCTTCTCAATTATTGATCTCCCATTTCATTTCAGATTAGCAAACCAGGCAGTAGGGAAAGGAGCTGCTCCTGAAAAGCACCTCCTGTGACCACAGAGGAGCAAGGAATGTTTGCCCCCCTCCCTGCTGTGTTTAGTTGGTTGCAATGTTTGGCTGGCAGAAGTGCCAAGATGCTCTCAGCTCGCTGTGTTCCTACCTGGAACTTTTGGCAAGCTTGTGCGGCACTTTCTGCACTCAACCAAAAGCATGTGAAGCACACAGGGAGGATATAAACGCCTTCTGTTTCGCTGCCACCACCGCCACTGCCCTGCCTCAGAGATTCCCACTTTGTGTTGAGGAATGCGTAAGTAGCTCTAGTACATGAGTGATCTTCTGTGAACATTCAGGAACAAGGGGAAGCAGTGGTCAGGTGTGGGGTAAGAGATCAAAGTGCTTCCTGAGTCTTGGGGCCCGCATATTGTCTTTACAATCTCTTTCGGGGGGGGGGGTGAAACCCCAGCCAAAGTGTGCCCTTTCCATGATGACCAGAGTAGAGATAGAGTAGGAATAGAGGGTTTGTCTTCAGATATTGTTGGATTCCAGTTCTACCTGGCATAGCCAATGATCTTGGACAATGGGAGTTGTGGTCCAGCAACACATGCAGGGCCACAGGTTTCCCGCCCCTGATTAGAGACCCTAATGGTCTATAGAAGGATGGAGCTAGAATTTCACTTTCTGCTCTGTTTATGTATCAAAAGTAAGGGTTTTCTAAAGTGAGCATTCTTTGTGAGTACATGAAATGTACTTCTTCCTGTCCTGTTTTGTGTGTGGCATCATTGCGCCAGGAGGCAGTATCAATAAAACACATTATTTATCTACCACGTGTACACACAGAATCAGAGCCAAACAGTGAGTTGTATTCTCTACCATTTGAGCTGATGGGCTTTTAGTTTTAATGGTTCAGTTTCCCATAGTCCTGTGTTGTGTATGAACATAGCCCATGCCTCCTCCTTTTGTCTTTCTTGTCCCTAGGAAAAAGATGAGTAAGAGCTGCCAAGAAAACAAATCTCTATACACTTAACCTTTTTGGCATGGATGCTGCTTTCATGTGAGCACGTCTCATGCTGCAACAGCCTCTTTTGAAACAGGAAACCATTTGGGTGGGTGGATGGCATGTTTGCTATGCATGCCACTGTCTACTCAGATACTTTCGCTTGGGAAGTAAAGGCAACATTCATCTGTTTCATGAGGCATGGCCATGTGTGAGTACCGATCATGGCACACTAACAATATAAGAATTGTAAACTCTATAAATCAGAGGGTTGGTCAGATGTTTTCTTGATTACAAAATGGCAGTGGGGAACCTATGGCCCTCCAGATGTTGTTGAACTTCAACTCTCCCATCACCACCAGACAGCAGGGGCAATGGCCAGGTAGTTCAACCACATCTGGAGGACCATAAGGTTTTCCACCCATCTTAGAGAGCATCAGTATGAGAGATTTGGAAACATCCTTGATCTCAGGAGGCATTTTATACTTTTCAGAGAATGGGTAGGAGTTTTGTCAGGAGATTTACACATATCATTTTAGGCTAAATGTAAACATTATCTTCTGCATTGTCCTCAGTAGTTATATCTGTGGCTATATATCTGTAATTGTTGGACTTTGCATGGCAGCTTATGGTCATGTTCCAAGTTCAAACTCTGTAAAGTTAAAATGCCAAGTCAGCTCTTATTACATGTAGCAACAACCTTGTGCCTGATCTACTGTATACGGTAATAACCAAATAATTATCTACAAACTGACACATGATGTGCACACATATCATTCGGGAGAAAATGTTATGATTTCTCATAAGAATGTCAGTTTAAAACCCCTTTCAAGAAGGAGGAAAACCTCACTAACTTTTGTAAACAAATGGTGAAAAATCTTGTTTTAGACACTAAGTACTCCTCACTTCATATGTGATTGGGACAGACAACTGAGTTTAAACAAGAAGTCTGCCTCTATTGTGTGTAGTTGCAGCCTATGGAAGTTGAGACTCCCAGGTAGTTGCACTGTTGAGCCAGTTTGAAGCAAGTCAGAAACTAAGAAGCCCCTGAAGGAAAAGTGGAAGGTTTGTTTGCTCTCCAAGAGCCTCTTATTTCAGCTGCATTATGGTAGCAGCTGTCTGTAGTTCCAAAGTATGCTGACATAGTGGGAGCCTGTGGAAGCCACCAGTAAACATAGGGAACAATTTACAGTCTTCATTGCACTTGACAGTTTCCCGTTACTTATTCTTAATCAGAACAGCCATATCTCTTTTGGCATATAATGCAACAAAATTTGGTATATAATGCAACAAAATTAAAGTGCATGCCAGCTGCCATTTCCTGTGAAGCAAATTTCCTTGACTAACTACTATTCGGCTGCAGGCAAGTCCTTGAATGAATTCTAGATTAATAATTTAAGTAAGGGTTTTTGGCTAAGGGGGTTGAAGTACTGAAGTCCTAAACTTATAAAACCTTCCGCTGTTTTGTTTACTGCCCGGGGCTCCTTGGGGACGCAGAGTGGGATAAAAAACCTAATAAATAATAATAAAACACTATAATTTAAACTTCTCTCTCTACCAATAGGCTGGTGATCTTGTAGGACAGCTGATGCTTATCTGGTTAACCATGCAATCCTATATATGTTCATTCAGAAGTAAGTCTAAAGGCATTCAGCGTGACTTATTCCCAGCTAAATGTGTATAGGATTGCAGCCTGAAATGATTAATTTGACAAGATAGCAAAATTGTGCACGCAAGATGGGGAAAAAGAGTGCAAAATATATTCTGTCATACCTAAGTGACTTTTCAGCTTTTTGCCTTTGTATTTTATGTCCAGCTTAATTTGTGTCATGGCCTCTACAAATGCAGCCCAAAGCCTTGTATTCTACTTCATTCTAACATTTCTTAATAAAAAAAGCATGGTCTAAATACATTATTGTGTTTTGGAATGCTATCAGCTGCTCATCCTTCATACTTGTATGTTGAACAGTTGCCCAACATTTAATTATTTATTTCTTTAAAAAGCTTGATCTGTTATTCTCACCAAATCCTTGAGTGACAGTCAAATCAGCAGCTTTTCATTGCAGACTTGAATTTGGCAATGCAATCCCATACCAACCTACTCTTAAGATGACTTAAAGTAGCGTCTTCTTTCTGTCTGGCTTTCCTCTCTCTTGCTTTTGAATATTTTCCAATATATTTTTACTATAAAAAGAATGAGTGGAATTCAGCATAGCACTAGGGAGATCATTCCATCAGCACAGTCATGTCTCGCTTGCCCAAGAGAACCATCTCCTCTCTCCTCCCCCTGTTCTAGGAGTTCTCTCAACCCTCCAAAATGAATCTGTGAGAGGTGGGGAGAATTACCCCATTGTGCTAGTGAGAGTCCTTGCACTGGCTTCTGCTGGTAGAATAGGGTAGATGAATCTGGAACAGGGTAGTTGACTCAAGCAAATAAACCATTATCTAAACTTCAACGAGGACACCTGAAGTGGGAAAGATGAGGAGTAGCAATCAAGACCTATCAATTTTGGGTGGATGGATGCTATCTGTTCACAACTCAGGACCACAATGCCCCAAGGACCTCCTCTTTTCATATAAACCATCCCAGACTATGTGTTCATCATCTGAGGCCCTTCTTTGCATTTATCCACGTGAGATCCGGAGGGTGGCAACAAAAGAACAGGCCTTTTCTGCAGTGGCTCCCTGTCTGTGGAATGTTCTCCCCAGGGAGGTGCAGCTGGTGTCATATCTTTAGGCACCGAGCAAAAACGTTTCTCTTTAATCAGGCCTCCTTTCAAATGTGTTTGTGGGAGAGGGGTTTATTGTTTTGTCCTTTTTTGTTTTAACTTTCCCTTGTGTTTTTATCTTGTGAACTGCCCTGAGATCTTTCGATGAAGTGTCTCCACAACATTTACACCTCACATCAGGTCTTGGACTTCACTTAAGATTAAGTCCAGGGTTACTGCCCCCCTGGTCCATTTCACAACCAACTTTTCTAGAGCATAGTCATTTAGGACATCTAGAAAAGTTATCTCTTTGTCACCGTGACTGGAATATGCTTGTATCTCATATTTGTTTGAGAGTTATTGAACTCACTCGCTACTATAACACTTCTTCCTTTGGATGTTTCCTTGATTTCATTCTCTGGCTCAAGATCATCCTGTACAGTTTGCTCAGGTGGATGAGAGTATATGCCCAGTACTAAATTACTCTTGGGCCTGGATGAATCTTTTGGAATGTCTAGTTTACTGGACTCGTATTCTCTTCAATGTACAGAGCAACAGTACTGTACCTCCAGGAAATGCTTTCTACGATACGATAATCTTTATTGTCATTGTCCCATACAGAACAACAAAATTGAAAAACTACATCAGACATTCAGAAACCAACAAGCCTCCTATCCCAGCTATCCCAGCCTGGTTAGCCCCCTAAAAACTCTGATACCCCATAATTAAATACAATATACTCCCATAGAGACTACCTTACACTGCGTTTAAAACCAAAATCGCATTTGAATAGAAACTGTTTCTCAGACGGCTAGTCCTAGTCTTTATAACCCTGTACCCTGGACCATAAAGAAGGCTGATCGCCGAAGAATTGATGCTTTTGAATTCTGGTGCTGGAGGAGACCCTTGTGAGTCCCATGGACTGCAAGAAGATCAAACCTATCCATTCTTAAGGGGGAAAGTGCTCTCTGGAAGGACAGATCCTGAAGCTGAGGCTCCAATACTTTGAGAAGAGAAGACTCCCTGGAAAAGACCTGATGTTGGGAAAGATAGAGGGCACAAGGAGAAGGGGACAGCAGAGGACGAGATGGTTGGACAGTGTTCTCGAAGCTACCAGCATGAGTTTGAGCAAACTGCGGAGGCAGTGGAAGACAGGCGTGCCTGGCGTGCTCTGGTCCATGGGGTCACGAAGAGTCGGAGACTACTAAATGACTAAACAACAACAACCTTCTTCCAGAAGACAAAAGCTGAAAGAGATCATTTCCGGGGTGTGCACCATCCTGCACTATCTCTGCAACTTTCTTATGGCACCTGGATGCATAGATTTCCTGTCTTTCCTGTAAAGTTTGTATTCGAAGATAACTGTGTCCCACTGGTTATCCATTTCATCAGGTTTCCATTCTGCCCACTATATTTATGCTCTCTAAAAGCACTGCAGCTTGCCTATCTTGGCTCCGAGACTTTTAGCATATAAACAAAGTGTCTCTCTCCAAAGGCCATTGGCATGTGTATCTTACCCTACGGTGCTTTGGAGGGGTCTTCCATGTTCAGAAACCAAGAGACGTTAATAATTTTATCAGCAGAGTGCTTGCATCAGGAAAAACCTTTTGACAATGAGAGCTGTTCAACAGTGGAACTGTCTCCATTCGGGGGGACTCTCCTTCCTTAGAGGTTTTTAAGCAGAGGTTGAATGGTCATCTGTCATGCTTCAAGCAGAGGTTGAATGCTCATCTGAGATTCCTGCATTGCTGGGGGTTGGACTAGATAATACAATTCTATGATTTCAAGTAAATACAATCAAATTTAGAAAGCACCAATAAATAAGGATCGAAAAAGTCTAGCTAGGCTTTGAGAACCCATCTTGGGCACCAGCTACAGTTAAGAACAGAAGCTGTTTTCTCAATAAATCCTCATACTTTGGATTGGATGCTACTTTTAATTGATTGGAATGTGATTTTATCTATAATCAGACGCTCCCAAATTTTATTAGGCTGGTTTCTGATAAAGACAAAAACTGGCATTGAAAGCAGTGAAGCACTGGAACAAAACATGTATTATGAATTGCTGTGACATCAGTGCGCTAGGAAGTCAGTAGGGCTCTATTTGGTATGAGTGTGATTAGGTTACAAGAGATCTTCTGAATTCTACCCAGACCAGGTTTTTAAACCACCTAATCAGGAATGCGACTATCTTTGTGGAACAGACTCTTTTTTGTGTTCCAGCTCCCAAGATACTCTTGCTTGGGCAAAGGAACCTCCTGTGGTTATCCTGATCACGTTAGTTGCTTTTGAAATGGTGTTAACACTGTTGATATTTGCTATTCCTAGAGTACAGAGGTGGGGTGTTCAAAACAGTTTCTGATTGGTATGGCACGACATACAGTTGATTTCTACTGCTATGACAAGACTGTCAATGAATTGTGAGATAGCATTCTTCTAAATAGAATATTTAATGAATTAGAATAATAGTATTCGTAAAGGAGTTATAAGACCAATAGATTTCCATTGGCATTTCCAACTAGTGAGACGCTATTCCAATAGGAATGAATATAATATGTATACTATAATATAATTTATTATTTATACCCCGCCCATGTGGCTGGGTTTTCCCAGCCACTCTGGGCAGCTTCCAACAGAATTTTAAAATACAATAGTTTTATAACTCAACAGAAAAATCTTACATAGAGCTAATGTACAGGAAATCATTAATTTGCAAGAAATATAATCAGTAGAGTTTATATATACATTTAGTGCAATGCATTCATGACAAATTGACTGTGTTACATGTATTTGCTTTGATTTCAACTAATAGGAACACTATTATTTTGATATCTGTTTCATAACTAAGCTTTATCTGCCAATTCAGATAACCCAGTATTAATTAAACAATCTGCATATAAACTGAATATTTCACAGTAGAGACCATTTTTTAAAAAAGGATGTGGAAACTCTGTGTACCCAAAACATGCTATTTATCATCATGAACTTTGTGTATATCCCCTCCTACATACCACAGTCAATTACAGCCACATGTTTCCAAGAAGCAAAGCAAGGATATTATGATCTGTTTTCCTCTTAGTTGGCTGGGGAATTAGAAGGGCTACTAGTTCTGATTAACTTCAATGGTTATTTTAATGTGTGAAATCCTTGTCTCGGCAATGGAAAAAAAGAGACCCTCTTTGTCAAAGAGAAGTCTTCTGAAAGAGTCTCATTATATAATCTCTGGTACTTCTGGGAAGAAAAAGATTACTTATCATTAGTCCTTTCATGCGGACAGCCAGAGAATTTCTGTGGGAGGTTTGGTCCTATAAGAATTGTGGTGATCGCCAAAAGGTCAGTGATTAATAACATGCCATGGATACTTACATACATGACGTGACAAGCTCTTGCTAAAAGGAATTGTACCCACTTCCCATATCTACATTCCAGCAAAGATACTGAGAAACAGAGGAGGGTTCCAAGAAGTTAAGGAAGAGCCGAATGCATTAAAATGAGGAACAGTGTATGTGTGAACTGGGCAATGCAGAGTGACGGGTACTGTACCTTTAAAGCTCATTCTAAGCACCTTCTTCCCCTCAAAGAATTCTGGGCACTGTAGTTTATCCCTCATAGACTTACAATTCCCAGCGACCCCTTAACAGTACCCAGAATTCTTTGAGGAAGGAGGTGTGCTTCAAATGTGCTTTAAAGGTATAGTGTGTATGCAGGATGTGCCAGGACTCTGACAGGATGCTGGAGATGCCCTACCTCATTCCCAAAGCTGGGCAGGCTTTGGGAAGGTGGTAGGAGGACTCTTGGATCCACCAGAGTGTCGCACCTCCCTCCCTAAGCTGGACAGAAGTTTCCCAGGCTTTGAGAAGGAGGTACCAGGGTGTCATGTGAGACTAGCCTAGTCCCCCTAGTCCAGGCATAGGCAAACTTGGCCCTCCAGATGTTTTGAGACTACAGTTCCCATCATCCCTGACCACTGGTCCTGTTAGCTAGGGATGATGGGAATTGTAGTCCCAAAACATCTGGAGGGCCGAGTTTGCCTATGCCTGCCCTAGTCCAATGACAGCACACCACTGGTTCAAATTTCCACTCATCCATTAAGCTCATCGGGCGATCTTGGGCAAGTTACCAACCCCTTAGTGTAACTCTCAGTCAATCACAGGGTTATTGTGAAGATATGGAAAGAGGGAGTACAGTGGTACCTCGGGTTACAGATGCTTCAGGTTACAAATGCTTCAGGTTACAGACTCTGCTAACCCAGAAATAGTACCTCGGGTACTATTCATGATGAAACGGCGACGGTGCAGTGACAGCAGGAGGCCCCGTTAGCTAAAGTGGTACCTCAGGTTAAGAACAGTTTCAGGTTAAGAAAACTCCAGAACGAATTAAGTTCTTAACCCGAGGTACCACCGTACTGAGATTGTCACCTTGAGCCCATTGGAGGAAAGGTGAGATACAAATTTAATAACAAAAGAAAAGAAAAATGCCACTAGGAATTGATGGTTGACTTAAATTGCAAATCTAGATACATTAACTTGGAAGCCTTATTGATAGAAATGATTTCCAAGCAAGTGTGCTTGGGATCTCAGGTTATTATTATTTTTAGGAGCAAAAATGAAAACATATATAGAATTATTATCTCAGATATGCTTTCCTTGACATCTGGAAGCTAAATATAAGGTGGTGGGAATGTGTAGTAGTGCAAAAGGGATTGTGGTTGTCTGGTTTTGAACAATACTCATGATGTTTTTCATACCAAAATTTCTTACTAATTATATTGAATGTAGCATATGTTACTATATTTTCAGTCCAGGATACATATACACACTGTTCACATTTGTTCTCCTATCTCAAACATACTTTCCTTATTCAGAATAGTTATATTTGCTTGCATTTGACTTCTGAACTACAAAACAATTGCTCCTTACAACATGTCCTGGAGATGTTTACTTACCCAAAATAAGCAGCTCACACCTTTAGGTCTAATATTGGCACAGAAGAAACTGTCTTATTCAGACAGAGTATTTTTCCGTTTAGACCAGTATTGTCTACTCTGACTGGCAGAATCTTTCCAGCATCTCATACAGAGATCATTTCCATCATCTGCTATCTTAAAAACCAACCAACCTTGAAACAACAGGGATTGAATTTGGAACTTTTAAAATATTTATAGTATTTGCTATATCACTGAATTGTGACCCATGCCTCATGCGTTTCAGCCTCTTGCCCAAAGGTTTCAGTCTAAATACAGTGGTGTTGTGTTTGTGCTTAGCTTAACTACTTTTTTCTACTCATCTATACAGTATTTTACGTTTCCTATATTTAAAGCTATTGGAGATTTGGGTACAACTCAGCTTGCAAAAGAGTAGGGGTCTTGCATGAGTTAGATAGAGTTAAAGGTAAAGGTAAAGGGACCCCTGACCATTAGGTCCAGTCATGGCCGACTCTGGGGTTGCGGCGCTCATCTCGCTTTATTGGCAAAGGGAGCCGGCGTACACCTTCTGGGTCATGCGGCCAACATGACTAAGCCGCTTCTGGCGAACCAGAGCAGTGCACGGAAACGCCGTTTACCTTCCCGTCGGAGCGGTACCTATTTATCTACTTGCACTTTGATGTGTTTTTGAACTGCTAGGTTGGCAGGAGCAGGGACCGTCGCGGGGATTCGAACCGCCAACCTTCTGATCGGCAAGTCCTAGGCTCTGTGGTTTAACCCAGAGTTAGGGACCTCCAAATTCCCAGAGCATCCTTGTATCTTCAACTTTGTATCTTCAACCTCTATATTTTGTGTATGTTAGACTGATATTCTCAGTTCGCACTTTGTTTTACAACTATCCTCTTCGCTTATGTGGTGACAAGCAGATATTGCGTGTGTTTCCATGTTTAGGCAGGCTTAGCTCAGAAGCTGAACTATGGTTTCACAAGAAACATTGTCCACATGTTTGGGATTATAACAAGGCTCAGGGTTAACTATGGTTGAGTCTGCACTGTGCCTCAGAGCACTGTAAAGTATGGTGTGTAAATTAAATCTTTTTGCTAGATCTTCCATTGTTCTCCATGCATTTTTCCAACAGATTATCCATTCATGTTACCATCTTGTTCTTATGACTGGTGTACCACATAATTTCCTTGCAATCTGGATTGCTGTGAGGAATTCAGAGTATTGGGGAAGTTCAGTGAGCTATTGTGAGCTATTATAAAAAAAGATTTCTGCCATGCCACATAATTAAACCAATTCTAGAATTATATGATTTGGAGCAAGGCAAAAGCATCCTCTATTTTGGATATTGGGAAGGTCACAGCTGGGAATGTGCCAGTTAATAGATTCAAACAGATGGATGCTGACAGGTCTGCGAACTGTTCACAAACCTTCTTTAACAAACATCTTGCAGCCCTCACTTCCCAACAATGTTCTCTAATTCAAATTTGGAGCTGCCTATATCAAAATGCAAGATGTGAGGCTGCAACTTTAGAAAAAGGTGCCTTGGGTGATGGAGGGTGTCACTCAGACCAAAAGAAGAAATGCCCAGAAATGTCCATTAATCAGCCCTGCTTTGTACTGTCTATGTTGGTGTGTGTGAATGGCTACAGAGATGAGACTTCAGATGTAATGAACTGAGTCTTTTCAGCAGCTGTTTTCTCTCTTCTTTTCCCCCTCTGGCATTTAAAATAATCTCCGTCTGTAGAAATCCCTGCCCAAGTGACAGAGAGACAACATGTCCCCAGAACAGCTTCCTCTGTCTCTGCATGGGAGCAGAAACGGAACAAGAAAGTACAAGAAACAGAAGGTGTTAGGAAAGTTTTTGGGGGAAACATAAACCAGCAATGACAAGGAAATTGGTTTTTTGTGTGTGGCAGAATTCATGTCTTAAACCATCCTCTTATCTCCATCCTGCTGCCCATGCAGAAACAATAATAATACACACACAAAAAAACCTCTCATCCTCTTGTGGTCGGAGCTTTTTGCTCCTTTTGTCTGTATTGGGGTAGCCAAGGCAGTGCCCTTTGTATGTTCTGGACTCCTATAGCAGTAAAAGGTTTAGAATTTGGGCTGACTGCCAGCTCCGTGTACTGTATTTTTATATATTGCAAGTGGGAGATCTGAAGCGTGAGAAATGGAAAAAGTATTTATCAGTCATGTTTTTGTGTGTGTTTGCTTCTTACCTACCAGCCCATTATTTGTTTTCTTTTTTATTTCCACAATTATTTGTATACCGCTTAACTGCAGTTGCATTCCCTCAACCACTTACATGTAGAAAGTATGGAACCCACAAGAAGAGCATGATGGGGAGTTTGGTCTTGTAGCTGTTGACTGACAACTTTGAGGACCAGTAGATGACTCCTTATTTATAATTTTAGCTTTAGAGCCTTCTGTATGGAGCCTGAAAGCTTCGAGTTTCCCTTCTGATTGGCCTTTTCGGGGACAAAAAAGTGGGGAAACCCAATTTCGAATCAGACTCAGACAGCATGGCTAATAGTCAGAGATGATGGTGGTTGTAGTCCATCTGCATTTCAAGGGCTGCGGATTCCACATCCCTGGATTAGAGGATATACGAGGGGTAGGCAACCTAAGGCCCGGGGGCCGGATGCAGCCCAGTCACCTTCTCAATTTGGCCCACGGACTGTCCGGGAATCAGTGTGTTTTTACATGTGTAGAATGTGTGCTTTTATTTAAAATGCATCCCTGGGTTATTTGTGGGGCATGGGAATTTGTTCATTAAAGGTAAAGGGACCCCTGACCATTAGGTCCAGTCGTGACCGACTCTGGGGTTGCGGCGCTCATCTCGCTTTATTGGCCAAGGGAGCCGGCGTACAGCTTCCGGGTCATGTGGCCAGCATGACTAAGCCTCTTCTGGCGAACCAGAGCAGCGCACGGAAACGCCATTTACCTTCCCGCCGGAGCGGTACCTATTTATCTACTTGCACTTTGACGTGGGTTTCGAACCGCCGACCTTCTCATCGGCAAGTCCTAGGCTCTGTGGTTTAACCCACAGCGCCACCCGCGTCCCTAATTTGTTCAATACCCCCCCCCAAAAAAAATATAGTCCGGCCCACCACATGGTCTGAGGGATGGTGGAGCGGCCCACGGCTGAAAAAGGTTGCTGACCCCTGGATATACTGTCAAATGATCTAACTGGACTTTTTTTATTTTCTTTGGTTATACATTCAGATTCTCAGGTTCTATTCCTCCTCAAATTAGATAAACTTGGCATAGTAAAGGTTAGAAGGCGGAGAAAACTGATTTAAATAGAAAACAAATGAAATAATGGATCTGTGGTTGGTAAAGGGCTTAAGCAAAGCTCACTCTGGAACAACAACTTGGCTTTTATGCACGTACATGAAGTAAATATCTTCAGACGACAGAGTGCTGCTGCTGTAGGGGCAGAGCAAATGTTATCAAGCTAAGAAGTATGCAGTAATCCTTCTGTTGTAGTGTTTCATGGAAGCTAACAAATTCAGAGGGATTATTAAATGACTGGAACAAATTCCCGGCTAGGACAGATTTGAACATCTACATTTGGATTCTAGGTCACTGCAGTAAACTATAATGAAGAGATCCCACTCATAGCAGCTTCTTCTAAAGACTTAGACCCTTGGAGTAATGTTTTCCAGTGGCAGAAAGCCAGAGCAATACTTTCTTTTTTGTACAAAGAATACTTCAGTTGAATGTCCTAATATTATGTTCTTAGGATAAATCAGCCGGCAAATGAGCAAAACAAGAGAGTCATCTGACACAAAATAAACTTCCATCAATGCATGCTTTTCTGTTTTGGGAAAATGGAAATATTTAGTTTCTGTAAATGATACAAAGATGTTGCCTGTCAGATGTTCACATATTCAGTTTTTACCATTTACACTGTACACTTGATACAACACCATGTTTATTTTATCATGCAGATTAGTTCTCTGAACTATTTTTGTCATTAGCCATATGTACATAGCATTTTTTTTTTTAAAAAGGCAGATTATGGGAGGCTGTTTCTGTATCTTGAATAATCTTATGGGCCTGGATGCTTGCATGCTATATGTAAATTCTTACAGAATGAAACCAGGTCATAACTTTGCCTGTGGCAAATAGCAGTTGCCTTCTGAGGAGCAGATGAGTGGCAAACTGCAATTATATTGGCACCTTTCACCTGTCTGCCATCCTTTATCTTCTCATATACTGCTAAAGCATCTCAGAGACCCAGGTGCCTGTTCAGAGCTTTTGAAGCTGGCACTGTCAGTGTGGATTGTTCTGGGTTTAGTTTTGAAGCTGACCTTAGAGACTGATAGCATACATCTCTCAACTATGCAAAAATGAAGTGGCTTGGGCTTCTCAGTTTGCACTAAACTAAATCAGGTTCCTCATCTTATCTCAGACTTTGGATGGTCAACTTTGTAGTTACCCATCTTTCTGCAGGGGCAATGAGATTCCATTCACTGTGTTGATTCAATGAAATTTGGATTTTGAGGCAGTGTGCTTTGACTGAATCTCTGTGATGTGTATATTTGGTTCACGTGGAAATGTTGGCTGTTTTCTACCCACACAGTTTCAGCTTTTGAGCATCATTTTGTGGCTTCACCTCTCCCCCTCCCGCCTCTTTCTTTTCGGCTTTCTGGTGTTTTCCATTTGTGCCTCCCCATCTTTTTTCTCCTGCTCATTTGCTCATCCACTTACCCTGCCCTTAATCTTGTGACCCCTTAAGAACCTAAAGTGAAACATCTGTTTGGCTAGAAACAGTAACTGGCAGCAACCCCCTATTGCTGCATCACTTCAAATATGACATCTTCAACTATCAGCAGTCAAGTCAATGCCAAGAGGCGTTCAGTTCTCATTATTACTTTATCACATAAAAATCAATCAGTGGGTAACCGTAGGAAGTCCAGAAGTGGTCTATGTCTTTCTCCCCCACCGTTATAATAGTGTGGGGTTTGTTACATTTGAACCCTCTGGTGAAAATAATGACTGTCGCATCTCCTCCTGCAACATGATTTGCAGAACATTTTTGCTGGCAAAATAGCTTGTATCCTTGATATGAATGGGATGGTCGTTCTATAATGCACTGTTATTTAGTCTTGTTATAAAAACTGAAATAAAAACATTTATTTAAAAACATCTGTTACATCCCTGTTGGACTATGGTGCTTCTTCACACACAGAATCTGGAAATGTTATCTTCAGCCTCTGTTTCTCACAATTGCTATGAATGGGATTCTTGGAACCATGTGGGTAATTAACCACCAGGATAATAGTGGCTTGTTTGGGGTAGGGTTGGCTGATGACATAATATTCATTATAAATGCATCTTTGAAGGAAGGACTGCTCCTGGTCTCTTTTAGGCATGTTGCAGTGAAGAAATCTACATAAAATGGCTATGGAGTAGCAAGAACTATAGCTACCTGAATTTTTTACTGCCGGGTGAAATCTATGAATCACAGTAGTTTTGTGGAGAGGATGGTGCCTAGAAATTTCATGTAACTTTTTGTGTATCATACCTACAATACCTTGCAGTGACTGTATCCTGTGCTCACGTAGAAATACATCTTATTGAACTTAATGGAACTAGTAGGATATGTGTAGGATTGTTGAACCAAGTGGGACTTAATTCTGAGTAATCATGCACATGATTGCTGTGCAATTTAATTGTATGGCCTTATTAGAAGGTCAATGTTTACACAAACATTATACTCTCTCTCTCCCCCCCCCCACACACACACAGTTGAGAGAGAGAGAAGAATATTACTTGCTTGGATATAATGTTGATCTTCAGGCTGTGTGATAGGAAGCCATTGTCACTGCTGTCATTCCTTCTCCCTGAGCCTATACTATAAACAGCACTTCTTTGTGCCAAACTGACATGTCAGCATAAGGTCCATTAATGCTTTTAATATCAAAAGAAATATTTTATAGCATCGTTATCCCCTTAAACCTACAGTTCTTAAAATGCAGGCAGATAATCCCCCTGATGTTCAAAATGGAGGGGGGAAGCGGATACATCATTCTGCTGAGCTGAGGATTGTGTGTGGGTGTCTTTGAGCTTTACTTTTACATGTAAAAATCCGCTTGCACAGGAGTATTCTTTTTTACAAGAAATTGTCAGACAGTTTACATACAGCAGCTGTCTCGCCTCTAAAACACATCAGTATCTCTCTGGATTTCAAAGTTTGGGTTTTTTTTAAAGGAGTTTGATCGTGCTGTTTCTTTCCACCTCTTTCTTGGATTGAAATCCTTTATAAAGCCTCTCGCTCACCATTAAAATCCGGGTCTGGGGGGGAAAGGAAGAAACATCTTTATTTCGTTGTGAAAAATAGAAAGCTCCGTTCCTTTTGTAGCTTTTCCTGCTGTTCTTTTCCCAAGGGATACCTAGAATAATAAAATCATACAATTTTAGAGTTGGACCAGGAACTTGGGAGATCCTGTAGGCCAACTAAGTGCAGGAATATTGCAGAAATTCAGCAGCCATAACAGATTGTTATCCAGCCTCTGCTTATATCCCTCCAGTGAAGGAGGTAGACCACCGCTTCCTGATGCCATAGAGCTGGTGCACCACAGTGTTGGGGAACCTTTGGCCCTCCAGATGTTGCTGAACTACAACTCCCATCATCCCTGGTCACTGGCCATGCTTGCTGGGGTTTATATATTCTCTGCTTCTTCCTCCTGTAACAAACTCTTATATATGCTCTTGGGTGCAGCTAAGAAATATTCCTTAGTCCTTCTGTCTTGTACTACTTTCCACTGGAGCCGCCATCCTGCTCACATGCCGGTCTCCATTTGTATACTGCTTGTACCACTCTGTTCTTTTGTAATGCCTTGCAGACCTAGTATGGCTACTTCACACTTCCCCAGTTTTGGGAGACTTCCAGCATTCACCACTCACAGAAGTCTGACTTCAACGTTCTTCTTGAACAATGCCATTGCACTAAACTGCATTAGCGTTACTTCACCAGACAATTTTGTGAGCACCAGCCTAAACATGGAGTCGAAATTCCTTTAGAGTTTTATTGTAACAAGATGCTTTAATGTTGTGGGTTGTAATTTACTTCATGGGGGAGGTTAGAACAAGCCATCTGAGTTGCCACCTTCCATCACAGGAGTTTGTTGTGGCTTCTTTAGAAGAGCTATTGCACTTCACACCCTATGAATGAACATCGTAAAGAGAAACACTGACGCAATAAAGTCTGAAATGATTCAGTCTGTGGTCCACTCCCAAAGTTAGGAACCGAACAGAGGTCTGTCAGCTATCACCAGACTCAGGAGCCTTCTTAAATGTGCACAGTAAATAGATGAGAAGTAATTTTAGCATTTCATTGAAGCCTTTGATGCTATCAGTGTTTTAAGCAGAAGTCCAACTACATAAAACTGTGAATACGCTCTGAGGCATTAATTAACTCTGTAATATAATCATGACAACTAATGTAGCATCTTCCATGCAATAGATATGTAGCCTAAGGTGCTTTGTAGAAATAGGTAGATTCCAGTAAATTTAAAAAAAACCACTTCTGTAATGAGTTGGTATTTGCAAGGTGTAACGTGCATCAAACAATTACTGCCTTTTCTGTCTAGTCATATTGTTTTGGTACTAATGTCTTATAAATAATAATACAATGATTGCTCGATCCTGCTGCTAGTTTTATAGCATGGGACATATTAGTACAATGTGTGAAATGTTTTGATATAACTGGCACATTTGAAGAAAAGTCATCTAACCGTTTACACTTCCATATGAACACTAATTTGGGTTGTCCTATACCCACTTATCTAGGAGTATTATTATATTTCTATCTTGCCTCTTCTCCAAGAAGCTCAGGATAGCATGCATGATTTTCTCTGCTTCCCATTTTATCCTTGTGAGGTAGGTTAAGCTGAGGGAAAAGTGACCATCTGGCCCATGATCACCAAGTCAGTTTCAGAGTTGAGTGGGTCTCTCAGGTTCTAGTCCAACATTAACCAGTGCCACACACTGGCTTATTGCTCACTAGGACTTACATCTGAGTTAACATGTGTACTCTGGTGCTATGAGATGCTTCCCTGAGCAATAATGGCCTTTATGTATTCAGAAACAGTTGCACGCCTCTCTGCTAAACCACACACAACATTTGATGCATGCATACAAGTGCCTAAATCTCATAGGGAGGAAGCATAGTGTCAACTTTTCCCTTTTCTTGTGAGGAATCTTATTTGGAATAAGGGAATTTCCCTTTTAAAAAGGGAAATGTTGACAGCTATGGGAGGAAGTGAACACCATGCTAAGATGAATGTTCCATTAGCACCAACATTTCAGCTTGCCAGATGGAACGATCCCCCTCTCCCGTGCCTATATGCTGTTCTGGGGATTCTCCCCATCCCTAAGCCAATTTAGGGGGCACATGGGGAAGAGCGGGGGAAGCCCTATTGCACAAGCAGAAGTCCTTGTTCAGGGTTTCTGTTCTCGGGATTCGTTAGGTGAATCCCATCCATACTATTTCCATCTCATAAGTGGTCATGGGGAGATCATGTGAATCAAGTTTTTGGTTCCACTTGGTTTTCATAAAACCATAGGGCAGAAAGGCAACTGGAGATCATTCTAATCTAATGTGGCGGCCCTTTTGTATCAAATAAGCGCCTCGTTTTTTCTTTTTATGGTAAACTCCCTTTGAAACTATAAACATAGTGAGTAAAATTATTAAAGTAAGCAATGACTTTGCCCCAACCCTGTGTCCCGCATTAACCCCAAGATTGCAAGAAAAGAGCTGTGCCATGACAGCATCCTATTCCAAAGAAACCTTGTCTTGGTGCCTCTCAAGATAACTTAGCATCCTCCATCCCAGTTTTCCACTGGTGCCACGGACTTGAACCACCACTAGAGGGACAGAGCTGTTCTGATACCTGCTAAACAGAAGGGGCTGTTCTTAGCCTGGTCTTCTCTCTAGAGCAGGCATGTCCAACTCCCAAGAGACTGTGATCTACTCCTAGTATAAAAAAACTGGCAGTGATCTACCCACTGTCATTGGAGGGAGGAGGAGCGTGCGTTGGGTGGGTGAATTGCCCAGAGTTGTTGAGCTTTTTGGGGGGAGGATTGCACAGAGTAACTTTTTGTACATGGTAAGGATACCAGGATCAGCCAGGGATCTACCAGTAGATCGCGATCTACTGATTGGACATCCCTGCTCTAGAGAGCGTGGGAACTTTCACCAAGTAGTGGAGTAGGGCAGCATAGGATTACACTGCTATTTAGAATAAAACCTACTTAAAATCAGTGATAATTAATATGTTCAGAACTTGGCGGCACTTCCATTTTCAGGAAATAAACATTTTCATTGTTTGTTGGAAATATTTCTAGCCTGTGTTTTACAAATGCCCTTTCCATTGCCAAAAAGGAGGTTGGTGAAGGTTCTGCCTCTCAGTTCCCTTCTTCTACTCTTAGTGCATCCTTTGGTTTCTGGAAGGAGAGCAGGGATGCTGTTCCCAAGCCTTAAAATCTTGATTTAAGTAGTTCTGTGAACCTAGGAGGAACATCCTTCTTAAGTAGTGGGCGAACATATCAGACGACACAGCGATTCTTCCAAAGCAGCTCTTTATTTGTAAGCTGGAACAGAACTGAAATGAGGAGCTCAGTCAGCCTGCTTATATAGAGCTCCAGAACAATCGTAACTGTTGCAACTTTCTAAAACTATCCAATCACTGAACGTCACTTTCGATCCTTCATTTGCATACAAACTATCCAATCACTGAACGTCACTTTCGATCTTTTATTTGCATAACTATAGATATCCCCCTGCTGGCCCAGGGTGAGAACTTCAGTACATAACAATCCTGGTACTGGCAATAAGTACTAGTGTCACTCAGTATCCAAATCACAGCACAGCTGCTTGACAGCTTCGTGAAACAAACACCATCCTTCTTCGCCTGTCATGAAGAAGCTAAACGTAAGATGTAAATGTTAAAGTTTCAACTCTATATTCATTTCAAATATTATTATTATTGATTATTATAGAATATAATAATTTCAATAAATTCATCAATTTATTGGTCTAGAACTGGGTAGTCCAACATGTGGCCCAAGAGCCGCATGTGGCCCTCAAGAGGTTTTTTGTGTGGCCCTTGGCAACATTTGATGCACCCTTGTAGCCCTCCTGCTGCCTTCCCACGGCCAGGAAAGTGGGGCACTGGGCTTTGGGAAGGAGGCATGAGGGCTCTGACAGGGTCCTAGAGTCCTCCAGAGTACTTTCCCAGCTTTGGGAAGAAAGTGGGACAGCACTATGGTGTTCTTCTCTCTGCTCCTCCCAGAGGTCATTATTCTGAAGCTCTACGGCTCTGTGGCGAATTTATATCCTATAAGTGGGTTCCATGTAGTCTTTAGGTGGAGAAGGGTTGCAGCTCAGCAGTAGATTATCTGCTTTGCATCCAGGAGGTCCCTGTCTCAATCCCTGTGAGTGCTCCTGCTGCAAGGCCCATTTCCACCTGTCCTAGAGGGTGAGGCCCAGACTCACCCTGAACAGCCAAAAGAGGCTCCTGGATGGCCAGAGGGACATTGCTGGAACAACTCTTGGGTTGGGGCAACAGGCTAAAATGTTTTAAAATGTTTTAAATGGTTTTAATTTTGGTTCCTCTGCTTTGTTTTTGTTGGGTTGGGGTTGGCGGTTATTTTAATTTGGTTGTAACTGCAAAATGATGATGATGATCATGATCATATAAAAAAATAAAAAATTGTCCAGTAGCACCTTAGAGACAAACTAAGTTTGTTCTTGGTATACGCTTTCGTGTGCATGCACACTTCTTGTATCTGAATAAGTGTGCATGCACTGTTGGCTTTTTGCAGATTAGTTGGGCAGCAGAAGGCGTGCTGGGGAAACCACACATTCAAGAAACGCAAAAGTAACTTTTGCTTGGTTTAATAACAAATAACAAAAACAAAAACTCCTTTTACATTAAATTACATTATATCAATAAGTGTGACCCATCCACCAGGCTACTGAGAGAGCTACAGGCTGCTCTTTATATACTATACCCAACAGCTTAATTAACATAACTTAACAGCACCTGCTATACTGCTTCACAGCTGTAAAACTAGGTCATGTTATTTGCTCTGGCCCTTAAAGACATACACATCTTGGGAAACAATAATTAAACCTAAACTTTAAAGAAACCATTCAACGTGCGCATGAAAGCTTATACCAAGAACAAACTTAGTTGGTCTCTAAGGTGTTACTGGACAAATATATATATATATTGACTGCGTCAGACCAACACGGCTACCTACCTGAATGATGATTATTAGTTTCTGTTGATTTATTGGTTTATTTATAGTCTATATAATATGTTGTATTTTTTAAATGTTTGATGTTTTATTATGCTTTCATTTATGCTTTAAGCCACCCAGAGTGGCTGGGGAAACCCAGCCAGATGGGTGGAATATAAATAATAAAATTATCATGATCATCATTATTATTATTGGGGCTGGGAGACAAGCCTGTCAGAAATCCTAAAGAGAAGCTGCTAGTCAGTATAGACAGTGCTGAGCTAAATGAACCAATGGCCTGGCTGAGTATAAGGCAGTTTCCTGTTTTCCTGTGTGTATATATTTTGCTTTTTTAAGAATAGCCACACTGAAAATTTCTCATACAAATGAAAACATTAATAATAATAATAATAATAATAATAATAATAATAATAATAATAATTAATAATAATAATAATATCTTTATTGTCATTGCCCCCTCTCGGGGACAACGAAATTACTTGACTGCTCCATAAAAACACTAATTAAACAACATCAGAGTCCTCTGCAGAATAAAGTAAACATTGTGTTTTACAAAACTAAATGGATGATTGCTTAGTCCAGTGGGCTTCGACTGGTGACCTGAGACCCAGGCTGGAGTCTCAGCCTGATTTAGCAACACTACCACCATATAAATATATGATTTTTAAAAATTAAGAAATGGCTCCTCAAATGCATGTTAGGTTAAAGGGTGCTATATCAGGCTGTCAGTATTTTGTGGGAGGGCGCACACAATGGGAAATTTAGGTTTGCAAAATTAAAGTGGATCAAATGCTTTGCACCTTAGTGCACCAAAACCTCCTTTAAAAAGATGCACCCTTTTGTGATTAGGAAAGCGATGGGGAAAATGCACTGAGAAGTATGAAATGAAGAAATTGTTAATGGGAAAATGCAAGCAAATCAGAACGATTAAAGCTGGCTCCATGTTAGTGTTCTGCAAGGATATCAGGATAAATGCTCACTCAATAAATAGATCTTCCTGGCTTAGCATGAAAAGACAGTGGACAAACTCAAAACTGGCGACATGAGTACGCATTGTTGGGATGCTAGATAACTCTTTACAGTGGGTCCATTTCAGTACTGAAAATATTTTTTTTAAAAAAGGATTCAAATGTGCAAAGGCTTCCTGGACTATTTAGATTCAATTGGACGACAAGACCAAATTCTTGAGGGCTTTTGTACTCATAGTAACCAGAAGCATCTTTCTTATAAGACAAAGCCCCGCATGAGTCACTGCAGGAGTGATTCGGGGTGGAGGGAGAATCACTCTCACCCTTTGTTAGAGAAGAGCAGTGATATGAATCTGTCCTTTGTTAGAATGCTTTAAAAGCTTAAAGGGATTGTTCAGCTTCACTTTTTCTCCCCCTGCCACTTGTGCCGCTAAAGAGTTTCCTTTACTCTGCTTCTCGATAGTTTTAAGAAAAAGTTCCAGAACTCTGTATCCCACAGTTTAAAACAAACTCCGGTGCGAAGGAAGGAAGTTCTCGTATCCTCAGTAGAGAGAAGAGGGCATCTTAGACCTGAGTCTGTGAGGCAGAGAAAAAAATCGGGGCTCCTGCGCGCTTCAGATGGTTGCAACGTGAAATCTCTCCCTCTTTCTCTCTCCTTTCTTTAAACTTTCCTGTCATGGCTCATCGTTGCTTAGTCAGCTCCAAGGCTCTTCGCTTCCAGCGTTTATGTGGGGCTGCAACTGCTTGAATAGCCTTCACTTTCCTCTGCGAGGCACGCTGTGTACTTTCACATTCTTTTCTCTGACTGATTGGCCCTTTCCGATCATGTGAGGGAAGCTGGAATCCTGAATTGTAGCTTTTGGCACTCCTCCTTTCTTTCTCTCTTTCTCTCTCTTTTTAAAAAACGCTTGTGCTTTCCAACTTTTTGCCTCTCTTCTCTCAGTGCTCCGGTTTAGATCTGGGATTTAAGAGTTGTTGTTTTTCCTTTTGAAAAACGTGAAGGCAGAGATGTTGAGGCAGGTGCCCAGCACTTCAGGCTGCTACTGTGTGAATGCCGTGTCAACAGAAGGCCAAGAGATGTGCTTGCGTTTTGATCAGGCTGCAAGACGCTCTTCTCCGTACAGGATAAGTAGGATCCTAGCGCGCCATCAGCTCCTGACTAAAATTCAACAAGGTGAGTCACTTGGGCTGCCTTAGGCTCTTAACTATAACTCCTTGCTGAAAGAATGGCTTCCGGTCAGTTTTCTTTACCTTAAAGTCGTTTGGTCAATAGCTCTGATTGTGCTGTTTACGTAGCATTACTACTGACGTTTAAAAAAGCAAAGAAATAAATAACCCGAATGACAGCATTTAGCTGCAGTGTAGTTATCCATTTGCAAACATGCAAGTAGTGTGAAAAAGGACTTAGCTGCTCAGCCACTTAATCATAAACTTCCACATTCCATACATGCTCCATTCACCTTCTTTGCTGCTTGGACCAGGTTGTTCCATGTAGGATTCTGCTAGATCTCAATCGATACAATATACTGATCGTACTATAAATTTGCTATCTGCTATTAAACATTATTTAAGTGCTCTTGTGCTGTAAGTACTTTCGGAGAGACATAAGCCATGTATGACCAACTGTTTCCCATAAGGCTATGGAGTAACCGCTGGTGTTTGTCTTTAAAATTTATGTTCATTGAATTTTTTATTTATGCCCACCCCACTTCTATAATGTAGAGTGAGTAACAGAAATAGATAGGTCCTTGTCCTCAAAGGGCTCACAAGCAGATCACGTACGATATTCATTTTGAGAAAGTTTATAGGCCTATGCAAGCAGTCTCCTTGGGCATATCCGTTTCTTCCTCCTCCCTGTGTAAAATATGAGTGCTGAATAGATGCAGGATCACTCTCCCCAATGTATAGTTTTGGTTCATCTGTTTGTGCTTTTAATTGAAGTGATGCTTAGAGCCTTTCACACAGAAAGATGATACGCAACTGTGTGTATGAATCCGTCAAAAAGTTATATACAAGAGCAACAGAGAATACTACCAAGTGCCATGGACTTCCAACTTATATTTAGGAAACTGGGAAAAACAATGTTCCTTAAGGGAACGGTGGCTCATTTCAGTTCACTCATAGCATCTGCATTGCACCGAGGGAGCCAGCTGAATAGCAATATCAGACTTCCGGTCATGAGAATATATAGTGCCAGAGTTTCATATGTGGATTTCTGCTTTCCTAGATAAGTACTTTCACCACTTATATCTGCTGCATATTTACTTGGAAGTAAGTACCACTGAGTTCACTGGTGTTTACTCCCATATCCAGGATCACAGGGCTGCTGGCTTAAATTATTATCTCTGCTTGGTTACTGTTGAGCTTTGGTTAAAGGATATGTTGATGGAAATCCTATCACATTTATAAAGGAACAATGCATATTTCAGCAACAAGCATTTGATGAATGAGATTATTCCCTTGGCAATTAGGCAAACTCTGTTGTTTGCAATATGGTTTCAGGAACCGGTGATGTTTGGAGGATACTGGTCCTAGCCGCGGCTTCGATTTCAGGAAGGATATTATGTCATGCCGTATTACCTTGTGCACAATCTTGATGGAAAGAAAAAGAGCAAAATTTTCCCTTTGGGTTTGTTTAAAACAAAAAGCACACAGTATTTAATTAAATACACATTTCCAGGTGATGATGTGTACTGGGGAAAAAAGATTTGTAAAACTTCAGGGAATATACAAGGCCTATGCCCTAGAATTCTTTTTAAGCATCTTCCTATAATTTTGGGAGCTGTGTTTATGAATGCCCAGAATGAAATGCTGAAAAAGCAGAGCTTCGTTCCTAACCTTCAAAAATCTGTTGGGCGGTTTCCAGAGAAATAGTTCCGTTAGTGCAAGTATTTCTTATTGCACATTCCTCCCCTCTCCCTGTGCTCCCTCTAAATCTGTTCTGGGGTTGCTACAGTGTGGGCTTTCTTATATGCGCAGCAGTGTCAGCCTCTGACACCCTTGCCTAAACATTCCCTTTGAGATTGTTAGAGGGACTCCGTTGTAATTTTCAGCCTAAATAATCACACAAAATCTTTTCTAGCATGTGTGCCTCAAGCCTATATTTCCTCTGGGCTTCTGCTGCTCTTACCTGCTTCTATGTAAAGTAGATGGTTTGATAGTTGTGAAGATACAAGAGGGTATATCACAATGCATGCACAAGAATTGGTGGCTGTCAGCTTTCACTGGTGTATCTATGGCGTTTTGAATATACCCATCTCAAAATTGGCATTGTTCCCATTTACCATGTTGATATTTGCCTAATTTCAGACATTCACCTTAACAGATACACAAGACATGAGGTACTGCCATATATATGGGTTTCCCAGCCCAGTAATGTACCCTGACTATTCAGTGCTCTCCAGGGCTTCAGCAGAAATATTTCCCAATCTTGTTTCTTGAGAACTTGGATTGGATATAGCTGAAATTGCATTTATGGCCCTTATGCATGGCAAGTTGTTGCCGCAATAAGAGGAAAGGGACTGTCTGCACTTTTTATGTTTAATACCTTTAATGATGGTGGTTATTGGGGCGGGGAGAACTGTAACTGTTTATTCCTGTATTCAAAATTAAAAAGAGAAATGAACTTATAGAAGAGCATGAAAGGAAAGCTCCTTATCCCACCATCACCTTTCATCCACCTGCACTGCTTGAAATGTTTTTTTGAAGGGTTAGGGGGCTGCTGGGCAAAGAAGAGGGAAGTAAATGTTTTCTTCCATTAAATTCTTTAAGGCAACATAACTTAGGATCCTAAGTGGAAATTTGAGGTGCTTCTTCTATCCCCCAGCAGTATGCTACATTGCTCAGGAAGCTATTGACCAGGCATAGGCAAACTTGGCCCTCCAGATGTTTTGGGACTACAACCTCCATCATCCCTGACCACTGGTCCTGTTAGCTAGGGATGATGGGAGTTGTAGTCCCAAAACATCTAGAGGGCCAAGTTTGCCTATGCCTGCTATTGACCTTTTTTCCAATGGGGTGCAAGAAGCTGCAGAGTGGTAGAGGTGGCATGAAACTCCCCCCCCCCATAAGCTTCCACAATTTTCATTTATGTTAGCATCCAAGGATATCTTAAGATAGTGCTGAATGTCAAGTAATGTTGAGGTTCAAGCACACTGTCGTCACAAGACGCCACTTGCCTCTTGCTAAAGCTCTTTGCAGCACTATGCTGACCCTTTTAATTATTTGTGTAGTTGTGACATTTATCTAACCCGTTTCCTAAGGTCAAAGCAGTTTACATAAAAAATAAAACAGGATTTCAAAATTACATAAAAACCCAAAGCAGAATGGCTTGTATCCAAAGCGATAACTGCAAGAGTGGAAAGACACTTTTGCCTGCGTACGGTAGCCTCACCAAATTCTTCAGATTTCCTCATTCCTCTGTGTCCCCCTTGTGCTACCCCATTTTGCAGAAGCAGCTATTGAGAAAAACATTACACTCAGGGGAGGAGCCAGGAAGCCTCCATTGCATGTCTGGGGTGTCACTCAGTCTCTACAGCCAACCCACCAATCAACAGCACTTCATTTTCAGAGAAGCTCCACAGAACATTCCACAGCCTACCAAGAAAAACTATAGCTCATGGCCAACATACTAATCTTGACTTCCAAAGTTCTTTGGGGAACAGCTTAGTTTTGTACCCTCTGGAATGTCATTGGGGAGAGGGAGACAGTTTTTGGCGTCCTTCGAGAAGGTCATTCCAGAGCCGCAGGGCAATTGCATTGAAAGTAAATTTTATCCAGCAGTTCTTACAAACTTAACATAGCAATGCAAAAGGAGTATTTTATCATGAAACTCTTGACGTAAAGAGGAAGTCACAGTGTATTTGCTGTGGCTTTAATTCAGCAAAGCACTAAGCATGTTCTTTAATTCAAGGGTTCTCATATTTTGAAATAGCAAACCTCCCCAAGTTAAGTCAACAGTTTTTCAAGCAACTCTTAATCTATCTAAGTTAAAAGAAAGACATACAATTGCTGGGCTGTTCTAGGCTTTGGGAGCTAGTAGATCAGAGAAAAAAGTGAGGTTATGACTGAGCTATCTAAGCCCATGATCTGCTTTCACATTCTTACGAGAGGCACCCCATAAAAGCAAAGATCTCTGGAATGAGTTTTCTCCACTGAACTTCTGCTTGGTTCTATCTGTGTGTTTGAGAGACTGATTCATTATTTTGACATATTTGGCATAAACATAAGAGGCTGCCATATTGGTCCTGAAGAACAGAATACTTATGGTAGAACTACGTATTATATCACATAAGACTGACACCCAAATGGAATTCCTGGGTCAAATGTGTTCGCCTTCCCCCACTTGATGTAATATCTCTCATCCTTTCTCAAAACACCAGCATGCTCACCATTTACCAATCCCTTATCCTAGAAGCAGTTGACAATTTAGTGAAGGTGTGCAAGTTTTGGCCGGGCGGAGAAATCAGTGTGGGGAATGCTGTTCAGGCAGCAGCCCCCAGGCATTGTGTAATGTATAGTTCAACCTTTAGCTGAGACACAGCCACTAGCACTTGGGAGAATAGCTGTTTCTAGTTAATGCAAATTAACTTTAACCAGTGGTTCCCGGATACACCTTGTTTGAAAAATTGCTGATGGTCTTAGCAGACTTAATGATTTTCATGTCTGTTGTGGCAATTGTAATGTGCTGTGCTAGATACTCTATATTTTTAGTTGTATTTTCATTGCTTCTTTTATTTCTTACGTGTTGAATTTTACGTGAGAAAAAACAGTATCGGAAACAAGATTAGCAAATAAAAGATAACACAATATGAATATTTAATGCAGTGGATGTGGCTGTTGTGTCCATCCTGTTCAACTTTTGCATGGACCACCAGGATCAGAGAATGATGGAGAAACTGCTGATTCTTCTCTTCTTCACAGGCACACTGTAAGGTAAAGGTAAAGGAACCCCTGACCATTAGGTCCAGTCGTAGCCGACTCTGGGGTTGCGGCGCTCTTCTCGCTTTATTGGGCGAGGGAGCCGGCGTACAGCTTCCGGGTCATGTGGCCAGCACGACTAAGCCGCTTCTGGCGAACCAGAGCAGCGCACGGAAATGCTGTTTACCTTCCCGCCGGAGCGGTGCCTATTTATCTACTTGCACCTGAATAAAGCTTGCAGACCACTGGTGGCCCACAGATTAGAGTTTGGGAAGCCCTGCCTTAGACATTTATTGGGAAGTGAAAAGGGAAGTTAGTTTGTGGAACTCTGATGTTGCAAAGTATTTCTGAGTTCACATCTGATTATTCATAAGATTTATTTTTTATAAAGTTTGGAAAAATAATCACAAAGTTAGCAAATTCACAGTTAAAATGAGGAAACATTATTCACATGTCCTGGCCTGAAGAAAAAGAGGAAGAAGCAAATACAGATAGATTTTAATGTTTTCTGTCTTTTGGTCACACAGCCCTTCCCAGTACGGTTTGTCTTCTTGATCCGAAGGGGTCATTCGCCCACCAGTGTGTAAAAATGGAGTCAGCTTTGGCAGCTCGGGGAATCCCGTAGCTATCAATATCTTGTTTCGTGTGTCTCTCTCCAAAGCTAAAGATTCCAGCATCATGTGCTAGCTTGGGATCTGGTCTCTGGGCACAAGGAAAAGTTGCAGCCATAGAATGAGTCCCATCTAGGAAGAGGCAGCAACGTGCCAGTTGCAGCAGCTGCTATAGGGCAAAGGTACAGAAGAGGTTGTCTTGGCAAAGCCCATAAGGACTTTATCAAGGGATAGAGGGAATTGCCTCTGCCCTGGGAACTCCTTATCAGGTATGGCGCTGGGGTGTTCCCTCCCTGGCCCCCTCCCAGTCATTCCACTAGTACACACTTAGCTAGTTAACATACATTTTTTCATAATATGGGTAATTTGACTTTTAGCATTTAGCATTAAGCAATGAACAGACGAAGTGAAATAAAATCCCAGGCTAAAAATTTCATAAAACTATCCTGATTTTAAATAACTAGGTTTGCTTTGACAACTCTTCCTTTACCATGGAGAGCACCTAATATTAAAGGCAATCCTTTTTACCATTGACAACACTATTTCATTGATTATAGCCCTCCCTTCCTCCCGAGTCATTCCGTTGTTTTATATATTGGTGGGGTTTGCATGTCCTGAACAAGTTTGTAATATGAGTGACCTGGAGTATTTGTTCAAACGGTGTGTGTAAGGCCAGTGGGGATTCATTAATGATTGCTCATGTTCCCTCAAAAGTAAATAAGGTGGTGGCTGTCAAGAATTCATATTGGGTGAGTCAGAAAATTATGATGACTTTTTAGAGTTTATAGAAATAAACTGTGACTCACTGTATCATTCAGATCTGTGTAGTGCTGTTGGCTCTAGGGAATGAATAGTTCAATTCACACACTGCAAATGGTAACCATCGCTGTTGGAACAATTCTTTTTATTATGCAGACAAATTATAATTAGTGCCCCTTCTTACTTTTTTGGAATATATGCCTTCTTTGCACTTTAAAGAGCTGGCACAAAATTGCTCCAAGGAAGGGGCTACTGGGATCAATCTTGTGGTGTCAGCGTTTCTGCAAGTCCTAAAAATATTGTTGCTGGTTGAGACGTAGTAGTAGTATTAGACAACAAATAACCTCTTTTTGATATTTCATGCAGTATTTATGGAAGAGGCTGATGCGCTGCTCTTCCTGTGTTGGTGCACATGTGTGGGGTTTGCACTTGGTGAAAAATGCCCCCAAATTTTGATTGAGCCACCATATTGTGCTTTGTTTTCTAATTGTAAATTTCCCCTGATATTTCCCCTGAGAGACCTGTTAGAGAATAGCTTGGCCAAGTGATTCATGTCCTGACAAATTCCAGATTGGACTGTTGCAATTGTGATATTTTTGTAAGCGGCCCCACGGGACCATTCAGTGAAGAGTGGGCTATAAGTACAGGTAATAAATGTACTCTTCATAATAAGAAAGGCCAGTGCCTGTATGCATGAAGGCCATCCTCTTCTGAGTGGTATTAATGGTAGAACATCTGCTTTGCACACAGAAGGTCTCAGGTTCAATCTCCAGGTAGGGCTGGTAGATGAACCTATCTGAAATCCTGTCCAGATATTCCAACTTAAAAGTTGTGCCTTAACACAGCAGAGGCAGCAGGAGCCATGTGGCTTTGGGGGCAGGCCTAGATGCACCACCCAACGACTATTGCCAGGCTTGTTCTCATGGTGCAGTAGTAAGAGGACCTATGTCTTTCGTACTTCTTTAGCTGGCTAGTTGTTACTGCCCTTCTACTTTGAATTGCAAATTCCTTCCAAGCTTCCTTTCTCGGAGATGTTATTCAACAGATTTTATGTTCTCTTCCATTCTCTTTATTGGTGCAAGCCTCTGGTTCTCTTTTAAACAGAAGACCTTTTTGTAACTCGTTGCCTTTTTTAAAGGAAAAAACACACCGCGGCTTAGCCATGCATTCCATTTGACATACATTCTGCTTGAGCCTCTCCTTTTAGTGTTTCTGAATCATCTCAATGGGCCTCAAGGGGTTTGATCTTCCACCCTGCAATTTTTAGTTAACTTTTTAAACATCCAAATTCTACGCATATTTTATTAGAAATTAGATTCCTACTGCATTAAGGGCAGTGTGTGTTATAGCATTGCAGGATTGGGCTGGGGATCTTAAATCCAGCGAGGGAGAACTTGTGGGTCTCTAGATGTTGCTGGATTACAACTCCCATCATCCCTGACCATTCACTATATATTACCGTATTTTTTGCACCATAACACTCACTTTTTTCCACCTAGAAAGTAAGGGGAAATGTCTGTGCGTGTTATGGAGCGAATGCCTACGGATGGCGGGGGGATCTGCTGCAGTCGTGAGCAGAGGATCCATGGTTCCCCTTCCTTCCCTCCTCCGTGGCTTGCTTTGAAATAGCAAAGCGGGAGAAGACCCGCTGAGTGGGGAGGAAAGAGGGACAGAGAGCCTGCTTGCTTTAAAGGAGCAAAGCGGGAGAGGAGAGGAGCCTTCTCCTCTTATACCCCTCTTCTGCATTATTAACAGCATCCTTCTCCACCCACCCCACGCGTGTTCCTTGTCCCTTGAGTGCTTTTCCTCCCCTCCCCACTTAAAACATGGTTACAAAGCACAGATCCACATGGATCCTCAGGATTTTTGCACTGGGTCACCCCAAATTCACCATCAGATCACATAGCATATCCATGGCTACAGCCTGCACCAAAAAACACACGCACCCACTGTTTCATGGGGCCCGCAATGGCGCAAAAACGTGGTTACAAAGCATGGATCCACATGGATCCTCAGGATTTTTGCATTGGGCTACCCCAAACTCACCGTCAGATCACATGTCTGTGGCCACAGCATGAATCACAAAAATCATACATCCGCTGTTTCGTTTAGTATATTTTTTTTTTTTGTTTTCCTCCTCTAAAAACTGTGTGCGTGTTATGGTCGGGTGTGTGCTATAGAGCGAAAAATACGGTAACTAGGGCTGATGGGAGTTGGAGTCCAACAACAACTGGAGGGGACCACTCATCTCTGTCCTAAGCACTCCAGCTTGGAAATAGGTTCCACTGGAATGAACAAAGACTTTTTGGCGTAAGATGGATTTTTAAGGGGTAGTTTTCAGCCTCTTGGTATACTTAGCTTGCTCTGTGGCAGCAGACAGAAAGGATTAAATCAGAAGTCACCTCTCCCTTTGTTGCTTTTGGACCTTGCTTCTGAAAGACACAAGCATTTATCACAGCTAAGACATATTTACAACAGAATACAATGAGTCAAGAGCACAGAAAGATGGCCTAATACAGGCTTTACAATATTCCTATTGTTATTTCCCCCCTTCTCGGATTACTTTCCACCAACATTGTTTTGAATTTACTCAAGAGAAAAGGAGCGTGACTCCAGGGATAAGCATTATCACACATTTGAAAAGAATGTGCATGACTCAGTCCAAATGTGTGCGATAACTTTTCAGTTGGGATTTGTTTACAGAATTGGGCTATTTCAATTCTGGAGAAAGTACAGAGTGACATTTTGAACTATATAGGTAGTTACAATTTGCAAGCGATTCTTTATCCACACAAAAAGCAACTTTTATTGATACCAGTGGACTGATTACAGTTTCATAAAGTTAAAATTCCAGTTAATTTTTAGCATTATCTAACTAGCACAGCCAATGGTCAGGGATGATGGGTGTTGCGCTTCAAAACATCTTGAGTGGAGGGCACCAGGTTGGGGAAGGTAGCTGTGGTATGACACACAGTGCAATTTCACTACATTTGTCTTTGTCATCTGGGTAAGTAGAACCCTTCAGTCTGGAATAGGACAGTTCTCCCTGCGCCTTTCTGTAAAACACAATATGTAGGATGTCGTTCAGGTAGAACTTCATCCCTAAGGATAAACAAGTAGTGTTTACACCTCAGTGGATGAAAGCCCCATCCCAAGCTCAAAAGGAACCATGTTTATTCAGAAGCAGGCTACTTTTTTATAAAGTATTTGGGAGGAGGGAGAGGTTAAGAATTGCATTTACTAGTAGCCATTCAGCAACTACTCATTTGCAACTTCAAAGACTTTTGTTTTCACTTCCTGAAAACACGTCTAGAAGGTAATTGAAGAAAATTGAAAAGTCAGAGCTTGGCAACAGGTGAGAAACAACTGTCTGGTTTTGAGCTGTTGCTTATGAAACCTGCCCTGAGGTCATGAATAGCTTCGTAAACATCTGAGGAAAAGCATTCATATTGTTTCAGAGGTGACCAACATTTTGCATGGTTGTTAGTAGACTCTATATATATACGGTCTGCTGCCATGATAGGCTGGGTCATATGTCAAAAGAAGCCTAAATTTAAGCCTAAATTTCAAAGCTAGCATGGCAGAGTGGTGAGACTGTTGGTTTTGGCTAGTGCTATTTTTCTAGAAAAAGAGGTGTCAGAACTCACCATGAACACCTCCCTCATTCTTCTCTTAGAATGGCGCCCACCTGGGAGGTGCCAGAAACTGAGTTCTAGTGAGTTCCGGCTAGAAAAAAAAGCCCTGGTTGTGGCTATGGAAAATCTACAGTACATGCAGTGCACTCTTAAGTTAGCTAGAAGTGAGTTCCACTTGGTTTAAAGGGACATACTCTTCGATACATGTGTATAGGCTTGCAGCATCAACTGCTATTAGACCAGGGTTCGGCAAATTTGTCCCTCAGAGCTTGTGGCGGACTGAGGGGGGAGCTGGAAGAAGAGGTGAGGGGGGCAAGTAGTCATCCTCCCCACCCTCCAGCCCCAGCCGCTGCGCTTACCTTCCCTGGGGCTTCCACCACCACTGCTGCTTCTCATGGGTAGGCAGAGCGAGCTCGTCCGCTCCACTCTCTGGTCCACAGGAGTACCAGGGCGGCGGTGGCGGAGGGAAGATGAGCAGTGCAAAAGGGCTGGCTCCAGAGAGGGGCTGCTTAAAATGGCGCTCAGCCAGCTCAGCCCAGCCCTCTTCCTCCTCTAGGCAGGGCAGGGAGAAGCCGGGAGGGAGGGAGGAGGTGCCACCGCGGTGTGTGTGAGGGGGGGGTGGAATGGCGAAGGAAAAAAATGGTGCAGCCCGAATGAACAGAATCCCCAAGCCGATCCACAGACAGTCCGCGGGCCGATCCTGAAGGCCGTTGGGGCTGATCTGGCCCACGGACCTTAGTTTGCCAACCCCTGAATTAGACTGTGGGCATTTAATTGAAGACAGCAACTGTTGTTGGTAGCATTTGTTACAGGTGGGGTAGGCTCCACAGACTTTTGTGTGGGATTGGAATTAGGAGTTCCTTTGAACCAAGTAGGCTCATACCAAAACCTATCTTCTGATCTCCTGAAGGTTTTATTCCTCTGCAAGAGATGCTTCTGTTATCCTGCCTCATTCTCAGGGCACTTAAAGAATTCCTTTAGATTTTTTGTGAGTGATGGCTTTTCTTTAGCATATCTTATTGTTGTGAGGTGGCCAAGGATGGCGTTAAAATTAAATATTTCTCCAGCACTCTGCTGTCTCTTTGGCTGCCTATGCATCCTAATCTGAAAATGGTATTGGTTCAAGGAAAAAGTAGGTATATATAGAAAGGAAAATTCCTAGGTGCAAAGATCCAAGTCTGGGGTAAGTGCTCTTTGGTGGGAGAACCCCAGCAGGGATTAAAAATCACAAAATATGCAGCAAAGTAAAGCTTGGAAATATTGACTGTCAGACTGTTAACATGTGCTCTGGTGAGTTCCAAAACTTCCTTCTTCCCCCAGCATAGGAAAAAGCCAACATGTTTGGTAAGTGAAATTTGGTTCACTTACATACTCTTCAAAGGTCAGGTTCATTTGCTTTTCCATATAGCATTCGGAAAAAGTTGCACAGGCAGAAAAACATGGTTTAGTTGCAAAGTGGTGAAAGTTTCTAAATTATTGGTACAGTATAGGAACTCAAGAGTGGCTTGTGAGAAACAGAGTTCATCGGGTAATCTAGGAGAGAACAATAGGCCTGAAGAAATGGTTTGTAGAATGAAAGTCATTCAAGCACTTCTTAAATTTAGCATTGATCGGGGGTAAAACCATACAAATGATCACTTGTGATGCATTCTTTCACATATTTACACCTGATATGAGGGAAGTTCCTTTTTTGCCTCTGAAAAAGATATAGGTAGCCGAGCTACTGTGGGATAAGATCAATACTGGATATTTTGGTTATCCCTGTGTAGAATGGCACCATATTCCAAGCCAGATACCTGTTCCACCTAACTCAATATTGTCTACATCAGGGGCAACCTTTTTTCCTGTTGAGGGGCACATTCCTTCAAATATAATCTGTTGCGGGCTGCACACCCAATGGACCCAGAGTCAAAGGGGCATTGGGTTGGAGCCAAAAGTGAGTGATGGCCCCCTTCTCTATCTATTTCAGCCCATCCATTTTCTCTCTCTTTTTCTACTACCACCTTTCCTTCTATTTCCCCCCCTTTGCCGTCATCCGCATGAAGTTAGGTCAAGGGCCAACGGCCACATGGGATTCTAGAGCCATACCGCACCTCTTCCCACCAAAATAGTTTACACTGGCAACAGAGCTTCAGGCAGGAGTCTTTTACCAACCCTGGCTGGAGATGTCAGGAACTGAACCAGGAATTCATGCAAGGGGGATGCTCCGCAACCGAGAAGGGCTTCTAGATTGTTGTCAAGTAAAGGCTTCATCATCCAAGTGACGAACTTGGCCCGACTTCACTCAGTCATAAAATTCCACACACCAAGTCAATGGAGAAAGGGGGGAGAATCAAGCCCCCTTTGCACGGGTACATGCTGCTCATGCAACGCACAGTGTCCCATCTGTTTAAGAAATAATGAAGTATTCATAAGAGTCCCTATTCCGAAGCAAAGAAATTTCCTGTGACATTTTAAACCCCTTTTGTATGCGGCCATTTTGAGATATTTGTGCTCCCAGTCATCTTGCGTGCATGTGGTTTTTGGTTTTTTAGCTGAATTGAGTATTATGAGCTCAGCTCACAGTCCAATAATGGCAGAGTTATTTGCTGAAAGTCTTTTTTATATCAGATGGTTTAATAGTTTGATGCTCAGGTCATCAATGTTATCCTCTGAGGGAAGAAATGAATTATTACAGACACTGAAGTGCTATAGTATAAAATTGTCCTGCTTTTAAAATGAAAATTATAGCCAGTGGTACTTATTTGTGTATGTACGAAACGATCTTCCTTTTCTTCTTGTTGTTGTTGTTGTTTAGTCGTTTAGTCATGTCCGACTCTTCGTGACCCCATGGACCAGAGAACGCCAGGCACCTCTGTCCTCCACTGCCTCCCGCAGTTTGGTCAAACTCATGCTGGTAACCTTGAAAACACTATCCAACCATCTCGTCCTCTGTCGCCCCCTTCTCCTTGTGCCCTCCATCTTTCCCAACATCAGGGTCTTTTCCAGGGAGTCTTCTCTTCTCATGAGGTGGCCAAAGTACTGGAGCCTCAGCTTCACGATCTGTCCTTCCAGTGAGCACTCAGGGCTGATTTCCTTAAGAATGAATAGGTTTGATCTTCTTGCAGTCCATGGGACTCTCAAGAGTCTCCTCCAGCACCATAATTCAAAAGCATCAATTCTTCGGCGATCAGCCTTCTTTATGGCTTCCTTTTCTAGGGATAATAATAACATGGCAGCATTCTACTGAGCAGCTGAGTTATTTATCATCGTGAGAGAACAGGAATATCACTGAATAAAACTGGAAGCCAGTTCTTCCATAAAGTACTTTGGAATTTTCAAAAACTGTCTTAATGCAGATACGTAGCCAAGATGTGGCAGTTATGTCTGTGGACTTCCAATGACCTCATTTTGTAGGTACAAATGAGAGTTCCTTGCTTCCATTTCTGAATGAGTACTGAAGATCGTGAATAGCATGGGTAGGCAAACTAAGGCCCAGGGGCCAGCTCCAGCCCCATCGCCTTCTAAATCTAGCCCGCAGACGGTCTGGGAATCAGTGTGTTTTTACATGAGTAGTATGTGTGCTTTTATTTAAAATGCATCTCTGGGTTATTTGTGGAGCATAGGAATTTGTTCATTTTTTTTCCTTTCAAAATATAGTCCGGCCCCCCACAAGGTCTGAGGGACCAGCCCCCTGCTGAAAAAGTTTGCTGACCCCTGGTGAATAGCTACTGGAGTTGTGTTTGGAGGCAGCTGCAAATTGACAAAAATGTTCATGTTGCTCCTTATCCTGGGTTCCGTTCAATTGATAGCCATACTCTGTGGTCGATATACTGCCCCTCTCCCCCTATTTCACTTTAAATTGACCCCTTCTAGACCTTCCTTGGACTTTTCACCAGGTAGGTGGTAGTGTTAGAAACTCAGATATATAAACTAGGCAGAAAATGGCTCCTTAAACCAAGGTTGCAGTTGCCAAAACAGAATGTCTAGTTGCCATTTTTGGCCAAGATGGCTCTAAAGTCCTATTTTTCAAATGATGCACTGACTGTGATTGATTCTCAGTTAAACATCTGGCCAGTTCAGATGACAACCTTGAGCTAGGTTAAGAGCTTTGAGAACTTAAGGAAGAAAAGTCACTTTATCCAGGCACAGTCCATATATATACAGTAGTACCTCAGATTAAGAACTTAATTCATTCTGGAGGTCCATTCTTAACCTGAAACTGTTCTTAACCTGAGGTACCACTTTAGCTAGTGGGGCCTCCCACTGCCGCCGCCTCGCGATTTCTGTTCTCATCCTGAAGCAAAGTTCTTAACCCGAAGTACTATTTCTGGATTAGCGGAGTCTGTAACCTGAAGCCTCTGTAACCTGAAGTACCACTGTATTGCCCTATTTCAACCTTTTTCTTAATGGTGACTGCTCAGGCTGCACAGAAAAAGCATTGTGGTTCCTGAACTTCATTGGTTGTGCAATATAACTGATAGAATTCTACAGGATGTGGTATTAGTGTGTGAAAACAGTCCAGACCCAATGATCCCCAGATGATGGAGATGTCAGGTGGCATCCTGACGCCCAGGCATCTTCACTTGGTCACAAGTGGTTGAAAGCCAGGTGCAAATTGCTCCTGGCTCCCAGCTAACTTCGAAAACTGGTAGATGTTACAAGGAAGTAGGATGCACCCAAGTATTCTAATTTTCTTAAATATGTATTAGAATGTTAGTGGCAAAATAGGTTCATTTAGTCATGAATATGAACTATTCTGAAATTAGATGAATCCATGTTATGTTCCTTGTACCTATTTATTATATTGCAGCAAAATATTCCAAACATAAATATTGTCACTGGAACTGTAGTCCAGTGAAACCTGTCATTCACAGCTGCCTTCCAAAGCACAGGTTTATTTTTATTTTTAAAAGACCTCTATTGAATAAGTGAGTACAAACCTTTTAAAATAAGTCAACAAACACTGCTATGCTGAAAAGGTTATTTCTGAGTGCCTACAAAGCAGCTGGAAATTTTTAACAAGTTTGAATTATCTTCAGAAAACAAAGTCATTTGCCGCTATATACATACTGGTTAATATTAAACAGCTGTCGTGTGCTGACATCAACTTTCAGTTCATATGTAGCTCAGCTGTTTCAAACATTCACTGGAAAATGTAAAATAAGTTATAATGATATTAGTTTCCTGTTAGATGCTTAAGTGGTGATGTAATATGTGCTAAACTAAATGTCCCCCCCTTTTGCACTTGTGGTACGTGCAAAAACTGAAAAAGCACCTGTAATGAACTCACAAAATGTTGTGAGTAATGTTCCCACAAGGCTAGTTAACAAGTTGCCTCGTGCTTTTGGAAAATTTCCCTAAAGACTTCAATAGCTGGTCTTCAAAATAGTAAATCCCCCTTTGCCAGTTTACCGCTTTTCTACACCACCAGTTTTCAGACTATATTGCGGATGATTCTCAGGTTGGCAGGATTTTCTCATTAGGATCAGCAATGAAAGACAAGGTTTTCCAAACCTGTGCACTGTGAATGATCTTTTCTGCAGTGGATTCTCATGGGCAAATGTTGAGCACTATCTCAGTTCACATGATGCAATGAGGAGGGTCAAGATAATCTTGTTGGGGTGGGATGAAAAAAGGCAACAAAATGATAATGACATCAAGCGAGAGCTCTTGGTTATTCAAGGACTTTAAAGAGCCAATGTGGTGTAGCGGTTAGAGCATTGGACTGGAACCTGGGAGGACACCGTTCAAACCCCCTCTCAGCCTTGAAGCCTTGGGCCCGTAAATCACATACTCTCTCTCAGCCTAACCTACCTCAAATGGTGGTTGTGAGGATAAATGGGGAAGGAGAACTTTGTAGGCCACCTTCAACTCCTTAAGCAAAAGGTGGGATATAAATGTAATAAATAAACTCACTTTTAACTCACTTGTAAAAAAATCAAGGACTGAAGTTAACTAATTTGCATCTCGGTATACGACTCCTGGTCATGCATCTTCTAACCAACAACTGAGTTCTTAAGTTTTGCTCTTTAGCTTCATAATACCATCAGGTTTTTTTTTCTGCAGCAAATTGAATGTCATAAATGTCAACCATCTATGCTTCTGTGGCCAACTTCGCATAAAAAGCCCTCAGTGTCTAGATTGGCCAGTGATTCTGCTTTGTAACGGGAAGGGCTTCACCGGAGAAGGGTGTGTCATGCAGATAGCTCATCAGGGACACAGGAAGCAGCTTTGATGACAACTCTTGATTGTTCCTGTCCTGGCACTATGCTACTTATTCCTCGTACTGCCAGGGGTGTAAGTACAGAAATTGAGAAGGACAGGCCATGTTACTGTGTGTGTCAGAGGGGAGGAACTGGTGCCCCTGCCAGATGTTGTTGGACTACAGTTCTCATCATGCTTGACCATGGGTGTTGAAGCCCCAAATATCTGGAAGGTCATAAGTTCCCATCCCTGGTATGAGCAATTACACTATTCTTGTTTTGCACCATGATGTGTCATTTGCTCCAGGCTCAACCAGCTCCTCTGGATAGCAGGTCTGGCCTGTGGGAACCAATTTTTCTCTTTTTTTCAATATTACAAAGTCCATAGGAAACATTTCTTCTCCACCAAGCCTTTTATGTTTACAGCACCAGCCTATGTGTAATGTTGGAACTGAAAGGTGTTATAATGTGTATATGATTTTTTTTTTGTTTTTTTATGGATCACTTTTATGATCCACCCTGAGATTTTATAATGAAGGGCAGGAAATAAATTTTATAATAATAAAGTTCATTTGTTCAACACCATCTATCACCACAAAAAAAGAAACCCAACAGTAGCAAAATAAACAAGGGATTTTATGGAAATAGGTATAGGTTGTGGGCAGAAAAAAGCAAAAGGAGTTGCATTAAAAACAAACATATAATGTAGTTTTTTTAGTTCAAACACAACCTCGACCTGTATAGCTTTATATCTCCAAATATATACAGTGGAACCTCGGTTTTCGAGATTCTTGGAAGCCGAATGATTCGGAACCTGAATGTCGAAAACCCGGAAGTGAATGTTTCCGTTTTCGAACGTGCCTCGGAAGTTGAACAGCTTTCGAGGTGTGTTTCTCCATTTTCTCAATGGAATTTTCCGACCGCCAATTGGACCTTGGATGTCGAATGGATTATGTTCGACAACCGAGGTACTACTGTATTTAAAAAGCCAAAACAAGATCCCATGTCCACTTCTGCAGCACCTCCTTCACTTCTAAACCTTGACTGGTGACTGATTTTCTCCAAGTGATATTATCAAATGCTTTCCATGGAAAATCTCCAATCCAATATCTTTCTCACAATCCACCTGACCTCCTTACCTATCCTAATCAGCCATCAGTTAGTACCTCCATGCTATCAGGGGTCTCAAAAGACAGAGGAGCAGTGGAACTCTGTTCCAGCATTCTGTCGCAGACCTGGCTTTTGCATGAGCCTCAGCAGTTGGAGAGCGGGAGGTTGATTTATTACCTTCCACAGAAGGATGAGAGAGCCCATGGATATTAGTACAGCTCATTCTTCATAAGAAGGGGTTTAAAACAAATGAAGTGCAGATCATGTGCAGATCACAGGTCAGGAACGTAATAAAATTATTTAGTAATGGCGAGGAATCTGTTTTGCTTCCAATTTTCTAACCAGCTGGAGAGCCTGGGCACATTATGATTCCCAAACAAAGGCTTGTGAAAAGCAAGAAATGGTGAAAACACATGTTAGCGGTGTTCTCACATAACTTGATCTGAAGCATTGCTTGATAGAACCATAGAATTGTAGAGTTGGGGGGACCCCAAGTGTCATCTACTCCAACCCCCTGCAATGCATCCATGACAGAACAGAACAGAACAGAACACACAGATAGAACTAGAATGCACAATAAAATGTGTTGTAGATGTATGTGCTGTAGGTGGTGAGTACAGTGGTACCTCGAGTTACAAACGCTTCAGGTTACAAACTCCGCTAACCTAGAGTTACCTCGAGTTGAGAACTTTGCCCCAGGATGAGAACAGAAATCATGTGCCGGCGGCACAGCGGCAGCAAGAGGCCCCATTAGCGAAAGCACGCCTCTAGTTAAGAACAGTTTCAGGTTAAGAACGGACCTCCGGAACGAATTAAGTTCGTAACCAGAGCTACCACTGTACATCAGAAGTGGCACACTATGAACAATTAAGACAATAGGAGGACTTGAACTACATCAAGAGAATCTGGAGCAGATGGGTAGCAACCTAATGCAGCGCAGCGGTGAAAATCCCTGTATGTGCAATCTGCATCACTTTCCTCTGCCAGCATCCTGCTAAAGTGATGTGGAACTTGACTGTCACTTTTCTTTCTTTGCTGTGTTTCTCTTTGAGTTTTTCTCTCCAGCAGTAGGATAAACTGGGAAATCTGGTGGTGTGAGGCATATGGTTAATTTCTGAATTTGTCAGTTGCCTCTGATCCAGGGGGAATCCTTACTCAGCGCCAAGACACACATTAAATTGCTCTGAAATGTGATCTTTATTTTTATTTTCGTATCACTGTATTTCAGTATGACTTAGTTGGCCTTAGTTGTTTTAAATGAAAAAATGATGCAGTGGCGTGCAAGCTTAAGTCTTGGGTTTAGGACCACAAACATTGTGTTAAGCAGGCATTTTTAAAAGTGTGCTTGGCACTGGCTATTCTCCTTTGCAAAAGCAGCCCCCAAGACCCCCCCCCCAATCCTGTTGAGCACTGTGATGTTCAAGAACAAGAGTTTAATTATTTTCCCCTTTGCCATTTCTCACCAAAATCATCTCCCAGATGTGCTTTTTGATTCACATAGCAGCTTAAGTAGGTGGAAATATTTGAGTTTCTTCTTTCCTGACATTTGTCCAACTCCTGTGGCTGCCTTTGGGTTAAAAAAAAATGACAGGAGAATTGTGTGTGTGTGTGTGTGTGTGTAATCCTAACGAAAGCAGCATCAATCACATAGAGTGCTCTGACAGTTCAGACCAAAATGCACAGTGTTACCTGGTAATCTTTGGTATGCATGGAAAGCTGTAAGCATGTAAGGAGATCACCAACCAAACAACAATTGGGAAAGGCAGTTTCAGTGAGGTGTCTCTCACTGCATGAAGCCATCATTATCTGTATGGTGATAGAGGAGAAACATCTCTTTAGAGTCCCTCTAGAGGTCAGTTTCCTAACAGACTATATGAAATTCAGATAGCCCGTTGCAGAAACAGATTAGCTGGGAGAGCAGAGTAGGTATGTTGATTGCCAGTAGAGAAAAGGAAGGGAAAGAAAAGACACCATTGCAAAATTAAACTAAAAATGCCCAAAGATGCAGATTTGCTTTCATTACAAACTTGATTATTTTGATACCATCACAGAGGTTCCTCAAATAAAGATTCGGAATCATTGCTGTTAGGAACACACAAAAACTTGAATGTATACACTGAGGTTTCCAAAATATTTTCGTATTTCGTATTTCTCGTTCTGTTGTCAAAACTGCTTTTAAAACTCCCGTAAGAGCTGCTCAGGAGACTGTTTCCTGAACAAGGAGTGGGGGTGCTCAGAAGTCGTATGGGATTGAGGGCCGGATTTCCTTCTGGGGAAGCTTCCAAGAGCCTCATGCCAGAGGGAGGCGGTGCCAGAGGCAAAAGTGGGTGGGGCAATTAATGTGTCAGGAATGAATTGGCAGTAAATCACCTCGTTCAAAGTTTGAGTTAACCAAGAACACAATCCGCACAGACTTGGCGGAGTGTCAGGCCTGATGAGCACAGCAACTCATCCCCGGTAGGCCTTGCCCCATGGATCAGTTGCTGAGACTGAAAGTCCCTGCCTCCCCACAGCCGTCCTAAGTTCCCTCATCTCCAGGGTGCCTCCAAGCAATCAGAGACTGTGTCTGTGTGAAACCAACCTCTCCTATGCCCTTTTCATGCCTCTTCTGGTTCTGGGAGACAAGTGAGGAGGGGAGCTTGTTGCAGCAGGAGAGGAAGGCACCTGTGACTCTTCACCAGCTTGACTCATCTCTACCTCTTGGCCTTCCTCACCCTACTTTCCAGCTTCAGCTTCTGCCTGATTCTGGACTTCTCTCTGCCACAGACTCTCCCAGCTCACTAAGCCCTGTTAAGTCTTCAGCTTCCAGCACCTCCTCTCCCTGTCTTCTTTCTCTGACCACTCATCGCTGTCCCACCACCACTCCCTGGGCCCTGAGCCTTCTTCCTTTGGTGGTTCGCCAGCTGGTTCCTCCTACCAGTCCAACCAGTCTGTGAAATAATGTAAATGTTACCTTTGCACACTCACACACCGCTGTCTATCCTCCCACTATGGTTCCTTTGGATCACACCCACCATGGCTGGTTGTTGATGTAACAGCGAAAAAATGTCATGCTGACCCTTCAAGTCAAATAATTGGCAATGATGCTTGTTGTGGCTGACAATGATGCTTTTATGGTTATGCAAGAGAAGTCCTGATAGCCTTTGCATTTTATTATGAAAAAGTGGTCATGTGAATTAGGAAGATCATCAGATGCTGCAGCCGGCCAAGAGGCTTATTCAGTTTAAAGAAAACAAGGTCAAATTTGGTCACAGATATGCCAAATTTGGGGGATGGGTCATCCTTGGGTCATGTGTGTTAACGAACAAAGAGACTGGGATTAGATTGTGATCATGGTAGCAAGGCAAACTAGAGAAAAAACTTGGGGTGAACTAGGTCATGCTGCGCCATATTGAGCAGACTGAAACTGCTTCCAGCCATGTCAAAATGCAATTTCACCCAGCTTCTCTTGAAGCCTGATTCCCTCCACCTCCATTTGAGCTCTTACCTTATCTGTTTCTCCCAGCAGCGAAAAACAACACTGATTTTGTGATTGCAATTTCCATTTCCTAGGAAGATAAACATGCTATAAATGCCATTTCGATGGGATGAGATGTCTAAGCCTTTGCTTAATCGCAATATGTTCATGTTATCATTAGCACATACAACAAGAATCACAAAAGCCATAAACCTACCGGTAGAAACGATAATGCAATTTGAACTTTCATTTTCATGAAATGCATTTGGATTATTTTAGTGTGGCCCCAGCAACTTAGGAATATATATATTTATATTAGAACACAGTTTTATCATTTAAATCTGATCCATTCTACATTTCGGGATTTCGTTCTCCCTTAATGTATTCACAGAAATAGCACTTAAAAGCATTTATATGGTCAAGTTAGAAAAACAAAGTGTTTTTACTTACGTTTGGGAACAACCATTTGCATTCTCAAATGATGTCATTCCTGAAAGACACGTGCGGGACCTCAAATCTCTAAGGAGCAAAATCCAATGAACAGTGACCCAGATTAAAATTGCACCTGCCTTGAAAAATCTACCGGTAATTGAGTATTCACTAGGCCACTGCAGGCAAAATGCTGTCAGGCTCTTAACAAAATCAGAGTTGGCTTGTGGAATTATGCACTGTTTTCCCTTTGCTGTGTCCTTTCCAGTATGAGTTTCCACCTCCCTTGACTATAGTGACCGTGAAAGTTACCAAAGGTTTGGGAAACCTGCCTTCGAAACTCACTGAACCAGAAATCTAGCTAGCATGAATCATGGCAAGACCAGTGTTGACATGTGTCAGCCATGGTTAAGTTTGGATTCTATGCCATATAGCTGTGACAGGACTATTGTCTCCTTCCCCCCTCTCTATTGTCCTATTCTCTCTATTGAAAAATAAATCCTAAATTAAAAAATGCAGTTGCACGAGAACTGCTTTTGGTCAGAACGTGGCCATTTGAATCCTGACCCAATACTTCCAAGACCTCTGCAACATGTGGACACTGCACCTATGATTTCTCTAGGGAAAAAGTGCCAGAAGAAAAAGACTTTTGGTCTGATTTTTCAGAGGTCTTTTTATCCCGTGTTTTAGAGCTTAACCTCACCATACACTTTCTTTTTTGCTTCATGAAGCTAAGTTGGGGGGGGGATAATTCCTGCCCCAAATATACTAGGGGAGAAGTGCTAGAACTCACCGCCTCAATCGCCAATCCAGATGCCACCGGCATCTTGAAACCAAAACCATGTGACAAGATGCCGGGCTGCACCATCTTATAAGGAGATTCATATTGTTTCCCTTGCTCATTAACAGGGAGCAAGATGTGCACATACTTTTATGGCTGCAACTTGAAATCTTGCTGTTTTATACCCTTGTTTCTTTGCGGCCGACTCAACGCACGAAGCCTTCCAAGCAGTGATACTTGGCGGGCACCACTGTGCAGCACAGATCCCCATGTTGGGCACAACCATGGCAGCAGCATCCAGCCACTGCCACCTTCACCTTCCAGCCTCTGAGCATGTGCCCAGGCACCAGCCTGGCCTGTGCTGCACAGGTACCCTCCGAAGGGCAAGCCCTGACCGTTGCTTCTGTACATTATAAGGCAGCTATAGTGCCCCCACCCCGCTGCTGCTGCTGTGCATGCATTGCTCAGTTGCTCTTGCCGATTGGAGGCTGTGGTTTTTGTAAACAAGCAGCACTATCATCACCAAGAAGCTGCCCTGCAATGGCACCCACTGGAGAGGTGCTGCAACTGTGTTCCAGCAGGGGGGGAAAGCCCTGGATGTAGCCAGTGAGTGAGTTTACCCTTGGGGATCCATCCTAGACAGACAGATGTACTGACTTGACTTGGAGATAGTAAGCAAATTGGATCAGTGCATAATTTTCTGGTAAAATAGAAATTCCGTTTTGTTGGCTGGACCTCAGAATCAATCATTTGTGCATCAGTGCTGCCCCCCTCTCCTAGGCAGAAAGCACAAACTATTTGTGTGCTTCAATTAAATTACCCTAGAAAATCTATAGCTTGGGGGCACTGGTTTATTACTGGTATCCAGCTCTATTTTCATTTGCTAAATGACATTCTGAGAGCTTCTGTTCTGAACATAATCACCTAAGGGTATCTGCTGCATAGAGCCCTGCATGATTCAATTATTGCAGAATGTCATTCCCTTCCCAGAACACAGCGCCGAGAACATTAGCAAGGAGTTTTAATGTATCCCAGTGGTTTTCTTTTCACACATCAGCTTTTCCATGAATAGTAAAAACAAAGCAAACAAGAGTTTCAGCTTTGTGGTTAAATTATTCTGCCTACTGCCCTTTTTTGCTAGTAGCCCATCATTCCATGTATACAATCTGAAACATTACTATTTATTATATCCTTTAAAAAAATTATTCCACTGACCCAAAGGGATCTCACAATAGCTAATTCCATATTAAAAAGATACGAGTCTTGATATACAAAATGTATAAAATCTTAAAAACTATGCATAAAAATGTCAACAGATAAAATATCATAACCAAATGAAATTGCGGGCTGGATTTGAAATTTGAACAACAGGAAGAAATGATAATGTAAGAAAAAGAGGAATATATATTAGATTAAATGTGTTATATGATAGAGGAATATGAAACAGAAGTGAAATGTGCAGGGATGGGTATAAAAAGAGCCATGGAAGGGAAGGTGGAAAACCAAATTAAAAGAGAAATGTATAACAGGTTTGAAGTTTGAAATTAATTAGCTAAAGTTATGAAAATCTAATAGAAATCTTAATAAAAACGAAAGAGCAAAAACAATGGGTTCCGATGAGCAGTTTTGTATTCTAGAGCTCAGAGCTTCTTGGGTAATTATCACTTTGGCTCCTGGTACCACTTTTGAAATCTTAATAGCTCAGGCGGAAGCTGAAACATTAAATAATTGTAAGCTTATCTCTTGTTTTGTCAGGCACTTTTAAATGTGCAATGTAGTTGATTGACTGTATCCTGCTAAGGATCCTGAATACAGCGATGCTTATTTGTTTTTCCACAATCATTTAGTACAGCAGCACCATCAGCATTTCAGAAAGATCTATGTGGTTTAAAACAAAACATTCAGTTTTCAGTAAATTGGTTTGCCTGATATATATGCATTCGGAACTGAGGCTAATTAGTGTCCACACCAGCGCCTGTTAGAGCCCGACAAAGGTATTTCTTCATTTGCTCTGTTTCATATACCGTGGGAACAAAGTGGGCACTGAACACTTACATAATCAGGCACTTAAGTATGATGGAACTTTGAATCTACCTCAACAATTCTGCCAGGCAGGCTCCATTTGGTTATATTTAAGAAAAGCCACAACCTTTTTATTATAGTACAAGAAGACAGGGCAGCTCAACAACTGTTGCTGGCTTAAGAAAGTACTTCTTTCAGTTCACTTTCAGTTATTTCTTTGCCTTCCCACACCCCTAAGTTTGTTGGTCATAAACCTACCTCTTAAATTTGACTTTTGACAGTCCTAGACACATACAACACCAATGCAGATCTTTGTTACAGGATGCTACATTACTTTAGACAGGCTCCCTTCGTTTCATTCTGGCAACGCTTTAAAAGAGCCTACATCCCGCATAAGACAAAACAGAAGGAGGAGGAAGGAAAACAGAAGCAGTTAAGATATCAGCTAATCTTTACCTGCCACATTTTTATCTGGCACGCAAACTATTTGCAGTTAAGGCCAGACAGTCTACATGTGGCAAAACACCTTAACAAACCCAAAATATGGTTGCATAAGCTTTCCTGGGTCAGAGCCCAGGTGGAACGAGCATCTAAAGTTTAGGAGCATGAAATCTACCTGTTCTCTCTATGGGCATCTAGCAAAGCTTGAAATAGTGTTACAAGGTAACTGTTAAAAAACCCTGCCCCGGCCCAATATGGGGACTGATTTGATTCCTGACCTCACCCAGGTGGCCTGTCCCAGAAGTGATGCCTCTCTCCCACTCTACAAACTTGTCAGGCCAAAATGGCCCAATAGAAAGAGGCTTTAGAGAACTAAAATGACAAGAGGTGACCTTGTCAGCCGCCACCCACTGAGTGCTGCCTCCCAGCTACTTAAAGAGCCAGGGTCTTTGGCTGCAGCCAGTGACTTCTTTGGGGGTAATTGTATTTACACTTCTAGGGAACCTTCCACAGGGTTCTCATGATCCTGAGGAGTCTGTGGATCAGCCACCAGATTCCAGTGGCAGAGGTGTCTCCTCAGAGTTCGTGTCATGGGCCAGGAGTCACCTTCGCATGCTGAACAGCAGCCTGAAGGGGAGAAGGTGGAGTGATTCCATCTGCAGTTGATCAGCCTTCAGGGATGCAGAGGAGAAGGCGCTGATGAGAACCAGCTGGCTTCAGCCTTCTTAAGCAGAGCTTCCAGCAACAGCAAAATGCTGGTAACAGTGCAAGAAGTTCCTGGCGCTTCCTTGCTTCTTTCTGCTTGTCTTGACCCGGGACTCATCGGATTCCCTGACCCCTGGACCATCTGACCTCATGAAGTGATGTTCACCCAACCCTAGGTCTTGACCCGACTTTGGATGCTGACTGCCTCTAAGCAAGTACAACTCTTCTAGTTGGCTGGTCTCTCACTCCACTGATCTCAACAACGAAACTATGACATTAAGGAAAGCTAGGATGGACCAGGGAGTGAAACCATCTCTTCTTCAGAGCTGCAGTATCCAGAGGACTCTGCCTCTGAGGAGCGTTGTCTGGGGCCATGACAAAGTAACCCATTGTGACCAGTGGGTTTTCCGTATCTTCCAGCACCCTTGAACATTCAATGCAGAATGGTAGAGAACAGAGAAGTGGATCATAGATGGGTGATTCATTGGAGCGTATCATTTTATTCAAATTAGCCCCAGAAAAGGAGAGCCTGCTCCAACTCCCGTGTATGCATGCTACAACAGAGCACCTGCCATAGCAAGGCAAGTTACTGACATGGGAACCATATTCCTGGAAAATAGGGAGATTGAGTTGGGAGCGAGGGAGCAGTGGTTTGTGTTGAGACAAAGTGCAGATGCAGAGAACACAGAGGGCAACAGGTGCCTTCAGTCTCCAGAGGGTTTTCTGAAGTAGAGAGCATGGTTGGCCAGGCACTTATGAAACCAACATTGCTTTGGTACTCCCCCAACAGTTAGAGATTTGGCACACAATACAGTACAAGACACCTTGATTCCTAGAAAAGGCTCAACATTTTTGTTTCTTATAATCAAAACAACAGTGTGTTAAATCTTTCATAATAGCATGCAGCATTCAATAGGACTTCAACCAAGACACACCCCCAGCAACATGACTTCTGCCTTCACATACTTGGATGGAATGCAAGCTGTGTTTGCAGAGGCCTCAAGGGGAGGATATCAAAATCGTTAAGCTACTTCAACAGATACAGACCTGGAATTTAAGAACACAAGAAGAGAACTTGAATCAAAATTGTAGAGTTGGAAGGGGCCACAAAGATAATCTATTCCAACTCCCTGCAGTGCAGGAATCTTTTGCCCAACATGGGATTCTGTTCCTAAAGTGGCCAACCAGATGCCTATGGGAAGCCCACAAATGGGACTTGAGCATAGTACATAGCCATCATTAGTAGTAGCCATGGGTAGGCAAACTAAGGCCTGGGGGCCGGATCCGGCCCGTGGACGGTCCGGGAACCTGTGTGTTTTTACATGAGTAGAATGTGTCCTTTTATTTAAAGTCCATCTCTGGGTTATTTGTGGGGCAAAGGAATTCGTTCTCCCCCCCCCAAAAAAAAAATACAGTCCGGCCCCCCACAAGGTCTGAGCGACCAGCTCCCTGCTGAAAAGGTTTGCTGACCCCTGGATTGGATAGTCTTAAAGGTAAAAGGTAAAGGGACCCCTGACCATTAGGTCCAGTCGTGGCCGACTCTGGGATTGCAGCATTCATCTCACTTTATTGGCCGAGGGAGCCGGCGCACAGCTTCCGGGTCATGTGGCCAGCATGACTAAGCCGCTTCTGGCAAACCAGAGCAGCGCACGAAAATGCCATTTACCTTCCCGCTGGAGCGGTACCTATTGATCTACTTGCATTTTGACGTGCTTTTGAACTGCTAGGTTGGCAGGAGCAGGGACCGAACCCGTCGTGGGGATTCGAACCACCGACCCTCTGATCAGCAAGTCCTAGGCTCTGTGGTTTAACCCACAGTGCCACCCGCAGATAGTCTTACCCTCCATAAATTGTCAAGTAGCTTCTATGGCATGCAGAACCTTTCACCACTGGAGCAACTGTGCCAGCCTCAGCTCCCCTTGCACAACTTGTCAATGAACTGTTAACATATTGTCTAGACAACTGTAATGTGTCATGGGGATGCCTTTGAAGAGAGGCATTGCTAAGGCTGGAAGGAGGAGATCCTGGTCAATTGAAGAGCAGAGTTAAAAACAGCAACCTGAAACTCAGCAATACACATGCAGATCTCAAGTGAGTAACTCAGTAGCAGCTCCTGGAGTTTTTAGGTGAATTTTCTGCCTCACAGACAGCAATGTGAACCACACTTTGGATCACAGAACATGAGACCGATTTAAATAAGCAGTGAAGTGATGAACCTTCCGACGAATAAAAGGTGCCAAAAACATATTTACAAATTTCCGCTTAGGAACGCTGGCTGTGTACCAGAAGAGCTCCATAAAAGAATCTGATTGCCTTGAATGGGCCCCAGGCATTATCATATTCAAAACGCTGTATATACAATGGTGAATTGTGTTGCAATGGGATAAGACACAGGGATACAGTAATAAAACTGATGTGTGATCTCAAGAATTCTAGTGAAACTCAGTTCCAGGAAAGAATAAGTAAAGCTGGTTAGATGTAGTAAGAAATCTCGGCAGCTGTAACAGTACAATGTTTCAACATGCTAAGTGGATGCATGTGGAAAATCACACCACTTTGAAGAATCTTGGATCAAGCAAGGCCACCCTAATATTGCTTAGGAACTCCAAAATGTTCTAAGTTGTTCAGCCAAAATACTGTTTCCTTAATACTTATTGTGGTTGGGTTTCGCAGGATTCCGGAAGTATTATGTTATTTCCAGCCTTTAGTGTTAAAAGAGAAAGAATTAATGAATAATGGTTTCTAACTAACAGAAACTTTCTTTACTTTTTCCTCTTCTTGGATGGTATTTTACATATAAAACACCTTTTACCTATTGCTTGTATTCTATAGTGTGGTTAGCCTTTTTTGGCATTACTGTATTACTAGAGCAATTGCCAAATAGTATTTTGACTTGGGCTGCAATCCTCAAACTACTTACACCCCTGTGACAAAGTAAGGGATTTGAATACAGTGGTACCTCGGGTTAAGAACTTAATTTGTTCTGGAGGTCTGTTCTTAACCTGAAACTGTTCTTAACCTGAGGTACCACTTTAGCTAATGGGGCCTCCCGCTGCCGCCACACGATTTCTGTTCTCATCCTGAGGTAAAGTTATTAACCCGAGGTACCATTTCTGGGTTAGCAGAGTCTGTAATCTGAAGCGTATGTAACCTGAAGCGTCTGTAACCTGAGGTACCGCTGTATTAGGACACCAGATTGCTGTGTAAATCATTATTTAATGCATTTATATCCCACCCTTCCTTCAGGTAGCCCAGAGCAACATCCATAGTGTGTTGTTGTTAAAGTAAATTTCTATACCATCCTTCTTCCAAAGATCACAGGGCAGTTCACAATATAAAAATCCAGAAATACACACCGTAATAACAAACAAAAGCAATTACTTTCCTCCCATGACATTTAAAAGGCCATATGTTGTTTAATTAGACAAAGGCCTGGGAGAAATGTTTTTGCCTGGCACTTAAAGATATGTAATAAAGGTGCCAGGCAAGCCTCCCTGGGAAGAGCATTCCACAAGCAGGGAGCCACCACAGAAAAAGCCCCGTCTTGTGTTGCTGACCTCCAAACCTCTTGCGAGGAGGTACACAGAGAAGGGCCTTGAGATGATGATTGCAAGGTCCGGGTCAGTTCATATGGGGAGCGGCGGTCCTTGAGATATTGCAGCCCTGAGTCATATAAGGTTTTATAGGTCAAAACCAACGGCAATACTCTCCACAGTCAACATTCGGAAAAATCTAGAAGAGAGTTCCATTTCTGATGAAGACTCTTATTTGTAAGGTCATAGAACTGTGGATGTTGACAATGCATGTTTATTTCATAACATGTATTCCTTTGTATTCCACTCCACTCCACCTCCACCCAAAGCCAGTTCTATATGTTGTAGCATCCACTTCCGGTTAGCGCCAGCGCTTAATGGCGGATCTCACCCGGAGCTCCGGGAGAGGTCTGCTTCGTAGGTTCGGGTCCTGTCAGCTACGGCGGAGCGGGGACCCTCAAAAATCACAGGCGTGTTGCCTGTGAACCGGAGACTCGGCGGGCACCTTTGCGCCCCCCCGACGCTGTGAAATAGCCTTTTTAAAGGCTGCGGATCAGCGGAGGGTGTGAGGAGCGGTGCTGAGAGTCGTCTTCACCCAGCCTGCGAAGCGAAGCCGCGTCGCCATTAGCGGAGAGCGCTGATTTCTTCCGGCGAAAATTGGATCAAAAAAACAACTATCCGTGAGTAGGATTGACCGCTAAAATACAATTGGACATTAAAATTAAAGAAATTGGGTACCGAGACGGATAAGCACTAAAAAGGAAGTCTGCTTTCCGTTCTGTAGCAAGATCAAAGCGAAAGGCACTCTAGCTGTAACTGCTTGAGAGGAAATTTGCGGAAATTAAGAAATCCACCACCAAAGCAAAGAACTCCCTCCCCGAAGGCAGAAGGGGGGGGAAGAAGACTTTAAAGTGTTTCTCTGCCAATTTTTAAAGAACTGAGTTAAATATCGCTGTTCTTACACCTGGGATCGGACTGCCGGAGGGAAGGTACCGGCTAAGGACTGTTGCTATAAGAAGGTTAAAAAGTATCTTTAATTGACTTTGGTTACTCTCAACTTGAAATATTTATTTTGTTGCATTGTAAAGTTACTTATTGGACATTATTGACTTGGATCCCTTAGAAAGAGAAAAGAACAATTGGAAGGGACTAGGAAAACTTTTGTTTATTTTTAAGAGAATGTGGGACTATTTGGAGAAGTAAAAAATTGACTCTGCGCCCTCTAGAGGATTTACAAATTGTTACAGCAACAAGTGAAGTGTGAAATTTGAGAACTTTTGTTTGACAGTTTAAGAGTGTGGGAATGACCTTGACTAAAAGACTTTGTTATGGCAGATGGTAAAGACAAAGGGGACTTACAAGAAACAACTCTGAGATCTGGCAAACAATATAAAATTGACTCTTTCATGCAGAGAAGGGCTTCTGTATCAGGAGCCTCTGGAACTACAGCTGCTCCAAAGGCAAGAGTGAAAACAATGTCTACAGAAGAATCATTTGCCAAGGTACTGGAGAAGATAAATGACTCTTTGGAGGAACTAAAAAAGCAAGGTGCAGAAACTAAAGCACAAGTGGCTGAAACTAAAATACAAGTTGCTGAAACAAATAAGAAAATTGAAGAAATCTCTGGGAAAATTGATTCAAATACAAAAAGTATAACTGACCTTGGGAATAAAGTGAACTCAAATGCAGAAGCAATTGGGAAAATACTGGAAGAATCATCTACAACAAGAAAGATAGCTGAGGAAGCTAAAGAAATTGCAACTGCTGCTGAAGGAAAATTTCCACCAGTGTTTAAGAAACTAGACGAATATGAACTGGCATTTTCTATGCAGGATATGCAACGCAAGGAGAGGAATTTAAGGATCAGACTTGTGCCGGAAAAGGAAGAAGACAACCTGGTGGACTATCTGACAAAAGAATTTTCTGACTTTTGGAAGCAGGAGCTGGATAAAGAAGCATTTAAGATAGAAAGCGCTTTCAGACTGGGAGCAAGGCAGAGGAAGAATCGACCCAGAGATTGTCTTATAACTCTAAGATCAAAGGAGGAGCGAGATAAAATATTGAACCTGCATTACCAAACAACCCTTCGAATTGAAGATTTTCACATTGAGATCTTCAAAGACATTCCTAAGAGTATCTTGGACGCAAGAGGACACTACAAGGACTTGGTGATACTGCTGAGAAGGAACTACATACCATTCAGGTGGGAGTTCCCCCAAGGCCTGTCTTTTAAATATAAGGGGAAGAAGAGAAGAATAAAGACTGTGAGTGATAAAGACAAGTTCTTGGGAGAACACGAAGAAGACCTACAGAAAGAGACGCATCCAGGACAAGGGCATCCTTCATTAGATACGGATACGGAACCACCGACAAACGAAGAACAAAAATTGGGAGCTGTAGGAGGAAAGAGCAAATAACCCCATCATGGACCTGCAGCTTCTTACCTGGAATTGTAACGGTTTGAACATCCCTAGAAAGAGAAAAAATATATTTCATGCTTTGAAGAAAGACCAATTGGACCTAATTTGTTTACAGGAGACCCATGTGACAAGAGCTCATAGAAAGTTATTAATAAATAAAAGATTGGGACAAGAATTTATTTCTTCAGACAGAGTAAAAAAGAGAGGAGTGGTGATTTATGCAAAGGAGAAGCTGCAACCGAAACAAATTTTTAAAGATGATCAAGGAAGATATTTGGCAATTGAAATTCAATTTCAAGGAGAGAAGTATTTGATAGTGGGAATTTATGCACCAAATGAAGGGAAAGCTGAATTTTTTAAGAAGCTGCATGAGATTTTGATGGATTATATGGATTACAAACTAATCATGATGGGAGACATGAATGGAGTAGTTTCAACAAATATGGATAAAGCACAAAGACAGGTTGTAACAAAAGATGGAAGACTACCAAAGACCTTTTTTGAAATGACTGACAATATGGACTTGATCGATATATGGAGAACAAAACACCCATTAGAAAGAGAGGGAACCTTCTTTTCTGAAGCCAAAATGACATGGACAAGGATCGACCAAATTTGGGTGACTAGCAATATGGCGCAGAACATAAAGAGAGTGGAAATCTGCACAAAAACTTTCTCCGACCATAATGCAGTAAAGATGGTGATGAGGCAAACAACAACTGGCTCCATTAGATGGAGAATGAATGACACCTTACTTAGAGATGAGGAGATTTGCAAGAAGGCCCAAAAAACTTTGAAAGACTATTTTGAAATTAACCTCAGGACTAAAGTAGAAAAAAGAATAGTATGGGACGCAAGCAAAGCCGTGATGAGAGGGTTTCTGATACAACAAAATACACTGAAGAAAAGAAAACAAAACGAGAGGAAGGAAAAAATCTTGGAAAAGATAAGAGAAGGGGAAAAGAAACTAAGATTGAAGCCAAAATCACAAGAGATTCTAAGAGAAATTAAATTTTATCAAATAAAATATATGGAACTGACGAATCAAGAACTAGAGTGGAAAATTAAGCAAATGAGACAAAAGACTTTTGAATCTGCTGATAAATGTGGCAAGCTACTGGCTTGGCAAATAAAGAAGAGACAAAAACTCAACACGGTAACAAACATAGAAGTGGAAGGAAAGAATATAAGCAACCCAGCTGAAATTAGAAACTGTTTTCAGAACTACTTTAGACAACTTTACACACAAGGGCCGCAAAAAGAAACAGATATACAACAATTCCTCGAGAAAAATGGGCTGAAAAAGATTTCGCAGGAAAGTAAGACAATTTTGAACCAGGAGATAACAGCACAGGAAATAGAAGATGCCATTCAAAATATGACGTTGGGCAAATCACCTGGACCGGATGGACTGACTTCCAAATATTACAAAGTTTTGAAGGAAGGACTTATACAACCTTTGAAGGAAGTCTGTAATGAGATCATGAAGGGGAAAAGGGCACCCGATACGTGGAGAGAGGCCTACATTACACTTATACCAAAGACAGAGACTGAAAAGACCCAACTTAAGAACTACCGACCCATCTCCTTACTAAATGTGGATTACAAAATCTTTGCTGATGTTTTAGCAAAGAGACTGAAAAGAGTTTTGATGGAGGAGATTCATGGGGACCAAGCGGGCTTTCTCCCGAAAAGGCATTTGTCGGACAATGTAAGGAATATAATTGACATTTTGGAGAAGCTGGAAGTGAATATAAACACTAAGGCTGTTTTGATATTTGTGGATGCCGAGAAAGCCTTTGACAACATTTCTTGGAGTTTTATGTTGAAGAACCTCCGGGGGATGGGGGTAGGCCAAAGGTTTGAAAATGGTATAGGTGCAATATATTCTGAACAGAAAGCAAAATTGATTGTAAATAATGTTGTAACAGAAGAGTTTAAGATTGAAAAAGGGACACGACAGGGGTGCCCTATTTCCCCATTACTTTTTATATCGGTCCTTGAGGTTTTGCTTAATATGATTAGGAGGGACCAGTTGGTTAAAGGCATTCAGGTCGGAGTCAAACAATACAAATTGAGAGCATTTGCAGATGACCTGGTACTTACATTACAGGAGCCAGAAGCTAGCACGAAAAGAGTTTTAGAAATAATCCAAGAGTTTGGTCAATTGGCAGGATTTAAATTGAATAAGTTAAAGACTAAGGTATTGGAGAAAAATCTAACACAGATCGAAAAAGAAAGGTTTCAGAATGAGACGGGGTTGTCTGTGGTTAAAAAAGTGAAATATTTGGGGATAAATATGACAGCTAAGAATGTGAATTTATTTAAAGATAACTATGAAAAAATTTGGACAGAAGTGAAAAAGGACTTGGAGATTTGGTCAAATCTTAAGCTTTCCTTGTTAGGTCGAATTGCAGTTATAAAGATGAATGTATTGCCAAGAATGTTGTTTTTGTTTCAAGCATTGCAAATAGTGGATAAAATGGACTGTTTCAAGAAGTGGCAAAAAGACATATCTAAATTTGTCTGGCAGGGCAAAAAGCCCAGAATTAAATTTAAGATATTAACGGACTCAAAGGAAAGAGGGGGGTTTGCCCTGCCAGATTTTAAACTGTATTATGAAGCGGCAGCTTTCTGCTGGCTGAAAGAATGGCTGCTTCTTGAAAACACAGACATTTTGGATTTGGAAGGTTTTAATAATATTTTTGGGTGGCATGCATATTTGTGGTATGACAAGGTTAAAGCACACAAAAGTTTTAAAAACCATATTGTCAGGAAAGCATTATTAAATGTCTGGGTCAGATATAAAGATTTGCTGGAAAGTAAAACTCCAAGGTGGCTGTCGCCAATGGAAGCTAAGGCAGTTAAAAAGTTAAATATGGAGTCTAAGTGGCCAAGATATTGGGAAATTTTGGAAAAGGAAGGGGATAAACTGAGATTGCAGAGTTTTGAGAAATTAAAAGGGAAGGTGAGAGATTGGTTGCACTATCATCAAATAAATGAAGCGTTTAAAGTGGACAGTAAAATTGGCTTTCAGGTGGAAAAATCAAAATTGGAGACAGAACTGCTAGAACCCAGTACTAAGAATTTGTCAAAGATGTATAATTTGCTGCTGAAATGGAATACAGAAGATGAAACGGTTAAATCAGCTATGATTAAATGGGCTCAGGACATTGGTCATAACATTTTGTTTGCTGATTGGGAAAAGTTGTGGACCACCGGGATGAAATTTACGGCATGTAATGCCTTAAGAGAAAATATTATGAAAATGATCTATAGGTGGTACATAACCCCAGTCAAGCTTGCAAAGATTTACCATTTGCCTGACAATAAATGTTGGAAATGTAAAGAAAAGGAAGGTACATTTTTTCACCTTTGGTGGACGTGCCCGAAGATTAAGGCATTCTGGGAAATGATCTATAATGAACTTAAAAAGGTATTTAAATATACTTTCACCAAGAAACCAGAGGCCTTTCTCTTGGGTATTGTTGGCCAGGGGGTGTTAAAGACAGATATAACTTTTTTTATGTATGCTACAACAGCAGCTAGAATACTTATTGCGAAGTACTGGAAGACGAAAGATCTACCCACACTGGAAGAATGGCAGATGAAGGTGATAGACTACATGGGCTTGGCAGAAATGACGAGCAGAATCCGAAACCAGGGAAGAGAAACAGCGCAAGAAGAATGGAAAAAATTCAAGGACTATTTAAAGAAATACCACAAAGTTAATGAAAGTTAGAATGATGATGGACTGAAAGTAAATGGTTACTATTAGTAATGGTTAAGACAAGGAGAATAAGGAAGGTTAGTTTAAACTTAAATTAAAATAAGGGAAGATTTGCTGAGTAATTGATAAGAATTTGGAATACAGAAAAGGGAGGCATGAGGAAGTTGGGGAAGGAAGGTATAAGAAATTAGGATATGAAATGGTACATGTTTTTTGTTTTGTTTTTGTTTCTGTTTTTGTATGTTTATGTATGTTTATGTATGTTATGTTTATATGGAAAACTTTTTGAATAAAAATATTATATGTTGTAGCATCCATTCAGGATGATGTAGTTACATAGAAATATTTGTTGTTGTTTAGTCGTTAAGTCGTGTCCGACTCTTCGTGACCCCATGGACCAGAGCACGCCAGGCACCTCTGTCCTCCACTACCTCCCGCAGTTTGGTCAAACTCATGCTGGTAACCTCGAAAACACTATCCAACCATCTCGTCCTCTGTCGCCCCCTTCTCCTTGTGCCCTCCATCTTTCCCAGCATCAGTGTCCAGGGAGTCTTCTCTTCTCATAAGGTGGCCAAAGTACTGGCCATTCCCGTCCATTTTAGTTCACTGATGCCCAGGATGTCAATATTTATTCTTGCCATCTCATTTTTGACCACCTCCAACTTACCCAGGTTCATGGTTCTTACATTGTGATTGAATTTCGATTGCCACAAATCTTCCTTGATCATCTTTAAAAACAAATTTCGGTGATAGGCTCTCTTTGGCATAGATTACAACTCCTCTCTTTTTGACCTTATCCGATGAAATAAACTCTTGACCCAATCTTTTTTTAATCAATACTTTCCTGTGTAGCCTTATCACATGTGTTTCCTGTAAGCAAATTAAGTCCAACTGTTCCTTTTTCAATAAATGAAAAGCTTTCCTCCCCTTCTCCGGGGAATTAAATCCATGAATGTTCCAACTTAGCAATTGTAGAGACATTGTGTAATTATTCTACTTTCCTCCAACTGCTCCCAGTAATTCCTCTTGTTCTGATGGTGGTATCACTTTTGCTGGTTTGTCCAATCCCAAAGATGGTGGTGCTATGTCTAATACTCCTGGTTTTAAGGCTCTTGACTCTTCTAAAGCTTCTTTCTGCAGGTCTTCTTCGTGGTCTCTCAGAAATTTTCCCTTGTCTTCCACTGATCTTATTTTAAATTTTTTCCCTTTAAATGTAAAGCATAGCCCCTGGGGGAATTCCCACCTAAAAACAATTCTGTTTCTTCTCAGCAGGGAGATGATTTCCTATCTTGATCCAGAAGTTGCAGCTGCACGTTTATAGCTCTGTTAGATATTCCCAATATTATCAGCTGTAAAGAAAATAGTATGGAGACTGGATTTATTCTCTTCCCACCTCCTTTATCTCCTCATCAAATAGCTGATTGGTGGCATTCAGAGTATCTAGGTTCTGCATGTATAAATTTTAATCAGGGCCATAGAGTGTTAATGTGTCTTTGGTTGTATTATTGTTGTCCATAGTCTTCAGTGGATTTGGTTTAAGACTCGCTCACCATGTGGATTAACCATCTGCTTCCAATAACTGAAAATTCATGTCCAATACTAATGAACACTTTCTGTGTGCTTGCATGCCTCTGAAATGCTCGAGGCAACTGTTCTTGCTCTCAGATGGAAAAAGCCACAACAGCTGCGGGACACACAAGGACAGCAGTGCTTGTCTCTCGTTATATTCCTGGCAGCAAACTTCTAAGTGCAAAGCAACTTTCCAGGCTGCCTAATTACTATAAGCCTGTTAAGTGTAACTTCTGTGGCAACAGAAAAAGAACTTCCTTTTAAACATTTTAATTGGATTACATAGTACCTGAACACCTGTGCTCATTCTCAGGCCGCCAAGCTCATATAGTTGAGATATGTTACAAAGTAGTAAAAGATAATGCACTAGATCTGGGCGGGGGGGGGGGGGGACAAGCTTAATTCTTTGCAGCTCAACTCCATGCAATGTATGGCATGCATGTTGACTTGGAAGCATGCCCTCTGAGTTCAGCTTGATTCATGCCTAAGTAAGAATTCATATGATTGTATCTTTAATCCATATGGGGATCACATCAACTGAGAAAGAACTGCAGTCTTCAGTTAAAGGAATATCAAATAATTTTTAGCTATGAACAGAAAGAACATTTCTAGCAAATACAAAATGGATGTGTAATATGTCATGCTATGCTATAATATGCTGTAAAGCATCGTAGTCCATTGTTCATTTCCCCAAGCTATTTTCTAAGTATCTTGTGTTATTCTGAGTGCCGTCTCAGAAATGTACCATGCTTATATACTTGGCATAAAACCTATGTGAGCAAAGTAGCAGCAATGCCAAGGCTGGTAAATAAGTTGCACACCTTCTGTGATGCCTTTTAGGAAGCAAATCCTTTGCCTTTCGCAGTATTTCAGATTTTTTGGCACAATGGGAGGTGTGACAAGTCTTCTCACACCAGTGAAGTTTTCCATCTGGCATGAGCAAAATCTCTGGAGTCGTTAACCTCACACGTTCAGATGGATAGGGCGACTTCTCAGAAGCATGAGATGAATTTAGAAACAATGCATGTTCTAAACTTGATTATTTTTGTCTTATTGCATTCAGTACTTTTCAGATATATACATCTAGCAGTTTTACTCTGCAACCACAAAAGCAGGATAGGGCGGCTTCTCAGAAGCATGAGATGAATTTAGAAACAATGCATGTTCTAAACTTGATTACCGTATTTTTCCCTCTATTACACGCAGATTTTTTCTCCTAAAAAGTAAGGGGAAATGTCTGTGCGTGTTATTGAGCGAATGTGTGGTCCCTGGAGCTGACAAGCGCGAGTGAAGGCAAAAATCAGGCAAATATCAAATCGTCCGGAGAAGGGAGGAAAGGAGGAAGCTGCTGCTTTCCTGCATTCTGCCTCAGGGTCTTACTGCCCACCCGCTTCTGTTTCCTTACTGTGTTTGCTCAAACGGAACAAAGAGCAGAGAAAACCCCTCCCCTCAAGGCAAGCAGAGTGGAAAGCAGAGCGTCCCTCCTTCTAATTCCTCTCCGTGCGTCTGGGACTCGAAGGCAACATGCAGGTTGGGGGGGGGGAGAGAGAGAGCTGGTTGGCTTGTGGGGGGGGGACTTTTGCCTTCCTTTCCTCCCTCCGGTAAAACCCCTCTCCTGCATTCTTAGCCAGCTGCTTCTCTGCACACCCCTCTCCTTGTCGCTTCTATGTTTTTCCTTCCCTCCCTACTTAAAACGTGGTTCCAATCACGGATCCACATGGATCCTCAGGATCTTTGCATTGGGTCACCCCAAATTCACCATCAGATCACATAGCAATGATCTGATGCAAAAACAGGGCTGCAATGGTGCAAAAACGTGGTTACAAAGCACGGATCCACATGGATCCTCAGGATCTTTGCATTGGGTCACCCCAAATTCACCATCAGATCACATAGCATGTCCATGGCTACAGCCTGCACCAAAAAAATCACGCACCCACTGTTGCCTGGGGCTGCAATGGTGCAAAAACGTGGTTACAAAGCATGGATCCACATGGATCCTCAGGATCTTTGCATTGGGCTACCCCAAACTCACCGTCAAATCACATGTCTGTGGCCGCAGCATGAAGCACAAAAATGATACATCCACTGTTTCATTCAGAATTTTTTTTTCTTGTTTTCCTCCTCTAAAAACTATGTGCGTGTTATGGTCAGGTGCGTGTTATCGAGCGAAAAATACGGTATTTTTGTCTTATTGCATTCAGTACTTTTCAGATATATACATCTAGCAGTTTTACTCTGCAACCACAAAAGCAGGAATGTTTCTTTAAGATTCTACCATATTTGTATCCTTCCCTTCCTCTTTAAGATGGAAAGTGAATAGCAGTAATTTTTTTAAAAAAATGTGAAACAGGTATTGAGAAAATAGATTCCAATTTTATTTAAAATAATCTGCTTATCCTTGAGTATTTTCCTGCACATCACTTACCATTTCTTTTAAAATTTTAGGTTAAGATGAGCTTATTAGAAGCTTTGACTCTATGCACGATGTTAAATAAGTAACACAGCATAAGGAAGCAGTAAAGGCAGCTGGTGAGATATTTTGCTGGCAGGAATCACCAGCTACCACTATAAGGCACCAGAAGGAGGTGAGCAAAGTTCTCCCTCACTAGTAAGTATTGGGAGAGCAGCAGCACAGAGGCAGAGACCACCACCTCAGCCTGTCAACATAGTGGAAGTGGGCAGTGGTTGAATGGCGAACAACCACTGACATCAATCCCAGCAGTTCTCAGCAACAATATACCGTATTTTTCGCTCCATAAGGCACACCTAGTTTTTAGAGGAGGAAAACAAGAAAAAAAATATTCTGAACGAAACAGTGGATGTATGATTTTTGTGGTTCATGCTGTGGCCACAGACATGTGATTTGACGGTGAGTTTGGGGTAGCCCAATGCAAAAATCCTTGGTATCCATGTGGATTCGTGTTTTGTAACCAAGTTTTTGCACTATTGCGGCCCCACAAAACAGTGGATGCATGTGTGTTTTTGGTGCAGGCTGTAGCCATGGACATGCTATGTGATCTGATGGTGAATTTGGGGTGACCCAATGCAAAAATCCTTAGGATCTGCTTTTGACTCCTGGGCAATTCAGCTCCAGGGACCACACATTCGCTCCATAAGATGCACAGACATTTCCCCTTCCTTTTTAGGAAGAAAAAAGTGTGTCTTATGGAGCAAAAAATACGGTACATACACTTCTTTGTTTTGTTGGAAATAGCTAAATAATTCTAACCACAACTAAGCTAACACAACCGCAATACTTGAGGCAGGTCCCCACTCTAATCTGGGCTTGAACTATGGCACCTGAGAGTCACGCTCCCTGCAATTCCTTTGGGGGATCACATTGGCTGGATTGCCTAAGCCCTAAGGTCATATCCTACGCATATGACTTGTGACAACACCTCCACTTAGTTGACCAATTTAATGCCTTAGGCTGCTTTCTCCCCCATAAGGTCTCCTGCAACCTCTTTAGGAAGTGAATCATACTTAAACCATTCTTATAATCCTATAGGTAATATTGGGCTGGAGTGTTTCCCAGACCCATAAGCTGTTAGCCTGCCTGACAACAGGTTGCTGCAACTGGCTGGCAGTATAACACCTGTGGCTTGGTATATTACGGAAAGTCTGTTTGTTTTGCTACTCCCTGGCCAATGGAACAGTGAGCTATGCTTGCCGAAGTTCAAGCTCCAGCTGCTTGTCTCTTCATGTTCCTGTTTAAAATGTCATGCAGTTACATAATGTATGAAAAAGGAATTTGATACATAATGTTTGGAAGTTCCATTGCATAAGCACAGAACAAAAACACTCTATTACTTTGCCCTTCCTTTTTTAAAAGAAGGGTTTAGAGGTGGTGTTTTCGATGGTTTGTTTGCTTGTTTTTTGGTGCAGTATAGATACCCATTAACCCATAAACAGTTGGCATATTTCTCTCCCTCTCCATATAACAAGTCTGCTTTAATTTGTAAGGCAATTGTTCTTTTGTTGTACTTTGGGTTCTGAAAACGCTGGTTGAGCAAGAATGCAAGCTCTAGATGGCCTCTAGTGGACTGCTTGCGGAACTGTAGGAATCTTTGTTTAACCAGCAGTCATTTCTCCTACTGCTTCTCAGGTGTGGTTGCACAGATACTTTGGCTTCAGCTAATATTGTATTATGTGGATAATTTTCTTTGTGTTGCTGTTACTGAGTAAAAGAGAGCATCTTCTGATGCCCTAGGCGTCGTCCTTTATGCATTGCCAAGGAAGATGAAAGTCTGTGGCTGGGTTTAGCTAAGTTAAACAGAACTGCGTCCCCTCCTTTACAAGCACCACTCAAAGGAAGGTGACCATCATTGCCAGCAACTGCCCTCTGGCATAGCTGTTGGCCTCCTTTCTAGGATTGGGGAGGAGGTGGACAGCTCCCATCATCTCTGATTATTGGTTTTGCTGGCTGGGAGTTTAGTTCAACAGTATCTGAAGAGCCATAGGTTCCCCAGCACTGGGAGACATTGTTTCCTAGAGGTTGGCAGAAGGTATGATAGATCTTGGGATAATTTACAATAGATTATAAATATTTCCCGACTGTCAGATATTTGGTTTATTCACACATACGCAAGTAGTCAGGCATGGCCAAACTTGGCCCTCCAGATGTTTTGGGACTACAGTTCCCATCATCCCTGACCACTGGTCTTGTTAGCTAGGGATGATGGAGGGCCAAGTTTGGTCGTGCCTAGCTTAAGTGGAAGTGAACCACATGTGCAATCCTACCAAGCAGTAGATTTGCTATCCCACAGATTCCTAGAGAGATTCCTTGCTATCAGATTCCTAGAGATTCCTTGCTATCAGATTCCTAGAGAAAAAGAGCTTTCTCTCTGGGAATCTGGTGTCAGTGGTGCCATCGGATCAGGGCTTTAGTGCCGAAGCCTAGGCGTTCACTCAGCAGAATGAGCAGGAAGGCTCCACAAATCCCAACAGGGCTGCTTAGCCTATTCTTCTACAAGAGAATGCACCCTGCCTATCCATGGGTTGTCTCTCAGAAACATGCCCCAAATTCCGCAAGCCACACAAATCAAACAAGAAGGGCAGAACAGGGTTGGCACTCACTCTTAGACTACCTTCCAGGGACCACATGCCAGCAATGGATGTGGTCACCCCACACTTTCTCACATCCACTTTCTCACACACACGGGGGAGGGGCATGCAAACAGGCACACAGCGTGCACACATGCACACGCCAGCTGTGCAGTTCAGCTGAGGAAGAGGGTTATCTCTGCTTCTCCACTCATCAAATTATCTGATGACCAGGGACTGAGTGATTTCAATCCCTGGCAGTGCCCTGAGCTCCACCTACCCCAGCAAAATGTTTTAACTTTTTCCACTCTTTTTGCCTCTGCCACCAAAATTGATAGGGGTTTGGAGGTAGAAAAATTCCTTAAGGAGCTGGATCAGACATTGTAACTTACCCACCTCTGAGGTAGGGCTGTGGCTCTAAAGGGTGTTCCTTCTCCTTCCCTAAACCTGAGGGGCTGTACCACCCGAGTTACACATACATTATCAGAGTGTAATGGCAGCTGCTGCCATGATGGTTCACACACTGCTTGTGGTAATGCTTGGTGGAAGCAGATGGCATGGGCAGAGCAGATGGCACAGTCTCCTGTTACTCCCACATTGCCCCAGCCTGGATCAGGCAACATTGGCATGAGAAGTAACGGCTTTGTTGGCTGTTAGGCTTTCATCCCCTCCTTGCAAAATGCATAATAGAGGGAAAATGGGAAAGTCACTGAAGGAGGAATAGAATCAATAGATTATTGTGCATAGTATGTGTACTTTGGTTTGATGAAGCAACGCTTTTCAGGTAATAACATGAATAGTGAAAGAAAAGCAAATATTAATTCCCTAGGCCGGTAAAAGATCAAAGAGAGACCTAATTCCGCAAAAGCACAGTGACCTTTGTCTTTCTATAATAAAGCACACTGTGGCCGTATGCATAGTGAAACACATTCTGCAGCTGTAAAATAAATAACTTCCAGATTCATTTCTCCTTTGTTAGTACGAGCCTAGAAGTCACATTTATAGCACATGGAAGCTGGGAACTGTAGTTTACCCCTGGCAAAGCTAAAATTCCCAGCACATTTAACAAACTGCCATTTGCAGGATTCTTAAGGGGAAGCCATATGATTTAAACGTGTTTTAAAAGTATGGTATGGATATGCTATTGTCATGAGCCACATGAAAGTGGTTCCTACTCATACACATACATCATGATTTTTATTTTATTTAATAGTTTCTATTTGTGTATTTCAGAACTGAGGTCTTTGTCCTATTCCAGCATCTCCACTGTAAGCACATATAACTCCAATAACATCTACAGTACTGGTATTCAAACCCCTGGCCAGATCCTGCAAGCGAGAGCTATGTATGCAGTAAGTTCTGCATATGTTTAGCCTTGCTGGATTTGCAACTGTGTAGATTCGGCGTTATCCATGTGAATCATGGGGAGCTGTGGACCCTGGGGTCTCTTCCAACCCTCTATGATTCTGTGGATGTCTTGCTTTTATAATCTATGTGCCCTTGGTAATGAGGGCCAGTTTAAAACATTGTAGAGGGTTCTAATTCATGCGGGAAATCAGCATGAATAGAGGAGCTTCCCAGATTCAGACCAGAAGGGATTGGCAGCGTGCCTTTGCTCCCTCTTGTGAGCTTGCACGCAAGTGAATTGAACACTGAAATAGGACTTGTCGTACTCTAAAATGCTCTCTTTCCCTCTTTGTAATGAGGCGCCTGCAAAATTTATTTGCAAAGCTCAACAAAGGGTGATACTCAACTAAGCTTAACTCAAAGTAGACCTACTGAAATTAATGGACCTAACTTAGCCATGTTCATTAATTTCAGTGGTCTACTTTGACAGTAGAACAGTCTCCCTTGGGAGGTTGTGGACTCTCCTTCCTTGGAGGCTTTTAAGCAGAGGTTGGATGGCCATCTATCATGGATGCTTTAGATGAGATTTCTGCATTGCAAGGGGTTGGAAAAGATGAGCCTTGAGTCGCTTCCAGCTCTTAAGATTCTGAGATTCTATTTAGTTGAATACCACCCAAAGTCTTCAGCAGTCCTTCTGCCTTCAGCATCTTAGCACAAACAGAACTGGGGAAGCATTTTTGCTGTGCTTCTAGATCTGGGAATAGGCCTGGAATTGTTTCCCCTTCCTAGGAACCGTGTGGTTATTTTTCCATCAGCCAGTTCTTTGCTGTGAATAAGGCATCGCATCCCCTTGGAAGAACTGTTACAGCCACTGCACTTAAAACCTGAAGCATGAACTTCTTGGACATGGGCCTCAGCAGGAGAACCGTGACTTGGACTGGATGGAGCGTTAATTTCTCAGAATCGCACTGCTCTCGATAACATAAAACTTGCACGCTGTATAATGGGCATTGTTTTCTGCAGGGCCTCCTGGAAGGCAAGAAGGGTATTTGGGTTACTTTACTTGCTTGTATGGTTCCGTGGCTCTGGCTTCCCTCTGCTTTTCGCTGTTAAATCACATTAAGAGAAGCAAGAATGGGTGTGGGATCTTTAACAATTCCACGTACTTCTGCCTTGCAAAGAAGTTGAACTTTTTCCACTTCAGCACAAGGTTTAGCATAAGAAGGAGGCTAAATCACAGTTCCAACAAAAGCTGGCATTTATTCTTGAGGGTGAACATATAGGACATGTTTGCCATTGGCCTCTTTCAAACTACCATACAGTTGGGAATATTTAGCATAGCTGCCAAGTGTCCCTTATTTGAAGGGACAGTCCCTTATTCCAGCGCCATGTCCTGCTGCTGCCCCTTATTGATGGATGTCCCTTAAATGATCTTCCTTAAATTTCAAAGGAAGCAGCTCCTCTCCCTCCCTCCCTGCCGGCCAGGGAGGAGGGAGGCTCCAACTGTGTTGCTTGGCTGTGTTGCTCACCCAATAAGGAGTCTAAGAACGACTGGGGGGTGGAGCTTGCATGCCTTGTGTGTGGCTAGTTAATGCAAGCTGAGGGGGTTTTTGAATGCTGGACGCCATTTTGTTGCACATGCTGCTGCAAACTTTGCAGTGCAAAGCCAGGCCGGGGAGCCATCTTAAGTTGAGGCTGCATAGGCCTTGTGGTGCATGTGATTCAGATTCTATTCAGTTGAACCTCTGGTTACAAAGTTGGTTGGACAGTGTTCTCGAAGCTACCAGCATGAGTTTGACCAGACTGCAGGAGGACAGGAAGACTGGAGTGCCTGGAACAGGTGAGGCTGCAGGTCCCTTATTTTCAAGGCTGCTGGTCCCTTATTTTCAAATCTGTAAGTTGACAGCTATGTGTTTAGCTATGTATTAATACCATGAAGATAAGCGAAACAAAGTTTGTCTGTCTTTACTGAAGCCAGAGTCAGTGACATGCAGCTCCACACATCCATCAGTCTGCTGCACATGGAAGAATGACCACCTCATATTCACAGGGAGAAGTGTTTGTCTTGAAATAGCCTCTGTAGCAAAATATCCTCTCCAAATTTTACCAAGTTACCATGTCTTAAGATTATCAGCCAGGGAAGATTTCACGTTCATGTCCCATGCAGATTCTGGAATTTTATATTTCATGAGGTAGCAACTGCTACACAGTTTGGAAAATAGCTGAGTTTCCCACCATGTAAATAAGGTGTTTTGCAAGCTGAAGAATAAGCGATTTGGTGGATAGCAAACTAGTAGTAGAGCTCTGTGCTGTAATAATTCCTTCTGACTGGTTACACCAGCTGGAGAGTTCGAAATCTAAATGTGCAACCCATTAACAGGCCTTTTCAGTGATGGCTCACAACTTGTAGAATGTTCTCCCCAAGGAAGCTACTTTTAGGTGCCAGGCAAAAAAGTTTCATTTCAGCCAGGCTTTTGGCCTTTAGCTTAGAAAGTTAGATATGAAGGCCTTCTTTAGTGGGTGGGATATGTTAGCTAACATTTTATGTATGTGATTTTTTTTGGGGGGGATGCTTTTATTCTAGTTTAGTTTTATATTGGTTTTAGTTTTTGTATTATATTTAAGTCATTTTGAGTTTACTTTTTGTAAATGAAAAAAGCAACCAATAAGTGTAATTAATAATAAGAAATCTGTGCAGTTTGAAGCATTACAATCCTGTGTTTATAAAGCACTTTGTATCCTAAAAGTAATTAATAAGTTATTAATAATTCAAGCAGCATCTGAGAACCAAGCAAAACTCTCTCTGGAAACTCCCATCCCTGCCTAGTCCAGTCTTAGCAGCAATGGATCACATTTTAAATCCATATGCTTGGCTTAATAAATTAATTCCATTTGCCCATAAAGATGTATCCAGGACTAGCCTTAAATAACCTGATGTCCTCCTGATGTTTGGAGACCTCAGATTCTTTTGGCCCTTGGAGGGTAGCAAATTGATGAAGGCTGCCCTGGATCACAATTCAGGCTTTTTCAGTATCTGGCTTGTTGCCCATTAATAATTGTCACAAGGCCTGTCACGGGTTCAATGTTGTATCAAAATAAAGTTCTGCAACAAGTCGTCTTGCTGAATAAAACACTGGGCTGCACCTTACATCATTGCTTAGGGCTATTTTCCATGTTACTTTTCTGTATTGCGTACGGTTAAAACACATGTGAGAAGGCATCCAGAAAATGGGTATGCTTGTTTGTAAAGAGAGAATTGTCCAAGTCTTAAAATATGTGTTTGGCATACAAACTGCCTTACACCAACTCAAGACTGTTATTGTGTATAGCCCAATATCTGAGAGGCAGCACCCTTCCATTTTCCTAGCCATGTTGGTGAGACCTTATAACTGGTGGTTCCAGGGACTGAACTCAGGATTGGATGCGAAGCGTGTGCTGTGCCATGCAACTGCGGCACATACCTCCAACATGCTACATGCTTGTGTCCGATTCTTCACAGAAGAGATCATAGTTCAGGGTTACCAAATTGTCTTGCATGTATAAGGTCCAATCCTAGTCATGTGCCCTACTTTACCCATGTCAGCCTTATTGAAAGGCTATTTGAGGACAGCCCCTCATTTGAAGGTCCATGTGGTTAAATTCCAGTTGAAAGCAAGGGCCTTGAGGGTGTCTATCAGTAGTTAGGACCTCTAGATACAAAGATCAAGCAGATACAAAGGTCACCTGGGCACAGTCTTACCTACTATGACAATGTCTATGTCTATCTTTATATAACATTTCAATTTAAATTATTGTAATTATTTCTAAAGTTTCATCTATACATATAAACTAGAGCAGGGTTTCCCAGACTTGGGTCTCCAGCTGTTTTTGGACTACTATTCCCATCATCCCTGACCACTGGCCCTGCTGGCTAGGGATGATGGGAGTTGTAGTCCAAAAACAGCTGGAGACCCAAGTCTGGGAAACCCTCAACTAGTGTATGCACATGTTATGAAAATCTGTTCTCTTTGCCCTCTTTCTTTCTTTTTTGGTGATGTGTAAGTGACCTCTCTAGTCCCTCTCAATTTAAGCACTAGAATCCGCAATGATAAGGATTTGGGGTAGCAGGTCTTAGGGGGCCAGGTCTTGATCCTTGGAAGACTGGGCTAGATGGATCAGTGTTGTCCCTATTTCCACATATTTCATGGATGAGCAGATCATCAGGATGGTTTGCAGAACAGTTTTGGAAAATAAACATCATGAGACAGCTTACTCAGCTATTTCCTGTGACTCCTACAGACTTTGTACAACTGTGATCGTAACAAAGGAAGTGATCTTCCAACTCAAGTGCTGGTAGACAAAGTAAATGTGGATTCAAATTAGTAGCAATTACTCTTACTATTTAATATAATTTATTTTCAGCTGTAGCACCTTTCCACAAACATTCAGGGTAGTTTACAATTAAAAAAATACAAAAAAAATCTGTAAAACTACAGAGCAAACTAAAATTGACTTTTAAAACTCTAAATAGGAGTGGTAGTATGTATGGCAGATTAAAGTTTTTATCCTACAATATCCTACTGGAATAAACTATCTTCACTGTCCCTAAAAGCAAGTAGCACTAGAGCAGGCATCCCCAACCTTCGGCCCTTCAGATGTTTTGGACTACAATTCCCATCATCCCTGACCACTGGTCCTGTTAGCTAGGGATCATGGGAGTTGTAGGCCAAAACATCTGGAGAGCCACAGGTTGGGGATGCCTGCACTAGAGCCAGGTGGACCTCCCTTGAATGGCTGTTCCAGATCTTTGGCACCACAGCTGAAAAGGCCCTGTTTCAAATGCTCATCCACCATGTTTTAACAGCAGGAGGAACTGAAGCAGGGTCTCCAAAGATGAGCAAAGTTGCCAAGCATTTCTCAAGATGTTTTAGTCCTAGGCCATTTGGTGCTTTAAAGGTTGAAACCAGTACCTTGAATTAAGTCCAAAAACAATCTGGAAAACCAGGGAAGCTGTATAAGATTGCTGTACTGTGATATGCTCAATTGGCTCTGGTCAGAACTCTGGCAACTGTGTTTTGAACCAATTGAAGTTTCCAGAGTGTCTTCAAGGGCACTCTCACACATCACATGTGTCGAATCTAGCAGTGGCTGAATGACTGAGACAAAGACTGATTTCTATTTTAAAAAGGTGTCATTGGCATATAAGACAAAAAGGGTGAAAAGCATTCCTAGCAAGCACTGCCACCTTGCAGGGCCAGATCGCAAGAGCATTTCCAAACTGATAACCAGCTGCCCAGAGAAATGCAGGTTGCATTCGCCAGAATAGTACCCCCATCTTGTGTGAATTAAGCTTCAGCTTGTTCACCGTCATGACATCAACCAGTGCCAAAATGCAACCAGTTTAGGACTTCCCCAGCTTCACTGGGATTAGAAGACAGAAATGAGAGGTAGAGCTGAGTGTGATTTGCATAGTGACCTAGACCGCTGGTGGTATGCATTTTTTAAAGGACTGCTTGGTATAAACTGTGAAGTGTGTTTTGCCTCACACTGGCATTAGGATAGGGAAGTATTGTATTACATTGACATAGCTCTTCGGGCTTGAAGGTCACAGCTCTCTTGTCATGACTTCTCCGTATTATTGATTTGACTGCGCGGTTGACTTTCATGTGCACCTCATTAAGATGAGTAATTGTTTTCCAAGTTGCAAGTGGAGGTGCAGGTCTCTTCATGGTATAATTGCATGATTTACCCCGAGCAGCCAGTGGTAAGAGAAATGTTTTACAGAAGATCCAGCTGTGAGTTTTCATTTCTTCAGGAACGGGAGGCGGGACTAGAAACCAACCTAAAGCCAGGCAGGGCATTGATCAGACCAGAAATGATGTAGAGAGCACACACAGCCCTGCAGACAGCCTCGTGGAAATATTAACCGGCAGAGATAACCAAGAGGAAATGCTCAGTGGCAGAGTGAAACCATCTGTCAGATTCCAAACAGTTCTTCCCAATAAGCAGAAAATGAAATCGAGAAGGGATTGTGTTTAACGGAACAGCGGCGCCTTGGGATATTTGTACACAAAGTAAGTTTTCATCCTCCAGTAATTATGTGTTTATTAGTACGATAACTAATGCCATTTGAAGTGCTCTTCAGTTTGGAAAGCGGGGGAAACGAGCTTATCTTCTCTGTATTTCCTCTGTACTTTAAAGGTTTTAAATATACGTTAGACATGCGACCAAGTTTATCGTGAAGTTGCTTATGTAAAACAATTTGCAAACAAGCTTTTGAATTGCTCATAGTGCATGTTGTAGAGTGGTTTTGATGATCTTGTTTGAGAGGCACCTTCTCTGTGTTAAAGACTTATTTTAGAATCAGTCATACTGGCAGTACTGATTAGGAGCACGCCTGGTATATAAGTAATGAAAGGGGAGCATATAATCTGTCTTTGGGGGGTTGAGAAAAATTGTATGCTTATCCCATATTTATCCTGAGATAAGCAAGAAGAAACTACAAACAGTATATCAAAATAAATCCTATCCTTTCTGAGATTATTGATAATATGGCCATTAAGAAGAATGTCTCTAGTGAGTTTTGAAAAGAATAAATGTATGTGGTCCAAAAGTATCTTCAAAGTTTATGTGCATCCAGTCTTCAAAAGATCTCATGCTTTTCTATATTTTACTTATTTAAAATATTTTATTTTGCATTTCAACAAGGTTTTCAAGGTGATTGTTTTTATATTTTCATAAGTGAAACTATGGCATGCCAATTGCAAGAACTGTGTACCAATTTATTCAGGGGTCTTGGTGGGTGCCAGCCACCTAATTTCTAATGGCTTGAGATGAGGGTGATAATAAGAAGCAGAAGGTGCTTGCAATTACTTTATGGAAGACCTTAGAAATTGGTTTTATTTGGCACCAAACAATCCTGCTACAGTTTTGCACAGCAATGACACTTTTGTTGCGGTAGGTTTCATGCACTATCTGCTCTCGGCCAGAATTGTAAGCTTTAGCTGTAAACTCTCCTTTTTTATAAAAACAACAACACACACACACACTCAATGTTATGGCCCAATATGGATGACAAAACATTGTAGCATGTGTGGGAAAATGGCTGCAGTCCAATGTCTGGAATCATTTATCTTCTGGTAGAGTTTGGAAGATGACTGTTTTATGCATTTTACAGAACTCCCCGCTGATTGATGTCATTTGCTTAGGGGGGAGGGTGCCCTGTCGTTGCGAACAGGGATGAATGGGGTGGAGGGGGCGTATCACCCTCTTGGTACTATTTAACTATCAAACAATAATAGTAGGAGCAGAGTGGGTTGCATCCTGTCCAGTGTCTCTGATGCACTTCTTTTTTAAAGCTTTTGGCACATTTGTGTTTAGTTTTTGACAGTCACATAGATCTATCTGATCGCTTCTTAAACATAAAACCCTTCTCTTTTTTCAGCTGAGCCAAGGATAGGGGTTCCCATCTTTTTCACTTAAAGGGTTTCCCTAGAATTGCTGCTGATTTTATTGTCAAGATTGGTGGGGAACAGAAACGATGGTGCGTTCGTGCAGTTTGTGTTCATTGTGTCTTAGCACTTGTCCTTTGCCCACCAAGACATTTCCATTCATTTTGCCAGGATTTAGTAAAGAGGTTGCATCATAATGTGGTTGCCACACATCTAAATCCCATGATAGTTTGTCCGTGTGCTACATGCAGTCCTTAAAATTACTAGAGTTTATATGTGTGGCGTTGTTGTTTTTAATGGTTTGGCAGGGGCTTTAGGCTTTTGACACATTAGTTTTACTCAAGAGGAGTCTAAGGCTGACTACACACTATACTCTGTGTGCAGGGCATGCCCACTTCTGGTTTGGGAAGTGGCGTACAAACATTGGCCACAAAAATCTTATCTTGGGGCTATCTTGAGGTCTCTCTACCTTTGTTGTTTCTTAGGAAATGATGTGTTTTGATGCTTTTCGCCTTCAGTCCTAATTGAGAAAAAGGACAGCCTAGCTACATTGCAAGCCCAAGAAAGCATTTTCTCTATCTTCCTGTCAGCATGCTTTTGATACTGTGCATGCGTCGAAATCATTTGTTCCCTTCTCCTAGCCCCCTCACTTGGCTATCCATGTCATACGTTGAAACTGATATTTGCTGTACACCACCTATTTCCTCCAATCTTGACTTTGACGTCATTGGCATCAGATTGCAGGGTGGTGAATGAATGGGCCCTGTGTGGTACATGCATATGTGTTTGCTAATTAGATGGGCTATTTCTGTATTCAGAGCCCCCTTTCCACGACAAAAGGTCGGATTGATTTATTTTCCATTTTTGACTGGAAATCACTTCATGGGAAAGCCACTAACAAGAGAAGCTACAAAGGGCATTTTGCACAGATAAGTTAGCAAGGCAGAAATGCAAGGGAAAGAGGAATAATGGAACATTGCTATGCTCCATCCTAGATTGTTGTCATTGAGGCTGTCAGACGGGAAAGAGAATCTCACCACATACAAACCCCATCTGTTTGTTTCTTCAATAAGATTCTCCTAACTATAATACTTTGTTCGCCTTTCACATATTTCTGCTGCTCTGGAAAAGAAGCTGCAGCTATCTCAAGTAGAATTAGCCCACAACTATTTTATTTTAATCCTAGGTTGCTAAGCAGAAGTGCACAGGCTTCGTGTCCTTCTAGCCTTTCTTATCAGGTGAACAATTATCAAGCAAAGTCTGGAATGTTATTTTAAAATATTGTAAGCTGTAACTGTAATGTAAACTTTTAGTCATATGCAATCTTCCATTTAATCATTTCCGGTGTGAAAGACAAAACTCTGGCAAAAACATCTCATAAAGTTTGCCACTACATATCTTAGGGCTATACATTTTTTCCACTGGACTTTTATTTTTTACATTAACTTGTAAAGAAGGCTGATCGCCGAAGAATTGATGCTTTTGAATTATGGTGCTAGAGGAGACTCTTGAGAGTCCCATGGACTGCAAGAAGATCAAACCTATCCATTCTGAAGGAAATCAGCCCTGAGTGCTCACTGGAAGGACGGATCGTGAAGCTGAGGCTCCAATACTTTGGCCACCTCATGAGAAGAGAAAACTCCCTGGAAAAGACCCTGATGTTGGGAAAGATGGAGGGCACTATGAGAAGGGGACGACAGAGGAAGAGATGGTTGGACAGTGTTCTCGAACCTACCAGCATGAGTTTGACCAAACTGCGGGAGGCAGTGGAAGACAGGAGTGCCTGGCATGCTCTGGCCCAAGGGGTCACGAAGAGTCGGACACAACTAAACGACTAAACAACAAACTTGTAAATTTAATTCCATAAAAGAGATCGTCCCTGTTGACCCTATGAAATGTCAAGTAAAGTTGATAGACCAATCTTTAGTAGTTGATATAAGCTGACAAGTAGTGAAAAAACACGCAGTGGATCACATTGCTACATCCTCCCCATTAACCCCAAGCAGCGAGAAGTCAGTGCTTACCTGAGTCTGACTTCCTTTTGAAGGAGAGAAGCCCGGAGACTTATAGTGATTTTCAATATTTGGATGTATTTTCAAAAACACAAGCTGAGTGTAGATAGATACATATACCTTAAGCATTTTATAGGCAGCAATTGCTTTGCTGAAGACTCCCCCCCCCCCCCGAGAAGCAGCTTGGCATCCCTAAAGGTGTCTCTCTCCACTTCAACTCTCAGTTCAGCTATCTCTGCCCCTTTGTGTGTCCCTGTCTTCTTATTCTAATTTCTTTGTAACAATATATAGTGTATGTATAGCCAAGCACCTCAGTATAATGATACGAAGTGGCTAGTTTCCACGTCCAGATTTATTCTATAAGGGCTTAATAGGCTGCTGTCATTCATTTAAGGGAATCTTAAGGAACTGGAATAGCTTTCTGGAAGTCTGGAGGCTCTCAGAGTCCAGACATTCAGGTACAACTTCCATCATGCCTGGACCTGGGCCATGTTTCCTAGGGAGTCATAGTCCAGCAACAGCTGGTGGTCTGGTGGTCCTCTACGCCTGATCTAACATTGCTAACTCTGATTGGTGGCAGCTGTCAGATGTTCTCAGGCAGAGATCTTCTCCCCGGCTCTATGACTTGGACCTTCTACATACCAGGCATCTGCTCTCGCTCTCTCTCAGAGTTGTGGCTCATCCCCATCTTCCCCTAAGTGATGCTCAAATATGTATACACTTGAAATTGTATTGTCCAGATAGGCAGCAACACAACAGATGATCTCTTTAGCTGAATCTGGGTCTCTGAATATACAGTATGCAGTTCTATAAGCAAATTGCATGAATTATTCATTTTGACAAACAGATGTTTTCATGAGTAGGCTCTCTTGGGAATCGCACCGGTGTATATAAAATGTTATAACTAGCTCTTGTGAGAAAGGGAAAGGGAAGCAGTTTTTTATGTCTGGTATGGAGAACACTTGTTTGGAACATAGCCTTCTATAGCCCTCATCCTAGTTGCTTCTTGCATGAAGAATAGTGAAGTCAGTCCACTACTTTTTAAATGGTTTACAAATTTCTATAAAATACCAGATCAGAATTTTGTGGAAATATCTTGGCAGTCCCACCACCCTTTTAGTTGACTCAGCCAACAGCCGCTCATTGTACTTCTTTAAGCTTCCTGGCAACACTGCCCTACAGAACCATAGATTTTTTGGGTTCATAATGATATGGATGAGTTCAGTAAGTCTGACTATAAAATCTGGAGCAAGTCCCCTCCTCACTATAGCTAAACATATTAACCATTTATACCAGAGTAATTTGAGATTGCTCAGTGTTTGAAGATCACAGGCTAAGACTGCAGTCTTACGTATTACTTGCACACAATATGTTTTTGTGGCACTCATTTCAGCTGCCCGCGCAGCAAAATTCTAAGCATGTTCTCTCAGAAACAAATTCCCCTATGTTCAGTGAGTATACTTCCTACTAACTGTTTGGGGTTGCTGCCTTTAAACTTAAGCCCATAGGTCTAGCCCGAAGCTGCTTTTCCGTGTGTCATGTTCCAAGTTATTTCAAGTGGACTGTTCCACAATAAAGGCATATCCCATCATTGTTGGTCATAATCAAGATAAAGTTGGTCATCTCTTAAGTCCCACTGAAAGCGATGGGACCTGGAATTAGTCTTAGGGTGAGAATTGTGCCAATCCTTTGGGTGTGGGCCTCTCACACATTATTTTATATATTCACTGAGGAGGTGTGTTGATGCAGTCCTTGCCATGTAGAGTGAATCTTTTTCAATGAGTTTCTGAATGGCTTCTTGGCTTTATACATGTCCTCCATGTTGCTCCTCATCTTGCCTCTCTCCCACCTTTCCTAGCTAGTATACCCAATGTATGCATGCCTTTTTCACTTTCCCCTCCCTGCTGTCTGATGGGCTGTTGGTTGCCCACTCCTCAGTATAGATTACAGACCAGCTGACTCTCCCACTTCAGGTGAGAAATACTCTAGATTTGGGGACTGATACCCCTTCCTCTTGCTTTGAATTCTAATGTCCAGCTGCCTTTGTTCTTCTCAGTTCCACCTTCATTCGGTTGCCCAAACAATATTGTTGACAATTCATGTGATCCAAAGCTGGCAAGGGCAGCAAAACGATTTGCTTTGATCTACCAACGCAAGAACTATGTTTGCAAGATCAAAGTCAACTGCTTTGCTACGCCACTCAAGTCCTGTGCAATCCAATAAGCACTTTGCAAAACAGCTAAATACATTTAACACAGTAATGTACTTTTTAACCTGCAGAATTCCTGACTCATTCATCACATCCAAGATTTGGGTTAGAGGGATGGCATCCATGCAGACGAGTTCGGGCTGCTCTCTTTGCATATTCTGAATGATGTCAGAATAATCCTTAGAAATATGAAACATTCCAAACCTTTGAAATTTTAGAACTATTGCAGTGATTAGCAAATCCATCAGAGGTTTTATGCCACAATACACCAGTCATTCACGGCACCCTTCCCTGCTCATCTAGTAGTAGTAGCAGTCCCCTAGCAAACAGTCAAGAAGCAACAATCTGCCTAGGCATTTTTTTCAAGGCAGAGAGAGGCAGAGGGAAAGAACAGACAGCATTTTCAACAATCTGGAATGCCTCTCCTAGCACCACGTTATTGATGTCAAGGAGTACCAGAGTGGTGTAGTGGTTAGAGAGCTAGACTAGGACTTGGGAGACCAGGGTTCAACTCTCCACTCAGACACAACACTCAGTCTCTCAGCCTAACCTGCCTTGTAGAGCTGTTGTGAGGATAATGTGAGGAAGAGGAGAAATAAATGCAAATTCAAGGAAGAGGAAGAGGGTACCATATGAAAGAGGAAGTAAGACAGGAAGGGCACAGGCAGGAAGAGTGAAAGGATGGGCAAGTGGTCATTAAAAATGCATATATTAAATGAAAGTTTGTTTTACACAGAGGGACATAGGTAATACCCAGAATACACACACACACACATACACATTTCTTGGAAATTAAATATGATAGTGTTTTCTTAAGAACATTTAGCTGAATTACAAGAATTGTCGTCAGGGGACAAAACCCACATTCATTCCATTGTATGCCTTGGGCTTGGACTTGTGTATCCCCTATGTGGAATGTTTGGTATTTGGTGCTTTGTTTTTGTGGATGGCATTAGTGGGGAAAGGTTGTCTAAAAAAGCAACTCAGGGGGATGGCAAGTAGAGACAAAGACACCATTACGGAGCCTGTGGTTTGAGTGAACTGTTTATCATGCTAACTTAGAGATTGTAGATTGAAATCATGCGGCACACAATTCTGATGAAAACAAATCAACAACTGGTTTCCTAGCAAGGAAGATATGCACAACATTGCCCTTCCCTTTCATTTAAGGCAAGTCCTTTCTGGGATTTATTGAAGCAAACTTCAATTCAGACACCTTCCTGGCCTTTAAAGGAAGCTTCGTTCCAACAACCTCCTGAAGTTCTCTAAAGAAAAGTTACTCAATTAGCAGATAAACGGGCAGCATTATTAGTTTCAGTAACTCATGGAGGGGAGGGCAGTATTTCATGCCTAAGAGGACCACCTCTGCCTCCCACTTGTGTTTTTAGACTGGCCTGTGTTGTTGCTCCCTTCTCTGTTCAGTTATCTGTGTTGAAGCACCTCGATTGTGCAGAGAAAGGAAGGGAGACCTCAATGGAATCCACAAGTCCGCCCCCCTCCCCCGGCAGCAAGGAGGGCCAGGAGTCGCAGGACAATGCATAGCTCCAAATGAGCAATTTGTTCTAATAAAGTTTGGGAGCAGATTGGGCCTTGTTAAACCTCCCCCTCCCCACCAGACTAAGAGTATTAGTAGAGCCTGCTAGATCAGGCTAATAATAATTATAATTACAATAATTTATTATTTGTACCCCACCAACTTCCAACAAAGATTAAAAATATATTAAAATGCCACACATTAAAAACTTCCCTAAACAGGGCCAACTTCAGATGTCTTCTAAAAGTCAGATAGTTGCTTATTTCCTTGACCTGATGGGAGGGCGTTCCACAGGGAGGGCGCCACTACCAAGAAGGCGCTCTGCCTGGTTCCCTGTAGCTTTGCTTCTCGCAGTGAGGGAACTGCCAGAAGGCCCTCGGCGCTGGACCTCAGTGTCTGGGCTGAACAATGGGGGTAAAGACGCTCCTTCAGGTATACTGGCCAATGGTCCCTGTAGCCCCACATACTGTTCTCACAGTGGCCAACCAGATGCCTGAGAGTAAGTCTCATCCTGTACCGACTGAGCTATTCCATAGCCTTCTCCTTGGTCTGCCTCCTGAACCACTGAACCAGGGAGGTACTGGGGGGGGGGCATACAGGCCCTGCTGACTGTCAGCCTCAGTAGACTACTGCTGTCCAACAGAAGGTTCAGACCCCTGAACTGGGTCTTCAGCCTCTGACTCAAGACATGACAGCAGCCTGATAAAAACAGTAGCTCTGGGGGCCATGAGCAAAGGTAGCAGTCAGACCCCCCCATCTGTAATTCAACCAAGACAACTCTGAGTCATTTAAGCAGGATAGATATTTTTTAAGCAGCCTTGTCTGTCCAGTGTTCTTATATACGGTATTTGTATTTATTGTATCATTCCTACTCTAGAACTACTCAGTGAGGTTTATATTACATCTCACAGTGGGCTGCATATTCCTGTCAATTGCATATGGTGAGGCTTAGCAAATCCTAACTCTGCAGAAAATGGTACCCTCCAGCAAGTAAGCAAGCAGTGCTACAGGGAATGCCAGTCATACAAAGTGCAGCAATTTCCATAGGGGTAGTAAATATAGTGGTTGTTAAGCAGATTTTTATAGAATTGGTGGTGGATTCATGGGAGGGGAGAGAAGATAACTTTATCAAACCCACAGAAAAAGAAATCAGAAGGTACATGCCTTGGAAAAAGTATATACCTTCATTCCAGCAGCAGTTACTTCCTTGTGATGTAGGCAAAAGCGGTATTCTTGCATACACTGCATTATATGCAGTACTCAGCTACATTAGTAAGGAAACAGTTTTTTTGAATGTGTTATAAACATGCAACACCAGATGGTGCCAGAGAGTAAAAAAAAATTCTATGCGGTTTTCCATAGCGTTTTTTCCCCTTTTGTTATAATGATTTAATTTCCGACTTATTTATAGTGGTTTTTTCTTGCATGTAGATCCACCCCAGGTTATCAATTAGACCAGTTGTGGGGAACCTTTGGCCCTCTAAATATTGCTGAAATACCACTCCCATCAACCTCAGGAAGCATGGTCAATGGCCAGGGGTGATAGAAGCTGCAGTTTAGCAACATCTGGAGGCCCAAAGATCCCCACACCCGAGTTAACACTACACAGCTGAGTAGTCACAACTGTAATATACATTCCATCTGCCTGTAGCCTGGTCTGATTTTTAGCTCAGTGTTTTGGCCATTACTTGCTTAAGTGTGTGTGTATGTTGTTGGCATCTGTCTTGAGAGACAATGGAGTGTGCCTCTGGGGGTGAAGTCAAACCGCTGTGTTAGCAGCACTGAAGTGATCTTCCTGGGGTGCAAATCTGGGCAGTGTATATGGAGGACCTGGGCTGCCCAGGAGACGATAACCCCCCCTGGGCCTTGCTGATGTGGTCCAGGGGAAAGCAGAGTAATATGTTTGGCACTAGCTTGGCTGTAGGAATTGCCAGAAGGAGGAGTACAAGGTGCCATCCAGTCACCTTAGGGACTTCACTCCAGATTTGTGTAGGATTTACTCTTTAACCTTTTCTTCTCCCAAAGATATCCTGCAAAGCAGCGGAGGTTTAGGATCACAGTTTTCCTTCTCCTAGATGGGTTATGTTCCCAGGTTGGCAAGCAATTCCCTCTACAGCACATGCAAAAACTGCCTTCTTGACCCCACTATTGGTCTCATCCGCTCAACCCACCAGAGCTTGTATTTGCATGCAGAGGGAGTCCTTAGCCTAATGAGGGTTTGAGACCCATCAGCTACCCTCCCCTGGTTTAGCCGACCAGTCGAAGCTGTTCCCAGGGTGTGGCCACTGTCGCATGCTGACAGCCTCCAGGAGCCCCAGGTGAGAGCTGAGTGAAGGGTGGGGACCAAAGCTAGACAAACTACCCCAGAAAGAGCATGACATGTCCCCCAGAGGTGCTACTCCTCCCCTACCACCACAGATGAGGAGGGGAGGAGACTGACTGGGAAGGAGAGTCTGAACTGGAAGCATAGTGTTGTCTTACATCAAGGGAAGTCAATGTGGAGCCCTCCAGATGTTGTTGAACATCATAACCAATATGACCATGGTAAGAAGGGTTGATGGAATTGTAGTCCATATCGGATCGCACCATGTTGGCCAGCCTTAGATGCATTAGATGCCATTATTCACCTATATGATGCTGCAACCACTCCTCCTGCAGTGTCCTCTTGGGAAGACAAGGAAATCAGGCAGAACTGCATCTTTGAACATGCAATGGGGTCTTCTAAGGTTTGCTTCATTAGTCAACCTCAGTGCATTAAGTGGTAGCTATAATTTTTTAACACATTGGAGATGCATAAATGAAGACCTTTGTCTTCATTGAGAAATTGTCCATACTGTCAACTGCCGTATTTTTCCGTGTATAAGACGATGGTTTTTGCTAAAAAAAAAAAAGGCAAAAATTGGGTGTCATCTTATAGACGGATAATGAATGCAGAGGGGGGACTTGTGATTAACGGCAGCAGCAAGCAGGAGATTGGCAGCGGCGATTGGGCGGGTGATTGGCAGCTGTGGTGAGGTGGGCAGGCAATTGGTGGCTGTGACAAGTGGGTGGGTGGCAAGCGGGCAGACAATTGGCAGTTTCGGCGAGGTGTGCAATTGGCAGTGGCTGTGGCAAGCGGTTGGCAGAGGCGGGCAGGTGGGTGAGTGATTGGCAGAAGTTGCCTCCCCCCAAAAGCTAAACAACTTAATTTCTTAATTTGGGGTTAAAAAAAAATAGGGGGTGTCTTATACATGGGAGCGTCTTATACACTGAAAAATACTGTAATCCCCATAGCAGATGACCTTAGTATATGTTTTCACTCCGAAATACATCAATTTATTCAAATGTCATTTTGCCCCTCCATTTTTGTCTCTTTACTGGTGTGTAGTTTGATGCTTGTTTTCAACTGGATGTACCCAAATTTGCAATGTTAAAACTACTGAGCATAAGAAACAGAGTCTCTCCATTGCCATCAATGGCAATTTTAATTCACTTTAAGTCATATTATGTATACACTTTAGGAGCTGTACATTATAACAATGCGCTGAAGAAGAGGAATGTGTTTTTCTTGGATTGATGCCAAACCCTTAACTTCAGATACCATGTATGAGAAATTTCAACATCTTGTTTTGAGAAATTATTCCAGGAATCCTGTTAAACAATATGGACCGCATTAATCTAGAAATAAGTTCCTTGTACTTACCAGAAGAAACTGCCATGCAGTTCGCCTATACATTCTCCCATGTCCACTTCCTCTACTCCTCTTATAATAGATTTAATAACCTTCCCACAGATCATTTCCTGGGGCGCAACAGCCATTTGTTGTAGATGGTTAATGGCCTGAGGCTGTACCTCAGGCTGTCAGCTCCTCCAAGTTGCTCATTAATCCTTAGATACACACTCGGCTGCAGACAGAATTCCTCACATCTTCAGCGTGTTCTGCCAGCCATATTCTATTTCATGGCCCCATAGTTCTGGACAGATTCACTGGAGTCATTATGCTCCTTTGCCTATACTTATTTTGAAAAGGTCCACATGACTGGGGGGTTTTTTAACATGTTTTGTTGGTTAGTTGGTTTTGTGCAATCCTATTTCTTCTTCTTCTTTGGGAAATAGCATTTTCTTATGCCAAAAAAGGGGGCATGAGCATATTATCTTAACATATTATAGTGCTACCTCGGGTTAAGAACTTAATTCGTTCTGGAGGTCTGTTCCTAACCTGAAACTGTTCTTAACCTGAGGTACCACTTTAGCTAATGGGGCCTCCCGCTTCCACCGCACGATTTCTGTTCCCATCCTGAAGCAAAGTTCTTAACCCGAGGTACTATTTCTGGGTTAGCGGAGTCTGTAACCTGAAGTGTCTGTAACCTGAGATACCACTGTAACAGGGTTGGTATGGGAAAAGCTGTGTCTTCGGGAAATCAGAGCCAATTTGTTTAGGGCTATAAAGGTGAGCGGCAGTACTTTGAAGTAGGCCCAGAAGTGGATTGTCAGCCAGTGAATCCAAAACTAATCACTCCCTCTAACAGCAAACTCTGGTAGTAAGTGCTGACAGGACTGCACCCAAAGCAGGGCCCCTGAGGATCTGTGCCGCACTGGGGTTGCCCCTTGCCTGCTTCCCTCTGTCTGTGCCCACTCACTCAGCTGCCTTTGCCAGGTCAGGGACCTCCATGGAAGTCGGCGCCTGTGTGTGGGAGCCTGGTTGTGCCCCCTCTAAAGTTTGCGCCCAGGGCCACAGCCCCCCTGGGGCCTCCCACGCTATGCCGCTGGAGTGGAGTGACCATTCACTGTGAGCTCCATGTTGATGATGATACAAGCATCCTGCTATTGGCAACCTAATTAGCACTTGTAGTGATATATTAAAAGTATTCACTGAGGTTACAGGCGATAAGATTGAATTTATTTCAGTCTTGAAGATTTAAGTTGTAATTTAGCATTTTGGACTCTCAGTCTGCATTTCCTTTGTCCAGGAATAGCTGCTTTAAGGTCAGCACCACCAGACTGATAAAAGTGGAATTTAATGTATTTCTCCCTTAATTAGCATATGAAGGAAGACATGCATTAAATTCCGTATTATAGGTTTGGTACTGTAGCTGCCTCCATGCCTGATCTGAACATTACTGCTGCCTTATGTGCTAACCTCCTAATGATGAGGTGACTATTAGCATTACAAATTCTGCAATTCAAGTTGTAACCCCCCACCCAAAAAAGCTAACTGCAAATGTTTGATGTGGTTCTACTTCTAAAAGTGTAAAGCATTCAAAGTCAATGTGAATTCATTATGTTACCATGGCTTTTTAAGAAAAGATTCCCCACCCTCGCTAATAGTACTTGCCCCTTTTGAAATGTTAACACTGTAAACATAAATACAGTGGTAATAACTAAAGCTCCTATTGAAATCATGGTGTGTTATAGTCAGAAAGAAAAACATTTAGCCGAGTTAGCACTAATATTTTCAGAAATGAACAGATCCTGATTTGGGTTCTCTCTTTAAAGCAAATCAGATAGCTATTATGCTGGTTTCCAGAATAGGGGTGGTCTTCAACTAAGATTTACTCAGGAGTAGACCCATGGAAATTAATGGACATGGCTAAGTTATAAAGTTGACTGAATCGGCTTTATCTTAGTGGCTTACAAGGGCAAACATTGTACCATATAAAGGAGCAGTCACTGGGAGGGTTTCAGGAAGAGATGAGTCTCTCCAGTTCGGCCTGGCAATTTGTTGTGGAGTTTTTATCCAAGGTTAAGGTTCCTAGGCTCTTCCTTGACCAATAGGTCATTCAGAACTGAGTTACAGTATCAGTCTGGCTAATACTGATTGGCCAAGATGGGGAGCTGACACCTTTCCAAAGCATTCCAAGGACTGCACTTTGGTAAATTATAGCAGGCCAACCAAATGTTGGCTCTGTTTTGTAGATCAAGGGTTGGGTACATCAGGCTCAGGGACCAAATGTGCCCCTCTAGGCCTTGGGGTTCTCCTCAGCCCACCATATGCCCTTCTGTATCCAGACACCTCTCCCCTCAGGCCATACCCCCAGCCAGCCCTGTTCTGTGTCCTCAAGTGTTTTTGCCTAAGGCGGTGTCCTTGAATTTTGAAAGCGCCTTTTGCTTACCTGGCTGAAGATAGAGGGAGGTGTGGATATAAAAGTCCCTGGGTTTTGCTTGGCCAGAATGTAGCTTGGAATATCTTGTCCAAAGGTCACACTGCACATCCCTTGTCTATTCCCCCAGAAATTGCCCTTGAGGGAATCCAGCCCTCCCTCCCTGCTGCTGTTGTAGATGATCTTGCCATGAAAGAACAAGTGGAATATGCATTCTTCAGCACACAATACAGACGGAAGAGTTATTTCTCATATCTAGTTAAACTGAGACTCTGTGATTTATTCTGCCAATTTAATAGCCACAAGGGATAGGGATGATTAAAACTTTAATAATGTATAATGCCGAGCCTCTGTACAAAGTCAACACTGTGTCATCAAGACCCCTCTTGTTTCCAATAAACTTGATCACATAATTTAGGAAGCATTCTGAGCTCTTATGGGAGGAATTGAAAAATAGGAAACACTAAAATAGGAAACATGAAGGCCAAGGAAGCCAAACTTAGTAGCAATGTATCACTAAGTACCAGTATGTGGACCAAGAACTCCCAGAAGTGCAAGCTGGATTTAGAAGAGGCAGAGGAACCAGAGACCAAATTGCAAACATGCGCTGGATTATGGAGAAAGCTAGAGAGTTCCAGAAAGACATCTACTTCTGCTTCATTGACTATGCAAAAGCCTTGACTGTGTCGACCACAGCAAACTATGGCAAGTTCTTAAAGAAATGGGAGTGCCTGATCACCTCATCTGTCTCCTGAGAAATCTCTATGTGGGACAAGAAGCTACAGTTAGAACTGGATATGGAACAACTGATTGGTTCAAAACTGGGAAAGGAGTACGACAAGGCTGTATAATGTCTCCCTGCTTATTTAACTTATATGCAGAATTCATCATGCGAAAGGCTGGGCTGGATGAATCCAAAGCCGGAATTAAGATTGCCGGAAGAAATATCAACAACCTCAGATATGCAGATGACACAACCTTGGTGGCAGAAAGTGAGGAGGAATTAAAGAACCTTTTATTGAGGGTGAAAGAGGAGAGCGCAAAATATGGTCTGAAGCTCAACATCAAAAAAACGAAGATCATGGCCACTGGTCCCATCACCTCCTGGCAAATAGAAGGGGAAGAAATGGAGGCAGTAAGAGATTTTACTTTCTTGGGCTCCATGATCACTGCAGATGGTGACAGCAGTCACGAAATTAAAAGACGCCTGCTTCTTGGGAGAAAAGCAATGACCAACCTAGACAGCATCTTAAAAAGTAGAGACATCACCTTGCCAACAAAGGTCCGTATAGTTAAAGCTATGGTTTTCCCAGTAGTGATGTATGGAAGTGAGAGCTGGACCATAAAGAAGGCTGATCGCCGAAGAATTGATGCTTTTGAATTATGGTGCTAGAGGAGACTCTTGAGAGTCCCATGGACTGCAAGAAGATCAAACGTATCCATTCTTAAGGAAATCAGCCCTGAGTGCTCACTGGAAGAACAGATCGTGAAGCTGAGGCTCCAATACTTTGGCCACCTCATGAGAAGAGAAGACTCCCTGGAAAAGACCCTGATGTTGGGGAAGATGGAGGGCACAAGGAGAAGGGGACGACAGAGGATGAGATGGTTGGATGGTGTTCTTGAAGCTACCAGCATGAGTTTGATCAAACTGCGGGAGGCAGTGGAGGACAGAAGTGCCTGGCGTGCTCTGGTCCATGGGGTCACGAAGAGTCAGACACGACTAAACGACTAAACAACAACAACAACAACAACAACATCACTAAGTACATTTATTTTATCTGTGTAGTAGCTATTTGGAACTTGGTAGCTTGCAGACATTTTTGCGACCCATACCTAAATCAATGCAATATGTTGCCTATCCTGTTTTGGATCTTACAAAAAAAAAATAACATAAAGTGCCGAAAATTGCTTGGTGCTGTACAAACCTTTAAAATAATACACAGCCGTCCCAAGGCCAAAGGAAGCTGGTCCAGTAGGACAAAAGGGGCAGTGCCCCACCAACTTCAGTCTGCCCTTTGCCAGTCCCCAACTGCCTAACATCCTAGGTAAAGGTAAAGGGACCCCTGACCATTAGGTCCACTCATGGCCGACTCTGGGATTGCTGCACTCATCTTGCTTTATTGGCCGAGGGAGCCGGTGTACAGCTTCCAGGTCATGTGGCCAGTATGACTAAGCCACTTCTGGCGAACCAGAGCAGCGCACAGAAACGCCGTTTACCTTCCTGCCAGAGCAGTACCTATTTATCTACTTGCACTTTGACGTGCTTTCAAACTGCTAGGTTGGCAGGAGCAGGGACCAAACAACGGGAGCTCACTCCGTCATGGGGATTTGAACCGCCAACCTTCTGATTGGCAAGTCCTAGGCTCTGTGGTTTAACCCACAGCGCCACCCGCGTCCCAATAGGCCTAACATCCTATTGCCCAACAATTGGGGTGTCCCTGCCTGTCATTTGCTTTGTCTCCGCCTCCTGTTGATCTCCCTGTCTTCCTATTGGTTCCATTGGACACCAGGCCCCATTGCCATAGGCTTATCATCTGAAGCTTCCTGGAACTGGGATTTTCTGGAGCAGATGCTGTAACTAAAGTCTACATAAAACAAATGTAGGAAAAAGAGACTCCTTATGCTATCCTGCTGCTTTTGCAAATGTTTTATTGCATCATATTTTTTCCGGGGGGGGGGCCATTACTGTTCCCAAGACAGGAATATGCACATTTGCTTTTTATGTTGTGGCTCATAAATGTGCAGTCTCAATACTGTAGTCTTAGCTGGGAAATCTGCATAATCAGGATGTATCCAAGGGAACCAATTTAAGCTTAAGGATGCTTTTAAGAGAAATGATTGTAGTGTTGATTAGAATGGTAGCTCTTCTCAGTTGGGAAGCCTTCATTTGATTTACCATCCCTTGAAGTGCTTGAGTTCTCAGGCCCATTCAGATTTTTGTCTTTATTACTGTGTTAACCATTTATGCATTATCAGGCTGGTGTTTGTTCAGATACTGGGTTAACATAGAAGGATATGCTTGAAAGGCTACTGAGGGTAGGAGGGGAGCTAATGGGTTGTATTCTGCAGGCTTCACCAGTCTGGTGCCATCCAGATGCTTGGATCTCAGCTCCCATCATCCGCAGCCAGAAGTGTCGGTGGTCAGGGATGATGGGCGTTGTAGTGCAGCAAATTGTAGAGGACACCAAGTTGGTGAGGGCAGGTATACCGTGTCTATCTCTGCCAGACATGTACTCTTCATTCTCTTCTTCTAAGGAACTGAGTAAAACAGCTTTCCTTGGCAGACTGGAGTGAAGACTTGGACTTGCGAGTCGGTGAAGGGGGTGTGTCAGACGGAGCCGATTGGCAGACCTTAGCGATGTGGCCCCTTCTGGAACACTTCCTACAGATGGCGTCTCTGAATCGACACTTGGCACGGGAATGGTTGCCTCCGCAGCCGGCACATTCCGGTTGGCCCTTGGACTTCTGTTGGAACTTCCTGCGCTCCCGCTTTGTCTGGTGCACGTCATCGTCTTCACTGGAGGATGCCTCATCACTGCTGGCCTCTTCATGATGCACTGGAACTGGCTTCCTAGCAAGACACGGGCTGCTGGACTTGCGGATCTCCTGGGCGGAGCGTTCAGCAGCTTCTGAGGCCACAGCCTCCTCAATGGCTTTCTGTAGCATGAGGTCTGGCTTGGCGAGGAGACGCCGTTGCAGATGGATGTCCCGGACCCCGCAGACGATTCGATCCATCAGGGCATCATCTAAGTCTCGGAACTCACAGTGCATGGCAGCCTGTCTGAGGGCAGTGGTGTAGTTGCTGATTGACTCCCCCTCTGCCTGGTTCCGGTGGTAAAACGCATGGCAGGCAGCAATCTTGGACGGCTTTGGTGCGTAGTGGTTGCGGAGCTTCTCTTGGATCGTGTCCCATGGTGTTGCCTCGACTGCTTCAGGCGCAACCAATGCTCGGGCCGTCTCAAACACCTCAGGCCCACAGAGGCTGAGTAATAGGCCCCGCTTCCGATCCTTTGATACTGCTGTCAGCTCGTTGGCTTGGAGGTAGCAGTCGAACCGAGCGAGGTAGGAGTCCCATGATCCAGAGGCTGGCGCAAACGGCGGTAGAGGCACAAGTGAAGCCATGATTCCGATGCCGGAGAGAAGGGCGATGGATGGAACACAGTGCTCTCGCCAGAACGGTCAGCTCTGAATTGGTTCTGTCCAGTGATTTCGCTCAGTGATTTCGCTCTGTGATTCAGCTCAGTTCAGAGGATGGCCGCATCTGGCTGTGCTCTGATGTCCACTGATCCCACCTTCGTCGCCAGTGTTGAATAGTGGGTAGACATGGCAGACGACACAGCGATTTCTCCAAAGCAGCTCTTTATTTTGTATGCTGGAACAGAAAACTGAACTGCAAGCAGCTCAGCCGGCCTGCTTTTATAGCTATCAACATTGTAGCAACAACAACCCAGGGTTTCCCGCCTAAAATAACTGACGTGGACCTGAGTGAAAACTATACAGCTGTAACACTTCTCCTCTGCGTGCGCACACACAGTTATTTTTCCATTCACAAATCACCTTTAAAGAGGCAAAAGACTGTGTGAATATCCTCTAAACTCCTTTATATAAAGGTACATGGTTGCCCAGTGACAGCTACAATGGAGGCCTGGATGCCCTTGAGTCACAGTGAAAGAGGGTTTAAGAAAAACCAAATTGCTGCATTTATTGGAGTCCTACTGGTGCTGTTACATTCTTCAAAGGGTGCAAGAACAAACAGAAATACCGCTTTGGAAGTCATATTTCTTCGAATCATTGTTTTACTAATTGCATCGCAGGGTGTGAAATCATTTTAATGCTTTCTGTATTTGAAAATCTCATTACCAGGATTCAATTGAGCGTGCATGATACAACATACATGCACTCATTTCAATTTAACTTTTGAGGTGTTTATATGTGATTTTTTTTATTTATTTTTAAAAAACCAGCACTACAAGTTATCATGTGGTTGCTCAGAGATGCCTATGCATCATTTCTGGGACATTTATGGAAATGTTCCAATGACATGGAATCTCATCGCCTACTTACAGTATCCCCCACTGTATCTGCTTTGGAACAAGCAAGCATTGATTTTCATTTTCATTTTTGACAGCAATAACAAAACCCTATGTAGAAAAGTAGCCAGTAGGCTCAATCACATATCCTTGTTAAAAGCCTTTCCTACCTCCTTTTGCAGGAGCAATATTGCACTAGTTCAAAGGAGACAGGGTTGACTCCACACTCCTTAAGATGTGGTGCATGGCATGCTGATAGAACTATTTGTGCAGTCAAGTGACAGCACTCAAGGATCTTTTACTCAGTGTGGATCCTTCATCAGTTCAGGGATGAAACTCTTTCACACATTTTATTGATTCACTGATTCCTAGCTGTGTGCATTAAAATAGCCCCATGCACTCTCTTTCTCTCACGCACAGACACATTCTGCTAGCATAGTCACTTAGTTGCACTGGTTGAAAGGAGACATAACAATATTTTGGTTAAAAAAGAAAAAGTGTTGATAAAGTTTTACAAGAGTTTTTACCTCTCCCAGCAACTCTTCATCGTTATTTATTCCTTATACCTCAATTGCTGCACAAAAGTTAAAAGAGACATGACGTTACCCATATGCTTACAGTCTAATAAATCTTACTACCCAAATATTGCTCATGTATACCCAAGTCTACTTGCAAGCCACACAAAAGTTAAATGTTAAACACAAGAGTGTTTTGCAGACGTGACAAAAATTGGAACCTAAAATATAACCCACTATGGATACAGTTGTTGGGAATTGTACAGTTTATTTGTTCCGTAAGCCTGGATTTTAAAAGGTGGAATATAAATGCAATAATCATGATGATGATGATGTAGCACATTTTATTTTTTTGCCAAATATGTAATGAACAATATTGGATCATGGTGGAACTATCACCCTTTCAGTGCTCAGGTGTGTTGCAGTTAAGAGCTATATTGTAGTTAAGAGTGTCATGTAGACTGCTCTCAGGTGCTATAATCGGAGAACAAGCCACTCATAAGCTCCTTCCTCAGCTCTCACAGTTTATTGTTTTGCCTGACAAACTTGTTTAATTGTAACTATGGTTTGTTTGAAAAAGCCAACTTCAAACTATTGATTATGCTGTTGGTTTGTTTCAACCAACCGTAGTTCAGATTAACCACGGTTTAGGGTTCAGACATAACATTACATTGCAGTTTTAAAAAATGAAATTAATGTTTGTGAATCCCTCCTCTTGACTGAGCTGGAAGAGGGGAAAGAGAGCACCTGAGCCCAGGGCTTGCTGCAGTTCATTCCCATCACAATGAATTATTATTTTTAATGATGTCCAAGTGTGGTCTGATGATTTATCATGATGTCAAAATGAGAACTCAATGTACTAACAGGAGACTGATGGAAGTTACTTTTAAAAAAAAGAAAAGGTTTGTGAACAAGTTAAAAACTAAGGTTTTAGAGAAAAACTTAACATCAATTGAAAAAGAGAGGTTTCAGAATGAGACGGGATTGACCGTGGTTAAGAAAGTGAAATACCTGGGGATAAATATGACAGCTAAAAATGGGAATTTATTTAAAGATAACTATGAAAAATGCTGGATGGAAGTGAAAAAAGATTTAGAAATCTGGTCAAATTTAAAGCTTTCCTTGTTGGGCCGAATTGCAGCTATAAAAATGAATGTATTGCCTAGAATGTTGTTTTTGTTTCAAACGTTACAAATTGTGAACAAGATGGATTGTTTCAAGAAGTGGCAGAAAGATATTTCTAGATTTGTCTGGCAGGGCAAGAAGCCCAGAATAAAATTTAAAATACTAACTGATGTAAAGGAAAGGGGTGGATTTGCCCTGCCAGACTTTAAACTTTACTATGAATCAGCAGCATTCTGCTGGTTGAAAGATTGGCTGCTACTTGAGAACACAGACATATTGGATTTAGAAGGTTTTAACAATGTTTTTGGATGGCATGCATATTTGTGGTACGACAAGGTTAAAGCACATAAAGCATTTAAAAATCATATTGTCAGGAAAGCATTGTTTAATGTTTGGATAAGATATAAGGATTTATTGGAAAATAAAACCCCAAGGTGGTTGTCACCAATGGAAGCAAAAGCTCAGAAAAAGCTCAATATGGAGGCCAAATGGCCGAAATATTGGGAAATTTTGGAACAAGAAGGAGATAGACTGAAATTGCAGAGTTTTGAGAAACTAAAAAACAAAGTGTGAGATTGGCTTCACTATTATCAGATAATGGAGGCATATAACTTGGACAAAAAAATTGTCTTCCAGGTGGAAAAATCAAAATTAGAAACAGAGCTGTTAGAACCTAAAACTAAGATTTTGTCAAAGATGTATAACTTGCTGTTGAAATGGAACACTCAGGATGAAACGGTGAAATCTGCTATGATTAAATGGGCACAAGACGTTGGACATGACATTATGTTTGCTGACTGGGAACAGTTATGGACCACAGGTATTAAGTTTACGGCATGTAATGCCTTAAGAGAGAATATTATGAAAATGATTTACAGGTGGTACATGACCCCAGTCAAGCTTGCAAAAATTTATCATTTGCCCAATAATAAATGCTGGAAATGTAAAGAAAATGAAGGTACATTCTTTCACCTTTGGTGGACGTGCCCAAGGATTAAGGCTTTCTGGGAAATGATTTATAACGAAATGAAAAAGGTATTTAAATATACCTTCCTGAAGAAACCAGAGGCCTTTCTTCTGGGCATTGTCGGCCAATTGGTGCCAAAGAAGGACAGAACTTTTTTTATGTACGCTACAACAGCAGCAAGAATACTCATTGCAAAGTATTGGAAGACACAAGATCTACCCACTCTGGAAGAATGGCAGATGAAGGTGATGGACTATATGGGATTGGCACAAATGACTGGCAGAATCCGAGACCAGGGAGAAGGGTCGGCGGAAGAAGATTGGAAGAAATTTAAAGACTATTTACAGAAATATTGCAAAATTAATGAATGTTAGAATGATGTCGGATAGAAATTAAGTGGTTTCCAGCTGTAATGCATTAAGAGAATATGGAAAAAAAGGTTTAGAAATAGGTTTAAATTTATTGATAAGGATTTGCTGAATTAACAATTTGAATGGGAATACAAAAAAGGGAGGTATGAGGAGGTCTGGGAAATAAGTTAACGAAAAATAAGTAATGATATTTTATGTGTTTTTTAACTATTTTTATTTTTGTATTTTTGTTATTTTTGATTTTTGATTTTTGATTTTTATTGTATTATTATTGAAAACTTTAATAAATATTCTTTTAAAAAAAATTAGGTTTGATAAATAAATCTTAATTATGTGACCTAATAAAGAATCCATGAAAGCCCTGGTCTTATATGTCTATCATACGGAAATTGCATGGTTTTATCGAGCAAAATGTGTTTTCTCCCCAGGTTGCTGAAATTATGACATTATTGGCATGAAAAGCCAATTATTATTATTTTTTTAAATCCAAAATTAGTGGCTCTGACTTTTTAAAAACAGAACTGAATTTAGTATGAAAGGATACCGATAAAATTCACTTTGATACAAAATCAAAATGCTTTGTCCTGTCACATTTGTGACAGAACCTTATTTTTCAATGCACGCTGCTTACGTTGTGAGCTGTATTTCTGTTAATTGTGGCCTAAAAATACCAAAGGCATCAAACTCAGTATTAAAACTTTCCATTTTTTTCTTACCCAGAAATTGAGGCGAAGGAGGCCTGTGACTGGTTGCGAGCTGCTGGATTCCCACAGTATGCACAACTGTACGAAGGTATGTTTTGGGGGCAGTGCAACAACTGCTCCACTTTTCTTGAATTGTAGGGATAGTCTGCCTCAGCACTGAACCAACAACATTCACCATCTTCCAAAGCAGATAGAACAATCTTTTTTAGACTTCATCCAGGCAAAACAGAGTTGCTGTTTTAGTCAATAGGAGAAGCAATTCAGGGTATAATCCTATTTTGTACTTTCCTTAAAGACCATGTTCTCAGTTTGGGATGCTTGTGGACCCTGTTTTGCTTCTGGGGAAACAGGTAGTCGCAGGACCAGATTAAGACCATGGCAGCCCATAACCATTTAAAAGATTTTGGTGGCCCCATATAGATCTAATTCAAAATATAAACAATAATAAACTTTAAAATAAAAGTATGTTTTTTTTAATGATACAAAACCTACAGTATGTTATTCTCTTGTTAATTATGCTGTTTTAAATACATATTTTATATTTGACTTCCCTTAGTAATGTTTTCTTTTGAAATAAATTTGCTGTGATAAATGTGCATTCTGTAGTTGATCTCCTTTGTCATGTTATATTTTGAAATCTTTAAGGTAACATTTTAGTTTCCCATTAATTGTGTTGCCTTGAATGTATACTTTATATTTGACTTCCTTCAATAATGTTTTTTATTTGATGTTTGTAACCGCTTTGAGATTTTTTTCCTTAAAAATATATAGCGGTATAGAGATGAACTGAATAATAATCTTCGCAAATTTCAGCTGATGAAAAATAAAGCATCCAATAATTCCCCCCCCTTTGTAAACTGAGGCAATTTTGAGTCCCCAAAAATAGGGGGCATCTTATACACGGGGGCGTCTTATAGATGCAAAAATACAGTAATTCATCAGGAGGCCCTCTGTGAATCCCATTGCAAATACGAAGTCTGTTTGGTTGGGATACAGGACCAGGTGTTTTCTGCTGTGACACCAAGGTGGTTGGCCCCTTGTCCATTACCATATTGACTGCTTCCCAAAACCTTTGTTGGTTTGCTTTAGTCACCCACCCACCCCATTCTGTCATTGCAATACCTGGTTTCTGGTATTGTTTCACAGACTGTGTATTATTAATTTTTGTGAACCACCTTGAGGGATCCCATCAGGGACTGGCAGGTGGGATATACTTTATAATGTACAGTAAGGCTGGGAGTTCATGATGCTGTGTTTCATTGCTGTGGGAAGAGAGCATTCGTCTCGGCTGATAGTTGGTTATAGTTTTAAGAGCTGTGTGGTGCAGCAGGGGGCGCTCTCTTCAAATGACTTTTCCAAAAAATGTAACATTACACTTTTAAAATTAAAGACAGCTGAGTGGAGGTGGAGTGTTGTGACACTTGTTGTTAACAATGTCACACCTTTTGTCTTGTTCGTTTCCGTGTTGGGCTATGAAGGGCTACATCTGGACCTTAAAACAAATGATGTGCCAAACACACAATCTGAAATTGCACAAATGTTTTTTGTTTGTTTTTTAAAAGTAAGACAAGGTGCAGGGAGTTGGGGAGGCATAATCTGGACTGGAACCTGAGTGTGGTTGTTAGGAGGGCTTTAAAACCCTTTACCCTCCACCCTGCAGACTTTGCCTGAATCAGAGAACCCACAGCTGTATTGGAAGGAAATCCCCCAGTTGCCCAATTGCAAGTTTTTCTTACAATGCAAAAAGAAAGGGTTGATTTGGATTGTGGTTGCATTTAAGGAGAAAAGATGAATGCCTCTCACCAGGGTCACTATAGCCACACACTCTTATTCACTTTTTTTTTTACTTTTTAAAAAGCCATTCATGTAGTTCATCAGGTTTGGCCCTGAGTCACAAACTGCAATTCTTCACTCATAATGCTACTAAGTGGTTTGTGAAAAAGGGAAACACTTGTTATATTTCTGTTTAAAAATAAAAATAAGTTAACAGCTTTCATATTATTTGTGTTGTTAGCCGCTTAATGGAGTGGGTTTTGGACTACAATTCCTATCATCCCCAGCCAGCATGGCTAAAGGTCAGGGCTGATGGGAGTTGTAGTCCAACGATATATGGAGTGCACCAAGTAGGGGAAGGCTGGAATGGTCAACAACAACTGTAGTACTGATCAGTATTGCTTTGTTATTAGGAGACTGAAATATAAACCATCTGATTTCTTACTGTAGTTGGATGATGACATGCTGATGTTACCTTAGTTGACACATTTCAACGACTCCATTTGAACTTGGAAAAGGAAGTGATATTATCAGAAATTAAATGTGGAGGACATTTTGGTTTTCCCCTTCTGTTTGCAATTTAGTCTGGAATCATATTCAGCTCCTCTTGGAAGAAAATGTGTTTCCCACTCCAGTAACAGCTGCTTCTTCTCTTGTAGATTCCCAGTTTCCTATTGACATTGCTGCTGTAAAGAAAGACCATGATTTTCTTGACAAGGATCTTGTAGAACCTCTTTGTAGGTAAAGTGCATTTTTAATACTTGTTGTAATTTATTATGATGTTTATAGCGCTGCAAAGCATGCAGACAACCTTGTTTCGTGTATTATTCCTCCCTCCCAACAACATCTCTGTGGAGGAGATGATAAGGCTAAAGCCAGGTTGGGAGAGAGCCTGGTTTGTGTGCTAGAGTACAGTGGTACCTCTACTTATGGACGTGATCCGTTTCGGGGTGCTGTTCACACCCCAAAAAGTCCATAAGTAGAGTGCCTCTGTTGTGCGTGCGTAAAGTACGATAAGAGTGCTTCTGCACATGCGCGAAGTGCACAGATTGCTTCTGCGCGTGTGTGTGCAGCGAACCGGGAAGTAAATACTTCCAGGTTCGCCGCATTCGTAACCTGAAAAGCCGCAACGTGAAGCAAACGTAACACGAGGTATGACTGTACTCTGATCCCCTGCAAAGGAGGAGGTGAGGTTTGGTGTCAAGAAGTGGTGGGCAGGAGTAGGGTGCTTAATTCTTCTACCACCACCACCCACTTTTTCAGCACCCCACTTTTCCTCCATCCAAGATGCCAGGCCACCTTTGCTGCATTGTGGGAGAAATCAGCCAGGGTGGGAGCCAGGGGTAGCCAGAAGTAGAGTTAATTACCCCTCCTGACTAGAGGTTCTTTGCTGAGAATCATACCCTTCCTACTCATACTATTAGGTAAACCATGACCATTGACGTGGCCAAGTTCATTTCCCCAAAGCCATTGTGTCTTGATGTAAAGGAAACTTAATCATTGCAGAGTTGCCCTGATGCAGGAGACCTCCTGTATTGCTGCAAGTGTACCCTGGGCACAGTGCTGCATTTACTGCCTGTGACCCTGACATGCCCTTGGCCAAATTCCTTTGCAGCTGCTCAGTAACAGCTGCAGACTGGAGTCATAGGGAGTTAGGATTCCGATCAATTTTAAGGTGTCAGAAAATAACAAGGAAGAAGGGCAAAAGGCCACCCAGAAGGCAGCCCGGTTTTGGGAGATTTTACTCTACAACATTGTTATATTTATTATGGGCCATGTGGCTTTTGAGAGTGGAAAAAGAGTCTAGACATTTTCCTCTTCAGTCTCAAGGCTTTTCTGCAGTATCATTGAACTCCATATCGAACATGTTCTAGGTCTTATGGCTAATACATGCTCCCAAGTTTCTTTTTTAAAAACCACAACACTTTGAGCATTATTTATGAACGGGTACACACTGGCATGGCTGTAGCTTCTACTGGCAAAATGCAGGCAAGCAACAATCTCAATCAAAGGTTGGATGGCCATCTGTCATGGATGCTTTAGCTGAGATTCCAGCATTGCAGGACTACATCCTTCCCTTCCAACTCTATGGTTCTATGATTCTATGAATCAGGGGCCCTTCTTGTGTTGCATTTTTCACAATTATATATTTTATGCATATAATGAATGTTGCTATTGATGCATATTTTTGTACTTGTGGGAAACAGCTTCCAACAGAGTCCAAAACGTAACACACAAAAGCAAGCTTTCGTCATTGATCAAAATATCATTAACTATTGTTTCTGGGCTTGGAATCACTCTTGCCAAGGTTTTGACTCTTATTCCAATGACAGATGTACACAGATGGAGAATTGTGTCTTCTGCCATTGGCACGTCAAGAGGGTGCGAGAAATCCAGGCAGGCTGTATTTAATTGGAGACTCTGGAGACATAAAGACAACCATTAATCCTTTCATTTCATTGGAACAATCTGTTTCAAATGCTGGAAGGACCCCAGAAGATATGTCATCATCTTTCTGCTTTAAAATGTGGATAGCTAAATTAGTAAGCGGGAAATCGATCACAGACTTCACAAAAAATGTAACCTTGAGTCTTAAGGAAAGGAGTTATCTTTTAACGAAAATATTGGAGCAAAATGTGGACAGGAAACTGTTGCTGTTTTCAAGTAGATGAGAACTTTATGAGATTAGTTCACTTATAATAGTGACACCATTGATAGGGTCTATAGAAAACAGGTTATTTGATTGAAAGCTCTGCAGACCATGGTTACACTATAGAACTCTCGCAAGAGCAAGGAGCTCTTCTGCTGAAGCTACGTAGAGCTGAGGTCAGAGTTAAATGATAATGCCTTTTGTGTATGCATGTTAAAAGTGGTTTGAGAGAGACCTAATTGCCTGTGGGGTGCAGCTTATCCTATTATCAACCTCTAATAAACAAATATTTTCCCGAACCCCAAGATTTGTAGTGTTTATAAAATCTACAAAATATTTTGACTAGAAATACAACAAGAATATGTATACTCCAAAGACAACTATGGGGTATACATGCCACTTTCCATTCTTCTCCAATATTGCCAGTTTCCAATACTGAGTTTAGCTTAAGAGGTTCTATAGAAATTATGGGTGTTTTAAAAAGTCTTGTACTTAAAAATAAGTCCAACTGCAATCTGTGCACTTTTGATAATGTTTATTGCTTTGTATTGTAGTGAGAAATTAGAGGTGCAACTATTTCATTATTAAGATAGATAGAGCATTGCTGCTAATTTCGATTTCCTGTTGAAGCCCAGTGTTTATTTCATTCTCTTTCTAATACTGGGATTGTGTAAACGCCCTTCAGATTATGACAATCTATAATTTTCAGGCAGGTGGGCAGGGGTATTTATTATTTTTATTTATTGAATTTATATACCACCCTGTACCTGAAGGTCTCAGGGTGGTTCACAGAATAAATTCAAAATATAAAACCACAAAATACACAATGAAAATAAAACATCAACCCAATAACGCCGCTCCCCCCCAGGAGAACTTCCCTGGACAGAGCATTCCAGAGATGGGGAGCCACTGCAGAGAAGTCCCATTCTTGTGTTGTCACCATCTTGACTTCTCTAGGAGGAAGCCCACAAAGAAGGGCCTCAGAAGATGATCTCAGGGTCAGGGTAGGTTCATATGGGAAGAGGCAGTCCTTGAGGTATTGTGGTCCTGAGCTGGGTAGAGTGACAAAGAACATGGGAATTGCCTCAAAATTCCATTTCTGGTTGTGATGATAGGTATCCTGTCCTCAAGTCACCAAACTAGTTGCTACATTATCTAAATTGCAGGTGCAGTGGTACTTTGGTTGTTGAATTTAATCCATTCCAGGAGTCCGTTCAACTCCTGGAACCATTCAAAAACCAAGGTGCGGCTTCCAATTGGCTGCAGGAGCTTCTTGCACTCAGTCGGAAGCTACGGAAGCCGCGTTGGACGTTCGGCTTCCAAAAAACGTTTGCAAACCGGAACGCTTACTTCCGGGACCCAAACCAGAACACTTATTTCCGGGAGCCAATTTGTTCGGGAGCCAAGCCATTCGACAATTAAGGTACCACTGTATGTACATATTTCTGCACCCCAGTCTTGTGGATAGAAATTAGCGCTGCATATTTCACTACCAGTCTATCTTTACAGGAAGTAGTTTGAAGTTCTGTCCATAAGGAGAGAGAATGAGAGAAATGTGCAAGGTCATAAAGGGCCAGTTGATTCATGAGATGCTAATCTTTGGATTTTGCTTTGCTTCTAGACGTCTGAACACACTGAACAAGTGCGCCTCAATGAAACTCGATGTGAACTTCCAAAGGAAGAAGGCAAGTAACTATGGATTTGGAAATGTCTCTGTAGTCCAGGGCTTTTGAAACCTCCTAAAATTACAGCTAGGATTGATCTCAGGCTTAAAATCTTAAGCGCTAATACCTCGTGAACAAGTCGTTAGAAACTGGCTTGTTATATATTTGGCATTGTTTAAAGTGTCCTGCTGTAAGGAAATGTAAGTGCTGAAGTTGTTTGATGCCAGACCATGAGAGAAGATCATAGCTAGCCATTGCCTTGCATCACATGCCAAATTAAAATTTACCAGACGGATGCACAGATTCTGCACACATAACGCAACAGCACTGGGTCGAAAGGAAATCTTTGACTTCAGATGAAGGCCCTACATCATTATTATAACCCCCATAACTATGTGATAGCTATCTTTCTAAAACACACCAGGAAGCAACCATCAAAGAAACTGACAAAAGGAGAGGCCACATTTTAAGACGCTGAAAGAACTTACTTACAGCCTAATGCATTTCAGTCAAAAAGGTTCATCCAAGCACTTTCAACAAACAGGAGTACGGTACTTATGCAGTAGTAGTAACAGTTATAGTAATAAAGGCCTAAAAGCATAATGTCAATGTTAAATATACCAGTAGCCTGAAAAGAACCCCAAGAGCTTTTTAAAAACAATAAACATGCCAAAATAAAGTTACAAAAATGTGTGCAATTAAAAAAGCTTACTCTTAAAACGCTTAACTGTAAACTTCAGTACATGTGTATCTGCAGCTATTTGAAACTATATTACTCAAATATACCTTACAGGTATCTGGACAACATCTTCTTAAACCATTCAAATGCAGTGGCGCAGGCATATCTCACACTAAAATGCAAATGTGCGGTCTTCTTGTAAAGAACATATTGGTTAAAAACATTTTTGACAGCCAGGGATCATCACAAAACGCCCAGCTTAACAGGCGCGCTCAGGGAGTATCAAGAAAAAGCACATAATTGTATTTCTGATGGAGAATTGAGCTGTTGCCAATGTCTTTTAAAGCTGGGGATCATTACCAATGTCATTGCACTCGAGTTATTGAAGAAGATATCAAGGAAAAAGAGAATCAAGGAAAAAACAACAACCATACTTTAAAATTACCTCAGCTTTCTAAGCATCTGGGTAGGCTTGCCTAAACAAGAATGTTTTTAGCAGGCGCTGAAAAGCGTACAGCTTGATTTTTCCCATCCATTTCACCGCTGCGCCCAAGCAATGGCCCAGGGACTCCACAGCCCCTCCCTATTCAGATGTTATGGAGAAACAGAGTTGAGTGTTATCAGCATGCCGATGGTCAACCTCGCCCTGAAACTCCTAATGACCCCTCCTAATGGCTTCATGTAGATATTAAATAGCACCATTATAAATACACATTTGTGTAACTTGGATTTCAGCATGCTTAATTTTATAGAAAAGTTACAAGCCTTGTGGTGTTTTTAAGGACATTAATATATATATTGATATCAACACCATTGTTCTGTAGGGGATGGCACTGCGCTACTCACCTGACCTCCATTTAATTGCATTGCCAGTAGAGGGGGAAGCATGCAGCCGTGCTGAGGTTCACACACTGAAAGCTCACCAGCACAGCCAGTCCAGTGCTCCTGCTGGTGCGCTTGCGCCCTGCCAACCTCCCTGTGACCCACTAGAGGTCAGGGGAGTAGCAGTGCTCTACCATGCCATGCATGACTTAGTGTTACACATACGTTTGTTGTCTGTCTGTTAGAGACAGCCTCTGAATAAGACCTCTTGGCTGAAATACATTGTGCTATTAATAAATATTCATCAGCACTTTGAAATGCCGTCTCTCTTTTTGCTGTCTTTCAATACACTTCCTCCTGCCCTCTGTTGTCTTCTGCTCAGAATTATTTGAGAGTCTTGAACGCACTTGCATAGCAGAAACTGTGGGAGAGAGACTTTGACAAAAGAACAGTTCTCAACAGGCTTATCGAAATGCAAGGGCAAAATACATGTTGTTTAGTTACTTGCCTCACAGTGTTGTCTGCTGCCATGTGACTATAAGACATGATCCCCTGCCAGATAAAAAGCCGATAACATTTTTCCAATTTTTGTGTGTGTGTGTGCTGACTTATTAAAATAAAGCTTGTCATGTTTACAACCTCCTTGTGTAATACAGGCATTATTTAAGGCTTAAGGGGTTTCAGCAAGGAATGCAGAAAATGTCTTGTGATGTGGGGAATTTTGTAACAGAGCCAACAACCTTTTATTTACAAGGCACTCCCCTCCCAGGGGCACTTTCTAATCAGTAGTTAGCATAGTGTCATTGCCTCTTGAGAGTCCCACGACTGCAAGAAGATCAAATCTATCCATTCTGAAGGAAATCAGCCCTGGGTGCTCACTGGAAGGACAGATCCTGAAGCTGAGGCTCCAGTACTTTGGCCACCACATGAGAAGAGAAGATTCCCTGGAAAAGACCCTGATGTTGGGAAAGATGGAGGGCACAAGGAGAAGGGGACGAGAGAGGACGAGATGGCTGGACAGTGTTCTCGAAGCTACCAACATGAGTCTGACCAAACTGCGGGAGGCAGTGGAAGACAGGAGGGCCTGGTGTGCTCTGGTCCATGGGGTCACAAAGAGTTGGACATGACTAAACAACTAAACAACAACAACAGTACATTGCCTTAAGAAACATTGCACACTTCTGATTCTCTCAGGAAGCTTGATTAATTCTTCTCAGTGGTGGCAGTGCTTAGAATGGGGCAGGAGACAAGGGAGGATAATGGAATGGGGTACATCCCCATTTCTTCTCGGCTGGACCTAAGATGGACGTCATTGTGTCTGGCCTAATTTGAAATGAAATACCTCCCTTGCCTCCTCACTCCCTTTCAGGACTGGTAGTTTAGGACCGCAGTCTTAAACACACTTCAGATTAAAGATAAAATGTGTCTTCATAGTGCTGCAACCTCAACCCTCAAATGAGCATACCGGCAGATTGAATGTTGGCATCTGCCCTGGCCCCATCTGCCTGCTCATGCCTTCACTTGCCTACGGTTGTCTCCTCCGCCTCCTCTTCCTGTTGGAAAAAGTTAGCAAAGCGCCCTGCACCCAGGTTCCTAAATACGGAGGAGAATGTGATGCTTCCATTTCAGACCCTCCACTTTGGAGTGCTTTTTTAAACTTATCCAGCTAGAAACAACAGCAGGAGTGAGCAGGCAGGGAGAGGTAAGATGGATGAACTTGAGCAACCTTTGATTTGCTGGTATGCTTGTCTGACACTTGAGTTGTGGCTAAGGAAAGCACTGTGACCTGATGGCTTGTTTCACATCTCTCTTCATCGTAGGCACTTGGTCTCAACGGGCTCAGTCATTGCACCTCAGTCTTCCTCCCCTTGCTCTACTGCCTCCCTGTGTCAAATTTTAGAGTTTTAAAAAATCTAGGACAGCAACATGTTCTTTTATTTTGTGTGTGTGTAACTGAAATTGCTTCTTTCTCCTTCTGAGATTAGTCAGATTGATGATCGTAGCCAATCAGCAATCACCTTGTAGATCAAGGGATGCCACAATGTAGTAAGTCTTGATGTAGAGCTTGTTCCCATGTAAGTGTTCATAGAATTTCAAGCGTAGTCAGTCAGTGTTGACATAACTGAGAACGAGTGAAGGCAACTGAAAATGAGAACGAAAAAGATAAAAGCAAAGACCAGAAAAGTAAAAAAATAAAAGCAAAGACTAGAAAAGCCTTATCTTACAGTGTAGATAAGAAGGCAGATATGCAGAATTGGAAAGAATGCTAGAATATTGGTAACATGGGGTTCTTCAGGATGGAGATGGTTGCAAGTGCAAATACACTGGATAAACATTCCTAATATCTGCAGTCCACATTATGAGATGCAGGTGTTACAGTGCAAGTCAGCTGTGGTATTAGCTACCTGGTGCCTCTTCCTCAAGATACCATTTCCCCCCACTTCCTGCTTAGTGGTACAGTCCCCAGCGGAAGCTGCTGTTTGGTTGTGGCCTCAGAAATCAGTTACAGACCCCAAAAAATAAAAAATACGGTTAGGCAGTGACTCACAGTTATTTTATAGTTCTCTCTTCCACTGCATATCTGTAAGGATGGAAAATATCTCTTCACATAATGGTTACTGCCTCTCTTAACAACTCTATTTGCTATTTATTATGTCTGGGGCATAAAGCCAAGCAAGCACTGATGGTTAGAAAGCTTGGAACAGTTATATTCCACATCTCCTTGAATGTCTCAGAAAAACAGCAGTCAATTAAGTTGCTGAATGGCCTAGCACTGAAGGCCAGTCAAAGATGGAAGATACAAATGGGTCACTGCAAGGCATTCTGGGAGAAAAGATGAGGCAAATCTGTAATCCAATTGAAATCAGTGGGGAAATTAACACATAGTTCTACATAACAAACTGTTAGCGCCCGACATTAAACTTCATTTGAAGCATATTCTTATGTTTTGAAATTCCCTTGAAGAAAATTTGCCCTTAAGTTATTTGGATAGACACAAAGCTGCAGTTGGAATGACTGCCTTCCCCAGCTGTAGGGTCACAGCCCTTGTGAAGGAAAAAATGTGGGAAAATCCATTAAGAGAGCTACACTCATGCATTCTGCAGGCACCCACATCCACCTGAGGAAACAATGTTTTCAGTTCTAGTATTATTTTTAACCAGCTCTAAAGATGCTAAGTATAGAACGTTCTTTCTGAGCCTTTACAATTTGGCAAACACTGTCAGCCTTCCTGAGCTAAGCCTTCAGCTCATTCATAATGGAGAACTGTGCACACATTTTTGTTACTCGTCTAGCTGTGTCTTATCCTAAAAACAGAAAGTGGATGCGGAAGTTGAGTGAAGTCAAGCTTCCTGGCTGAGCGGCTATTGGAAACCAAGTCTCCATTGTAGAAGTCTAACGTTCTAACCACGAGACCTCACTAGTTTTTAGCTGTATACAGAGGATTTGTGGATATAAGGCATCAGTGTGCAACTCTAACCACTCTGAAGGCAATATCACTGATGGGCCTGGCCCTTGGCTTCACTCAGCACTGTGGCTACTTTCCTTGACCACTGTATTGTCTTGGATTCAGGCATAAAGGGGGTAGGGGCAATCATTGATAGGCCACACATGAACGCACACTGTCTGTGGGCAATGTGTTGTGTGGTTCAAATTCAAGGGATCAGGTGTGCTTTGTCAGTGCTTCAGACATCTGCGGTCACAGGCGCCATCTTAAGAGGATTGAGGGGGCTCATGCGTGACACTGCATGATGTCATGTACATGATTCTGCAACATCATGTGGATAAGTTATGTGACAGCCTGACATTGTGCAATGCTATGAGGAGCCATGAGGCAGAACTGAACACCCTCTGAATATTGAAGGGGCTCAGCTCCCTCAAAAAATACTCTGTGGGGGCTTAAACTGCCTAGGAGCAGGCACTCCTGTGCAGATACTCAGAGTGTTTCACTCTGTGCTGGCACACCCTGATTATGAGGACCAATGAAGGCTGAGCAATCCATATAGCAAGTTCCTCAGAACCAAGCATGGGGATGTCCTGGGGGGCAAAGTTAGCTACTCCTTCGCAGGATAATCCCTGTGAGCATTGCAGCGCTGTGCTGGGGAGCGTGGGAAAGCATTTAGCTTTGCCCTTTGTCACACACAGAGATTGCACTGGAAGGGTGCAGTGCATCATTTGCTAACCGTGAACTCAGTTCTGCAAGTGCCAGTTCTTATGCAGCCAAAATGGCAATATTCATGCACGAGAAGGAGCAAGCCTGAGAGAAGCCCAGGTGTAAAATTGCCACTGGGAGATAACAAATTCCTTTCATACCGGACAATGGTTTGCTATCTCAGCTGTATTGTTAGTGAATAAAGTCAAATATATCATCATGCTCGGTGATAATTAGTGTCATTTTTGGCAGTTTTCTCAGCTGAAAGGGCCAACTGATTACACATAGAAACTGGCTTGTGCTCTTTATTGTTAGATATAATTTTCAGAACAGAGTCAAATTACATTGCCAGCTAGCTTGTTTAACTTGGGATTATCTTTAATTCTGCCAGCACACACTATTGTCAGCCACAGTAGCTGCGTTTGGATGATCACATCCCTGCTTAATAAGCTGAGATATGAGTGAACCTTCCCCCACTCCCAACCCCAATGCTCGAAACCCCATTGATTACCCCTTCATGCAAGTCATGATTAAGCAAGGAAGTTTCTTAATTGACCATAGCTTCCTTTTTTTTCTGAATTGGGAAACTACAGTTACCAGCTTCACACAGGCCAGAGTATTAAATCAAGTTCAATAATATTCTGGATTGTTCTGATACTGGCAATAATAGTTTGGTGGTTCAGACAAAACAGGAGGCTCCGGTTTGTCGAAGCCCTCCTGGTTTGTTCTCTCACGTCACAAGAAGGAGGTGCAAAGGGATTCTATGTAGTGGGAAAAGCCTTGCTTATCTCTCAGTAGATAATTAAGTGTAGACATAATTGAGCATCATCTGACTTTCAAAGGTTCCCTGAATCCCTAGAATAATGTTCAAAACAGCATCACTTCTGTATCCCAAGAGTATTCTTGGGGAGCCGTGTGATAGTGCTAAGTAAAGGTGCAGATTATCTAATGGAATGCTTATATTTTTGTGTGGCATGATGTTTGTAGATAATAATCTGCTGGGCCAAAGACCCAACCCAGCCCCTAGAAAAATTTTATCTGTCCCCATCAAATTTGAATAAATATGACATGGTAATTTAATTTTTTACTACCTTATCTTTATTCAAATTTTAGCAGGGACCCTTATAAGATTGTGCAAGGTTTATAATTTAAACACTTCTAAATTATGGTGATAGACGAAGCTGTAGATTTTCTGCATGTTGAATGAAAATATACGGCTGTTAAAGGTTGTTGGCTGAATTAGATTTATGAAAATGCTATGTTTACTTTTGGATAGTAATTTTCTTGGGAATTTGAGTGGCTAATTTAAATGGGCTTAGTCTGATATTACAGAGTGATCCGAACCTACTGAGTGACAGAGATACCATTGTATCTGCAAGTCTAGCAACTCATGGTGGTGAAAGGTGGGAGTCGGGCAGATCAGGCCTGATCCCTGCGTCGCGCAGCAATTGGGCCTAGATCAGGTCCTCTACTCATTCTATCAGTGCAAGAGTTTCCGCTTGCCAGACAAAACAGTTGACCTCCTCACACATGATGTTCTGGGGTTCTCCTGACCCCCAGAGCCAATTTGGAGGTGTGGGCGGAGGAGAGAGGGGAAAGCCCTGTGGTGCTACAAGACTCGTTGCAGTAGCTCCCACGAGCATAACTCTTTTGTCAAATCCAGCCCTGTATAAGAACCTGGGAAGGAAGGCGCACATGACAAAAGAATTCGCTTAACATTAATTTGACTTTGACCTCTCCAATTATTTCTAAGGAACGTAATCTATCCCTTCCTCTCCCAGCCACAACAAGTCCTGAAAAACCCTCTAGGAAGGTTCAGTAGAACCCTCCTGAGCAATGTGGGGTTGGGCATGGGGGTGGGAAGTTGTGGGGAGGGGAGAATAATTAAAATCAGTCTTGGAGCCATATTATTATTATTATGATTATTATGATTATTTTATTTTGTACCCTGCCCATCTGACTGGCTTGCCCTAGCCACTCTGGGCCACTTCCAACTGATATAAAAACATAATAAAATATGAAACATTAAAAGCTTCCCTATACAAGGAAGATTACGGTAGTTAAGTAAAGGAAGTTCATGGAAGGAAAGCTTCCTGTCCCTTCCTTACCCCACGCAGCAGCTATCCCCAGCCCACACTGTCAGGGAAGGCCCCTGACCCCCCAGAGAGTTTTTTTTAGGTGGGGCAGGGGGGGCAGATTGGATGGAAAACTTACCTACTGTAAATTTTGTTGATTTATGTAGGATCCAAGCCCATGTCTTTAAAATAAAAATAAGAAGATCTGGTGACTTCAGTTTATGAGCTAAAGCTTTCCTTCTAAGAGTGGTAACTCTTTCCAGGATGACAATAGTTTCCAACGTCCATAAATAATTGTATGAATTTACAGAGCCCTGAAAAACGTAGGTCCTAGGTATCTTAGAGAATGCCTAAACACTTGTATTCCAGCTCAGTCACTGAGATCGTTTGCAGGAGCATGGTTAGTCATCCTCCGAGTTGGCAAGGCTCATCTGACAGCAGCAAGAAACAGAGCGCTTAGGGTCATCAACCCATTTCTATGGGATGCTCTGCCAATAGCGATTCAGCGGCCACCTTCTGTTTCAATCCTTAAACATCTGCTGAAAACCTCTGTGCTGCCATGCTTATGGAGCCATTTAAGAAAAATCTATTTGCCATAGTTTGTTGATCTCTAATTAAAATTTTTACATGGTTTTTATGGTAGATATGTATGTTTGCTATAAATGGCTTTGGTTTTGTTTCTTAAGAATAGAGATAATGAACATATTTTTATAGATAAATAAATTGGATTTTCCCAGCCAATTCTGTTCTACAAACGCACAGCATGTAGTGCAAAGCATGGGGCTTTGCGGTGGGCAATTAGTGTGTAGTCCACAAAGTCCATATACAGACGTACCTTGGAAGTCGAATGGAATCTGTTCCGGAAGTCCGTTTGACTTCCAAAAGGTTCAGAAACCAAGGCACGGCTTCTGATTGGTTCCTGATTGCGCAGGCATGCCAGAAAAAAATAGCGGAAGCTGCACCAGACGTTTGGCTTCCAAAAGAATGTTCGCAAACCAGAACACTCACTTCCAATTTTCGATCGTTCGGGAGCCGCAACGTTCAACTCCCAAGGCATTTAAGAACCGAGGTACGACTGTTCTGTCCACAAAGAGTTGATTCCAAGCACAATTTTGCAGAAGCAGCAGCTGCTTCCTTGTATGTTAATGGGACACAGCTATCTCTGGATATAAGAATGATGGGAAGGACAAGGGAAGGCTATGTACTGTGTGGAGGACATAGTTAAACTACAGGGTTGGCTCCTGCAAGATGTAAGGATGGCCACTAGCTTCAGTGGCTGAGACAAATGAATGGATGGCAAGGCCATCAGTTGCTACTCCCCACAATGACTATGCTGTGGTTTCACAGCTGGGGACGGTATGCCTCTGAATACCAGTTGCTGGAAACCACAGTTGCTGGAATACCAGTTGCTGGAAACCACAGTGTACAGTCCCGGTAGCAGACTTTCCACAGGTCAGTGAGAACTGGCCTGATCCAGCAGAGGGATTATTTCTTATGTTCTTATGTTAATGTGCAAATGGTATTAATTGTTTGATTCCCCCCCCCCTTATTTATAGGCTGTTGTGGTTTTGCTATGATTATAGTGATAGTAATATTTGCTCTTTTTTAATTTTATTATTATTGTGAGCCACCTTGCGCTCAACATTGCTGTTGGAAAAGCGGGAATCAAATATCAAAGTGCAAACTCACAATTTAGATCCATGGTTCCCAGTTCTAGATGTTAGGCATACGGGAATAGCATTCATCTATAATGGATAGTGTGCCATACCCGTAGGTGGCTAGTTTACTAAAGCTTTGCTTATAGCTCTCTTGAGTTTAAAGCCAATGTGTTTTTGTTCAACAAACAATCCCACATAGTTTCTGATGGAATGTGGAACTCATTTCCCACCCACTTTAGTTGATGTTAAACAGTATCATAAGTTTTCCCTTTCCAAAACATGTTTTCTGTAGGTTTGGTGTATAGATATTATATTACCACCACCACTGTCCATATTCTCTGTGAACTGTTTCTGATCTTCCATTGTTCGCTTGACATTGTGCAGCACAGTCTTATGCATGTTTACATGAAATTAAATCACACTGTTTAGGATTGCAGTCTAAGAGGGGTATTTATATTTTATATTTTGGGGCTGGTTGGTTGAGGGATTCTGGATTTATACCAAACCATGTATAGTTATTTCCCAATATGAGATTTAATTATATATAAATGGCTTCAGGATTACACAACCAGGTGTAACAACCTTCTGTGACTGTTGCAAGTGTGAATCAGGATGCACACCTGTATTTACACTGAACTGGTTTGCACGTAACACTAAACTGTGGTTTGGTGCTGTGAACATGTGCTAGAATGAATTCAAGTGAAGCTTTGGGTTTATACCCTCTGCTCCCCCTTCTTCTTTCATGCAGCCAGGAGCAGGACTTTGCTAACATTTCATTTTTCATTTTTCATTCAAACACTCCTAGTTTAGCATTATGTAGAAATTAACTTCTGACTGTAGGAAATAAGTTTCTAACAAGCCAACTTCAAAGCACAGCTGCTGCTGCTGCTGCTGCTGCTTCTTCACCACTCCACCTTTTCCCCTGATGGAACTCAGACTTTGTTTGTTTTAAAGCACAATCTCTGGTTCATACATAATATAAGACAGGATTCGTTGGAAGTGAAACTAAACAATAGTGGTGTCCTTGACTGCATAGGAGGAGAGAGGCATTGTTTACTCAGGCTCATTCATCCTTGTGCACTTAGCACTAAACCATGGTTTGATATGGTATGCAAACTAATCCATTGTGGTGCTCATATAAAGTTTATTGAACTTAACAAGGATGTGCATCTGGGTCCACCAGTTGTTGCACTTGATGAGGTGCCCACAATTACATCCCCAATAGTGTCAAGTTAGGCCGCCTTTATGCTTTGACTTTGGGGCTATTGTTGGATGTTTTCAGTTCTCAAATAACATTTGAGTTTTCTAATTATTAGTTAATATTATCATTAGAGTAAGAACAGAAACATCATGTCACTTGGCCACATGGGATGGGGTCATCCAATTAGAATTCGTATGGCAATGCATTATACATAATTTATTGTTCCAGCTGTTTCATTTTATTCCCCCAGTGATTTTATTTGGTAAATGTCCATGAGATTTTTGCTTGTGAAGCTCTCAGGCAAGAGAGAGGGAGGGAGGGAGATAGTGCATTCCAAATGGATCTATTGAATGAGCTAATGTTGAAGGATATTGACTTCACAGAGAAACAGCTCTATTTGTGCATTTCAGCACAAATATTGTGCTGGAAGTATTGGAATTTTAGAAAGTGAAGAAAGGAGGGCTGTAATCGATTATCTTTGAAAAAAAGAACAGTATCATCCAGCCTGCTTAACTTTATCTGCATCCCAGTTATTTTTAAGTCTATAACGCTAAGAGGGGAAAGACATTCTATTTATCTATGTGCTGTTTTTCAGAGTGAAGACTCTGATGAAGAAGACCTTTGTGCCATCAGTAACAAATGGACTTTCCAAAGGACGAGCCGCAGATGGTCTCGGGTGGACGACATTGACACCTTACTTCATCAGTCAGACAAGCATGGGTCCTTGGGGGACATTAAAATGAAAATCACCACCAGCAGTGAAAGTGTGCTTACTGACCTGAGTGAGCCTGACGTCTCATCTATTCACAGCGAGAGTAGTGGGGGAAGCGACCATCGGAGTCATTCTGGAGCCAGCAACCTTCTCAGGGAGACATTTGACTGTTCAGGACAATATTGTGTAGAAAACACTCTTTTGCATAACTCCACCTCAGTTGGCACCACCCCTTACCATCCTCCAGAAGACTCTCATCACCTCGGCAATGAAAAACCAACACGGACCAGAGCTAAAACCTTTCTGAAGCGTATGGAGACACTCAAAGCCAAAGGGGCACATGGAAAATTGAAAGGCTCCACAAGGACTAGTAACTTAGTGATAGGCAGACCTGTTCTTCAGCATGAGCCAAAAGCCCTAAAGGATATGCAATGCGTCCAAATTGGGAATGGAAACCTCCAGAACATAGCATCTCAAAACGCAGTCAAGCAAACGTTTCCCTTCTCTGCTAAATCCAGCAGTGAAAGTAGCCAGTCAGAGATTAGCAGTAGTGGCATAAGTACTCCCTCCTTAAAGGAACGGAAATACCATGAATCAAATAAACGAGGCGGCATGTACCTGGAGGACCTGGATGTTCTTGCAGGAGCAGCACTGAGGCAAGTGATAGATCAGAATCGTAGAAATGAATTTCATTCCCAGGAGAACCTAGTTGTCCATATTCCGAAGGACCACAAACCTGGAACGTTTCCCAAGGCACTTTCCATAGAAAGCCTCTCCCCTACAGATAGCAGCAACCGCGTGAACTGGAGGACAGGCAGCATGTCTCTAAGCAATCAGAAGTGCTCGACACCCAAAGAGTCCAATCCCCTTGCTATCTGTCCAAAGGAGAGCCGAGTTAGCATTTATGACAACGTTCCAGGTTCTCACTTATATGCCAGTACTGGAGACCTTCTAGATTTGGAAAGGGAAAATCTCTTTCCTCATCTGGATGACATTTTGCAGCAGGTCAATGGGCTTCAAGAATCCGTAGACGACTGGTCCAAAAACATATTGCCAGAGCTGAAGAACAACGATCTATCCATTGGTGAATGTGGATCTTTATCATTCCGGTCACCAGTCAAGATTGCATTAGACTTTGAACAGAACTCTGTATCGGATGGCCGGACGACCCCTAGTGATATGGACAGAGATGGGACATCTCTCAATGAATCAGAAGCTACAGGTGTTAGGGACAGAAGAGATTCTGGTGTTGGAGCATCTCTTACAAGGCCAAACAGGTTTGTACCCTTCAAAATAATTGGATATAGGTTTGAAAATCCTGCTTCATGTTCCAAAGTTCCAAAGATGATAGATGATAGATGATAGATAGATAGATAGATAGATAATAGATAGATAGATAGATAGATAGATAGATAGATAGATAGATAGATAGATGATAGATAGATAGATAGATAGATAGATAGAGATAGATAGATAGATAGATAGATAGATAGATAGATAGATGATAGATAGATAGATAGATAGATAGATAGATAGATAGATAGATAGATAGATGATATAGAGTTTTTGGATTATACCATGTGGTCATGATGATGCAGCACCCTCTTTGTGAATGGGATGCACTAGAGCAAAAGTAAATTGCAATTTTGTACTTTATGAACGTTAATCATACCTGTAATGTTTCTCAGACATATAGACTTTTTCAAATGGGTTGTTTTTATGTTAGTTAAATGTGGAGAGTAGTCTCTAGAAACAACCAGTATGGATGGACGGCAGAAGGAAATATTGTATACTTGCAGATGCAAATCTCTCAGAGGCCTCAAACATAGCACCATAATCAAACATCTTATTCTGTTGCTTTTTACTTTGTTTGTCTAAAGGCGATTACGTTGGCACAGTTTTCAGATCTCTCACCAACTGTGCCATGCCATAGGATCACTGCAGATCAGCAGTCAGTCAGCTGCTCAGTTAAATCTGCTGCAAAAATTTTCCCTGCTTCGTCTTACTGCCATCATGGAAAAATACTCCATGTCAAACAAGCATGGCTGGACTTGGTGAGTACTAACATAGTTTAAGGCATTTGCACTTTTTTCAGCATACTGTTGTGATGAAGCCTAAAAATTATGTTCATCGTAAAATCAAGACAACTTGTTCCATCAGTATGCACTTTTGACATGGGGGAATCTTTTTGGTGAAGAGTTTAATATAGCCAAGGAATGGCTGTTGCAGCAGTTTCCCCCCTATTTATTTATTTATTTATTTATTTATTTATTTATTTCATTTAGTCTAAAGGTCACCCTTACAACCATGTTTTTTCTTTACTTGAAACGTACAGTACATTGGGAAATTTAGATGACACAGAGAGGGCTGATCAGAGGGAGGGTCTGGAAGGCTCATTTCGCCTGGACCTCAAACTGAAAGGGAAACTCAAATTTTAGCTTTTGATCAGTTTTGCAATTTTTTTTAATTCACAGCAGATCCAAATGTGGCAAGCAGATACTTTTAACTTTTGGTTGCGACTTTAAGCAAATAAGAGATGTGATTTGGTACAAAGACTTTCTTTTGTTGTTGTTGTCGTCGTCAACTGATGCAGAATTTGCCAAATTAAAGTGTTAAAAATGTTCCTAAATATTAATAAAAATGCATAGGACATGATGACACAAGGTTACCCAGTGGTGAACATGTCTTCTCAGTTTAGCTGATCATATAAACAAACTACTCATAAGAAAAAGCTGGAAGTAGCCCCAGTCTCTCTGGACCTCTGAAAGGGCCCAATGACAGAAGCTTAATTTTGCTTTTATGGTGAAAACCCATTTTGTATTTCTAAAATTACAAAATTTCCTATTTCCATCTGTGGGAAGTGAACTAATGGTCCAAGGGTCCATGCCAAGATTGTTATCTCATCAGGAAGAGAAGCTTTGGCTATTTAAGCATTATACACATGTTGTGGTGCTGTAGAGATGTTTAGAGCAGTGGTTCTCAACATGTGGGTCCCCAGATGTTGTTGGACTATAGCTCCCATCATCCCTGAGCTCTGGCCTTGCTAGCTAGGGGTGATGGGAGTTGTAGTTCAACAACATCTGGGGACCCACAGGTTGTGAAAGGCTGGTTTAGAGGGTGGCAACACCTCTATGCTTCTCCATTCAGGACCAAGGGCAGCATCCAACATTCCTTTAGTGCAATGATTCCCACTTGTGCAAGAGAGCTTTCCCCTCCTCTTCTCTCCCCACGTGCACCATGCTTCTTCCCCAAACCTTCAGAGGGTTGAGGGAAACCCAACAACAGTTTTAGGAGGCGCACAGGGGAAGAAGAGAGAGAGTTCCATTGCACAAGCGGAAATCCTTCTGTTGACAGAATGCATTAGCCCTACAATGCCAAATACTTGCTTAATTAGAAATATTGATAGAACTGGTGCGAGTTTTCAGAGATCGCCTTATTGTGTTACATGGGTCTAAACCCAAATCTGAGTGTTTAACAGGAGCATTGCCAGAGCAATTACAGTGCCAGTTTACAGCCATTTCTGTTCGTTGTGCAAAATTAGCTGGCATTCTCATTACAGAAGTTTCAGGGTTTTTGTTATTTTGCTACCTAAAGGGTAAAAGGTCAATTGATTCTGCAATTAATTTAGAATTAGGCAGCGAATAGTGATGTGTCTACTTCCATCCTACTACAAGATCCTAAAATGTGTGGCAAGTAAATGGAAAGCCATGGAACATTGGGAAGAAAAAACATTGAGGGTAAATTCCTTTAAATAATAATAATAATAATAATAATAATAATAATAATAATAATAATAATAATAATAATAATAGTAAAATACAAATAATCCTACCTTTAATTTTAAAAAACCAGCAACAATATTGGTTAGGCATTATATCAATGAAAATAATACATAGAGTTACATAGGTACATATTATTTTGACATTTCATGTTCTACAAATTTATAAACAAACTCCACATTTCAATAAACTTATTATATGCAAGTTTTGTTAGGCATACTAAAACTCCTACACATTCATACCAGGGTGATATTAAAATGGTTCTCAGCCATTTCCAGGATGTTGCTATCACTGCCTTGCTACTATGAGTAAACTGTCGATGCGGGTGAATTATGAACCAAAAGTTGGATCTCCCTAGAACAAGATCAGAGAATCAGTTGGGCGTGCTATGCAGCCATCTTAGTATGTCATGCAGCATAAAATACTGGGGACAAATTTAGTTTGGAATCTGGAACTGACACAGACTGCAGCACAGATTATTAATATTCTTTCTTGCTGTAGTCGGTATCACTTCTGTCATCTACACTGAGGCTTTCTGCCGCAATATCATCTTCATGAAATGGCATTCAGATCTCTTCCTCTGCATTTATTAAAGATTTCAGAGATGAGGGCGCTTGGGCACGCACTTGTGAGTTTCAGTTTTCTAGCCATGGTCTTGTAGATTGCACAGAGAGGCTTACTTAAAGTAGCTCAGTTCCAGAGTCTACAAATAAAATTTGTCCACAGTAATTGTTCTAACAGAACATGTTCTGGCTGAGTACTTTATAGCATTAGCTGGCATCTTAGTGGCCTCTGTGAGAGTACTAAGGATTATTGCTCTCATTTTACAGCCAAAGGCAAGGAGAGCAAAGTTGTTACTGTTGGTTCTAGTCACCCAGGAAGCATAATTCAGAAAGGCTGCCTCAGAGCACTCCCAGTAGACTCCATGCCTGCAGTAGTAGTAAAGCTATAATAAAAAATAATCAAGAGAAATAAATACAGGCACCACGTTTGTAACCAAACTTCCCTTAAATTAATGGAATGGCTTTGCAGTTTATATGTTGTACCATGTACTTGTTCAACTGCAAAGTAATATTTAGAGATTTGTACTAGATATCAGCCATTCAGAAAATATACGGTGCAGAGAGAATTATCCGTCAAGTTAAATAAAGAGGAAAGAGAAGAGGCTGAAAGATAATAATAATAATAATAATAATAATAATAATAATAATAATAATAATAGCAGCAACGGGGGCGATGAATCACAGAATGTGAGTGTCCAGATCTTCTGATTTGCTACACTCTTCCCTCTTCACATGTTAACCTCTCAGGACATCCTGATGGATGAGTAGCTAACCCAGTCACTGTTTGCCATGAGAGAGCAATGTATGTGTGATGTCTGCTCCAGTGAGTGGCCTGGAATGTCTGCCTGCTCTCTTGGTCCACTGGCAGTAGCTGTGAAGCATTTGGAGATAGCATCTAGGCCAAATATTGATGGCCAGCAACAAGCAAAGAAGGCTGCCTCTGGGGCACTGACCCAGGAGAACAAGAAGGGATCTCATTCTCTGTCACTGTCTTCCAGCTTCCACCACCTGAAGCAGATGCTTTGCTTAAGTCAGACTATTTCTCCATCTAGCCCATAATAATTTGCTACGCAAATTAGTCTCAGACAGAGTTCTTTCCCATCATCTGCTATGTGTGTTCCTTTTACAACTGAAAATTCAGGGAACAGAATTTGGATCTCCCAACACTCAATGCATGTGCTCTCCTACTGAACTGTAGAGTCTCCCCCAAAGCAGGAGCTCCCCATTGAGGAATTGAACCCAATTCTCCTGCATGACAGGAGAAGATAATTGGCAACTAGCAGAGCAATCCACACTTCAGGCAGGCAGTACTTCCATTGGGAGGATGAGTAAACTGCAGAGGTCAGTAGAGCTATTCTGAGCTGGGTGGAGAGAGGCCTTTGGGGGCATTGGTTGGAATTCTAACTTTCTACTTGAGCAGTCCCCTGCCACTGCCTCTGGTTGCCCTGGGCCCATTAGGTATCTCCACCTCTCTTGTACTCCTCACATGGCTTCTTTTGACCGTGTCTGCCTTCCTACCTCACACAGCTGAAACTTGCTTCAGTTCCACTTAAAATGATGTTTCTCACAAAGGTACATCTGTGGCGTTTCTGTTGCCTGCATTTGTTTGCTTCAGAAATAAAAACTCACTGAACTGAAGCAGAACCCTGAGAGTTTCCCCATAATCCATTATTTGAGCTTCGAATTTGGCATGTAATGTTCCCTCACTGTAATTCTAAAATTGAATGGTAATGATAAATCATGCAATTTGAGATTACAGACATAATGAGCCACACTGAGGAAATTAACTCTACATGCTTTCAAGTTTAATCTTCTGCCATTATTTATTGCACTTCAAGTTGTCAAGCATTTTCTAAGGAAGTGTGTCGGGCTCAGCTAGTTGAAAGCTGTGTTGCCGAGGATGCTGTCTTGTAGAACAAATATGTTTGATTGCCAATGGCAGTTCCACTACCAAGAGCATAAAATGTGCAAAAACGTAAAGCCTCTATAAATTCTGCTGTAGGAACGAAACCTATTTGCTCCCAGTTAACTCTTTCCTTTTTCCATCTTTGCTGCTCCTTTTATCAAACCCTTCTATTCTGCTCCTGGAAAACTAGAGAAATGCAGTGACTAAGTTCATCTTCCATACAGAGCACATGTCATCGAAAGAGAAGCAAATGCCCAAACCAAAACACTTATGGGAAAGAAGCAGGTCATTAAATGTGGTGTGCATCTTTGGGGGTTAGATGTTTTAGCTGGAATTATATGTAATGTAAACCAGCCAAAGTAAAGAAAAGGTTGTTTGCTGCCTCTACTATAACCTATGCTGGCTATGCAATACCTCCAGTGTTGGAAACAGCAGGCCTTTGAGGAGCAGCTGCTGGGAACCACAAGTGAGCAGAGTGCTTTTGCATGCAAGTCCTGTATGCAGGCATCTGGTTGGCAACTGTGAGAACAGCATGCTGGACTAGGTGGACCTTTGATTCGATCCAGCCAGACTTTTCTTATGCTCTTACGTTTTTCTTTTGGTTCCTGTTCAATCCTCATTCTGTAGCAACCCAGTGGCTACATAGGGAATGTTGGTGTGAGTTATTGATTGATTGTGGGTGTGAGAATTGACTAGGCTGTTATTTTTCTGCAAATGTGTGACTTCTGAACTTTCAAATAACTCAGGGGCTGCATGGCTAGAAACCTGTTTCATGCCTCAGGACAGCACCCACACACTGCGTGATCAGGGAGGAATGATGTATGTCCACCATAGAGATAGGTAGTTTTTATAGGATACACAGTTGTGTTGTTTTTTATTTGTACTGTTATTATCATCACTAGGTCTGTACCAAAGTTCATGAAGAGGATGAAAGTTCCAGACTACAAGGATAAAAACATATTTGGTGTGCCTTTAATAGTTCATGTGCAAAGAACAGGGCAGCCCCTTCCACAGAGCATACAACAAGCGCTGCGCTATTTACGCAACAATTGCCTGGATCAGGTAGGTTCTTCATTTCTGTAGGTTTATGAGCATACAAACTCCTATAGCAGCTTTTCCCCAGCTAAAATTATACGAGGTGGGTTCTTATGCCTTTGGTTTTATTGTTTGGACTAGCATAATGTCCCTTCAAGGATGACTGGACAGTTTTAAGGATTTAGTAGTGTGTGCTAGCCCTATTGCTGCCATTAAAAATTATTATTTACGTAGCACACTTTGAGAATGCTTTACTGTCTTTATTGTGCTTGCCCTTACCACAACCCTAGAAAGTATGGAACTGTTAGTCCCATTTTACAGATAAACAATTGACTTACTGTTGTTTGTAGAACTAAAATGTTGTATCTTCTAGCATACAGAATGACATTGGTCTTATGGCTACTATTCATGTATATTTGGTTGTGGACACACCCAGAAATTAATCTCTATGTTCCCCTTGCCCAAATCTGAAGCTTCCTAGCAGAAGACATCAGAAAAAAGTAGATGAAACAAACTCAATCATTTTATGGATAGAGGTTGTCTGTCTTCTGAGAATCTTGAAGGGCAACGAATCCCCATCTCCACATTCTGGTCTTAGAAACATGCACAACCTTTATTAAAAAGGAGTTAGCTGCATCAGTAATATATTATTAATTCAATTACCCTCTCTGACCTGTTCTCTTACAGTAATAATTACCACCAGTGGGCTTACACTACCAAGAAAAAAATGCTTACATCTCATTACTACTGGGTTTTCAGTAGCATATCTGGGAGTTCAGTTTAGCAGTTCCAAAGAACAAAAAATAAATAAAAAGGTCAGACAAAAATCATTGAACAATAAGAGAGATTAGCAGCATCAGGGTGTAATGCAGCAAGAGATTTAATTCTGCTTCCATGGAATCTGATCCTTGCTTCTGATTCAAGTGTAATTGAGAGAGACTTATTTTAAAGTGAGCTTCAAGTGGCGTGTTGTGCTCTGACCTTTTGGCTGGCCACACCAGAGCATTGAGAAACCGTATGGGCTAATGCTTTTCCTCTGCTGTGTGTGATGAGAAAAGCATTTTTAAAAAGAGGGGGAGGAGAGAGAGAAAGGCAAGAGAGCCAGCATGTAAATACTGGCTGCAAGCTAAGGCAGAGCCATTTACCAACATTCCCAAATGTCTGCTCCACCAGCCACATGCCATTTCGAAAGCAATTGTATAAATGTTCCCAAAGAGTGATGGTTTGGAAGACCTGCTGTACATGAGCACGAAGCAGTGGATATGTGCAAAAAAGCTCTGGATCGAGGGCACATACATTATTTTTCAGTTCTGCGCTAGCTATATATAAGCTTAAAAAGGTAAAGGGAGCCCTGACCGTTAGGTCCAGTCGTGGCCGACTCTGAGGTTGCGGTGCTCATCTCGCTTTATTGGCCAAGGGAGCCGGTGTACAGCTTCCAGGTCATGTGGCCAGCATGACTAAGCCGCTTCTGGTGAACCAGAGCAGCACACGGAAACGCCGTTTACCTTCCTGCCGGAGTGGTACCTATTTATCTACTTGCACTTTGACGTGCTTTTGAACTGCTAGGTTGGCAGGAGCACAGACCGAGCAACGGGAGCTCACCCTGTCGCGGGGATTCGAACCGCCGACCTGCTGATCGGCAGGTCCTAGACTCTGCGGTTTAACCCACAGCGCCACCCGCATCCTTTATATAAGCTTATTGATAGGCTATTGCAAGTATGTGTTGGAGTGTTAAGAGGGATGCATTGCACTCTTTTCTCTAGTAAACAAGGTAAAACCCAGGGGTTTCCATTCATTGTTTTCTGATTTTAAAGGAGATGGGATTACTATTGTGCAATATATTTTGTTTTCTATTAATAGTTTCAAGAAATAAAATATAATAGGGGTAAGCCACATGAAGGCCCACTGGTTGTCTTCAGTGCTCCAAGGCTCTTTTCTTCCCTTGAAAAAGCTTGTATTTCCTCTCCAGCTTTTCTCATGGAACAGCATGTTTTTAAGTGAATCAGCAGCAGGAATAGTTTGAAGGAACCTCTTAAGTATAATAGCAGCAACAGCAATAGGTTTTCTACCCTTCCTTTCTATCATTAAGATGCCCAAGGCGTTTAACACAGCTGTAACCTATACCAGCTCCTCCAGTGCATCACAAAATAAACCTCAAGCATAAAAGATCAGCAAAATGGATTCAAACAATGATTAGCTGCAGACTGGTTACTGATGAATAACAAGCCACTATAGATTCAGAGCTTAGCCATTTTTATATATTGATTTTTTAAATGTTTGGCACAAGAGCTTCTATTACTCAGACTGATGAAGAGATGGATGCAGCTTAGAACAAATTCAGTCGTTTAGTATTAAATAAATTTGGTGTTGCAGTCACTTATTGCTGGCTTTCTGCTCTGTTCTGACTCCAACCTTCACATTTGACCATAAATTATGCTGGAATGCAGAACTATTTACAGTGCTTTTTGTGTTGACATTTAGTCCATGAGGTTTTTTGTATATAGCATTTTAAAGTTTGCATTTAAAGTCAGTTTTCAGATCAGTAAAACATTTGTTTCTAGTAGACAACTGGGATTCTTTATAACTGTAATAAACTGTGCAAAATGTAAGCCCATCAATATCATTATTAAGAAACATCAGTCCTGAGTCAAGCAGTGCAATGATAATTGAGACAAATATATATGGTGAGGCAAAGGAAAACTTAAGTTCTATAATTTGAAAACGGAAACATGCCCAATTTCTTTTTCTCATAGATTCCCCACCACCACACACTATGTCGTCATCCCTCCTACTGTGAAATGAGGAAAAATAACTTTAATAGATCCCAAGTGGTATAACACAGCTTCACTTGGGAATTAAAATGTGGTTTGTACACAGGAATTTGCCCCGGGGGCATTCCATTTATGAGAACTGCTGGGAAAGGGACAGTGCTGTGCAAAGCTGCTAGACAGCTCATTTGAAGAATTATCAGCTTCTTGCAGAAGAAAGCACATGGGGAAAATATTTATGTATCACAGAAAGCCTATGTAACTAATCCCTACCACATCTTCTTCCCAGCTAAGGCAACAGGATAGAAAAGAGCCTGGAAGACTTAGTCTGAAAATTGTGTCCTTCAAATCCAGCTATTACTTGGCAACCAGTATATGATATAGGTAGAAATAATCTTTTCTGTCTGCCACAGTAGCTGAGCTATTTCATTTATGTATTTAAAGGTTTCTCTTCCACACTTCATTGGCACCAGTACCAGGACAGAGGACTATATAAGATAAATTATTTAAAAAGATTGAAAATAAAATCTGAAAAAACTGTCAAACAAAACAGCTAAACGCAGTCAGAATGCATGGAGTACCCCATTTGCCTGTAAAAGATGGGTCCTCAGCACTTTTTGAAAATGCTTGCGTTCAGTCGTTTTATTTAAAGAAAATGATATTTTCTTTGGTGTGTAAGGCCTTGATATCAGAAACCACTGACAGCACAGCATGACTTAAGATAGCATAACTTGGGGTTGGAGACTATGACAGACTGGAAGAAGATCTGGATCTGGCAGCCAATATACACACCCTCTGCAAGAGTTAAGGAGTCTGCTGTTAAGGTAGTTAATCTGTAGAATCTGAGAGCAGTGTGGTTTTATCATACTGGCAAGCAGATATTGCCTAAACGTTGGAGAGAGTGCAGCAAAATGGGAACTTGATTTCATCTGTGGTGGACTTCGGATGGCGATGTTTCATTTTGCTTCAAGGGTAGCTGGGCAAACAGTTGTTCTGGATCTACAACTGGGCAAACAGTTGTTTTGTTGTGGCTTTCAGAAACATAAAAAGGGAACTAGTGCATATATGCTGTAAGCCACCCAGAGAGGCTGGGAAAACCCAGCCATATTGGCAGGGTATAAATAGTAAAATTATTATTATTATTATTAAAGACTCAATAGTGTCGTGTGAATAGGCTGAGGCAAGTCTAGTAAACCTACTGATAAGGGTGTGTGAGGGAGAGGATTGCGAGTTACAGGCAGATAGAACTGTACTCTAGATGGAAAAATTGCAGCCACCCCATTTAATGGGTCTCTTCTTTGTAGCTTATATGGGAAATGACCTTTTTAGAGACCATTTTAACACCGCGTGATGTGCCTGTTTACTCAGCATTTCTAGGTTTTAAACAGTGACTATTTTAGTGTTCCCTTGTTTAGCTTTTTTTAAAAGTGTTTTGATGCTGTTAACAAACATTGGAGTACAGATGTTCTTGTCACATTACCTTAATCTCTTAATATTTATGCACACCACAGAGGCGTCAGATGGTAGGACCACGGAACTGTGCAAATGTAGGGAAATGACCACATGAATAAAATATGGAGGAAGCTATAGATTCTGTTACACAGACTCCGATTCAGAGTAGTCCTTTTGCAAACAGAATGTCCCAATTTTTTTTGCAGTGGAGGAGTCCATTCACAGAAATAATGGAGCGGCTTTCCTCCCAGTTCCCCCTTTCCTCCTATAATCTCTCCATACTGCTCCAGGTGGTCTCTTGGCCACCCAAAGAAGTAGATTTTTGGGTAACACAGGAGAGAGAAATCTGCAAAACTATCCTCTTACTTTCCATGAGTAGAGCGCAACTTGCGTATCTTTGGAGCCAACCCATTGACTGGAATATGCCCTGATCCTTATTTAATTACAGCAATTGTGGTTTAGGTCTTTTTAAAAGATACTTCTGTATAATGTGTATTTTTCTCACTGATCATAATGCCAAATGGCTACATAGCTAACAGAATGTGGCTTATCTTTTAGGTGGGTCTTTTCCGGAAGTCAGGTGTGAAATCCCGAATACAGGCCTTACGCCACATGAACGAAAGCTCTCCTGAAAATGTCAACTATGAAGACCAGTCAGCGTATGATGTGGCAGATATGGTAAAGCAGTTTTTCAGGGACCTGCCTGAGCCTCTGCTCACTAGTAAATTAGGAGAAACATTCCTCCACATATATCAGTGTAAGTACTAGGGTTGTTTCCATTAGTAGTGAATGTGGAATATTAGGCCTTTAAACTTTAAGCTTAATGCAGGCTTTCCCAAACTTGGGTCTCCAGCTGTTTGTGTACTACAACTCCCATCATCCCTATCTACCAGGACCAGTGTTCAGGGATGATGGGAATTCCAGTTGGGGACTTGGGAAGCCCTAGTCTAATGTGTTTGCTGACACACATAAAATCAGCTGGCCCCAAAGTAAGAGGAGGAAATGGAGACACCGGCAGGAGCAGCAAGTTGCATTTCCCCATGAAGCCCAAGCCAGGGCTGCAGTCAAAACTTCTTAAATAACACCAGTTATTGAAAGGGTGTGTGTGATTTTCTGGTGTGTAAAAATAATAACAGTGGGCTTCAGTTTTGTTTCACTGAAAGACAATCTGTAGATAGCCCATAATTTTAAAAGAAGGGTTTTCTTTTTTGTAATTTTCTTGCTAAGATCCGGAATTGTTTCATGGCACACCATGTTCCTGTTTTTCATGCTTTAGAACCAGCAGTATCCCAAGGTGGGAAATGCTATGTCTACCTAGTGTTGTGTTTTCCATAGGGTAAAATCTCAGCATCTCTCATGTTCTTATGCATGGATGGGCAGAGCATCAATCAAAATTCCAGCCACCCTGGATTTTCCTTGCTGCTCTGTACATGCTTTACAAGGGGGAGGGGGAAATGCAGGTGAGAAAAGGAAGTTGTGATTGGTTCTGGCTGGTGGGCCCAAGCACTGTGGTTTATAAAAGGAGTTGGAAGATATCCCCCTCCCCCAGCATAAAGAAGTCTGTCTGCTCCTGTTCTCTTGAAATCACTGCATTTCCCCCCAGCCTAGGAATTTGGAGCTGTAATATATTCACCTCACCATCTTTTTCCTCTAAAAAAAAAGTTCAAATAAAATGCTTGACTGACAGCACAATTGCAATCCCAGGTACATCTACTCAAAGGTAAATCCCACTGAGTTCAATCAAGCTTACTCCCGGGGAAACTGGGTCTAGAGTTGCAGCCTGAATCTTCAAATAGAGAGAAGATAACGGCTTGCTGAAGCGTGTACTATAAAGCAGTTTCTCCTATTCTTTCATTGGTTTAGTGTCTGATTTACACAGGGGAACCTTGAATGGAAGCTGAGTGAACAGAGTGGTGGCTTGTGAATTAGTTTTATCAGGCGCAATATTTAAGCTTCCTCCATTCGTGCATTTATTAAACTCCCCCACACACACACCCCTTGGCTCTGTAGAGGAGGACACACATTTCCCAAGCTTCCCTAATCTTTTCTTGTTGTGCCACAAACAACGTTGCCTAGAAAAGAGCATGCAGTGTTATGGCATTGCGCTCTCGAAAGGAAATGAGGTCCCTGTTCACTGCGTGGCCCACTCCACTTCCCAGAGATTTAACTGCAGCAGTAAAACTGTCCAGATGAACTCTGCAGGGACAGAAAGGGCTTATAAAAACCTCTGTATTCTGCCAGGGTTTTAAGGGCTGCTGTGCCGGTTTAATTTTGGATCTCTGCTTCCTGACTGCACTTAAACTGTATTTGTGCTACTGACTGTATTTTTACTGGGTTTTATTGGGCTTTATGGGTGAAGCCCAACTATGCCCATCTGCCAATGGAGCAGACAATGTTAGCTGAAAGGATTTCCCCCTCCCCCCGCAGCCCCCTGCCCACCTCTACAATTGGCCCAGAGCCCCAGTCCTTCTGAGCAGATCTGGGAGGGATGCAGACAGGGGCTGCAGCAGGGAGGAGATGAAGGGGAAACTGCACAACTTGGGATATTGCCATATGTGTCTGTTTTATTGCTGGTTTGTGAGGTTGCTTTTTAACAGAGTGCATCACCTTGATGGTCCTGATGGATATAGTAAGATCAGTTACAAATATACATACTACTACTACAAATAGTGAGGGATGCAGGTGGCGCTGTGGGTTAAACCACAGAGCCTAGGACTTGCCGATCAGAAGGTCGGCGGTTCGAATCCCCGCGATGGGGTGAGCTCCCGTTGCTCGGTCCCTGCTCCTGCCAACCTAGCAGTTCAAAAGCACATCAAAGTGCAAGTAGATCAATAGGTACCGCTCCAGCGGTAAGGTAAACAGCATTTCCGTGTGCTTAGTCATGCTGGCCACATGACCCGGAAGCTGTACGCCGGCTCCCTCGGCCAATAAAGCGAGATGAGCGCCGCAACCCCCGAGTCGGCCACGACTGGACCTGATGTTCAGGGGTCCCTTTACCTTTACCTTTACCTTACTACAAATAGTAGTGGTAGAGGAAAAAGGACAAGATTTTTAAAAGTAGAGATCTTTTCCCGTCTGCACTCGAATTGTTTTAATGTCTTGGGGCTTTTTTCAGCTTGTCATTTGCTGCCCTAGGCTCCTTTGTGAGGGAATGCTGGATATAAATCAAATAAATAAATAAGAGGAAAGTGGCAGAGCCAAATCAGAGCTATTGGTGGTCCTGCTGCACAAATCTTGGAGGCTGTCTTTCCAGCCAGTTCCTCTCAGCTCATTGGCAAGACACAGGAGCCTGAAGTTGGGCAAATGGCAAGGTGTTCCATTGACCAGGCAAAGGTGGCAACAAGGCATCTGGTATTATATTTTATACCAGTTCTGGCCATTCCAGAGCCTTCATACCACCTGCCGATGTAGCACAGCTTGGGTATTGAGCAGTGAGCTTTTCACAGACACAGTTTATGGCCATTTGCTGCTAGCTTAGCCAGCTTGTGCAGTGGTGCCATTTTCTGGTTTCTAATTTCTAAAACGACCCAAGGTGAACAGCAGTGGTGCCTTCAGAGCAGGACCTTGGATGTGGGGCCCTGCTAAGCTACAAAATGCAGCTTATATTTTGAAGTAATGCTGTAATAATATACACTCTGACCTGAGAATCAGTCCCATTTGACTCCATGAGAGTGACTTCTGAGTTGGCACGCATACGATTATACTGCAAGTGAAGGAACTTTCAAGTCCAGAGTCTAAAACCACCTGACTGCACCACTGGCGAACAGCAAGGCACAAAGTAGGTCACAGGATGTGAACGAGAAAAACTTACTATTGCTGCACACTAGCTCTCTTCCAGAAGTAATTTGGAGTTTGGAGGTGAGATCTGATGTCCCAAAGCTCTTGTTTGAATATACAATCAAATTTTTATTAAGCGGCACGTTTCGTTCCCTCAGATGTTCCAAAAGAACAACGGCTTCAGGCAGTCCAAGCTGCCATCATGTTGATGTCAGATGAAAACAGGGAGGTTTTGCAGACTTTGCTTTGTTTCCTCAATGACGTCACTTCCGTGGAAGAGAACCAGATGACACCCATGAACATAGCCGTGTGCCTGGCCCCTTCGCTTTTCCATCTCAATCTGGTCAAGAAAGAAAGCTCGCCAAGGTAAGGAATTGCTGCTTTTCTTGCTCTGGGTTGCAAGTTAAGAGCGTTGCTAGGTGCTTATAAAGACTCGGGGCAGAGACGTGTGACCCGCATTTTGCATTTGCTGATTTATGTATAGATGCAGCTTTAGGTTGCTGGGGTCTTGCCAGTGCTATGCTTAGAGCATGCACAGCAACCCAGTAAGCAAAGTCTGTTTTTCAAAAAAAATGGGAGAAGGGGCAGGAAATCTGAGACTCAGCACAAAACTCCTACCAATGCCCTAGTTGGAAGTGACATGATTATTCTGTGGCAACCGTAAGTTGTTGACCTTCCTCCCCACAGAAGCATGTCTGAAACCTTCACTGAAGGTTCATTGAATGCAGAAGACTCACTTCTTAACCCTGGAGTTTGACAACTGAGGTGTATATTTTTACGACTCACCCTCTTCTTAGGATTGTAATGTTTTAAACTATTTTTTAATGTTGCGTTTCAAATTGTCATGACACCCGCTGGGACCTTAGGGTGAAGGTGGGGTAATTCTTAGTTGTAGTTGTAGTAGTAGTAGTAGTAGTAAGAATAATGGCTAAATGTTATACATGGACATTGTAAAATTTCAAGTTTCAGAATAAGGACTCGTTGAAAGCTTTTATCTCAGGGTCAGCGAATGTATGTGGAAATTTGTTAAAGTTGCTTTGAATTCCTTGCTCAGCCATGAAACTCACTGGGTTACTTTGACCCAGTCACTATCTCTCATCTGAACCTATTTTCTTGTGGCTGTTTTGAGGATAATGAGATAATAAAACCAGAAATTCATATTCCTGGAGGACAAGGTTATCAGTGGCTACTAATCATGAGGGCTAAGAGCAGAATACCAGCTGCTGGAAGCTGCAGGAAGGGAGAGCGATATTGTTCTCATGTCCTGTTTGTGGGCTTGCCATAGGCATCATGTGTCATAAACATGACCTTATGGATGCATTCATGTGATGCTCATGAATGATGCACAGAAGAAGAGCTGTAGGTCAATGGTAGAGCAGTCGCTAAGCATGCAAAAGGTCCTGATTCAATCCCTGGCATCTGGTAAAACCAATGAAGATGCTTATCTGACTAGGTTCCCCCAGCCACTCCGGGCGGCTTTCAACAAATTAAAATACAATACGACATCAAACATTAAAAACATCTGTGAACAAGGCTGCCTTCAGATGTCTTCTAATAGTCAGATAGTTGTTTATTTCCTTGACATCCTCAGGGCAGGCACCACTACCGAGAAGGCTCTCTGCCTGGTTCCCTGTAGCTTCACTTCTTGCAGGGAGCTAACCGCCAGAAGGCCCTCGGAGCTATATTTCAGTGTCCGGGCTGAATGATGGGGGTGGAGACGCTCCTTTAGGCAACTTGTTATGTTTGACTCTTTAACCTTTTAGTGATTTTTATTTCTTTGCCATGAGAATGTTTAAGGCATCCCCTTTCTCCTCAGTACAAAGGGTTTTCCCTCAAATGATAAAAGTAGACTGTAAAAGACTCTTTGTAGGTTGGTACTGAAAAGTTATAAGTGTCACAACGTTGCCTTTCATCTGAAAAAGGCTGTTGTTCCTTTATCATACTTGAAACACTGAATTCATTTGCAGAGTAATACAGAAGAAATACGCAACAGGGAAGCCTGATCAGAAAGATCTCAGTGAAAACCTGGCAGCAACTCAGGGACTTGCACACATGATAGCAGAATGCGATAAACTTTTTGAGGTGAGTGAAAGATTCAGAAGTCAATATTCATAAGGGAACATGCTTTCAAGTACTTTGCCTATAAAGTTCCACTTTAGCCTTGGAATAAAAGTTTATGCACTGGAGTATTTTGTTGTTCACCTGGAAGGGACCTCTAAGTGATTTCCTCTCTAACTTTCTGGAACATTGTTATTCAATTCATCAGTCTCTTTCATTACAAAAGCTTACAGTTGTCAAAAAAAAACAACCCTTCCATATATCTTTGTGATTTTGAGTTGTCTCATAAGAACAGTCTGTTCTATGCTATAAGGATAGTATAGTGTTCTATACTAATGTTACTTGAATATAAAAGAAAGTCTTAACCTACCTAGTATTATTTGGACTTGAAGAACAGCCCAGTGGACAAGACATAACAGTGAACCAATAGACAAGCGTCATTCAGGTGTTCTAAGTAGTTATGTGATGAAGGAGAGGAGGGGCAAGTGCACTGCTTCCAACCATGTATCACCGTTGATCTCCACAAGGTGGAAGGATAACTTCTGCTTGAGTGCTCCAGTTCCCAAAGCTGGTGGAGTGGCAAAACCCAAGCAGGGAGGGAAGACAGGTAGCATACTCCCTCTCTTCCCCATAGATGCTGGTAATCATGCAAGGGCAGAGGAACAGCACCTCAACAGAACTCTGACATATTCAGTATTCCTTTTTGGAATTTAGATATTTGTACTCTTACGATTAGTGTCAGGCAGATATTTGCAAACAGGATTTCTATGAAATAGGTTTTCCACAAAAATATTAATTCCAAATCAATTCTTCCATCTCTTCCCCCACTCACAGATCCCACATGACATGGTAACACAGTCTCGGAACTCGTATGTTGAGGCCGAAGTGCATGCTCCAACTCTGGTGGAACTGGGCAAGCAAATGGACGAAGAAGGTGGGAATTACCGGACCTACCTAGAAAGTCTAATACAGAGCCTCTGCAAAGAAGCGAAAGAAAAATTCAAAGGATGGGTCACTTGTTCCAGCGCAGAAAATACGGACCTGTGCTACAAAAAGGTAGTTTCTGCAACCAAAACATATATTGTCAAATTTTGCATGATATTTGGGGAACCCTCTTGAAACCCCAGAAAAATGTTGATCAGGATTCAATGAGACACACCTGTGTGTATATAACCATAATACATAGCAAGTGGCGGGCAGGGAGGGAATATATAATCAATTTTTTAAAAGTTCTTTTTTAGGAAAGCTAACACGACACATACAAATCATGTCTATTAAATAAAAAGTTTTAAATTAGAACCAGCACTTAATGTTTGACATTTTCAGACAGAAAAGTGCAGTTCCAAAATCTAATAAGCAGTTCCCATTGTCTTTGAAGAGTACTCCATAAGTTGAGCTTCCCATCCTTTAAATCAATGATGCCTAACCTGTAGCTTCCTAGATGTTCTGGGACTACAACTCCCATCATCCCTGACCATGCTGGCTAGTACTGGTGGGAGCTGGAATCCAAGAATTTCTGGTGGGGCACAGGTTCTCTACCCCTGACTTAAGACGATTAAAATAAGTCAATTTTATACTTCGCTTCTACATATCCAAGTTTCCATTGTCGGTAGCTAATCCAGTGTTCAGCCACTAGTTTGCTTCCCTTGATTAATAGTTTTACCGCACAGTCACATTGCACATGGGATTTCATGTAGCTCAGCAGTACAATCTAGTGGAAGCATGAATGAGATTTCAATTCATAATCAACAGGTGCTGGCATTCTGAGGGCCCTTCTTTCCCCTCTAGCCTTTCTGCACCCCAAAACCAGCTTGTGAAGGTTAAGGAACCTTCCAGGGTGGCATCCAGAATAGTGCAGGTTGCTGTCTGCAGGGGACATTGGCGTACATTTCCTGGGGGCAGGCAGAAATACTTTAGGTACACAGACTGGCTTCTTTGGGTTTTTCTCCTTGTCTCATTCTTTACGCTTAACCCATCATCACTTTCCCTTCTCTTGTCTTCCCTTCCTCCTTACCGCCACTCCCTCGATTAAGGTAGGAGATGGAAACCCATTGAGGATTTGGAAGGCATCCGTGGAAGTTGAGGCTCCTCCGTCTGTTGTATTGAACCGAGTTCTAAGAGAACGCCACCTTTGGGATGAGGATTTCTTGCAGTGGAAAGTCATTGAAACGTTGGACAAGCAGACGGAGGTCTACCAATATGTTTTGAACAGTATGGCTCCCCATCCTGCTAGAGACTTCTTAGTCCTCAGGTAAATTAATTTAGTGGTAGAATATGTTAGCAACCTTACCACCAAGGCACGTTGAATATTTATACATTTGTACTTCATATGGCATCGTCCTTTTTTCTGTAAATATTATTTTTACCCAAATGACTTTTCTAATTTTGTTTAGGACCATAATAGCCCAGATAAATCAGGCTAGTGGCAGGTCAGCATCCTGTTCTCGCAGTGGCCAACCCAATGCCTATGGAAATCCTGCAAGAACCGGAGCGTGATAATTCATTCCCCTCCTGTGGTTTCCATTCACTGGTATTCAGATGCATTCCTGCAGAGCATAGATATCATGGCTGGTAGCCTTATCCGCCATAAATTTATCTAAACATTTCCTCTAGTGGGACTTTAACTACAGTGGCATTTTGCAGTGTTTATGTTGAATGTAGATGAAGGCACATAGCTTAAACTCCTCAGCAAACAACAGAAAATACACTTCACTCGTATCAGCTATCTATAAAATCAGTTCAAATCTCTCTTTCTCTCTAAAAAAAAACACCTTTGCATCTTTCACTCTGAAAACTATTTATTAAATGCCATTAAACCATAAATATTGGCAGCTGCCTCAAACAATGACTATTTAATTTATGTAGCTGTGTAGGGTGTCAGAACAGCATTAATTCCACTGATCCAATTGTTCTGGTTTTTTCCTGCAGTGGCTCCATAAGGAGTTGTGTTCCTCATGGCAGGCAGATACTTCAGTTTCTATTACTACCCTCCCCCATTGTGTAAGAAGTGCTTATGCAGGAGGCATCTTCCTTGGCTAGGGGCTGGGGGACCTAGCTGCCTACCAAACTGAGGAAATGCTGGAACTGCCATAAGACTTCAACCCTTCTCAGTTTTCCTGGTTCTGCAAAGTATATTTCCTGACTCCACCAAGTGTGTGTGTGTGTGTGTGTGTGTGTGTGTAATTCTTCTTCTCCAAATCCATCAGGACTGAGACAGGTAGACATGTTGGCTTGAAATTTAGTTTGGAAACAAAACAATCAGTCCCTTTCTATTTTAAAATAGTCCTCAGTAAAATGTCATCCCCTCAGAAAATTACAACCTAAGAGACTTGTTCTTGCTGCTCAGCTCTCCTCCTACATTGTCCCCTTAAACATGCTCACATTTCATTGGGTGCCAGGACTGGACATCCACTCTCCCAGCTTCTTTCTATGAGCGAGTGTGGTGGCTGCTGTGTGTGCCTCTTTCCATTGACAAGGTGCATTCCTGCAGCATTTTGTGCTCCTGTCTCTTTTTTCTTTTCTTTTACATGTGGCAGCCATGTTGTGTTATGGCATGCTCCCACTGGCAGCCATTTTGTGTTAGGCCACACTCCCACAGCCACCATATTTGCCCTTCTTCTCTCAAATCACTCTTCTGCATCGTTGTACTGAGGCAAGTATACTACTGAAAGAATAAACGCAAGGCTGGATACCTTATTTCTTCCCCTCCAATTCACATTTCCTGTCTTAAAACCTGTTTCAACAGGACATGGAGAACTGATTTGCCTAAGGGGATGTGCATATTGGTGGCTGTATCCGTGGAACATGAAGAAGCCCCTCTGATGGGAGGCGTGCGAGCAGTTGTTATGGATTCCCAGTACTTAATAGAGCCCTGTGGCTCTGGGAAATCTCGCCTGACACACATTTGCAGGGTGGACCTGAAGTAAGTATCACCAGTGCCAAGACCCTGGTCAACAGGCTTCCTGAACAGAACTAGCATTTCTGAGCATTGATTGGCAAAGTTAGAGGAGTGCAGTTACTTCTGTTAAGAGAAACAACTTCTACTTGCTTAGTTAATATAAAAACAGGATTTTTAAAAAAATTGCTTACTAAGTATTGTATCACCTTTGGCCCAGTGGGACTTACTCTCAGGCAACTGTGCATGGGCTGGTTTAGCTCCAGCTCCAGCATGATTTTTTAGCTATTCAATTATCCTTAGATTGATTCCATGGAGATACGCTCCTCCCAAAGCATTGTGAATCACAGCTCAGTTTCTCAACAGTTGTGCTTCAAGAGAACCACCATGTGCAACTGGTGGCAGTTAGTCAACAAGCCATCTCCATGTGGCTGGTGAATATTAAGCTAGCAGGCCAGCTCACTACATAGTGCCATAAAAAAATCCCTGAACTGTTGCCCAAACTGGCCCCGAGGAATGCATTATAATGAGCAGGAACATTTCATGAGGAACAAATACTCCTGTTTCTAAAAAGTTTATGTGAATGTTACCAATATAAGACCCATTCCATTGCTGTGCTGGGCATTGTGATGCAACATGAAGACGACTATAACCCGCCATGACAGCCAAATGGAATAAACTCTGGGATGTCTCATGAAACGTCAGTACCAAGAGTGGTTGGTAGTGAAGGGGGCTGCCACTGCTTTTAGGAGGAGTGAGGCAGTGGGGAGGTCAGCGCTGTGCAGCTGCCCCAGCAGGATTGGCTCTGCTGATGTTCCCACTCAGCTCCCAGTCTCCCCACTGCCTCACTCCTCTCTTTCCCAGTAAGTGGCCGCAATGTGGCTACCTGGAGGCCAGGTGAATGGTGGCTCCCCTCCTCGCCAACCGCTCCTGTTTGGTGTGCATGGCCCTCCTTGTGGGAAAGGGGTGATGAATATACCGCTGTGCAAAGCAAACGTCATTCCTGCTCTTGCATCTCTACATGATTTTGTGCACATTATGTGTTTGCAATCCTGTGAACAGGATCTAATCCAAGGGTATAGACCCTGTGACCCTCTAGATATTGCTTGGACCATTAGCCATACTTTCAGGCACTGCTAGGAGTTGAGAGTCCAGCAACATCCACAGGGCCACAGATTTTGCCATTCCTCATCTAATTTGTCATTCAGCGCTTCTGTCCCTAGTGTATTCTTTTGTGCTTAAACAATCTAATTTGAATTTTGAATCCTCAGAGGATTATAAAATGAACAGCAGTTGTGGGGGATTTCTTCTTTGTGATTTAAATACAGTTCTAGAATTCACTGAGAGATAAATATATAATCACACTCTTCTGGGGTAAAACTGTACTTTAGCATACAGATGAGTTCTCTTGAAGCTCCATCCTTCTGCGCGATTCCATGTGTTTATTTCTTGAAAACTGTTAATAATGTATCACTTCAGCTGATCTTTCCACTCAGTGCAGTAAAGCTGGTGCTATTATTCTCAAAACATTTTACAGTGTAGTTTTTGCCTTCAGCCCTGCACCCATTTGTGAAAACAGAATTCATTTGAACTAGTCATGCTCATGTGTTTGTGACCAGGACTGTAATGTGTGTGAGTGCTGCAGAGTTGCTTTTGTTTGTCCTCATAACAGCACTGCCACCGTTCCCATTTTATAGATGATAAAATGGCCCCAACTTGATAACCCAAGAAGTGTAAAGAACATGTCACAGGTTATAGAAAGCATGCTTCCATATTTTTTCTGCACATTTGAACTACTACGACTACTTTCGGACATGTGAATGCTCTTCAGAGACTGCAGAAACACATAGCAGAAATGCAGGCGCTCAGCCTTTGTATTTATGTGTGAGATGCAGGATTTGAACCCAGGTTTCCTGGACTCGGGCCAAGCAATCTAAACATTGTCCATACTGGCTTTCTCCGTGTCAGGGGTAAAATGTACATTTTATTCTGTGTAGTGGAGTTTTTCAGTCCATGATTTTCAGGCATGACCATAGCTGCATTGTTTAGCACCGTGGTGCGTATGAGAGTCCTCTGCCTGTTTTGTTAGTGTTTACGTCCTACCAACAAGATGAGGCTGGGGGAAGAACATGCTTAACAGTAATTTTCCTCTTTCTCCCTCCAGAGGTCATTCGTTAGAGTGGTACAACAAAGGCTTTGGACATCTGTGTGCTGCTGAAGTTGCCAATATCAGGAATTCATTTCAACCGCTGATTGCTGAGGGACCAGAAACAAAAATATGAGTGCTGGATACCGAGATATATGGGGTTCCATGGACAAACTAGAGCCACTGGGTGATTTTAGCCTACGTTTGTGCAATAGCCAAGCAAGGATTGCTTGGGCAGCTCTGCCATGGTCTGGTAATGTCACTCACTTACCCTCCCAGCCCCGTCCTGTATTCGTTGATCTCCTTCACTGAAGAATATTTGTCCAAGAACTTTTTCAGGCTACACAAATTGACTGTGGTCATTGCTTTTCCATTGCATAATTCTAATATTTAAAAGCTTCTGAGAAGCTTATTTTAAAGTGTAAATAAGAGATGTAAATATTGTATAGACTTTGCTATGTATCATATCTGCCTATATATATATATATATATACACACACACACACGTATATGTAAATATAATAAGTTTTGTATATAAGAGAGAACTTTCTAGAAGAAACTTCCTGCATCTGTTTGGAATGATTTCCATTCTGTTAGATCTCAGCATCTCCCAGCTTTTGTAAACAGCATTTGCTATTACTGTTAAAACCATGACATCATCAGCGTGGTGACTATCAGCCAAGTGAAGTACTTAAGCTGATCCTATGTTTGCAAAGCTTATATAAAGAGGTGCGTAGAGATGGGCATACAGGGTTGAGAAGGGGCTACTAGGAGGCAAGAGAAGGGCAACAGACAGCAGAAAAGCAGTCTGGTCAGATAGCACTGGCAGACAATAATCTACAATTGCCTGCAGAAAGCAGCAGCTGAGAATATATGCTGGGTATCTTTGAAAAAGGAATAGAGAAGTTACAGGATCAGCTGAAAGCTCACTGTTTGCAGTTTTCAGAATATTTGCTAAGACTGTTGGGCTAATCCTTAGACACCATGGTAACAAGGAAATGCTTAGAATCTTACTTACCACATCCAGTAACTGTTGCTTAAACTCACATTGCAAGGATGGGCCTTCAAATCAGTCACTCCAGAACAGTCCTCTTCACATCTGTAGGGATATTCTATAGCAAACAGTACTTAGTCTAAGGCTTTGTGATTTGAGAGCCTATCCAAAGATTTGCTGTCCCAGGACATAAAGATTTGGGTCCCGATTCAGAGAAAGTTGCTCCTGGTTAAATTTCATTGAAATCAAATGGAGCTTGAGTGGGTCATGACTAGTGATAGCCCTGAAGTGAGCCATGCAGATAACTTTTTGCATTGTGGGGTTTTCCTATAAATAAGTAATAAACAAAGTTTACAGTTCCCTGATTCAGCAGGTCATAATGGTCATTGAAAAATCACTGTGGCCCCATAGTTTTTTTTCTGCAGCTTTTCATATTATAATCCAAGCCGCACAAGAACTTCAAACTCACTTCCACCAACACCCTCGCCTGGCTGCAACTGTTCCAATGTCAGCAGAAGCCGAGGCTCTTAATTCGCTCTCTGGCACCTGAGATGCTGCTATGCCAGCATTCCAAGAGCCAGGAAAGAAAAGAGAAGGAAGCAACAGCCAACAGAACCAGGCAAAGAGAGAAATGAGACCTTTTACAGCCAGGCAACTAGGTGAGCATTGAGCTCCCATTGCTGGTGTATGTGATGGGACACAAAGCAGGCACAGAACATTTTCCAACATTTTAGCAAATTAACACAGTTGGCCAAGCCCATACAAATCAAGCTCATATTTGGGAAACCCAGGCAGGTGGGCAGGGTATAAATAATAAATGATTCTTATTAATGGGCTAACCCGTGTCCATTACTTGTCTAAGTTTCCCCATTGATTTTAATGAGGCATAACAGTGATTAACTTTCTCTGATATGGAGCTTTAGCTCGGGATACAGCAATGGCCATGCCAGCACATCGCTAACCATTATATTCTACTAGTATTGCACTCATGTTGCATGCCTATAACGAAGTACAAATTGGACTACTGGTGTGAAGAAAACAATACCCAGCAACAGAGCAATTTTGCCAGATAAACATTGTTTCCAACAACATTAGGATCCTTAAAAATAAAAATATCTATATAGCTGCTGCTGCTGCTGTTGTTAATAATAGTCTTAAAGCAACCCACTTAGAATTCTTGCTTATATAAACACAAGCTAATGTCCCCATTGTATCTGAAATTATTCCGAGCTTTGTTTCCATCTGCACAATAGGAACGAGATCTTTTACAAGGCAAAAGAAAGCCTCATTGATGTTAACGGGGCTTACTCCAAGATAAGTGTGTCTAGGATTACACCCTTAATAAGCTTTTTACTAAACAGAATAAGCTTCTTGTAATGTGTGTCATAAATTTAAAAAGTGCAATGGTAAACTCTGGGAAGAGGTAGTACTGTATCTCTGGAGCACCTTTAAGAACACAAAAGGAGCGTCCTGGATCAGGCCAAAAGCCCATCTAGTCCAGCATCCTGTTTTCACAATGGCGACCCTGATGCCAGCACACAGGACATGAGTGTGACAGCATTCTCCCCACCTGTGAGTCCCAACAACTGAAACTCAGAGGCATACTGTCCCCAACTGTGGAGGGGCAATGCAGTTACCATGGCTGGTAGCCTTATCCTTGCTGAATTTGTCTCATCCTCTTTTAGGTGGCCATTGTTACCTCTTGTTGGGAGCAAAACCCCTAGTTTAACTAGGTGCTGTGTGGAAAAGTACTTTCTTTTGTCTGTCCTGAATCTCCAAACATTCAGCTTCATTGGATGGTCCTTTTTCATCTGATGGCCTTAGGCCTTGATCCTAAATGCATGGCTTGGAAGCAAATCTGTCCCGTTCCAATGTCGGCACATTAGAATAGCAGTTGTCCTAAAGATGTCATTTTGTTCCTCATGAATGAAAACAGGAACAGCTGCTCGTATTCTAGAATGGTAGCCTAAGAGTCCATTGGCAGTACATAATCAGGGAGTACTTATTTCTCATTCTGAAAAGGGGGAAATGTTGTAAAGCAAATCATTATTTTTTGAAGTAATTTATGGAGACAGGGTGAGCTTTTTTAAAGAAAGGAAAGAAACTAGCATGGAACAAAATGCAGTTTCATTCCTAATTTAGTTTAAAATATGCAGTTATTTTCATATTAATTAAGTCAGATTCACCCTGACTTTCTATGTATTGTGGTACATGGTTGTTTTTTTCAGATTGCACATTCACTTGTGAGTAGGCCCCATTGAGCTCAATGGGCCTTACCATTGAGCAGACACGCATTGTGCTGTCAGTGTTTTAATTCATTGTTTTCAGTCAATCAAAATGCGCCATTGAATTTGGTTCAGTAGAATACAGTATATTTTCCTGAAGAAGAGGGTTGCCTTTTTCCCTGTCAGGTCTCTTTACCTTGAACAGCAGAGTTGGCAAGCACAAATTAATTCAATATATGAAACTTTTTCCAGCGTGTCAATCTGCGGCAGTGAGGAAAGATTCACTTCCCGAATTTCTGCTTGTCACACAATGGTTGTTTTGGAGCATAGTGCAGAAACAGCTTTTCACGGGATTCTGTGGTGGCTATAGTCTGCCTGGATTACATTTAAGCTTTGTGATCTCTGTAGGATTGTGCCTATAAGGAGAACACGCAGGAGCTTCGGGAAATGTCTAGTCTAGGTGATATACAAACCCCAACGCCATGCACCATTCTCCCAATACTTCAATTCTAGAAAGAGATATGCCACTGGATTAATATTAAATCATACTCATATTCACCTCAGTGTGTGATGCAGACTGAGGCCAAGACCAAAAGAAGAAAAACCTCAGGTTTAGGATTGTAGATTTTAATTTTGGTGAGCCTGGGCCAGTCATGGCTGATGGACAGCAGCAGCAGCAGCAGCAGCAAATACCTGACTCTCCCCCAGCAGCATCACTGTCACTTAATAGGAGGATGAGAGTTTAGGCAGTGAGGCTCTTCCCACTGTCCCTGCATAGTGCCGACCTCCCTGCTTCTACCTCTCCCTCCTCCTAAGCAGCCGTGATGCCACCTCTCCTCACAGGCCGCAACTGGCCCAGCCTTACCAAAAGTACACTAAGGGTTTTCCCCCCTCATTATTATTTTTCTTATGGCCTTAGCTTGCATGCAACACCTGTAAGAAGTCTATTTCCTTTCCATGCTGTACATACAAGTCCATCCAATGGAAAAAAACCCATACCAATCCCTTAACATGGCCACACAGAAAGAATGGGAGTAGTGCCAAGTCAATCTTCTCAATGCTGGTGTACAGCTGAATACTTATCAAGCCATTCCAAAACGTCATAATCCTAAATGCAGAAATTGTCACTCAAAACCAGAGGATAAGCCATATTGAATTACTGTAGGTGCCTCAGGAGATGCTTCCTGTCAGTAGTGCAGCAATATTTATTGTAAATATGTAGATCAGGGGGAAGCAACTTCTCTCTTTAAGGCTATGCAGGGAAATGTCTTGTATTTTCAGTACTCAAATTTGTCTGGATTTGTACCAGGAAGTTGTGTTTGATGGTAGTGCGTAAGTGCATGTCGACTTCCCTTCTTTGCCAGGATCATACAGTAATAATTTGTTAGAATTCATGTTTACCCCAAGGATTGGTGTAATAAAATATATAATTGTCACTAACCTTCCCCAACTCTGTTGGACCATTGGCCATGCTTCTGGGTTTTCAGTTGGACCAGGCTGGCACTCCACCAGGCTGGAAAAGATTGATTTAGGCCTACAATACAAACCAGAAAGTTGGCACCGTAAACTGGAACCAACTTTTTCAAACACACTCACTGCACTTTCCTAGATGAAAATGGCAGAGCCATCATACACCAAGATCATCCAAAAATGACATAACACCAATTCAACCCCTTACCCAGTCTTTCCTATACCTGTACAATCAGTAGGGATGAATGATAATTTTGGAAGGAGTCAAGAAATGACCTCTGTCACTTTAGTAGTCCCCAAGTAATTCCTGGTTGAGTCAGCCCCTTGGCATTTTGTCTCAACACATCAGCCTGTTTCCCTCCTCTACACTTCCACAAACTTATTAAGTTGTAGGAGGATGAGGTGAGGAGGGGAAGCAGCTGCTGGGGTGAAAGCTTAAGGCTGCTTCGGCAGAGGTAAGCTATAGAAAATATTGACTTTTATTTCTCCTGACTCATTGACTGGAAAGGCTATTTTTTAAAAATCCAGCTATAGTACACAGAATTAGGTCAAGCATGTTCAGTAAAGACTTCTTGGACCTTGCTTTGCTCACTTTGGGAGGTGCAATTTTTTGTTGTTTTATTTTATTTATCCTGACTCACGGACCTGGACATAAAAAAGCCAACAACCCTACAATTCCCAGCATTCCATAACAATGGAAATGGCCAGCTCTACTGTTAGGCAGAATGAGGCAGTCACCCTAGGAAACACATCCTGGGGAGTGGAGGGGTAGCAAGATGTGTGACAGAGATTGTGACACCTATATTTATTACCCCTGAGTTAGTTTGCTGTCCTCAGTTCAGGGAGAGGATGTTGTCCCATCGCTAGTGCTGAGGTATGATTCCAAGGCTAGCCTCATAGTCTTGTACATGGGATGGGGAGTGAGCCATTTTGTTCTTAACTTCAGGCAGCAAAATGTCCAGCACTGGTCCTGAATGGAAAGTTCAAATATGCTCAAAAGTCTCAATTGCTGAAAGATGGGGATTTAGGGGAAACAGGTCATTTTCACAAGCTCTTTTGGCTGCACTTTCCTTCTTCCACTACAACTTGTACATTTGGCAAAAGACTGAGAAAGGAAATCAGCAGCTGAGAGGGCTGGCAAAAGTGAGGGAGCTTCTCCTGCTGTCTTTCTTTAAAAATTGAGAATTGCCCCCAAAAGCCTGAGAGGGATGCAGCCTGTTCCAACTTAGAATGCATAGATTTTGCCCATCACTAAAAAATAAATTTCTAATTCACAGTATTTGATATGAAAAAATCAGATTCCATTGAACCCAGATAGGCTTCCAGGATCGTATGGCAAGCTTGAGGAAATAATGCATAGTTATTTGCAATCAAATTGGTTTTTAAAGCTATAAATAAACATTTATAGCAGATTCCTTCTGTATGTATAATTGACCTATTCCAAAGAATATATGAAAAGTGGAGGGGACATGAATGACTCATCTTCCTCAGGCTATATATACTGTCCCCTCTCTCATACAGAAAGTTTTGCTGCTATAATTCCTAGACCTGCTTTATCTAACCATCTACTAAAATGCATTTCTTAGACTCTGGACTTGGACGGGGTCTAACTGAAGTTAGTGGACTTGAATCATGATCTCCTTAGGGCAAAAATATTTCCTCACATTGTGTCATTTATATGACACTTTTCTGATAAAAATACATCCAAAAAGTTTCAAACAATAAATACATTATAAACATTAAAAACTGCAGCCACAAAGTATAATTCCAACAAATAATAGATAGTATGTTTAAAAACTGGCTGGAATAAAATTATATTTCATCTAGGAATGGACAAAGAGGGAGTCAGCAACCCCGAGAAGTCTCCCTCGCTTTTTCTCTCGTATGGTAGAACATGTTCTGAGCAAAGTAGAAATTGGGCTTTAACATTTCACTTTGCTGTGGAGTTCTGTGGATTAAATGTTTGGATAGGGTCAGGAAAACTTGGGTTTGGGGAGACATGGATCATCTCCCGTTGCCTCAGATCAGGGGTAAGCAATGAGGTACTCTCCATTTCTTGTGGACAACAACTTCTGTCAGCCCCCAGCCAGTTTAGTCAATTGTTGGGGAAGATGGGAGTTGCAGGCAATGGCATCTGGAGGGGGGGCCCTTGGATAACCCTGCCTCAAACTTTTGCTACAATTCCATTTGGTTCCCGTGTTTAGAGATAGAAGTCAAGTAGATATGCTTGCGTCATCTAGCAACCATGTATCTGTGAAATACTATGTTTTCTTTTTTAAATGAGTATTAATCTTATCTATCAGAAGAACACTACCATGTTTTCATTAAGTGTTATATTGCCATTGTTAAGTCAATATGGCCATTGTGTGTTTTTTTTAATGTACTCATATTAATACCTCAATTTTTTTTTACCTCACGTCTTTTTATCAGTCAAAAACAACCTGTAAATATATAACATGGAGCTGAATAAAGTGGCATATACTGAAGGATTGGATTTACCATCAGTATTACTTTTTGTTAACATGCTATTATGTAGTATTTCTTAAAATGTTATCTGATTCGTTTTTCCATTCCTACCCCAGCTATCTGTAAAAAAAGAATCACTGTTAATTTGATGTATCTTTATATTACATTTACATCTTCCCTGTCTGATTTCATTTTCTGTTTTGTTTTTGTTTTTTGATTCTTCTTCAGGGGCAGGTCTGGAATCAAAACAATGAAGTAAAATCACTTATAAACTTTGCTTTACATCTCGTAAAAGCAATATTGATTGCAGAGATCCTCTGAAGCTGTTTTGGTTCAGAAAAGTTTTGCATTGCCTTCTAAAAAGAAGGCAATCTACTAGTTTTTAGCAATGTAAATGTATGTATTAGTCAAAATAACATACAACAATCCATTATATTAGATGTAATGACATACAAAAATGTGTGTGTTGGGAGAAATCCGCAAAAAAAAAAAAAATGCTGATGAATTTTCATCAGGACTTTTTTCAAAAAGAATTGCTAACTGATGTGGAAAAGTGGAGAGCTAAACTTAAGACTGGGAAAAAACTAAGAAACTGAGAGAAACTAAAAATGGCAGATTCACCCATCCCTGCTTGACTTGTCAACATATACCACAGAGTCCTGCTATATTCCTCCAATTATTTAAGACACAAGCTTCGCACAGTTTCCATTTTTACCACTTTATTCTAAGTGTGCTAGGTACATCATTGAAAAATTAAGGCTTACCTTAAGTTAAAAACATCCCCGCATTTATTCATTTTTTACTTTTCTCAACAGGCTCCTTCTGTAGGGGACTGCCCCACTTTTACTTACAAATCTTGCCGCCTCCTGAATCTCAGGATTCTTGGGGAAGCTGTGCAGTGTTTGATCTGATCAGCTGCATCACTTTTCAAGTGATGTGCCTTTCCTGCAGTGGCTCCAAACCTGCTGAGATATGCAAGTTATGGTTATATACTAGTGTCTGCTGTTGCATTTGTTTTTATAGAGAGTTAGACCCAGACATCGCCTCCCATTTGCAAATGGGAATCCAAGCAAGCCAAGACTCTCACTGAAGGAAGGAGGGAGGCGGTACCACCTCCCAGGCTGTTGCAGAAGACCCCAAACCCTCCAAAGCAAATTTTCAAAGGGGAGCAGGAGAAACTGCCTCCCCTTCAAGCAAAGCAACATGAGTGAAACTCTGAGCACCACAAGTCTGGATACAAACCTTTATAATAATCAATAGCCCATCTACTTACCTTATATTTAACGGATTTCCCCAAAGCACTCATCTTCCTCTCAATATATCAAATTGCACACATGGACACGAACAACTTCCATCTGGCGGGCAAGAGAAGTTGGGGAGGAGTAACCTTATAAGCAGCCAGGGTTGTACAAGGTCAGAGAACAATATGTGCTGCTCAGTTTGACTCCTTTGCTTGCTGAAACATCTACAAACCTCTAGTCTAGAAATCCCCTGTCCCAGCAATGTGTGGTGTGGCTCTTAGAATTCCCCAATCTTTTCCAGGCTGGCTGTAAAAAAAAAAGAGGCGTGGGAAGCAGAAATTTTAAGAGGCCAGTCCTTTCTCATCACTGCATCTCCAGGCAAGGAAAAGCATCACCTGCTGAATCTATGTGTGTTTAAGATGCAGAAGCTTGGGGGAGTGGGATGCCGTGCTTTCCCCCAATATAAAAAGCAGCGAGTGTGGGGCACTGAGCAGCATTGGGCACATGGAAGGCTGGGGGGGTGGGAATTCAAACATTTCCGGCTCCCAGTCAGGACAGACCTGAGATGTTTTGCCGTCAGGGGCAAAGGACAGGATGGTACCCTACCTCTTTCATGTACTGAAGCCAGATGGGCTGACAGTCAAATCTTACCTCGACACTTCTGATGGGACAGCAACTTCTACCCAACAGCAGGCTGAGCACAGCAGGTGAGGCGAAGGGGTTCCCAGCAGGCCATGCGCCAGACAACTCCAATGTGCTACCATTTCCTGCCATGTCCCAGAAACATCTGCCACCTGTGGCAGCTTCCTTTTTCCAATGGTACACACACACACATCTGCACACAGCTTTCAGCCGAATAGGGAAGCCTCAAGCAGCCCCAACCCTGGTGATTTTTGACCCAAAGAAACCACTACCAGAAAAGGAAGTTCACACCTGCATTTTGTATAAGTCCGTGGCAAGGAGATGATGCGAGTCAAATATACATCTGTGAAAACCCCTTTAGTGAGACCTGGGACATAATGTATGAACAATGGCATGGCAAGAATCAGAAAACAACAAAGCCCATTTGAAATTGAGGCATCGTAGAATGAAACCAGCTCCTAAGAGATTGTGATGGTATAGTTTTACAAACATATTCGTTCTTCCGGAGGTAGCAATTCCCTCAGGCTGTTGAGTGTGGAACACATAATTTATACATGTTTCTTGATTAAAAATAGGGAGTTTGCAAAGCTCCTAGCTAGTTATCCACAAACTCATGCAGAAATTCCTTCGCTCATGAGTAACCAAAGGCTACAAAGCCGTATTAGATGCACCGTTCTTCTCAGTGGATGCTGATGCTGGGAAAGAGACGACAACAGCTACAGGAGCTGAAAGTGTGGGGCTCCTGTGTCCTATGCATGCGTGTGCACACTCACACGTGTGCGCACTTGATAGAATAGAGGTTTCAGACCAATTGCCTCTGTGAGGCATGGAACGTCTGCCTGTCAAAATAAAAAATAGCATTTCCAGCTGATGCTGGAACTTAAACAAGCTGGACTTGTAACAAAATGTTCCAGTGTGGCATGCGCCTGCTCAGTCCAATCCATTCCCCCTCCGACCGTTTTCCCACAAAAAAATCCAAGGGTGTCAATCAGCATTCCATGGATGAGCAGCTTAGTTTGTACTGGGCAGGTTTTGGTATCTCCTCATTAGGCTCCCCTGCACCTAAATAGTTTCTGTACTTTTGCAAATAATGGGTTTCTCTTGAGCGCACTGATACCTTCCTCTTATGTGTGGATGGTGATGCTTTGGCTAAATAAAGACAGGTGTTCACCTCTGAACTTTGGAAATGGAGAGAACTAATAAAGTGATGCCCAAACCAAGGCAAGCCATGTAACATTCCTGAGGCTCATGTGTGTCACACTCCTTTAAAACTTACACTGAATTTATACCTGGGTGCATCTAACTACAGATCTCTTGCATCAGCCAGGAGCAAATCAACAGTACCATATTTCCAATGAGGCAGGGTATTAAAGTAATATAACTAAGCATCCTCAGGAACTGTGTGAAAGGTGACATCCAGTCACATACCCTGCAGAAATGTTACTGGTTAACAACATTAAACTTGTGCACATCTCTCAGGTTCAGCCTTTTAAGATGTAAAAGTGAGGCTGGCACATTGCAGGGGTGAAGATGGATAGAACTTACCTTACATGAATATTTGTGGGTTTTTAGGAATGACAGCAAGAGTTTCTGATAGGTGGAGTCATGTGGCTAGGGGGAAGCAGAAGCATTTCAGGAGGTTTGAGATGAGGTGGGGAGAGGGGGGGGGAGAGAAACCACAGGAGACTGTCCTTCATCCTTAAACCTAAAAATCTTCTTGACTTTCCAGTTAACTATTAATTCCAATTATTCATTCATAGGAAAGCTGAAGACAAACCTAAAGGCCACATGAGGTAAAGTAGTCTGTGCCAAAGTTCATGTTCCAGAATGTGTTTCTCATAGCCGTCCCTCACATTCATCTATCTGCAGGATGCCACCAAGAGTTGGTCTGCATGTTACAGAGATGTGGGGAAATAAGAGACAGTCTGTGCAGAGTGAGACTCAAACATCTAACCCACAGGGTGTCCCAGATAGAGGTGTCTCGATATATTTTGCTGGCTAGGACAAAATGAAACAGGAACAACCCACCACCACCACCATTCCACATACAGAAGCCAACCAGACTAACAGATGAATATCACCTCAACACTGTTAATGGGCCAGTTCCTCCAACACACATCAGGGCAGCTTACAGGATACAGGGCAGCCTCAATGCCACACAGAGCTGTCCTCCAACACTCACCATCAATCCCTGCTTTCCAGCACCTGTCACCTGATGCAGCAGCCTCACTCTGCCTAATGGCAGGGATGGCTGTTAAATTTAATATAACTACAACAACTGGACTTCAAAAGCCCTGCAAGGTAGAAGTAGCACCCTTGAAATCCTCCTTTCTTTTCATTTTTTTCAGTTTCAGTCTCAATGGGAGGGAAGCAAACAATGATAACATTTGTGGGGCAAAATCCATGGATGTTTCTGGGGTGGTGGGGAAAGTGAGGCCAGTATCGGGTATCTGAAATCACTGGTCTCTCCACCCTCAGAAAGTGATATCATATGCTTCCTACAGCTGAGAACCCACTCAGATCAAAGAATTCCAGGGTTAGCCTACTGGGCACAACTGATCTTAAGCACCCGATACTTCAAGATATCCAAGGTTATAAATCTAGAAATACCACCTGGCTGAACCAGAGAAGATGGTCAAACTGCAACAGTGCAAAGAAAATAAATCTGATTGTGTAAAAGAGGCAACTGTTAAAGCACAATTTATAAACAAGGTAATAAACACAACATACAATTGTTAACTTGCAATTAACTTATCTATTGTCATACATTCCATAAAAACTATCAATTCCACAAAAATATTCTGGATAAAAATATACTTTTAAGTGTTACATTAATAGTTTTCCAGAAGATAGCATTTAATGTACATTTATTGACAAATAACATAGTTTTTGAAAGTGCACAGAGTCAACTACATTGCATGCAGATTTGCAATATATAAAAAAATCCATTAATCTTTACATACCACTTATTTTATTAAATAATCCACGGTGCTTCATAAAAAATAAAATCTGTTTGCACTCTCCATCCATCTAACACATATCTATAGGGTGCGCTTCACAGAAAAGTGCAAATTCATAATTTACAAATAAATATTGGGGGGAAATGTGCTATTTGCAACAGGCAGGGAACTGGGTCACATTAATATGGGCAATAAGTGGCAAGGCAGAGCTGTCTTTTTTTCCTATTCAAAAGCTGTTTTGACTAGTTGAAAGCAGCACATACATTTTGCCTGCTAAGGCACCATATGAAATAGTGGTTTCTGAACTTTTTATTATTATCATCATCAAAGGCTGATTCATACAAACTTTGTTGAGTGAGCTGAAATGAACTTAAACTGCTTTAGAGAGAAAGAATTTCTGCATGGTGGCCAGGTATTTTGAATTGATGTCGACTGCCAGCTCACCTCAGCCCAGTGTGCTGAATGTTTCCTGGCACACTGAGAGCCACAATCCGGGCTTATTCCACTGAAGCATTCAGAAAAACAGCTGACCCAAGCCCAAACTCCTGGAATCTTGATGCATAAAATGTCTTATTTTTCATGTATCTAATCAACATAAAAATGTTTACATGTTATCAGCCATTGCTATACTGTATTTACTCGAGTCTAATGCGCCATCGAATCTAATGCGCACCTCAATTTTCAGAACCTTGAAACCCAAAAAAATATTTTCTGGCGAATGTAAATGTGCCATCGAATCTAATGCACTCCTTAATTTCCACAACATAATTTGGCCAAAAAAGGTGAGCATTAGATTTGAGTAAATAGATTATTTTATTTCAAAGAGCTCTGCATATGTAGCTAAATCCTCTGTACAATGGAAATCTGCACAGGTATTAGCCCCACTGCAAGTTCCTTGCAATCTCAAAAAGATATGTATACATAGATGGCAGTTTGAGCTAGATAAAATCTTGTCACGTTATCTTATATTTGCTTATCTGTTGGTTAATAATCACATCACTCAAAATGGTTTCTTTCTCAGCCTGCGATCGCAAGATGCCTTCTCAAGATGAGAGGGCTGTCCATCATGGGTCTAGAAGTAACTTTGCAAGCCACTGCCTCTCTCTGTGTTCATTGAGATTGTGAGGACATGCACAAATTCGTTCCTTCTTATGGTGATGAGAAAATGCCAAGTGGTTGCTAGGCCAACTCGGCAGCGATTGGAATATGCATCTTTCACTGTCTAGCAATCACATCTTCCCTTGCCGTTTTTTCCTTTCCTGGAACAGTTATCAGGCTGTGCTTGTGAGTGTCAGAGGTTTAAGGTAAAGGTAAAGGTACCCCTGCCCGTACGGGCCAGTCTTGCCAGACTCTAGGGTTGTGCGCCCATCTCACTCTATAGGCCGGGAGCCAGCGCTGTCCGCAGACACTTCCGGGTCACATGGCCAGCGTGACAAAGCTGCATCTGGCGAGCCAGCGCAGCACACGGAAACGCCGTTTACCTTCCCGCTAGTAAGCGGTCCCCATTTATCTACTTGCACCCGGGGGTGCTTTCGAACTGCTAGGTTGGCAGGCGCTGGGACCGAGCAACGGGAGCGCACCCCGCCACGGGGATTCGAACCGCCGACCATGCGATCGGCAAGCCCTAGGCGCTGAGGCTTTTACCCACAGCACCACCCGCGTCCCTGTCAGAGGTTTAGGGTGTATCTAAATGTACAGTTTCCACCCAGGCCCACATTCCGAGCCCTACTGTAGGGACACAGCAACTATTCGTGTTACCGATCAATCAGCACTTCATTGCACAGTGAAAAACACTACCTCGCAATGTGCCAAATAGAAAACTGTAGCGGTGATCTGCAGAGTAAAATTCAAGCTTGCAGTGCTGAATCCCATATGCAGAGTCTGAGAACGTCAACTTGTAATGTAATGAAAATGTTGGGTTGTATCCAACACTGGTGTTCCACATGCACAAAGGGTCTTTGCCTCCTCTTATCCCCTGCAGCTCCCCATGCGTCTTCACAGTCTGCTTCAGAAAACTGGAGGATCCTTTGGAACAAATTTGGGGGGGCACAGAGGGAGAGGAAAGGGAAATCCCACTGCATCAGTCAAATGCCTTTTGCACAGCACTGGAAACAACCTTTTGCCCCAAACCTTGTACTTTTGAATAAAATTTGGCTGAAGGCATGCCCTCTCATGCATGCTGAGAGATCACGGACAGACAGAATACGAACACTTCCAGCAAAATCACAGGCATCTTTACTTGCAAGTAAACCCCATTGTGTTCAGCGGGTTTTGTCCCTAGTAAATGCACTTACGGGACAGCTGCCTTAAATTGGGTTAGAACATGCTAGGTGAAAATAAGCCTAAGTGCATAAAAGGGTACTGGGAGATACAGTAGAAGCATTTCCTCGGAAAATATAAAAGGTAGCAGTAATTTGGATCTGTTTCTAGAAAAAAAAAAGAAGTTTCTTCGTGCCATGAGATTTATGGCTGCTATTTCATTTTTCTTACTTTAATATAGCTGCCCAATTCAAGGGCAAAAATGGTCAGGGTATAACTCCCATTTGTTGCTTGAAAATACCAAAACAATTCTCAGTTACTGACCTTTTCTTATTGTCTAAAACTTACGACCTTTTAAATCCTCCTGGCTGTCACTTACCTTTATTGAGTGAAGCCATCCCCAACTACCAGAAACCATTTGCATTGCTTTCCTACAAGAACACAATCCCTTCAGGTCAAGTAAAGTAAAACACAGACTGGCCACAGTCCCTTAGTGTGACAATAATGCTAGCAAATCAAAGGACAGGCAGTATTATGGCATCAGCTGCTGCCTTTTATACATATAAATCAACATCAAAGCACTAAAATATCAAAATCGCATCTCACTTTAGCAATTCCGCTTTGGCTACGAAGCTCTCCTCTTTCTAGAAAAAAAATGCATTTACTTGTTTTCACTCTTGCTCTTGTCTCATCTCCTTAAATTAATTTGGAATGGTATAGCCATACATCAACATGAAGCTATAAACAGATTCCAGATACGAGTCCCATTTTCCTGCCATCAGAATCCATCTTTAAAAACTAGCTCCATGTTCAAAGGTGGGGGCATTATTCAGATGAAGAGTGAAACTGCTCAAAGCCAGACACTGAATCTATCCTTGGTATGACCAGAGCCTAAGAGTCTTAGACTGGACAAAAAATTAATTTCATTCTAAGGCCTTAGCAGTCAAATGTTTGCAATCCACCATGTTGGTTTGGACATAATGCTAAACCATTGTTTTAACCAGCAGCAGTTAAGCTAAACCACAGTTTAGGGTGTAAGGTGGGGGGGAGATGGGTACATTATCATAAATGCCAAAACATGGTTTAGTGTTACATGCAAACCCTACTCACATCTACCCAAAATACAAAGTATGTCTAAGTGAATCAAATGATCATTCCATCAGACTAATTTTAGTCCTTCAGCTAAAAGAAACAGGGATTTTCTAGGATAGAATTAGAAATTCACCATCAGAGAAGAAAAGCTAAATTTCAAAATATCAGGTATGATTAAACTCAAGTTAGAACATCCCCTATCCTCAATGAAAAATACATTCAGTCTGTTCAATGAGGCCTGCATTGACCTCACTATGCATGAAGAATTATTCTCACTATGACTCCCCCTCAGTGGATCAGGGGATGGGTGCTACACCAACAGCAAACTAGGGGGGGGGGAGCCTGCTAACCTAAAGTGCTAATAGAGAAAGGAGTCACACAAGCTTCGTGGGCACAATCCATTTTCACATTTAGTGCTCCACAACACTGGGCAGCATGAATGATTTCATGGTGCAACAATAATCACAGTCGGGTGTATAATTATTTCTGAGCTCCCCCAGGAAATGCATATGAAGGACAATGAGCTGCAGGAAAGCCGTATTCATGCCTTCTATTGACCTTCTTGGAGTAGTAAGTGATCAGAAATACAGTAACAATGAAAGAAAACAAAATGAAAGAAATGAAAGCAAGCAAAGATCTTCTGGGTTGCAAAGAGTCACATTCTGGGCACAGAATAAGCTCTTTGAGGCAGAGCAAGCCAGAGGTTTCCGAGCCAGGAAAGGTGTAATTGTCAATAATCTGTCTATAATGCATCATGGAAGACTTTGGCTCATATTGATTCACTGTATATCGATAGAGTCCATACGATCTAGGATCACCCCTATCGCTGAAAGAATAGGCAAAATAGCCACGGAGGTTAACATTATCCAAGGTGTAGGCTGCAAAACAGAGCACACATACAAACAAAATGCACACACACAGAGGGGACAAAGAAAAACAAATTAGTGCCGTGTTTGTTTTACCGCTAGACCACCATACCAGTATATGTTATATAAACTCTAGGTTGGTATTCATTCCCTTCAACAAATAAAAGCATCTCGATCTTTAAAAATGACAGTCCAATTCCACTTAAAAGTATCTGGGTGGTTCCAGAGCCCACTACAGTGGTACCTCGGGTTAAGTACTTAATTCGTTCCGGAGGTCCGTTCTTAACCTGAAACTGTTCTTACCCTGAAGCACCACTTTAGCTAACGGGGCCTCCCGCTGCCACCGGAGCACGATTTCTGTTCTCATCCTGAAGCAAAGTTCTTAACCCGAGGTACTATTTCTGGGTTAGTGGAGTCTGTAACCTGAAGCATATGTAACCTGAAGCGTGTGTAACCTGAGGTACCACTGTAGTCTCTCTCTCTCTCTCTCTCTCTCTCTCTCTCTCTCACACACACACACACACACACACACACCTGCACTCAGAAAAACCCATTCATTTGCGCACACAGACACTGATTTGCAAACCCTATCCACTGCATCTTCCACCTCTTTCCCTGAAATAAGCTTTCTTTCTCCCCGCCCCCAATTTTCTCTCTTTTTTCTCATTCCCCCTTCTCCCTCCCTCCTTCTCTCTTCCCACCTTTACTTCCCAGCTGCCATTCCCTCCTTGACAATTAAGTTTGCCTGCTTGGCAATTAAGTTTTAGAAAAAAGGGTATCATTTGTGCAAATGAAACACACATGTAAACTTAATGGCCACAAACAAACAGAAGGAAGACTGTGGGTTGGATCCCAAGACACTGTGTGCCAGACCTGGCCTGAATGCCAGTGGTTCTCCACCCCTGGTCTACGGCTATAGCAGTCACAACATACATTTAAAGCACTCTCATACAACTATTTTTTGTGGGGACGCGGGTGGCGCTGTGGGTAAAACCTCAGCGCCTAGGACTTGCCGATCGCATGGTCGGCGGTTTGAATCCCTGCGGCGGGGTGAGCTCCCATCGTTCGGTCCCAGCTCCTGCCCACCTAGCAGTTCGAAAGCACCCTTAAGTGCAAGTAGATAAATAGGTACCGCTTTATAGCGGGAAGGTAAACGGCGTTTCCGTGTGCTGCTCTGGTGCCGGTTCGCCAGAGCAGCTTCGTCACGCTGGCCACGTGACTCGGAAGTGTTTGCGGACAGCGCTGGCTCCCGGCCTCTAGAGTGAGATGAGCGCACAACCCTAGAGTCTGTCAAGACTGGCCCATACGGGCAGGGGTACCTTTACCTTTACCTTTACATACAACTTTTGAGAGTCATGGCTTCCCCCAAACAATCCTAAAAGCCGTAGTTTGTTGGGGTGCTCAGAGCTGAAAGGAGCCCCCTCACAGAGCTACAATTCCCAGCCCCAATTCTTGGGGTGGGGGGGAGGCCATGGTAGTTAAAGGGGCACGTGAGTGCTTTAAATGTATGCTATTGATGTGACTGTAGTGTATAATTTTAGGGGCCATTGTTCTGTTGAGCCCAGTACTGTCTACTATGTGAGGGAGCAGATCTCCAGCACTTAAGAGTCTTTTAACAGAAACTTTCTGCATCCAAAAGCTATTGGCAGGCTACGACAATCGCTGTGGCACTGAACGATGGCCTTAACTGCATGTAACCTTGCCCTCCACTGACACTGCAATACCGTCTGCGATGGCAGTATTAGTTTGTTTATTTATAAGAACAACAAACAGCTTACAACAAAATAAAACAAACATTCGTGAAATTAAAAATCCACTACAAACAGATGAAACGCCAACAAAAACACAGCACAAATATTTCATTACCATCTAGTTAATGCAATAATAATTCGCATACCTTGAGCCTCTATCTCATCACAAGGAACAGGCCCTGCACAGTGGCTCTCGCTTCTTACCCTTCATTATTTTGTTATTAAGCTAGCTTAATTTCACAGGGGGTAGGGGGAGGAAAGCCTTTGGTGGCTATTCATGGCAACGAAATGCAACTATATTTTTCTCAGCAACAGCAGAGAACAGCACTGAGTTCCAAACGCTGCCTTGGAACACACACAATGTACTATGCATGTGCTCTGGGTATCAACATGTATTCATTAGTCCATCCCTTATAAGAGGCAACGGCCTCATCCAGTTGCTGGAAACTGGATTTTCAGTTATCTTCAAAGCATAGTTCCTGCTCCCAGACTTTGGAACTCTCTCCCTAGAGAAGTTAGACTGGCTCCCTCCTTGTTGTCCTTCAGCTGGCAGGTGAAGACCTCCTTATTCCAACAGGCTTTTTGGAACTGACTGTTTTTAATGAAAGGGCTGGTGCTGTTTCTATTGCAATTCTCTGTATGTTTTTATTACACACACAGTTTTAATTCTGTTAATGTTTATTAAAAATATTTCACCCCCTATACAGTGGTACCTCGGGTTAAGTACTTAATTCGTTCCGGAGGTCCGTACTTAACCTGAAACTGTTCTTAACCTGAAGCACCACTTTAGCTAATGGGGCCTCCTGCTGCTGCCGTGCCGCCGGAGCACAATTTCTGTTCTCATCCTGAAGCAAAGTTCTTAATCCGAGGTACTATTTCCGGGTTAGCAAAGTCTGTAACCTGAAGCGTATGTAACCTGAGGTACCACTGTACAGTAAATGGACTAAAGTACCAAGATTCACAAAATGTTTAGGAATATGCATACCCCTGTGTGTCTCCCAGAAAAAAAGCACTGATAGTTGCTATTACATATCACACACAGCATTCCAGAAAACACACCAAGAAACGTTGGTCTTGAGGAACATAAGCATTTCCTCAGGACTCTTACCTTTCAAGGCTTCGTTGATATACCGCTCCATGTAATATATTCTCAGTTTGTCTCGATCCGGTTTCTGCCCGTCATCAATTCCACTGGCTAGGATGTAGATTGGGATGTCGCCATATTTATCCTTGACCCATGCGAGGAGCTTGCGTAACCCCCAGGGCACCACTGGAGTTCTGGCAGGTGACTTCACCCAAGTGATGTCATTTTGCTTTTGGACCTCAAGGAGGTGGTCGTAATTGGCGGGGTCTTCGTTTATGGCGCTTACAAGAGACGTGGTGTAGTGGCTCAAGGCGAAAAAGTCGAACGAACCACGTATTAGGTTTCTTTCCGCCTCCGAAAAATAAGGCAAGTGCAAATAATGGGAGCCTAGGCTGTTTTTCCGGTGAAGCCACTGCCTCATCACATCTGGGTAGTCACCACTTCCAAAGATAGGCTCAGCAAGCCAGCCAATCTTAAACTCCAAAACTCGTCTGGCTGCACTGTAATCGTTTTTCGAAAAGGGCTCGACCCAGATGGCGTGGAAGGCGATTGAGATTTTACCTTTCTGAGTCTTCCTGAATGTTTTATCGTACAGGCGCCATGCCTTGGCATGGGCCTTCAGCAAGTTATGTGCTCCTTTGTATGTCAAGTTGTCATCGCTAGGCTCGTTCATTGTGATCCAAAATTTGACATACTGGCCAAGTTTTTTAAAGCAGAACCTGGCATACTCAACAAAAGCGTCCACGATCTGCCGGTTCTCCCATCCTCCATGCTCAGCGAGAGGAAGAGGAAGCCCTTGGTTCTCACCCATGGGTTGCCACAAAGCAACGACAGGAGTTATATTGACTCTGAGTAATTCGCTGACAAAACACTGATAGTAAAACAGGAGAGTGTGGTTAACGTAAGAGTCATTACCTAGAGGGAGAATCAAAGGCCACACCAGCGAAAAATGGAAGTGTGTGACATGCATTTCCTGAAGTAAAGAAATCTGGAGCCTGATGGCCGGAAGATCAACACAGTGAGGCTTGCGATTTGGAGCACCCCTTCCATCAACTTTAATCAGCTTCTTTGTATGGTGGACATCCCAAACATACACATTAGGGTCAAGGAACTGGGACCGTGTGGTATCTACCTGGAAAGAGAGGGAGAAGCAGATTCAATCTGTCCAAAGTGTGTAAACTCACAAGCAAACAAGTTAAGTAACCTAATAATAATAATAATAATTAGGCTGATGGGACCTGAGAGTCAACATCTGGAGATCTCCATGTTAGCTATCTCTGCTTTATGGAGTATCTAAAGTTTGAATCAACAAATGATTTAGATATGCAATAAATCTTTCAGGAACCAATCAGTTTTAAAAACAGAGGGAGCTCAGAATACTTTTAAGGTGACGTCCCAACGATTTATGGGAAATGTGTCTGCCGTGCACTAAAGTACACCGAAATAAATCACAGCAAAGATGCGGCTTAGAAATAAGTGACATGCTAATTTTAACCAACTTAATATTTAATGACATTGTTCTAATTTACTATGCTAATGTCATAGAAGACTGTTCAATAGCTCAAAGCACAAATATCGAGCCGCCAAAATTGATTGACACACAGTATGAAGAACAATGAATTTTTCCCCTTTTCCTTCACTGGGCTGGGAAAGCCCACAGAAGTCCTGTGTGTATGGCCTACCTCTAAGGAAGGAGTAAGAGCTAACAAGGCTGCAACATGCTTTCATTTGATTGTGTTACCTTACCACCTCTGCCTGATCTGTCCTTGAAAAGAACAAATCTGTGAGGGGTGGTTGCTTTAAATCAGGGGGGCACAATGGAATGGGGAAGATGTGTACACACAGACACCCACACACTGAGAGTTCTGCCCAAAATATAGCACCCAAACATGCCCAAACTGTGATGTTTGTCAGAGGGGAGGCCCTACGGCCACAATTAGAACGCATGTCTAGGAACGAAACAAAGACAATATTATTATTTCACTTGCGCTATAGGAAAATTGGAGGAAGTGATTTGCTCTCTCATTTGGCTTACCTGAAGAAAGCTTTCGGTAACCCCCCAAGCAAAACCACAGGGGAAAGTCCCTTCTATGGGCTGGTCTTCCGGTACTGGGAGGAAGCCATTGTTCTCTATCACTTTCTGGTAAAACATTCCTGAAGACTTTAGCATCAGTTTCTTATCCTGACTTTGAAAGTCAACGTAAAACAGACCCCTTCGAACGCTGTAGCCCCTGAGCCATTCGAAGCCATCCATGAGAGACCAAGCCGTGTACCCGATGACAGTAACTCCATCATATCTGACAGCTGAGGAGAAAACAACAAAAATAAGATGACCTTACTTCCCCACGTGCACACGTTTGAACAACTGCACTTGATTTGTGGTTCAGAAAAAAGCTACCGCTTGCATATCCTGCTCAGTGGTTATCAAGCTACGGTGTTAATATTGCCAGGCAGATATGGCCTTAATAGCCTAAGGATCCCTCCACTATGTCCCAGTGGGCACCTGAATTGGTCCCATGGCATTCTTTTTTTCTGATGGGAAATGAAATGCCTGGAAGCTTTTGAATACAGTACTTTGAAATGAGCAGGTACCTCCATAAAAGGATGTCATTTCACTTACTCGTTGTGACTTCTTCTACAAAACTGGTGTAACAAAACTGTTAATTGTTTTATATAATTTAGTTGGTTTCCACATCTCAGAAGCCCAACTGGCCTCTATCAAGTCCCATGCTGCACAACACTTCCAGCAGAGATTGGGGAGGTATCCTTGCTTTTGACTTTCAGGTGTCTCTTAAAGACTTGTTCATACAGTTGTTTGAAATTTTCTCAAGTCCCCAGTCATTTTAATGAAGGTTCTGTACTGCTGCACACTGCCCTGGTGTTTTATGAGAGGGTGGTATAGAAAAGCTTTTATAAATAATTTGCGTGGTTGTATTTTTTGAAATTGCATTACTTATTTGTTTAGGAAACTTGAACCCTGTCCTTCCAGTGCATTTGCATCACCTAAGGGTGGCTTACAGTTAAAAACAAAACAATCCCACTAAAGAAATAAAACGACAGCACAAAAACCGACATAACAGATAAAAATATTCCAAAATAGGGTTCTACCCAATCTATCAATAATGTCTGACAAGGCAAATGCTTCAAGAACAGGAAAGTTTAACAGGTCAGTGGGAACAGTAAGAAAGGAGGGGAAATGGATCTCAGAATATAAGGCAGTCCTTTTTTCTGGGGCGGACGTAAGGGTACACATACTCCTAAACATTTTGTGAATCTAACGGGAGAAGAAACTTTAAAAAATTAAAAATTTAGTTTCTTCTCTAGTGCGGTCAGAGCCGTTGAATAGGACAGTGAATCGTCAGTTCCATTGCTACCCTCAATGGCAGCCTCATTTCCGTTTCCTGAGTCTCAGAGGGAAGCAAGCGTTTAATGTGTCAGCTGTGTAGTATGAGGTAATGCATGTTCTTTCAACTTTTGTCCATTTGCTGTATTTATTTTTCCCGATTTGAACTATAAAATGGTGATTTTCTTGAGTCAAAATGAGAGTACCCCTAAACATTTTTTTTTAGGAAAAAAGCACTGATATAAGGTATTCAGAGGTATTATAGAATATTGGTGCAGCCACCAAGAAGGCTCTTCTCTCATCCTGCACAGCCATGCCTCAGCCACAAACAGGACATGGAAATTGTCCTCTCTCAGGCATCTTAGAGAGCAGGCAGCATGGTATGAGAGGAGAAAGTCTCTCAGGTGACCTAACCCAAGATATTTAGGGTTTTCAAGGTAAGCAGAAAAGCAAGACAGAACTTTTACTTAATTATTTACATGCTTAATTAAAATACTACTCTACTTCAAAATAATGACCATCCCAAAGTAACTAGCAAGTGTTGCAAGCAACACTCTGTAGTGAATGTAAAGTTGAGCTGATAAATGTTTTCCAACTTATTTTACATCTTTCACATGTTTTAAAATAAAAACCAACACAGGCATAAAGCAAACCCAATTTTCCATGGGGGCCAGAATGTGCAGCTTGGTTGCCATTGGTTGCTAAAAAGAGAAGTTGTATCTACCATCTGATAGATTTACCAAAGCTCAAGCCCCTTTCCATATTCATATAAATAAGGACATATGTAACTGAGACACAGCTTTGTAAATCAGCTGTGAAAGCAGAATAAGTACTCCCAACAGTTATTTTCATTTCTTCATTACAGGAAGAATGAATTCTTCCAGCCTGAGAAGAGACTCTTAAGGTCACTGCCAGAGAGTTACAGAAATTATATATGCACACACACACACCAGAGAAAGAGAAAGAGAGAGAGAGATTTGGTATATATTCTTATCTAGCAAATATTTACTCAGCTATCTGACGCATTAAAACTAATCATTGGGTATCTCCTGCCTGATTCTCCTGCAAGACTCATAGCCAAGAGTACAAACATCATGAAGTTATATTAAGCAACCAGCTTAACTTTTTGCTGTAACCAAAGAAACATTATCCAAACTTGTTGGAAAGCACTTGGCAACCACAGAGGCAAGCAAATCCCGTTCTTTTGGAACCTCACTCTGTAATGAACACCTGGATAAATGTTTAAGGACTCACTGGGTTTTAGCCTATGCAGAACTTATTTAATGAATGTGAGGATAATGCTTCCCTTAACTTGTGCCAGGATAATAATGGTGACAAGAATACCATCTACAAGCCTACCTTTCAGAGTGTCCATAATGAAATTTTTAAGATAATTCGTGTACTTGGAGTCATCTGTCTTAGTGTTACCAGAAACGTACCAGCTGTTCTCCACAACGAAGATCTCTGGTTTGTTATATTCACTGCTTATCCAGTAAAGCAGAGGCCTTAGGCTTAGCGATTCCAGCTGGCGGAATAACATGCCAGAATCCACGAGATGGAAACTCAACGTGGCCCCAAACGAAAGAGCAAAGAAATCGGCTGTCCCTCTGACAAACTTCTTCTCTGCTTCGGTGAACTCAGGCAGCACAGAGGAAAGGTTACTCTTCATGCTCTGGGGGTAGTCTCCATCAATAAATATAGGTTTAGCAAACCAGCCCAGCACAAAGTCAAGAGATTTCTGGCATTCATGAATACTGTTTTCAGTCATATGTAGAGGTCTTATCCAGTGAGAGCCTAAGGCAATTGACACTTTACCTCTTTGTGCAGGACGAAAATGATCGTTGTAAAGATGCCACACTTTGGCATGAGCCTATGGGAAAGAAAGTCCCCAGTGAACCATTTTTATTTTACTCATTTTTGCTGTTTTATGAAATTATGTATTCAGTCTTAACAGATATCTGTGTTACCAACTAGATGGCAATAAATCTCTTGGTGGCTTTAGGGCCTCCATTCAATCAAAACACAGTGCAACTTTTATAACAGAGCAAAGTAAAATCATCTGGCTTCCTTCACCTTAAAATTAAGGAAAATTAGCCTCACAGCTAGCAATACCACTCTGGCCTTTGGGACAGAACTGTTCGCTCTCATTCTAATATCTCAGAGGAAGGGAAACATAATGCTAAACCAGAGCTTAAATTAAGCTATGATTTAAAGAGAATGTGCAACATACTTGTGTATGCTACCCAAAAGTCCCTGCAGTGCTCTTTCCTTTCCCACGCAGAGGCTGGCACATGTGATCCAGCGCTTGTGGCTTGTTTCTCTCATAACAAACGATAACAGTAAGTCAAGGCAAACTTTGCCATTTTCCTCTGGACATGTTCCAATTTGTCAACATATTTCCTAAACTGCAGTGGCTAGAACTGGATGAAGCACTTCTGGTGCAAACAGATCCACAAAAATTAGTGGTTCAAACAATTTTTCTAGTCCAATGCCCATAATTTGCTTGCATTGCTCATTTTGTGGCCAAAATGAAAGGGAGCAAGGAACCAACTTTTGTATACCATCCTCATTTGGTCCCCCCATGAGCAATTCTTTAAAGAGTCAGTCAAAAAGGCAAGTGGGCATTTATAAACCTGCTCTGACTCAGAAGGATGAATTGACTAGCATGAACACATTCAGACTCACGACCTGCTGGTAGCAATGTGCTTTTCAGAATCTGTCTCTCACCAGCCTGAAAAGCCATGGCTCCCTCCCTCAGAGAGTCTACCTCCTCATCATTATCACCAATTTCCCCTGCGCTACTCCTACTTAATGTTACCCCTTGCTTGCTTGCAAAGGAGACGGCCAACGTGCACACAGGAAGTGACATCCTCTGCTCCACTACCACCTTTTTCTGGACCAGAATAAGAAGAGGTGGTTGAACAACCAGGTTGCAATGGTGAGGAGGAGAAGCAGGTCCAGGAGACTTTCCCCAGTTGCTCCCACACTGAGTTGTGGTCCGTCAGCAGATGCTTGACTATGCTGACCCTCAACACCAGCTCTGGAACAATCCCAACATGTGGTCAAGAAAGATTTTCTATCTTTCCCTTTACTTGCCCCTAGGTTTTAGAACATTGATATGTGAACCTATATTTTCACATAATGGAACATGTGGCACACTTGGAACCATTTCACCAGTTGCAGAGGAGAAAACTGTGCGTGAGAAAACATGTCTTCACAAAGCTCAGTTCATGAGAACTGAGTGGGCAGGTGAAATAAGTATCACTTGGAAGTGATGGAAGCCCCACAGACAATGACAACTAAATTTCATGAGGGATCATTAAGTGCATCCTCAATTTCTGGCAAACAGCAGTACTTAAATGCTTTGTTATGCCTATAACTGAAAGGGGGTGGAATCTCAGATAAACCTTGGCACCACTATGCGGAAAGCATAGAATGCAGCACAGAAGAGGGGATCAGTTTTTGAGTGGGATTCAAACTATTTAGATGGTTTCTTCAACAAGAGTTATTACAGTTAATGTGAAGACTTCAGAATTATCTCTAACATAAAGGACATGGCAGGCCCCATCTTATTTGCAATAGCAACCCCAGCAATTGCAGTGAGGGCATGGAACAAAATTAAAGGGTTTAGGTCAGACACACAGGACAGATTTATCTATATGCAGGTGGTGCTACGTTTTCACTAATATAGCCAAAGGAATCAGTGTCCTAACTAAATTAGTTTAATTTCTGTCTTTAAAAAAATTCTTTAAAATCAGATTAGTTCCAATTTTAATCTTGTGGAAGATACTGGTAATCAGCAGTAAGCATTTCTGTTAGATATTTGGGGATATATCTACAAATCAATCTTTCACCAGCAGTTCAAGAAAATCATGAAAAACTGCTAAAGGAAGTGGCAAAAGATCTGAAAAACATGCCTTTCCATTATTTGTCATGGATGGCAAAAATAGCTGTAGTCAAAATGAATCTTCTTCCCAGATTTGTTAATTTGAATTTACCTTTAAAATATGACATTTCAATATTTTTAAAAGGCAACAGATTATTTTGTCTGTGGTAGACTCTCTCTCCACTTGGCATATTTCCCAAACTAACAAGTTTCACAGAGGAGGGACAGCAGCAGCTGAAATAACGCATGGGATTCATGGGCTCTTCCTGCACTTCCAGTGTTTTGCAAGGAAGGCTTTTGGACATACCTTGTTTACAGCAAGGATGGGTGGGTAACCTGTGGCCATTCAGGTGCTGTTTGACTCTATGGGCCATCAGCTCCAGCAAGCATCACCAGTTGTCAGGGATGAGAAAGACAGCCCAACATCTGAAGAGCCACGGGTTCCTTTATTATGGAAATTCTGGGAATCTTATTATTACTGAGTTGGGAAGAATTTTTTAAGCTATACTTCCAGAATCAGTAATTCAGGCTCCAAGCCCTTACTGCAGAGTGAAGTATCTTTGAAACAGCTCTCAACTTTATTCCAAAAACTGTGGTAGATGCTGCTGTTTTTCCTCCTTGGAATCATAGGAAGCAGCATTCTAGAAAGTTAGACCTCCATCTAGCCACAACTTTCCTGAGATCTTTCCCAGCCCTTTCTGGAGATGTGTGGTATTATACCTGGGACTTTTTGTATGCATATATGGGCTACAGTACTAAGTTTGCAAATTTTGGGGAAGCAATGGGGGAGGAAAACTAAAAGGGCTGGCACAGAGGGATTACAGTCTGAGGTGCAATTCAGGCAGTGGACTTGGCTTATAATAGACCAAAGATTTCCAACATAGTTTTCCTCTTAAAATATATATATCCAAAATTCTTCTCTGTGCCTAACCCTAAGCAACAGGCACCTCTCAATTTTGCTTAACAGAGCAGCATGTGCCACAACATCATTATTACATCGCTTCCTATCTACCACAAAGCTTATGATCTAGTGCTCAAAGCTGTCACACTGTGCCAATTTTGGTAGACATGCTGATAGAAATTACTCACATCTGACTTGGATGCTGCAAGCGCCGCTTTTAATACGGTATGTATCATGAGCAACTCAGTGCCACAGGAGCTTAGATCACTGCCAGGCCAACCTCTGATGCCAGCAGGGATGTTGATTGGGAAAGTGCTCTTGGCCCTCATCCCAGTCCACGTACAAGAACTTGTTCACTTAAATCGTATAGAGAAATACTGCAGGTCTTTAAAACTAAGGCACTGTAATCCTATATACACTAACCTGAGTAAGTCCTATTGAACTTCTGAGTAGACACAGAGAGGACTGTGCTGTAAGGGTGCAATCAAATGCGCACTTCCCTGTGACTAAGCCCCACTGAACAAATTAGGATCTACTTCTGAGTAGAGATGGAGAAGGGAGGGATAGATGGCTGCAATCCAGTACGTATTTGTTTAAGAGAAAGTCCCACTAAATTAAAAAAGCTTAGCTAAGTGATGGATCTCTTGAGTGTGAAATTTACATTTGGACTACTGGATTGCTTTTTGTGGATCCGGTAATAACAACTACATTATTTTCAATGTTCATGTCTCTGTTAAGATGATGTATATTCTCTGTGTCTGTGGCCATATTTTACTGCACTTGGCTCAGTATTGGTAACACATTCATTTGTCACTATTATATCTTCCTTTTGTGAATTGGTCATGGTTAATATTATAATCAATTCATGTGGGTTCTCCTGCTTGTTCATTTTCAAATAGAATAAATGCTACTAGTAATGTATTGTACTGCTGCTTTCAGATATGTGTGTTTGTCTTTTCATCTCACCTTGCAATATTGGATGAAATGCAATTTTATCCATGTTTATATTTATTAACTATGCCTTTGATAAACCACACTGTCACCTACAGAATCTCATGACACAATAAATTAGGCTGCAGTCCTAAATACACTTACTAGGAAGCAAGTCTCATCCAACATAGAACTTACATCTGAATAAATATGCATCACATCGTACTGCACTTCTTTAGGATACTGCAAAGATCTGCAACAGACTGACATTACTATTCTTCTGCAAGCCTACACATTTATTTTTGCTGTTGCTACTTTAGTGGGGAGAATTTAATTTGCTCCTCCTCACCTTTCACCTTCACAGGGAATTGTAAGCATTTAAATGTGGTAACACTAAAATCATAGAGCCAGTGCGGACAGGGGAATGTTTATAACTAGAACTGGGAAGCCCAGAGTTCAAATCTTCACTCGGCCACAAAGCTCAATGTGTGACATTAGACCAGTCTTCCTCTCTTAGCCTAACCTACCTCACAGGGTTGTTGTGATAGTAAAATAGGGGGAATGGCTCGGATATACCACACTAAGCTCCTTGGGGGAAGGGAGATTAATGCAACTGACAATAATAAAAACATTCTAGTTAAACCTCTTACACCAATAATACACCTCTAACAAGTTTGGCTCTGTAATAAACTGGGATTGTTCCAATTATGATTTGCCACACGTAGTGAGTGATTCAGGAGTTAGCAAGGTGTGTTTGGCCAGAGGTGCCTGAAGGGCAATGGGTAAGTCTAGTCAAATAGGTCCTGATAAGACAAGTAAAGCTGTCCTGCACATGCTGGAGAAGTTGAGGTGTTTGTTCTATAGGAAAAAATCCCAGCATTCTGAAATGTTAAAAATCCCATTGTTTTCTATAGAGCTTTAATATTTGAGATGGTTATAGTCTCACAGAACAGCAGGATTGGAACAGGCTTGAAGGTCATCTTCAAGAGCCAGATGTACTTACTTGACCATTTTCCTCCTTTGTGTTTTTCCAATATTTGGGTGACTAGAGGGCATTGGGGTGTATCCTACCTTTTATATTTCCATAGGTGCTAAGTTTTGATAAGTTGGGCCTTGCTTACTCTTGTCTGCTGCTTGTAGCAAATCTTAGGCTGCACTCCTTTACACACACTGACTCATGGAATACACTGGAGCTTGCTTCCAAGTAAACAGGCCTAGGATTGCACTGCCCTTGCTCTAAATCAGCCTTCCCTAACCTTATAACCCACAGGTGTTGTGCTCGCTTCGGCAGCACATATACTAAAAATAACCCACAGGTGTTTTGGCCTACAATTCCCATGCTGGTTGGGGAGTTATAGCCCAAAACATCTGGTGGGCACCAGGTTTGGGAAGGTTGTTTTAAATTCCACACCAGGGATGAGGCAACTGCAGCTCAACCTGTTAGATGATGTGGCCCAGCAACATTGAAATAGAGGGCCACCGGTTCCCTACCCCTGTTCTTAACTTAATAGGAGCCAGCAGCAGTCATTCATTTGCCTCGGAAAAAAATCACAAGTGGAGATGACTGAAGAAAGGCCCCACTCTCCCTTGGCGCCTTTCCTCGGGTTATGTGCCTTCACTGGAGGTTTTAAAGCAAACGTGGGATAGGCATCCGCGATGGATGCTTAAGTTGAGATTCCTGCGTTGCAGGGGGCTTAGATGACCTTTGGGGGGGGGGTCCCTTCCAACTCTATATGCTTCTCTGACGTCCCTCTCCCCGTGGCCAAAACTCATGGAGAACTTCGGCTGAGCCATGTTCTCCTTGGGCGTCCTTACCTGGAGGAGGTGGTGAGCCACCCGGTAGCCCACCTCCCGCCCTCCCCGCACGCCGGGGGCCAGCTTGCCCGTGGCGTAGCCCTGCCAAGCCACGAGGTAAGGGTTGTCCATGGTGAGCCAGAAGCGCACGTGCTCGCCGAAGTGCCTGAAGCAGAGCTCGGCGTAGTCCCGGAACAAGCCGACCAGAGCCGGGCTCTGCCAGCCGCCATAGAGCTCCTGAAGGCGCTGGGGCAGATCCCAGTGGTAGAGGGTGACCACGGGCTCGACGCCGCGCTGCCTCAGGCCGGCCAGGAAGCGCGCGTAATGCTCCAGGGCGGCGGGGCTGGCGGGCGCCGTGCCGTTGGGGAGCAGGCGCGCCCAGGGCAGCGAGAAGCGGTAGTGCGACACCCCCAGGAGGCTCAGCGCTTCCAGGTCGCGCTCGACGCGGTTGTAGCTGTCGCTGGCCACGTCCCCCGACGGCGCCTTCGGCTCGGCGGCGGCGGCTGCCCGGGGGAGGCGCTGCGCGAAGGCGTCCCACACCGAGGGCCCCTTGCCGTCCTGGCTCCAGGCGCCTTCCACCTGGTACGCCGCGCTGCCCGCCCCCCACAGGAAGCCGTCGGGGAACGTGTCGTCCAGGAAGAGCTCATCCTCGAAGGGCAGGCGGGCGAAGCGAGACCAAGTGGCCTCTCCCTGCCCGGGGTGCCCGGCCAGCGGGCGGCACAGCAGCAGCACCCGGGCCAGGAGGAGGAGCAGCAGCCCTGTCGTCGCGGCGCGAGTCATGGGGGAGGCCGAAACGGACGTCGACGACGGCGAGAAGCGGGCGCGGGACCGGCTGGAGTTGTCTGTCCCCTTTCTCCAGCCAAGCCCCCTTTATCCCCTCGCTTCGCCCTCCCCGCGGGGCTGTTAATCATTACCGCGGGGGGAGGTGGCGGGAAGGAGGGGGGAGGTCAACCGGTTTGCACCGAAGGGAGACGACGACGGGGCTCTGTGCCTCTACCTACCCGCCCCACGTCGGTGGGCGCGGGTGGTGCCTTAGGCACTTCTCTAGGAAGAGAGGCATCCGCGCTGGGTCTTTCTTCCCCCGTCCCGTCGGGAGGTGTCAAAAGTGGGAGATGGAAATGCGTCATTACCTTCGCGCGCCTCAAACAATGTTTTCTTTCTTCTTGGTGAGACTTCGGCTCCCTGCACCTGACCTTGCTTTTGACGGCTTTTTCAATCTCCTTGCTGCTTCTGTCTGCATTGTTCAGTGATAAACTTTGACGCCTAAAAGGGGGGCGGGCGGGTCCAGCTATCACCATCCATTCAGGATCTTGTTTCCCCTTCTTCCTCCGGCATCAGCTCAGACTTGGCTAAACTGAACTCATGTCTGGCTTCAAATTCGAGATTCCCTGAACGCTTTGCTACGCCGTGATTTTATTTTCTCACCTTGTCAATAGTCACAAATCACGTTAAAGCATTTGAAAGACTGCGGTGTGTAGTGTCTTTCATTTCTGCTCTTGGTTGCAAAGGAAGGGTGAAGGGGAGATCCTGTTTCAATCAGCAAGAATAGAACTGGAGAGTAGTCCTCCTTATTCAGGATTATTGAGCATGACATATTGGGATGTGATCTTGCATATGGTGGTTAATTTTGTGCTCACAGGTTCTGAACAAGCTTTAAAGGTAAGCGCATATCATGTGTTGAACAGTGCCAAGGAGTTGTTATCTTTCTTTCCTCTCTCTCCAGAAAACCGGGAAGAATGGAAACAAGCCTTTCTGTATACAAACTGCATCGCTGTAACTTAACATTGCAATACAATATGTTGAGTATATACGTTGCAACTACTTTAAAACAATTTTTTTTTCATTTTGCCTTCTGAAGATGACTACATTTGCATTAAGGGAAGAAGGAAAGCAACTATTCGATTAGAAACACTTCACAAATCTTCAAGGGAGAAAATGCACTGCTTATTTACCGTAATTATTTAATCATCCCTCTTAATTGGTTGAATAGGTGTAATACATTGGAGTCTTGTAAAGGACAGGATACAGTACTCTGCACTTAACATCATTTAAAGAGACCAAGGTTTTTTTTTATTTAAAAAAAGGTATAAAGTTGCATATTTAAAATTTGAATGCAAGGTGAGACTTTTAAAAATAACCTGCATGTGGCAGGGAGGCCAGCAGCCACACACAGATGTTCTCAGGAGATAAAGTTACTATTTAACTAAAGATTGGAAGCATTGTGATAATTTAGATTTATTTTTAGACAACGGTCATTTGGAGATGGAAAAATGCAAGCAGTTGCTAATACTTAGAATATTTCAGCAGGAATCTGTTTATATTTTTGGCTTCTTACTGACATGTCATGAAAAATCAAAATAGATCTGCTGCAAATTCATATTCTTTTGCACTTAAAAAAATAAATAAAAATACCACCAGCTCCTCCAGGTGTAGGATGGAACCTATGGTACCACAGCTGCCAAGTACATTGATCAATGTTGTGTGTAAGAAATATAGTTTTAAAAAGTTTGTCACTGGACCTGTCAGGAGTTTGTCCAAAAGTGATGCCTTATTGGACCTTAAGATTTGACAGCTGAATGTGAATATTCCTTAATGGCTGGCCCATTCCCCTGAAGGGGAAATTCATTTGTGAGGCTGGGGTGTGATGAGATGAGCCCTTCATGTGCTGTTTTCCCCACACAATTGGCTAACAGTTTTGAAACTAGAGGGAAAGAGGGAAAGAAAGATGGAAACTGCAGGAAACTTCCTTGGCATGAAAGTGCACTGGAGGCTGTCTTTATATTTTCTTAATTTACATACTGTATATAAACAAGCAGAGGCTGAAGAAGTGAAGGTAAGAGCCAGGCAGATTCTGCACTCCTAGATTACAGTGGTACCTTGGGTTACAGACGCTTCACGTTACAGACTCCGCTAACCCGGAAGTAGTACCTCGGGTTAAGAACTTTACCTCAAGATGAGAACAGAAATCGCACGGTGGCAACGGGAGGCCCCATTAGCTAAAGTGGTACCTCAGTTTCAGGTTAAGAACAGACCTCCAGAACGAATTAAGTTCTTAACCTGAGTACCACTGTATTCGCTTCTGTCAACTAAGAACATAAGAAGAGCCCTGCTGGATCAGGCCAATGGCCCATCTAGTCCAGCATCCTGATCTCACAGTGGCCAACCAGATGCCTGTGGGAAGCCTGCAAGCAGGACTCAAGCACAAGAGCGTTCTGCCCTCCTGCAGTTTCCAGCAGCTGTCATTCAGGAGCATCATGGCTTCCGCCTATGAAGGCAGAGCATAGCCATCATGGCAAGCAGCCATTGATAACCTTATCCTCCATGAAGTTGCCCAGTCCTTTTTTAAAGCCATCCAAGTTGGTGGCCATCTTCCGTGGCTTTCATTCACAAGGACTAGCACTAGCCACCCAGGAGAAAGTGTATGGTTGGTGTTGTTTTGGAAACGGGAGTGTTGTTTCCATAGCTTTCTTGCAGAAAAGGAGACCTCTTCAGGTGCCCTGCCTGTTGTGCATTGAGAGGGGGGAGAGCAAGCATTGTTGGCCATGTTCCACCCATTGCACTTTCACCGCCCATCCTCACTTCGGGAGCTGTGAGTTTCTAAATTGTACAGGGAGCCTATACAAGTAAAGCAGGCTACTGGCCACATACATTCAGCCCCAAATGGACAGAGGGTGGCATAAATGGGCAATGGTGGCATGACTTTGCCCTGCTCTTTTTCTCATATGGTTCTAATTGTTGGGAGTGGAAGGGGGTGAACACCCAAAGCACCCAGGATGACCGTAATTATAAGTTAATTTTAGCTGGGAGAATTCTGTGGGAGGAATTCAAGGTCTCAGCCAAAGCATTTCTGCTTGGCGGACAGAACAATCTGTCCCCCTCCTTCCCCTGCATGCTGTTATGGGGATTATCCCCAGAACAGATTTGGGGAAGGAGGCAGGAAGCCCTGCTACACTAGTGGGAGTGTTTGTGCTGGTCCCTGCTAGTGTGCTAGGTTAGTTGAATCCGACCCTGTGTATTTGAGGGGTGGGTGTGAGGGGGAGATCCAACTTGTCTAGGTTGATAAAATGAACCTGAGTTTATGAGAAAGAAGCTGGGGGCCTACAGGGATTGTTATACTCACATAACCAAGGGTAAAGTGTACCTTACTCTGGGACCAAGCTGAAGAGGCAGACATTGCCTTTCCTTTTGCTAATAAGGTAAAGAAACCCCAGACGGTTTAAGTCCAGTCAAAGGTGACTATGGGGTTGTGGCACTCATTTCGCTTTCATGCTGAGGGAGCCGGTGTTTGTCCACAGACAGCTTTTCTGGGTCATGTGGCCAGCATGACTAAATTGCTTCCTGCGCAACAGAACACCATGATGGAAACTAGAACGCATGGAAACACCGTTTACCTTCACGCCACAGCAGTACCTATTTATCTACTTGCACTGGTATGCCTTCAAACTGCTAGGTTGGCAGAAGCTGGGACAGAGCTCACCCCGTTGTACAGATTCGAACCACCAACCTTCCAATTGGCAAGCCCAAGAGGCTCAGTGGTTTAGACCACAACCTTATTGCTAATATTGATGGCCTGAATGGGGGTCATTTTTAGTCTAGAGCAGAAAACTTGTATTGGAAGTTACATTTGCAAATGCGTAAGGAGCTAACTATTAATTGCCTTGTATGCTTTTAATTTTTAAACTTTCTAGTTAACTTGTTTCCAAGAAGAGATGTTAGCCATTTCAGACAGCTCAGTCTAGGAAACAGTCTTCCCTTGAAAGGGATGGTGTTATGAGTTTGCCCCATATAATTACAGAACTGCAAATGAGTCTGGGTTTTTTGTGTGTTTTTTTTTTTTTTTTGTGAGAAGAAGAGTTTGGATTTGATATCCCGCCTTTCACTCCCCTTCAGGAGTCTCAAAGCGGCTAACAATCTCCTTTCCCTTCCTCCCCCACAACAAACACTCTGTGAGGTGAGTGGGGCTGAGAGACTTCAAAGAAGTGTGACTAGCCCAAGGTCACCCAGCAGCTGCATGTGGAGGAGCGGAGACGCGAACCCGGTTCCCCAGATTACGTGACTACCGCTCTTAACCACTACACCACACTGGCTCTCTGAGTCTGTGTTTTTGTCTGAATGTGATGCCTGCTTAGAACCCAGGGTTCTATAAATGATGTTAATGTTTCTTAACGGTATGATGTGAAAGCTAAAGTCAGATCAAGCATTGTTGAACTGAAGGTTGTTGCAAGAAGCACAATAAATTTGGGGACAACCTGCCCAAATTGCCTACTTTTAAATCCCATTGATTCCCATGGTTTGCAACTGATCCCAAGTAGAAAAGGGCTGAAAGTTAAAATTGCTTGACTTTGGCTGGCTCATGTCCCATGTCTGGAGGCAGCATCAACACACTTTTATTGGCTAACTAAATTCTATTCCAGCTAATTTAAACAATAACTCTGGTTTGTAATTGACAAAATGTGGGGAACAAGAGGCTGCATTTTTTTGTTGGAGAATAAGCATTAACAGGACTGAACTCCTTGAAATAGTTCAATAACTGAAGACGGTTTAGCTCCTAAGTATTAAACAATTTATATTTTGGGAGGGTACATCATTGAACCAAAATGGCACATTAACCTAGAGCTTTCTCCCAACCCATCAAAAGGCCTTAAAACCTTCTGCAATTACCAAGTACCAACTTGCTATGATCCAGAGCAGGAAAAAAGGAATAGTTATTGACTACACAAACGTAAAAAATAATAATGATGAAATTAATTAATTCCTGATCTCACATTAACAAAAGAAGATCTTAAACAATGTCATGGAGCACTTTACCTAAAACCCAAACCAGGCAAAAGACCAAGGGACATAATTCTTAAATTCCTAAGAATGCAACAAGTAGGAAGAAAAGAATGTGGAATAGCAGCAACAGAAAGTCTATGCCCCCCCCACCCTTACTGGCAAAATTTAAAAAAGACCTCAGTCCAGAGAGACTCAAGAGAAGGTGTAGCTTTATAAAATATACACAGAGCAACTTCGGTCAGCAGCTATAAACCTATAATGGGACTGCCCTTTCAAATTAATGTCTTCTGTGAAAGGATACAACATATAGTTACTAACACTAAAGCTGCTTAAAATCTGATTATTTTAACTGGACTGCATCCAGGAGCAATAAACGGACATGGGCACTGACACTGAAGACTCAGAGCAAGTCTGAGAAAGAGATAAACAGAAGAACAAGAAATGAAGATTTTCTCTGAAACTACAACTTCCATGCTGTAGAGTCTAGAGTAGAGTAGTCAACCTAAGGCCTGGGCGCCGGATGCGGCCCAATGGCTTTCTCATTCCGGCCCACTGACGGTCCCGGAATCAGCGTGTTTTTACATGAGTAGAATGTGTCCTTTTATTTAAAATGCATCTCTGGGTTATTTGTGGGGCATAGGTATTCGTTCATTTTTATTTTATTTTTTCAAAATATAGTCCAGCCCACCACATGGTCTGAGGGATGGTGGACCGGCCCACAGCTGAAAAAGGTTGCTGACCCCTGGTCTAGAGCCAAAGTCGGAGAACTTGAACTCTAATCACAACTGTCTTCAAATTCCAGCTTTTGTCCTTCTAGCTTATGTCCCCTAGATCTGGTGACTGAACTCCTCCTTCAGGCACCTCTAGGGCTGCAGTCTCTCTACTCTCTCCATTCCCTGCCTCGCTTATGGGTCTGTCTACAAACCAGTAATGCCCATATATGTCATTTCCAGGTGCCATAGTTCTCACTGTGAAGCAGGTAGGTTTGATAGCAATGTCAAGTTAGGGTGAAAGCTAGTGGTCCTGAAACTCCATATGCATGCAAGAGCGCTTCAGACATCCTTTTAACCATCATGGCACCTTGAGCTTGCTGAGAGAGATAAATTTGGCATCAGCACAGCCAAGAGACTCCGGGGACTGAAGGGCAAGGACGTATCGTTCCAAACAAGGGGTGCTGTCCTTCCTGTGTTGTAGGGCATAACTGATAATGAGCACATCAGAGATCTCCCAAGGAAACGCTGTAAAATTGCTGGGGAAGCTTTTGCTCCAGCAACAATCCTGGAACTGCTTACCTAGACGAAATCTCCATTGATCTCAATGGGATTTCTTAGTAGACGTGTTTAGAGGAATCAATATCTTTTTTTCTATCTGAGTAGAAGTCATTGAAGCAAAGACATTCTTATCTAGACAGGCCTCTGGCCCAACAACATGACGTTGGATTTAACTGGTTGTTTTATTGCTTTTAATGGTTGCTTTATCTGCCTTGGTTTTTATTTATTTATTTATTTTGTATTTGACTGCCACATGACTTTATTGTATTTGCATTATTTCTGTTAGTGCCTGGAGCTAAATAAATACTAGTCTGTGGAGTCAGGGTTCTGTCAAATCAGGCAGGTGCAGAAAGAGGCATAACACTTGATTTAACACAGAGCGATGTCTTCCCCCAGATGCTGTTATAATTTTATTGTGTACTAAATACATCCACAATTACTCTGTAGTAAATCCCACTGAATTCAATGGGGCCTGCTTCCAGGTAAGGGGATAGGATTGCAGCCTTGTTGAGATCATTCTATTATCGTATGGAAGGGCTGCGTATGACCCTTGTGCAGCGTGTGGCAACGTCGGCAAGCTCAATACAAATAACAACAAATAATAATGTTGAAAATACAATGTATAGCTAGCCAATATGTATATGAATCCCCGCCAAGGAAAACATTTTGCAGAGCTGCTTGCGTCAGCTTTTCTACAAATCAGTTTCTCCGGGCAAATTGATGAGGTTACATAGCAGGAGCGAGAGCTGAAAGAAAAATCCATACTGAAGAATGAACAGCTACAAACAATAACGTTGTTCAAACATGTGTTTCTTGCTGAGTGTGGCTGACAATGATAATGGTGCTTTCTACAGACAAAGGAAGATTCTGTTCCAAGAGAAGAATCACCATTTAAATTACAGCACTCGCTTGACTTGATTTATTAACAGTTTAGGTTCCAGATCATTTTCACGGTGGCGGGGGGACAAAATGATATCGGATTTTAAGGAGCTATGCCACTTAAGCTGAGAGTCAAATGGGAACATATACCCAACTTGGGCAAGCAAAAGTTTAGATTTACTCTAAACAAATATGCGAATTTGTAACATGACTGTTTGCTGAAGCACTACATTTCCTAGGGTACCTATCACAACCTGGATATTGTTTCAGGGACCCTGTGCCAAGTGTCCCCATCAAACACTGAGGTGGGTAGCCACTGAGGACCTTTTCAATAGTGAAACCTTAGATGTAGAATGGCCTTCTCAGAGAGGTTCACCTGACTCCAACTTTCAGGCATTTTTGGTGCCTAGTAAAGACCTTTCTAGGGACACGGGTGGCGCTGTGGGTTAAACCACAGAGCCTAGGACTTGCTGATCAGAAGGTCAGCGGTTCGAATCCCCGCGACGGGGTGAGCTCCCATTGTTCGGTCTGTGCCCCTGCCAACCTAGCAGTTCGAAAGCACGTCAAAGTGCAAGTAGATAAATAGGTACTCCAGCGGGAAGGTAAATGGCGTTTCTGTGTGCTGCTCTGGTTCGCCAGAAGCGGCTTAGTCATGCTGGCCACATGACCTGGAAGCTGTACGCCAGCTCCCTCGGCCAATAAAGCGAGATGAGCGCCGCAACCCCAGAGTCAGTCACGACTGGACCTAATGGTCAGGGGTCCCTTTACCTTTAAAGACCTTTCTAGTCACCCAGGCCCTTTAAATACAGACAATGACCAATTTGCGTGTGTCCAATTGACACATGAGCGTGCATGGCACTGAACCGTGAACTAACCCCAAACCGTCTCTAAAAGGGCAGAACAGAAAGGGGGTGGATCACTTTATGCAGGCCCCACCAATGCATTCAGGGATCTGGGACGTAACCCCCAAGCAAAACGAGTATTGCCTGTATATATAAACATCATTTTTCTAGAAAAACTGAACAGAAATTATACAAAGGAAATGGGGATTAAAGCTGATGGTCACCACATAAAGTTTGTTATTGCACATTACATTTGTCAGTCACTTAAAAAGGATCAAATGAACCAGCTAAAATACAGATAAAATAAATGAAAAACCAGAAAATTTAACACAATGTTCTGTACAAAATTCCTAAAATGTTTATCCAACAACACACTATGAAAGTTAAGTTATATCCGTGTCTCTCCCCCCCAAAAAAAAATATGAGCTTATATTTTGTGGGGGCGAGGGTTCATCTCAAGTGTTTTCCTTTCCTGTCTTAATTCATCAACCTAAAATTTCCTTCCACAATTAGCCATATGTATCCTGTGTTTGCCTATGCCAGGGGTCAGCAAGGTTTACCTTGCCTGGACTGGTTCACTCCAGCAGAGATCCCTCCATGGGCCTGTGATTTCTGGCGTCTGCGCAGACACGATTTCCAGCACTGCTTGGGGACTTGCCAAGCGGGCTGCTCGTGGGCGGGTTAAATGACCCCCATGGGCCGCTTGTGGCCCATGGGCCTTAGGTTGCTGACCCCTGGCCTATGCATTTACCATAAAATAGTATTAAACATCTCAAAAATCATCTGCCCCAAGCTTTTTAGATATCTTACGTTTTACAGTCAAGGCATCCTAGTTTTACACTGGGATTTTTAATTGAATGTTAGTGTTTCTTGATTAATTTGCTATATAGAAATACATGTTTTTCCAAGCAGATAATCCAACGATTTAGTACCATACTGTATTTAAAATGAGGGGTTCAATATTTACATAGGTGCATTTACCAAGTTCTCTCTTAGAAAGTAAAAAAAGATCCGAAGAAGATTGGTGTATTGTGTTTAAAAAAGAACTGTATGATATTGCGGAAAGAACTAACAAAAAGACTACAATAACAGACGTTTTCAGAAAAGATTGTTGATAGCTGAGTTGAACATTATGGAACATGCTGTAAAAGTGGACGTTTGAATATCCATGGCTACAAAGGACTATAGCGATTACGGTACTTTATGCAGCCACTGTCGATGTAATCTGTAACTGCCTAGTAACAGATACCAAGATAAGATCACATGTTTGGCACTTCAACTACCTGGGTCAGATCCTCAGAGCAGCTTCTTACAAAACCACAATACGGTCTGAAGACACCAGAATGTCCCGCCAACTCACTTGTGCATGCAGAAAGTGAAATGTGGGAACAACTTATACACGTTTACCCTTAGGTGCTGCTGAGACATGCCTAAATGTCTTCGAAGCAAATAACAGCGCAATCGTAACTATGCCTCCTCAGAAGTAAGTGCTACTGAATTCAGTGGGGCAAATTCCCAGGTAAGTGGGGTAAGGATTGTAGCCTAAAACTGAGAGTGTAAAATCAACTGATCCTGATCTTTATCACCCTGCACCTCATGGGCCAACTTTGACAGGTGCACAGAACCACCCACATGTCAATCAGCTGGTAGCAGGTGGGCAGTCCTAAAAGTTGTCCCATGGGGTGGAAGGAGATAGTCACCAAGCTGGACTGAACCCTGGACTGAACATCCTTTTTGTGCATCAAGAAATTAAGGCTGCAACCTGATTAAAGGAGCACAGATAGATTAATCATCAGATTTCAGTCAAATAAGCTCTTGGTTAAATGTGCTTATCGTAAAACATTTTCTCCTATTCTTAACATTTGAATAAATATGATACTGAGTGAAAACACTTCATGTTACATCCCTCTCCACACTGTGAAATCGGGTGTGCTTTGAAGTTGCCATAATCCCTTCTTTTTGTTCTCAGAAGCTAGCTATCAGAGGTATGCTGCCTCTGTAAATGGAGATTCTGTTTCTAACTATCAAGGCTAATAAAGATCACACAAAGATCCAGTTGGTATTGCATCCTCTTATCAAAAGTAGTCCACCAAATAAAATCTTCTTCCCCTTGTCCCCCTACATGTACTCCAATAGCTGGTAATCACCAGCTGTAATACAACAGGAGCATTTTAGCGACCAGACCGATGTTTCTAAGAAGCCCTCATGGTTGACCTCTCGCCACTCCATTGTAGATACGAGTAAACATTCATCTGCAGGATAGAACAGAGCATCTCTTGTCGGGGTGAGCTGAGGGCAGCTGTCGGCAGGGGAACCAGGAGCTGAGCAAGAGCTAAAGGAGGCAAGCCAGGGAGACAAAGAACAACTGAAACACACCAGAGTGTGATGCTATCAGGGCAGAACTTGGGGGCAGATCCTTAGGGTCCTCCTGAACAAGAGGAATCCCAAAGGCAGCAGGACTGGCTTACTGCATTTTGAAGGAAGTGAAGTAATGCACATCGCCATCTAAAGAGGCGGTCTGGCTTTCAACTACACAGTATGCCACTGAAGAAGATGATAAACTGAAACGTGTCTAGTACGTTTTCTGAAATATATCTGTTGCAAACTGTCTGCATCTTCCAGATTTCAACGTTTTGGACAACCATACCTTTGTATTTCATTGCTGTGGTGCAGTTAGCATTTGAAATATATATTCAGTCAGCACAGCTAGATATTTTATAATATATTTATGTGATATATCACACACTGTCTGCACTTCAGTGTTGTGAAGGCATGTAAGATTGCTTGGTTGTTGGTTATTTTATTGGCCGTTCGCCATAGACTTTTTTTGGTAAATATTAAAAATCCTTTCATATATATGTGATAGAAATAGATTTATCTAGATTTTGACTTTATTCTTTCGTTTGTATACTCATCCAGATATCTTTCCCCAAGAGGAAGAAATCACTTAAATGCACCTGCTCTTTTGGTGCTTTCGGGGCTTAAAAGAATACAAAACTTGTAATCGTTATTATAATTTATATCCTGCCTTTTTGCCTAACAGCTAAATCGACTTCAAGTGTAATTCCCTTCTACAAACCATTAATCCAGAAATTCTCCATGAATGATAAATTGGCTGAGTCCCCAATAAAAAATGTGGTTTGCACCTACCAGGTAAGGGCAACCAGTGTTCATAGGTTAAGAGCAAATTTTCTCACTCTAGATAAATTTTGTAAAAGGGCTTGTTGATGAAGTTGTGGGAGCAGGTGTCAAGCACAGTGCTTAGCTGTGAATTGGGCCTCAGGAATTTATGATGTGGGCAAGTGTCATTTCTTCAAATTTCAAAGAAGATAAATGAGAATATTAAGCACTAACATTTATGAAATGCAAATCGTGGCAAAATACACTAAAGCACTGCATGCGCTCAGCTATTTGCACAAGGCCAGTGTTTGAACAAGTTATTCAAACAACTCTGGGAGAAATGAAGCGGAGATAGGCCTATCAGATAAACATACGGAGCAAATAAATTGCCCTTCTATATTTTGTACCAGATGTTAATATTGATAGCTTCTGAGACATACACACTCTCTTACTGACAAGCATCTCACAAATAATGTTGGAGTTTGTCACTTTGTTATTAGTACTTTAATGACAGTTGCCACTGATCAAAGCAGTAGGGACAATTCACCTACACCTTTCCTGCTAACCCTTTCCATATTTATATTATTTATTTAAAAGCATTTCTAAACTGCCCTGTGACATTCTGTAGGGTGTGGTGCCATGCGTAAAATACATCCAGATGATGGGGGGCAGGCCATCTTTCAGATAACTTGATCCCAAGCTGTTAAGAACTTTTATACGTAAGCAGCAAGACCTGGAATGTAGCCCAGTAGCTGATCAGTTCCCTGAGGCATCCATATGTGTAATATGTGTCTGGCAGCATTCTGCACCAGCTGCAATTTCAGGTCTCAAGGGAAGCCCTGCAGTCCTAAGCTATTGCCCTGAACAATACAGCAGCTTATTATTAGAATTCCTTCAGAGACCCAAGTCTTCTCATTTTGTAGCAGTGACTTGGTGAGCCTCTTTATCCCTTTGAGGACTCAGCTCAATTGGCAAAGAAAAAAGTGTTTTATATGCATTGTATATGCAATATAACACTGTGACACCAGACGGCACTGTGGAGTCCCGTCTTTCCCTACCAGATTTCCCTGTATGAGTTTACAACTTCTTTGATATGTCTGGATCCAGCCCAAGAATCTTCATCAAAAGGTTCCTATGAGGCTTATTTATGCAATTTTAAACATCACCCAAAGTTTTGCAGACATTTTACCCTCCCCACAGCATATCTCCACTGCCCTGATTTTTTATACTCAGTTATTTATTTTGGCCCTCCATGTCTTAAGTTTGACTTTTCTCAGCTCTTTCCCCCCCCTGCCTTTAATACCCCCCTTATCCCTCTTCTAAGGGACACGGGTGGCATTGTGAGTTAAACCACAGAGCCTAGAACTTGCCAATCAGAAGGTCGGCGGTTCGAATCCCTGCGACAGGGTGAGCTCCCGTTGCTCGAGCCCTGCTCCTGCCAACCTAGCAGCTCAAAAGCACTTCAAAGTGCAAGTAGATAAATAGGTACCACTCCGGCAGGAAGATAAACGCCTTTTCCATGCGCTGCTCTGATTCTCCAGAAGCGGGTTAGTCATGCTGGCCACATGACCCGGAAGCTGTACACCGCCTCCCTCGGCCAATAAAGCGAGATGAGCACTGCAACCCCAGAGTTGGCCACGACTGGACCTAATGGTCAGGGGTCCCTTTACCTTTTTATCCCTCTTTTACAGCAGTTGATACACATGAAGGAATGACATGTTATTGGAGTGGGTGCCTTAGAAAGAAAAAAATCCTTATAGAAATGATGAAATCAAAATGTTTTGTAAGCTGATTCAGAAGGGTACAGGGACACTGGGGCAGAAATTGGAATAAACTCCAAATTGTTTCTACAGAAAATTTGCACACATGAAAGCAATTGAAGTTCTGCAAGGCTATAACAGGCTTCATCAACCTGGTGCTCTCCAGCTGTTTTTGATTACAGGTGTGCTGGTTGAGGCTGATGGGGGTTGTAGTCCAAAACAGTTTGAGGATATTAGATTGATGAAGCGTGGTACGCACACTGAAAGGGTTAACTGAAATATCTATAACGTACCAGTGGTGTCTGAAATACAGTAACTTGTGCACATTTAGCTTGTGCACATTAAGCTTTACACTCATGGCAAAAAATAAAATAAAAGGGAGTGGAAAGGGGGCCGAGTTACAGGGAAAATGACTTTTTAATTTTAAATTATTGATTGATTGAATTTTAAATTATTGATTGATTAAAATTTTACATACCTATACAAACAAAGAGATATGCTATCTCTTTACATACGAAGAAAAAGAAAATTATGTAGTGAATAGAAAATTTCTAAATGAACAAAAAAGAGAAAAAGAGAAAGATAAATAAATAACAAATATACTGTACAAAGTAAAAAAAAACAAAAGAGGAAAAGACAAGACAACATTATTTACACAATAAAAGTGTTCATGAACACAATCCTTCCCAATCAAAATGACTTTGATATTCCCATCCACCATTGCACCCAATGGGTTTTGACTATATGCGATTTTGGCTTTACGCGCAGTCCCCAGAACATAACTCCTGAGTGAGTTGCAGGTTTACTGTAATCTTAATCCCTAGTCTTAAATGACATTTACCATGCAATAGTATGTATGCCTACCAGGACATAAGCCCCTCTGAGTTCATCATAAAAAGCCCAGAAAAGCAAATAAGTCACAAAGCTGTCATGCATCAACAAAAGGGACAGAGAGGGAGGATTATGCTAACTCTGCATAAATTATTGGACATTTGTCAAAGCACGATCCATAAAAGGATTAGTGTGATGAGTAAGAACACAATCTTGCAACTGCAAGAGCCAAGGTAAAACCAACAGCAAGTTCTCAACAACTTAAAATTGCTAGAAGATCTCAAATGTAAGGTCTTAAGTGGCAACATCAAGGAGGAGTCAGAAAGCAATGAACTAGCAGAAGCTTCCCTTTCGCAGCACACTATATAGGTCAATTGATTACAGCAAGCAGATGATCCTCTTTGTTTCAGCTCACAATATGGTCACATTGTTAGATCTTAAAAGGTAAAGGTACCCCTGCCCATACAGGCCAGTCTTGACAGACTCTAGGGTTGTGCGCCCATCTCACTCTATAGGCCGGGGGCCAGCGCTGTCCGCAGACACTTCCGGGTCACGTGGCCAGCGTGACAAGCTGCATCTGGCGAGATCTGGCTCAGAAACACCTTGTTACCATAAATGAATAGATGTCTCATAGGAAACTGCCATATAATGAGTCAAAGCATAGGTCGACTTACCTCAGTATTGTCTACACTGACTGGCAGCAGCTTTCTAAAGTTCCAGGCAGAGGTGGGAATAGATCATCTGTGTGGGGTAATCAATAAAAGAATTGGCTAGATCTCTAGATCCAAAGTGTGGGATTAAGCAGCCTCCCCAGCAGTTTAAAATCACAGAATCATGCAGCACAGTGAAGGGTGGGAATAATAGGCTGTTGGACCTTTTAAGTTTCCCATTCTAGTCTGCTTGCAGCATTCCTCTCTCTGCCCTTCTCGCACTGAACAGACCACAACATTACGAAGTTTAAATGTTTTACTTACAAAACTCCAAAAGTCAGATTCATGCCTTATCCCATGCCGCCACAGAAAGAACACAGGTAGAAATCTTCGGTTTGCAAAATACAGAAAAATATTTATGTGTACGCAGTCTGAGTTTGTAGCGAGCAAGCTCATAAATCTCTGTTTTTCAACTTTGTTTCTTCCCACCTTCTGAAAATACCTGTTTCCTGAAACTACCACTGAAATGCTTTCCACTGTAGAATGCCTTTATGCTCAGTCCCCCACTGTGTCTTCTCTGTGGTTTCAATTCAAATGTATGTCGAGGGTTGTTTTTTTTGCTCATGAAACAGCAACTGAAAGCACGTTCTTCAAAGGATACCCAAAGCATAGGCCACGGTAACTGTACCCCACTTTTCTTTTTCTGATCTTCTGACAAATAAAAAATTTTAAAAAATCTGTTCTTCTTCACAAGCCACTAGCTTAGTTTATATTCTGCTGCTGATGGGATTTCCAGCTTTTATTGTGGGTTTTACTCTTTGCATCTCCTGGAGCAATAAATTGACCTGATAGTCAAACATCACTGTTCTTGAGGTTTTGATATTTTCTTCCTCCCTCCCTCCCTCCCTCCTTTCTTCCGATGTCTTATGACACCATGTTCTCCATATTTTGGGCAACTGTCTGCACCCATAAAATAAATGTGCTGATTGCCTCTTTTCCTGCTCTGAGTTTCCATATCAAAGGGTTCAGTTCTAGCATTTTATGCCCTTGTTTAATTAGAAGCCTTTAAGGTGACATTTCTGAAAGAAAGAAAAACGAAATAGCCAGCCAATTCTTACACAGGATTCCCATCCCCTCTATATCCAATGCAAACTTTGCTTAAAGTTCCCCACAGCCTCTCTCTCATTCTGTCTCTGCCTTTCTGCTCAGGTTTCCTGATACTATTATTTATTATCATCATTAACCACATTTTAAACAAACATGTCAAGGCAATTTGTAACCATGCTAGGACCTTCAGTCCACAGGTTCTTTTACTCTTCTCAACCCGAAGTTCTCATTCTCTTATATCAGTCTATGAATTTCCTCCCAAACATGCTGACCAGGGCGGATAGGAGTTATCATCTAAATACCTGGAGGGCACAAGTTGTTGAAGGCTGCATTGGAGCCTTTTCTTTAAGCAGAAGAACTTCTTGCAGAGCAGCACATCTGAATCTAACCAACTTTGTTCCATTGTTGAGACCTCCCGCTACTTCATCACAATACTTATGGGTCTTTTCCTTGACAGTCAAAGAAGGTTTGAAGACTTGTTTTTGTTTTCTCATACCTAGATGCCCTAAAACCGTTTTAAAAAATAAAGAATAAAATCAGAGAATCCTTCTTCACAGCACTTTGGCTTTGGGATGCTCAGGAAGCCAAATGTGTGCATGAAAAATGGTTCAGCAAAGATGTAAAAGCTCAACAGACTTAGGGTTGCCATATTTCAAAGAGTGAAAATCCAGACAGAAAAGTTGAGCTTTTTGGGGCAAAGTGGTTGAGACTTTTGGGCTAAATCGCAGAAAATGCAGTTTTTGTGCTCTTGTAATGGGAAAACGGCACTGCCGACATGGCCTGCCATACGTCCAGGTTTTCCTGGATATTTTCCCTATTTCTGCCCGGACACTGCTGCCAAATGCAGTGTTCTGGATACGTCCGGGGAAATCCAGACTTATGGCAACCCAGTTTACAACTGGACTGGGGAACCTCTGAGCTGGGGAACCTCTGGCTACAAATCCTTAAGACATTCCGATTTCATCTCTAGCCAAGGTGGGAACACCATCACATAGGTTAGAGACACCCCTGACCTGTCAGCAGTCCATGGTGTGTACACAAACAGAAGAGAATCTAACAATAATGAAATAATGCTGAAGTGAACAGCTGCGGGGGGGGAGGGGGAGCTGTGAAGCACATCAGGGGGGAAATGACAATTGTATTCTAATGAGTTTGACCAATCTGTGGGAGGCAGTGGAAGACAGGAGTGCCTGGCGTACTCTGGTCCATGGGGTCACGAAGAGTCGGACACGACTAAATGACTAAACAACAAAAAAGGCAGAAACATTAACGTGCCCTGAGTTTGAGTTTGCCAGTTCTTTTGAAAGATATGTTTGAAAGAATTCAAGATGTTGTCATCCACGTACTGATCTCTGCCCCCTTGTGTTTAATCACTTTGTTGTTTTACACGATACTCCATTGTCCTTTAGTTCTCTGGACAGATTAAAATATTTGTGTGTGTTTTTAAATCCTTTGGGGTGGAGGTTCCTCCTTCCTTCTACGAGTCCTTCCTGCAATTTACTTTGCAGGAGCTGTGAAAAATAACCAAGTAAGCAGGAAAGTGCTTGCTAGATTATGGTATCAGAAGCTTTTAACTGTTTCCATAACTCTGGCAACCCCTATCTAGTTCCAGGCGTTAATTTCTAGATCATGTTCAAACACTGTAATCATTTAGAATCATCTTGCTGCAGCAGGAAATGGCAAACTGGAAGGAAAATTACATCAACAAGCCAGACTAATCTATATACTAAAGAAATCCATTATTTAGCAGCAAGTGCAATTATTATCTTCCAAAAAATGCTGCCATATAAAAAAAAATCTATAGCAAATTAGCAACATCAAACACTTAATAGGGTTGCTAGGCAACAGTTTTGCATCATTCCCAGACTGGACTGCTAAAATTCATTCCAGTATGACTTTGATTATTGCAACCTACATCTCTTTCTTGCTCTCTCCCTCTCCCTTTGATGCCGACTAACATTAAAGGCTCTAATTTAGGGTTGCCACCTGTCTGTTTCTGTCTGAAAACAGTTCAGTATTTCCCTTTCTACCTGTAGTCTTGTTACTGGAGTGTGGTGAAAGTAGACAGTTTTAGAGACACCGCCAGTATGAATTGCTCCTATTTTAAGATTTCCACTTAAATGCGAGATAAAGGTGGCAGGTGCAAATATCTCCCATGGGATACAAATTAGAGTGTTCAGTATTTTTAAAAATAAAGTTAAAGCGCATATATGTGTGTGTCAAATTTACCTATATTCTTTGTTGAAGTCTAGTAGCCAATATATTCAGATTGTTCTGGGTTAAAGAGAAAGTCATGTGACATTCATAATTCTGTTGGTTTATCCCAGCAAAGAGCAACCTCTTCTTTCCCAGGGTCTTCACAGAACAACTGAAAAAGCTTAGGAAGGTTTGTTCATCCTGGACACCCTCGAAGTTCCTATATTTAGGATGGCTCCCCAAACATGGTACCTAGGCCAATCAACAAGATGTTCAGCAATACTGGAAAAGGTATTAGTAGCTAATAATCCCTCTTGATGTTTGGCCTTTGATTAGGAGTAAGAGTGGGGATGGGGAATGGATGAATCTGTCCATTTTAGCTTCTCCCCTTTCTTATTTTTTGAATCTTAAGTTCATTTTATCACATTTCTGCATCAGTTTGCAATTTTTTTAAAAAAAACAATCCACTAAAAAGTCATCGAACAAATCTGTCAGCATTTTAGTGTGCATTTCTTCTAATATATACATTTTGTATGTAGTTTTTGAACTACTAGTGAATAGAAGCACCTTTGACCATGTGCAGAGTGCCCTTCCCTTCATGCTGTGTAACCATAGCCTATCTCTAGTCACAACTGAGGGGCAGGGATTCCAAAACAGAAAGTAGATTGTGACTTTCTAGTAACTTTCTTATTAAAGATGAAAGTACTGTTGAAAATAGTAGGATTTAGGAATATTTCCCTACACCCAGCAACTTGGTGCCAAGAGCAGCTATCTCATCCAGTTTAGGCTGCAAAGCAGGGAAGCAATGAATTTCTGCTTCTTATACATTCCTGTTCTGAGAAAGCATAGCCTCTGTGACACCCTTCAGGTCAGGGGTCAGCAAACTTTTTCAGCAGGGGGGCGGTCCACTGTCCCTCAGACCTTGTGGAGGATGAACGAATTCCTATGCCCCACAAATAACCCAGAGGTGCATTTTAAATAAAAGGACACATTCTACTCATGTAAAAACACACTGATTCCAGGACCATCCACAGGCCAGATTTAGAAAGCAATTGGGCCAGATCTGACCCCCAGGCCTTAGTTTGCCTACCCATGCTTTAGGTCATCCTTCTCCAAGCTGATGCCCTCCAGATGTTTTGGGTGACAACTTCCATTAGCCCCTACTAGCATCTCTTGGCTGGTTGTGGCTCGTGGCTGTTGCAGTCCCAAACATCTGGAGGGCACTGGCTTGGGAAAGACTGTATCAAGTGGGATTGATCCTGCTGCTTCTCAGCTTTTGCTAGAACCTCCGTTATGAAAAGCCAAGACTGAATTGGCTGCAGTTTTACTATCAGTTCAGAGCAAAAGATCCAGCCCCAAAGGCATTATCCTGGATATGAAACAAGGTCGATTTTATTATCGCTCTGAGCTCCTGTGCTTGAAGAAGAAACGAGCTTCAGAGCTTGGCATTGTTTTAAATAACCAATTGGCTCAATAAAAATATTTCATCTGTCCTATTTTTCTATATTAACTTTAGACATGCATCATACTGCCTAGCTGATGTTCCCTGGGAGTAGCTGCCTGTTTCCTGATTTATGTTACAGCTGAGCAATGCATTGAGATGTACTGGAGCAGAGAGTATGTTGTAGAAGTGGATAGAAATACACTTTGCATTTCAAATCTTGTTGATTTAAAGAAAAAATCAAAATGAGGGAAAAGATCTCTCCCCGCCCCACTTAAAATTACAGCAGGATCTGCTTTCAGTCTGCTATTGTTCCAGCAGTGAACCCAGGTGATGAGTGCTGATATCTATGTAGGCAAAATGGACCCACTGAGAAAGAAAAGAGAAGTATTGGCACCTATAGAGAAACCCCAAACTTTGCAAAAAAAAAGACCTTCAGTAGCTACAGACGGGCCTCAAAAGAAACATGACAAACTGGAGGGGGCATGCAGAAAGACTGTAGCCAGCTGTCAAGAACCCTAAACATAAGCACTCCGTGCTGCAGCATTTTATTGCAGGTGCTACTTGTGTCCTTCTTCTAATACTTGCCTTCGAAAGACTGGCTGTGAAACTCTACTGGGGTTTTATTTTGAAGGCTGCTGTGTGCAGCGCGGAAGGTGAAGTTAAAGGTTAATATGGGGGAAGGGATGCAGAATTCCAGTTGTCACTGAAGCGCAACGATCCCAGCGTGTAACACCTGCGGCTTGTTTTCCTCCGTCTCGTTTCGGTTCACTGCCCACCACAAATGTGGAACTTTACAAGTATGCTGTCTTCGGGTCAGTCTGTAGAGAGTTCCTTCCATGACATTTTTCTTGAAAATCCCTTCGGAGTTTGTTTGTTTTTTTACTTTCCATTTTCATTCATCCAACCTCTATTCAAAGGACTGAAGATTGGTCAGGGAATAGATGCTATAGCACATGGGGGCTGCTATATGTTTCGTTTTGCACCCCCACCCCCACCCCCACCTGCACTCGATGATAAAACCCTCTTAGAATTTATATATATAGCAGAGCACAGACATGAGGCTACAAGGCTGGCCAGTGTTTTTATCCCTGTATTACAGATGAGAAGACTGAGGCTAAGAGTGCATGGGCGTAGGCAGAATTTTTGTGGAGGGGCAGGCTTTTTTGGGGGGCCAGAATCTCATTTAGTTAAATATTTTAATTGATTTTAATTGATTTAGGGGGGCAGCTGCCCCCTTACGCCCATGTAAGAAAGAGGAAGGCTTCCCAATGTGATTCGTCCTAAGCTACTTGAACCACAAGCTTTGCTATCCTCACAAACAGCAGTCACTGAAGTTATGCAGAGGCACAAAACACGGGGAAGTATGTTGCCAGCCATAACAGTAGGAGGGAGAGGAAATATGGGGCTTTTGTTTTAGCAACAACTGAGCCTTCCTGCAATGTCTCATTTCTCCCTCAGATTGTGCTTTGTTGTTGTTGTTTAGTCGTTTAGTCGTGTCTGACTCTTTGTGACCCCATGGACCAGAGCACGCCAGGCACTCCTGTCTTCCACTGCCTCCTGCAGTTTGGTCAAACTCATGCTGGTAGCTTCGAGAACACTGTCCAACCATCTCGTCCTCTGTCGTCCCCTTCTCCTTGTGCCCTCCATCTTTCCCAACATCAGGTTCTTTTCCAGGGAGCCTTCTCTTCTCATGAGGTGGCCAAGCTGAAAGCTACTTAGTTACATTGGAAATACTAGGTTGAATCCAACAAAGTTGTTCCTGAATGGAACTTCTCACTCAACGTAAGTCTATTCTCTTCCCCAGCCCCCGCCCCACAAATGCATCCCTGTGCTCCCTTCAATCTGCTCAGGAGAGCTAGAGTATTTTGAGCAAGCAGAAGTCGTTTCACTCACAGGACGACTTTCATGGATACAACTCACTGGTTCTGAGCAGGGCTTCAACTAAAATAAAAGATATGTGAATTGATGGATCGTATAAGTATTAGCCGATGATCAACCAATTAAATCTGTGTAAATTTCGGCGGGGTCAAAAACAAGGGTGCAATATAATGAGATATACATATGCAAAAGGAAGAAAAAATAAGAATTATCAAGTGCCCCAATATAGCTAATGAGATGTGAATTTGGCAGGCAAGTTTCTACGGTTAAGGAACCAGGGGTAAAAACCTGACATCCAAACATTCATACAAAGGTGAAAAATTAATAGGCTTTTCAAAAAAGAAATACAGTAAGTTCCAGAAAGGGAATTGGGTTGAATACAGAAACAGGTAGAAAAATTATGAGGATTAAAAGTGAAAGCAAATATTAGCATGGAATTAATAAACTACACATTAATCCTTTCTCTGGTTCATTTATATGTTCTATCCCTTGCTTTCTTCTTTCAAACATTTCTCCTGAGGTGCTCATTTTGTTAACTTCATGAAAAGCTTTGAGGAACTGTGCCAACAGTTGCAAAGGAGAATTTTTAATTACACTTGATTTTAATACTTCTGATGTTTTGGTAATAAATTGTCTGAAAACCACAGGGGAGGTTATTTCTTAACTTTTTTTTTAAAAAAGTTATTAATATGTTGCTTTCATAAACTGCTTCTCAAACATTTAGCTAGCAAATAGAAGAACATTAACAACAAGGATGTACTCCTCCTGGATGTCAAGGAAGCAGCAATGGTCTGGAGTGCTTTTCTCATAGCTTAGATTGGTTTGCCAGCTGCACTAGTTCCAGAAGGGCAAAGAAATGCAGTAGAAGCACAATCCTATTTATACCTAGTCAGAAGAAAGTGTTCACTGCCAGTGAAGTAGGTATAGGATTGCCTCCAGAGCCAGTTATCTATGCCAGGGGTCAGCAACCTTTTCAGCCATGGGCCAGTCCACCATCCCTCAGACCATGTGGTGGGCCAGACTGTTTTTTTGGGGGGGGGGTTATGCCCCACAAATAACCCTGAGATGCATTTTAAATAAAAGGACACATTCTACTCATGTAAAAACACGCTGATTCCCAGACCGTCCCAGGGCCGGATTGAGAAGGTGATTGGGCCACATCCAGCCCCCAGGGCACAGGTTGCCTACCCCTGATCTATGCCCTAGTAACATCAAGGCGAGACTGCTGTAACTGTAATGCGGCCTCGGCCCAGTATGCCTGAAGGAGCATCTCCACCCCCATCGTTCTGCCCGGACACTGAGGTCCAGCTCTGAGAGAGTTCTGGCAGTTCCTTCACTGCAAGAAGCAAAGTTACAGGGAACCAGGCAGAGGGCCTTCTTGGTGGTGGTGCCTGCTCTGTAGAATGCCCTCCCATCAGATGTCCAGGAAATAAACAACTATCTGACTTGAGAAGACATCTGAAGGCAGCCCTGTTTGGGTAGTTTTTAATGTTTGATGTTTTATTGTGTTTTTAATATCCTATTGGAAGCCGCCCAGAGTGGTTGGGGAAACCCAGCCAGATGGGCGGGGTATAAATAATAAATTTATTATTAGTTTTAGTATTATGTTCTTCTGATTAAAAATAGATCTGGCTGGCATTACTTTTATATGATGCTTATTTTAGATCTAAGTAGGAAGGTGCATTGAAGAAATGGTTCTTGGGCTGGATGTTGCTACTGCAGGAGCCTGAGTGTAGATAGGCCTTTCAAGGAGAGTCAAGCTTATTTGACAAGTATAGAAAACGAGAAATAAAAACTTCTGTATTAAAGAAGGAATTGGGAAACATATAGAGACGTGTTGTTGTTTTTAAAGGAAATTAAAATCCAGAAATGCATGAGAGAGGAGCAGGATTATCAAGCATATCCTTGCTTACTAGACAAAGGCCAAACAGAGGAAGACTGTGACATTTAGGGATCCAATTGGTGTTTCCATTGATACAGATCTCAGAGGCCAATGAGGATTTTAAGGATAGCTTTGTTCATTTAAAGCTACAGATACTGAAGACTATCCAGGAAGATGAAATAGGGAGGGGGAAAAGAGGAACCAAAATTATTAGGTAATTTGTCTTTGACTTATTTGGAGATAAGGGACTTTTCCTAAGGGACATCTATTTACAATGCTGCTGCTGCTTTTTTAAAAAGTAAGATCAGAGGGTTGGTGGTGTTTTTTTTTTAAGGCTAGAGGGGGTCTTTTAAGGTAGAAAGATGTGATTTCAAACTATGATCCATGTTTATGCCTCCTGCTAGGAACTCTAACAAAACAGTCCTTGAGAGATTAGTGCTAAGGGACGTGAGTAATTAAAACAAGGCAATTGCCTGTTCTGGCATAAGCTATCTATAAAGGTGCAGCAGGCTTTCTAGTCTTTGAAGGAGGATATTTCTTTTGTTATCACACCTGTGCACTGAAAGTGAGCACGACTGTCATAATCAAAATCAGGAATAGGCAACCTGTGACCCATGCACCCAGGTGGCCCTTGACCTTATTTTATGTGGCCCCCCAAGCACATCCATCCAGAGAGCACTTAGTGGCCAGTTCTCATCATTTACACTGCAACCTTCTTCCATGGTAGAAAAAGTAAGCTCTGTAAAGAACAGTGAAAACTCTCTGCAAGGTGCACTACAATGAGAAACTTTAGTAAGATTATTTGTTGGAATCAACCAGATGTTCCCCATCTTGGCTGTTCCTCCTTGTGCAAAGTTTTTCCATTATTATGCAACTTTTAACCTGGCTTCTTAAGTACACAGTATGAAAACGTCCTCTGGCACTTCAGATTCCAAGTGTGTGGTCTGTGGCCTGGGGAGAATTCTTTGGCATAGTGTGTGGGTGAAACAGGCCAAAATCCAGGTGTGAAAGTAAGTATAAACAGGTGGAACCTATGAGGTAAACAGCCCCTAAAATAGAAGCTTTTTTAGCACAACCTTAAACGCGGGTGGCGCTGTGGGTAAAAGCCTCAGCGCCTAGGGCTTGCCGATCGAAAGGTCGGCGGTTCGAATCCCCGCGGCGGGGTGCGCTCCCGTTGCTCGGTCCCAGCGCCTGCCAACCTAGCAGTTCGAAAGCACCCCCAGGTGCAAGTAGATAAATAGGGACCGCTTACTGGCGGGAAGGTAAACGGCGTTTCCGTGTGCTGCGCTGGCTCGCCAGATACAGCTTTGTCATGCTGGCCACGTGACCCGGAAGTGTCTCCGGACAGCGCTGGCCCCTGGCCTCTTAAGTGAGATGGGCGCACAACCCCAGAGTCTGTCAAGACTGGCCTGTACGGGCAGGGGTACCTTTACCTTTACCTTTAAACATGTCTACTCAGAAGTACTATGAAGTTCAGTGGGTATTACTTCAAGGTAAGTGGGCACAGGATTGCAGCCTCGGGCACACATTCTACCAGGTTTACTAAACTGAAGTGCAACATTGCTCTCTTAATTCAGACACGACCAATGCAACCCTATGCATATCTACCGCAAAGAAGTCCCAATGAGTTCAATAGGGCTTACTCCATTAAAGTGTGCATAGGATTGCAGCCACCATGTTTAGGTTAAACTGAATTAGATCAGGCTCCATGCCAAAGTTACCAAAGAAAGGCATAGCTTCTATCATCCCTCCCCTTTATGAAAAATAGAGAAGGATTGGGGCAGGAGCGGGAGGGAGACTGTGAGAAACTCACAATCTTTTCTTGTCTGGTTACTTTTCAGAACAAAGCTGCTCTAAAAATTCCAATTTGTTGCTAGATCCTAAACCTGGAAATGATAATTAAGATGAGGAGTCTGGGTGTGCCTCTTTGTTGTTTTCGAAGTTCTCTTTGGAATGGCAGACATTGGCAGATGGCGCAGTTTGCAGACATTTGATGGCATCACCGTTGCACAGAGGCAGCTGCGCTGTAAATTCCCCGCAACTTCATTCAAGTGCAATGTCCCTGACAGGCCTCAGGCCCAACACGGATCTTGACTGCGGCCACAAGGACTTTCCCTCCTCCCCCCAAACCACACACCCCTGCTACCAACTCATAACAGAAGGCGTTGGTAAAGGAACCTTGGTTGTGCAGCCGGGCTTTTCTAAGCCAATTCAGTTCCCCCTCAACACCAAAAACTATTAGAAGTGTTTAAGCAATTACTGCTCCTTATCCAAGAGGTTTTACTTTTAAACACACGTAGACCATCTGAAAACCACAGAATAGCTATTGTTCTGCAGAATCTTTAGAAAAATCTGGCTCCTATTCAATAGTTAATTTAGTACTGAGAGACTCATAATTCATCTTGTCACACCACTTTCCTCTGAAACCCAGGTGCTGGTGTGCTGTCAAATAGTCCCTGAAGGACCAAAAGTGACAAAGGGAACATCAGTTTCAGAAGGCATTAATTCATTCACACCTCTGCAAACTGACAACTTTGCCAACTGCAAAAGTGAGGCAGGACAGCAATGATTAGTACATCTAAATAGACAGAGAACAGAAATATGACAACAGGAAAACAAAGCAAAGCTTCAGTTTGCCATCGCTTGTGGGCAGCTGAACCACCCGATGCCCCAAGATTCCTGGGATTGAACTGCTGGATTATTTTAAGATGGTGCTTGCCATCTGCAGTTTTTAAATATACATGCATTAAACATAAAAAATATTCCTTGCTCAGTTAATTGGGGATATGTTTTTAATCACTTAAAAGCTTGTTGATGGAATCAAAGCTACCAAAAGTTTCAGAATAACTATGAAATATTATTATGCTATCCCTGCTCAGTTTTTGTTTCTCTAATTATTTATTTCACGTGTTCTACTTCAGGGTCCAAGCATTGCAAACAGATTCCTTAGTGAGCCTTGCCTGAAAGTAAGACTTTGGGTTTTGGCTTTGGTTTCTGTTAGGGTTGCCATATGTCCAGGAAAACCCCAGACATGTCCTTTTTGGGAAGCCAACATGCCCATTCAGGTGGATTTTTACATTTTAAAGGAAATGTCTGGGGTTGGGGGGCTCAGGCAGCTCAGGGTTGGGCTGTTCTGCACGCTGTGGCTGCTGCCAGCCCAAGCCAGGAAAAGAGGTACATGGGTACTGTGGCAGCCTGTTTCAGGCTGGCAGCAGCTCAGGCTGTCCTCTTTTATGACAAACTCTAGTTTCTGATAGAACATTCAGGACCCCCAGGTATCACAAAATGAACCTAGCACAAAAGGTGATACGGAAGAAAAGACAAGCTAGTTCTCTCTTGAAGCACAGCACCAAGGATACTATCTGGAGCTGAAACTGCTGATGATGATCACCTGGGTTGCTGCCGCTGAATGTTTTCTTCTTGATAAGCATCTTGAGAGCCTTTCCCTTGAAAACAACTTTCTTTTTATCGCAAAGGTTATTGTTCCTCAAAAAAAGAAACACTCAACACTTGTGTATTTCTCCCTCTCTCTCCCAGGTTATCGGCACAGTTGTGGCAGAGGAAAGCAATATTGCTCTGCTTTCTGTCCTTTATAAACAGGCCCTGTTGTATGCTTTGCTGCTTTCAGAGATACTTGTTTGGCTTGCTAAACAGAGGCCCCAGAGCAGAAACAAGACATGCCAGCTGCCGCTGGTGGAACTGTGGAGGGTGGCAGTGATAACCACCTCTCAGTTTCTTAATTCAGTCTATGTTTCCAGACCCCTTGTGAGGATTCCAAGGAGCAAAAGATAGAAGAATATTACCTTGCACTCAGCACTGAAAGCCAGGGAGGCAGAAGGATCCAAATGTGTGATCCAATTTGATTGCCCAGAAATCTCTTTTAGGATTGAGTCAAGACAAGCAAAGCGGGGAGAAATGTGATTCCGTGTGCATTTACAGACGAATCAGCCAAATCTGTGTTTTCTGAAACAACATGTAAACCAAAACGCAGCCATCTTTCAAAATTTGCACTTATTCAGGTTATGCAATGCAGTTCTCCAGTGAAGTAATGCGTACAAAAACGTACCTTAGGGTAAAGTGTGCAAAGAAAAGCACATGTAGGTGAAAAGCAAATATGCATTCTGCTAGGGAAAACTGCTTTTCAAAAAAATCTGTGTATTAGGCAAATTTGCACAGAAAAATGTTAATATCAGCAGAAATTTGCACTAAAACATTGTTGAATGTTGTACAAGGCCTTTAAAAAATCTTTAAGATGATATGGAAATGTGGAAACTTAAAATCTGAAAAATTAGAAACTGGGAGAAAGTGAAAGTAACAGATTTGCCCATCGCCTGTCAGGAATATCAGGTGAAGACAGTCTGGATCCTGTGTGTAATTCATTTCAATGTGTTGACGTAAAGGGGAAAAGAAATGTCACATTGCGTCCCTTTTGCAAAAGGTGTAAACATTCCCAGCCTATTAGGCCTCCCTTCACCGGATTTCATTTTGCGGTATATGGAACATACTGACAATGATAATAAAAGAAGCAGACACAAGGAATACCGGGTAGGTGATAAATCCAAAAGGATTTATCACACTCAGTGCCCTTTATCCAAGCCTACGCATTGTAAGCCTGTGGGGGGAGAGGATAAACATGGGAGGAAATAATCTGAAGATTGTTTTTCAATATGCTTTTTCTTATATAAAAATTCTGACTGCACTAACTAGCACCATAGCTCAAAGCTGAAGGAAACCGGGACATAATTACCAGATCTATGACCCACAGAATTTATCACCTACATTAAAATTTTTCTCACTAACTGCCGTCTGTTTCTACCTTTCAATGTTACGTATGCTACTAATATGTTACTACAGCTCACAGAACCCATGATGCAGTACAACAGTGATCAAAGTGTGGAGGTGGGAGAGGATCTAAGGTCTGTATAATTTAAAAGCTGGGGAAAGACAGCACTATAAATGAGAGCATTGTTGCCCTCTGCCAAAACCTCACTTATGGCAGAATTCTGGGTCAACTCGATTCAAGCTTCTATGCTCATACAGACAATGAAATAGGAGTGATTCACTTATGATAATGCATTTCAGTCTATTTCTATTTCTGTCAACAGCGAGGAGGGTGGGACTGGGATCGCCACCTTGTGCAAGCTTACATAAAAGTAAGCCCAGTTGTACATAGTGGGATAAAATGTAAAACATTAAAGGGTTTTGAAGGTAATCGGAAATGCTATTTCCTGAGACTGATGTGCTATAATACCAAATAAAACTGAGACTGAAACTATAGAGCTTCGCATGATCATGTGCCTCTTTCTCCCATCGTTTTGATGTTTAAAAAACTCAAAAGCAGCCTAGGAGGTTCCAGTCTTAAATTACCAGATTGGGAGCAATTTCATCTCTCAAAATCAACCCCGAAGTTGCATTTCTTCCAGGTTCCCATTAGCACTTTCTGATGGGGGCTTAATATTGCAGGTGGGTCATTGCCAAATGTGACCTGTTGTGTTTGTTTTCTGCAGAAAGGGGAAACCTAGGTTAAATGGGGGTTGGGTGGGGGAAATGCAGGCTGGTATTTTGACTATGTCTTCATTGTGTGGGCCCCTGCAGGCAAGCAACAGCAGCACCAATCCCACAGCAAGCATGACAAACAGCAGCTCAGGAGAGGTGTGGGTTAAAACAGTTGGGTTATGCATCCACCTCCTGCCAGTTCTCTACACAAGTCTGCATGCAGCTCACTTCAAGACTCATTGTCACATGTTGTTTCAGCCCAAGCCTTCATACTTCACACACAAGGCTTTGCCTCCCACCCCACCTCGAGTTAAAACCAACAAAGCTTTGCTGTCGTACGTATCATCTCTGAATAAATCAATAACGTATCAGGCGTCCTTCACTGCAATACTGTATCTCAAAGCAGAGCACAACGCTGAACACAAACATAATTAAATAATCACTAGCGGGGAAGATCTATTGTCAGAGGCATGTTGATGGGCAAGGCTTAGTCACACTCATTGCCTTGGAGAGACTATAGGGAGCTACGTGGCCTGTTACAATCTGTGCACGTTATTGTGAACTGAGGTGGGAGAACAATTCCATCAAACTATTATGGCAGGGGAGGTGTCATGAACTGGTAGGAAAACAGAGGGGAGGAAGAGGATGCTGGCAAGGGATGTAGGGACACGGGCAAGCAGGGGATGGGGAAGGAAGTACTCACAGGGTGATGGAGGATGAAGAAACGAGAACAGCAGGACCCATAACCGGAGCCAGAAGGGGCCCTGACCCCACGAACATGGCAGGCTCTGAGGTGTAGGCTGAGGAAGGCAAGGGCCCACAGCCCAGCTCACTAGCTGGCCAGGTGGGGCTCGCAAGCTCTGTGAGGAGGTGTGTGGTTCCTCAACTAGAGTAGGCTCAGAACAGGTGAGGGCCACCTGCCTCATCAAGCCCAGATGCTGCAATCAGCATACAAAATACAAAAGAGGAGCAGAGCTGAGGTGCTGTGTCTGCTCAACTGCCCATGTTGAGGGACATTGAAGTGGATGCTCCTGAACCTCCATGAGACTGTGCTTTGGGTTTGAGTCTGGACTTTGGGTGTGGCTACTTGGATGGATCCTGAACCTCGTTTCTTGACTTTGGTCTTTGCTTGTGTGGATCGACTCTCAGACTTTGAACTTTGGGCTTGGCACACTGACTTGCTGCCAGGTAGGCCAGGGGTTCAGGACGGGAGGGGAGCAAAATGGCTGCCGTAAGGTTATTTAAATGCAGCAAAACAAGTTTCTGTAAACTGGGACAAACTTGGGCACTTATGTACATGTGAAATCCCAAGGGTCACAAACAAGGCCCTGGTCCATAGAAATCACTGAGTAAATTTCCCAGTTCGTCCACTAATTCTAGACTTTACCCCAAACTGATGCCATCCACTTTTATATGCATGATTGTGTAAATTAAAGCTAGCATGAAGGGTGAGAGATGTTTTCACTAAAATCTACCGAGGCAGGTACTTTAATCAGTAAATACATGTTTTTAATGAAGGAACGTAACATCCAGAGAAAGTAGCCATTTCTCAAGCAGGGAGGAGGAACCTGTAGCCTTCCAGCTATTGCTGGACTACAATTTCCATCAGCCTGGGGCTCATGAGATTTGGAATCCAACATCTGGACACCCACAGCTTGAAAGCACTCAGTTCCGATTCTGATGTGGGACACTTTTTTGAGCAACATTTTTTTTAAATGTGGGGCCAACTTATGAAAATTACTCACTTTCAGGATCCATTTGTAAACTAATTCTGTCTTTCAAGCTCTGTTTTTTCCTCCTACAACAGAAAGCCCAAGCATATCACATCAGTTGTTATCAAGGAACACATTTCTATTATATTCTTTAGTCTTAAAGTTAACAAGCTTGTATATATAGGCAGCATTATTTGAACAGAATTCAAGCATGGCATATATGGAGAGAGGGAACCCCTCTCTTTGAAGGGACAGCACAACAGAAAAAGGCCCTTATTATGCGACCTTACTAAGGGACGCGGGTGGCGCTGTGGATTAAACCACTGAGCCTAGGACTTGCCGATCAGAAGGTCGGTGGTTCAAATCCCCGCAACGGGGTGAGCTCCAGTTGCTCGGTCCCTGCTCCTGCCAACCTAGCAGTTTGAAAGCATGTCAAAGTGCAAGTAGATAAATAGGTACTGCTCCGGCGGGAAGGTAAACGGCGTTTCCGTGTGCTGCTCTGGTTCAACAGAAGCTGCTTAGTCATGCTGGCCACATGACCTGGAAGCTGTACGCCGGCACCCTCAGCCAATAAAGCGAGATGAGTGCCGCAACCCCAGAGTCAACCACGACTGGACCTAATGGTCAGGGGTCCCTTTACCTTACTATGGAAGAATATTTTGGAGACTCGCCATTTCAGAAGTACTGACTGAACAGTTTTTCTGTACTAGTCAGAATAGAGTGGAGGATAGAGAATAGCCTTTGACAACCTGGTGCCCTCCAGGTTTTACTGGACTACAACTCCCATTATCCCCCAGCTATCACAGCTGTGGGAGTTGTAGTCCAACAATATCTGGAGGGCACCAGGTTGGTGAAGGCAGCACTAACATTTCAAAGCATCTTATACACCTCTGAGGCTGCCAAGTTGAACAGGTTTTTATTTTCGTTTTCAAAAACTTCGTTTCATTTCTATGAGACTGTGGCCTTGGCACAAAGCCCAGGACCAAGAGGTGAGGGTGGAGGGGAATCTTTCCACTGATGTCAGTGAATTTCATATCAAGGCCCTACATGAAGGTCATGACACAAGCGGGGTGGAGCTCATGTGAGGTAAAATTAATTTATAATTGTGTGAAAGTGTTTACATTTTGGGAGGAGAACATTATGGCAGTGTTTTTAAAAGGTGTTTCAATCCACATTGTGTGAAAATGGAAAAGAAAAATATAGCTGCTCTCATTTCTTGTTGAATGTATGTAATTACTGTCTTGGTTTTAAACCTAACTTTTGCAGCTCAGTTTGATCTGTGTTGTTTCCTGTATGAAAACCATTGTCACTGCACATGTAATTTATGTGACTGATGGGGTCAGGGGAGACAGAAGAAAAACAGGATGTGCATGTTTTAATACAAGGTAGTTGAATGAATGAATGAAACAGTTAAAACATAGGGTCATGTTTTGGGCTTAAAATTCCACACATGAAAATCCCAGATTCCATTCAGAAAGCATGCATTATGGTTAACCATGGTCTGAACAATTTCTAAATATTCTTTTTCAGGGGCAAGGAAAATATGAGTGGGCAGAGACCTATGCTTTCAAAAAGTACAGCTGCAAGCTGTTTTAATGACTTTTCATCATAGCTGTCAACGTTTCCTCTTTTTTAAGGGAAATTCCCTTATTTCGAATAGGATTCCTCGCAAGAAAAGAGAAAAGTTGACAGCTATGCTTTTCATACATAATTGGTTTTGTCAGTCCCTTCACCCTATTCACACCAACACCTTTCACAGAGATGTGCTCATCTAACGGTGCAATCCTATGTACATTTACTTGGGGAGTAATTGCTAGCATGTGAAAATAAACTAAATGCAGAATCCCTGCTGAAGGAACACACTTTACCCTAGATATAATCACATGGGGTCTCTGGGTTGAAGGAAATTAAAAAGCTAATATTTATTATTGGAAATAAATGCTTGCTAGGAAAGATCCTAGTTCTATGTAGCTAATGTGGAGACACGATGAGCTATACTTGCTTCTGCATCTCAAAGAAGAGCCCAGACTGTCTGCTCTAATAAAGGAAGCACAGAAGAGTGGGAGAAGTGAGTAGGAAGTGAGGTCAGCAACCCTAACATTATCAGTCTAAGACTGAGGGAAGATCAACAGGTCAGCAGTAGGACGACAGTCTAGGAAGCTTGGAGGTTCTTCTCTCTATCTACCCTTTCTCAAGCAAACACATTGGCCTACAATGCAGTGTTGTGTTGCATCCTGAGATTTCCAACAGTGAGCTCCACTTCCATTGAAACCAGTGGGACTTGCTTCTGAGTAAACATACATAGGATTGTACTGTCTCGCATGAGAATATGCTATTTTCCTCCTCCCATTTTTCAGCCTCTGGCATAAGCTGAAGCAAGCTGCTGTACTTATGAGCAGTAATGAAAAAATTTCATGAAATATATTTATATATCTACATGCATGAATAAAGCATGTATCACGAAATGAGCAGAGAAGTTTGACGCAGAAGCTATTTCGGCTTCTCCTCAAAGCCCATTTGGTAGTTTCATAGATTAGGGAAGTGTTATGGAACAGGATAGGTCAATTTTAAAATTTATCTAAAAAGAAGTCCTAATATGCAGCTTGGTCCTTCCCAGCTGGTAGGAAGTGCCTAGGGCAGCTGCTTCAGGGCCTGCCATCTTGTGATGAGGGCGTTCTGAAGACATGCAGAATTTTTGTGATGTCTAATTACAAAATATCTACATTGAGCATGGGGAACAGCAAGCTCCTGGATAGGTAGTACGAATATGAAAAACAGCTTCCTCAAAAAAAGCAAACGGTAGTCGTTTGACTCTTCACCAGAATCCGTGTTTCAGCCAGCTGTAAAGAACACAAACTTGTTTATCTTTTGCTGGCTACATCGCAGCTCCCAACTGTTTCTCCATCGCAGTTCAGTAGCCATGAACAACCAGTAAAGAAACACAAGATATTCAGGTCACTTGGGAAACAACCATCCGTGTACATAAGCAAACAACTGAAGATATTCATTATCTTCACTTGAGAGAAAAGTATGTCCATTATAGTACAGCAGCCTCCAGCTAAACTAATTCTGCCATGAGTTAAGTCAGAAGGCTCCCACTTGCCCTTCTGTTGGTCCATTCGGTTGTATGTCTGCTCATTATATCATGAGGAAATGATCTTCACCCCGACTTATCCATTTCAGGATCCACAGCTGCTCCATGGCAGTGAGCTAGAATACTACTAGGCTAGGGGTTGGAACCCCCTTTCATCACAGCCAGTTTGGCGTGCTCCACACCTGACATCATCTTACCAGGTAAGCAGGAGGAAGTGGCTGGCCATAAAGGTCTCACCGGTCCAATGGAGAGGACTGGGAGGCCTAATTAGAAGTTCACCTCCCCTAGGTCAAGGCAGAAGTTGACTGGACCATTAGCCCTCTAAAATGCATAGGTCCTTTCCCCCCCAGTTTGTAGACATCAATGAATCAAGCCACAGAATCACTTAGAGCAGGGGTAGTCAACCTGGTCCCTACCGCCCACTAGTGGACGTTTTAGGATGGGCGGTAGGGGGTTCTATGGCACAAGCTGAATCCTCCTTCCGTCAATCACTGGTGGGTGGTAAGGAAATTTTACCATCAAGAAAGATGCATTAGTGGGCGGTAGGTATAAAAAGGTTGACTACCCGACTTAGAGCAACCTTGATTTTAATTGCTTTATGTGTCCTTAAAGTTCACATGATAATTAATGAATAAGTTTTCAGGGAAATTAGCAGTAACAGTTGCTGTCCACTCAACAGGCTGTGGATGCACGTGTACCTTATCTCGGCACAACAGGGATTGTGGATGAGTCATGCAAACCATTTATTTGCACGCCACCCCTCCAAGACTTCCCACACACACCCAGGTTATTGATTGCTGCCGTTAACATTAGTAATTGTTATAGCCGCACTAGTAGAAAGCTGTTCTTTAGAAAATGCTCAGCACACCCAGATCTTCTAAACACCAGCAGCAGATTTTGTCCCTGTCCCAGTTAATGCTGTTTGCCCTCCAGTTTCTTTAAAGTTTTCTTCCACGGCAAAAGAGGCTTCCATTTTACTCCCTCTGCCTCATTCTCAGGGCCTCTGGTGGGTGTGGATCTTTAGGAGCAAGAGCTGTCATGAGCTATGCAAACCATAAAACCACAGAATTCAGATCTACCACCCGCTCATCTTACAAGATTTTTAAAAATGGCCTGATATTTCTTTTAATGTAATGTCACTTGCAGTACGTTACCTAATTATAGGAAAACTAATTAGAATATTATTCCTGTTTTCTGTAGTGGCTCTAGCTAATTTCCATTACAAATAGTTTCTCCAAAGCTTGAAGAGAAGCACATTGCATTAATGAGGAGTGACTCTCCCATGAATACCAATATCTATTATTTGCAGATTAACAACAAATAAATATAAATGTCACTTTCCAATGGGGAATGGGTGTATTAAAATCCCAGACAAGCATCAGGACACAGTAAAAAAATACTTGTTTGCAGTTGTGACACAACCCACAAGTAACAGAAAACCTGAGCCGATACTACAAAAAAAGGCTTTAGCTTCAAAGATAAATATATTCATCTGTTGCAGCTAAAATGTCTTTTCTGAAGTAAAATATATATATGATGTGAAAAGTGTGTTTCATTCTGGAGGTAGAAATTACACTAAAAGTGAATTAAACAACCTACAGCTTTTTATGTTTGTACCTCTGGAAAGCAGATGTGAGGAATGGAAAACAAGAGATGATTGTTTTAATTAGATTTAACTAGCTAATAAGGTGTATTGACGCGAAGTATTTATCATCTCCCTATTAAGACCAGCAACTTAAGCATCTTATTGCTGTAGTCCTAAATGAAATCACTCATGAATCCAATTTGTTTCAATGAAGCTGTACTTCACAGCGTGTATTTATGCTCACTAGCCTTAGCCATTCATATTACTCATGTTTAAAATGTTAAGGTCATACAACACATTCACTGATTGATTTATGATGCTGTGTCTTTGAGTGCTGGGACCGACTGTGGAATTGCCAGGTTGAAATACTTTTTTAGTCATGAGCCTCATAGAGCCTTTGGGCAAATCACTTTCTCTCAGCTGTAAGTCGCCTCAGAGTTGCTAACAGTAAGTACACAATGGGGAAATTCTATATATGTCACCCTGAGTTTATTATTTATTAAAACATTTATATACTACCTACCACATCATTCTCAAGACACAAAAATATGTAAGAACCTAAGCAGAGCCTTTTGCCTCAGTGGTGTAACGTGGGGTGGGGCGGTTGCCCCAGGCACAAAATTGTTAAGCATCCAAAATTTCAACACCCAGTGCTGCCTCAATACATCTGCATGCTTCCATCACTGGGCTCTGTTGAAAACTGCTTCTCCATGCAAACCAGGAAGTGACCTCTCTGGACAACAGAACAACTCTTTCCTTATCTCTGCAGCTGCAATCTCCTGAGTGGTGGATGGCGTTATACTCCATCCTTTTCCCTCCCTCCCATTGTGTGTGGTCCCGGGCACTGGCAATTCATGCTATGCCACTGTGCTGAATCAGGCCAATGGTCCATCTATTCCAGCATCCTTTTCTCACAGCAGCTAACCAAATGCCTGTGGGTAGCCCACAAGGGAACTTCCCCCTCATGCCGTTTCCAGCAACTGCTGCAGAGAAGCATATTGCCTCCAACAGTGGAAGTAGAACAGAACCACCAAGGTTCGTAGCCATTGATAGCTCTCTCCTCCATTACTTGGTCTCTTTTAAAGCTATCCAAGTTGGTGGCCATTGCTGGCTCTTGTAGGAGCAAATGCCATAGGTTAACTACGTGTTGTGTGAAGAGGTATTTCTTTTTGCCTCTCCATATGGAATAGACAGGGTTAATATATTTCATTTAAGGGCTAAATATTAAATTCGATATTAAATACTAAACAAATTGTTAGGGCAGCCACACACCTACCTTCCCTGGGGCTACTCCAAGAGAAGTCCAGATTAGGGAGCTTGTGCCATCATCAGACCCGGAAGTTGGCTTGAGAGAACTCAGTTCTGTATTTTGTACCATTTGCTTGCTGTAGTATTTTAAATTGTTAGCCACCCTGTACGCCTTTGGCAGACAGGCCACACACATAAATAAAATAAATAGGCAAACCTTCAGCTAGAGGGTGCATTTCACCTTTATCTGTAACGGTTTTGCATCCCCACAACCCTGCAATTTTCCATCAGCTGTAACAGCTACTGACCAGTACTATGTTTCATAGTATTTTACTTCTGACAAGTTGTGCTTCAAAAGAATATGGCTATTTAGCTCAAGGCCTAGAATAACCACTGGACCTGTCTAGACTGAACACCAAAATATTATTACATCAAGACATATGACTGCCCTTACCTTTGCACAGAAACCCAGATAAATGCTTAGGGAGAGAAGCCATTCCTCTTTCCAAGGCTGAAAGTAAATTGCCTGTAGAGGAGAGGAGGGGAAACCTATTTCAGTCCAAGAATCCTTGTCGCCAACCTTCCAGAGGCCACACATCAGTTTTGGGTAGGGACAGAGTCAAAAGTGGGCAGGGCAAGGAAAGTGACTCATAGCTTTGGCCAGTAGCCTACATTCCAGCCATATGAAAGTCAAGGTTTCTTTACGTACACAAATATCCTGGCAAGCAAGAAGCAAAATCACAGCTGAATGACACATTCCAACCAGGCAAAAGCACTGAGGCGGATGGAACAGGACCGGTAATGGTGTGGTCTGGAGAGCAGACATGGCTTGGGCACTGGCCAGAGGACTAGCTAGAGACCTGAAGGGCCCTGGGGATCCCCACCATGGCTCTAGAGAAGTAAAAACACTTATACTTTACAGCGATCCCCACCCCCACACCTTTGGAGAGGCAATCCTGCATTCATCCTCCCGCTCAAGTGTCTTGTCAAATAACTTGGCTGTGATCCCAAATAATTTCCAAGGCTCACACAAGGTTCTTGAGTTGTTGGACTACAACCTGCATTATCTCTGATGTCCTAGATAACAGTAATAGAAACAATTTACAAGTTCTGGGACGCGGGTGGCGCTGTGGGTTAAACCACAGAGCCTAGGACTTGCCAATCAGAAGGTCGGCGGTTCGAATCTCCGCGACGGGGAGGGGGTGAGCGCCCGTTGTTCAGTCCCAGCTCCTGCCCACCTAGCAGTTCAAAAGCACGTCAAAGTGCAAGTAGATAAATAGGTACCGCTCCAGCAGGAAGGTTAACGCCGTTTCCGTGCGCTGCTCTGGTTCGCCAGAAGCAGCTTAGTCATGCTGGCCACATGACCCGGAAGCTGTACACCGGCTCCCTTGGCCAATAAAGCAAGATGAGCGCCGCAACCCCAGAGTCGGTCACGACTGGACCTAATGGTCAGGGGTCCCTTTACCTTTACCTTACAAGTTCTATTAAATCTTCATACATGGCTGAAAGGTGTATGAAGGTCTATATACACGTTTAAAAAATACTGTATAAGTCAGCCTTTGCCAACCTGGTGCCCTCTAGATGTTTTGGACTCCCACAGCCCATCAGTTCCAAACAGTTGTCCGGGGCTGATATGCAGCTGGGAAGCATTAGGTTTATAAAGGCTAGTATGATCATGAAATATATAAGCAACTGTTTTGAACAAATGAGCATATCTTGTTTGACTGAAAGCTGTTTGGCAGCACCTTAATGAAGTGCGTTCAAGCTCTTACTATGCTTTGTCATGTAGTGCAAGCTCATTATAATGAAGTATCCCACAGTACACAAAGAAGACATCACTCAGTTACCAGATTGCTTCTCTATTTGCTGTCATCTCCCCCATTATATATTGTGTGGGCAAAAAAACCCCCGCTTTTCTTTTCCAAGAGCTTACTGAAGGACAGCGTTGAGCATAGCATTAAAGAACACAAAAGGCTATAAAATGGTCTGAGCAGCTGGAAAGCAACCAGCTTACCATTTAAAATGAGTATTATGCATTTGATTTTAAAATGACTAAAATGAATGCCAACCACGACTCCACCCTTTTAAATGTCATAGTCCACTCCAGTCGCTGGAAAGTAAAAAAAAAAAAAAAACCCACCACCCTCTTTAGCAACGAACCCAAATTGTCAGGATGCTAGGCCACCACACATGGATGTGAAACCTGGGGTCTTTCTGAGGTTGTTGGCCTTCCTCCATCACCCCTATAGGAAAAGCAGCTTTGGTCCAGCAACATCTGGAGGGCCACAGGTTCCCCCTTCTTGCTGTTCCCCCTCCTTCCCCAGGACCAGCCAGCTGTGGAGAACCTCAGACCCAGGGCTCAAAGGTATCCCTCCAAGTTTCTCTTGCTCACCCTGAGAGATCTTCCCCGGGACGTACTCCTCTCTAGCTCTGCTTCAAACCCAAATGTTTTTCCCTGGTTGGAATGTGTCCTTGGGACCCCAACAGTGCCCCCTGCTTGTTTGGGTGGAGGATACAGAGGGCAGCTCCCAATAAATAGCTCCATCAATGGACTTGGCACTACTTTTATCACCAATTTCTAGAAGAAGAAGAAGAGTTTGGATTTGATATCCCGCTTTATCACTACCCAAATGAGTCTCAAAGCAGCTAATATTCTCCTTTCCCTTCCTCCCCCACAATAAACACTCTGTGAGGTGAGTGGGACTGAGAGACTTCAAAGAAGTGTGACTGGCCCAAGGTCACCCAGCAGCTGCATGTGGAGGAGCGGAGACGCGAACCCGGTTCCCCAGATTACTAGTCTACTGCTCTTAACCACTACACCACACTGGCTCTCTATTTAAGCCATTGTCAGGATACAGTGATCATTATTTCTGTCAACATATAATATCAGTGATCAGACTTGTGTGACAGTTCTTCAAACCGTACATGTAGTATTCACGAGGACATTAATTCCAACGTCAAAAAGCATTTAAGGATTGATAATTTAAGCAGGGTGTAACCTCACAATGCTGAACCCAACACATACAAGCAATACTGAGTGTACACATGTAATTACAGTAGCATACTCCTCCTGCAGAATGAAATATTATTTCCCATCATATTCAAAACGGTATTTATTAATAAATGTAAATTTCTCAACAATGAGTTCTTAATGCTTTATTGAAACTACTTTGCTTCTGCGAAGGTTGACTCTTTATTCATGATTTTTCCAGGACAGAGGGAGAGAAAATCAACATGAGGCAGTAGTCAGAAGATGATGGAATACTCTTGAATCCCACTGATTTGAGTGGGACTAGCAAAGCAGAGCTTTGAGAATACTGCTATATTACAACCAGTAAACATTCAGACAAATCACTGCCATTGATAGGAAAATGCCAAGGCAGTATATAGCCAACTAGCTTATGGTTCAAGCAATTCCAGCAATTATTTATTACAAATTTTGACCATAATTAAGGTGGGTTGGGGGAAGGTATTTATCTAATAGAGCCAGACTTGATGCCAAGAACCTGTTTAAAACTTTAAATGTATATCTAATTAGACAGGGTGGCAGAGCCACAATTTCCCAACTGGCAACATGCAGGCATACCTTTGAATTTTCTAAGGCTAATTAAATTATTTTCTAATAATTTATGCTGGAAGGCTGCACTGGTAAGCATTCCCACAATGCATGGTGTTCTGCCAGAGACACGAAGATAAATGAAGCCAACATGTTTTCTTGTAGCAGTGAAGGAAATATCCAGTCATCCCAGAGTTGTCAAGCAAGGCACAAATTGTGATGGTTTGATCTAGTATCTTCTAGGGGAACCAAGGACACTCAAAATGGGAACAAGTAAGAGACGCTCAGCCAAGAGTTATTAAGGGCACAGGGTAAATTTAAACAAACTGCCAACCAGGTAGCACACATATCTCAATAAATCAGAATTAAGTCTCCTGTACCTGCTGGTTCAGAAATTCTAATTCCTGTATGCCCAAGAAAAATAACGTCTTCTTCAGAATATATTGCTCAGTGAGAGCCTACATCTTAAGAAATACAATGGTACCTTGGGTTACAAACACCTCAGGTTACAAACACCTCGGGTTACAAACACTTCGGGTTACAGACTCCGCCAACCCGGAAGTAGTACCTCAGATTAAGAACTTTACCTCAGGATGAGAACAGAAATCGCACGGCAGCGAGAGGCTCCGTTAGCTAAAGTGGTACCTCAGGTTAAGAACGGTTTCAGGACCTCCGGAACAAATTAAGTTCATAACCAGAGGTACCACTGTAAAGCCACATTAGGGAAAAGACAACCTTAACTCAGTGTGGCCGCCTCCAAAAATATCACTAAAACCACAAAGAAAGGTTGTATCCTTTCTCCCACTGTGACTATGCATACCTTCTAATGGGTCGTTACCACTGCACCTTCCTGGTTTAATATGCGCTGACCTCTGTACTGACAGCAGGCATTTCTGGTGACTAAAATGGTAGTAATGAGATCTAAAAGAGAGGGGTTGTGTTTGCCTTGAGATGAGTTCACCTCTTTTCTGGTACCCCTTGCCATGTTACTATTATTGGGTCCTCTGACCACTGTTATCCTCTGTTGCACTTCCAACTGTGTGTCTCCCCTCAGGTCAACAACAATACTCTAAATTTGCAAGATCAGGAGCGATGGTCAGCTGGGATTTGCAAGGCATTGTGATGCCAACCCAGACTAGCCCCTGAACAGCCCTCAGGAAACCACAAGGCAAAATGGGTGAGAAATTCACTATTTAATAATAAGCCTAGAACTGATGAAAAAATCTGTGTGTTCACCCCCCTGCCTCGCCCCCCGCCCCATAACAGAGATTGCAATTGTAATCTAAACATATCTAGCATAACTGCATTTTTAGGAACTGATGCAGAGAAAAGTATTAGGAAAAACCTTTGGAAGTTGTTTGAAGAGTTTTGCCTTTTTTAAAAAAAAAGTACAGAGAGAGTGAGAAATCACTGTTTCCAGTTGCACTGCAGCAAGAAAATGGTATCTTTAAAATGGATTAGTATGATTGGCTGCAGACTGTTGCAATATAACTTACTGTAATCATAATAATTTCATACTTGAACTTGTAACAGGGAGTTCAATTTGACTGTTTAATGTTATACAGTACATACTATAAACTGAACATAATTGAAGAGCACGCTAACTGAATCTTAGCGTATAGTCTCTTTATACATTATTTTACTGCAGCTACTGTATGCAGATCTCAAAGTGTTAGTACATAAGATATTCATTATACGTGTATGAGGAGGATAAAACCTAAAAGGTTTATAAACATTGTCATCTGCACCTGTTTTCCCAATTACACATTAAAATGCAAGAAATGAACATTTAAACTGCAAAACTATAGATTAAATTTAAACATTGGCATTTTATGATTAACTGATATGCAGCAATATTAATGGAAATATGACCAAGCTATGTTCATGCAAATAAATCTTCAACAGTCTGCAAGTAGTTTCAATATCTGTTCCATACTTTGTATAAAATGGTCTTAAGATATATACTCCGTAAATGTTGTCAGTGCAATATTGTCAGTGAAGAAAATGCGGTGCTAACTTCCTTTTCCCACCCCTCTAGGATATAAAAACTCTCATTTGCACTGCTAAACTTTGTGAACCACTGAGGTTACTTTGTGCTAGGGAAGTTTCTAAGTGAAGTCATCTGAGCTACCTTCAGCTAATGTTTTCAGACAGCTGTTTACCCAGAACTACGGGCATAAAAATATAGGACAGCTGAAGAACAGTAATTACTAGCTAAAAGAGCCACTACAAAAAGCACTTAATCAGAACAGCTTGATCAACACAAACTGTCTGGCTTTGTCTATTGCTGCTGCTGAATAATAATACAAATCAATACAAATTATATAATAAAAAAAGCTTAGAAAAAAGTTGAATCACCTCTGAAAAATATACTTGCAAACATGTTTGCTAACTACCATGATGTCTCACATCCCTTCCCCAGCATATTCTTCCTTGGAATCATAACTTAAAAGGATGCCTTTTGTTAATTTTATGACAATGTCCCATTATTCCATGAGATAAAATATTAATAAGTTAAAATTAGATTCTTTTACATTTACTGCTAGTAAGCAGGAGGAAAACAGCATGTTAAAACTATAAAGTGTGCTTGGCTAAGCATAAATAGTAACCTATACATTTTGGTTCAAAGACAGTTTGTAAAACTGAATACAGGACAATGCCTTAAGGAGTTTTCCCCTAGTTGTTCTTTTCTTTTACTTTTTTGTAATTTTACTCCAGAAACAAAGTTCAATCACTTTAAGGTTAGGACATAAAGTGAAGCTTCATACAGATTTTGAATACCCTGACTGGAATATTCTGCAGCTGATCATTCAAATGAAAACACGGCCCTCCTAAGTCCCACCCCCTAACTGCCCATAACCTCACTCACAAAAATAAAAATTTTGGTTAACAAAGAAGAAAGTACAATAAACTCTTGGTAGAACGTTCTTCTCATGAGGCAAGGTAGCATATCCTACAGCCAGATAAGACTTAAAAAATTACATTGCAATTTCATTACATTTTTCTCATAAACATGCAACTCACTGTGAAATACAAAACACTTGGCTCTGAAGAAAGAACAGCTTTATAAAGACAGACTGCATCAATAAAATTTTCTTTCCGATTTTTACATGGTTATAAAACCTGCTTTTTCACTAAAGTTCAGGTACCAGGTTTTTATAATGTAATAATTTGCTCTTTGTGAACATAATGTTCAAGAGGAAATATACACATTGACATACTAGACTATTAAAAATTCAGTTACAGAATTTTATTGATACAGCAGATTAAACCAATAAGGAAAAATAAGGGGATAGGATTTCATTACATTATTTATTAACACATAAAAAATTAACATATTAAATCTTTTTTTTTTTAAATGCTCAATGCCACGAGAGGTCCAGGAGTCTGGAATCAATACTGAGGTGCATAAAATGAATCGACTTTCACAAATCTGCATCTGGCTGTATTATTTTATCCCACATCATTCAAAATCAATTTGGCACCTTCGAAGACAGGTGGGTGCCAAAGGTAAACACTGGATTAGATACATAAAGATAAAGAGATCATGTATTTCCTTTTTCAAGCAAATAGTGTCAGAGGTGTCACTATTTGTCAAGCTGATAATTTGTTCACAGTTAAATGCCAATAAAAATAAAAATACAGACACTGACAGATATTGCTTGATATCCATTCTAACTCCCCCCCAACTCTCCCTTTTTTGAAATAAACATATCTAACAAACAGTCTGGTACTGTCAGGTTTAAAGCCGCTGTAAAAGCTATACAAGCACTTTAGAAGTCAGAAACATTTCTTTTTTAAAAAAAGGATTATTTACAGGTGGTTTCTTTACTCCATGTGTTTATATAGCCAGTGCACATTACACTTCACAAGAACCCACAGTTAATGATATTAACATGTGTGTGGCTTATGCTTGTGACCTACGAACTCCAAATGCAAGGGGCGGGAAACAAAAGATTGGTCTAACTTCCTTCAGCAACCCCACTCTGAGCACCAACAGCTTCCTTCAGCCTGAAACTATGCATAATAAGAGCATTCTTCAAAAGGACTTCACTCCAAAGGCTGGGAACGTGGATTGTTCATCGCCTTTCCCTTTTGGATGTCCTCCGGCTCACCTGAGGGAAAAACACCAGATGAAGAGTTTTAGGCTCTAATCCAGAAAAGAGATCTGTCTATCTAAACAGGCTTCCACACGAATCACCACCTGCTTCCATCAAGAACCAAAAGCAGAAATGGGACTCACAACCCAAATTCATCTTAAATTGTGCAGCTGGGTGGTCAATGGCTCCTTATCAACCCTGGTTTGTACTTCCAGGTACCTTTTAAAACAGGCATAGGCGAACTCGGCCCTCCAGATGTTTTTTTGGAATACAATTCCCATCATCCCTGACCACTGGTCCTGTTCGGGAGGATGGGAGTTGTAGTCCCAAAATATATGGAGGGCTGAGTTTGCCTATGCCCGTTTTAAAATAACCTTTTAAAAGTGTGATTTAGATATAGGAGAAAATAACCATTACTACATGAAAACGTTCTGCTCCCTGAAAAGATGATGGGTTTAATGCCAAAAAACTAGGGCTGCCATTCCCCCATCAAATGGTGCCCGGACAGAATTTTCGAAAACCAGGACCTATGGCAGGCCATATCAGAAGAGTTGTTTTAATTTCATGAATTTCCTAAAACAGAACTTCCGGGGGGGGCGGGATTTAGGAGAGATTTTGCAAAAAAAAAAAAAAGCTCAACAACATTTGTGTCCGGATTTTCACTTTTTGAATATGGCAACCCTAAAAAAACTTGTTCCATTCATTTATTTCAGAGGGGTATCATGAAAGAGTTGATTTCAATGGGACTAGGCAGAACCAGGAAGATGGTGAGGCTTACTAGTAATATATCATGTAATGAGTGCTTATTTGGATCAAGACATTGGATCACATTAAGCACAGGTAACTTAGATCCCCACTGTGCTCACTTCTCTTGTAGTGTGGCATGTAAATGATTGGCCTACCCCACAATAAAATCCATTCATTTCACTTCCCACAGTAAATGTAGGTACAGAAGGTGTCTCTTTGCTGAAGGTCAAACTTTAAGACATGATGTTAAAACAGGCAGGCAAGCCATTGTTTGTTTCTGTACCTCTTGAAACATTTGTAGTTATATGTAATAAAATAATTCAAACTGGGGGGAAATGAAATGAACAGATTTAATAGGTAGCTGCAATACACAAACATTTGCTTACTCTGACTGTAGAAACTTCCTCTTCCTCCATTGTTACTTCTTGGGGAATGTCCTGAACAGGGGAACTACTTTGAAATACATCCATCTCTTCAGTTGATTCATTTTCTTTACTTGCTGTTTGCTTTGACCGTCCAGCTCTTCTAAAATGGCAAACCACAAATCAAGTGTATTAATCGAGGAGTGTTAAGCACAGGTCATCACAGCATTTAAGCAAAACTGAACTTATTTCCCGTAAGCCCTTACAGTGCATACATGTTCAAAGGTTGCTGCAAAACTCTGGAGGCACATTAAGAGCACTGCCCAGCAAGTTAACTATTTTGGCAGAATTATCTGAGGTATCAAAATTTTAAAACTAAATTTAATGTACCCCATATTAAATTCACCACACTCACCCTTTTTTCTGCTGCGACGGTGGTGTTTTTGGTGGTCTCCCTCGCCTTTTCTGTGGTGTAGATTGGTTCGATTCAGCTGTACTTATTTCAGATGATTCAGACCTGTTTGAGAAGCATGTTTCAAAGTTACACAGCAGATTTAGAATTAAAAGATGTTGGAAGTTAGAAAGCGGATATCAAAACAGGGGGGAATACCTCTGTTGTGCTTTCCTTGGCGTCTTGTACTGCCGACCTTTTGGCTTCTGCTCGATATTTTGCCTTTCTTCTTCCTCCTCCTCCTCTTCCTCCTCCTCTTCTTCCTCTACAGGTTTTACTGGTGTGGCTTTTTTCCTACCTCTTTTAGGAGCCTTTACTACTGGTTCTTCCTTTTGCGTAGCAGCCTTGGGAGGTCGCCCTCTTCTCCCCTTCTTTGGTGGGCTATTTTGCTCATCTTCACTTTCTAGCACATCTTCCTTTAGTCTCTTTTCCTCTGACCACTGAGGTTCCTCAGACTCTGAAATGGCCGCTGCTCTCTTTCTCCCACGCTGACCACTCCTAAGTTTTGGTTCTTGCCCCAGTTTATTCAGGTCGTCTATACCCAACTTCTCTTCTGAGTCTGTAATGATTTTCTTCCTTCCTCTGGGCTTTTCCAGATCTGACTAAGGAACAAAGAGAAAATTACTTCTCCCATCAAATATCTCAAGATTCTACCTCGGGTAAAAATATTTAAGATCAAGTGATGCCCTCCTAAAATGGGCTGCAGGATTTTATCCTTTTAACTTAAAATCTTATCTCTTAACCTTTTTGGCTTTACAGTCATACCTCGGTTTGAAGTAGCTTCATGTTACGTATTTTCGGGTTGTGCTCCGCAGTGACCCGGAAGTAACGGAGCGCGTTCCGGGGTTCACCGCTCGCACATGCGCAGACGGTCAAAATGATATCATGCGCATGCGCAGAAGCGGCGAATCGCAACCCACGCATGCACAAACGCGGGTTGCGTTCGCTTCAGACGCGGATCCCGTTCGCATCCAGAGGTACCACTGTATTGTGAGAGCACATAATCTGAGGGGGAGGGGGTTAAAAGCAAGGTTAAAGTACATTGGGGGAGGAGTTAGTAGCCTGCAGCAGTTTTACTTAGCTGCTTGCAATCTCTGAGAGTTCATGACCAGGACATGTAAAAGGGGCATTTCCAATGTATCGGTGGAAGAGACTGAGATTGTGACTTTTGGATTAAAGCTGGTTGCTGAGGCTTGATTATGGGTTGTGCAAAGCACATGATCTGAGGGGGAGGGGTAAGGCCTGGAGTGCTGTCTCATGGTGTATGTAGGACCAAGAGACATGGGCAGCAAGGGAGCTGCTGCAGTGACTTGCAACACCTGTACATGTTTGTCCTCCTGCCTGAGAATGTGCAAAACCAAACCTGCAGCAAGTATAACCTATGGAACCTAAACAGTTTTGCATCTTCTTAGTTCATGTTGTCCCCAGACTGGTGCCCTCCAGATGTGGTTGACTCCTACTTCCACCCTTGCTAACCACTGGCCATGTGGACAGGCATTGACCGGAGTTGGTGCTTCAAAAGCAAATGTGCTAATTTTCAAAAGCTGGTGCCATTTTAAATTTTCAACGAGATTTTCATGTGCATTCTTTTCTTTTCTTTTTATTTAGATACCTACTGGAGGGGGGGAAACCACAATACACTTAATTCATCCTTACAATTTCAGAATCATCTCTCTTGTCATTCTTCTTTCCTGGCAAAGGCGAAGCCATTGTATAGTCTTCATTTTCGCTGTGGTCCATTTCAGTACTATCAAGTCTATAACACACATATTCAAAGACTTTTTAGAAATATCATTAATTCTGCCACTTCTGATTTAGTATCAAATTAACAATGGCTTCAGGAAAAGGCCCGAAGCAACAAACTATTCTTAATAGATTTTTAGATAACTTAAATCTGATAAAACATATTTTTATTAGCCTCCAACATAAATTTATCATCTATTACGACAGATATACCTGCATATTTCAAGAATACCGGGGGTGGGAGGACAAGTGCTATACCATAAATATACTATGCCTCTTGAAGACCTAGCAGGCAGAAAGTCTACCTTCAGTGCACTGTTTTCCTGAAATACACTTTTTCCCAAAAGAAGGAATGGCACCCATTCACTTAAAAGGAAGACAATAAAGGGGTACATTCACTGGGGACTAAAACCTGATCCAAGTGACCCCAATGCATGAGGAGTAGCCAGGGTGGGGGCAGCTGCCCCTCCCAAATCTAGAAAAATCAATACTAATCTGAGGCTTTGACCCCTAACAAAAGCCTGCCCCCACAACGAAAATCCTGGCTATGCCCATGAGAGGAACAGGAATACCCCTCTCAAGTAGGGAAAAATAGCTTCCCTTTTGTTCCATTTCAACTCAAAGGAAGCCACTGAAAAACAAGCCCTATCCATACACCAGCTTGTTTCATAGGATGCCTTTCTTACTATACAATAGAATTGTAATGATGCTGGCACACTGCAGCACGATGGCAGAGAAGCTGGTGGGCAGCCCAGGCAAGTAGCATGGGTGGTGGGTAATGCAGGGGAGATGCGGAGGAACAGCCAGGACAGCTTATGGCAAATCTCCAGGAATCGCCCTGCTCTGTCGCTGCTGTGCACCTCCTGCCAATGCCACCACTGCAGCCTCAGTGGCAGCAGAGCAGGATGGTTGCTGGGGAGCTGCCACACCCAACCCTTCTGTTCCTTTGTGCCTTGCCCGAGCCATGGTTCACTTGAGCGGGGGGGCAGTTCAACCGAGCAGGTGGACAAGCAAGGCCAGGAAGGGGGAGGAAACCTGTGGCAGACAATGATGTCAGGGGAGGGGAAATAAAGGAGCTTATTTTTCTCCTTCCCTGCAACCCCTTCCACCACTGTTGTTGTGGAAATCTCAAGGAACAACAGCAGCAGCTCCAATTGCACCTGTGTTTGTCTAACTCCAGAAATAAAGGATTTCACTTCTGCACTTTCTGTGTTGCCATTTCAGTAAAGAGCTCTGCAGTTCTGTTCCACCCCACCCAGCTGGGAAGAAAAATAATGGCGATCTCGTATAGCAAGCAAGGGAGCATGTAGGATTCTGCCTTTACAAAGAACCCCATGCCCAACAATGTCTCTTTGGTATGGAAGTAGCAGAGGGAATGGCAGGGTCTCAGTAGGAGGGAACATTCTTGGCCCCGGGTTCAAAACCCTGAGAGGCACTGCCAGTCATAAGGCAATGTTACATCTGCATAAGACCAGAGATACAAGAGTTCTATGAAATTATTATTATAGAGCACTTTCTCTTGGTACATGGTAACTGAAATTCTCATGTTGTTTAGCACATCACTATCCTAAGGAACGTTAGGCTGAAATACAGCAACTTCAGCTTAACTGAAGCCACACAGTACAGCTAATGGCAAGATTTAGACCATGCTTCCTCAACCTCGGCCCTCCAGATGTTTTGGGACTACAACTCCCATGAACCCTAGCTAGCAAGACCAGTGGTCAGGGATGAAGGTCGACTGTAGTCTCAAAACATCTAGAGGGCCAAGGTTGAGGAAGCCTGATTTAGACCTAAGCAAAAACCTGCTTCAAATTTTTTAAAAATGAAAGTAGCTTAACATACAATTCTGTAACTTGGCATGCTTTCGAGTATTATTGTTACATTATCCTGGTAGGCCAAGTTGTATCAAGAACGTCAACGTTGATTGATTGATTCATTTCATTCATTTAACAGATGTGTCAGGCAATGATGACAGCATATGGCTGTCGCAGAAATGACATAGCAGGCTCAAAAAAATAGATTAGAGCCAACATTGCAATAACATTACCATTAGTGGCACCCACCTGCCCAACTGGCTATTTGAAGATCCAATTGCCAATTTGGCTGCACATTTTGTTCCATCAAATACAAAAAATGACACTCCTCTGGAAGTTAACACTAGTATACCACTAAATAATACCAGTATAAGGGGAAGTTTTATATAGGGTTTATATATTAACTACTGACAAGCTAATTGTTTCGCTGTGTACCCACCTCCCTTTGATTCTTCCAGGTGAGGATGGATTTGAATTACTGCTGGCGTTGCTTACGGTTTCCATTCGTGAAGATTTGGATTGGGACTGCTTGCCAGCTGACGAAAGAGGCTTATTAACTGCTCCAAGAACGTTGGCAGCTTTGGGCTGGTGGAGGGGGAAAAGCAAATTCTCAGTTTCAGCTTATTGTTTTTAGTATTAGGAATATCCGTCTCTCGGGTAACAAACTAATCTTCAAACCTTCAGTTTATGGTAGGCAATCCCAGAGCCTAACGTATACAACTTGAAAAATTAAGTTTCAAGACAAGACAAAAGGCTAGACAAAAGTTGCAGTTTTTACCCCAAAGGTGTTGTAGTCTTGCACACATAACATCTTCCATGAGCAAAGTCAGACATATCCTGGCCACAGTCATCCATGCCCTGCTCTCAAGACATGTTCACTGCAGTGCATTATAGCATTTTGTACACTGGAAACGTCTATTAATTCAGAATAGGTTGCTAATTGGAAACAGGAGCTAGGGAACACATCTTGCCAGTTTTGAGACCAGGCGGTTGCCAATCACCTTCCGAGGACAATTCAAATTGTACCTGGCTGCCTGAAGGACAACTTTGGTCACATGTACCTGCCTATGCATTGAAATCACTACTGTAGGGCCTTCTCCTGATGCTCCCCCCCAAAAATTAGGTGGGATGTGGCACCCCATTCTGAAATGCTCCCCCAAAGGTAACTGGTCTGGTTTATTCTCTTTATGTTTTTCAGCTCTAGCCAAATAACTTTATTTTCTAGGCATTTTTAAAAGCCAGCTCCCTGGTGCTCATGTGTGTTTCATCTAAAAACCACCACCCTAATCTGCAGGGTTTCTTCTTCTTCTTCTTCTTCTTCTTCTTCTTCTTCTTCTTCTTCTTCTTCTTCAAAACCCTCATTTAATAAAAAGGGGGGAGTGAGACAAATAAGTTTAATTTGGTGCAATACTAAGTAGGTATATACAAAAGCCCACCTTTCCTGGTGTGAAAAATGATTTCATTTCTGGAGGCAGATAGTTTTTGGTATTACTGAAATTCTGCAAAGAGAAACAAAACTAATTAGAAGAAATATTTCAATAGTGGTTTAGTCAGTATCCTTGGTTGGCTCTTGGGAGCCACACTAGTAAAAAAGCTTTATTTTTATAGGTATCAGAACAGATTTTTGATTCAACATTATGATCACGGCAGCAGATAAATTTAATGAAAAACAGCCAGTTGCCCAGCAGCACTTTATAAAGACTGAATACCCTGTGCTATACACATTATTATGGGGTAGAATTTAATAATCCTTTAAGTCTATAAAATTGAGAGTCCTCTAGATACTATATTGTTTTGTTACCAGAGAACAGTGGTTCTCAACCTGTGGGTCCCCAGATGGGACTACAACTCCCATCATTCCTAGCCAGCATGACCAGTGGTTATGGATGATGGGAGTTGTAGTCCAACAACATCTGGGGGCCCACAGGTTGAGAACCACTGCCATAGGACAAAACAGCTCCCCTTTGTAATAAGTTGCACTTACCATGAAATGTTATTCTGGTCAGCAAAGATGGAGCACACAGGTAAGTCTTCACTCGTCTTCTGGAAAGCAGGTCAAAACTTTTGTTCTTGCCTTCCAGAAGAGCTAGCCCATACCTGTAGGCTTCACTTCTCAATTCAGCAAGGAAAGGTCCACAAGCCAAATTTTACCTTGTCAGGTTGAGTGAAATACCGAGCTGGAAGTACAGGGTCTTTGGGTGATTCCAAACTATATGTTGTGCTCTTTGATATTATGATGTTCATTGCTATATCACACACCGTGTAAAGTTTCTGGGGAAGGGAAAGAAAGTGATTTTGAACACTATCAGAAAACATCCTAAATTATAACACAAATGTCTTGAAAGGGTCAAACTTAGAGAATTATTGTTTGAGACAATCAAAAATCTAGAGTACTATAAATAAAGCAAGTTTTGTATGTAAAAGCTCAGATATATTTTGTAACACCATCAATCTACACGAGGGAGATGGATATTGCAGCGTATGACATAATGTCACCTCTCTGCTCAGCATATGAATGCCTGCAACTATGGAATCCAGATAATCATATTATCTGAGGGATAAAATGGTCCAGCCCCCCATTTCAGTTCTACGAAAAATGGAATCAACCTTCAGTATTAAGAGAAAAGTAGAATACAAAGTTCATTTTATCCTGAAAGAACACACTGCCCAATATGTTCCACCTTTTACAGCACTTTAACTAGTGAGTCACAGCCTGATCCAAGTGGATCACAGCATGAGCAGGGCAACCATGTAAATATATGGTAAAGGATTAAGAAATGGGGTCCCCAATTGCTTGTTTGGGATTAAAGTGGGTCCTGGATCTGAAAACCTGAAGACACCTGTTTTACAGCACAGCCCTTATGAGGAATATAAAATACATTTTTTAAAAAAACTAACAAAATTTATAAAGCAGCAGCTTAAGAACATCTTATACAATTGCCAAGCACAATTCAAGCAAATCAGCTGGGATGTTCATGAACATCCTATGATATGATAAAGGGCTGTTTCTTTGGATTTTTGGAGTCAAGGCTGATTTTTGAACAACATTATCTCACAGAGAAGCACAGCTGATAAGCAGCAGCAGCAGCAGCCCTGTGTTGGGCAAAAAGATTCCTGTAGTGCAGGGGTTTGGACTAGATGACCCTTGTGCGTCTATGATTCTCTCTACGATTCTATAATTGTAGGAATTTATTATAAAGAATGACAGAGCAAGGATAAAGGATTGCATTTATCTTACAACGATCTTGGGAGAGCTAGTGCCTATTGCTGAGTTAAGCTGGAATCTGTTAAAGAAACTTCCCCAAGGAATCAGAAGCTATCAACGAGTTGCATGAATCTGAAGAATCATAGCTGAAAGCAACTTTTTACTTGTGACCCACTGGTTCATAGACTTCATTGTTATTTGTATGGGTTCACCTGCATGTGTTCATGTTGTTGATATGTTTTATTCGTATAACATAGATACTAATTGAGTCTATTTATTGCACATGAACATCCTAGATAATCACAGCTGCTCAGCCAACCTTCACAAAAAGCTTAATACCTAATAATATAGTACTCTTGAAACAGGAGAGGCACTGTGCAAGTGTCTAAAAATCATAATAGAGTAACTGATCTCTCTCTCTCTCTCTCTCTCTCACACACACACACACACACACAAAATTCAATTATCCTAATTCCTGGGATGGAGACATGTTAGGTCTAAAACTATTTGCAGCATCCAAATATTTTAATTCAACTTACTTCATTCATTTTTGGGTCATCGGGTCCTTGAGCATCTTTTGTCTGTTTAATGTTTTCTACCATTTTTCTGATAAATGCATGGCTATTATTTTCATTTTTAGACATCAATATTTCTAATATGAACCAAAGACACCTAAAAGAAAAATTCTTCATTAAATATACAACTGTCAGAAAACACAACCATATACTCTGCAAAAGTGCATGGTCATGTGTCATGGATGCTTTAGCTTAGTTTCCTGCATTGCAGTGGGTTGGACTAAAGAACCCTTGAAGTCCCTACTAACTTTACAATTCAATGATTCTCTATTCACAATGGTTAAAAATAATTAACTGATTTCTCTAGTCTGGGAAAAGAGAGAATTGAAAAAGCAATTTCCTTAGCGAAACTAATACAAACTGCAAATCAGCATATGAAAACAGACTGACACATACTATCAATTGTATAACTTATCTGATCTTTTTGGAAAGTCTTACTCTTTAATATCTTTCAGTTGTTCGATATCTTGAACTTTGACATAATCGGGATCATGAGCCAGAAGATGGATAGTATACGGAACAACATACTCTGGTAAAAGCGACAAGAGTTTTTCTGAAAGTGTAAAATTGAGGGGGAAATAGTAAGGTTTAGACTGCTTCATAATAGCGATCAAAGAATATTCAATTTATATAGATTCCAATACAAATCATTTTCAATCTCATGCAAATACATCCACAAAGACAAGTGCATATATGTGAGGGGCCAGAAGATTCCAACTTCTGAATGAAGGCTTAAAAAAGTTGCAGCCCTAAACCTAGAAATAACTGATAGGCAACGACATCAATATTGGGCAAAAGGCAACTTTGGTCAGAAACCTTGCTCCTGCACATACACAGCTGAAGCTTCCAGGAAATTTAAGAAGAAGAAGAAGAAGAAGAAGAAGAAGAAGAAGAAGAAGAAGAAGAAGAAGGAGAAGAAGAAGAAGTAGTAGTAGTAGTAGTAGTAGTAGTAGTAGTAGTAGTATAGTAGTTTGGATTTGATATCCCGCTTTATCACTATCCTAAGGAGTCTCAAAGTGGCTAACATTCTGCTTTCCCTTCCTCCCCCACAACAAACACTCTGTGAGGTGAGTGGGGCCGAGAGACTTCAGAGAAGTGTGACTGGCCCAAGGTCACCCAGCAGCTGCATGTGGAGGAGCGGGGAAACGAACCCGGTTCCCCAGATTACGAGACTACCGCTCCTAACCACTACACCACACTGGCTCTCACTGGCTTTAAGGGCAGCCCCACATACAGCACAGGACAGTAACCTAATCTAGAAATGATTAGGCCGGGCCTGTGTCATTGTGACCATCAGAATACCCTTTGCATACTTCTGCTTATTCCATTTCATTTCTTACCGCTAACTGCTGCATGCTGCTTCAGATATTCCCTTCTCACATTGATGTTTTTCACAAGGCACTGTCTCGCATGTGCTCTTCTCTCTTTTACGGGGTCTTTTGCACACAGTGCACATATCGCCATATACTCTAGTGGCAACCGTAGCCTTGCTAGACCTTTATGAAGTTTCTGAGCAAATGCTTGTCTAACCTGGTAACATTCATCCTGGGGGGGGAAAAAAGATGTTATACAACAATGACTTGTTCCCTATATGCTCACCTTTTCTTAGAAGTCCAACGTACTTTGCTGCACACGTTAACACTGTAAAATTTTGACTGTGTCAAGCTATGTATAATTAGCATGCAAATGCCCAGCAATGCCCTTCTGTTTAACTTACATTAATAGCTAATGCACACAGCTGGTACTGTTCTAACGTAATGATTTCGTGATAACAAGGCTCCTGGGCTAGCTTCACAATAGCACTTGCAGCAGCTAGCCTCAGACGAGACATATCAGGTTTGCTGAAAAATAAGAAATGAAATATGAACTAATTAGGATAATAACCATTAGATTATTGTGCAAAGGCTCTTCATGCTTGGCTCACATTTGTTTTCTCATAACCCCCATTATGCGTACCCAAAAGGCAGGAAGGGTCACCTGTCAAGATCACATGATCTGCCTTCTCAGCGTGGCAGTATTCAAACAACCATAGCTCAGCTTATAAAGCAGAGATGAGCGCTGGCCTTCACATATCACCATCAGTAGTTTATTTGGATGCCACTTTGGATGCCAAATTTGTGTCCAAAGCGGCTCACAGCGTATCAAATGAACAATAAGTACAGGTAACTCGCATCTCACCCTTATTTCACTAACGTGGTTGCAGCTTTGTGCATTTGGCCAGGAAGTAATTAATTCAATAGGAAGTGGGTGGGGCGGGCCAAAAGATGGGGCAGCAGGGGGTCTGGGCACCAAAACACCCCCACCTTCTCTTCCTTTCAATGACAAGAGCAGCACCAGCAGCCTCTGGAAGGAGCCAATCAGCAGCATGGAAAACCCAGCACAAGGAGACCCAGATATATAAGCGAGTTTGAGGGCTTAACAAAAAAAAGTTTGTGGGTTTGCAGGGAGAGAAGCAGCAGGAGTCTAAGAAGCAGCAGCAGCAGCTAGAAGAGGATCGAGGAAGGCTAAGGGGAAGAGGGCAAGTGAAGCTGCAGGGAGGGTGTGATAGGTCACTTGCCAAGACCTCATTAAGTAAGCTTAACAACCAGATCTCAGGAGGTGGAGAGAGTTCTGGGGGATCGTGCTAGCTTTACACAATTTTGCTTATGTGCACGATGGCCAGGAATGTAACCTCCACGAGCTACCTGTATTAACAATTTTTAAATTATATATTAAAGCAATTAATTGCATAAATAAATACAACTTTTTAAAAAAGAAATACAAATAAGCTAACCTAATTTAAAAGCTGAAACTAATAAAAATAATAGCAGCAGAAAAATAAAAGATTTCCATTTGAATGTTCCAGATGATTCAAACTGTATCCAATAGCTTGGATCCGAGACTCAAACTTTAAAAATCCAAAGGCCTCTTCATGCAGCTGTTTCACTCCTCCCTTTCCTGTGAGCCACAATTAATCCAGGAAGTCTTCAGTTAATCATTGAACGGGAAACTATGGTTGCCAAGCTCTGGGACATGCCAGGCTACTCAACCATGGTTTGACATTGGTTTAATCATGGCCTGGGTTGTTCCAAAGCTCAGACAAAACATAAAATAATGAATGATTAGAGACTTTTTGGATTAACTTGTGATTTGCAGAGAAGTGAGGGGCAAAGGGGCTGTGTGCATGGCAAAAAGACCTTCTGCATATCTTAGCTGCACAAGCTGAGATATAACTGGGCCAATTTCAAACTATAAAAATTGCGACCTAAACTTGTTTGCTTTCCTCTTTCCTTCCATTTTTCTTTGGTGCACAGTGTATTAGACTGCAAGTCTGTGGGCAGAGACGGTCTTATCTTCTGATTTCTCCACAATGTTTAGCAAACTTTATGTGCTTTGAAAGTGATAAAGGACAACAAAAAATCCTTAAGAAGAAAGAAAAACTGATAGTGTCTACTACAGCTTCAAGAACTTGGAATCCACAGCCACATGTGCAAGTAAACAGAGGGGCCAGTTGGCAGTTTAATAACCTGTTTAAACACTACCACCCTCCATGTTGACCACATATGTGCAGCAGCACACAGCAGGATTCTGTTTCACAGGCATATCACTGGATCAGAGCTATAACATGTTTCCACTTTCTATGCCAGCTGAAATAAATTACCCCAAAACTAGCTTTCAATCCATTATTTATATACCTAATTTTCCCCTGTTCTGTCAGGTCTCCATCACTGTGCAATATTGTTGATAACAACCTCAGGGTAGAAGTTCCTGATTTACTGAGGTTGTTCTTCATTCCTATCAACCATCGAACCATCATCTTGATGGCCTGGATCTGAAACAAATATGACAAACAGCAGAGGCAAATTATAACAAATACAGTAGATCAATATAATGTCTCTGTAATTACATAGCAGGACACTTTTCTAAAAATGCTGTTCATTAAAAAAAAAGCTTTATAGGAAACCGCATAATCTGGTGAATGGGAGAAAACACACACACACACACACACACACACACAAGGTAAAGGGACCCCTGACCATTAGGTCCAGTCATGACCGACTCTGGGGCTGCGGCGCTCATCTCGCTTTATTGGCCGAGGGAGCTGGCGTACAGCTTCCAGGTCATGTGGCCAGCATGACCAAGCCGCTTCTGGCGAACCAGAGCAGTGCACGGAAATGCCGTTTACCTTCCCGCCAGAGCGGTACCTATTTATCTACTTGCACTTTGATGTGCTTTCGAACTGCTAGGTTGGCAGGAGCAGGGACCGAGCAACGGGAGCTCACCCCGTCGCAGGGATTCGAACCGCCGACCTTCTGATCGGCAAGTCCTAGGCTCTGTGGTTTAACCCACAGCGCCACCCGCGTCCCTGACTACTGAAGATAGTAGACTATAAAGCTGTTTCCAAGTTCTAATCAGATCCAGCCAGCATGGTCAATGGTTGGTGATCAGTGCAGAATTTGCTTTTGTGCCTTTGCTAAGTTTGCAGGCCTTCCTGACCAAGTTGCCCTACTTCGAAGCACACACCATATTTGAAAGGTCAACCAAGAATGACTTCTGTGGCAGTTATCTGTTCTCTACCACCCTAGTGAGTGTCTTGCTGTTGTTCTTCCAGCCATAAGAAAAAAACCTGCCCTACCAGAGAGGCAGAAGTCATTAAACACAACATGTATTTAGTGACTGTGTGGTAGGCCTCGAAGAGAAGTAAAATGGTACATAGAGAATGACTGACAGGACTAAGGAAGAATCACAAAGCCTGATAAAGTAGGAAAGACAGGGGACAAAATGCAAAGGCAAGAAAAAATGTAATGCTATATTTAATTAGGAACTGGACTTCCAAGTTACTGGAGTTTCATGGATTCTTCATGGACCATAACAATTCCATGATATAAAAACCACTGTAAATCCATATTTAGGCTCTTCAGAAACAAATGAACACAAAATGGGGGAAAGAGTGGATCTCCCACACTAAGCAGTCAATTATATCACTATTTCCCAAAGATCTGAAGAATCTGAAGAAGTGTGCATGCACACGAAAGCTCACAGCAATAACAAACTTAGTTGGTCTCTAAGGTGCTACTGGAAGGAATTTTTTTGTTTTGACTAAGGCAGACCAACACGGCTACCTACCTGTATCTCAAAGGTCTGTCATTGAGCACAGATAATGGTATACAGCACTAGGTGATGCCACTGTTAAAGCAGCAAATTTCTGAATACACTCAAGACAGGCTAGGAATGCATAGCTATTCACATACAGATAAACCTTCAAAAGCTGACATTTAGGTGGGTTTGTAGTATCAATTGCTCTCACATAGTAACCTTTTTTTTCTAAACAGAGCACAACTAGCATCCTTTGTATAAGGTGAAGCCAAAGATTGAGAAAGTAGTTACAAGGAAGTAGTTATATTTGTATCTGATTAGAAGCTTTAAATCCTCGGCTATCTAACTGTAAAATGTATGGTGTCCACAATTTAATAAATAACGACATCCATTTGTGTGTGAGATGGTTATTTTAACAAATAATACTGAAAGTAAAAGTAGCACTGTAGACAAATAAAAAAAGATGTGATAGGAAGATAATTATGTAAATACAAGTATTTAAGTCACTCACCTTTGCAAGTGTCTCAGGAGAAACCTCTTCATCTGGCACCCAGAGCTTAGTTGTCTTTTTACCTGGCATCTGAATAAAATTATATAATTCGTTTCATATACAATATTCAGAGAAGACCACTGTTATTTCTCTACTTCATCTTAATATACAGCTTCTGTATAGATATATATTATATTATTCTTGTGAACCAAACCAGGAATACAGGACTGGGTGCCTATGCATACACCAATTTAACCATGTAAGCTAAATGGATTTTTCTTTTACCAACAAACATCACATACTCGGAAGGCATGGATTATAGTTGCAGCAATGCTAAACCATCGCTTGTTTTAGCCATGGTATGTTGAGTAAGTTAGGATCCTGCACACCTAATGCTGGCTTGTTTTCTCTTGTGGAAAAAATGCTGTATATATGTTCATGTTTGCAAGGAAAAACATGTTCTGTGACCCCTGAGAGCTAAACAAAACTTGACTTAGCATTGTGTCAAATGCAGCGTTTGTGATACTTTATAAAAGTTGAAATCGAGGATTATAATTCAGAGATATGCATGCTTTGAATTTATGAACACTGTAATATTCAAGAGAATCCATGTACCAGTTCGTGATAGCAGAGAATCTGGTTTTCTGTATTTTAATAAAAAGGGGGAAGGGAGGGGTGAAAAAGAGATGATGGGAATTTTTTTTCAAGGATTTACTGCTTTGAATTAATATTAGGTTAAAGTAATTTGGTTACTAACCCAGGCAGGCTTATTTGACACAGTCTGAAAAATATATTTATGCTTTTCGCTCTTGTGTGAAGAAAAGGTTTATGCAGACATTATTTTAAGTAGTACTTTATTTTCCCTGTTTCTGAATTTCTTGCTGTAAAAAATAAAGTTATGAGTAAAAAAAAAAGTTCTTACCCTGTCATTCATTAACAAGTCTTTAACAATAAAGGTGGCCACCAAGGACTTTAATGGGGCAGCAAACTGATCGGGTGCCAACAAGGCTATGTGGCCAATGGAAACCAGAGGTGTAATCAGGTGTTCAAGGTTGGTTGGATCTAGACTCTTATGCAGTGGCTAAAAAATAAATACAGCCATTGAGTATTAATAAATATTAATGAAAGTAAACTTAATTGACATACCCTTAATTAGCAGTCTTTTAAACTAAGTTAAAAATAATCACTTTTGTTCAGAACACAGAAACATAGGAAACTGCCTTATATTGAGTCAGATCTTTGGTCCATGTAGTTCAGTTCATCCAAACCCAGAAGGGTCTCTAGGCAAGGAAGATGTCCCACCAGGGAGCTATAGCTCTTCCCCAAACAAACAGAACAAGGAATGGAACCAAATGTTCTTCAAGAAGCACATTTTAACTCCACTCATAACTGCAATATTTTCGGGTATCAAGCATTTAGTTATGGCAGTTTCCCAGAAAAATACAAATGCGCTATAAAATTCCCCTCCCCCCACCAAGAACCCCCCTCCCCAATTACCTCAAATATCTGTGCAAATTGTGTTTCTTTACTGGAAAATATTGCATGGATGCAGTGAATAGCATACTTGGCCTGGCGAGGGGGTCCTTTCTTAGCTTTATGATGCAAAACTGGAAGCAAAGCACTAAAAGTAAAAAGTTTTTTTTATTAATGTATATTTGCCACATTTCTTTTGTTTGCTTTAAATAGAAGAAGAAGAAGGGTTTGGATTTGATATCCCGCTTTATCACTACCCAAAGGAGTCTCAAAGCGGCTAACATTCTCCTTTCCCTTCCTCCCCCACAACAAACACTCTGTGAGGTGAGTGGGGCTGAGAGACTTCAGAGAAGTGTGACTAGCCCAAGGTCACCCAGCAGCTGCATGTGGAGGAGCGGGGAAGCGAACACGGTTCACCAGATTACAAGTCTACCGCTCTTAACCACAACACCACACTGGCTCTCAATAGATATAATAGATATAAATATAAATAGATATAAATTTAACAGTCAAAATGTTTCATTATTATTTTTTTGCAAAGTGGAGGGGGAGAAACACGAAAGCTGTATTCAAGTATTTAATTTTTCTTCCACAGTAGTCTGAAAAAAACAGGTCTTCCCTGAATGCAGAGAGCAAACCCACCAAGCCAAAATCCATAGGGTTTGAAAGTCTGTGGTTATCATTTTGAAGATCCATGGATGTATTTCCAGTCTCTCAGGATAATTGGTGCACCGAAATATCTGTCTCGTTTGTATTAAAATCTATGACTTTCCTTTCTAAAATGTTTTTTTACTTTAAGCAATATGAGGAGCATTTCTCTCAGCACTATGCTAAGGAAAACCGAACAATGGAGGCCTCAAGTTGACTGTGAAAAATAAAAGTCAACCAATTTCAACAGAAATACATCATCTCCAGCTGTGTCCTGGCAACTATCATCAGTAGAGCTTGCTTTGTTTTAACATAATGGCCTGGTTCTCAGATAAAATTAAACCACAGTTAACATAAACTATGTTTTAACATGAATGAGAAGCATGCTGTTGTGCCCTGCTCAAAAAGTCCACACTTGGCTTCTTTCCTGCTCCACTCATGCCACGTCAGGCAGGGAACAAGCCCGTCTGATTTGTCGTTTATATGCGAACCCAGGCTCATACTTTGTTTATCTTCAGACAAACTACAATTACAAGCCCAGGTTTGCTCCTTGCTTACTGTTTATGAATTTTTTGGGGGAGAGAAATAAACCACGATCCCAGATTCATATATAACACAAGCCAGACTTCGGCTTGTTTCTGTTCCAGGGTGGTGACAGTGCCCTGTTATTTAGTGGAAGCAACAGGTGCAACCCGACGTCATCAAAATTAAGTGTTTCATTACTGACTTCCCTAAGAGCTAAATTCTGCCCAAGAATTCTAAAACTGTAATTTAATATGGACGGCCTAAAGGTACTGTATTTAACTCACGATCTGATGTGTGGGAAATCCTCTTCAATTTTGCCCCCCGTGTTCTTGAAAATTTGCAGTGCAGCTTCCGCCACCTTTTCATCATCCATTTTCAGACAAGCCAGGAGGGATTCAAAAGTTTCAGCTGAATGGAATGAGATAGGGTGTGTAAACGAAAGCACCTGCAAAGTAAGCAATATGGTTCTTTTAAAGTTTATTCTCACAACACCCCCATACAAACCAAACCATTATATTACTATATTTACTCAGCTCAATTATTAAGTAATCTTTTATATACCAGGAGAAATCAACGGCAAAAAATACATCCACTAAATGCCAAGTTGTAGCCAGTGGCAACGCTCCAAATAATATAACAGCAGCTCTCAACTATAAAATAAAAATGCACAGGGAACATATGGCAAGACAGACTAACACAGCACTCATTCTCTCCATTTATCATCAATAATATGATCTGGCTATGCAACAGCTGCACCCTAAATACGACACACACCCCAGCCTACATAATACTCACATGTTTGTCTCATGCTTTAGACCAGGCATGTCCAACAGGTAGATCATGATCTACCGGTAGATCACTGGACGTCTGCGGTAGATAACTAGCAGATCATTGGCTCCCCCCAAAGAAGCTGAACAACTGTGGTTCCCCTAAAAAAAGCTCAACATTTTACCTCCTCCCTGAAAAAACCTCAACAGCTTTGACCCGAACCCCCCAAAAAGGGGTAGATCACTGCCAGTTTTTAACTCTGTGAGTAGATCACAGTCTCTTGGGAGTTGGCCACCCCTGCTTTAGACCATCCCAACCACAGCTTCCATTTTTCCAATAACTACACTAACTACAAGAGGAGCTCCTTACCTTAAGCAATTCAAGACCTGCCCTGATTGCCTGATCAGTCGGTACACCTTCATCCTCGTCATCTGCTGTTCCATCTATAGATTTGTTCACTTGTTTAATTAGGGCACTAACAAAGGACAAGATCAAAGTTAATCACCAGCAGATAATTTTATACTTGCTGAGCTATAGCTAGTGCTATTTACATTACTAGTACCAAAACATCCTTTTTGATTCCTTGCTAAAGTTGCATGACATATTAAGATAGACATTTTCCTTCCTTAGCAAGTAAATAACTATACATTCTTAAAAAGCTTTGATTAAATCTCAACTGACAGTACTGATTGTGATGTACTACTATGAATAACCCATAGTCGCCTTTGTAAAAGTAAAGGACCGTCCTTTACCTTACCATGAATAATACTTTCTATTACCTTTATGTTTTTTATAGCTAAGCAAACATCCTAAATGGAAAGCCAGAACACTGAATTAATGGTAATTTAAAGTGATTTTTAAAAATTTATTATTAAAATTATTTAGGTGATGTCCATTATGTTGATCATAAACATTGTTATAAATGCACAGTTCTGTTATTCAACTATTGCTGTTTTTACCGGTTACAACTAGTGATGAAGCGACAAATTTGGGAGAAACATTTTGTTGATTTCATGGGTGGAGCAGCTGTACCTATTCATTGTTTTTTGTAAGGGAACATGCTTACTTTAAAAAACAAATCTTACCTGTAATGTTGTGAGAATTCACTGACACCAAAAGAGGACTTTTCTGGGTAGCTGTGATTCCCCACCTGCCCCATATACCTCTCGAATAATGCTACACACAAAGTACGTAGCATAATTTCAGCAGCCTTTGGGGTGGGAAAACTATGGCTGCCCAGAAGAGCTCCTCTCTTGCTGCTCCTGCTAACAGCAATGACTGCAAAAGCCTTTCTTATCTAGTGCAAAAAATTAAATTAAATTCTAAAACAATGAATCTATTGCCACCATAAGCAACTCCCTGCCCCAACACATTGCTAATATGTTTGGCCTCCACCCCTGAAATTTCTCCCTATTCAGAGGACTTACTTCATTTTTCCTTATGAAAAGTGGTAAAAATTTAATTTCTGCAATTTTCTTTGTCTCAGCTTTATAGTTATTACTATTTATAATATAATCATCAAGAGAGGAATAAAGTAAATTTTCTCATCAATAATAAACCTGTCTGTGCAATACCTCCTGCCAGTTTTATTGAATTTTACCACTAAATTAAGTGAAAAGAGGTACCTGATAGATTCTGTATCAATGTGCACGGGGGCTATCCTCTCCAGCAGGAACTTTATCATTTCCAGAAATGGGTTTGTAGGTTGCTTGGGATTTCCTAGCTTCTTTGTAATTTCTCGCTGCAATATTCAATGTTAGCCAACAGTTAATTGACAGACAAGACAATTCAATACCCAAAAAGTTATGCTTTAATACCTATTCTTACCACGCATCCTTCAGCTTGTTTGCACGAACACGTTGGACTAACAAGTGTTTCCAACTGGTGCTTAATTTTGTCATCATCTTCGAGAACTTGTGTGAATTTCTTCATGAAATCTTGTGCTTTGCCAGGATCTGGCAAGTTTCCTTTAAGGAAGTGAAATACGTTTAGGTTCAATGGGACTTTTATATCACTTAATAGAAAAAAATTAAGACGCCTAATACTTACAAACAAACAAAAACCCCACCCCCAAACCAGTTGTAGTTAGCTTCTACTGTGGCTAGCAAGCTTCAGCGATGGGCCACTTTGAAGCATCTTAAGCCTGTGGCAAACATATCACGGCACAAATGTCTGACAGAACATGTTACAATGGTACCTCTGGTTACAAACTTAATCCGTTCCAGAGGTCCATTCATAACTGGAAACTGTTCTTAAACTGAGGTGTGCTTTCGCTAATGGGGCCTCCCACTGCGCGCATGCCTCTGGTGCGTGATTTTCGCTCGCATCCCGGGGCAAAGTTCGATACCAGGAGCAGCTATTTCCAGGTTAGCTGAGCTCGTAACCCGCAGTGTTCCCAAGGAGGACAGTTCGCAACCAGAGGTATTACTGTAGTTAGATACCCCCAGTGAAAAAATATTCCCCCACTACTCCTCAGTTCTAAATTTCAAACCACTAACTGGTCTGATTATATATGTGCTTATGCTAACAATATTCTTCACACAACTTGTTCTGGGGCATTTCAGACCTCACTGTCTTAATACTCCCTCCAAATTAGAAAGGACCTGAATCAACAGTTGAACAAAACAATTAGCAAGGAAACAGTGTTAAAGTATTAAAGCTTTAAAACATTTTTTTAAACTTACTTGTTATTACCATCACTTTTGAAAATATAGCTTTACTACTGGCATCTGTCTGGAAATTAAATGAGAAAGCACTTTTGAATGTCAAGACTTCGCATTGTGAACTCACACAGCATCAGGTATAATGCTGCACCATCATTTCAGAAATAGATAACATCATTTCTATACATCATACTTATATAGAAGATGAATACAATATAAAGCTGGATTTTAACACAGAGCATAAGGTCATTGTTCAGAGTCCACCGCTGCTCTTAAAACCATGATGGGTATATAGATATATATGCTACATTCCTAAGCATATTTACTCACAATTGGTTTACATTTTGACAAGCAGGTTTCTGCTGTTGGAAACCATCAGGAAAAAAATTAAAGACCAAGGAAAAGACCAAGCAATAATAATAACCCCAAAATGTGGGTTTCTGCAGTAGCCACCTAACAAAGACCATAATCTACTCTATTTTTACCAGTGTATTTCTTTTTTTAACAGCAGGCAAAACCATCTGTAGTGTTTCTTTAAACCATATTCAGGTTGCTGCCTTTAAAAGTATATTTATCACCTTACCATAATATAAATAGTAGCAACAGTTACAGTGTTGCCAATTTGAAAAATTACACAAAAAAGTTATTGCAAAGAAAAATACTAAGAACCAGCCCTCTTTGAATAACTAAATTCCATTTAGCATTCTCCAACCTGGTACTCTGTGGACTACAGTTCCCATCATCTGACCATTGGCCATGCTGGCTTGGTGGGAATTATAGTTCAAAATATAGAGGGCACCAGGTTGGAGAAGGCAGCAATATGAATGTTCCATTTTATTTTATATTAAAAAGATGTTTTACATCATCAATGATACTCGTGACTGTGTTATTTCATTTCATTAATTCAGTGTGCAATAAACCGTTGCTGTTTTTCTAATAAAATACCATCATAATCCAAAAATGTTCTCATTTTTACATTGCCAACACATGAACTCCCTACTAATTTGCCTATAAACAGGGAAGTATGAACACCTGTCAGAAAGGGGCAATCTAGTTATAATGGGAAAAGGAGGACTCCTTTATTTAAAAAATAAATAAATCCTGAAAAATACTTATTTTTAAAAAGGAATAAAATGCCAGCACGTAGCAATAAATATAATTTGAGCTTATTTGATTGAAACCAGATAGCTGTCAGAAATGATTTCATTTGCCATATCCCTATCTCACTTCATGCAAAATTTCTCAGAATGTTTTTTTTTAAGCCATCAAGAAATTCTACAACTCAGTTTTGACTTTTGAGTCAACTGGAAAAGAATGGCGAGGCAATGTTTCTAATGGCAACCGCTAAAAGTTCTGAAGTACAGTCTAGCCTACAGAACAACTCAAACAATTCACACCCATAATTAAGCAGGAATGAAATCCAATACTGGTGCTGAAGTCTGTCAGGTTCTTGCTGCAAAGTTTTCCAGAGGATTAAGCACAAACGAAGCAATTTATTTGAATCAAGCTTTTCTACTCCTTATCAGAAAAGCCAGGCAGCATAAGTCACTGATTACCTGTCAGAATTCTGCGTAATCTGCTTTAAAGACCCTTTCACAGATCACAGATTTAGATATACAATCCCATGGAAAACATGCTCCTTCCGAGTTGCCGTTACTACCACAATTTTGCTGCTTAATAGACTGAAGAACACCATTTCTTTAAAAAAAGCTTTGATAGTTACTCTAGTATGGGGAGCTATAGAGGGACAACAGAAATTTGAAATTATTCCACATATTACTTTCTTAATCTTAAGGAAGAATGTTTCAGGATGAGGGGGAAAACAATAATGGCTCCATGGCAACGCATACAATTCTGAGGCAAGGGATGCATTCCAACACATCCATCAAATTTTAACGTGCAAATGTCTTGTCCATATCCATGCATCACTCCATGCCCTAAATAGCAGAGCTACATTTTGCTATCACTTTAGCTATTTTGAACACAACAGCTCCACTTGGGAAGAAGAAAAGCTGACAGCAAGTCTAGGGCCAATGGTTCTTCTTCAATTCAGGCTACCACCTCAAAAAAGGATGAACTATACTAACCGACGGTTATGTTCATCCTAGCCTAAGAGCAGTTTAATTTCCAACTGAGCCTTGAAGGAAAGCAAAGACTTAACTGCCAAAACAGTTCTCTTTTTAATTCACTACAAGCTCTCTAAGAGCCATTTAAATGTCTTTTCAAGCAAACAAAAATTCTCATGAAGAGCCATACTGAACCAGACAAGAGGTCCACCAGCATCCTGTTTCCCAAAGGAACAAGCCCAACACTTCTGGTTGTCAACCATCTAAGACAAAGTCATCACCAAAATCTTGCAGCAGCAGCAAACCCCATTAATTATACGCTGTGTAAAATACAACCCTCCGTTTTAATGTTGAGAGGGGTGAAGAAATATCTCCATTTTTTATAAGTTTCTATCACGTCCTCCTTACTTGTCTTTCATATAAAAAGCCTTAAGAAGCCATTTTTAAAAATCCTTTTCCTAACAACCACGTCTCCTCCTCCCATTATTCCCTAAGCCTCTTTGGATGTCTTGGGCTGTTAAGCCTCATCTCGAGGACTGTAAACTCTCGTTTGCCAAAGTAAGCATGTTTCAACCTTAGAGGTACAGAAACATTCTTTCCAAAGCTTCCAGATTAATATACAGACAAGTAAATCCAGATGTACACTGAAAGCTTGTTAAGAAAAGGAAATCAGTAGTTTAAGGACCAGCTCTGATCTTAAAGGTAGAGGGAGATTCAAAAGACTTCTGCAAACCTCCCCTCCTTCCACTTAAGATCAGAATGAAAGGGAATTGCTACAGGTGGGTGGACCCACCTAGGCAGATCCTGATCATAATCTGTCCTGTAGAGAAAAATGATTACCTTCCCCTGAAATAAGTCATACTGAAAGCAGAATTCGTGAAATCCATGGACTGAAGGTCTACTCCAAGTATGATTTAGTCTGAAACCTTACGGCTGTCCTAGATTGTACGAAAGATGTCTTTACCACAGAGCCAATATTAATAGGGATATTTACTACACATTCATTCACTCACTTCATTGTTATCCTGCCTTTCCTGCAAGGAACACATACATGGTTCTCATCCCCTCAGCCCATTTTATCTTCACAACAACTTTGTGAGGTAGGGTAGACTGAGAGGCAATGAGTTGGCCCACGGTCATCCAGTGAACTTCATTGCTGAGCAGTGATCTGAGCATGGATTTCCCTGGTCCTAGTTCAATAGTGAACTGACAGTCCTTTTATTTTTATTATTGTTATAAAATAATAAAATTTAGTAAATACAATTAAATAAATGTTTTTAATGCTTTTATTTTCTAAAACACCCTAATCTCTCACATGTTTATTAATATGTTAAAAGGATGATATACGATATCTTTATTGTCATTGTCCCATACAGAACAATGAAATAGACAATAGCTAAATGGGATAATTGCTGCCTTAAGAGTGTTCATAATTTCTACTTTCCTTTTGCTTATTTGACACTTCTTAAAAGGGATAGCAGTTTCACAACCGCGGTTGAATATTGAGCTTTCTACAAAAATTAGCATGAACTAAGTATTTTGTAGTATGCACAAAAGTTAAAAAGGAAATAAACTTACTTTGGGTTGCTTGATTAAGTCAACCATATCCTTTACTTGGTGCCGCAGTAGATTTTGGCATTTCCACATTTCATTCAGTGCCCTGATAGTTAAAATATAAAGAAACAAATAACTGATATAGTACTCATAACTGCAACTTCCTAAACTGTTAGCACTATGAATAGGGAGAAACTTCCAGTTAACAATTCACCTGGCTATAAGCCTTTAAGGCCTACTCTTCTGCTGAAGAACTAACAATATTTTGTTCTTGCCTTTAATGCCGTTAGCAAAATTTATATTATTCAGATTCATTTATTTGGGGCTTTTTTGCATCCCTTATTGTCTGCATGCATTTCCTTTGGCAATGTTTGTGTTCCCTTTTTTCCTCTCATTTGGATGACACTTCCATTTTTTTATCTGTAATAACTTCCTTAACTCTGTTCATTACCCATGATTGTATCCTCTCATAGCTTTCCATATACATTCTTGTTGAGCTTCTATTATTGCAGTTTTGAATACCATCCAAGCATTCTGGAAAGATTGGTCCCTATTGACTTCCTCTTTCAACTTCCTTTTTATCAATCCATTCCCTTCAATTATTTAAATATTTTGGGTGATATTCAGCGAAGCTGTACTCAGAGCAGACCATTATGATTTAGTCATATTCATTCATCTACATGAGCCTACTCTGGGGAAAAGTTAGTTGACTACCACCCACTAAAAGCAAGATACCAGCTAGGGAGGCAGTTTGAAGTTTGGACATGTGATTTTCTTCCTTCCTATTTTACCCTAACAACAACCCTGTGAGGTAGGTTAGGCTGTGAGAGACTGGGACAAGCCGAGTGAGTTTCTTGCTGAGCAGGGATTTGAAACCTGGTCTCCCAGGTCCTAATCCAACACTTTAACCACTATACCACACTAGTTCTCATGTTAGAGATCATTGGAAAGGAACTGAAAATAGAACTGTCAATATCACAATGGCATTATACAAAAGTTTCTTAATTTATACAGTGTTTATACACAAATTCTGATACAGAGAAGCAGCTAAAACTTTGCACATAGTGCTAGTTCGGATTATCCTATAGTTTCTATCACTATTGTTTTCTAAGCGAATTGTGCCCAAAGATGCTAATACCTATTAGACAATAATTAATGACACCCATCATGAAATAGTGGGTATGTGGGGCAGACTAGAACAAAATTCATTTTAGCCTTGCCAATTTGTTTCCAATTATAGAGCAAAATAAACTAGTTTCAACTCTGTTCCACCCATAATATATTTGCAATATACTTTGAGGAAGCACTAAACAGCCTGAGAAAACTGTAATTCACAATCAACGTAAACGGTCAAAAAATATGAAAGACGTAGCAAGGTCTCTTTCCCATTTTCTCTTCTTTCATGTTCAAGGATAGATTTTGATAGAAATCTTAACCTACTAAATACTGAGCACACTGAGTCTGTATCCAGATATTATCCAAGCAAAAATTCTGTGCACTAAGATTATTAGCTATATTAGCATTGCAAACATCATTATTAGTTCCAAATTTGTCATGTAAAACGTACTTAACAGCATTTGAATCCAGGGTGGCGTAAAGGTAGTATAAACATTTCATTCTTTCATTTGTTTCCAAATTGTGAGGGACCATATACTGAGCAAAGATGCGTTCCACCAGCAGTCTAAAGAGAGATAGTCAATAATAAGCCTCTGTTATATGAAACAAGATTGAAGTTACTAAAGCAAATTACTCAATATCCACTATGATTAAGTGCACATAAAAACTAAATCGATACCAAACTGATCTAAGTAAATTTAACAAATAAAATTAGTAATGAAATGTTACAAACAGAATGCTACTTATTTAAAATATTTATAAGATCTATAGAAATACACAATGGTTTGGTTCAGATGTAAATAGAAACTATTGTTTTTGCCAGGTGAACAAGCTTCTAGGAAATTTGAGGCTTACTCCCAGATAATTGTTTATAAGATTGCAGTCCTAGTCTCTCATGCTCTGCTCTCCCTTCTTCTTTTTGAAGTACCATATGCGTTTATCAAAAGCTATCTTTTTAAAACCAATCAGTTCCCTGTGATGCCTGAACTGGAAAAACTGTGCCTTACTTAAACTGTGTTGAGAACAAACCAGGTTAAAATCATGAGTTCAGATCCTATCTTGCTCTCACTAACCACATTATGAAACATAAGACCTCAACTCCAGAAAAAAAGGGCAGACCAAGATTTGTTTAAAAATGGCGTCTTTCAATATCCTCCTCAGAGGAGCCTGCAAGAAGTCTCTAGGCTTAAGCAAGTTAATTCACATAGCTGGAAATCATGGTTTTCCATATAAGAACCTTATGTCTTAGTTTAGATATAAGCTTCATTTGATCAAACAAACTGTGTAGGCCGAGTATGAATATCACACCTATTTCTATGAATGCAAAAGAGTTATGGCCAGAGAATTCAGTACACTTAACACTCCAAGTTCCAAAAGCAGTGCAGACTTTGGAATTGCTGTTTGAATGCCCTCCTAGACTCAATGAGCTGTGTTCTTTTCCAACTTTATTGCTATTGGTCAGCAGGCATACTCACACAAGGCAAAAGGATGAATACTTCCTAATTGTATATATTCAGGTTAACCTACCGATCATCAATACTGTTTTGATAATATATATGCAGCAGCTTGTCCTTTATCCAGGCAATTTGTTTTGAAGCTTCTTTTCCAGCTTCTGACTGCAAGGAGTACTTCTTGTATATCTGTGCAAGTCCCATCATTGCTTCTTTTCTCACTCTCCACTAAAACAACAGCATATCTCAAACATCAAAATATAACATTGTTTCTAAATATACACATTTCAAAATTTTGGATTGTTGCAATGTGCTTTATGTGTTGCTGCCCTTGAAAACAATCTGGAAACTTATAATTGCTAGGTCCTTCTCTGTGGTGGCACCCTGACTTTGGAATGTCTTCCTCCAAAAAGTGCATCTGATGCCAACTCTATTGTCATTCTGGTGCCAGCTACGACCCATGTGTTTGCCCCCAGGCCTTTATGAGTGGTTAGGTGCTGCTACAATGACTTTGTAATGATTGTGCTGATTTATTCATTCTTGCTGTTAACTGTTTTATTGGCTTTATTGGATATTCACTTCTACTATTGAGTGTTTTAATATTGTTGCTACCTGCCTTGGGTTTGAAATGCAGGGTGCTATGCATCTTTACACAACGCGGGCAGTATACTTATCAAAAGGGGGGAGTTTGCTACAATAAGGCAACAAATTAACACAAGGAAAGAAACAGTATTCAACCAGATTTTTTCCCAGCTCTGTGCATGTGTGTATATTAAAACCAACAGCCAAAAATAATAATACACAGTTCAATAAAGGTTGTTCCCTATACTTTTGCTCTTCATGCACTAAGATTAAGTAAGTGGCTACATTGCTTTTTTGTAAGATGTGCTACAGACCTAATCTGGCATTTGAACAAGTTATAAATTCAACTAATCCACTAAACCTAATAACCATAATAATAATCATACATTGGGTTGTTTTAAAGTACTATGGCTAAGCAGAACAAAATAATTACAAAGACTTCTTTACACATTACAAAATCCTGAAGGCACTTCTGTGTGGATCATAAAATGGAATCAGTTGCACACAAAACTTTCACTGTATTCACAACAAGTTCACAGTTTTTTTACTCTCATGTTTATACAATCTCATAATTTAGGAAATGCAGGAATATGTGCGAGTAAAGCAGATAATCACAGTATGCAAATATGCAATTAGTCAATTCTTGCGAGAAATCTTAACGGAAAGGAATTTTTAACATGCTGAATTAGTTGCCTACTCTTGGACTAACAATGACTCCAAGTAATTGACCTACATATACAATGACTTACCCGTTTGTCAAGCGTTCGCTCCCTCACAAAGTTAAGAAGATGATCATTGACGAGCAAAAGATCTTTCTTAGCAGCAGTAACTATTGATACAATAACATCATGCCTGATAGCTTCTTCAGGGTCATGAGACCTCACTTTAAGGTATTCTGTACAAAAAAGGACACCCTAATTAAAACGTTATACTATTATATCGAGTATCCTAAACTGACGTAGACTGATGCTGACACACTAGTCCCAGAGAATGAAGGGCAAAAGCTTGTATAATGGGAGACGCTACAACTACAATTTAATATTTTCCTCTTAATAAACTCGCTGTCTGTTATTATCTGATAAGTTGTGAGCAAAAGACTTTAATTCATGAAAATAGCTAATTTAATCACTATGGTGTTATATTTGCTTGTCCACTAATAGTTGAAGAATAAGATGCTGGCTACAGGACGTATCAGAAGCATTTAATTGTTTTTAAAGGCTTTTATTTTTAATGGTATTATTTTATCACAGCTGTGTTTGCTGCCCTGGGCTCATTTGGAAGGGGGGATGTTAATTTAAAAAATAAGTTCTTCACGGGAAGGCTGCTTTAGACTACTTATCTTCAACTTTTTCAGACCCAGAACCTACTTTTGACCCAAAGATGAATTTGGGGACCCATTTCTTAATCTTTTACTATATATTTGTATAGTGGTAGTTCCCCTGCTGTGACCAACTAGTGCCTTAGAAAAATATATCTGACTGTATTAGTCAGATTAGGCCACAGGTGAGTGTGAAGGCTTGCTTCCCTACCACATGCAGAAAAAAAAATCAGGAGTAAATATCAAAAACCAGGCCCTTTGTAAATGCACTATAAAAACAGTGCTGTTATTTTACTATTACTAAAAACACAATAAATACTAAGAGTTCCTCTTCTTTTGCAGACTCAATTTACTGATACCTGTTAAATCTTTTGCTAGATCTGGATGGTTCATAAGGCAGTGACTAGCAAATTTCACACATTCAAGACGGATAGGTACATGGATATCATTAAACCTGTTTAAAAAACAAAAAAACCACAGTATGTTATCCCTCATTTCAATTTTCATCAAAATGCCATACCTATATCTTCAAAGAATCAAAAGATAAACAGTCTGGTAAACATGACGGATTAGATCCAGATATTTGCAAGCAGAATAAATTCTACAGGTATTATGTAAACTGTTATAACAAAGACTTAGAAGAATACTCTGAAAAGATATCTCAAGGTGCTGTGCAAGAGCCTGGAAACTTTGGCAAGTCTGGATCCAACCCAATATTAATAAAATTATAATGGCAATGAAACTCCTCTGTTCAACTTTCTTTTTTTTTTAAAAAAAAAAAGATATTTATTAAAATTTCAAAAGGAATCACACAAGTAATAAAAAAGAATAAAAAAGAAACAAAAAATACAAAATACAGAAAAAATAAAAACAATTAAAAATAAATCCATCTTTCCATGTCTTGCCTTTCATTTACTTGTTTCCCTGACCTCCTCACACCTCCCTTTTTTGTATTCCAGTTCAAATGGTTAATTCAGCAAATCCTTTCCCTCTTTGTTTTTATCTTAGTTCTTTTCTTCTTTTTTTTTTTTTTTTCCAGATAATTTGCGGGTGAGAACCCTCTCCCAAAGTCTCTAATTGTGGCATATTTATCCATTTTGCCCATATGACATTGCAGTTCTATGTCCCTAATGCGTTGAAGCACTTGACTTCTGGCTCTCTCATATCCTGCCGCTATCAAGATCTGTGGGGAGAATCCCAAGCTTCTTATCTTTTCAAACAGGGAAGCTTTCCAGGTAGAATGAAAGGTGTCTAAGAGTGTTAAAGGAGCCAAACCGGCCGGGAAAAAAATAAGTTTTAACCAGTAGTGTATCTTTAGAATCCACAACCGCGCGTTAACGGGTGGTTGTCCAACTTCTAAGCGGACAGCTATATTAGATACACAGGGGGGGATCCCCAATAAACACCGATAGAATTTTGTTTGAAATGCCTCCATAGGCGCAAAATTTTTAAAACTGCAAACCTGGGATCCATAAGTGAGTTGTGGGAGTATTTTTGCAGCAAAAACCTGGGAGGCCGCCGGAACGTATTTACCCCCTTTCCCGTGAAAAAATCTTGTAAGGGCTTTATTGGCCCTTCCTGCATTGGCAATGGCGTTTTTCATCTGTTGGTGCCACGAGACCCTTTCCTGAAAAGTTATTCCCAGGTATTTGAAAGTTGCTACCTGGTCAATAGGTTGACCATTAATTCTCCATATGTGTTTCCTTCTTTTCTTTGAAAACACCATAATTTTAGATTTGCTGTAATTTATTGATAGTTGTTCCGCTTGACAATAGTCAGCAAGTGATCTCAAAAGCTTCCTCAAGCCAACGCAGGAAAAGGAGAGTAGGACTGCGTCGTCCGCATACAGAAGCACCGGGAGGGGCATACCTGCCAGATTGGGAGGGTGGGCATTTTCTTTTGCCATATTTACTGCTAGAGAGTTGATATAAAAATTAAATAGCGTTGGTGCGAGGACACATCCTTGTTTAACCCCATAGTGCGTTTGAATTTCTTTAGTTAGATGGCCTGACCGATCGCATCTTACCCTCACCCTGGTGTTTTCATATAGACCACGGATAAGACATAATAAGCGTTTATCTATGTTTGTAGCGCCAAGCTTTTCCCAGAGTCTGTCCCTTGGTATTAGATCAAAAGCCGATTTAAAATCCACAAAAGCTGCATATAAAGACCCCCCTTTTCTAGAGTATTTGTCTGCCAGGTGTTGAAGGATAAGGGCCTGGTCTATAGTTGAACGCTTTGCTCTAAAACCTGCTTAGAGACTTTGGGAGAGGGTTCTCACCCGCAAATTATCTGGCTGATTTACAAATACCTAAGTACAGACACTCCTTTACCCTGGCCAGATTTAACGTTCTGCCCTCTGCCCTGCTGCTAGGCAGATATGAGGGCAAACCATATGAGTCACGTGTTTGCCCATGTGGCTCATCGGAAGTGGAAACAAATCTGCATGTATTGCTGCACTGTAGTTACTACGAGGACCTACGCCTGACCTTTATTGCCCCAGTTCTACAAAAGCTTAAAAATGAATCAGAACTCCAACGTATGAGAGCCTTGGTAGAAGATAAGGTCCCTGAAATTACGATCAATGTTGCCAAATTCTGTGTAGCCGCTATTAGGCGCAGGAAACAAGAGCTTTCCAATGCCAATATGCAGGCGAAGGCAAATACTTAATTTTATTTACGCTGTCTAATTTTAAATTGCTGTTATGGCCTAATCTGTATTGAAATTGTCCTTTGTTTTTTCCAGTGTTATGCTGTGCTGACTAGCTGTACGAGTTAATCTGGTCTGTGACCGTTTTTAATAAATTTGATTTGATCTTAGTTCTTTATCTTAACATATTATAGCTTTATATTTTCATTTATTAACAAACCATTTTTACATACTCCTTTTTAACATTGTTGCTAAAACCACTTCATTTCATTCCGACATCATTTTAACATTCATTAATTTTACAATGTTTCTGTAGATAATCTTTAAATTCCTTCCAATCTTCTTCCACCGACTCTTCTCCCTGGTCTCGGATTCTGCCAGTCATTTCCGCCAATTCCATATAGTCTATCACTTTCATCTGCCATTCTTCCAGGGTGGGTAGATCTTGTGCCTTCCAATACTTTGCAATAAGTATTCTTGCTGCTGTTGTAGCATACTTAAAAAAAGTTCTATCCTTCTTTAACACCAATTGGCCGACCATGCCCAGGAGAAAGGCCTCTGGTTTCTTCAAGAAGGTATATTTAAATACCTTTTTCATTTCATTATATATCATCTCCCAGAAAGCCTTAATCCTTGGGCACGTCCACCAAAGGTGAAAGAATGTGCCTTCATTATCTTTACATTTCCAACATTTATTATCGGGCAAATGATAGATTTTTGCAAGCTTGACTGGTGTCATGTACCACCTGTATATCATTTTCATAATATTCTCTCTTAAGGCATTACATGCCGTGAATTTCATACCTGTGGTCCACAACTGTTCCCAGTCAGCAAACATAATATTATGTCCAACATCTTGTGCCCATTTAATCATAGCAGATTTAACCGTTTCATCCTGAGTATTCCATTTCAACAGCAAGTTATACATTCTTGATAGTATCTTAGTTTTGGGATCTAACAGTTCTGTTTCCAATTTTGATTTTTCCACCTGGAAGCCAATTTTTTTGTCCTAATTGTAAGCCTCCCTTATTTGATAATAATGAAGCCAGTCTCGCACTTTATCTTTTAGTTTCTCAAAACTCTGCAATTTCAGTTTGTCTCCTTCTTGTTCCAAAATCTCCCAATATTTCGGCCATTTGGCCTCCATATTGAGCTTTTTCTGAGCCTTCGCTTCCATCGGTGATACCCACCTTGGGGTTTTGTTTTCAAGTAAATCTTTATATCTTATCCAGATATTAAACAATGCTTTCCTGACAATGTGATTTTTAAATGCTTTGTGTGCTTTAACCTTGTCATACCACAGATATGCATGCCACCCAAAAACGTTATTAAAACCTTCTAAATCCAAAATGTCTGTGTTCTCAAGAAGCAGCCATTCTTTCAGCCAGCAAAATGCTGCTAATTCATAATAGTTTAAGGTCTGGCAGGGCAAATCCACCTCTTTCCTTTACATCAGTTAGTATTTTAAATTTTATTCTGGGCTTCTTGCCCTGCCAGACAAATCTAGAAATGTCTCTCTGCCACTTCTTGAAACAGTCCATCTTGTCCAAAATTTGTAATGATTGAAACAAAAATAACATTCTTGGCAATGCATTCATCTTTATAACAGCAATTCGACCTAACAAGGAAAGCTTCAAATTTGACCATATTTCTAGATCCTTTTTCACTTCTGACCAACATTTCTCATAATTATCTTTAAATAAATTTAAGTTCTTAGCGGTCATATTAACCCCCAGGTATTTTACTTTCTTAACCAATGTTAAACCTGTCTCCTTCTGAAACCTCAATCGGTGTTAAATTTTTCTCAAGAACCTTAGTTTTTAACTTGTTCAACTTAAATCCTGCCACTTGACCAAATTCTTGAATCAGTTCCAATACTCTTTTAGTGCTAGATTCTGGCTCCTGTAGTGTCAGTACTAAGTCATCTGCAAAAGCTTTCAATTTGTACTGTTTAGCTCCGACCTGTATACCTTTAATCAGTTGGTCCCTTCTGATCATATTTAGCAAAACCTCCAGGACCGAAATAAAGAGCAATGGGGAAATTGGGCAGCCTTGTCGTGTCCCTTTCTCTATCTTAAATTCCTCTGTCACCACATTGTTAACAATTAGTTTAGCCTTTTGTTCTGAATAAATTACACCTATACCATTTCCAAAGCCTTGACCAACCCCCATCCCCTGAAGATCTTTCTTCATAAAACTCCAAGAGATATTATCAAAAGCTTTCTCTGCATCTACAAATATTAAGACTGCTTTAGTATTAATATTCACTTGCAGTTTTTCCAAAATGTTAATTATATTTCTCGTGTTGTCAGACAAGTGTCTGCCCGGGAGAAAGCCAGCTTGGTCTTTATGTATCTCTTCCACTAATACTTTTTTTAATCTTTTAGCCAAAATATCTGCAAAAATTTTGTAGTCCACGTTAAGCAGGGATATGGGGCGGTAGTTCTTAAGTTGTGTCTTTTCAGACTCAGTTTTCGGTATAAGTGTAATGTAAGCTTCCTTCCACGACTCCGGCGCTTTTTCCCCCTCCAAAATTTCATTACAAACCTCCTTTAGTGGTTGAATTATCCAATCTTTCAAAGATCTATAGTATTTTGAGGTTAAACCATCCAGCCCTGGAGATTTGCCCAACTGCATATTCTGGATGGCACCTTCTAACTCCTGTTCTGTTATTTTATAGTTCAACATTGACTTGTTTTCTTGAGAGATTTTTTGTAATCCATTTGTTTTTAAGAATTGGTCTATATCAATCTCTTTCTGTGGCCCTTGTGTATATAACTGTTTAAAGTACCTCTGGAAACATTTTCTAATTTCCACTGGATTCTGTATATTCTTTCCTTCCACTTCCAAATTTGTAATGGTGTTAAGTTTTTGTCTTTTTTTCATTTGCCAAGCTAACAGTTTCCCACATTTATTAGCCGATTCAAATGTCCTTTGTCTCATCTGTTTAATTTTCCATTCTATTTCCTGATTCATCATTTTCATATATTGAACTTGGTATAACTTTATTTCTCTCAGAATCTCTTGTGACTTTGGTTTCGCTCTCAGTTTCTTCTCGCCCTCTTTTATTTTCTCCAAAATTTTGTCTTTTTTCACATTTTGAGTTCTCTTCTTTATTGCATTCTGTTGAATTAGAAACCCCCTCATAACCGCTTTGCTTGCGTCCCAGATTACTCTTTTTTCAATGGTAGTATTCATATTTATCTCAAAGTAGTCTCTCAAGGTTTTTTGGGCCTTCTTGGTAACCTCTTCGTCTCTAAACAAGGTGTCATTCATCCTCCATCTGAAGGAACCAGTTGGTGTTAGTTTCATCTCCATTTTCACAGCATTATGGTCGGAGCAAGTTTTAGGGCAAATTTCCACTTTTCTAATCTTAGGAGCCAGTCCTCTAGTTATCCAGATTTGGTCAATTCTTGTCCATGTCATTTTGGCTTCAGAGAAGAAAGTTCCCTCTCTACCCAAGGGATTCTTTCTAATGCCATACAATCTGACATCCAAAGCTTCACTTGCTTATGACATTACTAAGGTATTCACTGTTCAAGAGAATGCACTATGTTCCATCTAGCTTAGTACTGTCTACACTAACTGGCAGCAGCTTGCCAGGGTTTCAAGCAACAGTCTTTTCCAGCCCTACCTAGAGATGCCAAGATTGAACTTGGAACCTTCTGCCTGCAATGTGGGTGGTTCTGCCACTGGGCTACAATTCTCCCCCCTTAACCTGCTACCCAACTTGTGTCTGATAAATCAGGCTTGGCCATTTACATCCAAACAGATACTTTAAAAATGTAATACTACAGCCTATTTCTCATTTTAACCAAAAGACAAATCAGCTGGAAGATATAATCTTTAAGCATGCATCTCTTTCATGCAAATGTTTATTAATATATGCATTTGTCACCTAATTAAAAGTCTAAAGCCTTGTTTTTGTTACTGTTCCTTGGAAAGCTCCACAACTGTTGAATATTAATAAAATCCAATATAAACACAGAATTTATTATTACAATGTTGTGGTGCTGGCAAGAGTCAGATTAATCTACGTTAGCAGAAAGAAGTGAATGGCAGTAAACTAAGTAATATGGTTCATAATTGTAAGGTTTGTGGAACCACGGATGAAGATCTAGCTTTATTTATGTCAATTTCAGAGGATGCAGAACAAAGAATTCATATGTATCTACAGCTCATATTAGACATAAAAGAATGTCTAAAATGCTGCAAAATAACAAAATGTTACATTAAATTTCAGTATTTAATCCCCAAGGTAAAGGAACTAAATAATTTATACCTCCCCAGATAGCACTGCCAAAGTGGTTTGTTTTGAGATGCCAACTCTGAATCCTTTGCCCCAAACATTTTTGCTAGTAATTTTACAACCTGCAGGCGTTCTTCATTGTCATTGCTCTGGAAAATAAAATAAATTTCAATATAAATATATAATGCATACACAGAGAAAGAGACAGACAAGACAGAATCTGTAAAAACAGGTTGTCAAACAAACCTATTTCTTTAAAAAAAGCATACACATATATCATTTTAAAATTTAAAAAGGTAGCAAATAATAGCTGTGGAAATGAACCAACAAGCAACAAAGTCAGTTTATAAAGGAAGTGATTAAACCTGTCCAGTCATATGACTCTGATAAACAATTTACGAATACCATTTGAGGACCAAGGTATCACTCACTTATTATACTTCTCATATGTGCTTAACTTAAACCCAGTCCTATGCAAGTTTACTCAGAAGCAGGTCCATTATGTTCAGTGGAGCTTGCTCCTTGTTAAGTACACCTAGCATGCATTAGAAGGCTACAGTTCTAAGTCCTACTTTTGCTTAGGTATAGTAAATAACATTAGTTGTGCATACACTGCCTGCTAGTGCATCTGCTTCACTCCTCCCTACCTCCAGCAAGGAAACAATCCACAGGGTGTTTGGTTTAGCCTTATGTCCAAACATGTGCCCCTGGTTTATTTCTCCCAAGCAAACTACAACTGGGAAGTTTAGAATACGGTCTGGAGAAAAACAAATCCTGAGAACTGGCTCAGATATATTATAAGACAATTGCATTGTGGTTTGTCTCCCTGCTGGAGGCAAGGAGTGTCAAAGTGGAAGAGCTCCAAGTTACATGGCACAGTCTGCGCTACTTTCCCATAGTTTATGGCTCAGCATTGCGTCCAAACGCTGTCATAGACACTAACATAGAGATGGATGCTATTGCATGCTCTTTCCCCGCTCCTTTTCAGCCTACAGGGCCAATGTTAAGAGGTATGGCAAATGTAGCACAAAGTGGCATTAGCTGAAGTTAAGACTACACATACACCAGAATTCTGTTTCATTTCCTTTTCCCCCTCTTCATTCCAGCTGCTTATGTATACTCCAGTGCTGCTCCTCTGCTTTCATCCCACAGATGCAGAGGGCAACAAAGAAATTATTTACGACCATGTGCTCCTGTGTTCTTTGCAAGCAGATATATGGAGTGTTGAGGGGAATATTAATTCACCAGCTTGCCAACTGAAACAGCATCTGGACACAGTTACTGCATGTAAAGAGAGTCAGTGTGGTGTAGTGGTTAAGAGCGATAGACTCGTAATCTGGTGAACCGGGTTCACGTCTCCGCTCCTCCACATGCAGCTGCTGGGTGACCTTGGGCTAGTCACACTTCTTTGCAGTCTCTCAGCCCCACTCACCTCACAGAGTGTTTGTAGTGAGGGAGGAAGGGAAAGGAGAATGTTAGCCGCTTTGAGACTCCTTTGGGTAGTGATAAAGCAGGATATCAAATCCAAACTCCTCCTCCTCCACTCCTCCATTGCGTATAGGTAGTGGACCCGGAATGCTGCAGGGCAGAGGTGGGGAGCCTTTTCCAGCCTGGCCCCCTTCAAGTCATGTGGTGCAATGGGTCAGTGCAACTGGCTGTTAACCAGAAGGTTGGTGGTTCTAGCCCACCCAGGGACAGCTGTGGGCAGGATTATTTCACTGCAGTGGACTAGATGATCCTTGTGGGTTCCTTCCAACTCTATAATTCTGTTTTCAGGGGCCACAGACCAGTGAAGAACAGTACTTGGAAGGGGGGGTGGCCTGAGGAGACCCCCAAGGGCTAGATAAAGAGAATTGCTACAGGGAAACTAAAAGGTGCTCATAAGGAAAAGGAGTTGACGCACCAATGTTCACTGAGGTGCAAAGAATCCAGATTTGATACAACTGATAGAACACTTACCTTTAGTTTAAATTCAAGCTGTGGCAAAACTGATAGTAAAAGATGACTATCAATATTGTATAGCTCCAGAATTAAGTCAAAAACATGCTCCGAGAGATCACTGATAGACGTTTTTCCTAACATAAGCACTTGATTAAAGAACTGTAAGACAAAGCAAGATGTATCAACAGCAGAAGAAGGTTCTCAGCCTCTCTCAACGATCTATTCCAAGCTGTTCTGGGAAGACACCACAAAGGGCTATCAAAATGCCCAGAGGACAAACATGTGACCCCCAAACTCCCAAGTAATTACCTTCTCACATTTGAAGTATTTGGAAGCCCATCTTAAGAACAAACTTCTATTTTTAACTTCGGCTTAGCTCTTCATATTTCTAAAAGTACATCATTTGAAAGTACTTTAAGAAGGCCCACTAACCTAGCATTCTACCCAAATGCCTGCTATCTTAGATTTCTGGTAACTCAGCTAGTTAACTGCAGGAAACAATAACATACTAAACCTACGTAGAAGACTTACTCTAGTTTCAACTTAAGCTCATAGTCTAAATTTCCGACTGCCCTTTAACGCAATGAGCTTTCAAACGTAAGAGAAATCGTATTTATTTATTATTACATCTATATCCTGCCTTTCACCCCAAAGGATTCAATTTTCATTCAATTTGTTTTAAAACATATGTGCAATGGAAACCACATTTATGCAGAATAAAGGATAACAATTATTGAGTACAGCTGAAAATAAAACATTTCACAATCTACATTAATAATTCTCCGGAAGAACACTGCTGTGCCTAGAGCACTGCTATGACAGTCTTTTTCGTTTCTGGCAGAGAGACTGTCTTTTTCTTGTACTGAAACAACACCACAAGCTATCGGGAAGTTTCAGAACTCAAATGAAAGCACTGCTCTTAACCTTTAAAGCCCTAAACAGCTTCGGATCCAAATTATTTGTTGGATTGCCATATCAATCCACCCACTGACCAAGAATGCCATCTAAGGCCTTTCTCCAGATCCCTGCACCATCTGAAGTGTGATAGGTAGCAGCTGGAGAAAGAGAGAGTGCACTTTTCCTGTGGTGTTCCATGTGGAATACCTTCCCAGAGAAGGCCTGCCTAGAGACCATGTTACTATTATTTTGGTGTCCTACAGAAACTGTTCTGCTTTCTAAGGGTTCTAAGCACTTTTAACTTAGGACAATTTTAACTGACTCTCCAGATATGCACGTACTTAGTCATCATCAAATTATACATTTTACTCAGTTTCATCTGCACAGTCACTTTAAATCCTCACTTACATTAGTAATGTATGGTTCAATAGCTTGGGCCGTCCTCTTCAGTAAAGCCTTTGCCAAGTCATATGCTTGTTTGTTTAAGTTCTGAAAGGTATATTTCAGACAGGAAACGCTGTAAAAGTGTGCTTGAAATGTATGCTCAGATACAAATAAGTGAATTCACGTAACTGGCTTTTTGCAAATCTTCACAAACAAGATGGACAAATGCCAATTTTAAAAAAAGGATACCCACAAGTATTGCACACACAAAAACCCACTATGATTACAATATATAGAAACAACTATTGAGTTGGTCAATGCAGTGTCAAACTTTCAAAGCTCAGAAAAAGGCTACTACGCAGGCTGCAATCCTCTATGTGCTTTGTTGTTGTTGTTTAGTCGTGTCCGACTCTTTGTGACCCCATGGACCAGAGCATGCCAGGCACTCCTGTCTTCCACTGCCTCCCTCAGTTTGGTCAAACTCATGCTGGTAGCTTCGAGAACACTGAGCTTATCTGGGTTAAGTCCCACTGAACTCTGGGACTTACTTCTGTGTATGCATGCATAAGAGTGTGCTGTCGGCCATAAATCCTGGTTTCTGCTATCTTCCATCTCTCAATCTATCAGTTTTCCTTGGTTTAGTTATTTTTCAGACCAATAATCTACAGTTTAACATTACAACTGACAAACTAAGTTATGTATTACTATTTATTGTTTTATGCTTCCTAGCAAATGCCCAGAACTGCTAGGACTCCGGAGATTATACTAGTATAAATCACTAGGATCACTTATAAAGCCCAGACGAGTGATCCTGTACTCATATTCTATGCTATCCAGCTACCTGTTCTTCTGAAATGTGTTCAGTTCTCCAATTTATGTCTAATTATTTAACAGCACCAACATTACTTATCTGTCCCACTGAGAAATACTATTTTGCTCACTACCAACTCTTGCTTTGCTGTACTGTTTTTAATACAGTGGTACCTCGGGTTACATACGCTTCAGGCTACATACGCTTCAGGTTACAGACTCCGCTAACCCAGAAATAGTGCTTCAGGTTAAGAACTTTGCTTCAGGATGAGAACAGAAATTGTGCTCCAGTGGCGCGGCGGCACCAGGAGGCCCCATTAGCTAAAGTGGTGCTTCAAGTTAAGAACAATTTCAGGTTAAGTACAGACCTCCAGAACGAATTAAGTACTTAACCCGAGGTACCACTCTATTCAGTTGGGAGCCACCCAGAGTTGCTGGGGAAACCCAGCCAGATGGGCAGGGTATAATTTTATTATTATTTTGATGATGATGATGAAAAAGTTCAGGACACTTACAGCAAAGTCTACTACAACTTTACTCAGAAGTAAATTCAACTTTGTTCAGCTGAACTTGTGTATAAATAAAAGCACTGTAGCCTTAGCCTTTGAAGTAATTATTTCTGTATAGTATCCTTGCATGGATACAGAAAGAGCCTAACAAAAATCTGTCTTGCCTCTAAGCAAGTGTAATTCTGCAGTGTATGTGGGCTGCACGTCCAAAGGTTTGGGATTATGTTTCAAGGTTGTATAAAAGCTTTATTTAGTTGCAAATGAATATTTAGTTGTTATAGTAACCAATTAACACACATCCTGGTTCACAAAACACGCAAAAATGAAAATCAGAAACTCAATTTAAATTGCTTTTTTTCCTTGATGGTATTAAATTATTTAACTCAATTAACCCTGTGAAAAACGGAGTCAGGTTAAATTCAGTTATAAAATACTGTTGAGCAATAGCTAGATCAATTTCATTTCAAGATCAATTAATAATGACTAACTGAAAAGTGTACCATGTGACTCCTAAGATGTAATGCTTTCAAATAAAAATTAAAAGCCAGTTGATACTCTTGTGTTTTCCAGATATTAATAGTTCTTTGCATCCAGAAATCTGAAACAGCTAATTACACTTCCGAAAACTGGGAAAACCAACATGAAATAATATACATGTAGCCAAGGCAACTTTTCAACAGTCCTCCAAATATGGTGCCTCAAGAAATAACAAAATGGCAAATACACACAGTCTTTATACTCCTGACCAAGCAATGAAGCATTGATAGGATTAACCACAAAAAGGTAGAAACATGAGCTTTCCCTGTGCTATCTAGCGTTGGGAAAAATAGCTTTCCTTCCCAAACGTAATTGTTCTTTCCCAAATCAGCTTCAGGAAAAGAACAAATATTTGGCTGAGACACAGCTAGTCAGAACAACGGAGACATAGAGAAATACTGTGATTTGCACCCTTATGTTCCAAGACTGCAAGACACCTCAAGTACTTGAAATATGAACATTTATATTAACATGATTTAGTTAATGTTAGCCTTACAAATTATTATTCAGAAAGGTCATCCATCTGCCTACATAGCCTAGTCGCACACAGCTTTTCTGCCTGCACTCCCCTATCCTAATAAGTGCCACGACAGGGAGCACAGCTCTGCTTGCCCCTCTTTCTAGAATGGAAGAGTTACTAACAATGCCATTTGAGGACAGAAGAGGAAAACACACACGTGAATGGTGTTTGCCCAGTGCTATCTGCCATTAAACTCAAGCAACGCTTGAACTCAAGCAATGCAGTTCTCCAACTTCTTGCAAAAAAAGAGTTGATCTCTGTCTAAGAAGTGGGAACAAGGGATGGAGAACTTGGCCAACTTTATTGCTTCAGTTTGGCAGTCTAACCCTGGTTACAGAGCCACGAATAAAAGGTAGCTGCACTATAACTTTGCCACATACATGCCTGTTGATGCTAAATAAAAGTTAACGGAAGTGCCAGGAAATTAGGGAAATGTTACTGCTTACCTTATGTGCAGGCACCAGGTTAACTAAAACTGTATCCAAAAGCTCCTGAGACACTGTATCACCTTCACAAATTATAGAGCTCATCAAATCCACCATATGCATATGAACCTTTTGATTATGACCATTGCTGAAATCAAGAGGAACAGATTTTCAGCTCCTTAGCACAATATAATTCACTATGGTTGTCATAAGATAAATAAGTAAAATAAACTATTATTACATTTAGCCACTATTTCCTTCAAGGAGTTCAGAGTGGTGCACATGATTTCCCCTTGCTCTATCCTCACAACAAGCTGAGAGATAGGTTACGCTTAGAGACAGTGACTGGCCCAAGGTCACCCAGTGAAATTCATGGCCGAGGGGGCATTTGAACCCTGGTATCCCAAGTCCTATTCTGCTTACTAGACAAAATCACTGAATTAAAACTCACACATATTTTCACACTTTTTAAAAATTTGGAGGAATGTGGCCCAGTCCATTTATCACTGTCATTCTCTGATGTAAAATTAGTGACAATGTTGTAATTTTTGCTTTTCATAACTCTAGCATCAAACAGAAGGCTCAGCGGAGGTGAAGTTAATACATTACACTACTAAACTATGACTACTAAACTATGACACTACTAAACTATGGGGATCTATCTTGGCTGATATTTAGTATGGTGTTTCTGCAACTGTTCATGACCATAAAGATATAATCTATGAGTTGTCATTAAGAGCTCTGCGCATGGACCCCCTGTGTGTATACAGAGACTATAAACTAATCTAAAATCGAATTTTTAAGTGCAATCTTATATATGCCTACTCAGAAGTAAGCGCCACTGAGTAGAATGGGACTTACACCAAAGCATGGATGGGGAACAAACTGGTAGCTAGTGCAATTGTCTCAGCATCAATGTTATATGTTCAGATCATCCTGCCCCAGTCACCAATCTAGCTGCTGTAGTCTACACCAGCTACAGTTTCCAAACTGTCTTCAAAGGCAGCCCAACATATAATGCACTGCAGTAGTCTAAATTATCGAGTTACAGGAGCACAGACAACAGAAGTTAGGCTGCCCTGTTTAGAGAACTAACAGGAGGACACACTCCTTCCCTCTCTCTTGGCAAATGTCATCATACAGAGCAACTAAGGTAGTTTCTGTACAAATATTGGGTCAAAACCCAGATTGAAATGGATCTAGAAAATCAGTTTCAGCCAAAAGAACCTGGATCTGGCCCATGACCACCTGCTTGAAGACCTTGCCCATGAAGGGGAGATTAGAATGTACTTCATGACTTCCTTTTTCAATTCAGCCCTGCGGATTTGTCAGCCCCTAACATCATATGATGTCAGGTGGATGTGGTTTGAGTCAAACCATACTGCTGGCCAAATGGGGACATCTGGCAAGTCAGAGGTTCCCTACCACTAGTGTACAGGATTGCAACCTTAATCAATTAGTTTAATGAACAATGCATCTGTGGCTTGGAAAATTCAGGGTGTTTTAAATGGCCTAGGCACCTGCAAGTCTGGTACTAATCCCTAACAATGTGAAATACAGGCAACCCCCGATTTGCGCATGGGTTGCATTCTGGGTCATTGTGTGCTCCATCCCATTTTCCAGCCACTTACAAGTTGCTGCGATGTGCGTGTGCATGGTCACGCACATATTGAAAGCATGTAAATCGGTTGTTGCCTGTACTATTTTAATCCCAACCTTTCCATGAATAAATTTGTTGTTAAAGATATATATACTTACTTGATTACAGAAAACAATGTTCTGTACAATTGTGTGAAAATTTCATTGCTATCTTCGAGTTCAAAGCATATGTTGTAAGATTTAACCCACGCAATGTTCTATATAGGAAAAGAAGACGGTTAATGTATGTGGAACAGCAACCTAACAAAAAGATAAAAGGTAAGTCCTGTGGTTTCTACTAGCATGATTTTGGATCTCCACCCATTGATATTTTTAAAAAGTGAACATTTTGCCTGTTTTAAAGCAACTGTGGATAGCTTATAAATAGAAAATAATTTACACTTGCCTCAAGCAAATAAAAATATCTATTGAACTGTGGACTTTTTGTATCTTCTAATCCTTTCAATTGTCTTGTTATGAACATAAAAATATCCTGTAAAGGAAAGAACAGGTATTTATTTCACATACATAACAAATATATACTAGTTGCATAAGCATTCACTTCAACTGAAAAATCATTTCTCTATGAACTAGAATTCGTAACATATTTTAACTAACCTCTTATTCTCACAATCAAAGTCTGAAGCACATAAAAAGACAGAAAATATTAGGAACATCAATCAGGATTTTGCAGCACTTGTTTTCACTTTAATTTTATTCTGAATCAGGTTTTGAGCTTTCAGTCTATTACAGTGAATAATGACAGAATGAAATCCTGGTAATAATTATTATCATTATTAAGTATTAAATTTGTGGGAGAGAGTCCTATAGTTTAACTATGCACTGCATGGCATGAAGAAGTATTTTCAGCAATTTCAGCAGCAACAAGAGATGCAGTGGGAAATCATGGGAACAGCTCCTCAATCTTTCCATGACTGTTCAATTCACACACATTGTCTGACCACCCTAAGCCTTTTCCAAGGCAAGCAGGAATGGATTATGAGTATAAAAACTCATTTGCGTTTACCAACCTGCAGAAAGCAAAATAAACGAATTTTCACAACTCTCCATACGGAGTGCACACAAGTCTTTAAATGAAAAGGGCTGCTGGAAGCAAGATTTCCTAGATACAGCCACCAGGGGGCTTTCCTTCTGACACTAAACTTGTGTGCATAACAGCCCCCATACAGTGTGTGAGCCATTCAAGAGGACAAACCAAGTGTGAGGGAGCTGTCACCTAAGAAGTTTTTTTTTAAAGGGCATGCTGAGCAGTAACCTAGAGAAGAGTAACAACTGATAACAAGAATATACATATGGAGACACGAGGAATCAAAAGAGCTGTCAAATCTGCAGACACATGAGTCAGAAGCGTAAGGCACAGTGGAGGAGCAGGTTTCAGAGCTTGGCATTTCAGCATCACCTCAAATAAATCCAAACAATGAGGTGGAATATATGCTCAAAATAATTTTGTCTTCTCTGCTAGAAGGTCTGGGTGTCTAAAAGGATCGCACAACACCATGTCTTCCAAAACACTTCCCGGTTTTAGCTCTATGTCTCACATGCTAGAGTCAATGTGGCAACTGGGTCATCGAGAGCACTGCCGTTTGAGAGGTTTTGCTGAAGAAAACTCTGCTCCTTGGAAAGTTCACACGTATTCTATTGGGAAAGTGAAAGTTAATTGGATAGGGTTCTTGTCCTCCCTTCTTTCGCTTGTTTGAAATGCCTTTTCCCAAGTAATTTGTCTGGCTAAAAGCAACGTACTGTAACATCAGCACTGACAGACATGCATTTGAAAAGCTAGGTTTATGATATATAGTGTTGTTGGGAAGAAACATTTCAAAATAATTTGTCTGGGAATCAAGACTGTTGACACTGACAATGTTAAAAAAGCACTTTCGAAAAGCTGTGCTTGTGAAATACATCGTTGCAATGAAGGGAGTAAATGTGAACAATCTAGTAAAAGAGGACTGCAAAGCTAGACGTCATTTCTTTTAACTTTTGACTTATAAAAAGTAATACTGAACACTTTCAAAACACACTACATAAAGGTTAACCAAGTAGTCATTTCAAGTGGAAACGAATGTACTTGGCAATTTAACATAACAATACTATTGCCTAAAAGAAATGTACCAATCTAAATTTCAACAGAGAGGGTGAAAAAATGGAAAGAAGATGAGGGAAGCAACAAGGGAAGACTATGAATAAGTGTAGTTAGGCTTCAGTTCACAATCAATTAGCCAACCTGAATTAATATGGTACTAATCCACTTACTTCAAACTGGTCTTCTATAGTCAAAGTGAGTTCTCTGAACTAACTGAGACATAGACCGTGGCTTCAGAAATTTCAGTGTTGACAACAAGGTAAAAAGAACTACACCTAGCAGTTTTCTATCCAAACCATGTAGCTTCATTCCAATATAACTGTAAACTTTTTAAATATAGTTTACTGGGGTTTGTACATCTGAATCAGATACAGCTCACTAACTGTGGGCCAACAAACTACAACCTTAAACTATGGCTTGTCAGTCTCAGACTGTGCTAACTGTATATTATCATTATCTTTACATTTACCTTTTATTAACTTGCTATCCTAGTTTGTTGCTGCCCACCTGCTGACCCGAGACGCAAATGAAGAGCAGCTAAAAAAATGAAACTCCTCACACAGCTAAGGGACTCTCATTGGTGCTTTCTTAGACCTTGCACTGTGTCCTCTCTCTGCATGCTAGGAGACTCATTTTTTTTTTTTAACAATTTAGTACACCATCCAACCTAGAGCTGTGTACACAAGGCCTCTCTAAACTTTTCTCCTATATGTGGGTGGAGAAATGGGGAGGGGGAGGCATTTCACTGACTTTCCCCATAGAGAGTAGAAATTATCCAGTAACATCTTAGGGCTGAGGCTCACTGTTAGAAGCAGCACTGTGCTGGCCCTTTACCAGTACCACAAAGCAGAAACCACACCTGGAACTATAAAGTGGATTCGGTCCCCCCCAACAGATCAGTATTACATCCAGAGCCATGTAGTCCTTTTTTCCATTCTCCCCAAAACACCTGTATGTGAAAATACATCAGCTAGCTTTTCACATGCAGTAGGATGTGGGAATTGTTGGGTTATTCAAGCAAACTGATTGATCAACCTACCCCACAGCAATTAAATTGCCAGATTATTGTTCTAGAGAACAAGAAATCTACAGTCAGACTTGGTGAAAAGAAAATAGGGTTGTTGTTTTTAAGAAACTTTTCTGGAAACAGTGTTTCCCACAATTGGGACTCGAGTTGTTTTTGGATTGCAGCTCCCATCATCCCTAGCTAACAGGACCAACTTTGGGAAACAATGATATAGAACAAGGCAACCTCAAAAAACCAATCTGTCCATAGTAAGGAGCATAAGGAACTCTAGACTGAGTTCAGACTCAAACTATGTATTTATAGAAAATAAATTCACAAAATTCTCTTTACTGTATTTCTGCCCAACCCAGGAAACCACAAATTCTAGGAGAACCATTTTCTTTAAAACCACTGTTCTGAGAATTGTACAAACCCAGAAAGATAATCAGCATGATTTATTCTGCATCTTTAAAATGGATTACAATTAGGGTTGCATGCCAATTAAAATTTAAATTCATTACTCATGTGTGTTTTAGTTGATTAATCTGTTAGCTAAATCTGCATACATTTGCATATGGGTAAAAGCAATATTTCGGAAGAAAGAGGTGTATTCACTTGTTTTTACAGGATGCACACATTCATTATGCCAGGTATCATCATTCCCATGTGTTAGAGAAAGGGGGAGATGTGTCTTTCAAGATAGCCCTTGCCTTTTGCAGTTTAAGTACTTGTATTAAAATATTTCCCTAAAAAAAATCTTCTGTCCAATTAATCAAGAGCACATTTTCATCTGATTGAAAGGATTTAAAAAACAACAACACACTTACAGCCCTAATTAAAATGAATGTCACATATAATGGTTTTAGAATCAATAAAAGCAGCAATAAGCCACTCAGAAGCGCTGAAACGGAGGATAGAATAGCTGAAAAATACAAGGACTTTGTTATGGACAATAGCAGTCAGACACTTGTAAGGAACTGAGCTGAAAAACTAGAGTCCATGACACACAACACACCATTTTCGATGCCCATTCCATTACAAAGATGCAGCACTCTGCAACTCCTTAGAATTATTATTTTAGGAGGAAAAATAAGTTATGTAACTGGAATAATCCACTATGGTTTATCATAATGTGCAATCCCCTCGTCTGGCATGGCCACAACGAAATGAGAAGTGTTTGCTTCAGTTTCAATTAATCAGAGTTAGTCTTACATGGTAAACTGTGGCTAATCTTAACTATGATTCGCTTGTTAACTTCAGCTTAAAGTTGCACTTGTTTCAAACAAGTTCATAACAATTAAATTATTGTTATAAATGAATCACAGTTGAGTTTAACCAATTTTGCCAAGCTCAGATAAAACAACAAGATGTAGTTAATCCAAAACAAAAATGAAAGCTTCTGAACCCTCTTCACAACCACACTGGAGGAGGAAAGGTAAGAGGAAGACCCCCAAGGAAAACCTAGGCTCTTCTCAACAGAAAACCTGAACCATACTCTAGGCCCTGATAACATTATGATGAAACTACATTTTGCCTGGCGACTTTATAAAACAGTGCCCATGTCCCTAGCAAATGGTCACAAAATGACACTCATTTTCATTCACTACAGGACAACATTTTTCAAGCAGCTTCTTGACAGCACTATCATAAAAGAGGCAAATAGGAGTCAACAACTAAGTTCTATAACATACAACTTTGTCATTTACTGTACAGATACATGAGTCTCGGAAAACAAATACAACAAACTGCAGACAATATAGCTGTGCAAGATGGAACTGCTGAAAGCCATAAACATAAATACTACTTGCTAACATCAGAACACTTCATAATACAGAAACATATCTCCACCTAAAATTCAAACTACTTTAGAATTCATATAGTCAAAGGAAAAAATGCCAAAGACTTGCCATAATTTGACCCCAAATGCTATAATTTAACAAATCAGTATCTTTTGATAGCAGGCAACTGACAATATTTATTATTCATATGAACACATACACACACAAATAACTTTAAGGTCATAAGAAGGCATACAGAATGCCAGTGGTTATTAATTGTTTAGTTTTAGTTTTTGCCTGTTGGAATAGCTTTAAACCTACACAGCTACCTTGCCAACAGCTACTCAATTCAAGTTTTGCATGCTGCCCTAACTCATATAATCAAGTTCTCATGTAAGGGTCATAGGAACGCACAACTGCATTTAGCACTTGCAAAATTTTATTTCAGGATTCTTTTAACAGGCAAAATGTCCCTGCTTATCGACTTTTCAATTTTCCTAGGCTTTGTTTTGCAACATAGATCAATCTGTGATAAATAACAGGCAACTGTCACTCCAAGCCTAAATACACTGTAGCAAATATTATCAGTACTTCCCTTCAAACTGGGCCTATAAAACCAGACTACACCTTAACAATTCCCACACTGATCCTACAACAAATCACTTAAAAATACCTAGCTAACTTCTGAAAATGGAGCCAGTGCTTTAAAAAATATTTAATTCACATCAGTTAGAATATGCAGTGTGAAAGCTCTGCTGAAGAGTTCTAACCTCTCAATTGTTTTTGAATGTTTAGAAATAAACATAAAACAGCACTACTGCTCATCCGAAGTCACAGAAAATAAGGATGACATGCAATCTTACCTTAAGTTTATCTGGTGAAGTGTATGGTGCTTCAGGAGCATATATTCTAAAAATATCAGCAAGACAACAAGCTACGAGCAAGCGTACATCTTTATCAGGATGCTTAAGGAAAAAATCGGAGGCAAGATGTAAAGCAAGATTTAGATAGAGCTCCTTTTCTTCTTCAGAGTCCTGGTCCATATCCATGAATGTTTTGACAACCATCTGCCAAAAGAAAGTTCCAAGATAAGCAACATTCTCTAGAAAAAAAACAGCCCATATTAAAAAAACCACATACATTAAAAAGGCTATTTTTCTTTATGCGCTTCTTCATTTTCCTGACTATTTCGACTTTTCCGTGATGAGGGTAGAATATTGTAAGCTTCAAAATGGTTGAATGTCAAAGTATTTAATCTACAGTAATGTGACAAATAATATTTGCATTACATCTTTGCTAATAGAACATACAGTGGTACCTCGGGTTAAGTACTTAATTTGTTCCGGAGGTCTGTTCTTAACCTGTAACTGTTCTTAACCTGAAGCACCACTTTAGCCAATGGGGCCTCCTGCTGCTGCTGCGCCGCTGGAGCACGATTTCTGTTCTTATCCTGAAGCAAATTTCTTAACCCGAGGTAATATTTCTGGGTTAGCGGAGTCTGTAACCTGAAGCGTATGTAACCTGAAGCATATGTAACCTCAGGTACCACTGTATCAACATGCAATGGCACTAGGAATAAATACACAGCAAAGATGGTTGCTGCTGACAGGAATGTACAGTCAAAATAAATCTGTATCTGACAAAGTAGATTCTGGCTAAAAAGGTTGCACTTGTTTAAGGTGCCACAAGTTTGCTTTTGCTGCAGCAAATCAACACAATCTCACTTCTCTCGGGGAAGGGCCATAGCTCAGTGGTACAGACTGTCTTGCATGAAGACCCCAAATTCAATCTTCCGGTAGAGCTGGGAGAGACTCTTGCCTGAAACCCTGGAGAGCTGCTTTCAGACAGTGGAGACAATACTGAGCTAGATAGACCAAGGGTCTGATTCAGTGTTTGGCAGCTTCCTATCTTCCTATATATAAAAATGTTAAGTCTGCCGTCGTACAGCCCCTGTTGGGAGGATTTGCAGGAGCAAAAGAGAAGACAGGTTGCACAAATGCAGTGAATATGGTATGTAAGTGAGAAGGGAGAGACATTGAAAGGGGGGGTAGTGGTTTAAAACAATGGCTGAACTTCAAGTAAAGCATAGAAAGAGAGGAAAGCAACAGAGGTTTGAGAGAAATAGGGATAGAGGGGCACACAGGGAACTTGTGATTTAAAACAACAGAACTGTTTGAATAAAGCAGGGGTATAAAAAACTATGCTTTTTCAGACTGTCATTTAAATATTCATTTCACTGGGAATCTTTTGATATATATATATATATATATATAAAAAATCTATGTTAGTCATTCTCAGAGTCGACTCATTGATATCAATGACTTGGACGCACTGATTTCAATGGATTTATTTATTATTTTAAAAGAATGTAACAAATTATTCAAGCTTCTCTGGAGTTCAGCTTTGTCATTCAAAGTACTTTACGAAAACTTTTGAAGTTCACTTACATGGCAACAAAACTTCTGGAAAATCTAACATGAAAAAGACTGTATTCTCTAACAAAACGTATTTATTACCATGAAATATTGCAATATTTTTTGCTACACACAAAAACCAGCAATCAACCTCAAACACTAAAATTATTAAGAGCAACTTTACTCAGGCCTAATTACAAAATTACAAAGAAAAGAGTACGATCAAAGGTATACCTAGAAACTTATTTAAAAACCCAGAAGGAATCAGGTGTTTACTCTATTGAATCAATTTTGAAATTTCAAGATTTTGTAATGCGCTTGGTTGCATGAAGCACAAACAGCTGTCTATCCATATCGCCCTTTTACCAGGGGGGAAGCTAATTTATATCTGAGAAAACGTAAGCAAATCACAAATCATTTGGCCCCGTAATTGTATCTTGCCTTTGAAGTGTAATATAAATGGCGTGTGATCAATTTTTAGGAGTATCTCTTTTCAAATATTTAAAAAGTAATCAATTATGTACTACTTAACACTCTAAAGATCTATACAATTCTTTCCATGAGAGACTTATTAAGGCATCTATAAGATGATGACATAGAAGATTCCATAAAACTAAGTCGGAAACTCCACTTCTCCTTCTCTGGCCTCTGGTAATGCTGATCTCAACCAATGATTCAGCTAACTGCAAATAGGAATCCAATTAAGATACCAGCTGGGTACTGGATTCTTTTCTGTGTGCAGAGAGAATAGGAGCAGCACACTGTGGAAGCAAAAAAGGGTGTAATATTTAGGCTGCAAATCCCCGCGGCGGGGTGAGCTCCTGTCTTTCGGTCCCAGCTCCTGCCCACCTAGCAGTTCGAAAGCACCCCTAAGTGCAAGTAGATAAATAGGTACCGCTTTATAGCGGGAAGGTAAACGGCGTTTCCGTGTGCTGCGCTGGTGCCGGCTCGCCAGAGCAGCTTCGTCACGCTGGCCACGTGACCTGGAAGTGTCTCCGGACAGTGCTGGCCCTCGGCCTCTTAAGTGAGATGGGCGCACAACCCTAGAGTCGGACACGACTGGCCCATACGGGCAGGGGTACCTTTACCTTTACCTTTAATTTAGGCTGCACAATGTTGGGAAAGCGGCGGTTTTCATACTCAGCAAGCAGCCTACACATGATGGAGCATAACCATGTCATTTTAATATGCACAGGTTTCATGCATGGTGGGGCAACAGAATTGTACACATACATCCAGCCTAGGTCATGTCTCAACTGCACCTCCCCTTGTATTTGTGTCCATAGACCCAGTTCCCAACATGTACGGTACTGTCAGCATGCATGATTCTCTCAAAATTCAAAACGTGCCTGCTGGTCCGAAAAAAGTTGGCAGCTTCACCTTAGACCAATAAATAATAACTACACCCAATAGGATCTGTGTAAAAACTATTACATTCAATTGGGTATTTAACTAAACATTATATTCAAATTTTGACTTCCATGTCATTATTTCATTCTCGGTTTCCCAGTATCTGTGAATTTCAGAACATATTGTACTTACTGTCACTGAGCTAGCTAGCTAGCTATGACATCTTTCTCCTTCTCCCCCCCCCGCCCCGCCCCCACATATTTACCGAAAAACTGTGACAAACTCTTACCTCTACAGATCTGAGCAGAAGGAGGGAAGGGGACCCTTATTTGAAAGTTTGGTAGATGTACATGATGAGAATGCTCTGCCAATTTCAGCAGCAAATTACCGTATTTTTCCGTGTATAAGACGCCCCCATGTATAAGGCACCCCCTATTTTGGGGGACTCCAAATTAAGAAAACACCCCCTCAGCACTACCCGTGTATAAGACAAGCCCCAATTTTAAACCTAATTTTTTGGTTAAAAAACCTAGTCATACACGGAAAAATTTGGTAACTACAGTTCACTATGACACATTTCCATCATGTAATAGAAAAATAGGTTCTGTGGGGAAGTTTACATTCATTGCTGTAGCTCTGCCAGCCCTATGTGACACAGCTGAAGCCATCAACTGCCACCCCCCACAACTCACACTAGTGTTATTACTGTTTTTATTTGCAAGTAACAATATATTTTTTCTAGTAATGTTAGCAGTAGAAAAAATATTTTTTAAAAAAGCACAGGAGAGAAAAAATATAAGTGCATGAATTAGAACTGTCCAAAATGTGTAATAAAACTGGTCACTCACTTTTAACCGCCGTACCATCTCTTCTTTAGAAATTTTATCAGATATTTCCTTAACGCCGGGTGGATAAGTAATTTTTCCATCATTGGCTCGAGTCTTTGAGTGAGCCATGATGCTGGTTTAAAACCTGGAACAGAGAAAAATTGAATTAGATAATATTTAATATCCATCACACCGTTATCTAATTTCTTTTTGTTTTGTTTTTAAGACACTGAAGTCCAAGTGGCCAATTTTATAAAGCAAGGAACAAATTTAAGTGACGTGCAAACAATTCTACCTGAACTGTGCTACACTTTTACACATCCAATACGTATGCAATTGTACCACATCTGCTAGTAATCAGACACCGAACAAGCCAACTAGCTCAATATGAAAGTTACCATAGATATAGCCAAGACAAGAGTTTACAATCTCATTTAAACTAAACCTATATGATTTTCCCTCCTACTACAAATGTAGAGAAACTGACATTTTGACACTTTTAAGAAGCGGGTCAGGGATTCAGAATAAGAGAAAGCAAAAGAGACAGCCATAATGCATAATTTCAAAAACGGAATTAGTTAATTTATAATTTAATGTCTGAATATAGCACATGCTTCAAAGGAGACTCTTAATCTCACCTCAACAGAATCCTCCTCAAGTTTTAACTTTTCTACATGTAGACAGAAATATATATATCTAGAAACATGGTGTGTGCATACACACACACACACACACACACACACACACAGTGGTACCTCGGGATGCGAACGGTATCCGTTCCGGAGCCCCGTTCGCATTCAGAAGCAAACGTAACTAGCGACGGCACGTCTACGCACACGTGCGTCGTTTTTCGTCGCTTCTGCGCATGATGTCATTTTGAGCGTCTGTGCATGCGCAAGCGGTGAAACCTGGAAGTAACGCGCTCTGTTACTTCTGGGTTGCTGCGGAGCACAACTCGAACACGCTCAACATGAAGCATATTCAACCCGAGGTATGACTGTACATACATACATACATACATATATACATACATATATACATACATATACATATATATACACACACACATACATATATGGAAATTCTGCTATATGAAGAACATTTATCCAAAATAATCTGTGATAGAATACATCCCTAAGAACAAATGTGCCTCAGTGGATCGATTGGCACAGGAGCCCTCTTTCTTCCTACCCAGGCTGACCCTTTCCACAATTACTTCTAAAGAAGTAATTTGCAGGCCAGAAATCAAGACAGAGAGATGGTTGTAATGTATAGCATACAGTTAGCAAGCACCAACTTCCCATTACAAGAGTGGTTGGCACACACTGGTGTACATGTTGTTGAGGATGAATCAGGGCATGGAGAGCCTCCGCTAAATACTCTCACTCTCCCCTCCCATAGGAGCTACTGTACCTCGTAGGGGATAAGCCAGTTCCCTGATAAGAAACATTACAAGATGGAAAAACATACACTCATATTAGAATTGATGTCAACTGTGTCTTTTAAACTACTATAAAAAGGTAAAGGGACACCTGACCATTAGGTTCAGTCGTGGCCAACTCTGGGGTTGCGGCGCTCATCTTGCTTTATTGGCCGAGGGAGCCGGCATACAGCTTCCAGGTCATGTGGCCAGCATGACTAAGCAGCTTCTCGCAAACCAGAGCAGCGCACGGAAACACCGTTTACCTTCCCGCTGGAGCGGTACCTATTTATCTACTTGCACTTTGATGTGCTTTCGAACTGCTAGGTTGGCAGGAGCAGGGACCGAGCAATGGGAGCTCACCCTGTCGCGTGGATTCAAACTGCTGACCTTCCAATCAGCAAGTCCTAGGCTCTGTGGTTTAACCCACAGCACCACCCGCCCATTATTTCATATAAAACTATTTACAAGGTGAATAAGGGATAGAAGATAAGCTAGGCATCTATCATCTATCTATCATCTATCTATCTAAAAAAAATGAGAAAAGAGGAAAGCAACTCCCAAGAGATGCTGCAGCATTTGATAATTGAAGACACAGCAAAGTATATAGTAAAAAGTCATACCTCTTATCATATGAAAAGATGCTCATACTAAATCTAAGGTAAACAGAATCAGAAAAGTTTCTTGGTTATTCTAGCTAGGACCCCTTTTTTAAAAAAAGCATGTCAAATACTACCAAAAATACACTATGCTGCTTTGGAATACTATGAACTAAAAATGAACAAAACAAAAATTAAGATTATACGCTAGATGCATTTCCACGCACAAGAAAACAAATGCAACAAAAGTTAAGAAAGCAGAATAAAAATGTACTAAAATCCTATTAAAATAAACAAACAAGGAAGTCATTTCTTAAGGAGCCCAGAGGTCAACAGGATTATTCTGTATGTGTCTTGCTCAACCACAGTGTTACTAACGGCCTCCTTCCACTAGCAAGCCTAATAACCCCCAATCTCCATTCCACACATATTTACTTCATGTAGCCCTACTCAACCCACAAGTGGATAGAAAAGGGGTATTGGTTGGGAAATACATTAGTGGCCATCCTACCCTAAAGATCCATGACCCATGTCACATTTTATATAACATAGTAAGAGTCAATGTGTGTACAGGGTACACACAAGACCACTGTAAAGTACACAGGATTTATTCCCATTTTAATTTTTTGCCTAAATGCACTTGCCTGTTTAGAAGCATGCACACACCACTTTTGCAGCATTCCGCACAGGTTTCTTATAAAAAGCATTTCCAAATGACTTAAGCCAGGCAAGATTCAATATATTACATTCCAGCAACAAGCTTTAAAGTAATCAAGATTCAATAGCTGCCTTTTCATCTAAGGTACTTAGAAGTTTCATTCATTTTATATCAGGGAATCCCAACTGTTATCACAGAAGCCATGAGACAAATCAAAGAATTAGTTGTTCTCAGGCATTTTACATTACTGACAGAACATACACATGCAGTCTCTATGTTCCAAAGCATAGGTTTTTCCTCTTTCAGATATATCACTTCTCTTATGAGTTATAATATACTTTTTAAGGCACAGGTGACGCCTGTCTGTGACTGATGAGGTCCATCATATGTGAGATATAATATACATATTAATACATAGGCCTCATAATTCACAGGCAGGAGCATTAGAATGGTTAGGGTACTTTAAAATATAGAGAACTGTAATTTGGTGCACACATAGCTGAATCGCTCCAATTTTGAGAAAGTTAGAAACACAATTTTAATGTCCAGCAGCTGAAACGCAGAATATCTTCTTCATAACAGTAGCTAGCTCTCCAGCAGAGAATAGAAACAAGCAAATGACAAGAATTAAAAGATTCTAATTGCACACACTTTTAACCATTAGATTGGGAGGGGGGAATTCCTGTGACAGTAAAGAATGTGAATACAGTACAGTGGTACCTTGGGTTAAGTACTTAATTCGTTCTGGAGGTCCGTACTTAACCTGAAACTGTTCTTAACCTGAAGCACCACTTTAGCTAATGGGACCTCCTGCTGCTGCCGTGCTGCTGGAGCACGATTTCTGCTCTCATCCTGAAGCAAAGTTCTTAACCTGAAGCACTATTTCTGGGTTAGCGGAGTCTGTAACCTGAAGCGTATGTAACCTGAAGCGTATGTAACCCGAGGTACCACTGTACATAGTACCGGTATATTGTTAGTGTTGTGTGCATAACATATATTCAGTTTAAAAGTCACACCAAATCATGAGTTGTAAAGCTTAAATGTGGCCTGACATGATACTGACATTGAGAAACCATGGTTCAAGAGTGACCAGCTAATTAAAAAGTGATGCCAAATTTTGGAAGCAGATCTAGAAGCATAGTTTCCGCAAGCTTTGTTACGGCGTGATGTTGAAAGTGACAAACCATGGTTATGGCCATTGTTCTACCTCCTGAACCTATTGCGCCATAGTAGGTGCAAGAAAAAGTAATGACTGGCCATCCTGGGAAAAGCAGTGACACTAATTTTCAGTTTGAAGTAGCTTGAGCATTGATATCCTTGCCGAAACTCAGGGTTTTGAGATATTTCTGCTGAAGAGAAAGAATAGGAGAACAGATGTGGGTGTGAGAACCATGTGAAGCCTTTAGTACCATCTTTGATGCAACTTCCTTCTCCCCATGCTCAGTTCTGTGGTTTGGCATACTGCTCAAATAAGCCTCACTCACTATTAGAGGTTCTGCTACTTAGATAAAACATTGAAGCGGTACAAGCATAAGTCTGGTTTGGAATGTAAGTGGAATTCATGGTTTCTCCTACAGGTTCATGTGCTTTCCATTTCTGCTTCCCCTCACAAAATCAGGAAGTGTTCAAAATTATCCAGGCACCAGGTGTGTTTTGCAACTGGTACGGGTCCAATTGTGACTACATGGAGATCTCTGGATGCCAGGATGACGACTGACATCTCCATCTGGCTGGCCCCTCCAGCTTTCTTAATCACATAAGCAGAAGACCTTATTTATTGCATTTACAGTGGTACCTCTGGTTACGTACTTAATTCGTTCCAGAGGTCTGTTCTTAACCTGAAGCACCACATTAGCTAATGGGGCCTCCCACTGCTGCTGCGCCGCCACACAATTTCTGTTCTCATCCTGAAGCAAAGTTCTTAACCTGAGGTACTATTTCTGGGTTAGCGGAGTCTGTAATCCGAAGCACATGTAACCTGAAGTGTATGTAACCCGAGGTACCGTTGTATATCCCACTATTTATATTCCATCAATCATCATCACACCCCCCACAAAGGCACCTAGACACCACCTAGTCACATGTGATGACTGTAACCTAGGTTTAATGTACTATTTGGCGATTAGCTTATATATCTGAGTTTCTCACACTGCAGGAGAAGCTTCCGCTAACTAACGACTGATGCTTGTTATGTCTGAACTTGGGGGAACTGAGGGCTGTAGTTTAACATACCCTCTTAACCTCTTCCCCTCAGAACTGAAGACATGGATCCAGTCTCCAAAAAGCATGCTCCCAGCATGCCATAGGGCATACTGCTCAGCAGCAAGGCCACAAAAAGAATTTAAATAATCTAGATAAAAAAACTTACAAACACAGGGGAATAAACTACTCTGAACTCTTAATACCGAACCCTTCTAGCACATGTGGACAATCTTTTTTCCTGTCCAGGGGCACGTTCCCTCAGGGATCATTTATAAGTGGCTGTGTGATGTCAGTGTGAGAGGCTGTAGCCAGTGGTAGGGCAAGAGTCAAAAGTGTGTGGAGCCAACACATTTTTCTCCTCCTATCCATGACCTGCTTTTCCCTCTTTCTGTCACCCTCTTTTCTTGCTGGGTCTTTTTCTAACACTTTTGGGAGGGGTCTTTTCCCCCACTTTTCTTATCCAGCGGTTTGCTGAGGCAGTAACAGATTGCTGAGGTCTGAACTAATTGCTGGTATGTGCTTTTTTAAAGTTCAGAAGTCACATAATTTTTGGGCAGGATCACAGGTTGCCCACACCAGCTCTTCAGGGAACACTTCTATAGGGCATACCTATAGAATAGATGGGGGGGGGGGAGTACCAGTACACAGATAAAGGAAAACTGCCTGCATTAAAAGCTGTGCAAAGAATTTTCACAAATCATGACTTACAAGAAGTCACTTAAACCAATGAAGGTGTAACACCTCTTAAGTGGAGTTTTTCCAGTATCAAAATTATTGGTTCCTAAGCTGTAAGGGTGGCATGGGAAAAGCCAACCCATTGAAGTGTGTGATATACAACTGGCATTTCAGTTGCATGTTGTTGTGTTCCACAGATTTGTGGTATTCAAGAATCCCAGTTTTCATTCCAAACACCATCTTGGATCTACACAGAAGCAATAACAACCAATAATAACATAAACTCACTAAGAATTCAGTCTCCTTCTCCGCAAATTAATTTATAGAGTCAAGCATGTTTATCTCAAAATTTTCACACTCAAGGCAACCAATTCCAGAATAAATGAATTCAAAAGCAGATTAAAAAGCTGCTTGTTACCTAAAAATACATGCCATAGGGTATCTAAATTCCAACTGTCTTCCACACACAATGGAAGCTAAACTTGGAATGTGTCAAATTTTTCAGTAACTAGAAGTCACTTGCTTTTAAAAACCAAAAACAAGATGCTACAAACATTTGGTTTTGTATTTTTAATGCCACTGAACAAGTGTCCAAGACATATTTAAGTTCTAAAGAATGTTTTATTTAAGATTTATAAACTGCTTCCCAACAAACATTCATAACAATCTACAAACAGATTTTTAAAGCATCAAATTTCGAAACTCTGCATAACATGCAATATAAAATGGCTGATTCACTCTTCAGGGAAAGCCTTCTTAAAAAGGTAAGCAATATTGATTGCCGCTCCCCCAACAGTGAATGCTTGAAAAACTTCTCCAAAGGAGAGTAGCAAAAAACCCCACAATAAATTACCTGTCTGTGACTTGGAATCAACCATATTCCTGAAGATACAGTAGTTAACCACAATCCTCAGATTCATACAACTTTCAGGGCTTAATCAGTTGATTATCATAGCATTCTAAAGCAACAAATTACTAGCCAACTGAAGCTCATCACAATGCTCCCCAAGAAATCAAACATTATTAGTGATAAGTAACCTTCATAAAGAAACCATGAAAAGGAACCTCTCTCACACAGCTCTATTAACTTGCCACACAGTTTCAAATATTTAACAACAGAAAGGAAGCAAATATGAGCAAAAGACAACAAAGATTGCTATTAACTGTATATAGTTCCATTTTACAACTGACTGGCACCAATTTATATAATCTATGCTGACAACCCTGTTTTGTAAAGAAACAAGATTTCATCTTAGTCCATCAAGTTTGGCAAAAATACTACCTACAATGTGAGTTCAAATGTCTCGCTGAAGAATATCATAATGCAATCACTAGGACTTATATAGAATTTACGGTAGATATTTGTGAAACCAGCTATGTAGGCTAGAAGCAAAACTCATCAGCTGCGATGACAATCCTTAATCAAAAAAATATTGCAACTCTTCCCCTAACCTTTTGTGTGGATACAAAAGAGTCTTCTGTATACGAAGTCATAGGTCTTCATAACAAATCACTGAAAATATTGATAGGTCAGAGATGAGGACCTCTTTTTTCAGTCCAAGACAAAAGGTAGTGGAATTCAGTAAGTGCTGAAGAAAGTGATCTGACTATTTAAAAAATGTTCTGATCTGGTGACTTTACTTCAGTTTCAATGGTGGTACACCCTAAGTTCAAGGCTGCTTAGGATCATAGCTGTCAACTTACAGATTTGAAAATAAGGGACCAGCAGCCTTGAAAATAAGGGACCAACAGCCAAAATAAGGGACCTGCTGCCTCACCTGTTCCAGGCCCTCGTCTTCCTGTCCTCCTGCAGTCTGGTCAAACTCATGCTGGTAGCTTCGAGAACACTGTCCAACCAACTTTGTAACCAGAGGTTCAACTGAATAGAATCTGAATCACATGCACCACAAGGCCTATGCAGACTCAACTTAAGATGGCTCCCCGGCCTGGCGTTGCACTGCAAAGTTTGCAGCAGCACGTGCAACAAAATGGCGTCCAGCATTCAAAAACTCCCTCAGCTTGCATTAACTAGCCACACACAAGGCATGCAAGCTCCACCCCCCAGTCGTTCTTAGACTTCTTATTGGGTGAGCAACAGAGCCAAGCAACACAGTTGGAGCCTCCCTCCTCCCTGGCCGGCAGGGAGGGAGGGAGAGGAGCTGCTTCCTTTGAAATTTAAGGGACATCATTTAAGGGACATTTAATGGACATCCATCAATAAGGGACAGCAGCGGGGCATGGCGCTGGAATAAGGGACTGTCCCTTCAAATAAGGGACACTTGACAGCTATGCTTAGGATTTGCTGCCTCCCTTCCCATTGCACCCCATGAAAAGCCCCTCCAAGTGGTCAGGGGCCACTCAGGTATACAGTCTGGGATATAGTGTGGGAAAATGGCAAAGAATCAAAGGATGGGAGAAATCACCAAAACTTAAGCAAAAGCAACCTGCCCACAGAGACTTCCTAAACCTACTCAATTTTTGCTGATTCACCACATCTCAGACTGTTCCTGATTGTCTCCAGACCACTAGCAGAGACTTTTTAGGGTGGCATCAAGACCTAGAGCCATTGTGTAAAGTGTCTCTTGGTTGGTTGCAAGTGGTTTCAAGCCTAGAATAGCCTTGTAATGCTCTAGTCAATGTTCTTATTGCCATGTTGCAGATGCACGGCTGAAGCCAAGTATGAAAGTGACGTACCTAAGACAATAGTATTTAGTGTCCACATCCCATCAGTTGAGGACAGACAATTGGTTGTGGACATACTCAGATTATGGAACTTCATGCCTTGGAGAGTTAACATCAAGCCTCCCCTCTTTCGGTCTTTTGCAAAACAGTTTAGACACTTTTTATTCTGGCAGGCATGATCTGCTAGGACAATTTTTAATGGTCTGATCACTTGCCTTAAGGTGTTTTTAACAATTGTGCCTGTACCTTGCATTATTGCATTGGTATGTTTTATAAACTGATTTTGTGAGTTGTTTTTAGCCTGAATACTGTGTTATACTAGACTAATGCAGTATATATTTCTATAAATTCATAACAGTGAGTTCATGGCAGAAATGAGATTTTTACCAGGCATTTTCATAACTCAGTCTCAGTTCAACCCCACTGTTTGTATAGGCCAGGGCAGAAGGAAGGAACAAGTGGGAAAGTGCTTCTGACCCTGGCCCTTGGTGGACACCTCCATTACCAGTCGAGTTCTGCTGCCAATGGAGGTGCCCGAGGTGGAAATCTAAATACCCTCCAGTGCAGTAGATTAGGGGGTTGCATTGCCCTTCCCACTGCCCTTTCCTGTATGTTTTCCAACTTTACAATATCATTTATGAAATTAGTTGTTCGGGGATGTGCATGGTCGTTTTTTTTTAATGCTGTACCAAAAATGCATATAATTAAGCTTCTTCACAGCCACGGTCAGTTCAGACCCACCAGCAGATTTTGTTAGTGCACATCACTTGACACATCCTTACATTCAGTCTCCCTACCATTTTGTTGCCCAACAACCCCACATAGGGAATATCCTCTGCTTTTCAGAGTCTGCTTGAGATTGCACCATTCTGAAAACATCTCTGCAATCTACAAATATACTTCGTTACTTTGATCTTTGGAGTTCTTTTAAGAACTGAAATGTGGACACCAACAGACTCCGAAGACTAGTTTCTTTTTAATTTTTCAGTCAGTTCTACAACTTTATCCTCTTTCATCCCCATTTTACACAGTTCTTCACAATTCACTTCCCCAAAACACTGCTTCACATATGGGCTTTTCTCTCCCAAACATCCTTGCAATTTAACATATGTTCAAGAATTTGTTTAGCTTCCCTGCAGTTTCCTTCCCTTCCTTCAGTGTTTTCTTTTATACTGACATCTTTCTCCAGAGAGTTTCCTACTTTTAGTGTGTTCACTTTTTAATAGTATCAGTTTGTTCCACAAGTACTTTCTTGGCTTGCCTTACTGTCAACTTACATTTACTATGCCATAATTTGTGCTTTTTATTTTTCTCATTTTAGCGATGCTTCATTTGTACAGCTTTTAATGCAAGTCACATTTCTTTCTACAGCCTCCTTGACTGCAATTTAACAGCAATTTCAAGAAATAGTACATTATAAATATAACTGTGACTTTCTTGATGATTTCCCACTCAGCTGAAAGTTTGGTGGTGTTACACTCACTGTTTTGAAGCAGTTGAACAGGATATTTCACATCAAATTCAAGGCACCATGGGATTTAATCATAACTCTTGTCAACCCAAATCTGCAATTATTTATTGTGTCTTAAGCTTCTGGGTTTATCACAATGACATTTCCCAGTCAATTTTATTATATCAACAAGGTGGCTCCTTGATTTACTTTATATATACCATCCAACTGTCAGTCAATGAGCGGACCATACAGTGCATTTAGTACTTATTTAGCTGGAATTTCTACATACACTGGTACCTCAGGTTAAGTACTTAATTTGTTCCGGAGGTCCGTTCTTAACCTGAAACTGTTCTTAACCTGAAGCACCACTTTAGCTAATGGGGTCTCCTGCTGCTGCCGTGCTGCTGCCATGCGATTTCTGTTCTCATCCTGAAGCAAAGTTCTTAACCCGAGGTACTATTTCTGGGTTAGTGGAGTCTGTAACCTGAAGCGTATGTAACCCAAGGTACCACTGTATAACAATTCTGTGGATAAGTTTGTTTCCTTTATTATGGTAGGACAGAACTTCCAACCCATGGGCCAGATTATATCAATAGGGGTAGGGTTAGCTATGGCTCCCATCATCCCCAGCCAGAATGGACAATGGTCAGGGATGATGGGAATTGTTGTCCAACATCTAGAAGCTACCCCAGTTCCCACCGTTGTGCAACCAAATATTGCTTTGAGCAAGGATCTTCCTTGGGAGCTCATCTGGAGTTGAAGCCAGGCTGCAAAGTAAGGTAGGAAAAAACCAGGAGCACACTTTAACCATTCAATTTTGTGGGGGTGAAAGCACCCCCTGGGTCATTTTTCACTGTGCAATCCACAGTAAGCAGATCTAAAAAGTAGTCCTTCTAGGACACAAACTGTCACCCACACAGCATCTCCAAACTTCAGCACTTACCACTTACCATTTTTCTACTGGAAACAAAAGAAAATCTGTAGCATACAATGATCCCAAAATGAATCACATTTTGCCATTAGGGTGTATTTACTATCCTAGTCAGTGTTATCATTTTTTCGTAGAAAAATGGTCAGGAACACATCACCAAAGAACACTGAGATCAAACACGTTTGCAGTTACATGACAATGGATTAACCAAATTTGCAATCACTACTCCAAGGACCCACTGTTGCAGCGCAGATCTCTCTAGAATGACACAACTTTGGCCAAAGGCATTTTCATTCGTTTTACAGAGAGCAAAACAACTCATGATTATTGAGCAAGTGTTAATAGGTTGGCACAAACCGTATAATGTTTTGGGGACGTTTCTCTAACCTAGGACAACTTTCTTGCAAATTTCTAAATGGGTTTAGGAAAACACCCAGAAATAAGTGTTTTCTGGCTCTTAGTGTTTGAGTATTGTCAAGCACACTTCTTCTTACACCACAGGCAAAAATATTTTCTGGGGTTGCACTTCTACCCCACAATACATTGAAAGTTTCATTGAAGTAGACAATACACCTCCAAAAACTTACTGTGATTGTTTCCCCCTGACACTGGGACAGTGTTTTTTTTACTAGAAAAAGAGGAGCAGAATCTCCATCCCTATCTTACAATTCCTGATTTATTTAACATGCAGAGCAACAATACTGTCAATGTAAGTTTACTTGATTCTCTCAATAATTTTTATGTACTAAGTATACTTTCAGTTTCAGGTGCCACAAGTCACCTGTTTTGGCTCTCTTATCATCAGGAAATAGACATATATGTTTCTTTACTCTTTGTTTCTACATACAGTGGTACCTTGGGTTAAGTACTTAATTCGTTCTGTTCTTAACCTGAAACTGTTCTTAACCTGAAGCACCACTTTAGCTAATGGGGCCTCCTGCTGCTGCTGCGCTGCCAGAGAATAATGTCTGTTCTCATCCTGAAGCAAAGTTCTTAACCCGAGGTACTATTTCTAGGTTAGCGGAGTATGTAACCTGAAGCGTATGTAACCTGAAGCATATGTAACCTGAGGTACCACTGTATTTTTGTAGACATTACATTAAATCTTCACATTGAGATCTCAGTTTGAATGCACTGATTTTAGTTTCTATCTATCCACCAGTGCTTTGAGAAAATAAATTGTCCCCATTTCCTTAACCTGATCAGCTTTGCTAGAAGGAGCACCAGCAAATGAGTTTTATTGCAGTTCTACGTATGTGCTCCCTCCCCCAAAACATCCCTTGTTTTTTAATAGATTTAAATTCTTTATTCTAACACCAGCATTACATTCATGCATTGAGATTTCACATCTTTGCCTGTCGTCTCACTATGAGAATCTGGTCTTAACCTATGTAGCAATCTAAATTTGGCTTCCTGGACTTCCCAACTAAATTATCTGCCTTCTCTAGTAGCCTAACTAGTCATCTTATGATATCAGAAACAGTCACACCACATAGGAAGGTAATGTCATGCAATCAAGCTACCCATCACAAATCTATCTATGTCTATCTATGTCTCTAAGGTTACTACATGGATCCTACACTCTATACTATGGGGAATGTGGAGCTCTAAGCCATTGCAAGAACTCTATCACCATTAGAGAAATGGTGAGGTTATAGCAAACACAGCATGGAACATTTTCTGATCCACTTTCCTCCTCTGTCTGGATTCTGCAAATGTTTTTTCCAATAGAATAAATGGGCAAGAACTCTTGAAAGTGCTACATTCCAATGTGTTTGCCATCAGTTGAAAATTCAGTCATATATTTTCTCTATTTCTAATATTAGACTACCACCAAACTATATTTTAACCTCATTATAAACTCTTTTATAATGGTAAAGCAATGAAGCACAAGGTTGTGCTCTAATAATGTAAGAAGTGCCAGATAATAGAAGAAGAAACCAAATTCCTCAAGCAACACTATTCCTAAACATTTAAGAACAGTAAGACATATTATGAACATTATTCTTAAGAGCTTCAGCGGGAAAGGATGTCTTATTTTAGCTTGAATCTGTTTAACAGGACAACACTACTCAATTCATGGCAAGACTTTCCATAGGTGAATTTTCTACATTTACACAGTATTCAGGAACTTCCAGTCCAATCCTAGAAATGTCTACTCAGAAGCCCCATTTACTTCACTTATGCTTACTTCCAATAAGGAAGTGTGTAATTACAGCCTTAGATAGTGCTACAACTCTTACAAATGTAAACAACGTTTTAGAAACAGTCATTGACTTAAGGATGCAAGCTGATTACATTCTTACCTGGCACTAACAAGAAAAGTATCCATTGAAACGATCTCCAGCATTTTGATTCTGAGTAGTAGACTGCATCTGACCTTGCAAACAGTGAAGTGAAGTCAGATACAGTCACACCCTCTAACCACCTTCCTCCCTTGCCCCTAGCAGTAAAAGCAGTACATAAAAGCAGTTAAAAGGTATGGGAGAATTAAAAGAGAGTTGCCTTTCCTAAGGGGACATTTGAAGTAGGCGACAAGTTAACTTCCTAGGGAGAACATACCACAACTAAGAACCACAACCAAGGTTTTCCCCCTCTCTGAGAAGGAAAGGACAGTTTCATTCACAAACTTCCTAGTGACAGTGATAAGCTTGACAACCATATGTCAGGAGTGCTCTGATGGTGTTTCCTGCTTGGCAGGAGGTTGGACTCGATGGCCCTTGTGGTCTCTTCCAACTCTATGATTCTATGATTCTATGACAGTATGGACACTCAACACAGCATACAAATAACAAGTTCCACCTATGAGTCCCCTCACTTTTCCTGCTAGATAAATACAACCATTGCTTTAATCATATTTGCTAAATACACACACCCCAATTAGGTAGTGGAGGGGAAGAAAGGTAGTGAAGGAGCGTCTCCACCCCCATCGTTCAGCCCGGACACCGAGGTCCAGCGCCGAGGGTCTTCTGGCGGTTCCCTCACTGCGAGAAGCAAAACTACAGGGAGCCAGGCAGAGGGCCTTCTTGGTAGTGGCACCTGCCCTGTGGAACGCCCTCCCATCAGATGTCAAAGAGAGAAACAACTACGGTACCTGACATTTAGAACACATCTGAAGGCAGCCCTGCTTAGGGAAGTTTTTAATGTGTGATATTTTAATGTATTTTTAATATTTGTTGGAAGCCACCCAGAATGGCTGGGGAGATAATAAATTATTATTATTATCATCAAAGTGTGATTTCAGAAAGTGGTTATTAGACAAATATCACCAGGCAGTTCACTATATGCAAGTCTGCTATATATATAGATTTATGACCAATTTAAAATAATAAAATAAGAAACATTTTGGAATTGTTTCTTAATTAAAAGATACCAATACTGCATACGAATTTGTATAGTCAGCCTCAAATACTTAAGCATGGCATTTATGTTTTTCCTGAAGTAACCGATTTCACAGCTAGCTGCCAATGAATACTATTTAAAGACATTACACCCATTCAGAATAGTATACTGAACACATGCAAAGCGGGATTGCTGCAACAAGCTCCACCCCTGATTTCCACGTGTAGACTGTACCTTATGCACAATGCCGGTGTGTGTACAAAATACAAGTCCTAGATTGCGTGTACAGAGCCCACTCTCTGTGTATAAGGCTCAACCTACTCATGAAGGATAGAAGAAAACCAAACTGCCAGAACCTTGTCGGCAGACATCTGCACAGGGCTAACACTATCCCTCACAATGCAGCAGTAAACAGAACTACCCATGTAGGGTTTGACAAAATATTATTAACACACCTATAACTGTAACAGAAAAGCAGTGTCATCCAAAAATGCATTAAATCCAAGTTAATGAACAGCATGACCGTGCAAGACATACTTCACACTGCAGTTATAGGTCTCCACAAGAAATCATTGCAAAGTGAATATATCGTGCACCTGTGAATTCCTTTACTTTTAACAGTAAAAAAATATATATCACTGCAGGAGCAGTCAGCTTGTGGATCTGAGGCTATGCCCACCCCATCTGTTTTTTCTCCATCAACCATGAAAGGAGCAGAGCTGCAGAGAGAGAAGCATCTTTATTTACTACACTGCAAGGCTGAAATTTCAGGTCCGGGATCCGTGGATCAGACAAACTCTCTTTCAAAAAGTAAAGGCTATCCGAGAGCGACCTATCACAATGATGGCAACTCACTGGCCAAAGGAAAAAGTGCGAGAGGCCTCTATTCAATATATGAAGCAACGGGTGCAAGGCAAACTAGCACGATTTGGATATGTTATATTCGAGGCAAGCAGCGCCCACCCCACTTCCTCCGTAAAGGAGGGAGAGAGAAAGAGAGAGAGAGAAAGCGACACGCCTCCAATGCACGGCAAGTTAAGAGAGCATAAAAGGAGGTGGGGGAACGAGCCTGGAGTCCCTTTTTCCCCTTCCCTCCACCGCCATCCTTACCAGGCCCCAGCCAATGGCAGCAGGAAGGGGCTGAGCTGGGGCAGGGTGCCTCTGCGAGGAGGAGGAGGAGGTGGGGGGGGGGCTAGGCCAACTAGGGAAGCCAAAGCACAAGGCTGCTCCGGGGCTCTCGGAGCCGCTCAAGTCTTGCAAGGAAAAAGCGGCTCTATTGGGGCGGGTGGGGAAAGGGCAGCCGCGCCACATTTGAGGGCGCAAAAGCCTCCTGCCGCCTGCAGCTGCTGTCTCTCTCCCAGAGATAAGGATTGTGCAAAGGGGGACCCGGGCAGGGGAAGAATGGGGCGGGGGAAGGGCAGGCGAAAAAAAAAATAAAAATAAAATGTGTGCATTAAAGCGGGATGGGGAAGGCAGACAAGGTCACCCGCCACCACGCTGCTCATCCTCCCGCCACCCCCCAAAACACACACACACAGACCCACAATCGCCCCACCGAGGAAAGGGCGGCAAGTTCAATATGCGGAGAACGGCCGAGGCGAAGGAGGGATGGCGGCCCCGGGGGGGAGCTGGAGGTAGAGCCATGGGGGGCAAGTAGTCCTTCTCCCAGCCCCCTCCTCGGTTTGCCGCCTGCCTCGATCGCCGAAGGGCTGCCGGTGGCGCGAAACGGGCTTCCTCCCCGCCAAGAGAAGAGGGCGCTGCGCTTACCTTTCCAGGGGCTGCCGCCGCCGCTGCTTCTCGGAAAGACGAGGCAGAGCGAGCTCGTCCGCTCTCTGGCCCCGCCGCGCTAGGCTCGGGGAGCCGCTGCCGCCGCCGCCGCTCGGCCCCGCAGCCAATCGCCGCGCACCCGCCTCCCTCCCTTCCGCAGCTCGCCGCGGTGCGTCTCCCCCCCCCCTCCCCACTCGTCGGCTTCAAAATGGCGCCAACTCGTCTCCGGCGGCTGCTTCTCTCGGACAGACCCCGCCACCGAGCGGCAGGGAGAGGCCGGCGCCAAAGTGAGGCAGGAGCGACCCCTGCAGACACCGGGAAGGAAGTGGCGCTGGGAGACGGAGAAAGGGGGGACAGCGACGCTGAACAGCCGTCCCAGAGACTGCGGGGTGCGTGGGGGCAACTCTTTCCCCCCTCCCGAGGCGGGTGGCTGCCTTCGCAACACCAGGCTTCAAGGCACAGCGCGTCGGCCGATTCCACGGTCGCCTAAATAAATTGGGTCTAAGAAGGAAGGAGCCACAGAGGCATGAAACTTCGGATGCACTCGGCAAAGCACCTCCGAGCCTGACCCTGCTGTTTGCAATCGTGCATGCCTGAAGGCTCGCAGCCCCTCATTCTTTTTTTGTGCACGTTGGCCAGTTCGTGAGATCTCAGTTACGCGGTGCAGTTTGAGCCCCGTTGAGTTCCATGGGACTTAGTCGCAGGTAAGTGCGGGACTGCAGCTTAAGGAAGTTGTTGTTCTTGTTTAGTCGTGTCCGACTCTTCGTGACCCCATGGACGCTAGGCACTCCTGTCTTCCACTGCCTCCCGCAGTTTGGTCAAACTCATGCTGGTAGCTTCGAGAACGCTGTCCAACCATCTCGTCCTCTGTCGTCCATCTTTCCCAGCATCAGGGTCTTTTCCAGGGAGTCTTCTCTTCTCATGAGGTGGCCAAAGTATTGGAGCCTCAGCTTCAGGATCTGCCCTTCTAGTGAGCACTCAGGGCTGATTTCCTTCAGAATGGATCGCTTTGATCTTCTTTCAGTCCATGGGACTCTCAAGAGTCTCCTCCAGCACCAGAATTCAAAAGCATCAATTCTTCAGCGATCAGCCTTCTTTATGGTGCAGCTCTCACTTCCATACATCACTACTGGGAAAACCATGGCTTTAACTATACAGACCTTTGCTGGCAAGGTGATGTCTCTGCTTTTTAAGTTGCTGTCTAGGTTTGTCATTGCTAAGGAAGTTAGCAGTATGTATTTAGTATCTGAAGGCGCAGGTACATAGCTCTGGGATACTTCTGGATCCCTTGTTGTCCCTTGAGGCTCATGTGGCCTCGGTGGTGCGGAGTGTCTTCCATCAGTGTCTTCTGCTGGTGGCCCAGCTGTGCGCCTATTTGTACAGGAATAGCCTAACTGCCGGTGTCTATGTTCTGGTAACCTCTAGGTTAGATTACTGCAATGTAGGGCTGCTGCCCCTGAAGACAGTTTGGAAACTTCAGCTGGTGCCGAATTCAGCAGCCAGGTTGCTCACCGGAGCATGATGGTTTGAACATACTACATGGATCCTTGCCTGACTCCACTGGCTGCCAACTAGTTTTTGGCCCCAATTCAAAGTGCTGTTTTTGACCTATAAAACGGCTCAGGATCACAATACCTCAAGAACTGATTCTCTCCATAGAAACCTACTCAGACACTGAGATCAGCATCTGAAGCCCTCCTTTATGTTCCTCCTCCACAAGTGGTCTGGAGGGTGGCAACACAAGAAGGGCCTTTTCTGCAGTGGCTCCCCGCTTATGGCTCTTCCCAGGGAGACTCAACCAGCGCCTACATTATATATTTTTAAGCACCAGGAGAAAATGTTTCTCATTAACCAGGCCTCTGGCTGATTAACATTCTACACCCTTTTAAATGTGTTTGTGGGAGGAGGGTCAATGGTTTGTTTTGTTTTTATTCTATATTTTGTGTTCTCATTTTGTATTTTTATGTTGTGAACTGCCCAGTGACCTTTGAATGAAAGGCGGTGTACAAATTTAGCAAATAGTAATAATAATAATAATATGGAGTGCTAGGGGAGGGGTAGTACCTCAGGTGGGGGACATGTCATACTCCTCCTGGGGTAGTTTGTCCATCTCTGGTCCCCACCCTGCATTCAGCTCTATTTAAACAAAAAAACTTTTAATGGTGTTTATATTTCCTTGGATACATATTTTAAATCTATTTAATTAGTATATCGATTGTTAAATTCCATTTTGACCGTTTTAATGTTTATGTAAAAATGATGCTGAAATTCTGTTTTTTACTATGCTGGCTGTAATAATAAACATTCACACTACACTCAGCTCTTAGCTGTGGCTCCTAAAAGCATGAGACTGCAGGCACACCCTGGGAATGGCTTCAACTGGCCAGCTAAACCAGGTAATGACAGCCGAGGGGGTCTCAAACCCTCGGTGACTTCCCCTGCATACGAAGACGGGCTCTGCCAAATTGAGCAGACAAGACCAATAGTGGGTCCAACGGTCAAGAAGGCGGTTTGGGCGCATGCTGAGTGTAGAGGGAAGTGAGGGGCAGATGGGTCTCATCAACCTAGGAAGGTAGCCCATCTAGGAGAAGGAAAACTCTGATCCTAAACCTCCACTGCCTTGTGAGACGTCTTTGGGAGAAGAAAAGGCTAAGGAGTAAACCCTACACAAAGCCTGAGTGGAGTCTCTAAGATGGTTGGATGGTTGGATGACAGCTTTTGTGCTCCTTCCGGCAACTCCTGCAGCCAAGCTAGTGCCAAACATATTCCTCTGCTTTCCTTTGGACTACATCAGTGAGGCCCAGAGGTGGGGCTTGTCATCTGGGCAGCCCAGGACTTCCATGCGCACTGCCCAGGCCTGTTCCGCAGGGGAGGTCACTTCAGTGCTGCTTCACCCCCAGAGATACTCTCTGTTGTCTCTCAAGACGGACGGATGCCAACAAGTTAATGATGATAATAATGGTATGTTCAATAATTGAAGGGAGTACTTTGCTGATCAAATATTATAAAAGTTCAGGTTGCTTGACAGAAATAAACCACCCTACTAACCCAGCTTTTAAAAAGCAGCTGCTTATGCTCCATTGCAACAAGTAGTAAGTACAGTGTAATAGTTAAATTGAAACTCAGCACAGATATTGAAACGAAGTGACCATAATCCAGGGGTCAGCAACTTTTTTCAGCTGGGGGCCAGTCCACCGTCCCTCAGACCATGTGGGGGGCCGGACTATATTTTGAAAAAAAATATGAACTAATTCCTATGCCCCACAAATAACCCAGAGATGCATTTTAAATAAAAGGACACATTCTACTCATGTAAAAACACGCTGATTCCCGGACCGTCTGCGGGCCAGATTGAGAAGACAGTTGGGCTGCATCTGGCCCCCGGGCCTTGGGTTGCCTACCCCTGCCATAATCAGCAAGTCAAAGTTGGTCTTATCACAAAAACAACCTTGGTCACCCTGGTTAAGAAGGATGGGGAGTCTGACCCTACTGCTTCTTCTTGATCTTTCAGTGGCTTTCAATATTGACTGCTGTGTCCTTCTGTTAGTTGACCCCATGGCTTTTGGTCTGTAGGGTCTTGTAGACGTCCATTCTATCTCCTATGCTATTCAGTGTCTATATAAAATGGTTGGGAGATGTCTTCCAGGGATTTGGAGCATGGTGTCATCAGTATGCTTATGGCATACTGATTTCTCTGTCTGAATTAGGAGTGAAGGTATAGAGGTGAAACAGGAACACACTGCAGTCGCTATGCTACCCTACAAAGTGTTGTGTGGCGACTTCAGCTTCTGACGGAACCCCCCCCCCCCGATTTTCACAAGATCTCACTGGAAACCAGTGCCACTTCTCTGCTGGCAAAAATGTTGTTGTTGTTTAGTCATTTAGTCGTGTCCGACTCTTCGTGACCCCATGGACCAGAGCACGCCAGGCACTCCTGTCTTCCACTGCCTCCCGCAGTTTGGTCAAACTCATGCTGGTAGCTTCGAGAACACTGTCCAACCATCTCGTCCTCTGTCGTCCCCTTCTCCTTGTGCCCTCAGTCTTTCCCAACATCAGGGTCTTTTCCAGGGAGTCTTCTCTTCTCATGAGGTGGCCAAAGTATTGGAGCCTCAGCTTCACGATTTGTCCTGATCAATTATTATTATTTTGCAATGAACTTACAGCCTTACACACGTTCCAAGTATTACAATGTAATTCCTTCTCGTAACTTACAATGGTTTTAGCACTTTTAATTTATTATACCCTCATCCTAAACACACTGGCTTGGAAATAAGAGCCATTGATTTGGAGGAAACTTAGAAACAGCTTAGAATGGATGCCATAAAACAGCACAGCTGAATTTGGAACATGGAGAGCTGATCACATAAGCTACATGACTATATCTGATTTGAGACAGGGCAGTCTTGCCAACGCATCTGACCTACTGTTTCATTATGTGAGATCACTTCATATGTCACACACACCCAATAAAAGTGCAGGCTGGTCATAAGCATATTAACTTAGAAATAAGTTTTGTTGAGTTTAGTGGGCATTCCCAAATAATTGTGTATGGGAATACATCCTTAAGAGCAATGAACAAAAGGATACTTTCTCTTCAAAAGTACACTGAAGCAACTGGGATTAAAGATAGAGATCTGCAAGAAGCCAGCAAATATATAATGTTAATCTTAAATTAATGTTTCTGCTACAGCAGTTGTGACACTGTATTTACAAGAAACAGCTAGCTTCAATGCTTTCAGTTAGCAAACAGGCGCCCATGCTACTTTATGAAACATTAACCTCTAGAGATAGAAGATAAATCAGCTTTTGCTGAGCCATTAGCATTGTTTGCTCCACCTTCCAGCTGCTCACTAACTAAAGTTCTGTACAACTGATAGGATAGGAATGTACTTCTTCAGAGGATAACCAATCAGGCTGACTTAGTAACCAGCAACCATTCACTTTCAGATTTGGTGTTTTTAAAACTAAAGTAACTGTTCCAAAAGGGACATATCATTTGTTCTTTTGTTTGCATTTCCACAAATCTCCTTTCCCGTTTGTTTCATTAGCTAAACTTCTAATATGCCACCTTTCTAAACTTCTAATATGCCACGTTTTCTCCAAGGAACTCAAAGTGGCACACATTCTTTTCCCTCCCTTCCATTTTATTTTCACAACAACCCTGTGGGGTGGGTGAGGTTAAGAGATAGTGACAGGCCCAAGGTCCCCCAGTAGCTTTGCAGCTGAGTAGGAATTCAGACGGTTGGAGAGTTACAGCACCTGCTGTGGCTGTAGAGACCAGTACGGGAGAGGCATGTTTTGTTGCAGCTGGGGCAGATGAAGATGCACCATGGCGTTTCTTCTCTCTGTGCTCCTCCCAGCTTGTTGCTTCATGGGTAGAACAAGAAAAGGGGAAAGAAAGCACCTCAAATGAACAAAATGAAAAAAAGGAGAACAGGTAATGATGAGCTCTAATGAAAAACGCTAATGGTGCGGAGTAAAACATTTCTCCATCAGGAGCCATGAACAAAAGCAACGTACAACATGAATACAATGGTTTTTAAAAATATGACATAAATAACAAAAAAGAATTGTGTCATAAAATGTTCACATACGCATACACTAGTCCAAAAAATAAATAAATCCTTAAAACATACACCCATAACATATCATAAAACTGCATCAAACATAGTATTTTTAAAAAGGAACGAGAAACAAAACTTTTTCCTTTTCTACCATTGTTCTAGGCTCAGAAGAGCAGATGTGCAGAGTCCCTCTATTTCTAAGTACTTTCCTCTATCGGCCATCTCATTTGAGGGTCCTGACTTCTTCATTTAATTAATAGCAAAGCCACATACATTCAGTGTGTACATTGGAACATTTATGAAGCTCTGGATTGGGATAATTTCCTGTTGATATCTGGAGGGAAGACATTTGCCTGAATAAAATTAATTGGAATAAGAAAGTAACCTTATTTCATTTCTAAGCAAGTTTGTGCTGATGGGAGATCTACATATATATCAATAGCCACTGTAGTCACTCCCAGAACAACTGCTGTTAGCGCAACATTCCAAGATGTTCTGTACACAGTTATAGAACAATATAATATTAATAATAACAATAGTAATAACTAAAAAGTTGTTCAGTCTGATATGTGCCCACTGTGTTCATTGCACAAGTCACATCTCTGAATTCCATACTGTCCCTGCACATTGCTAGAGTTCACTGAAGCTAATAATAATAATAATAATAAATTTTATTTATATCCCGCCCTCCCCAGCCGAAGCCGGGCTCAGGGCGGCTAACAACAATCAAATAATCAAACAATCAAATAAACCGACATTCTAAAAATATTTCATTATAAAAATTAATTAAAATCAAGTTAATGGCAACCATTAAGCAAAACTCTGTGCAGGTTGCCAGAGGAGGGAGTCAGGCTGCGCCCTGACCAAAGGCCTGGTGGAACAACTCTGTCTTGCAGGCCCTGCGGAAAGATGTCAAGTCCCGCAGGGCCCTAGTCTCTTCTGACAGAGCGTTCCACCAGATTGGAGCCGCAGCCGAGAAGGCCCTGGCTCTAGTTGAGGCCAGCCTAACCTCTCTGAGGCCTGGGACCTTCAGGATGTTTTTATTTGCAGACCGTAGGTTTCTTTGTGGGGCATACCAGGAGAGGCGGTCCCGTAGGTACGAGGGTCCTAGGCCGTATAGGGCTTTAAAGGTTAAAACCAGCACCTTAAACCTGATCCTGTACTCCACCGGGAGCCAGTGCAGCTGATATAGCACCGGATGAATGTGGTCTCGCAGCGAAGACCCCATAAGGAGTCTCGCCGCGGCATTCTGCACCCGCTGGAGTTTCTGGGTCAGTCTCAAGGGCAGCCCCACGTAGAGCGAGTTACAATAATCCAGTCTGGAGGTGACCGTCGCATGGATCACAGTGGCTAGGTCAGGGCGAGAGAGATAAGGGGCCAACTGCTTAGCTTGGCGGAGATGAAAAAATGCCGCCTTTGTTATAGCTGTAATCTGCGCCTCCATAGAGAGGGAGGTATCGAAGATTACACCCAAACTCTTAACGGACGGTGCTGGCACTAACTGCACCCCCGCAAGAGATGGGAGTTGCCCCCTCAATCCCATATAGTCCCGTCCCAGCCAGAGGACCTCTGTCTTCGAAGGATTTAACTTCAACCGGCTCCCACGTAACCATCCAGCCACAGCCTCCAGGCATCTGGTCAGTGTGTCTGGGGCCGAGTCAGGATGGCCATCCATCAACAGATAGAGTTGGGTGTCATCGGCATACTGATGGCAACCCAGCCCAAAACTCTGGACAAGCTGGGCGAGGGGGCGCATAAAGATGTTAAAAAGCATCGGGGAGAGAATCGCACCCTGCGGCACTCCACACACCAAGGAGTGGCGCGATGACAATTCCCCCCCAAGCGCCACCCTCTGTCCCCGACCAGAGAGAAACGAGCGCAGCCATTGGAGGACTGTGCCCTGGATCCCCACGTCGGCAAGGCGGTGGTCTAGGAGTTCGTGATCGACCATGTCGAAGGCTGCTGACAGGTCTAGAAGAATCAGCAGCCCTGACCCGCCTCGATCCAGCTGCCTGCGGAGATCATCTGTTAGGGCGACCAGAGCCGTCTCGGTCCCATGACCAGCGCGGAAGCCGGACTGGAATGGATCGAGAGCCGATGTTTCATCCAGAAACCTACCAAGCTGTTCAGCAACCGCTCTCTGAATCACCTTACCCAGGAATGGGAGATTCGAAACCGGGCGGTAATTGGACAGATCTAAGGGATCTAATGATGTTTTCTTTAAGAGCGGACGCACCACTGCCTCCTTCAGTTCCCCTGGGAATATCCCGGTGCCAAGGGACAAATTGATGATATCCCCCAGGGGGGCCCGCACCTCATCTGGACACGCTCTAATCAGCCATGACGGGCACGGGTCAAGAGGACAGGTGGTGGGCTTTCCAGCTTGGAGGAGTCTGTCCACATCGGCTGGAGATATCCGGTCAAAGTGGTCCAATACTGGACCCGAGGACAGTCGAGGGGCCTCCAGTTCATTTATTGTGTCCAAATTGGCAGGAAGGTCATGGCGGAGCAACAGGACCTTCTCCGCAAAAAAGCTCGCAAATGCCTCACAGCTGTGTGTCAGATTGTTATTTAAATTTGGCTGTCCTTCAAGGGACGTTAAAGACCTAATTATACTAAATAATTGCGCCGGGCGAGAGCTAGCGGATGCAATGGAGGCCGAGAAGTAAGACTTCTTAGCGGCCTTCACTGCCATCTCATAGGTTTTCATAAAAACCCTATAAGATGTTCTTGAGGCTCCGTCACGAGCACCCCGCCATACTCGCTCTAGCCGTCTGAGATCCCGCTTCATTTTCCGAAGCTCCTCGGTAAACCAGGGAGCCCGGTTTCTGTGGGGTCGCAGAGGGCGCTTAGGTGCGATCTCATCGATGGCTGCCAGGAGCTGGGTATTCCAGCCCTCAACAAGCTCAGTCAATGAGTCGCCAGGGGGAGCAAGGTCCCGCAAGGCCTGACGGAATCTATCAGGGTCCATCAGCCTCTGCGGGCGAGCCCAAATCGGCTTGCCACCTAAGCAGGGTGGGGGTGGAAAGTCAATCCTGGCTTTCAGAGCGTAGTGATCAGACCATGGCACTTTCATCAAAGGAGACATGATCACATCTATACCGGCACCAAAGATCAAATCCAGCGTGTGGCCTGCTTGATGTGTGGGGCCCGAAACAAACTGGGAGAGCCCTAGTGTTGCCATGGAAGACACCAGGTCCAGAGCCTGTGAGGAGGGAGTGGCATCAGCATGGATGTTGAAGTCCCCCAATACCAATAGGTTAGGGAACTCCAAGGCCCAGCCAGCCACCGCCTCCAGCAGGCCTGACAGGGTGGCTGCTGGTGCGCTAGGTGGCCGGTACACCAGCCAGACAGCCAAGCTCACCTCAGAGCCCCACACTAGGCCAACACATTCAATGCCGGGGATCAGTGGCGATGGTAGAGCCCTGAAAGAACAATCTTCCTGGATTAATAATGCCACCCCTCCCCCCCGGCCCACAGTCCGTGACTGGTGGAGGACGGAGAAACCCGGGGGCTCCATCTCTCGTTCCCCTTCGCGCACCCAGGTCTCCGTCACACAAGCCAGATCGACCCCCTGCGAGGTAAAGAAATCTCGCAGGGTGGCGGTTTTGTTGCCTATAGACCTGGCATTGCACAACACCAGTGACGGAGGTGAGTAGTCCTTGCTCACCCTACCCTCGTCCCTCGGGATGGGGCGCAGATTGGAAGGGGTACGAGCATATCTGTATCTCGATCCCCTTCACCTATAACATCTGCCCCCACCGCCATACCTCCCTCGCCCCTCCACGGTAGCACGGTAGCACGGTAGCAAAGCTACAGCGATCTGAGATGGATTCAGGAAGAGAAGGCAAGCACTGTACTTCTCTATTTCAATCGAAGATCAACAAATATTCCAAATGTCTCCTAGAATTTCCTTTGTAATACTTTTAACCAGCTTTAATGATGGCAAATGAAACATAGTTGCATGTCACTTCCAGCAGATGGGGCAGCTGAAAAATCCCAGTCTCAAGATTTGAAAACCTTTATATAAATGTTTTGAAGATTGCTGCCTTGCCATTGCAACTGGAATTGACCGAGGGAGAAAACTGGACAATGGAGATTTTAATAATTGTAAATACATATCAAGTTAAGATGAAACCATGCACAGAAAATTCCTTTAATTAAATCTGAACTTCTACTGCTGCCGTGTAAAAAATTAAATGTATTATAAAATTTGAAATGTGCATTAAATCATTCATTAAAACTGCATACGCATAGAGCTAATTTTGCATGTGTCGAGATGAATATAGAACTAAAGAAAGTGGTTGAACTATTTGAAGCTAATTATGCTACAGGCAGCGTTTGGGGTGTACCCACCCTGAAGACGGCACTTTTTGTCTGGTTTCATGGGGCTGTGTGGAATAAGGATGCATGATTATGTTTTCTGGCAGAGGACTGAATTTGATCAGAAGTTTTCGATCCATTCTGCCTCTATTTTTATTTGGAATATATGTACAGAACTCTGGTCTCCATTTCATTTGTTCTTGGAAGCTGGATACTCCAGATGACAGTCCTAGGCATGCTCAGTGGTCTAATAACTATCTGTCCTCTTCTGTGTAGTAGTAGTAATAAATTTTATTTTTTATATACCCCACTCATCATCTCACTGGGTTTCATCACTATGCAGAGCAGGTGTGTTGTATTACCATTGTGTTAATTATATGGAAGTGGCAATATTTGCTGATGCCGGTGCCTTTAGGCATCCATTTGTACCAAGCCATCTAGGGGGGAAATTGTATGCAGTCTGGTGTGAAGTAGTGATCTGCTATTAGATATTACAATCAGATTTATTTTGCTACATCAATTGGCCATTTCCCAAAGCTACCTACAAAACTTCTTTACTACTATTTTGCTCCTTAGATATTTCTAAAGAAGTTTCTTTAACTTCAAAGTTTTTAATACACAATAATACACTTCAAAAATTTTAATACACAATTTATTTCCCATATCCTAGAGAACTATTCAGTTACAACATACAACAAGGTACTATTCTTACAGCAGCTGTAGCCATATCATTTGGGAAATGTATTTTACTATTCTTGCTGAGGAAAATGTCATGAGTGCGTTACCAAGGCTCCCAAAATTAGGGAAATGGGTATTAGGAAACTCCCAAAATGAAAGGCATCTGAGGCAGAAAATGATTGTTTTAATAATAGAAGGCTCTTGAGAGATTCCATGTCTAATTACTGGATTGAAAGGTGCAAAAAAGGAAACAAAAACTGCAGTCCAGGAAGAAAATCCTATTGAACTAAGTGTGACTTCTGGGTATAGATATTAGGCCCCTTTTGAAAGCACTCTATAGCCACATCTTCCTTTCTCTAACTTAAATATTATTTAGATGAGGATCTTTCACTTGTGGAAGAAATAATCAAGTTACAGCAGTCAGATCTTCTACCCTAAAACATCAGACCACTTTCTTGTTTATTTTGAAAAATCAGAATAATTAGTTGTCCTTTCGGATAATTAGAATGTCCTTTCGGTAGATAATGAAAAGCTGCCCTCACATCCTTAAGATCAAAGTGCACAATTTCTGGGTGGGTTTGTGCCATTTCCCCACCCACACCTCAAACAGCAATGGCACTTTTTCAAGGTATGGAAATGGAAGAGTAAGAAAAGGTCCAGCAGCTGATGTAACTGTTCCTTGAAGGCATAGGGGTCCTGCCAGTAAATAAGTATAAATAAATCATAACCTTGGCAACCTAGAGCTTAAACACTGACAGTTTTAGACAGGGCAGGCCCATGGGCATAGCCAATATTTATTTTAGGGGGGCAGACTCGGGGGGGGGCAGAACTGAATTATCTTAAATGCAATTGGTTAAGTATTTTTGTTATTTACTTGATTGGGGGGGCAGTTGCCCATCTGCGCCCGACTACACCCATGAGCAGGCCCGCCCATGGGGCAAGATGAGTGAAGAGATTTGAGCAGCAGGATCCATGGGGGCTGCAGAACCCAATGCAGAACTTTATGCCCACCCTGCTTGTCCCTGATGTGGATCTTCACTCGCCCCTTCTTCCCTGGCAAGGTGTGGGTGTCATTTCGTGCTTCGCTTCAGGTGCCCCAAATGCTTCCAGGTGGAGCATAACTTATTTAAAAACAAATGAATGAAGATGCGAGCACAGTCCTGTGCATGCATACTGAGTCCTCCTGGTATGTAAATTCAATTAATAATAATAATAATAATAATAATACTTTGGCAGAAGCTCCATTTGACTCAATCCTATTTGGTGTGCCTACGACTGCTTCTTCAATTGCACAGGGCTAGATGTGCCTGGCAAATAGAAGGAGATGAAATGGAGGCAGTGAGCGATTTTACTTTCTTGGGCTCCATGATCACTGCAGATGGTGACAGCAGTCACAAAATTAAAAGACGCCTGCTTCTTGGGAGAAAAGCAATGACAAACATAGACAGCATCTTAAAAAGCATAGACATCACCTTGCCAACAAAGGTCCGTATAGTAAAAGCTATGGTTTTCCCAGTAGTAGTAGTAGAAGAAGAGTTTGGATTTGATATCCCGCTTTATCACTACCCGAAGGAGTCTCAAAGCAGCTAACATTCTCCTTTCCCTTCCTCCCCCACAACAAACACTCTGTGAGGTGAGTGGGGCTGAGTGAGAGCTGGACCATAAAGAAGGCTTATCGCCAAAGAATTGATGCTTTTCAATTCTGGTGCTGGAGGAGACTCTTGAGAGTCCCATGGACTGCAAGAAGATCAAACCTCTCCATTCTTAAGGAAATCAGCCCTGAGTGCTCACTGGAAGGACAGATCCTGAAGCTGAGGCTCCAATACTTTGGCCACCTCATGAGAAGAGAAGACTCCCTGGAAAAGACCCTGATGCTGGGAAAGATTGAGGGCACAAGGAGAAGGGGACGACAGAGGACGAGATGGTTGGACAGTGTTCTCGAAGCTACCAGCATGAATTTGACCAAACTGCGGGAGGCAGTGGAAGACAGAAGTGTCTGGCGTGCTCTGGTCCACTAGGTCACGAAGAGTCGGACACGACTAAACGACTAAACAACAACAACAAAGATTTACCGTGGGTAACACTATCCATAGTTGACAGCCACCACCATATCAGCACCAAAGCTCAATACTGTACAATAAAGGACTTCAGGATAGAGAAAGAAACTCTCTTTGCTTCCCATATTCCCAGACACCGCTCTCCCCCATTGAAATTGGCCCCGTGTGAGCCACTGCCGCGTCTTTCCTTGCCGCAAAAAGCCTGTCCCCCTGTGTTCTCTCTCTGGATTTAAATTGTTCTCCTCCCTCTCCAGAGTTCCACGTTCCTCATCTCCGCAGCGTCACGTGAGCCCGCTAAGGATTCGGGGCGCTGTAGTTTTCGCCGCCGGCCTCGAGAACTACAACCGCCTCCCTCCGCCCCCACACGCGAGAGCAGTCGCCACTCGCGCATGCGCGGCGCGGCGCTCGGCCGCCATTTTGGAAAGCGGGGGTTGGAGCCTTTTCCGGGGGTATGTTTTACCTCAGCCCCGCGAGCATGGCGGTGCCCGTCTGACCTCAGGGAGCCCGCTGGAAAAGCGAGCCGCGTCGTCCGTTTGAGGTTGGTGTTGCTGCCTAAAAACGCGGCTTTGGAGAGGATAAGAGTCAAAAGCGCGGGTTGGGTGTCGGGTCCGCGTGAGCGGGGATGCGCCTGGGGTCCCTCTTGTCCCGCGCTTCCCGCTCGCTCTCTGGCGTCGGGGTGGCGGGGTCGGGGCACGTTGTTTCCAGCCGGGCGGGTGGGGGGGGATGCGTGACACGGGAAGATGACGGAAGGCCAGACCCCGGGCTCGGTGAGGGTTGGCTAGTAAACACGCGGACATGCTGCGTGAAACGAGTGACACCCCATAACCTGCGCCTGGTGGGCGTCCCTCAGAAAAGGGCACGATTAAAATAGCACGGTGACACAGTGTCTCATTATTAACCCACAGGGAGACTAAAAAATAATAAAAATTATAAGATGCCTGTTGGGAATTATGTTCTCAGATAAGCAAGGGGCTGGCTTCAGATTATCATCATATTTTTCTGGCCTATTCGTTTGGTGATTATAAATATGAAGTTTAACATACTCCGATTGTATGTTACTAACGCACAAGGACAACATCATTTTATGTAGTAACCTGCAGCTAAACAGATGTGCTTACTACGGTCGCAGGCAGGGCTGGATTTAGGTTTGATGAGGCCCTAAGCTACTGAAGGTTTGATGAGGCCCTTTATATGGCCACCTGTCCTTTGTCAACAACAAATTGTCGCTGTTTTTTGTGTTGAATATATGCCATATGGTAATTTATGGATCTCATAGGATCTCTAAAGCCATTTGCCTACACAACACAAAACACTGTTGCTGTATGTAGGTTTTATTTTATTTGTTTTTTCTCTTATATTTTGGAAATGTACATCTTTTTTTCTTTATTTTTTTGGGGATCCCCAAGAGAGTGGGGCCCTAAGCTATAGCTTGTTTAGTTTATACGTAAATCTGGCACTGGTTGCAGGCCCTTCCCCATGATTTCTGACTGATTTTAAAATGCAGCCCTTCACTTATGTCCCACTCTCTTTCTCAGGGAAAAAATGCGCAAAAATGGAGCTTTACAGAACAATCCTATATAAATAAGTTCCATTCTGTTTCATAGGACGGCCACAGTTCGGTAATAGAACATCTGCTATGTTTGCCGAAAACCCCAGGTTCATTCTCTGACATTCTCATGTAGGGTTGTGAATGTCCCATGCTTAAAAACTTGGATTACTGCTGCAAATAAATGTTAACGGGATAGGCAACATGATGTTTTCCCTATGTTTTTTTGAGATAACTCCCATTGTCCCTGACCTTTGGTTGTGCTGATTGGGGCTCATGGGTGTTGTAGTACAACAACATCTAGAGGACACCATATTGGTTACTACTGGTGTAGCCCCTACTGTGCTAGATGGGTCAATGGTCTGGCTGAGGGCAAGGCAGCTTCCTATGTTCCTAATGGGGATTAGTACCATCTAAGCGTGCGTAGGATTGCAGCCTTAATTAGGAAATGAGTCAGGTGTAGGTGGATACTGGAGAAGAGTAACTGATAACATGCTGTAAACATATTGTTTTATTATTTTAAGATGCTTCATGATGAGTGTAAGCCAAGATACCTTGAAAGTCAAGATGCATCAGCAACAGAGCCCTGTTCTAAAAGGATGAAATCAACAGAAGAGCCTTATGGTAAAACCTATGATGGCTTGCAAAGACTTCATGAAGAAATACATGTTAAAAAAACCCATAGTGGGTTTATTCCTTTGTCCATTTCTGATGAAGAGGCACAAAATGAAAAAGAAACTGCAGAAGTAAAGGCATTCACGGGTAAAATACCAGTGTCATCAGAGCCTTCAAAGTCAGTAAACAATACTGAGATTACAAGAAACAAAAGTTTTTCTCCTCCTTCCAATACCAATATGCGTAAAAACAGAGAAGACAATGACTTCATCAAAGAGCATAAGAATGAAGAGAAAGAATTATATAGCACAAGCAAAGCCTTTATTGGACCCATTTATAAAAGTAAAGCTGATTGCATACGTGATCAAAGGAAAAAGAGAGAAATCGTGCCTAAACAGGCTCTCCCTGGTGATGTGCCAAAAATAGAAGATGAATTGTTCCAATTCTATAATGAAATTGATCAGCTTGAAAGTGAAAGTGATGAAAATCGTTTTGATGGTCACTTACAGGGGAGAGAAACAAATTCACTTGGGGAATATAATACATGGAATCCAATGGCTTGTGTAAATTCTCAAGAATGGTCCTGTAGAACATCACCTGGTGGTGATCAGTGTTTTTATAATAATGCACCAAGTGATCGTAGAATAGGTAGTGAACAGTATCCACACAATGACCCATCGGGTCACAGGAGTGACAACAGACGGTGTTGTAACAATGAAAGAGATGTATGGGAAATGAGACAATTATGTAACAAACAGGATAGTTCTAGATTCTGGAATGATTCTGTGTCTCAGTTAAGGCCTAGTTGGCAAAACATGCATCCTTTTATAATACCTTATGGCCCACCACCTCCTCAATTCACTCCTCGTTTTAATTTTCAGGAACCTAATTCCTCATCACTTCGTTCAGATACTTTCCATCCCCCAAATGTGGGACCATTCAAAAATAGCCATATTAACATGAGTAGTGCAACATCTGATGAAAATAATGCCTATCATTTTAGTAATCATAATATACAGCCCACCAGAAATGGATATAACATGCCTGATGGACACATGGATAATGGTTTCTGTGAAACTCGACCATGTTGGAAAGAAATTAAAACTTATCCAGATGAAGGATCAAGCAACGTTTCTCAGCAGTTTCCAGAGGGCAAGTTATACGAGTCACAAAAGCAGCTTCTGATTTTAAGAGGTCTTCCAGGCTCAGGGAAGACAACATTATCTCGGTAAGAGAATGACAACTTAATTTTAAGAAAGAAATCTGTTTCATTTGATTTATCGTTTGTTGTTTCAAACATCATGGTCATTTCAACCACCCCAATTTTTTAAAAAAATTCATATATATAAATACAACATTAAAACAATATCAACCTATCTATCTATCTATATAGAAAGAAAGAAAGCTGAATATTTTATGTTGTAGAATTTTGTTCCATTAAAACATTTTTATTTTTTGAGAGCAATTCAAATCACCCAAGACATTTCACTGGTGAGACAGTAATCATTAAATGGCATATGTGTTAGTAATTAATTTTGCTTTTTCAGTAAAAAAAGTTGTTGACCATTGCTTAAATGTTTAAAGCATAATATTGTTTCTATTTTGTAACAACTTTTGAGTTGAATAATTCCATGATTGTATATTGTTCCTTTTAGTTTGTATTTTATTGTATTCTTTGTATACTGTACTGCCCTGAGAATGTCAGTTGAAGGGTGATTGTTGTTATTTATTAAATTTGTAAACTGCCCTTCATCTGTACATCTGAGGGTGGTTCACAGCATAAAAATACAAGATAAAAACACAAAATACATAATAAAAGCAAGAACAAAACAAGCCAATAACCTGTCCTTTGATATTATTAAAACAGTTATGATAATTATAAATAATGGGCTGTATCTAAAGTTGTGGATATGAATGTTCTGTCAGTGCAATGATTTCTGCTTGAACAATTCTCCCTTGCTCTCCTCCCCATGCACATGCCCTAAATTTGTTGTAACGCTCCCCCAAACCCTCCAGAACCAATTTGGGGAAGACATGGGCATAGGAGGGTGGGAAAATTCCATTGCACAAGCATAAATCCTTGCAGAATGAGTGCACTGAATACAGGCCATTATTATTTAATCCTGAAAACTCCCAGTGATTGAAGCTGATATTGAATGGTACTGATATTTTTTTAAAAAAAACAAAAATATTGGAATGCCTCTTACTTTCTATTGAGGATCACAAGATAGGGGTTAGGATCTTAGGAGTCCTGACTTTGGATTTCAGCTCAGCTATGGTTGATTTGGTCTGAAAGTTCTTATCCAGAGTTTTCCCCTTGTATGAGATAGCAATAATGGTAGTTTGGTGTAAGGATTAATGCATGTAGGGCTATAAAGAGTACTTTTTTGTTTCCACGCATTTTAAGTTTAAAAACAAAACATTAAAAGTCGAAACTAGGTACAACAAAATAATTTTGTGGCACCTTAATGCCAGGCATTTACTATGGCTTTTGTGGACTATGGTTGGGAGATGATCTATTGAGAGTTTCTTGTGGCTGAATTTAAAACTGCTCCTAGTCATGGAGCATTCTAGGTAATGAGGTTCTAACTTGTGCAGATTGGCTGACCCTGCAGTGTTTTATGTTCTACAAACAAGTTTGGATGACCCCACAGTTGGTCCATCAGGAGTAGAAATTCACATCTTGTATCCTCTGGGATATTTTTTCTACAGTCTCGCGGGACTGAAAGGAAAATGAAGGAAGCCAGGAATATTTTTTGCCAATATTTTATGACCAGTTTTAGCAAGTGAGCTGATGTAGAAGTTTTCACCAGAGAAGTTTTGTGCTCTGGGCTTCAGGGAAGGTGTGAAAGGTAGTGAGATAAATATGAGGTTTATAAATAGTTGGCTTTGCAATGGAAACCAAAAGTACCTCCAAAATAAATGAATAGAGTGTAATATGTTTTGCTTTCCAAAAACAAGATTTGGCTATCTTGTAATAGTGTTGCCTTTTCCTTTAACAGTATTCTGCTTGGTCAGAGTCGTGATGGCATAATATTCAGCACTGATGAATACTTTCGGCAGAACAATGGATGTTGGTCATATAATGTTGCTGAACTAGGTGCTGCTCATGACTGGAACCAGAAGAGAGGTGTGAATATATTAATCATGTATAATTTTGTTAATGATATACTTAAAAGTATGGATTTATTGATACAAGAGTTTGTGGTAGAAGATCCACCAACATGTGCAGTTGGTAGCCTATTCCAGTATACAGAATGGATACATCTCTTTTCCCAAGACTGGACAAATGAGCCTGTGGTTGTCAGGTGCAATAAAGGAAATAACTCCTTCGCCCTTGGTAGTTCTGGGACATGTAAAAGTTTAAACAGGTTTTCTCATATTCCTACAGTGGTAGGAATTATCATACTCCTACAGTGGTACCAGTTATGAAATGCACATGAGCTCTACTCAACCATTTTGGCTTGCAAAGGCCACTTTGTCAATTTCTTACAAAAGTCTCTTTATTTGGAATTACTTGACTAATAAACTAATCAGTTTTGGTCAATTGTGAACCTTGGTGGGAAAGAACAGATAAGGCAGGTATTGGTATTATATAGGAAAACTTTGCCTCTGACCTGAAGTTGATTCTAATGAGATCCATTGAAGAGGAGTTTGTTGTATCGTTGGCAATTTTATAGAAGACTTTCTTTTTCTAACCTTGTTAATTGAAGCAAGTGATATTTATAATTGCTGTTTGTATAATTTATTATGATTTTATTGCAGCAAGACAAGCAATGGATCAAGGAAGATCCCCAATTATAATAGACAACACTAATACACAAGCCTGGGAAATGAAACCTTATGTAGAAGCGGTAAATAAAGCAGCATATTTCTTATGGAAACTCACTTCCTTCTCAGTGAGAAAACTAAATGAATTAATCAGTCTGATTTTATTTTTGACATAATCTACATTTTGTATTATCTTCAGCTTATTATAATTTATGTATGTTTCTGTAAATCTTAAGCCTTTTTTCCGGCAAAATACTGTTTTTCAGTCTGCTGAACTTGCAGCACAATCCTATGCATCTTAGTCAGAAGTAAATTCTACATATTTAAATGGACTTACACCCAGATATGTTTATAAAATAGCAGCCTTTATCAGAAAAGCTAGTTTCTTATACTTTATTTTGGAAGTTACTACTCTGTCACTATTCTTTTTATAACCATAATTCTTTATCTTTGTTTAGGCTCTAGAAAAGGGCTACCGAATAGAATTCCATGAACCAGACACATGGTGGAAGTTTGACCCAGAAGAATTAGAAAAGTGAGGTCTATGTTTTGGTTTTATTTAAAAATACACGAAAGCTTTAAAGTTTATTATTTTGGTTATGTAACCAGTGAGTCAGCTTTCGAACAATGGCAGTAGGCTTCTCCTTACTTCTTCAGCATTAACCCTGCCACTAACTGTCCTTTTGACAACCATTGTATCCGCTTGTCTCACTGAGGATTGTGTTCTGCACACCATTCAGTTTCACCCTCCCCTTTTCTATTCATAAAGCTTAGTAGAAATGAATGATAATAACAGTCTGATGAAACTTACAAAGCTTTCAATTTTATTTTATTTTTAATAAGGCTGCTGCTGAAAGCATAATGGAAGTGCATTTTATTTGGATCTGACAAACTATTCTGCTTGCAGAACAAAGCTTTCCTGCCTCCCACTTTTTCACCGCCCCTGAAAAGTCACTCCTGAAGGGTGTGGGATATGACATGGCGGGCTGCAATTGATTTAAATTGGGGGCTTGCCCTTTTGTGAACAGAAATGCCTTCTGCATATGCTGTCACTCCACTGGATCCAAGCCAGTATTTATAATTATTTCAAGAAAGCAGTAAATGGAGTTATTGGGTGCACTGCCTAAAAATAAAGCCTAGATTAAAATATTGTCAGACTTTTTTAGTGTTTTCTCATTCAAACTTAATTTCAGATCTTCAAGAAACTAGATTGTTGAACATGCATATAATTTCCTTAGGATCATGATGATGCTCATTTAAGTGACAGGGCTGGTGGTGGTAGGTTTTGGTTTTGCTCTTTAGTGAAAAATGACCACTGGGAAACTACAACTTTGCAAAAAGGAATGGCAAAGGAGAGCAGCAGCAGCCTAATCCTTTCTGCCAAAAAATGCTGTTTGCCAACTGTCTTTCTGCCCATGAGCAAAAACATAAAAGGAACCTGCTTGACCCTGGACAAGCTTCTTAAGAAAGACAATTTGAAAGCATTCTGAGAGATTCTATAAATTGATCAGACTTGAATTTCATTTCTTGTTTCTGTAGGAGGAATGAACATGGGGTCAACCGTGAGAAGATTGTTCAAATGTTGGAAAGATACGAGTATCAAATATCAATACCGATTGTCATGAATTCGGTCCTGCCTTTTCACAAAACTTCACAGTGGCCACCTCCACAAAGAAGACAGAGGTGGGGAGCCTCTTCAGACTCTTGGAATACTTTCAGTGTATCAAATAGCCGATAACTCAGGGTATACTTGCTAAGGCTAATTCTCTTTTCAGAAAGCAAGCTATAATAAAACACAGCGTTAATAAATTGAAATTTTAAAGCCAGCTTAACTCCTAGTGTCGGATTGTTTCCAAACTATTCTGCTACTTTCTTTTGAGGGTTAAATAATCTTAATGCAGATAATTATCCCTTGGGGAATGTTTATAAATAATGTAAATACATGTTTAATATTAAAATTGAATGTTAAATATTTTTAAAATATATATTTGTACTAATCTTGGTTTTGATTAAGCCCTGTGACAATGTGGATACACCAGGTGGTTTATCATTGGATTTTGACACAAGAGTTTTTGCATTGTAAACTGCTGAGCAGTTTCTTTAAGAATTCTGAATAGAATATAATGAATTTTTAATAAATGCAGGTAACCAGAAGAATAACTCAGTATATATATAGGTGTTGCATTTGAACCTTTTTTTTACTGCTTTCAATCGCAGTCCAGTTCTAACAACTTTATACCAGTTATTTCAGTTAAGTTTATTAATCACATGTTGACATCAAGCTGAAGCTCACTTTTCCATTGCCATTTATTCTTTGAGGTTGTTTGTTGTTCAGTCAGTCAGTTGTGACAGTAGTAGTCTAGACCCTGCCCTGCAATTAAAACCTGTGACTTCAAAACATCAGCATACAGTTTAAATGGAATCCTGATAAGTTCAGTTCTTGAGATTTTAATTTGAAGATTACATTGTCTTTTTCTAAGTTCACACTATTGTGGTATGTGAAAGTTTGCTTTTTTTTGTTTGGTTATGCGGCTTTGTCATGAAAGAAGCAATAAATGAAATACATTGAAAAAGCTGGAACTGTATACATATATGTGGACATTGGAACCAGTTACTTAAAACCACTTTACATGGACTATGATATAGGCAGTAGCCAATTCATCAGAAGTTTGAGGCTGAGCTGGCATGAGGCTTAATTATTGTTCTAATTTTGGTTTTTTACCATGTAGTGAAAATTTACTGAATGTTTGCCTCTTTTCTTGTCACCCAATTGCTGTGCTCTCTTGTACTATTGTTTCAGCAATCCATTGTCAGTGTAATACAATTAGTGTCTTGAGTCTAGCTTTATGGTTTAAGTTGAATGAAAATATTAAAATACCAGTGTGGTCCATTAGGGCTCTCCTGTTGTGGGTTGAGAGGTAACTCTTGGGAATATCAGGTAGTGACTTTGTCTTAAAGCAACCTTATTTGTCCTGTTCTACATGGAAAATAAATCTAACATAAAAGACGCACTTTCCATCTCTTGATAAAGAAATATGTTTGCATGACACACAGTTGAAAAATATTGACTTTACATTCAGAACATTTTTGTGTTTGCTCTGGAGACATGCTTTTGTCAAACTTGTTGGTATCTATAAATCTCTAAACAAAATAAAAACGGCTTATATCTGCTTTATAAATATATATTCTTAGGAGGCCATTGCCATCTTATTTCAGTATTGCTACTCAAAAGTGCCTGCTTTGGCCCTTTGGCAACTATTTCAGCACTGCGTTGTTTCCATCTGAGAAAGCACAGTGTAGTTATCTGTTAGTTGCACATATGCTTTTCATGGCTTTAAAGGGCAGTAGTTGTTGGGGAGGCAGAGATAGTTTGCTACTCACCTGCTTATTTAGAGACAAATATTGCTCACCCCAGGTGAGCAGAGAGACTGCAAAATACTGCTACTATATGCTGATCACTTAATTGTCAAAGACAATTATGAAACCTGGTTTTGAGTTTTACTAATAAGGGGCTGTTAATATGAGACCTTTGTGGAGCAAGACAAACTTTAGGCTTCTGTGAAGGAAAATGCTAATTGCTCATATGTATGTAAATGAAAATCTGATGGCTGCACCAGTCACTGTAGAAATCTCAACTTCTTGGCATTAGCTAGGAAAGGATTTTAAAATAATGTCAATCACATTTGCAACTTTTGCATTAAGCTTGCTTACACAATTAAACAATATAATGCTTTTTACCGCATTTCTGTAGAAGCCACTGAATCACTAATACAAAAATAGCCTCATTTAAATAGCTAGGATTATAAGCTGTGGGCTGAGTGTGTAAATAATTGGTACCCAGGATGTTCAAGTTAAAAATGTTCCTACAGTTTGCCTCAAGTACATTTCTCTCCCTCTTTTATTGCTCTTTAACATGGAGATTCAACATTCATGCTACTGCATTGAGGTCATACAGTCATTAAAAAGGCAGGATATATTTAAGGATATACTGATAATTGGCACTTTGGTAAATACTGTGATTTAGTAACCATATATATGGAAGACCAACAATTTAGTATATCGTGAACTACTATGGAAGCTCCATTGGAAATGGATGGCTGCTGCAGAAAAGCACAAGAATGACCAACATAACCAATAAAGTACATGCATATTACACGTGCCTCATTTGAAGAACGCAACAAGAGTTGCAAAACAAGTCAACGTTGGGGAAAGAGGCTGAAGACTTCATAGAATAGTTTGGTTGTATGTTTTCTATCATTTTGCTCTTGTGTTCAGAGCCCTGCTCATTTGCTCATGTAGTTTCTGCTACATTGCACCAAGTTTGCAAAAATATCATAGTAAGTGTGTGTGTCAGCCCTGGATTGGTGATCAGATATAACCAACATACTTTTGCTACTGCGGGGAGAAACTTACATAGTTCCTATATCTTTAAAGGTTAGTTAACAAAGATATGATTTCTGTGGCTGAGAACCAGACTTGCTCCACCTGTCTACCAGTTTTTAAGATCCTGCCTTGAAGCAAAGCCTCTAAAAAACTGCCACCAGAGATTTTCAGGGAGCCTATGGAGTGTTCCATCCTTAAGGGGATTTTCTTTTTCTTGTGCTTAAGTGGAGGTTCTGTGTCACATACACAAGGGTTTTAGATACTGGTTTATGCTTTGCAGAAATATCTTAAAACAGTAATTTTTTTTAAGTCAAAATTATTCAAATGCTAACTTATACTGTTTAAAAAAGTACTCAGTTACTAAATCTGGAAAAGTAGAAGCAAAATAGTAGCCAGGCTCTAGGGATGTTGGCACAGAATGTATTCTTTGTTGCTCCTACCACACTGAAAATTTCTGCAGGCATCAGATGTGGATATTCACAGCCATGGCAAGAGACTGATTGAAAGGCTCATTCTCGCATAGCCTGACCAGAGTTGATGTGTGTGGTAAATGAACCTGTTACGTCATCTGGTAGATCGTTTCATTTGTATTTTAATTTTTGGCTTTGTGTAGCAAGCAATTCCCTGCAAGTGAAGAGGGTATATCTCTGGATCCACCCTTATTTGCCCCACACACTTAAAACCTGAGTAGGGTTGCAAATGAGGTTACATGGATATGCATATGTAGGAACACTATGAGGTAGGTAGGATGTTCAGTTAAAGGTAATTTCTTGAACCTTAGTTGTAAGAGTCAAGTGTGCTAAGCCTTTTATCTTTTCTAATTATTTCTTAATAGGTAGCCTTTTTATCTGATAAGATTTGCTGTATAGGTATGTAAACAGCAACAAATTACCTTTGTTCGGTTTGATTATTCAAGGTTTTTGCTAGCACAGCTTTCTTTTTTAAAAAAGATAAAAGGGCAGGAGAGGATCGAAAGCTTGCTGTATAAGTCAGACTCGTCAGGAATAAAGCCTTTAAAATATTTAATGTTGTTTTTCTTCAGTGACTTGCGTGTGTTCCGCTTTTTAATGTGTATTTGTGAAATGTGCATGTAAATACTTTTTAATAGAAATTTTATTAAATCTAAAAAATTGAATGATATTTTGCTGCTTAATTTGTTTGCAAATGTTGCATTTTGAATGTTTTCCAGTAGTAGAGGTTGCTATGAATATCCAGTCTGGTAACTTTAATACGTTAAATATATATATATTTAACAATGTTCATTTTGTCCCTTGATTGCTGTGTCAGTATTTTGAGTACAGTCATGCCTCATGTTACGTCCGCTTCATGTTACATTCTTTCATGTTACGTCCCGCGGCGACCCAGAAGTACCGCAAAGGGTTACTTCTGGGTTTTGCTGCTCGCGCATGCGCAGAAGTGCAAAATGATGCCACGCGCATGCGCAGAAGTGACGAATCGCAACCTGCGTGTGTGCAGATGCGCCGCTGCAGGTTGTGCTCTTTTCATGTTGCGAACAGGCCTCCAGGACAGATCCCGTTCGCAACCAGAGGTACCACTGTATCAATAACAGGGTTTGTAAAAATGTCTCACTTTGAGTAACTGGCAAGGTGTCTTCCCCCAGTGGTGAGTGGGATGTGTAGATGTAGCTCCACCCATTCATCAGCGTGATGCAGTTACATCATGTAAGTGTGGGTGGATTGTCCTGCCAAAACTTGGCATGATTTATCAACAATCAGCCTGCATTTCCTCCTTATAGCAGGCAAGGAGCTACATTGTTCCTAGTCATAAACATAGAGAAACCTTGTGTTCATAGTTCCTGCATGTTGCTGCCATAAATTGGGGGGGTGGGTGGGAAGCAAGAAATAACTTGTGTTAACAAAGAATGAGTAGTGTTTTGGGAGGGGAACTAACATTTCCAAGATGGGCTTCTTGAAAGTGTAATGGTAATGAGAGAGAATCAAGTACCTGATCTAGTGAATGAAAATGAATCTGCTCTGCACAATATCTTCCAATACTCACAATGTGTGAAGAGGGTGGGCTGTGGGTATAAAAGTGGTTAGTGGTGAACTAATTGCTTGGTAAGGAAGTAGTAGGGTTTTTAAAAATTCTACCATTGGAAAGAATACATATTTTCAATTTTATTTTGATTCATTTAGGATGCAGCCCTATGGTCTGTGTCTCTTGGGCAGCAGGACATTGTTGACCTCCCTCTCCGTTGACAAGGAGGTCTGCTCCCAGAGGCCTCTTTGTTGCAGCTGTGGAAGCATCCGTGGCTCTTGGTACTCTGGCAGCCATAGGAGGCAGATTAAGAGTTGCTTTAGATGAGGACGCAAAGCTCCCCTGTTCCCATGACAAAGTAGGGGATGGGGGTGGGTGGGAGGAGCTTGTATGCTTATTTTCCTTCCAGTGACTACCCCCTCCCCTCCCCCATCTTACCTCCAGGCCAGTATGTGAATAGGAGGGCTTTGTATTTGTAGCCCTTCCACCAAAGATTCTCCCCCAGCTCCCACAGAATTGCTTTGCCCAGTAACATCAAAAAGGTGGCTAATGCAGCTAACAATAGAAATCAGTCAAAGCAAGACATTAAAATATCAAAACCAAGTAGGCAGAGAGATGAAATACCAAATAATACTAATCAGATAAAGTCCTGCCAGCATAAATATAACTTAAGGAGGTCATGTTAAATTAACCAAGTAGATTGCCCTCCTGGTGTTTCTGCCAATCATACTTGGGGAAAGGTGGGACATGTAAAATGCCTACTTGGTTGATCTTAGATGGCAATAAGGTTTACATGGCAGTCCTTTTGAAATCCTAGTCCCAAACAATTTAGGGCTTCAAAGATGATAACCGGTATCTTAAACTCAGCCAGGAAATGGATCAGTGGTGAGTACAGCTGGGGGCGGCGGTGGCAAAGCAGTTGTATGCTCCAGAAAACTAGCCCCAGCTAGATCTTTTGTAGTAGTATTTGTACCAGTTGTACTTTCCAAATGCTTCTCAAGAGCAATCACTATGAAGAGTGTGCTGTCAGTAGTCCAAATAATTAACTAAAGATTAAGATTAGATCAAGGATTATTCCTAAACCATGAGCCTAATTTGTGGGGAGGAATGTAGTTCCATCCAATATAGGCAACAATCTTGTTCCCTGTTCTTAGCGATCAGGAGAATCTCTGGGATGAGTCTCATTTTATTGGCCCATATTAAGTCCTTCAGTGATATGGCACTGGTTCAAAACTCTTATCGCCTCCTTGGACTCAACTGGAAAGAAGAGAATATTGGTGTCATTAGTGTACTGATGGCACCAGATCCAAGAGATCTAATATTTCCTTTACACACTTTCAAGCTTTGTCTTTCAGACATTTTGTCAAATGCACACTAGGAATAGATAGCACGCCAACAGCTTGCCACTCTTCCCCCAACTGCATCTCTGTTTTTATGCAGCCATACTAAGTAACAATGCTACCCGTGAATGCTGAATTCAATACATAGTCAGAATAGGCTTACTACAATTTTGATGGTTTACCAACACAATCTTACATTTGCCAAGCACTACTTTCAAATACCGTAATTCCTCTTATTTTCACATCTGTGAAACAGTGGCTTAAGCACCAGAATATGTTTTGAAAACCTACAGTCCAGGTCTAAGTCATTCTAATTGAATTAGTGGGACTTAAGAGTACTTAACTTTGACTGGATCGTGCCCTTGTTGATCGGCCTGCTTTTAAAAAAGAGTTTATTACTATTTTGTTTGGAAAGATACACTTGCATCTAGCTGCTCAATAAGAATGTTTGGGCACTTGCAATCATACAAAAATGACATGCCTAGGTCAACTCATGCAACATAACTGGTGGCAGAGAACTGGAAAAGTACAACCAGAGAAAAAGGGTTGTTTTAGAACTGATGTTCCTAATGGTATTTTTCTACATTCAAAAATTATATCCACCTGTAATCCGGTGGTACAGTCTTTTCTAGCACCTCATTATGCTGCATATGCAGACTCAGCCTTAATTTCCCTCATTTCACTGAACCAAAAGCAAAAATTAGGCTGCAGTATTAACCTCTACTAAGGAAATGCTATATCCTAAACGTACCCTAAATACATTTATTCTGGACAACCTCGTTTTTTCTTCAACTCAAATGCATCATGTTTTGGGGTTTTCATTTTAACTAGGAACTTTGTAACTTATGCTTTTATTAAGATTATTCTTAATAATTTGTTCATATTTAGTTCTTATTCTGTTTAGGGAGTCGGTTGTAAAGAAGAAGCACAGGTTGCACAAGATGAAACAGAGAAGGAAGCAAAAGAGGAACAGAAGAATGAAGGGTGCTACCATGAAAGCTATGGGGAAAACGTCAGGTGGACATTTCACTCCAAGTGATGAAGAGTCATCACAGAGTGGCCTGGAAGATTCAGAAGACAATGGAAAATCAGAATATGTGATTGGGCACCAGAATGAGCTAAAAGAATGTGTTGAGAGTGACTCTGCCAATGATAACAGTCTAACACATAGTGAGTTGCAAGAAGGAAGCGTCATTGTTTCTGATATGGTGGATCCAGTGTTGGACAATTCATTAAAAAGGAAAGCTTTTGCAGGAGATGGTAGTCTACCTTTAATGCATTTGCCAGCTGCTCCTAATGAAAACAGAACTGAACAATCATTCAGTGATCATTTACCTAATGAAATTAAAAATGTAAACTTTGTAGAAGGCAAGAGCAATGACTTGGAGTATGAAAAGCACGATTCTCTGAAGTTGGACCACGTTACTGAAAATAGTACAAAAATACTGACAAATAGAGAAGACAAAGACAAAGCTGCATCTACTGAAGTCATACTTGAATCTGGCCCAGAAAGTAAACTGCTCAGCGATGAGGAAAAATTAGGCGCTCCTCATCTTCCTGGGCTATCAAAAAAGAATGAGGGAAATACCTGGGCTTTCTTTTCTATCGACTTGGCTGACAAACAGCCCCAAACCATCTTGGAGAAAAGTGATTCCTGTTTGACTTGGCCTGATGGTACATCTAAGATCATGTATGAGCAAAGGCCAAAGAGGGAGAGGAGGCCCAAGCAAGTATTTTCAGGAATGACAGGAGAATTGATTGAACATCAACCTAATAAAGAATTAGTGAAAGGAGAAGTGTTACATGGAAATGGCAGTATAACAGATTGCGCTCAAATACCCCAGCTAACAGAGAACATCCATAGAATGCCATGCCCTGGGACAGGTGAATTCATGACAGAACCTAGAACTAAAACCAGTGATCCAAACAATGTAAGCCTTTTAGCTACACCAAGGAAAAAAGGAAGATGCAAAAGGATCTTCAAGTTGGCCCCTAGCTTTGGTGTACCCAGACAGATTCCAGTTAGAAAGGACGAGCAAGTACTAAAGGATATTGTTGTACTGGTGGAACAAGAGGAGACTTCAAATGAAGAGGCTAGAGAAAAGAACAAGCAAAGCCTTGGCTGCTATAAACGTCCAGTACCTTCTAGTTATGATTTAGTAATAGAATCATCTCATCTTGATGTAGAACCTCTCTTATGTAAATATTCCAGCCAATTTGCACAGAAATCTATGGACTTCTCAACAAAAGTAGTCGCTCCTCCAATTCAGATATGTACTTACGTGTCTTGTAGAGCTTCCTTACCTAGCGAACAGCAAGTTGTTGCTTTTGATCAAGCTTTGGAAGCTAACACAAAGAGGGAGAACATATCTTCAGATGTTTCAACTACTCAGCCAGATATTTTGTGTTCAGTTCAAGAAACAGACTCTTCTGCTGAAAACTCTGAAAAGATACAAGAAGTTAATGAAACTGAGCAGCCAGAGTATTCCCCAATCAAATATGAACCATACCCTTTGAAAACGAAAGCCAGTCTTTTGGGGCTTCCTTTATCCCTAGGATTTGCACTTCAACTAGTAGAACATTTTGGTTCTCCAGGAATTCCACTGGGTAACTACTATTTTTTTTGAAAAAAGAAAAAAAACAAGTAATACAATTTGGCAAGTTAGGTACTTATTGCTTAGCAAAGTTGCCTAGTGAGCCAGCCACTGCTGTGTGTGTTTGTGTGTGTGTGTGTGTGTGTGTGTGTGTATGTATGAGTGTGTGTATAGTTAAGTCCAAAGCGTTACAGTGGTACCTCGGGTTAAGTACTTAATTCGTTCCGGAGGTCCGTTCTTAACCTGAAACTGTTCTTAACCTGAAGCACCACTTTAGCTAATGGGGCCTCCCGCTGCCGCCGGAGCACGATTTCTGTTCTCATCCTGAAGCAAAGTTCTTAACCTGAGGTACTATTTCTGGGTTAGCGGAGTGTGTAACCTGAAGCATATGTAACCTGGAGCGCATGTAACCCGAGGTACCACTGCATTGCTTTGGACTTAACTTTTCCTAATAGAGACTAAATGCTTTTCGGTAATGGTTAGTGTTTAACATCCAATAAATTTAAAATTCCTCTGGCTATTTTAGAATGAAAATTAAAAATCACTATACATTCACAAAATATTGATTTTAACCCTCCAGTAAGTGTTCTTAATCTTTGGATTTAACCATTGCCAGTATGGCATTCATATTATTTATACTTCAGCCTTATGTGTGGTCTCCTATCCGCAGGCATTTCAGTCTACACTTGCTTTACCTTCAGCAATGACATAGCCTTCAGCAGTTTCTGGAACATTAACTGAGCCCACAAACTTGGCCTTTTCAAGTGTTACGTTATTCCCTTACAAGTCTTATATACACATTTAGTGACTTTCCCCAATTTCCTTAATTAGGCTTACGTTACAATAGCAACATTTGTAATTGTAGAGGGAAATACTGCAGTGGGGAAAATTACACTGCTGTTCCATATTGTGTTCTTCTATAGCCTCAATCATGCCTAAAATCAAGATAAGTACGGATTTATTTTAGCAGGCCTGCTCTGCCTACTTGTTTTCATAGCTGAATGTGGTTACAGATTACCTGGGCCCTTCACTTTCTGCATACTCTTGGTCCCCTTAATTCTGCTTACAAAATCCAGCTTTCAGTCTCAACACAGTATGGAGGTTCAATTATTTGTAGATTCTAAAGCATTCACTACTGCTTGACACAACAAATTCGATGCCCAGCTACTGTTTTCAGCATTTTCTTCCTAGCTTGCTTCGGAACATTTAACAAGTCTACATGCATATACCCACAGAAGAAAATTAAGCGCTACCTGTCATTGACAAATCTATCCTCCATAAATTTGTCTTAAGATTTTTTTAAAGCCATCTAAACCACCAGCCATGGCCACATCTTGTGGTTGTGCGATATGTTAAGTATGCGGTATTGTAAAGAAGGAATGAACTCAGAGGCATTGTCTGCAGGATGTCCCGGTTGTAATGCCCTGGCACCCCCTACCCAAAATCTGTCTCTAGCAGTAGATGCTGGGAAGGACCTCTGCCTCATGGGAAACTGATGCTAACTGAAAAAAATTGGGCAGGATGGACCAGGAGACTTCATCAGTATGAAGCTGCTCCATAAGGGCATATGGAAAAAGTGGATTTTTTTGCCCACATAAATTCTGTTTTATACACTACTTCATTCTCTGTGCTGCCACACCAACCTTTTTTTATTGGCCAGTACAGTGTGTTTTTTTTATTGGCCAGTACAGGGAAGCGGGTGGCGCTGTGAGTAAAAGCCTCAGCGCCTAGGGCTTGCCGATCGAAAGGTCGGCGGTTCGAATCCCCGTGGCAGGGTGCGCTCCCGTTGCTCGGTCCCAGCGCCTGCCAACCTAGCAGTTCGAAAGCACCCCCGGGTGCAAGTAGATAAATAGGGACCGCTTACTAGCGGGAAGGTAAACGGCGTTTCCGTGTGCGGCTCTGGCTCGCCAGAGCAGCGATGTCACGCTGGCCACGTGACCCGGAAGTGTCTCCGGACAGCGCTGGCCCCCGGCCTCTTGAGTGAGATGGGCGCACAACCCTAGAGTCTGTCAAGACTGGCCCGTACGGGCAGGGGTACCTTTACCTTTACCTTTACAGTGTGTTTACGTCTATACAGACACTCCCAACACTTTTTGTTATCTATGTAGCCTTGTAGGTTCATAAATTATTTACTGCGACATCAAGTGATAACTGCATGGGTGCATGAACAGTAGTTGATCTAGCCCCACATACTGATTCCTTGGATCTCCCAATACAATAATTATTTTTATCGGAATTTGTGCATACTCTTTGTTACTAGTTCCCAAATATTTTAACGGCACGGGAAGTCAAGATATCAGTGCATGTGTGAGTCAACTATGGGGTATCTGTATTTTGCATGCTCAGGTTGTGACACTAGTAACAACTAAAATTACAAGCATGCTTCTCAGGTTATAGTTACTCTTCGTTATTTGCAGTGTGTAGGTCAAATAACCACTTTGTGCAAAATCTTGTTTCGTAGACACTTTATTACCAGATGATTATGTAGTTCCCCTTGATTGGGCAACATCAAAGGAGATCTATTTACTGTGGAAGACATCTGTGGAGGTATGAATGTTAGTTCTCCAGCTACCTTGCCATGCGGATTATGTTAATAACTTACATCATGATAATTGCTCCACAGCCATTGGACAAAACCAACATAAGCAGTGAAGGAACATGTACTGCTTGTTCATTCTGTCAGGAATAGCTCTATCTTGATGGGCTGTCGCCCTGTAGAAAAAAGAATTTTTTATGTTTTCTTGTGGCAGAAAGAAATAGAAGACTCACATTTTTTAATATAAAAAAACCTTTAATTCTATTTTAGAAGAAGCAGAAAACTATCATATCAAAAGAAGACAGCTCCATACCCGGTGAGTATAATCTTTTGCTTAATAGATGGAGAGGAGGAGGGAGGAAGAGTTCACACAATTCCCAAATTATTACCAGTTGCAAAATATTTTCTGCATACTTTTGGAATGTTGTGCTCAGATGTTTGTCTACATTTTTGCATCTACAGATCTGATTGAAGCGCAATGAGTTGTTGTTCCTACTATTTGATATAGAGTATAAAGTGGAAAGGTCTTTTGTTCTTCTGATCTTGGAAAATGTCATCGATTCTCACCTCCTTGATGACAATTTATTTTCAGGCAGCCAATAAATGATCTGTTGAAAGGTGTTAGTAGCAATATCTGCACTGATCCCAGAGACTCCAATGTCAAAACAGTGCTGTTCTTCTAGTGCATAATCAAGCTATAAAATTAATTGCCACAAAATGTGGTGATAGCCACCAACCTGGATGACTCTTAAAAGTACAGATGGATTCATAGGGACAAATCATGCCTCTGAATGGCATTTGCTGGGGAACAGTAGCAGTAAATAGTATTATCCTGTGCCCTGCTTGTGGGCTTCTTAGAGGTGTCTGGCTGAGCATCTACAGGACCCTGCTTTAGGTGTCTCCTCATTCTGAACTGCAGAAGATTTGCACAAGACAGAAGGCCTTCATGGCAGAGCCCCAACCCCACCCCAGTTGCAGAATTCCCCTAAATACCTGCCTGGTGCCCACATTAATGTATTTTTAGTGCCGGGTAAGACCTCTGTATTCCCCCAGGTTTTAAATATTTTTAGTGCCATTATAATATCACTAACAGTTGTTACCAATATTAATTAGCTGACCTTGCTGCTGCTGTTGTAGACCCCTGAAGAAAGCAGGATTGAAGTCTCTGCTTGTATCCCCCCCACCCTTGTGGGTCAGCTTTGACCCACAATCCATCAGATGATTGACAGGTGGGTCAGCACACTCACCTGTCAAACTTGGGCTATGGGGGAGATTCGGTCCAGTGGAGCAGAAAGTTCCTTACCCCTGTGTTATGATGATTGGTGTGTTTCACTCTGTGAAGTACTTGACTCTCTAACTAATCCCAATCTCAGAGGCTTTGAAGTCATTTATCTTTGGGTAAAAATAAAATAAAGGGACCTAGAGTTGGCCTGGAAAGTTGGATGAGGATATCTGTTGTAGAGATAGAGAGGGAAATAATGCAGCAGTATGTAGCCAGACAGGATTGCATACAGCAACAGGTTGATGGTGGGAGCTGGGAACCAGCCACACTTCCTGGTTCCTCTTGGAAGACACTGATCAACAGGTATAAATAAATCCATGTAAGATTCAATTTCAGGCTGCTTATGTCGCTTTCTTTGTAGCTGGTGAAACTGCCCAAGAAGGTTCAAATAAAGATGATCAAGACAGAAAAGCATCTCCCGAAGCCAATCCATAAATGCACTTGGAAGAAGCACCCTTATTTTGTCAAATAATCCAAGCAACGATGGTGGCGTGTTCTGAACTTTTGTCTAAAAATTAAATATCAGCATAATGTGCAGAAAGGTACAACATGGAATTTATTTATACACATACATATGCATGAGAAGATCTATTTCCAACCTGTGTTTCGATTTTCTGGTTAACTATAGGCATCTATCTTTTCTGTAAACGAATATCCATAGGCTGGGCTCCATAGGATGGTGATATAGCTCCTGCTACATTATTATCTCAGCTGCTGAGAGGAAATGTTTAGATTGGGATACAATATCATATCAGAGTGGCAAATAGTAAAAGGAACTATTTGCTTTACTTAAATAAGGCAGATTTGATAAGCTTTAAATATTGATGCTATTAATTTTTTTCTCAGATGTTGGATTCCATCTGATAGCAGCCCTACACATTACAACAAATTATGAAAGGGAAAAGTGCAAGGCTCGAGATCATATGACCTCAAGAGCAAGATCCCATGTCCCTTTTTCCTTTGGATACTGAGTGTACAAGTGCTGCATGTGCGTACTGCACATAAACAAATCAATCTTAATCTTTTAATATGGAGGTATTATAGGCAGTAATAGAACATTTTTGCAAAGTCATGCTTAAGATGTTTACCTCCTCTTCAGATAATTTTCCACAGTCTGGGTGAAAAATTTCTGGCATCTGACCACCCAGTTGGGAAGGCATGTAGCCTTAGGTTTATTTTTGACTCATTTTTTTAATCCTATGTTCCCCATATTTTAACCCACAGCATAATTGTGTCACTTCTGCCTGTATCAATTGCAAAAATATAGCCCTTTCTATCTGTTACCTCGGGAAAACTCTGGTCCATGTCCCGGTCATTTCTTACACTTTCCCAATCTCTTCCTCACTGGTTTTCCATTGTCTTAACTTGGTCCCTTTGCATCTATTGAGCTTTCTGAGTCCCAAAATAATTCGCCATTCTCATTGTCCTAATCATAAGATGCCTCTCCTTAGATCAGTGGTCAGCAACATTTTTCAGCCGTGGGCTGGTCCACTGTCCCTCAGCCCATGTGGTGGGCCAGACTATATTTTGAAAAAAAATATGAATGAATTCCTATGCCCCACAAATTACCCAGAGATGCATTTTAAATAAAAGTACACATTCTACTCATGTAAAAACACCAGGCTGGCCCCACAAATCACCCAGAGATGCATTTTAAATAAAAGGACACATTCTACTCATGTAAAAACACACTGATTCCCGGACTGTCTGTGGGCCGGATTGAGAAGGCAATTGGGCCGCATCCGGCCCCCCAGGCCTCTGCCTTAGATCAACACTGGTTTCCTGTCTACTAATGAATATAGCACAAGTTCCTTGTTAACTTGAAAGCACTCCAAAGCCAATCCTCTTAGCTCTCCATCCTTATATCTTGACACATCCCTGCTCATGACCTTTACTCCTCCACTTTCACTACTCTCACCTATCAGAAGATCTCCTGCTCCCTCAAAAAACATCGCCCCTTCCTTTTCCTTTTACACTTTTCTATAAAGCCTTTGCACAACCCCACTATATCTCAGCTTGTTACAGAGCCTAACAATTGCATCCATTTTCTCCACTTTCTCCATTTCCTTTGTTGAATTTTTTGGGCAGCAACCATTTAAAATCTTTAAAGCACTATGTACACAGGTGGGACTACATTAATAATAAAACAGTAATAATCAATGTGAAAAATACATATTTTCTGTATTGAGAAGTGGTGTTTGCCAGTTGGCAAACTGAATATATTTATATATTCCTCTTCCAGCCAAAAGAATACTTCAAAAAACCCTGCTCCCCACAAAAACAATCTGAGTTAATTACAAACATTATCATTTTGTGTGTGTGTGTGTGTGTGTGTGTGTGTGTGCATATTTCATATTCTGATTGAAGGTGGCAATTGTCAAACTTTAATTCAGCACCAGTAGGCTTGGGATTTTGATTTGATACTTCACTAGATTTTTAAAAAATTTTGTATTACAGAGTTTGCTCAGTTTTGGCTTTGTCACGGATGGACTCAAGTTAAGTCACCTATAATTAATGGCAACAACGGCGGTGAGGAGAAATGCAAATTCTAAAGGTTGTTGAAAACATGGCCTACAGTCACACTGCTGCTTTCTTTCCATGTAGCCTTTGAATTTTGTTTTGAAATAAAACGAAGCTTTGAAGAATGTTTTGTCATTGTCACTATGAGAAAGCAACTTGAAACCTGTGTTGTTTCATCTGTTTGCCTCCTGTACATGTGGCATGAGGAAACTAAGAAAAAAGTGGTCAGTTTTGAGTAGGGAGACTGCTAAATTAAGACTATAACAAGGACTAGGACAGTGCAAGAAATTGTACTTCCTGTATCACCCCTGCTGTCTACCCTCCTCTCCACCACTTACTTCATTTTCCGTGGTGCTGGGTCTCCCCCACTCTAGAAAGGGCCAATTGGGTACTTCCTCAGCACAAAGCATTTGGGTGAGGTGGCTGGGACAGCACCTGCACAGCTATTGCCGTGACTCTTAAGATGCACTCTTTAAACTAATATATACAGCACTCTACCCACTTGTGATTCCTAGCACCTGGCATTCAGAGGCATACTGTCTTAAATAGTGGAGGTGATAATTCACTGAAGATTTGGATAATTAAATTCAAGCATGAGGGCCTTTCCCAACAGTGGTCAAGATAATACAATCATTCTAGCATTACTTGAGAGTTGCTAATAGTTGTCAGATGCTTCAGCAGTACCCATTTATTTAGCTGAAACAAAACATGTCTCTCCCATATTCGTCTCTACAACCACAGCAGCTGCTGCAACCTTCCAACAGTTTAACTTCACCTCCAAAGACACACTTTTCCATTGTCTCCCGAGACGGACAGATGCCAACAACCAACAGCTTCTTTAAACGAGGTGTGTGGAACCTGTGGCCCTTTAGATGTTGTTGAACTACCAAGTCTCCTCAGCCCTAGTAAGTATGGCCAATCGTCGGGTTGACTGCAATCCAGCAACATCACAAGAGCCACGTTAGCCTCTCCTGCTTTAAACAAAAGGGAGGGAAATATATGTGAATATATTGTATAGGTTAGCCACCAGGAGTCAGGAGTTTCTTTTTGGCTTTTTTCTTGTTTAAGAGAGTAAAGTTTTTGTCCAGTTTCCTCTTTGGCGTGCTCTTAAACCTCCCCTAAAAATAAATGGGAGTATAAATGGGAGCACCTTTGTTCTATTTTCTTATGAAGACTCGACTTCATGCCTTTCATGCTTTTTTCTTTTAGCACTATCTAATTGTTTTTGTGTGGGCACTGAGCATATGGGATGTGGCTTCTGAGCACTCCTGGCTAGGCCCACTCCCTAGATGTAGGTGTGTATGACATGCATTTCTAAGAGCCCATAGGTACGCTCTCCCTTATCCATTAGGCCAGGTGTGGAGAACTTTGGCCCACTAGATGTGGCTTAACTAGAACTCCCAGCAGCCCCTGCCAGCACAGCCCACGACTAGGGATGAAGGGGGCTGTAGTTCACCAACTTCTGGAGGGCCAAAGGTTCCCCGCGCCTGGATCTAAAGCCAGCCTTTTTGGTCCTCTGCTCCTGGCTGGAGAAGCAACTGCTGTTTAATCTTTTAATGACTTGGGCTGCAGTCCTACACCTGCGTGCTTGAAAGCGAGCACTATTGCACGAAATGGTTGCTTGCGAGTAGAGCTGCAATGGTGCGGCTCTTCTGGCCGCAAGTGCTCATGGTTTTGAGTTTCGAAACATAGGTATTTTAGTCGTAACCGCAGCTTCCTTCCTCAGCACGCGAGAGCACTTGTTATTGGGACCAAACACTCCTCCGTGTGAATGCGAGGCGCCTGCAAGCAGCGAAGCAAAGAGAGCCGCTGCATCTGGCACGTGTGGGCAACGAACGCTTCTCGCTGCAGGAAAACATTTCCTATCTCTGCAGAGGAGGGCAAGCGCTGCCAGGGGGCCTCAAACCCATGCTCCAAAAAAAGCAAAACAAAACAAAGCGCGGTGCATTATAAGGCTGCATTTCTGTCCTCGCCTCCTCGCCAATGCCATAACACAAAGAAGCACGCCTTGAGGTAAAGAAAGAAGAAGAAAAGGGCAGGGCAGCCTTGTAGGAGAAACCGGAGTCGCGCCGTTTGTGGCTCACGCAGTTCTGCCAGAGGGCCCTGCTTCCCGCTTTGGGGAATTGAACCTTGACTCGACGCGGCTGCTCCCTCGGGGGTGGAGGGAGGCCTGTGAGCGGAACTCGGCTGCTTCAGGCGCCGAGGAGGGGAGCGAGCCCGCGCGGCGCTCTGCCCCTTTGCCCCTAGACGCGCCCGCCTTCGGGGGCGGAGAGAGCCGACTCCGCCCGCGCCCGTCACGAGGAGCCGTGTAAACAGTGTCGGTTCGCAGGCTTCCCGAGGAGGCGGCGGCTGTTGCCTTTCCTCCGCTATGGAGGATAGCCTGGCCCGCGCCTTCGGAGGCCTGAGCCTCCGCCAGCCCCCCGCGCAAGGCAAGGGCCCCCCTCGCAGGAGGCGCCGCTTCAGCAAAAGCCTCTACTTGCTGCGAGGCCTGCCCGGCTCCGGGAAAAGTACTCTGGCCAGGTAAAAAAACAACAACACCCTTCTCCTTTCGAAGGAGAGAGGACGCCTTCAGCTCTCGAGTCGTAAAACGACGGGGACGAAGTCTTGAGCGGGAAAACCGCGCTTTCTCACCTCGAAGCTCCGTGAGGGAGGGTAGACAGGTTGCTCAGCAGGCGCTCTGGACATGCTCAGAGGCTCTTGATCGGCGCGGGAACCCGCGACCATCCAGATGCGTTGAGGATTCTGTGAAAAGCGGGCAAAGCTGGTGGAAGTTGGCGTGCAGAAGCGACTGGAGGGCCTCGGGTCCCCGACGCCACTACCTCTGGTTTTCAGGTTCTTGGCATTCAAGAAGGGTTCTGGGATAAAGAAGCCCTGGCTTCAGCAAAACGCTGCGTGCTCCATGTTGATGGAAAGGGGTGTGGTCAACTTTATTTTTTTCTAGTAGGATTGCTCCTTTGGTCGACATTAGGTAAGGTAAAGGTACCCCTGCCCGTACGGGCCAGTCTTGACAGACTCTAGGGTTGTGCGCCCATCTCACTCAAGAGGCCGGGGGCCAGCGCTGTCCGGAGACACTTCCGGGTCACGTGGCCAGCGTGACATCGCTGCTCTGGCGAGCCAGAGCCGCACACGGAAACGCCGTTTACCTTCCCGCTAGTAAGCGGTCCCTATTTATCTACTTGCACCCGGGGGTGCTTTCGAACTGCTAGGTTGGCAGGCGCTGGGACCGAGCAACGGGAGCGCACCCCGCCACGGGGATTCGAACCGCCGACCTTTCGATCGGCAAGCCCTAGGCGCTGAGGCTTTTACTCACAGCGCCACCCGCTTCCCTGTACTGGCCAATAAAAAAAACACACTGTACTGGCCCGCGTCCCATTAGATAGGCGTATTTCCTTGTCACTGTACCACCATGCATAGCTGTCCACTTTCAGATTTGAAAATAAGGGATCAACAGCCTCACCTGTCCCGGGGACAGTCTACGGGATATCTAACAATCCAGGATAGCAGCGGGAAGCAGCGGGAAACGGCGCTGGAATAAGGGAATTTCCCGCAAAAGGGAAGGTTGACAGCTATGCCACCATGCTGGGAAAAAGCTTTGTCTCTGGGGGTTCAGACGTGCTCCTGCAAGATTGTTCAAGGTACAGGTGCATGTCTGAAACAAGTTGGGGCTGTTCATGGTAGGTCAAGACAGAGCTCCAAGATAGCTCAGGGAAACAAGAAGAGAATTGGTGGGGTGGTGGCTGCTGCTGCTGCCTTCACAGCTGTCACTTCCTCTCTTTTTCTGAGCTGCAGCAGTTTTGTTTTCTTAATTGGTTATCGGTTCCTACCACCAGTGTAACCTTGAGCGATAAGAGCAATTGCCAGTAATTAAATATATTTTCTTTTTGTAAACATATATTTGGTATATTTCCCTGTTTCGACATGAATATTTACCAACGGAAATTTCCCAATCCTCATAGGGCCTTGGTTCAGCTTGATTCTGAGAAAATCAAACAAGATACTTTGGAAGGCAGTCAACATTGCACTGAAAGCACGCACAAAAGAATATCGCTTTGGTTTTAATGACTCTGGATTTTGCCCTCGGTTATCATTTTCTTACGATTAACGGAAGTGGAAAGAACTTTTTTGATCACTTTAAGGAAAACAGCTAGCGCCTTTGTTTTCTTTGTGATGTACCATGTTTTTAATACAGAATTTGAGTGGAGTTAACATCAGAAACCTATAATCAGTATTCAGTACTGTAATATATTTCCTGATGGCTTAAACTAATATAAGCATTTTCCAGCACAGGTAGCTTTCACCAGGGTTCCCTGATTTGTGGCACACAAGCTGCATCCCCCAACCAAGTATTGTAACCTCCCAAGCCAGCAGCAAAAGCAGGAAGCAAATTTATTGAACTCTTAGGAGGGCCTGTTCTACATCACTTTTGGGCTATATGTGGCTTGGTGGGTCACAAACCTCATACTGGATGAAATGAAACAAGACACCAATGACTAACAGCAGGTTTTGCAACTTTTGTAACTTGCACGTTACTAAAGGTAAATTGAGCTGAACTGGAGCACTGTATAATGGTGAGATTCATTTTACTCTTCGTTTCCAAGCACAGGTGTTACGTTGTCTTCGAAGAGCATATAGTTACCATCAAAGGCACAGCTCTTGATTTTCTGCATGAACCTGCTTGGAAATGACTTGTTTTTAATTTCATTGGCTTTCAAAATGTGCTTCTGGCAAGCCAGTCATGGAAACATTGGCTCTGGTTTCACATCTCACTGATTTTAGGAAGTGCAAAAAAAATCTCACTCTATTAGTATGACATGGTTCTGGTTCAACAGAACTGGAGGCATGCTGACTGAAAAGTGAAGGGTGAAGGAAGAGTTAAGCACTTTCCCCTTGCCTCCCTCACCCCCTGGATATTTAGTCTTCTTGTCACATCTCCAGGATAAGGAAGCACAATTTATAGCAAGTGTGAAGAGAAGCATCTGGTCAATGAGGGCAGTATTTTAAAAAATGCACCCGAGAGTTGCACAAAGTCCACAGTAGTATGCATTTTATAAGCAAAGCATATATATTAAACAGTTGGGAGCTTAGAGATAAATGTGACCTGACAGTTCATTTCAGCTTGCTGGCCTCTTTACTCTTTTGATAAATTGAGGCCTGCCTCTGCCATTGCTCAACAAGATAAGGAATTAAGAAATGAAAGTTTGCAGTTCGACTCTTTTTTTTCTAGATCGCTTTTGGCTTAACTCGCTTTGGGAAAGGATTCTTTTATTGTGCTGAGAGATTGCAGATGATACCTTGACATTCCACCTCCAGACATCAAGGCTCCATTGCTACAGCTTTACCTTTTTCAACAAATCTTTCCCATGAGTAGTCTGACATATTCTGTTGTCCTTTACTGTCAAGAGGAAACTTTATGTTAGGGATGGATGGATGTCATTTGTTGATAATATCTTATAAAAGTAGACAAGTTGGGTCTGGATTGAACAGATGCTGCTTCATCCATATCAAAGTGAGTCTAAGTCCAACTGGTTAAGTGCTATAAACTGGTTAAGTGACTGGGTCCTTATCATTCACTGTCCTTTAAAAATATTGTTGTGAACGTAATACATAGATCTGGACTGGGGAACCTATGTCCCTCTGCTGTTGAACTACAACTCCCACCGTTCCTGACCAGTGGCTGTGGCTAATGGGCGTTGGAGTTCAACAACAGCTGGAGGGCTACAGTTTCCTTATTGATGATATAGAGCTTCCCTGCCAGTCATACCCACCTGCACTGGATTTTGCAAAGTTTGCTGTAAAAGGCAGAGTTGAGGACTGCTATCCTGCCCTGAAAGGCTGTGGTCTTAACACTGCACCTGGATGATTGCTCCTTTGCTGTTATAATAGCTCCTCCTTCCCAGGGCAGTATAGGACTAGGAGCAGGAAGAAGAGGAGTTTGGATTTGATATCCCACTTTATCACTACCCGAAGGAGTCTCAAAGCTGCTAGCATTCTCCTTTCCCTTCCTTCCCCACAACAAACACTCTGTGAGGTGAGTGGGGCTGAGAGACTTCAGAGAAGTCTGACTAGCCCAAGGTCACCCAGCAGCTGCACGTGGAGGAGTGGAGACGTGCTGAGACTGAGACTCAAATCCCCATTACGCAGGGGGAGGAGAGAAACATGCATGTTACTTTACAGTCTGAAAAAACTTGGGACCAGGATACATTACAGATCAACCCCCTTGATATGGACCACACCAACCTTTAAGATCTTTCAAGGGGCCCATGCCTCTAAGCATATTGCCACTTGGTGACAACATGGAAGCTGGCAATTTCCATGGTAGCAGCAGCTCCCTGGAACACCCTGGAAATGTCATTGAACGTTGCGTTTTTATTTTAATGCAAACTGCTTAAAGGTGGTTTTTATTTTATTGTATTAAGTGGTATAAAAATCTTATTAATAAATATTTTCTCCTGCAGTAAATGGGGGGGGTTAATTTGCTGGTAATTCAACCCTTGCTTGAATGGTGCTTTATTTTCATTTAACGATTCCTCTAAAAGTGCAGAGGGAACATTTGGGCCCCAGTTAAATTGAAGGGTGGTGGTGGTGGTTAGAAAATGAAAAACTTCACTTCTAGTGGTTATACTAATCCATGTGAAATTTTGACCTTTCCTTCCTTACAATTGTTTGGTCTCAACAGGCAACTGAAACGTGAATTTCCCAGTGCAGTTGTTCTGAGCACTGATGACTACTTCTCTGCAGAGGACGGCACATATGTGTTTGATCCTGATGCTCTAGAAGATGCACATAGATGGAACCAAAAGAGAGGCAAGTACAGCCCTTCCTAGTTTTGTGTATTAGGTTTTGCTTTCTATCTACACCTTGTACTCTTCAGCAGTTTTCTTCTACAAAAAGTTATAGCTGAAGAGAGCCTTGCTGTAAGAGAATGTCTTATTTGTCACACCTGCACTATTCATTTTGCTCAAAATGGCTTTCAGAGTTGATCAAAACATCAATTACTAGTAGTAACAAGGGAATGATTCTATGGAGAAAACAATGAGATGCTATTTAGGGGCTAATGTTTGAGTCTCTAGTTTGGACATGTAGAAAAAATGCATTATAAAAGTTCCTAGCAAACGAATGAAGTGTACAATATATGCTCTATAATCAGTTGGCATTGCTTCCGCTGTCAGATATCTAAAGACAGATTTGTATGCCCTGATAATAAACTTTTAATACTAAAAATATAAGCATGACCACTGCCATTAAATAACAAGAATAACAATAACAACAATAACAACTTGTTTTCACATTTTATTTCTAACTTTGTTGTATCTTCCTCTTGGGTTTGAACAGATTGGTTAAGATTGTGTCAGTCATAGTTTCAGCGGTTCTGATGTTAAATGAAAACATGGATAACTGAAGATTTTCTGGATTAATTGCAGCACTCCAAGAAGGCAGGAGGGGAGCAAGCATGGCGCATGCCTTCACAAGGCTTCTGTATATCTTGTCCCAATAAGCTGAAATAGGTACATTGAAACTGGGCCGTTGTGTGGATTTGCTCACAGCTCCCATGTAAAGATAACTACGTGAAGGAGAAATTTGTTTTCAAAAGTTTTGTGTGACAGTCCACATTTCCATTGTATCTCTAATTTTGTATATGACTGAGCGCATGTTCTTCGTAACGGTTAGTGCAGTGTCTCCTCTGGACGGCACCAGATTTATTATGGAGCCTAGCTATTGCTAGCCACTTTCGACCACCTCTCAGAGGCCAGGTCTGCTGAAGGCACAAATCTTTCCCAGCTTTTACAGCAGCCTGAATTCTTTTATCCAAGACCAGTGTTTCCTTCCCTTGCTTGCAGTGTCTAGTATATTCCTGCCTGACATTAATATGGGTGGAAATCAACAGACTGAAACTAAAGCACATTATGGAGTAAATCCTGTGTCTTCAGAAACACTTGCTCATTACATTCAGCACATCAGTACTTGTTTGTGACACAGCGAATCCCCAAAGGCTTGATTCAGAACATCTGTGTAGGTAACAGGATGGTTTCACTGATTGTCTGGTCTTTTAAAACATTTACATTGTTATGTTACAGCACGTAAAGCCATGAAGAATGGGAAATCCCCAGTTATTATTGATAATACCAACGTCCACGCTTGGGAAATGAAGCCATATGTGATAATGGTAGGGGAAACTGACCTGTTGTGATTCTTAATATTTAGCCATGGGTTCCAGAAATGAGCAGATAATCCTGCTATTTGCTATCAAGAGAGGTGGAAAAATGGGAAGAACTTCTAATGTGCTTAACATTTTTTTCAAACATTAGTTTTATTTCACAGATTTTGTCCAAGCCCTGGAACATTTTGTTGTGCCACAACTGGATTGATTTCTACCCCCTCTTGCTCCCTTCTTCTTTGGGTTCCGTTTAGTCCAGGCATGTACAAAATCCATTTTGGGGGGTTTAATCCAGCCCGCCGGTCGGTTTAATCTGGCCCCTGTGGCAATCTATCTCCTGGTTTAAAATCCTAAAAAAACTCAATAACTTCAATCATAAAAAAAGGTCAGCTATTTCGGTCGGCCCTCACGCATGTTCACTTCATCAAATCTGGCCCTCTTTGAAAAAAGTTTGGGCACCCCTGGTAGTCATTATGTTTTCCTTTCAAGGTTAGGTCACTTAACATTATCTGACTCTTAGAAACCACTAATGGTCCTAATCTTTTGCACAATACGTGGCTGGATGTGCCAGTAAAATGCTGATCTTCCATATGGTCTGGTTTCTATGCCTCAAAGAGCATAGACCATGCAGTCTGTGTGATCAGCTTTCTAATCTTGCATATGAAACTACCTTTTTGCAGAACCAAACCACTGGTTAATCATATTATTGGTTCTGACTGGTGAAAGCTTTCCAAGATACAGCCAGTTGACCAAGAACCATTTAACTAGACATGCCAGGGATCTTCTGCAGGCAAATCATCCTTCAAGTCAGAAAGAGTGTCACTCTCTTTAATCTACATTATATGATTCTTCTTTTCTGAATTGAGCATGCTCTGTAACTCTTAGGTTGCAGGGGGACATGAGTACCCTTCCTCCAGATTGCACTGTTGTTGCTGGGATCCTACTTCTCAAACTGCAGTTAGTGTACGCTTGCCTCCACCTAACATCTGGAGATGGTTTGGTGACTGTGCTGGGAACCTGGTAGGATAGTGCCTATCACTCATAATGAGATGTGCGTTCTGCCCCTGCGTCTGTATAACTTTTGGTATATTTTTGCTGTAGTTCAAAATCGCTTGAAAAAAATCACCTTGGAATCTGACTCTAGAATTAGGTCAGTCTGCTAATTTCCCTTTCTTTGTGTGTGGTTAATATAACTTTGACAGCTTCTAAATTATTAATGAAGCAACTATTTCAGCAGCCATAGCTCATCACCTGTGTTAAGAGCACATAATTTGCTGTACTATTGCATGGCTTTGCTGTTTTTCTTGAGAAGGAATGTTTGTCAGAAGTGGCAATATAGGATAGTGTTGTAAACTGTTGAAATCTTGTTTTCTAACTTACCTTGGCAACCTTTATGTTTAGAGATCTTATGGAATTAAAAGAGGTAAATTATTTTGGACTGCGAGACAGCACAAAATTTTGAGATTTACTGACATGACAAATATGGTATTAATAGTGTGGCCATGTTGTACTGAACTACAGTCTCACTAGAGTTTAAGGCTAATTATACAGTCATACCTCGGGTTCAAGTAGCTTTGGGATAAGTATTTTCAGGTTGCGCACTGCAGTGACCCAGAAGTAACGGAGCGCCTTACTTCCGGGTTTCACCGCTCGCGCATGCGCAGACCGGCAAAATGACGTCACGCATGCGCAGAAGCAGCAAATCGCAACCCGCAGACATGGGTTGCATTCGCTTCTGGATGTGAACGAAGCTCCGGAACGGATCCCATTCGCATCCAGAGGTACCACTGTATATGCTTTATTATACTTTATTTTTATACTTTGTTATGTTGTGCATATGTAAATCATGAAAGGTAGCTTTTTATTGTGACTTGATTACAAATTCAGTACTCTTTCACATCAGGCACTTGAACACAGCTATGAAGTTCTTTTTCGAGAGCCAGATACACACTGGAAATTCAATGTTCGGGAACTAACCAGGTACAGTTTTTTTGCTTATGTTTTTAGCTGCTATGAGAATACAAGTGATACCTGCAACAAAACATTGCACTATAGCATAACCTCTAACAGGAGCTCACCTGTTCAGAATGCCAGCTAGCCATGCCCTCTTGCAGAACATTCTATTCTACCCCTAGATCTGTTCTGCTTTTTCATCTGATGCACCTTTCATTGCTGTGCACCATGGTCAGTCCTTACTGGACTGTTTGGGTTTTTTTGCCTCCTTGGAATTTTTTTAAAGTTCTTCTGCAAAATTTTGGGGTCTGTGGAGCATGCAGATACCTCTGAAGGTGAAGTGATTTCTCCTTTTTGAGGGTCTGTGGCTGGAAAGTCAGTTGCCACGGAGAGAGTTAAGTCAAGAAGGACTGTATTTTATGATCGCAAAAGGTGGGAGTACTATTTATCGTCTTCTCAAAGATAGGAAGAATTCAAAACAGCCAACCATGACATTGCATGGGGTATATAACCTTTTAGGGCATATTACATACACTAACCACCTTTCGGACATGTGTACTGTATTGCAGTCAGGCAGTCTTCAGCATGTTCCCTGCATGATCAACGAGTGGATAGTTGCTCATATATCATTTCTTATCTATCACTTCCCCAGCAATAACTCAATCCCCCCTTTATTCTTTTCCTTGTAAAGCTAGATAGTTTTACACAGCCATCCTGTAACACAAACCACTTCCTTTTCTTGTCATTCTCTTCCTTTATTGACAATCTGCAATTCAAGCAAACAGGGCAATTCTCAATGAGGGATTGTATTTTTTCCTTCATTAATAAAAAATTCCCTCTAGCTCCCTCTTGTACATCTGTGGCACTATTTTGGCTTTCCTTTTGTCAGGACTAATCATCTGTGATAGCTAGTAGATGGATGAGTGGGACCTGCAACAGTGTGTTACAGTGTGGAGGGCTCCACCCTGCGCTATAATCAGTACTGCGCTCCCCATTTTCTCTTTTGCTATTAGAGGGAATAGTTCCCCTTAACCTCTTAGGTCTCATATCCACAATGCTGTTCCAAACCATGAACACACATTAATGGATTAATTTGTGAACTAGGTTGTCATGAAAATGGAAGGAGCAGTTCACATGATTGCTAGTATTCACATGCTGTTTGGATATGTTGCTAACGAAATATACTTACGTATATGTTTACATTTATTCCATAGACGGAATGGCCATGGTGTTCCACGAGAGAAAATACAGAGGATGAAGGAGCAATATGAGCATGATGTTACCTTTCATGATGTGCTTCATTCAGAAGAACCAGCCAGACATTTCAGTAGATCCTATGGCGTTTACGATACTGGTTATTCCCATGTGAACTCAACATTCCCCAACAGAAGAGCTAACAGCAACTCCAGAAATGAAAGATCATTTAGGAGGAGAAATGATTTCTACGAAGTATTTTAGAGTTTTTAATCAAGTTGTATAAAATTTTGTTTTCTACCTTCAGGAATTCTGTGCTTAAAATATTTGTATTTTTCTATTTAGCTAGATTTAGTTCTTAAATCTCTATATATTCTTTTGGAGGTTAAAAACCCTGTTTTAATATTCTTCTGATGCAGATTATATTTCTTCACTCATGTTTACACCTGGCTATTTTATATATATATATATATATATATATATATATATATATATATATATATATGCAGTTTTGACAGGATTACTCACACTTAGGAGTGCAAACATAATGAAGAACCCACAGTAATTTTTAGCAGCAACATAGAAAAGGATCTCCATGTCATTGTGCTCATATACTATGGGGGGGGGCAAGGAATTGGCATCCCTGCGCAGATCGAGCTAATAGTGGTGCTATACAATGTTTGGTCCTGGTAAGGATGCACACAAATGATATTTCATATCATTAGTGTACCATTGCTAATCATAGTATAGTGCAACAGTTAGAACTCCAGTTCCCCTGACTTCCATCAGTTGTTCAGTATACAAGGCTGTGGGAATGTAAATAGATTTCCCTCCGTAAATATTGACACAATAATTAATTTTACAGTATACAAATTTTAAAATGTTAGTTTCTTCTGTACCTAGGTTTTAAAATGTAAGTTTTAGATCTGCATTTCATAGGACCACCTTCTTTTCTACATTCCACATTAATTTAGCTTCATTTTTATGACATTTACCTTCTTTGACACATCTGCTTCTCTGCTTTGCAGTTCACCTCCCTTTTTGAATCATGTATATTTCCTTTCTTGCTGAAACCAATGAGCTTTATTTAGACCCCCATTTGTTGTCATTGCTCACCCTATTTTTTATTACTATGATTCCTGAAACACACACCAAATAGTTTGCAACCGTAGGAACAATTCAGGAACTAATCTTGACAACAGATTAGTTTTTCTCTGCTCCACAGTAAGAGTTGGGTAGTCCTCAATTTCCACTTTGGTAGTAGCATATGCCAAAGGTGGGTAGAGCAAGGAAACCTGCCTAAATTCAGTGGCCATTAGAACTAGAGATTAACTGAAATGAGTGAGTAATTGGCACTCTTGTGACTGTTGTTAACGCTCAGTGCCAAGTGTTATTTGTGTCTTTTTGCAGCCTGCTGGTTTAATTTCTCTAGTCTCTGCGCTTTTTCTCTGCATCTAATTGTTTCCACAGATCAGATACTACTTGGTATATTTGCTTAATCATTCCGTCTAAAAGCTCTTCAAGGGTAGGTACTTATTGAAACTAGTAAAGAGTGATGTAAAATAAGATAGTAGAGTTACAAGCAAGATAACTATCCAATAACTATGTTAACATCAAATGCTTTAAAATTGATTACTGGCTTTAAAAAACAAAACAAATCTAATCTACTTGCATTCCTACAGGGTGTTTCGCCATTAGCCTGATTCAGGTGTTTGTCCTCTCCAATCTAAACAAACATGGGTATGTATGTGCCTCCAAGCCCTGCATCCACTGGACCATATCTTGAGTCCTCCACAAGTTTGAGGGTGAAGGTATGAAAGTGGGGGCCGTTCTCCCTTTGCACAATTGGTTCTAAAATTGCACAAGGAATGGAAACTTGGTTCTTCATACCTTTGCCTTTAAACTCACTGAGGCCTAGTAACACAATAAAGGTGACATAGTGGAAGGATTTTTTTTGTCAGAGTAGCCATACTACCTAACATAGGCTTCTTTACACAAGAGGAGACAAAACACCCAAATAGGCCTATAACAAACATAAGGTTTGTATATTTTGGATATGTTTGGCCTTACATGTTTTTAAAGCTGGCCTCTTTTTTTCTCTTGAACCATTGTGATTGCTATGCAAAAATAAACAGGGGAATCAAATTATATTGACTGCATGTTTTGAACTGGAGTTCTAAAAATATACAGTGCCTTCATTAAAGTTAGTTATTGATGAACTAGTTCCATAACTTTGAATGTGCTTCTGCGCAACATGACAGGATTGTTAAAATTTACAGCCATTCTTACTGGATTCTTCATAATCTATTCAACGGAGCATATATAATTACACTAATCTTTATTCTGAGTTGAAATGAGTAATACACAGACAAGCCTGTACAAAACACTTATAACATTTATAAAGATTGCTTAAATATTTAAATGTACAGGGGCATTTATAAGTACTTTCCTTTGTCTTTGGAATGTCATCTGCACAGCTAATGGAAGTATTTGTTCCATTTGTCTCCTTTGTAGCAGCCTCTCCTTACAGTCCTGCAATATATCTGTTTTACCAGAATATTGGAATTATTCCTTACTAAAAGGCTGACAGGAAGAGCAGTGGGTATGGAATACACACCAAATCAACCTGTATCTTCTGGAAAACTACTTACGAGGGCTTGTGTATTTATCATTGCAAGCTCCTCGTCAGCAACAAAATTATTTTCAAGAGGAGAACCAGTCTCACTAGACCCTCTCAGGGCAGATTTTTTATTATAACATGCTGTTCTCTTCAGTGACTTTTCAAGTTGAGTGCCGGAACTTCGGGGGGGCTGAAATGCCCTTTTCAGAGATGGAGAAATAAATATACAGTTGGTCTTCACTGGTGGTGGGGAAGGTACTCTACTAAGCAGGTCCATTGCTCTTCTTTTCTTACAGTTCTTAGGGGTTTCTTGTAGTTCCGCTGTTTTTGCTGACCCTAGAGATACTGGTGGCTTTGAATCTAGCTTCCCAAGTGACAAAGGACTCTGATGCCATAGTCCACTGCTAGGAGTTACAATCTAATTAAAAGGGGGAAAAAACGTAAGCTTAAATTCTGTCAATGACTACTGCCATTCAAAGACATCTGAACTAATCATTACTCCGCCACCATCCTTGAGGTATTTGTACTTACCTGAGATGGTTAAATATGCTGTCTGATATTTAAGTTGATTATACTGGTAAATATAATCATCATAATAGATTAATAAATACTTACAGAATGTTTATTTCCTGCATCAGATTTCTGAGAAATGGGATCCAAGCCACATTCTTGGGGCAAGTTAAATGTTTGTGGGTCATCTGTTTGTAGCAAATTCATCAGTTTGCATTGTGCATCTTTGCCAAAGCAGCTGCTATTCTGCAGGACAAAAATATATAGGTTTAACTTTTTAAAAAAACCTTTGCTGTTGATTTTTAACATAATGAATATGGTATGCTGTAGATACTCAGGACTGCAATACCTCAAGAACCACCTCTCCCCATATAAACTGACACAGACCCTGAGATCATCATGCGAGGACTTCTTCATGTGCCTCTTCCACGAGAGGTCCAGAAGCTGGCAACGTGAGAACGGGCCTTTTCTGCAGTGGCTTCACATCTGTGGAATGCTCTCCCTAGGCTCAATTTGTGTGGCACCTTCATTATACATCTTTGGGCCTCAGGCAAAAACGCTTCTCTTCAACTAGACCTTCGGCTGATCAACATACTATGTGCTTTCACATGTGTTTTGGGGGGTGTTTCTGGCTTTGTTCTCATTTTTATGCTATGAACTGCCCTTGAGATCTTCAGATGAAGGGCAATACACAAAATGAATGAATGAATGACATTTGATCACTTGGGGAAACTGACCCTATACGTAGATCATATGTATAGTTACAGGCAATGCCTATGTCCAGTGCCAAAAATACTGGCATTCACATTTTGTTGCTTATATAAGCAGCAGATTGGACTGGAGACCAAATCATGCAGACCTCTTCTCCTTGTACAGAATGAACACATGACTAGTGCTTCGCGCATTTCACTACATGGGTGCTTTGGGAAAGCTGGACATCTTGTATGGACAAAACCCCTTATCAAAAAATATGTATGTTTTGGCGACTGCTGCTACTCCTGCCCTAGAAATAGTGTAATGCCTTTTATGACGTTGATAGGTTATTTGGAGGGTGCAGCTGGCATCCTACTTCTGGACAGAGGCTTGTGGTCAGGAACACATTACAACTGTTCCAAACTATTACCTGAGTTTCTATAGCAAATGTCCTTTAATTAGGGCAACTAGAGAAACAGCTTTCACAAAATATTGAATTGTCTTCCACTGGAGACTAGACAAGTAAAAACATTAAATGCTAATTTAGTATGTCTTTTGTTGCAACCAGCCTTTACCATTTGATATACCATGTGTAGAAGGTAACATAATCCCCCCCCCATGCCCTTCAGTGCATTGGATAAGTGACATCAACGTACCTCTACAGTATTTCTCAGTTCATTAAAAAATCCTTGGAGATGACTTTCTTTTGGATTTGAGGAGAATGCAGAAAGGTCTCCAGCAAATAATGTGGGGATGTCTGATCTAAATTCAGGTCGCCACTGAAGGTTGATTGCAGAGATCAACGTAGAAGGAATAATTATGTCATCAATAGCCAGCTGCTTAAGATCTGTATAGATCTGGACTGCTATTAAATGATGATTCTCATCTGACAGATACACCAGTGTAGAGAAAGCTATGTTAGAAATGAAACAAAAAAATTTAACTTCACTTTTAAAATTAAAAATACTAACCTTTAAAAAGTTTACATTTTAACCCTAACAAAACCCAAAAGGTAATTCTGGGGAACTCGAATATAATAGCTTATATACTTTGAGCACTGTATTGGGAAAAGCCTGTAGCCTACTAGAATGAATGCATTAAGCAAGGTGTATCTGACCAGCAGCGTTTCAAGACACAGTACAAGAATCAGGTGAGCTAATTAAAATGCATTAAATAATTGGAAATTTAAAAACCAATTTTAAGCAATTTCTCCTAATGTAGTTCACAGAGGATTGCACAAAGTCTTCCCATTTGTGCAAGAACTTCTACTTGTGCAATGGAACTTCTTCTCCATCATCTCTCCTTGTGTGTCCCTGTGCCCCCCAAATCTGCTCCAGAGGGTTGGGGAGAAGTGGAAATCCTTGTGCAAACAGAACAGCCCTTATTTCCTGAACATACTAACTGGTTCTTTTAACTTTTAAAACATTGTTTCCAACTAAACAGAACTTTTCATACTGCTTAGGAACATAATCAAAAGCCATTTGTTGTTCAACTTACAAGTCTTTTATGCTACAGAATTAGATCCAAATTGGCCCAAGCAACTCAGTACAGAAATAACTGATTTCTGTTTGCCTTTCTCTGCTCATAAAGGTAAAGGGACCCCTGACCATTAGGTCCAGTCGTGACCGACTCTGGGGTTGCAGCACTCATCTTGCTTTATTGGCCGAGGGAGCCGGCGTACAGCTTCTGGGTCATGTGGCCAGAATGACTAAGCCGCTTGTGGCAAACCAGAGCTGCGCATGGAAACGCCGTTTGAAAGGAGGTTAATTGAGATGATAAATATCTAGAGTTTTCTAGAAATTGCTCATAGTTGCTGGGCAGAACAATGTTTACAGATTATAATTTAAAAATAAAAGCACAGTCATACATTTTCAGAATTTGAGAACCGAAAGAATAGCAGATTTCAAGTAGTAACAGGCATAAAAATGAAAGTACAAGATCATCCAAGTGGGGTCACAAAATTATCCTGATGAAATACAGGTTGGTGCTTTCTGGATCTTTGTATGTGTGTTGACTTGCCAATGCTTGGGTCTGATAGGAACTCAAGAATACATAACCTATGGTATTGTATGTAATGCCTGACCTGAAAAGCCACATATTTTTCTCTGGTTTCGGTTCATGATTTCATTTTGAGATTAGATGTTTTGGCTTTAACAAGTCATTTAGGTATGCTTATAAACAGGATTCTAAAACCATACTATAATTGACATGTAAAACAGTAAATCTGATTTCAGTAAAATTCCAATTTAAAAAATCTTTACAAACCCTAATAAGGATTCAGACTGGTAACTTAAATAGGATTCTTTTTAACTCATTATAAATCAGTGCACTAGTCTTAGTATACCTGTTCCTTTTCTTAGAGAAACTATATATCCCACCAAATCCACTTCCGAACAGGTAGGATGGAAAGATGGTTCCAACAGCTTGCTGAATCTCAGGCACTCTCTTGGCCTGTAAACTTGTGACAGGGTTTCTTGAGACACCTAAAGAATTTTGAACAATTGACATTATTATTCATTTATTATAAAGGTTGCTTAAATTTTTAGGTTAAGTCACAATGACAGGCCATAATACTTACTGGCAACTGCAGATACTGAGTTTTCTTGGTAGCTGTTAATTGTATATTGACAGTCTCCAACTTCCCTTTGGATTGGGATGCAGATAATTGGAAGACTCTATACCGACCTCCTTCCCTTAGGAGGGTAAAAATGTCTGAAGATGGGCGCCAGATATTCAATACTACTTCTAAAGATGTAAAATTAAACAATATGTTATCCTTCATCAGCAAGATGGACCACCCAAAGAAGACATGCAGGACCCATGCTGGGTCTTAGTAATCACAATATCCTTTTCTAAATGCTCACAGACCGGCTGTTGAATTACCGTATTTTTCCCTCTATAACACGCAGATTTTTTCTCCTAAAAAGGAAGGGGAAATGTCTGTGCGTGTTATTGAGCGAATGTGTGGACCCTGGAGCCGAAAAAGCAGGCAAAAATCAAATCGCGCTTCATGGAGAAGGGAAACCTGAAAAGAGGAAGCGGCTGCTTTCCTGCATTCTGCCTCAGGGTCTTACTGCCCACCTGCCTCTGTTTCCTTGCTGTGTTTGCTGAAACGGAACAAAGAGCAGGGAAAGCCCCTCCCCTCCAGGCAAGCAGAGGGGAAAGCAGAGTGTCGTTCCTTCTAATTCCTCTCTGTGCTCTGGTGCTGCTGGGGGAGAGGGAGAGAGAGCGGGGGAGGGAGAGAGAGAGGGGGGGAGGGAGAGAGGGGGGGGAGGGGAGAGAGAGGGGGGGGAGGGGAGGGAGAGGGAGAGAGAGAGATGGCTGGCTTGGGTGGGGGGAAACTTTTGCCTTTCTTTCCTCCCTCCCATTAAATCCCTCTCCTGCATTCTTAGCCAGCTGCTTCTCTGCACACCCCTCTCATGTCCCTTCTTTGTTTTTCCTTCGCTCCCCACTTAAAATGTGGTTACAAAGCATAGATCCACATGGATCCTCAGGATCTTTGCATTGGGTCACCCCAAATTCACATCAGATCACATAGCATGTCCATGGCTACAGCCTGCCCCCCCAAAATCATGCACCCACTGTTGCCTGGGGCTGCAATGGTGCAAAAATGTGGTTAAAAAGCATAGATCCACATGGATCCTCAGGATCTTTGCATTGGGTCTCCCCAAATTCACCATCAGATCACATAGCATGTCCATGGCTACAGCCTGCACCAAAAAAATCACGCACCCACTGTTGCCTGGGGCTGCAATGGTGCAAAAATGTGGTTAAAAAGCATGGATCCACAGGGATTCTCAGGATCTTTGCATTGGGTCACCCCAAATTCACCATCAGATCACATGTCTGTGGCCACAGCATGAAGCACAAAAATGATACATCCACTGTTTCATTCAGAATGTTTTTTCCCTTGTTTTCCTCCTCTAAAAACGATGTGCGTGTTATGGTCAGGTGCGTGTTATAGAGCGAAAAATACGGTATCTGTTCTAGGACCTTTGCAGGGAATTGATGTCAAGCTTACTGGTCGGTAGTTACTTGGATCTTCCTTTCCCCCCTTTTTGAAGATGGGGACAACATTTGCCCGCCTCTAGTCTGTAGGGACCTCACCTGTTCTCTAGACAAAGGCTCTGAAGTTACATCCACAAACTCCCTTAGTACCTTTGAATGCAGCTTATCAGGCCCTGGAGATTTTAATTCATTTAAAGTAGCTAGGTGTTCCCTTTCTACCTCTTTTCCTATCTTGGGCTGCAGCTCCCTCCTTACATCATTTAATCTGTTATCAACAGGTTGGGCATCACTTTCCTTTTGGGTGCAGCAGAGGCAAAGTACCGGTAGGTGTTGAGTAGTTCTGCCTTTTTATCTGTCACCCAATAGCATTTCTCCATGTTCCCTATGCAGAGGACCTAGCACTTGCTTGTTCTTCCTCTTACTTTGGACATAGCTGAAGAAATTTCTAACCTCTCTTGCAAGCCTGAGCTCATTCTGACTTTCCCCCTGCAACTGTTGGCTACTTGGGTATACTCCTCCTTTGTGAGTTCCCCTTTCTTCCATTTCTTATACATGCCCTTCTTAACTCTCTGGAAGCTGCTTATGCAGCCACACTGGTTTCCTTAGATGCCTTCCATTTTTCTTTCTTTTTGGTATTGTCTGCATTTGGGGCTTCAAAATTTGTCCTTTTAGAACTCCCATCCTTCTTGGACTCCCTTCTCATTGAGTATTTCTGACCATGGGATCACTCCCAGGAGCTTCTTCAGCTTTTTGAAATTGGCCTTCTTAAAGTCTGAGTGCCTGTCCAACTACACTCAGTTTTCCCTTGCCCCTGTATCCTGAAACCCAGGAGAACATGATCACTTCCTCCCAAGTTTCTGAGCACTTCCACTTCATCAATCAGTTTCCTCCCTATTGGTGAGGACTAGGTCCAAAATAGATGACCCCCTTGTTGGTTCTTCCACCTTCTGGGAAATGAAATTGTCAGCGATGCAATGGAGGAATTTGTCAGACCTTACACTCGTGGCAGAGTTTGAGTTCCAACAGATATTGGGGAAGCTGAAGTCCCCCATGATTACTATTTCTCTCCTTTTTGAATGTTTGGTAATTGGCTCTAGTAAGGCATCATCCAAGTCTTCATACAGTGAATTCAGATAATCATGCAGTGTGAATAATCTAATGTTTAAATCACGAGGATCTCTGGCCTTACTAACCTTTTCTTCTTTCTTCTTCTCTGTAATCCACAATTCGTAGCTTGAGTACGGCGGTTACATCCCTTCTGCAGGAACTGTTTTCCTCCTCAGCAGAATCCACCGCCTTCCTGAATTCGGCTTCTATCTGTGCTTGCTTTTTATCATTTACCATCTGTCTGTGGCTGTTCAAGGCCTTTAACTGCTCCTCACTGAAATAACTCTAAAATCACAACAATAATATGGCTTTGTCCATTACCAAATACGGGGTGGGGTGGGGCTGTAAGCCTTGGTTCTATAAAGACATGTTGAGTTTGTAAAACCAAAAGGTTTTCTTTTTTAGTCTTACCAGAACATCAAAACTCTCAAACAATTATTGTTATTATATCACTGCAATATATTGTTGTTATTATACTGAAACGTATTTACAAATATGAAAAGGAAGTTTCCATCACAGCCACTGAATTTCGACAAACTGCCCCTCACATTTAAAAGAAGCAGCACAAGTGATACTTGACCTTTTCTCTTTCTGGTGTAATATCACAACAGCGGTCAGTGCTACCCCAACAAGTAGAACTACACACACTACAAACCCACAGTTTGTTCTGTAAACTGGCTCTTATTTTCTTACTTTATAGTTCAGTCAAAATAATACCTTCATTTTATCTTGCAAAGTGTTCTGTAAACATCTCAAGTTTCATTTCAGATTCTGCTCAGCTCCCTGCTCACACTCCTGTCCTTGTATCATGCAATCAAACTCCAGAACAGCATATGGGCAGAGATGTAATCTAAGCACTAACATTCATATCTATGCTAGCTATACCCTATTTTCAAATATCCATTTCCACATGCACCCCAAATTATTCTACATTCAAGTTTACATTTACATAAACTGATCAGCTCTAGAACTCAATCATAATTTAATGTGAAGAACTTTGTAAGTTGATATAAGAGTAGAAATAATGTTAAGTTATTTGAAACATTCTTACTTCCAGGTAAGCTGGATCAGCAGCGTTAAGAACTGCCTCGTAAAGTTCTGCCCCATCTTGCAGAGAGCGAATCTGTTGTCTGGTTAACGTGCGGGATCGCAGTACTCTTTTGCCGCCATCTAGTTTTTTAAAAGTTTGCATGAGTTTATAACCACAAGAATACATTTATAAAGAATAATACTAAAGACTCCATTAAAGGTACTAAGATTGACTGGCATTTTATTTTGAAATGATCGATTACCACCCTGAATATTTAGCCCAGGTAAGTCTACAAATTCCGGAATGTTTTTAGTCTGAGTGACAAGCCTCCAACATGAAGACGTCCCTGGCAAAAGGATGAAACCATTAAAAGCAGTCTGGTGAACCATAGCAATCATGATGGGACACAGAAGCGGTGACAACAGTCTGTAAGGTAGGTTGAACCTAAGCATATTTATAGTTCAAATGCTACTTTTGAACTGTTTCCAGAGAATAAAAAGTAGCACTAATTTTATTTTATTTTTTATTGATGTCTTGCCTACTTTACTTGTAAGAGACCCATATTTGTTAAGAACCAGATCATGAGAGCTCTATGATCTGATCTGTCTTTCAAAATTTTTGACTGCAGCAGCAGTGCAAGGGGCAGTGGGTGCTTAGCACCATTTCCCCTGCTCTTTGCTGGATCTAAAAAACGCCACAAAGCTGCTATTAGCACAACTGCAGCAATAAAATAAAATAATGCTGTAGACAGATGTCTGTGTTTTTTTTTCTGCTTCAGGGCTAGCAGGTGGGGAGGAAACAATTTCAGTCCAGAAAATGCATAGTGAGAGGAACTTCTGAGCCTGGCCCATTCCTGCTGTTATTCTCAATTTGCCCCTCCTCTAATCTACAGTGCCCCTTGCCCTTGGTTGTGCTCATTTACTTATTCCTTCCACTTCCTGTCCCCAACTGTCTTGTGGCATGTGATTTTTCAAACTCATCTCTACCAGGTTGCTGAAAATCACATTGCGCACCAGTTTCTGATCTTCGATGGCAGCATCATGTGGGACACAGACAGACCACCACTGAACTTCAGCAGTAATACTTTGCTGGCCATAGATTAGAGCATTTCTGAATCTAATCAATTTTCTGTATGGAACTGTTGGTACACCATCAAGCCCTTTATGTGGAAACTCTGCTTCTATGTGCACTTTTGGACTGGGTTCAAGAAGCAGAATATTATTGTATGAATTAAAGTCTGTTTAGAAACTCAAGCTAGGGCAACATTTAGCATTCGAATAACAATTAAACAGCTAACGTTTTTATTTCACCTTCATTCTTTTCAAATTCAGCTTGTATTTTTGCAAGCAATGCTTCCAGGGCTTTTTGTCGATTCTCAGCATGCTTTGCAGCTTCTCTTTCTTCAGCTCGACAGTTACGAAACACATAGGAACCTGCTGTTTTTTCCATCCACTGCAATAAATATTCATTGAAAATGAATATTAGTTACTTAGTTTTAGATTTTATCTGCTTAAGTCTTAGATCTGGTTTAAAGTAATAGTTGAAAGTGCTTGAAAGTTATTGCAAGCTACAGTACTTTACCTGTATGGGATAAAGTCTTTGAACAATGACATCAATGCATCCAACAGTCCCACCATCAATAAGGAGTGATGACAAAGACAAAGAGAATGGCCGGGGATCCCGATGGTATCCTAATTTGGCATACCATCGCGCGCGTCGAGTGCTGTTAGCTGAAATCTAAAACAAAATATCACATATCTACAAATATGATTGCTATAACACAACGTATATAAAGTACTTCCATTTGCCACACACTTGTGGACCTGAAGTTAGTTTTGGCTGAACCGGTCAATAAAAATACAGATCAAATGATTCATAGCCTGCAACACTGGTTCTCAAATGCTGTTTATGACAGTTTAGCAGGTGATCCATGATAAAAAGTTCAGTAATGGCAAACTTTATAAAACAACTTTGAGAGAGGCAATTATAGTTTAAGCTGCTACTTGCTTCAGAAACAAATAGTGGCTTACAGGTAATAAATACATTCTCTGTTGGTTCCAATTCCATCTCTCTAACTTTTTGGACTTGTTTTTCAGATTTTAGGTGTTGGAGCTGGCCCTGTCTTTTTTTTAAAAAAGAGTACTACAAATATCCATTTTACCTTCAGCATAAGAGATTCTGGCGCTTCCAGTGGAGTGCTTGCCTCCTGAGAACCCACAAGTTCTGCTCCATGTACAACAATCTTTTGGCCCACAGTCAGCCTCTTTCTACACAATAGTGATTGGAGGGGAGGGTCCAAGACAGCCTTGATTCCATACCAGCCATCTGTAACTTCAACCACTGCTATGTCTTTTTTGCTGTCCTCAGCAGTGCTTTTATCACCACGGATCTGAGACATATTTGTGTTCAATGATATTATTTTAGTGATGCACAGTATGAGAGTTTTAGCAGCGACATCATCTCTTTCCATTATCCTTTTGATGGCTGAGCGATGACTTTGGTCAACTTCCACGTCATACCTGTCGAAAGAAAAAGAAAATACAATTGGTCTGTGAGCAGTTAGGGAAGTATCGTGATAACTAAGACCCAGCATCGGTTTCTCAAAAACAAGTCATGCCAGACAAATCTCCTTTCTTTTTTTGATAAGAGTTACAAACTTGGTGGATCAGGGGAATACTGTGGACATAGTGTATCTTGATTTGACAAAGCCCTCCATTATATTCTTGTGGAGAAGCTGGTAAAATGTGGACTGGACGAGATTACTGTTAGGTGGATTAGGAGCTGGTAGACTGACCAAACCCAAAGAGTACTCTCTAACTTTCTCATCAACCTGGGATAAATTTACAAGTAGGGTGCCACAAGGTTCTGTCCTGGACCCGTTGTTGTTCTTTATAAACTAGGATGAAAGTATTATTAAGGGGATGCTCCTCAAATTTGCAGTGACTCCAAACTGGGAGGGGGAGCCTCTGAAGACAGAATCAGGATTCAACATGACCTTAACAGATTGGAGAACTGAGCCCAAACTAACAAAATGAATTACAATAGGGACAAATGTAAAGCTCTACATTTTGGCAGGAAGAACCAGCTGCACAAATATAAAATGGGGGACACATGGCTTACCACATTCCAAATCTTAATCTATACTATACCTGTACTTTAGCTGAAGTAGTAGTCTTTCCGGAGTCAAACATTTATTGGCGAATTCCTGTGGAAATGCAACTTCCATAGCTGCTAGTTTCCACACAATCCACTTATAATGATTGTAGACCCAAGCCTTTGAAATTAGCTTAGGATCCACGCCAGGTGTATCACACAAAGCCCTGTGGGAAATTATCAGAAAATTCATTAAGAGATTTCAAGTCGTAAGAATAGTACCTCAAAGTAGCAACTACCGTAACAACTCAAGCTTTTAAATGACTGTTTTGAGGTGAACCATTACAAATAATAGCAAAATAGCTAAGTAACCCTCTAATATAATCAGCTACAAACAAGCCACAGTTAAACACATTTATATCCCTTCATTTCAATAGGAAAGTGTATGCTTGACTAGACTCAAAAGTGCACAACTGTAATCGGATCAGCTTTCCTATTTAAGATTTGGACTGGAAAAACATTTACCTATGAAGACAGCAACAAAAAATTATAATATTCCTGGTGGATATGCTTTGTGATTAACACACATTGGTAATTACCATTTTAAAGAAACGGTAGCTTGCAGAAATAACATTGCTTTTATTATTTATTAAACAGAACTGCTTTTTCAAGTGAGGCTGAGAATAAGGAAATTAAATAAACATTTTCAAAAGGCATATTGTTAAAATGTACTCAAAACTAGTTTGCATAAGTTTTGACATCTATTCTATTATTTAAATTCCTTATTATCAGCACTGTCTACAGAGGACAGCAGAGTACCCAGGTGTTTAATTTACTAATGAATTACGCAAAAATAGCTTCTTTAAATTTTCTTTTTCATCTCAATATATAAAAAGTTATGTACTTCAACACTAAGACATTATTTGAGGTTCATAATAATTCACTTAATATTTAAACATGCAAAACCTCAACAGGATGAGGTTTTAGCTGAGATTCCTGTATTGCAGGAGGTTGGACTAGATGACCCTTGGGTCCCTTCAAACTCTAATATTCTATGATACCTGTAGAATTCTTCTTTTCCTGCCTTTCCCTCATCATTTGGAATAAGATATCCACCATCCGCCAGTTGTATTCCACGTTCTTCTAGAAAATAATCTCTACTGAAAAAATCCTGGATGATAAATTGAAAATCTTCTGCATTTCTGCTACTTATTTTTAGGCACTGCTTGGAAATGCCAAATGCATACAACTGCAATGGTAAGAGACAAGTTGAATATTTTAGTGTTATTAAATATGCCCATTATTTACACATCAATATACATTTCTTAGAAATTTCTGTATTTCTTAAAGTGGAAATTCAAGATGAAGTCTAGAATAAATAAGACATGGGTCCTTCATGGAAAGGGCTCAGTTACTCTGTCTTAGCAGGTCAATTTAAAGTCCCGTGAAAGTCCAGGAAGAAAGGCAATATACAATATAATCAGGTCTCAAACTACAATACAGGTAGGCCATGTTGGTCTGCAGTAGTCAAAACAAAATAAAAGAAATAAAATAAAGAAATAAAATAAAATAATTCCTTCCAGTAGCACCTAAGAGACCAACTAAGTTAGGTATTGGTATGAGCTTTCGTGAGTGCATCTGAAGAAGTGTGCATGCACACGAAAGCTCATACCAATAACTAACTTAGTTGGTCTCTAAGGTGCTACTGGAAGGAATGTTTTTATTATTTTATTTTTTATTTTATTTTGTTCAAACTACAATGGGCATTTATATTAAATTCAACACCATTTGCACACACACACACACACACACAAAAAAAACTTAATAGAGCATAGATATAATTGCACATTGAGTAAATTAAACTTCTTGCAGGATCAGGATCTCTTGTAAGAATTTAAGTTATTGCAGTCAGGCAGCAGAGACTAAATATACGTGGCCAAGCTCTATTTGGCATTCTAGACCAAATCATCATGTCGTCGGAACAGGTTCATGACTGGAAAACAGCCTTGTTCAGACCTAATGATAACTATGGTTGCATTATGGAAGGTAACCAACCTTGTGTCCTCCAGATGTTGGACTACAATTACCCACATCCTTGACCACTGAGCATGCTGGCTGGGGTTGATGGGTGTTGGGACTTCAACAACCTCTGGAGGGCACCAAGTTGGTTACCACTGCCTTATAGGAATGAGTCACAGTGGACCTTGGGCTCAGACACTTCGTCTTCCAGCATGGCAAGGAAGAGAAGGTTTTGTTTTTGTTTTACACTAATTTCAATTATTTGTTATGTCTGAGTGCTTACAAACTATGGTCAGTCTTAACTGTGGTCAGCTGAAACAAGTAAATTCATGAAGCTGGCTTGTTTCAACTACCCAGTTAAAATGAACTGCAGTTTAGGGTTTGGATAAGAAGCAAACCCATTGTTTATCATTAGGTCCAAACCAGGCCAGCACGTCATCATACTAAGATAGGATAATCCAACCAGGCAATAAAGTGCAGGTACCTGATCGCTGGTGAAAGAACCAGGCAATTTCTCTCCCACCGCTGCTTTCAGAGGAACTCTGCAAGGAGCAGATATTTTCACAAGGTACAGGCTGCCTGGCTGTGGACAAATTCTCTGGCTTTGTTTCTTTATAATTCTGATTTCTTGTAGATTTCTTGCATATTGAAGATTTGCTATTATTTTTGTTAAATCTGTTAAAGAAACATATCGATCAAGTCCTAAAGAACATATTTCAATTTAAAATAGAAATTCCAAACATACACAGGAGGATAGTATTGTATTTTTAGACATTTCCATGTATAAATGTTAATCCAAAGCGTATCTTTAAAAGTTTTAAAGAAAAAATTATTAAACAATATCTAATAATTATTTACTGATAGACCACCACATATGTCTTTATTTTTGCATTAAAGCAGGGATGTGGAATTTGGCCCCTCCAGATATTATCATACAACTCCCATATTCCTGGCCATTAGCCAAGCTGGCTAGGGCCGAAGGCAGTTGGAGTCCCTCTACATCTGAAATGCCACAGGTCCCCCATTCCTACACAGGAGCCACCAAATTTAATGTCGCTGTTATTAAAGACAGATTTTTAAGACTGAAGTTTAATGACAAAATCTTCAACTGTATTCCATAACAGCACATTATTAAAAATCACATTGCAAGCTGACAAGTTGATACAAATATCAACTTCCCCCTTGGCCTCCATTTCTATGGAGAGGATCAGGTTTTAGTAATAGCTCTTTACCTTACAGCAGCAAAAGAGGAACTGGATACTGTCCCTCTCTAAAAATATTAGCTGAGGGGACAGAAAGGAGTACTTCACACTAATCTCCAAAGATCTCTGCAATTTAGCCTGCATCTGTGCAGCTCCAACATATGAAACGTCACAGAAAAGGTAACCTTATCAGAAACCATTTGTGAATAAATTATCATAGTAATTAAACAAATGTTCACAAATACATGTGTACACACCTAAACATACCTGAATTTGTATCTCTGGATTCTGATTTTGGAGCCGATATTTGCATGGAATTATTATCTTCAAAGATATTGCCTTCTGTTTCAGTAGTGCTCTGGTTAACTTCTGTAAGATGAAGCTCTTCCATTCTATTAATATTTTTGTTGTCCATTAAGACAGATTCTTTGCTGTTACCTAGTTTATCCTCAGAAGCATTTGCTTTTGTTTTAAAAGGTGGTGCAAAGATTTTGGCAGGTTTCTTTGCTGTATTTTCTGCTTTCTTCCTTTCCTCAGTTAAGGTCTTACTAGAATAAGTAAAAAAATAATATTGGTATATTTGAAGACTGCTTGGAAATAAGTTACTGAGACCTTTCAGATTTTAATACTTTAACATTTTGGTCTTGGATTGATCCAAAACTTCTTGCCATTCTCTGTAGAACTGAAGAAATTTTGGTAAGAAGTTTTATACTAACAAACACTAGCAAAAGTGAATCTCCCCCCCACCCTAATTGCTGTTTGACCTGACAGCTACAAGATAAGCATAGCTGGCTACTACCAGTACTGCACACCAAATTCATTTTGGTAGATGATTTAATTACATTAATAACCTGGAAAGGTGGACTTACAGTGATCTGTTCTCTGGTCAGCCAAGCCTATATATAAAGCAGCCAGCCAGAACGGACAGGGAACACACTGAATTCCAGACTTGTTGATAGCCATAAACACAAGATCAGCATGAAGAGCCATGGAATAATTCACTTAAAAATTCTTTTAAAAAATACAAGGATAGAATAAAGGGGGAAAGTAACTTCAGAGTGGGAAAGGTAGGTCAGTGTCATGGGACTCCACAAACACAATGCACAGAAGTCCCACACTCCAGCAGCCAGGTTTGACTTAAGGACAGGGCTGTATGTTCCATCATTCCCATTCAGTGAAGGAGTGGAACGTACAAGCAAATGATATGACATAGCAGTGTGCCCCTCCAAGAAAGGAAGGAAAACCAGAATTACAGAGCCTGCTAGGCAACCCTCCTCCTGAATGCCATGTCCAGAAATCAAACCAAAGTTCAAGTAAGGCTTCTGAGGTTTCTCCTCATACCTGCCCCGTGTACTATTGGATAGTTGGTTTTTAAACTTAGATGAGATTCAGAAATAGTTACAGATAAAGCATAAGGAAACTGTGTCCGGAGAAAAGAAGTCCTGCTACGTACACAGTTAAAAAGCTATCCTGATTTTTAAAAATCTATTTTCCTTACCTTAAAGGGCCACAGACCACTGGCTTTAAAGGAATATTGTAGGTGAACTTTTTTCTGTCATTCACTATACCTGAAGAAAAATGAAGCTGTATTTCAAAGCTACATTACATAATTTGTAAAAGTATAATGTAGAATTCTACGTTCATTATCATGATAATACACCTACAAAATCATGTTAATATATTTGCTTTTTTTTTATTTATTTAAAAATGGATTTCCCGTGAAATTTCCCCCAAGATTTTTTAGATTTCTACATTTGTATGAACTGGTGAAAAATAGAGTTTATTGAAGTAGAAACTAACAGATATCATTTTCACATCCGTATTGAAAATACTGGGAGAAATAGCGTTGTTACTGGAATTCTGTTCATTTCTCAAAAGTACTGTAAGAGTTAAATGCAAAGGCAGGAAGAGTCCCTGCACTTTTAATCGTTGTGTAGAGTAAGAAATTTCACCCATATGAAAACTTATGCACTTATCAATACGAAGCATCCAGAATAATTGAAATGTAGATTATAAATATTTAGCAGCATTTGTATACCATGTACACACAATAAGGCATGTAATTTCACGAGGATGAGGTCAATATGCAAAATAGGATTCTTACATTGACCTTGAGAAAATTTTATTATATGTTAAAATGTTTGAATTATAGAAGGCAAAGGAAAACTACAAATACAATACTTCTGATTAACTGATGAAATCATTAAGTATAAAGATTACCCTCCGGATAACTTTTTGAAGGTTTCAAAGATGCTTTGTTACGTTCTTCTGACCGCTCAAACTCAGGCCGCAATTTTCTTTTAATAGGAGGTTCCCCTGAAAGGCAAATGTCATAGAGCATTTTTAAATATTTTAAAGGACCTAGCCCTTACTGATTCTGACTACATCACTGCAGTACATTCCTCAGAAAATTTCTCAAGGGTAATTCAAACTCTCAAGCAATGCCTCTTGAATATTTTAGCAAATAAAAGTTTTTGAAAGTCCCTTGGTTACTCTAATCTGAAAAATTATCCCAGTGGTATTGACAGTTGTCAAGTGCTGTTCTGGTTGCTTGAGAGCAAACAGGCAAGACTCCAACTTGCCTTTTCCAGGCTTTATTGTTAAAACAGACTTTTCACAGTGCAGAGCGTCGCAAATCCATGTCTACTGAGTCGCTAGCAGAATCTGGGCGTGGCTGGTCCTCGTACCTCCCCCAGCATAACAGTTGTGTGACCCCTATCCTTCTCCTACCCTCTCTGCGCCGAAACCTACTTCGCAGAGTGGGCGCTGGCAAAGGGGTGCTTCCCTCCCCTCTGCTTTGCTCAGGCTCAGTGTTGGGGCTCTCCCTAGCATCTCCTGGCCCTTGCAGCCCCTCCCCAATGGAGGCAGGGCTTTCCTCCTCGCCAGAGGAAGAACTGCTTTGCAAGATCTTCGGAGGCTCCCTGTAACACAACTGCCCTTCCACCTCTCATCTCTGAGCTGATGGCAGTTTCCTGACAGCGGTCATTGCCAAAAATAGCATTCAACTGGTACTTTTTCATGATTTTAGTGAATATGCTAGCCCTGGATTACTGGGATCTAAACTCCATGCTGGTTTTTTGATGCATATGTAAAACCTACAGTAATCTTCAAAATATTTTTGAAGAGGTATGCAATGATTACTAATAACTTTTTCAAAATCATGGACATAAAAGTTTTATTTTACACAATTTGTATAGGGCTTACTTGTATAAACTTGTATGTTTGCATAAGAAATGTAAGACTGTTTCACATTAAACCTCAAAGGAACAAAAAATTTACAAAGACTGCAGTCCTGATAGGCATGCAAATCGCTTTCCCAATCCCCCATTTCCCTTGCAAAGCTTGTGTGGGGTTTGGGAAGCATTTGTAGATGAGAATCAGCGAGTAGCATGGGGTTGTTCAGCACTTCTCTTTGCAACTTCTCTGCAAATGCCCTTCCTCAAAGCTTTTTCTCTTAACAGCTAGAATCTAAAACTGGTAGTGATTCTACCTAACAAGCAAATGAGGGTGGGAGAATTTGGAGAAAAGAATCACAAAGTATGTGATTGGTTATGCACCCCTTTCTCCCACTAATCCTGGCTGACAAGTACCTTGACCCTATATTCTAACTGGGTGCACTTTAACCCATTGTTAATGGTTTACTATGACCATGCATATTACTCCCACTTCTGTCCACCAGCGAGCAGGAGCAACTCTCAATGATCTTTGATTTAGCACTACTTACATCAAAACCAGGAATCATGGTTTGTTTCACTCTGAACAAGCCACACTCTAAAGCCAAGATATGGTGTTGGCTTAATGCTTGGGCCTGGAATCAAATCAAACACAATCCCAGTTTAGATTTAATGCTAAATCAGGGATCACAGTAGGTTGCTCCCACTCACTATCAGGAAGCAGCAAAGCAGCAGCAAACTGCATTCATGGCAGCCTATTAACTGTGGCTTGCAGTGACACGCCAATGCTGCCAATATCTTGGCAAATCTGAGACCGAGACCATGGATTTTCTAAGATGTCTCGCTCCCTGCTAATTATTTTACTGTTCCCCTCTAATTCATTCAAAGTAAACTAAACTGAGATCAATCGCAGTACAGTAAATGTACAGGAAAAGTTTTTTAAAAAAACAAAACAGCCACCTACCAAAAGTGTTTTCTTCTTTCATGTGCCTTTTTCCAGTTCTTGTATATGACAGAAAATTATTAGGTTTCTCAAAACTCAATATGGAATTTTTATTTTTCTGTACTTCTGCATCAGGAAGTTCATCATCTTCCATGAAAGCTTTGGCACTTTCTGTAGCTTCTATTTCCAAGTAATTTTCCGGAGTTTGTGCATAATGACGACATTGAGGATCCAGATTTCCTTCTGTTGCAGTACCACAATTTGCTGCACATTTAGTTTTGCTTCTACTCTGGCATGGTTGGGTTATCTTCAAAGCCTCAATTTCTTTTGAACATGTAAAGTTTTCTTCTAACTCAGATATTTCTTTTTGCTTCTTAGTATGAGACATGCACACAGGTATTTTAATGCTCAATGGGTTTTTTATAATCTTATTTTCATTAGGTGTACTTGTGGCTGAATGAAGTGCTTTATATTTCTTTTGTGGTTTAGACTCTGAAATAACTTCATCCTGTTCTATGGCCTCTTTAGCAAGAACTTTTATAGGACCTTGCTCCACACTCCGTTGAGCATCAGAAAAACTATTACTACTAACATCATCAAATTCTTCTAAGAGACCCATAACTTTCTGGAGAGCCTTTTGAGAAATTTGTACTTGTTTTCCACTTGCTGTGGCAAAGCCACAGGGAATATTTGCATTCGCTTCAGTATTTGAAAATCTTTTCCCTTGAGATACAAGCATTGTGTCTTTCTTTGGAGCTTCTTTGCTCCCAGTAGAAGATACTTCACCATAACTATAATCACAGTTAGAGACATGACTCGGGTGATCTGATGGATTATCTTCCATTTCAGAAAAAAGCAGTCTTGCTTTCTTTAATGACTGTTCAGATAACTGGACAGGTTTTCCACTAGCTGTGCTAAAAAACCCAGAGTTATCAGTAATAAAATCTGACTTGATACACTTCTGTTTGTTGGGAGTCCATGTATCAGATTGCTTATTATGCATCTGAAAGCATAACTCAGGTTGAGTGTTCAAGGTCATAGATTCAGTATACTTTAATGTGCGCTCATCTGCACAGCATTCTTTGGCTCGAAAAAACTGAGGTGCAATTATATTTTCCACTGGATTGTTCTCTGCAGATGAGTAGTTATTAGAATTGATACACACTCCAGTGCCACAGGTATCAGAACAGCTTTCTAAAAGGTCATGTTTATTTGTTTTAGATTGAGATTCCATGTTCTCTTTTACAGATTTATAGCAGTCTTCATGAAGCACTTGCCTGGCTTTTTTTAATGCTTCCTGAGAAACTTCAACAGCTTTACCACTTGCTGTACTGAATGCAACTGGCTTAGCCTTCAGATGTTTTGAAGTCGAAGTTGATGCTTCACTGGCTGAATATTTCTGCAAGACGTTGGTACTGAACAATCTTAAGTCACATTTCTGTATCATGCTACTCTCATTTTTACAAGTTTCATCGTAAGTGTGAACATTATTGTCAGCAAACACATTTTTTGATGGTGCTGCTTCTTGAGAAATACAAGTTAAATTCTCTGACACATAATTTTTCTTATGACATTCATCTGGTAAATGGTTGAGCAAAGAATGTTCACTCTTTAAATCAGAGGCACTAGCCTTTGAAGTGATACTGCAAATTAAGTTTGAGGAATCAAGGCTTTTATTATTGCCAGTATTTCTAGATGACAAGTCCTGAAAACCTTGCATTGCACTAATATCTGACCCTTCAACAGGCAAATGCTGATCAATAGCAGAGTCAATAAATTCAATTTTTGAAATATTTTTGCTTTTTGTACATGCCAGATTATTCTTTGTCAACAAGCCTTCATTCACTTTCTCCCCTCTAGTATGAGATACTAAATCTGATTCAGATGCATTCATCTCCAAAGAAAGTTCTTTAATAGTGTCAAGATCCTCAGTCTTCTTAAAAGTGTTTGAGGACAAATCTGGAAGATCTTCAAAGTTACCTTCAGGATACAGATATTCATGTTTTTCATTTCCTTCTTCAAATTCCTTGCTAACTTTGGTAATTTTCTCATTTATTTTCTCCTGAATTATAGGCTTCATAAAATTACTAACCTCTTCCTCCATTTCTGGAAAAACAGTTTCATCTTCTGAAAGAAGATGCTTTGCTTTAGCTAAGGATTCATTAGCAATTGTAATTTGCTTACCACTAGCTGTATGAAAACCCATTGCAATAATTTGCTTCTCTTTTCTGATTTCAGAGATTTCTTGATGGTTGGACCTTTCAGTTTCACTGAAGTTAATATTCTCTTTTACAGAACTGACATCTCCCTTTTTGCTTTTAGGGCTTGTCTTCCCACTGGAAGTTGGCATAGTCTCTAGTTCTTCTCTTGTACAGGAGGCAGCCAACAAATGAAGCTTTTTACTTTTTCCTGCAAATATGTTCCCATCAGCAACAGTGTGAAATCTCTGTAGAAAACCACTTTCTAGATTGCTCACCTTTTCCTCCTCTTGATTTAAATCACAGTTTTCTTTTCCATATGCATTATTCAAGGTGGATCTTTTTTCAGCCTTAGCAACTTCAGCTAAACATGTTAGATCCGACAAAGCTTCTTGCAAATTATAATTACACTGAGTTTCTTCACAGTTTACAAAGTGATGTGAGACTAATACACTTTGATTATTTTCAAAGGAAGACAGTTCATTTCCTGTCATACAGACAGAGTATTTTTTAATAATTTTAAGGTTAACTTCTGTAGTGCTAGAAATCTGAACACTGCCTTCATTATAATTTACAATTTTTGACTTACTTTCTGTATTTTCTTTAACAAATTTAATTGTATCTTTTGTATTCTTTTTCATCAAATATTCAGCATTTACTTCTTTGACCCTCTTATGCCAATCAATCTCTCTCTCTTTCATGCAGTTGGAATTACTCCAGCTATTGTTGCACCTATTTGAACAATCGCGTAGCAATATTTTTTGGTGAGGGCTAAGCATTTCATTCACTCCATCCAGATCGCCGACTAATTTTGTAGCTTTCTTTATAGCATCAACATAAAGGCTCATCTCTTTGCCCCCAGCTGTACCACAGCTCCCCAGATCAGACAAATTGAATTGTGATGGTGCTGAAACAATTGGGACAAAAATATTGTTCTGTTTTGTGCTTGTATCAATGGATGTAGCTTCTTCACTACTTTGTATCTGTATCTTAGATTTCTCAGCTGTGCCTATATGTTTATTGGGAGACAGATCATGGCCTCTTTGAACCTTTTCTTCAGAGCCTTTCTCAAAATCATTTTCTTTCCAAACTTCAGCACATATATCTTTTTTATCAAAGCTTCCAGACATCTCATCAGCATTATTGAATGCCACCATCTTATGCTTTTTGAACTGTGTAAATTCAAACTGACTACCTGTTTCTTCTAGTATATTAGAAATTTCAGTAACTTCAGCTTCTTGGCTTGCTGTTAAATTTAGTTTTCCTTCAGGATATTGATTACTCAGCACATTCTGGAAAGCAGAATTGGCACACTTGGGGAAAATAATTTGGGCATCATTCATCTGAATACCGAGCAGATCAGACACGTGTGAAAAATTAGATGAATTTTCAGTCAGTTTGTTCATTCCAAGTGAAGATATCTCAGCACTTCTCTGTGCATTTTCATTTGAAATATTTTGCATTCCTTTGCTAGGAAAATCTTCAATAAATTTATCTTCTATGTCTTTGAACAATAGCTTGCCTTTTCTAATGTTGCAGTCAGACAATGCTATCTGTTTATTGGATGCTGTTCTGAAGCCACCAAACTTTTCAGTTCTGCTATGACTGATACCTCCTAACCAGCTCTGCTCACTATCTTCAGCATTTCCTGCTAAGTCTACTTGTAGATGCTGGCTTGGGTCTAACTTTTTCTCCAATGCTATAAGCTTAAAAGATTCATCTACAGTAGGTTTTGGTGTTTCCTTTGATTGAGACCCAAGTTCAGCCACCTGAGTGCCACTTGCCCAAAATTTTTGTGTAGCTGATTCCAAGACTGCTTGCTGGTTTCCAGTTTTTGATGCATGTATTCCCAATGTAGATTCCTCCATCACCGCTTCTTGCAATGAACTGAAACATCTAAGACTGACACATCTTTCACCATTCTCTCTTTGTAAATTTATCTTGTGACCCACTGAATGGGACATGCTTTCACTTGACTCTGTTTCTTGATCAGCAGATATATTACTAGAAGGCATAATTGTTCCTTTTCTGTTGTCTGTCTGTTGAAGTATTGACAACTGATCTGTAAAATTACGTTCTGTGTAATTGAGTGGAGCTTCATGGGAAATGTTACTAAGAATGCAGTTTTTATTAGACTCTACTTGCTGTTTCTCTTCAAGTGTGTGCTTGTTAGTGTGCATAATGTCTTCCTTTCGTTCTGTAAGAAATTGAACCATGATAGTAATGTTAGATGGAATGGCATCATTATTTTTTTAAAAAAATTCTCTCTCTCACCAGCTTTTGCGTTTAGTCTAGTGTACTAAATCCATTTTCAGAATGTCTCATAACCACGATGAAGTATGCTGCAGCTAATACTTTGTGCTTTTGCATTCAATATTGCTGTTATCGGACGAATTACTAAATACTTTTTCTATGCATTTGAGACATTTAATTTCCCCCCTTTTTAAACAACTCTAACTTTTGACATAATAAATTACCAAGAAAATGGCTCTGCTTAAGCAGTTTATTCAACCTGTTTTTTTATCAGCTGTGATTGCTGAACAAAATGCACACTTTTACTTTCTGACTACAAGGCCACTTCAAGAAATCAAGCCAAAATACCTGAGGATATAACAAAAACATTTTTTTCAATAAATGATAATAAAGGAGTCACTACTAATTATGGAAGTTAACTTTAAACTTGCAGCCACGTGGCCTTGCAATGGAATGTCCAGAGAAAAAAGGGAGCTGCTTTAGGCTACAGCTGCAAATCATCATGAGCTCCAACCTGCTTCTTTTTTCCCACTGAAGCCTCTCAAATCATAAGACTGTCTTCCCTCACATTATTACCCACCATCTTTTTCTGTGTTGCCTTCCTTCTTTTCCTTCCCTCAGCCCGTGTCTCTTCCCCACTCGTGTTCTTTTCATGCAGCATTTGCCACCACTTATGTGAGAATCCCATATACTTGCCATGGTAAACAATTAACTTCAGCAATATATAATCCACAAATGCAAATATATTATTTTAGTGGGCCTTTTCAATGCAGTGAACATGACTGTCTAGCATGTCTAGCATAGCAAAAACATAGCTATAGTAAGTACAGGAATGGAGGTTTAAGATTTTGATTTTTTAAAAACCACAGGGTGAAAAAATACAAATCTACCTTCATTTCTTATGGCTGTTGCAGAAATTTCAGAGTCGTAAGATTTTAAATCTGCACAAGTTGGCACAAGGCAAGCAGAGGAGCCATCTCTCTTTGTGGTTCCTTCTTCCTGGTGAACGGGGGTATTATTTATTGTATACATAAATTTTTTAGGTCGTTTTTTCAAACGAGAAAGTGAGGTCATACTTTTCAACCCAGCCCTTGTAAGTCCACTAACATCACCAGCAGCTTGGGTAGAAACACTACCTAGAGGATCATAGTTCTTTTTTCCATTTTCTCTTGAGTAATTACAGCAACTATTATCAGCTTCTGTAAAAGTTGTGTTTTCCATTATGAAGGAACTACTGTCTGAAACATTTATGACAGATGCCAGCTCAGCCTCACAATCTTTCACCAATGTTGGGCTCTTATTGCTCATAACCGCAACAGGCAATGGAGAGTTTTCAGGCGGTGGTATTGTTTCCGGAGAACTGGTGTTTAGCAGCTTGTTACCTTTTATTAGGCATGATGTGTTTTGAATACACGATTCTAGCATTTCAGTACTAGCATACTCTTTGCCAACAGATAGTTGCCTATCTTCAGAACACTTCTTGATATATGACATAGGAGATGAATCAGAACAGTGTGAGGACGTTTTTTCAAGCTGTGTTATGTCAAGTCCAGATAGGTCCAGCTGAGACCATGAGCAATGCAAAGATGATGGTATTTCCTCTTCTTTCGATATGCTATTCTGATTCACAGAGTGCTTTTGCATTCCATTATTTGGAATAGTCTGCAGGTGACATTTGGCGGAATTTCCATATTTTGTTATAATTTTGTCTTCATCAGTTTCTTGATATTCACGTTTTGCTTTATCAGAAAATGTCTTACTTTCCTTGACTCTTTTTGGTTTTCTAAGAAAGGCTTTGCTGCTTGCAAGGCATTCAGAAAGATCATTCTCTGTTCCATCATTCATATCTTCATCCATTGGTACATTTGGTAGCATATAATCTTCTCCTAATTTACTGGGAAATATGTTCTTACCAAAGGATCCAGCTAATAACCTTTCAAAATCTGTAAATAAAAAACCATGAACATGAGAAAGCAATATTTTATGAAGGACTCTAATTCCACATTTCATTTATAACATGTATTCCAATATATGTATTAAATGATTTATTTCGAAGCAGTGCTAGAACTGGATTAGTGCAGTTGTGCATGTGTGTATATTAAACACACATATACTGGTACACACAGCCTATGATCCAAAGAACTGCAAAATTATTTCTGTGAACATAGTGTGAGTTTAGACTTATTTTTCTCAAACAGTAGTCCCCTATTGCAGTTTACAAACTGCTTTTGAAACTTGGGAGAATTTGAAAATGCAGTAAACAATAACTTTTCATTAGGATAGTACAAACCCTTCGTATGAGTGGAGAGGCACCTACACGCCATTCTTATCTTACCTCATCAATCAGCACTGGGTGGAAAGAACTGAACATTTAATTTTGTTTTTGTTTTTCTTTATTGAATAATATATATGATATGCATGCAAAGGTATTTGTATTAAGTTTTAGTGGACTTTTATTTCAGTGAGTTGTCATAGTTGTTGCTGTCCGCACTAGGTACGATATAGTTAAATGGGTAGACATATTCTAGAACTACCCAAATAATAAAATACAAATAGTTATTAAACAGTAAAAAATAGTAATCAACCAATGCTCACTGTGGATTTTGCTGTCAGTTTCTGCACATACATCTTCTGTTCCTGATGTGGACTGCATATGCATACTATCTGTCTTGGGACTTCTACCGTATTTGGAGATGAGACTATGCATGACCTGAACACAAAAAGGGGATATTAACATATATAAATTACAAATTAGCTGTGGACATGGTTATTCCAAAAGTTGCCTATTTTGACATATTCTAACCCTTAAAGCCACTCACCAACTCAATTCTTTCATTATGCTGCTTTGTTCCAGAAACCGAATGATTTCCTCTAGCTGAAATATCAAATATAAATAATTTGTAATCAATTATGCAACTCATTAAGTTCACTGATATGATCTTAACATAAAAACTCAGTTCCCTAGCACAGCATTTAATATGAGGGAAATTAAACAGCAAAGTATTTTTTACATAGTCACATTGCTATCATTACCTATTATAACAGTTGGAGAAAGTGTAGGAGGCGTTGCTAATGAACTTGACCAAGTCATCTCAGGATCGGCTTCTGCTCCTAGGCTTTCAAAAACAGATTTTGGTGTCTGAACCTAAAATATATAAAAATTGTTCTTTTTTGTAAAAAAAACCCACCTGAAGTAACTTCATTTCAACAGCTAGAAAATCGGAGAAAAAGGGAAGTACCTCAAAAATCTTGGGTGTATGCAGAAAACTTCCATTTAGCACTGAAAAACATTAAGTGTGATAATGTTAGCCATCATCACATGAAAACAACCAACTGAATATTTATAAGCCACTATTTTCAAAGTTCAAAGCAGTGAACAAAATATTTTTAAAACAGCTTACTTATTTGGTGGAGGGGACAAAAGAGTGGACATTACCATATTATGGCAATAAATCCAAGTCCTCACATCTTTCATTTAAAAATTCTCACCTGCTTCTGCTTTGCTCTGACCCAATTCTTGTATAGGAGAAACAAATGGCACAGATTTATTTGGTTCGTTAAATATCATTGGAGTTGATGCAAATTGGTTTTTTGCTGGCAGCTTCCTCTGTGGTGTTTTAAAATTACTTTGGTCCAGGTCACTAGTTTTATGTTCAGGTTCTTCTGGTCTTTTAGAGTTATACAGTGGAGCTTCTGAACTGAGTTCTTCAAACCAGTTGATACTTATTGGTCCTAAATCTAAGAAAAGGAATATATTATGCAGGATACCGTGCCCTAGGTTATAACCCCACTTGTAAGAAAAAGTAACTATGGAATGACCATATACCATTATTTTGAACTTGTCAAAAAGTGGAGGTACAGCCTGAGACAGTATTATGCAACCAATTCTCAACCCCCACTTTGCAGGAAAATAGCTTCTCCCCACAATTTCAGGCCTGCCAACACAATCCTGTTAAATTTTGGCTTCTCATATGTCTTACCCAAGATTCTGTCAGCATAAAGTAGCCAGGACAGGACAAAGGCAGGCAGGAGAAGTTGAAGAAGCAAACCCCCTACTTATTCCAGCTGCTGATCAGGTGGAAAGACAGGGGTCTACTAGCTCAAAATTTAACATGCAACCTAGATTGAAAGAGAATTCCTTCATACTCAAATCCTCACTCCCCTGTAGCCCCACATGGCACAATTACAGTATTCAGTAAGTCCTTTTGGGGTAAGGGGTTAAGAGAGTAGGGGAAAGATTGGTTGCATGGGCAGCCTTCTACTTGTTGCGGGAAAAGCTCTAATCAAGCCCATAACTTATTGAAAAGAGTTGTTCACAGCACCATAATAAATGCCCGAGGTACCTGATTCACTACATTGCGCTTTGAATATTTCAAAGAAAGATGGCTTCTTTGGAGGTGTAGTAACATTTTTCTTATCCATAACATCACTGGTGTTGCTAAATAAACCTGCAAAATAATATTACAATTTTATCGAAATCTGTATCATATTTGCAATGAATTCTAGTTCTTTGTGTTTGGCTTCGAGTATTATCTGATAGCACACAACCAATGCAGCATTTGCAATAAAAATATTTATGTATTGCTCAACTTGATTGGCATCAGTTCCACTATATATATATATATCACCCAGAAAGACTAGGTTGAATTAAAACAAGAAAATTGGCATTCAGGTTCTTAACCCAAGGTACTACTTCAGGGTTAGCAGAGTCTTTTAACCTGAAGTGTTTGTAACCCGAGGTACAACTGTAATGCTAAATATTTTGTAGCTACTTCAATTTGCAGTCACAGATCTGACTTTATGGGAGGAAGAAATGTTATCCAGATAAGGGAACAATTCCATCAAGTGATGCCTCAGTACATTTAACCTTCAGCCAAGCACATTTTAAGTGCAGACTATGTGGGTACTTAGCAGCAGAAATTGTGCTCGGTTAACTCCTTCCATAGTCCTGCTGCTCAGCTACCCAGACCTAAGATACGGTCTGGCTAAGCGTATATCCCAACCCAAGGTTGTAGTTTGCCTTCCCTAGACAAACAGTGATGAGTAGGAAGCCAAGAACAAACCTTGGCTACAGCTCATGATTTGTCTGGAGCAAGACAAGCAGTGAGCCCAGGGTCAGACTTAATGCCAAACTAAACCATGGCTTAGGTCTTCATAGTGAAGCAGGAAGTGGACCAAGAGAAGAGCACAGTAGCTACAATTTGGGTTTGACTTACTTGCAAACTTGAGCCATTGTGGCTTGAGGAAGAATTTCACACAAAACTTATATGAATGGACTCACAGCTGTCCATGGAGGTGCAGGTCAGTTCTGTGTCCAGGACAGCTGTCTACCAGATCCATCTGGTATGCAGGCTGAGACTCTACCTGCCCACAGACAGGTGCATGCTCTTAGTTACCTCCCGCTTGGACTACTGCAATGCGCTCTACATGGGGCTACCTTTGAAGGTGACCCGGAAACTACAACTAATCCAGAATGTGGCAGCTAGACTGGTGACTGGGAGTGGCCGCCGGGACCATATAACAGCGGTCCTAAAGGATCTTCATTGGCTCCCAATGCATTTCTGAGCACAATTCAAAGTGTTGGTGCTGACCTTTCAAGCCCTAAATGGCCTCGGCCCAGCATACCTGAAGGATTATTGTCACCCTCATCACTCAGCCCAGACACTGAGGTCCTCCTCAAAGGGTCTTCTGCTGGTTCTCTCACTGCGAGAAGCAAAGTTACAGGGAACCAGGCAGAGGGCCTTCTCGGTAGTGGCACCTGCTCTGTGGAACGCCCTCCCATCAGATGTTAAGGAAATAAACAACTATATGACATTTAGAAGATATCTAAAGGCAGCCCTGTTTAGGGAAGTTTTTAATGTTTGACATTTTATCGTGTTTTTACTATTCTTCTGGGAGCCACCCAGAATGGCTGGGGAAACCCAGCCAGATGGGTGGTGCATAAAAGTTGTTGTTGTTGTTGTATCATCATCAGTTACCATAATCCTTTCACATTAGAAAAAAGTGCATAGGAACAAATCTGATCATGCTACAGTAAAACACATTTGGTTTCAATCAAAGTGTTATACAGTATTAGAAGTCTGTTTTACAGTACTACAGGAACAAATATTATTCCTGCATTTTAATTTTTTTAATCAGGATTCTTTGTGGGACTGTCTCAAGTTTCTAAAGTTGAACTGCACAACTTCTGGTTAATACTGTAATGTCAAGCAATGGCACATTAAAAACAACAACAGGGAAACAAAATTTCTCTTTGCAGAAGCCATGTTTATCCTTGCTCAGCAAGAATATATTTGAAACAAATTGTCTGGAAGTTATGTTACATTATTTCAAATACAAAAAACTGTTCATATGCATTTGTGGAAAATGAGTAACCTTAGCATGTCCACACGTGAACCACTGATTACATAAAAGGCTTCTAAAACAAAGTTAATGTACATAGAAACAACAAAGAATTGTGTTAATTGTGACATCTAAAATTCAATACTTGATTAGGACTCGATGGAATTCCTCAGTTTTCCAACAACAGATAGGGAGTGGGAAGCCAAAAATTACACTAAAGCACATCAGCCTGATAACTAGCATGCAGCAATACAGTGGTACCTCAGGTTACAGACTCTTCAGTTACAGACTCTGCTAACCCAGAAATAGTACCTCGGGTTAAGAACTTTGCTTCTGGATGAGAACAGAAATCGCGCGGCGGCGGCAGCAGGAGGCCCCATTAGCCAAAGTGGTACCTCAGGTTAAGAACAGTTTCAGGTTAAGAATGGACCTCCAGAACAAATTAAGTTCTTAACCCGAGGTCCACTGTATTAAAACTATTGTTAACATACAGCAGACCCTTGTGGAACAAGGGTCTCTCTGAAGATCCTCTGATAAAAGACATACAAGAAGTAGAGGATAGGTATTTTCACAATGGAAGGCAGTAAGCAGTGATCTCACAAGAATGTATTGCAACTATTTAATTCATTCATAAATTATCAGGAGCTACGGATAAGAAGTGAAGCAGCTGAACTTGAGGATGACAGCAAACTATTAAGAGTTCTTAAAAAGCACATCTTGAAACAGGGCAAACTGGCAAAAGAATGCCCAAGGAAGAGTCAATGCAAGTGTAAATTTATGCACATTGGGACAAATCCCAAACATATAAATTAATAAGATCCCAATTGGCTGTTGAAACTGAAAAGGAAACAGTATATGGAACTGATGTAGAATAGGGCAACTAAAATGGTCAACGAGCTGGGGCTTCCTCCTCTTAAAACGTTAAAGCCTGGACTGATTTCCAAAAATACGTTTCATCACGCTGTCCAGTGGTCTAACAGCACACATACATTTACCTGGAAGTACCCTACCCTCATCCAAAAAAACCACACACCTTTGTAGGGCTCACAAGTAAGTATAAAAGGTAAAGGGACCCTTGACCATTAGGTCCAGTCGTGACCAGCTCTGCGGCGCTCATCTCGCTTTATTGGCCGAGGGAGCCTGCGTACAGCTTCCGGGTCATGTGGCCAGCATGACTAAGCCGCTTCTGGCAAACCAGAGCAGCGCACGGAAACGCCGTTTACCTTCCCGCCGGAGCGGTACCTATTTATCTACTTGCACTTTGACGTGCTTTTGAATTGCTAGGTTGGCAGGAGCAGGGACTGAGCAACGGGATCTCATCCCGTTGCGGGGATTTGAACCGCTGACCTTCTGATCAGCAAGTCCTAGGCTCTGTGGTTTAACCCACAGCACCACCCGCGTCCCTTCACAAGTAAGTATACATACCTCTAATCAGCCTGTGCCTCAATTAGTTCAATAGAACTTCTGAGTAAGCATGTTTAGGATTGCACTTAACCAAATTTCATGGGTGGGTGCAGCCAAAAACGAACTGCCCAAGAGCGACTCTCCTTGACCCTCCCTCCCAGTGGCAGAACAACTGTTTCATATGCAGAGGGTTCTGTCCCTGGCAATTGCAGGTAGGACTGGAAATGTCCCCCTGGAGAGCTGTTGCCAGTCAGCGTAAACAACACTGAGCTAGATGGATAGTCAGTACGTACAATGCCTGTTCCTACTTTCTTAAGTAAATCCCCCTGGACCATGGGCTTTTTAAAGGAGATAGCCACCTAAAGTTGTTGAGCATTTTTGGGAGGGAGATCACGGGTAAAAACACTCCTCGTGATCCATTATGAGGAGCGAGCTTTCGTTAGGGTGGCAGGCATCTCCGGGGGGGGGGGAGCACAACCTCAATTGAGTACTTCAATAATTTTGGTGGATCTAAGGGGGGGGTTGCAACTGCCCTTCCTGCCCCCCCCTTTAGTACGCCCATGCCCTCGACCCAGGTCCAGCCCCAGACATTTTGCTGCCTGCCCAAGTCTGACCAAACTACATGGCACCCGAGGCACAAAACCCCACAAACGTCCAAATCCCTTGGTAGCGAATATACAGCAACCGTATATGAAAAGGTCATGCTTCGCTGGCCCTTCACTGGACCTCAAACGCCTCCCTTCCTCAGACTTCGTCCGCGCTTGTCTAAGGGCTTTTTCAGGGGGTGGAAGGAGGAGAGCAAGGAGGGCAACAACCGCCTCGGGGCAGGCACGGAAAGCGCATATTCGCCACCGAAAGGTGATAAACTGCCGCGAGCCACGTCACCCCAGAAGGGAGTCGAAAGACTGACCGGTCTCCATAGCTGCGCCTCAGGAGCAGCACCACTTCCTCGAAATACGAAATCTGCCGCCAAGTCTCAGCGACGCAAGCGCAGATGTGGAAATGGCGCGCGTTTGCTCCTCCTCCCCGTTGGTTCAGCCCCGTCGCACGTTCCTTCCTGAACTGCAGCGCCACAGGCGAGAGGAGGTGGTTCCCTGCGAGGGAAGCGGCAGTACCACTTCCTGTTGCGGGGGTGGGGTGTTGAGCGGTTTGGAAAGTGGGTGGATTGGGGTGGTTCGTCTCCGCCGCCCTCAAGAATCATGGGGAATGTAGTTCTGCGAGGGTTGAGGGCTGCCTTGCTCTAAAGAATGGGTTTTTCTTTTAATACACGGGGCTAAAACTACCAGTTCATGTTTGCAGCATGATGCCCTTTCACAGCTTGTATTGTACAGCTAATTACAATGTATTTTACGACGTTCAGTGAGCAGCTAAAAAAAATGCACCCAACCACTAAGAACTTCTTTCAATTCCCTCCTATAATTTCTGGAAACACCGTTGATGGAATCTTTCGAGGAGTTGGACGGGGCCTTTATAAGTGGTCCATGTTTCACAAACATACAGTAAGGTTGATAGCTGTAAATAAATCTCGCTTCGAATGTCCCGATCCTCAAACACTGTGCTTCAAACGGGAGAAAGCTGCACTGGCAGAGCTCAGGCGATGCTGGACACGATTGATCACTGAATAATTATTTCTGGGTTTTTTTACTTGTGAGCAGGCGGCAATGCACACCCACAGCCACAAGGTCCGCCAGCGTTTAAGTTCTAATCATTCAGGCAATGCATTCTTCATCTTCAGAGGCAAGGAGATAGGACAACTTACTTTTTCTCTAAAGTTATTAGCACACTCCCTCCCCCGCCCACCCTAAATAAAGCTTGAAGTCTGACTACAGTTTTCCCATTTATTGTTCTCTCACATGGGGAGAAGAGGCGTTCATAAGAACAGGTTACCCACGTGTTGCACTTTAAAAGACAGGAAGCTATAATAAGTGGTCATTCCTGCAATGTATCCATATTTTAAAACAATGGGATCCAAATCTTATTGTTGAAGGTTAGGGGGGGCGGAACTCTGTTTATTGTAAATATCAAATGCTCAGCAAGTATCAGAATTTACCAGTAATTTTTAACATGTTAGAATGGCCATGGTAAATGGAAGAAAAAGATTCTCCAGGAATTTCATCTGTGATACACAACTGGAATTTTAATCCATTTATTTGGAAATAACTCCCTTTGATTTCAGTGTAGCTAATCTCATTAACTCATGGAAGCTTCACATCTCCCTAGTTGTGCAGCCTAGTCCTTTCTGTGTTTACTTGAAAGTAACTCCCACTAAGTGCAATAAGCTTTACTCCTAAATTAGCTTAGGAGTTAACTAAACCTGAACCCCAAAAACAGTTTAGAAAGTACAGGTAAACCAGAACTGATCTCTTTGTTGCCTCAATGTTACCTTTAAACACAAAAACATATAATTGTGAAGGAAAAGCAACACAACAATCATATTTTTTAAAAAAAGATAAATGATTAATGATTAACAAGCCTCCTCAACAAACATGTGTCCACATACACCCACATTCCAAGAATTTTGCATAAAGATAGCATCTTTAGATGGTGGCAATAGTACATCTTGGCAAATTTATTTATTAATTTACAGGTATTGTAATGGGAATGTTTATCCAATACAATGAATCAAAATATTCAGCACTGTAACTGGGGAATTGTCCAGTAAAGTATGAGTGACCTACAGCATAGATAGGTGTAAGGTTTTATGAAAGATGTGCTCAATGCTCCTCTGAGGCAGTAATTGTAGGTGTGAGCTTGTGGGTGCTAGACATCCCTAATTCCTGAGTCCAGTAGAGGTTAGAAGTTAAGCAAGACAAATATACAAGCCAAGGCAGTTCCCTGACTAGGAAATCGCCTGGTGTGATGGACCATTGGAAGACAAAAGAAAGGTAATGAGCCATTAGGAAAACCAAAAGAGAAAGGCTTTGTGCAAGAAGTACAAACCTTGTATCATAAAAACACCAGTCTGTGCGCCTCCTTTCAAAAAGGAAACACACCCTGAATAAGCACCTGGATTCTCACACAACTTGGATATTGGGGTGACCAGCTGCTACATTCAGCTGTGAGACATCAGGAGCTGAGAAATGTGAGAGCTGACCCAGATTGGCTCAGCCTCCATGTTGGTATGCATTGTATGAACTGATTCAAAATCTGCAAATATGACTGTCAGAGCACACTTACTTTAACGTAAGTTCCATTGTAAATTGGACTTACTTAAAAGTAACCCTGTTGTGGAACAGGCTTTTATTTTCTTCCAGTGGTTGGGAAACATGCAAACTAATGGTGGGTTAAAAACATCCTCTTCAGCAGCTCAGCCCTGACTAGTACATCCCAACAAGGATGGAAACATTGTTTCTCCTAAGTCTCCTAAGTGAATATGTTTGCTTTCATTTTGCCAGTTGTCCCCAAATGTCTACTCTCTATATGGAAGTGGGGTTTTGTCTCCCTGCCCACAGGCTCCTGTTCTGTTGGGCATCTATCTGTGACAATGTCTGAACAGAGCAAATGTGCATTATATCTCACATGACATTGTCATACCTATTTACATGGGAATAAGCTCAATTTAACTCAATGAGACTTACTCTTGAGTTGCACTATAACTTATGTAGATCTGATCAGTGTTGATATCACATGTATTATCTGGGAATCAACAAGACAATTGGGATTTTGTATGCACTGGATTTTATACGAACTGTATTCGGATCTTAACCTATTATCTGTGTGAGGCAGATGGGCCCAACTGGGGGGGGGGAGGACTTGTGACCTTGCCCTCCATGTGCAAGAGACTATTTTAAACTAGCTAACTGCTTCCTACTCAAGGTAGCACAGTTCTGCAGAGCAGGCATAAGCTTGTATCAAGCAGCTGAAGCCAAATGGATTGCTTTAGCGTAAAACCGATATTTAGGCAAGTGCCTTTAATTCTCTGCAAGGGAGCACCCATTGGTTTCAATGGATATACCACAGTCTGAGACCTAGTTAATCAGTCTGGCCGACTTTTTAATGGGCTCGATCCAGCAGGAATGGGGTTTAGTTTGCACAGGGACGCTGGTATGTTTGTGTTTAACCTTTGCAAGCTTAGGAGTTTGCTTTGGATATTCACTACTTTGGCCTAAGTCCTGCCAACATCCTCCGCTAGCCATGGGAAGGAGGTCAAGAGTTTGCAGTTGGTAATAATCAATGGAGGGGCGATTATTACCGCTGGCCAGCATTAACAAGCACCAATTAAGACGCCCTTCCCCTCGAGGGAATAAAAGCCACGGGGAGAAGGCGAGCCAAGTTACCTGTCCCTCTGGGCTATGGAGCGCTTTGTCTACCCGTCCTATAGCATCTACCAAAGTTATGGGAACGCCTTCAGCCACAGCCACAACGTGGCCCCCAGGCCGCCATCTAAGCAAAAGCAGCCTGGCTGGAAGCAGAGCAAGAGCAGCAGGAGCAGCATCCCGAGCCCTTACCGGGGCCCCCTGTCTGCCCCTTCCTCGGCCCCGCTGCCGCCTCTGCCGCCGCCGCCGGCCTCGCCGGATTATTTAGACAGCTACAAGCGGGCCCAGCTGAAGGCGCTGCTCTCTCAAGTCAGCCCCGGCCTCGCCCCAAGGCTCCGCAAAGCCAGCACCAAGGAGGTGGGCACCCAGGTCAACCCACGGGTGGACGCCGCCGTGCAGTGCTCGCTCGGGTCCCGCCAGCTTCAGAATCTCCCCGGGCGGGAGCCTCCGCCGCAGCAGGGCCGCCAACTCTCCCCTTGCACCGAAGAGGAGGCGGCGGCGGCGGCGGCGGCAGAGAAGCCGCCGCCCACGGGGCAAGAAAGAGGGCCGCCATCCCAGCAGCAAGCCGAAGAGCCCGAGGGGAAGGAACCCCTGGAGCCGGAGAAGGGCGCTCAGGCTGAGGCGAAGGGGAAGCTTCCAGGCAGCGGTGAAGGAGAAGAATCCGCCCAGCAGCTGCGGGACGGGGAGGGCGACACGGCCCAGAAAGGCGCCGCTGACGCCGCCGCGGCCTCAACCGCCACTGAGGGCAAGAGAGCTGCTTTCCAGGTGAGTGGGCCTCTTGGTCTCCTCAGTTCATTCGCTAGGGGCGCTGTGGAGGCGCGGAAAAAAGGCGCGAAGGCAGCCTTATCGGACTCCTGAAATTCTCACTGAGGGAGTGAGGCGCCGCCTCCTACTGGAGACGTTTTAAGACAAGTCAGGCCCCTCTCCAGCTACTGTTCCTCCCCGTCCACTGTGGAATCCACCTCGGGGTTATATTTCGTGTTTAGCAGATGGACAACGGGCAGTTCTAACGGGTTTCAGTAAACAAGTGGGTTTAATAAGCAAAATAGGGAGCTCCCTCATTTCCTTTTTAGCTTCCTTAGCTGAAAGCAGGACCAAGACTCACTGAATGTTAATCTGGGAAACCTTTCCTGGCTTGTGAAGTTGCTAAATATACACTAGTGTTTCCAAACCTTGGCTCTCCAGCTGTTTTAAAACTACAACTCCCATCTTCCCTAGCTAGCAAAACCAGCGGTCAGGGATGATGGGAATTGTAGTCCGAAAACAGTTGGAGACCCAATGCTGGGAAACACTGCGCCTATTCAGGACTGTTATCTCCTTCTTAACTGCAGATATTGGGGTCTGAGTCTGCACCCTTTGGATTGCTAATCTGCCATGCACTTAATTTTTTAGAAGCTTAAGCGTTTTTGGTGAGGGGTGCCAACACTTCAATACAAGCCTGGGCAAGTTTAAATTGAGTTGAGAAAGCCAGACTTGTTTATAGTAGTTCCTCCCAACTTCTAAGCATGCCTATAGGGAAGCAAGCTCCACTTAATGTGGAGAAACTGTTAAGTACATTTAGGTATGGTCTGTGAAAAGCCACTGTCTTGTTAAGTGAGAGTGACTCCTGTGTGTGTGTGAGGGACCTGTGGCCCTTGGGATGCTGGGCTTGAAGCTCCCATCATGGCAAAGATTAATGGGAGTTGCAGTCAACATCTGGAGGGCCATATAATGGTTTTATAACTGTTGTAGTAAGCAAAAGAGGAATGAGGGTGGTTGAGAACCTAGTGACAACTCTTATTTACTGTAACCTTTGAGGTTAATTTGGCATGTAACCCAATATGGAAAAGGAATGATTTTGCATTCATGTGAGGAACATTTAAGGCTGTGAGAAATGAGGTTTTTCACAGCCACATCCTGCATGATTTTTTTTATTTTTGCAGTGGAAGACCACTACACTCAAAAAGACCTGGCTTCTGAGTAAATGTACATAAGATTGCAACCTGTGTGCAGTGGACTTAAGACTATAATTTTTGGGCTATGCCATAAGATTTCTGCTAGACCAATCTGTCAGCATTGCGGGGGTGGTATAAGGTGACAAAGTGAAGTGGGTATCTTTAGTCTTGTTCTTGCATGAAGATTAAGTTTTTTGGTGTTTGAATAAAAATTACTCTGCAGAAATCTTTGTAATACCCTTCTTGCATATGTCCATGAAGTATGAGCTAAATGACACAAGGTATATTTACAGTATCACTTCATATCTCGTGTGCTCCCACTGCTAGTTTTCAAAGCCACATTCATGTTGGCCACAATCCATATAATTCCTGTAGTTTATTGACAAAGACTGCTGTTGGATACATTTTGTCTTAAAACTGCTTCAATTTGACTAGATGTAGAGTAAGCATTAACAATAACATATCTTGCATTTTCCATTGCCTGCCTTAAACAATAAGCCTGCAAATAGTAATAGAGTTGGTTTAATACTATAAAGATTTCTAAATGTGGTACACATTAATTTAGTATGCTGCTAATCAGCTATTTTCTATTACAGTTCCTAGAACAGAAGTATGGCTATTTCCATTGCAACGACTGCAAGACCAGATGGGAAAGTGCTTACGTATGGTGCATTTCTGGAACCAATAAGGTATTTAGATGAAAAGACAAAATTTGCTTCTAGAGGGTTTGCTTTTGGGTACAAACAAAAGGGTTGCTGTACCTTACCAGAAAGTGGAGAATCGTTTATGAATTGAAGTGCTTCACAAACCTGCAAATGGTTTTTGAACATTTCCCAGAAATAGTTGTGTTTGTCTTTAAGGTGCCAAAAGCTTGTTCCTGCTGCAGCTGACTGATTTATTGTAGCATAAGCTTTTGTAGACTAGCAGAATGCTCATGCTAGATTTTATTTATGATACCACAAAAATTTCATCTTCTTGTCCAGAAGATAGCAAGGAAATACTGATGCTATTATCATACTACCCACAACTCTCTTGAACTATTACCAGTCTCTGATAATCAGGTTTCTTGTTCATTAATGCCTGACAAAATGCTAGTACTGGAACCTTTTCAGTGGAATATTTGGAGACACTGAATGGAAGCTGTTCCTGTTAGCTAAAAGATAGCTAACATCTATCTTATGATGCCTGAGTGGGAGATGTTTTTGTTAACATAGCACCTGTGGGTTAACATGCATCTGCAAAGGTCTTCCTAATGATCTCAGACTTCTGTCCGTCCTGTTGAAATTAGGCCTGAAAGAAGCCTTCCATTGGAGCCCATGCTTTTTTCAAGCCTAATTGCAATGGCCAGAAAATTTGGGGGGCTGCAACCAGGAAGGGGGTTAACCCTGTCCTCCCTACCTGTGAATCTCCCTGAAGCAGATATGTTTGGAAGAAAACTTTATATTTGCTTAAATAAAATGCCACCCCCCTGTCCTGACAAAGCTTGTCAAGGATGCAAGATAATCCTGAAATTTTAATATAGTGTTGTGAATCAATGAAACCTAACTGCCTGTAAACCTATTTTTGCTCTGGATGTGTAGCTTTTTAAAGAATTGACAAATCTAGACTTTGATCTGAGAAGGCTCTCTTCTAATGGCAATCACCTTCCTTTGCATAGGTTTACTTTAAACAGCTTTGTCGCAAATGTCAGAAGAGCTTTAATCCTTATAAAGTGGAAGCAATTCAGTGCCGTGTAAGTAACACGTTTCCTAAGATGTGTTAAACAGTGAGAAATACTTGCCTACCTTGAATGGCAGTGTTCAGGGAATAGAAAAAAAAATATGGAGAAGTCACATTTAGCTTCCTTTACTGTTAGCACCAAGACTAGCTGTGGGGGTAATTTCTAGGAGGCTTGGTATCAGTCATACGAGTTGGAAAGGACCACAAGGATCATCTAGCCCAACCCCCTGCAATTCAGGAATATTTTGCCCAGCATAAAACCTATGGCCCTTTATTAGGCAAATAGAAAACTGTATAGCAGGAGAAGGCAAACTTTTCTGTCAACAGGCAAAGTTCTCTTGGGAAGTAATCCTCTGGGAGCTACATGTTTGCATTGGTCACAGCTACCCTCTACACTAAAGACAATGGCTTTCCACACATTTTTAATGTGGGTGGTAATCTTCTTGCCCCACCCCACCCTCCTTGAAATTAGGCCCTGGAGCTGCAGGTTTTTCATTCATAGGAACAGGCCACTTTTGAGCTGCTTTCAAAACAAGTAGGACAGCCTTTCTCAACCTATGGGTCCCCAGATGTTGTTGAACTACAACTCCCATCGCCCCTAGCTAGCAAGGCCAGAGCTCAGGGATGATGGGAGTTGTAGTCCAGCAACATCTGGGGACCCACAGGTTGAGAACCGCTGAAGTAGAACATGCAACTATGGCAGGAGCCCTGAGCCAAGGTGGCACAGCGGACAGAGTGGTGAATTAGAGAAATAACAATAGAATTATGGAACTAGTATACTGTAAAATACGTCGGTAGCAGGAAGCCAACTTTGGGAGGAGAAGTTTGACCTGTTCACTAATTTAAATATGTTATCCAAAGATCTGTGCAAAGACTCGTTGCTCCTGCCCCCAGAAGAAAAGGCACATTGACCTCAAGAGGCCTCACCGTCAAGAGCTGTGTGGCCGCTGCAAAGGCAAAAGACTCTCTTGTGACAATACTTACAGCTTCAAATACATTATCTAATTTGTGCTGTTCTTGCACATGGCACCATGCACTTTGTTACTTGTTTCATAACATGGATTTGACCTTAGGTTTCTGACCCGGCATTGGATACTGGAGTAAAGATTTTTGTAAGGCTAGGAAATATTTGTAGTTTATTGGGGTAACTTGTAATGAATTTGAATTCCACTTCAATTGTAATAGTCGCTGATATGGAAGACTAGCTATAGTACATGAGAGCTATATTGAAGGATGGGAAATTGAGGAATTTCTATGTAGCAAAACTAAAATTTCTACAAGGGGCCAGGTTATCCCATTTGATGCTGTTTCATTTACACTTATGAATACTGTACTGTAATGACAAATTACTAATAACAAGGTGAGCTGTCTCTTTGCATACCTTTCTAAAACTAATAAAAATATTCTTAACCACTAAAGACTATAAACTATTCCATATATTGTCCTTTGGTACAATCTCTGCAGTGGAAAATATTTATTAAATGGAATAAACAGAGTAATTCTGATCTGGGCAGATGGCCTGCTTTTTCTTTTCTTTTTTCCCTAACTGAACAGATACCTCAGCATAAGTGTTAGATTTAAAAGTCATACATTGATCATGACTTGGAGAGTCTCTGTCCTTGTATGTTATATGCAAACAGTTGAGTTTCTTTCCTGAAGTAACTTATGAAGATGAATTTCCCCTGCCTTGTTTCGTTTTACAAAGAAACCAACTTTGTAAACTAATATGATAATAAATGCAATTGTCTTTCATCCAGTGCCAAGAATAAGTACCGTATTTTTCGCTCTATAGGACGCACTTTTCCCCCTTCAAAAATGAAGGGGAAATGTGTGTGCGTCCTATGGAGCGAAGACGCCATAGCCCTGCGACCCTCTCCCGGCTGAGAGAGGTGACGCGCGCCTATGGCAGGAGCTAAAGCAGCCCCCCGCGACCCTCTCCCGGCTGGAGAGGTGACGCGCACCTATGGCAGGAGCCTCCATAGGCGCGCGTCACCTCTCCAGCTAGGAGAGCGCGTGCGGGGCTAAAGCAGCCTCCTGCGACCCTCTCCCAGGTGACGCGCGCCTATGGCAGGAGCCTCCATAGCCGATCGTCACCTCTCCAGCTGGGAGAGCGCGCATGGGGCTAAAGCAGCCCCCCGCGACCCTCTCCCAGGTGACGCGCGCCTATGGCAGGAGCCCCTCTGCTGCGCCTTTCCGCTGCTCCCTGACCTGCTCTTTGGGGCTGGTGGTGGGCTTCCCCGCGCCAGCCCCAAAGAGTAGGTCGAAAGGAACCTGAAGCCTGGAGAGCGAGAGGGGTCGGTGCGCACTGACCCCTCTCGCTCTCCAGGCTTCCAAGGTAGCCGCCTTAAACGGCACCTTGTTTTAGAGCGGGAAAACAAGAGGGGGGAAATTCTTCCACTCTGCGCAGCGCCTCCTGCCACTTCACTGAAGGGGCGCTGGGCAGAGAGCGGAAGAATTTTTTCCCCTTGTTCTCCCCCCTCTAAAACAAGGTGTGTCCTATTGTCCGGTGCGTCCCATGGTGCGAAAAATACGGTAAATAGCACTAGTAGCAATTGTTAAAAAGGAAATATAGGTTGGTCTGTAGTGGCACTATTAGAAGCAGCATAGTTTGACATTAGTATAGATAGCTGTACAATGGGGTGATCTGAGATATATATACACACACACATTCTCTGTATAAATTTGGTATAGGACAGTGAGCAAGGTGAAAGACAGGATACCTATCAGTAGGGGAAATTAGGCCAGTTTGAGAAGGTAATCAGCTTTAGTTCGAGTGTCTCAAATAGCTTGGTTTTCTGACATTCACAAGCATTTTCTTATTTACAGAGCATTCTTCCAAACAGAATGGTGGCAAGGGTGTTTTTGTAGAGACAGCATTCAAGTCATGCCATGTAAGAGAGCACGTCTTCCTTGCTATTTAACAGGACTGCAACAGGCAGGCACAAAGTTGAGAACAGGCTTGCCACAGATGGCAGGGCAGGATACCGCTAAGAACCAGTGAAATCCAGCAAAAGGCAGAAATATTCTCCATACTTAAGGATTATGGAGGTATGCTATTGGTTGCTAAGCATAAAACTATCCTTCGTTTCAACAGTATTAGAGCAGCAACATAGTGCATATAAAATCTAAGTTGCAAGCACCTAATGGGGAAATGTGTAAAACCCTGCTTTACTTTCTCATGCACTCAGAACTATAGCTGGATCACTTTCCAGGCAGAGTTAAAACTAGGACAGTGTGGGCACTTATTTTCCAGAGCTGCTTGAGGAGCAAGAATTACATTTTCACCCCAAAGGGTACACTTCCAGCATATTTGCTTAGTCATAATAATTACTGTAAGTGGGACGCGGGTGGCGCTGTGGGTTAAACCACAGAGCCTAGGACTGCCGATCAGAAGGTCGGCGGTTCGAATCCCCGCGACGGGGTGAGCTCCTGTTGCTCGGCCCCTGCTCCTGCCAACTTAGCAGTCCAAAAGCACGTCAAAGTGCAAGTAGATCAATAGGTACCGCTAAGGTGGGAAGGTAAACGGCATTTCCATGCGCTGCTCCGGTTCGCCAGAAGCGGCTTAGTCATGCTCGCCACATGACCCAGAAGCTGTACGCCGGCTCCCTCGGCCAATAAAGCGAGATGAGTGCCGCAACCCCAGAGTCGGCCACGATTGGACCTAATGGTCAGGGGTACCTTTACCTTACTACTTCTGTAGGTTTGCATAAAATAGTGTATGAAGTCATTCTTGCAACCTCCACTTTCCCTTTACAATTTAAAGGTGAGTACCTTACTTCAATTTTGTTTGAAGGGCTGACCCCCTTAAGAGCAGAGAAACATACACCATTTTTCATCCAGCTAGGGCTATGCATTTGAAGCCAACTTCAGAATAAGCAGCCTATTTTTCAAAGCTGCTTCTGGTCAAATGAGAGATTACATTTGTTTCCCTTATGGGTATTTAGAAAGCAGCTTTTTGAGTGTTGTGATGGCTGCATGATAGTTCAAAACCAATTGAAAGCAATAGCCTTTGTACCGTATCATACACTTATTCCATATTAATCAGTAGACACACAGGCATCTTTGTATATATGCATATGTATATATATTATAATGACCTTGATATTTTAGTTAGGTGATCCTATTCTGATCAAAATATCAACCAAAAGGTACTTCACAAAAACCTTTAAGTGTATTTACAGAGTGAATAAGTGAGACTATGCTGCAATAAAAGTGTCTTAAATGTGCAAAAAGATTTGCATGCACCCATTTAACACATAACAGCAGTTAAGTGCAAGAAAAACTTACATATTACCCAAAAAAATATTCTTAAGTACAACTCAAAATTCACTTTCCATTTCTTAACTGTTAAAACAATGTATGTTAAATTAAAATATCCATGCGGGGCAGGTCAAAAGAATTAAAATCAGCAATGTGATGTTTTCCTACAAAATAGCAAGGTATACCAGACCAACCATCCTTATGTAATATAAATATATTCATAAAAGCAACCCTCTAGTAAAAAGCAGCCAAAATCTTTTTTTAAAAAATCTTCCTTGTCCATTCATAGGTACTTTGGCCTTAATAACAGACCTTTTACAACAGGATCTAGTACCTTCCAAGACAGTAGCCTAGCAACATCAGGAAATGTACTTCATAGCAGCTTGGTTTTTCCCCAAAAGATACAGTAATCATATTTAAGTTACAGTGTACATTTAAAACTGTAGTCCTTTACAACCTCTTTCATACACACAGGCTCTCAGCTTTCAAAAAGACAGTCTCGCAGTGTCCTGTCGCTAGCTTCATTCTGCCCATTTTTTAAACTTGGTCAAAAGGAAAAAAAATGTACAAGATTAAAAAACAAAACCATCCTCAAGTGAAGGAAAGATTGCACTTTTGCCAACCTAAAAATAAATTTCTAGAAAGGAAGTCTTGTTCAGTGTAGTAGTCTTTGGTATGTATGGAAGTCACTTCTTCAGTAGTGAACTGCGGTTGTCCAGTGAAATGCATTTTGTTTGTGCAGCTCAAAACAAAGGATTCTATGCTACCTTTGTCCTTGCAGTATTGCTACACGTTGAAAACACTGCCCAGCTCCTCTTGGAAAATGTTGTAAAGGTAACAAGACTGACTACAACTTGACCAAGTCTTTCTAAGGCTGAGAAGGCATTGAACCACCTCAGCCCAACATGGAAGCAATCCCAGCTTGAATGAAAAGGGGGGCACAAGACTTTTGTCAGAGACTTGTGCCGGAAACACTGGAGTCTGGAAGAAAAGTATTGATGACTCGGTAGCTTTGAGCCCTGCGGATCATGTCCCGGATCTCTATGTTCAGCTCCATCAGTTTAGTACAGATTTCTGTCAGGCTTTGATTAGAGCCCACTAGAGCGTAAGTGCCAGACTGCCCCAGTGTTTGGTGCCGGAAGTAAATATTCAGTAGGGTCTGGACCTCATCATCAGAACTGCTTCCAAAAATGTCATTGGGCCATATACTCCTGCAGGGAAATGAGTATGAAAAAAAGCCAGAGTTAATTTAAGGATCTCTCTGCTATTCAAGAAATAGATTCCCTCTTTTGTACAAGTTAAATCCCTTCCCAATTCCTCTGCAGCTACATATGCATATTTTGGGCAACTCGTATATACATTCCATGCCACTGAAAAATAAGCCTTGCAGGGAACTGCATGAGATAATAAACAATATAGGCACATGGGATTCACTATTAGTAGAAAAAAAAATTTCCGGTATAAGTATTTCCTTCAGGAATGAAGGTAGATGCCCATGCTTCTCTACCATGCCAAACTACAGAGAGGCACCTCTAGATGGGAAGCAGAGGAGGTAGCAAGGTGTTTCTGTAACACATTACTATGGGGATTTGATGAACTAAAACAACATTTTACAATAATAAGCAAAAAGTTCTGGCCTGGGTAAAGGTTTGACTAAATGATCAACTATAAGGAGTTGGTACATCTCTGGCCCAAACTATGCATGTGGAAGAAACCATTCATGGGAGCTGCATGCGCTTCCCATCACAGCTTGACAATCACTGCTTTGTGCAATGGTTTAAAAAAGGGAACCAAGTATAAGGAACTTCTCCCATAAAAGACACACAGAAATTAATGTATGATGCACTGCTTCACAACGTTTTCATTTAAATGAGGCTTGCACAATAAAAGTGCTTAGTAAATTGTGGCTTAAAATGATTACAAATACCTTCGGACTGAATCTGAATACACTTGTTAGCGCAAATGAAGATGTGTGTGTAAAGTTACACAGCTGTAGTCTTCTGAGAGGAAGAAAGGAAAATATGATGTATGATCAGCCACTTGATTAAGTTACCTGCATTCCCTTATTTGGTGTAGAGCTTTTCCAAGCTCATTGTTTTTCAGACACTCCAGCATGGACTGAATGGCTACTTCTGTAGAGGTGAACATGGGTTCAGAGGTACTACATTCTACAATCAGAGGTTCCATTGCAATGGCAGCACTAGCTTCCTTCAGGTTCTTCTTTAACTCACTCAGCTCTCGTGACATATTCAGTAGCTGTTAAGGAAAAGAGAATTACATTCATCAATGTACAGTGGTACCTCGGGTTACGTACGTTTCAGGTTAGACTCTGCTAACCCAAAAATAGGTTAATAACCTCGGGTTAAGAACTTTGCTTATGAGAACAGAAATCGTGCTCCGGCGGCGTAGCGGCAGCAGGAGGCCCCACTAGCTAAAGTGGTGCTTCAGGTTAAGAACAGTTTCAGGTTAAGAACGGACCTCCGGAACAAATTAAGTACTTAACCCGAGGTAACACTGTACAAGTATTCTCTATTGGGCATCAAAAATATAAAATCTGCACCATTCAAGGACAGGCAAGGACCATTCATTTCTTGCAACTGGGTGTTTGAATAAAATTTAAATACACATGTGCAAGATGCATAAGGAACTCCATTTGTGAATGTATACTGAAATACTGCTAGAAGAGCAAATGTATAAAAACATTACTGTACTTTATATCTGAGAAGATAAGCTCAGTGGTGATCTTTGGATATCCACTATCTCTCACGCCAGCCTACCTACCCAGAATTTTGAGGATAAAAGGGAGTTGGGGAGAACCCTGTATTTGAACTCCACACAGAAAGAGCAGCTTATAAATGTAAGAAACTAAGTACCCAGTTTGAAATCCACCTACATTTTCTCTAAACTAATAGAATGCGCTACACCTCCCTATAGTTATCATTCATCTTGAACAAGCAGCCCTCATTTAAGATATGTTAGATTGCTGTACGAAATAAACACCACACAGGAATGCATAGCAATTATTTCAGCAAAAGGCTTGATTGTAGCAACATACCTCTGGCATTGTACTAACTTCATGCACTTGTCCGATGAGTTTACAGTACGACTGAAAAAGCAACAGCAACTGGAAGTGCAGCTTATATAATCTCTGGCACAGTTCCAATTGCTAAAGAAAAAAAATTGTAAAAGGGGTAAGTTATTAAGAATCAACAGGTTGGACATTATTTTTCCATAAGCAATAAACTGTGAATCAGGGATTAAAAAACAATGCTGAAATAAGACCAAATACTGCTGTAAATAGGGAATATATGGAGAATATGGGAAGCATGTGCCATCTCTACATCACCAAAGTGAACTTCAGTGGCATTTTTTACCTCATTATAATGTGCATCACCGTTTTAATCTGATGGTGGCACAAGTGCTTGTTCCAAATGATCACAATAACTGTATTCAATTGTACAATAAACCATGGTTTCTTGTTATGGGAGCAAACAGTGAAGCTTCAGTTCATGTCCTTGGTCCTTGGTCTACCTCTGGCATGGCTTTTGGTTCTGGGTTTTGTTTTGTTTTTTTAATTAACTAACTATAACTTACTGTTACACTTGAAGATGATAAACTGCAGTTATCTTAAGTATGATTCATTTGAAACAAGCCAATTTTAAGCCAACTTTAAACCATGCCTTATAAAGCTGGCTTCTATGGTTATAAAGTTTACAATGCAGATGTAATGCTAAACAGGTTAATCAAAACTGAAAGTAAGAGGTTTTTATCTCATGGCCATGCTGGAGGGGAGCGTAGAAGCCTGAAGCTCACTGTGGCCTGCTGCCATTGCAATCAATAATCGTCTACTGTAACATCCAAACACAACTTTTGTTTAAATACCATTATATAAACACTGCACTTTTGAGGTCTTAGCTGGTAGTTGCTTAATTAGAATGCCTGCCTGCATTTATACAATCTACATTTTTTCGTAAAATAAATGTTATGGACTTGGCTCATTAAAGTTTGTTGTATTAGTCAAGGAAATAAAAATAAATGTGCTTTATTGGGTTGATGCAGGAGTTTCCCACTTCTTCAAAAGTGAAATTGCAATTTCTTTCAAACTGCATTTGTAACTTAGACACACAATGGCTGGCTAAATTGAAAACCTTAAAAATATACGACTTCCATGAATGGGTGCTTATGACTATAGTGTTGAACCACAATAGTTCTGTGCCATGACAATGCCTTGTTATGCAGAGAGAAAGGGGAGGTGGACACAATCCATTCTGTGTGGTCACTTGAAAGCAGCAGAAATCCTCATATTTGGATGGCATATCCATGTACTGAATTTGTAACTGGTGCATGTGCATCTGCCCTTAGGAAGGAAAAGGCGAGTTGGAGCTTCATATAGGAGTCATGTATAGTCCTTTAACACCAGGTAATTGCTGGTTCACTGCAGTGTATGAGCTCGCAGCTAAGGGCTGATGAGGGACAAGGAAGGAGGAGAGAAATTGGCTCCACTAAATTGAGGAATCCCTGAGATGAGAAAAGGGATTCCCTCAGTTGTACATGTGGGGAGGATGGATTTATCATATTCCAGGGGTATCATAATCTAAAATTGATTAGATTCCTTTATTCTGTATTACATAATGAAATTCTCAGTTTAGCCTAGAATGAAAAACTCTCATTTTAGAGAAAGGCAGTACAGAAATTACTTGTTTTAGTAGAGCCATTACTTCTGTTCTCTTCCTTCACACATTAAGCAAGTGAGGGCTTTGATTATTGTCCAAATAAAATTTATATAACAATTTCAAGTTGCATGTGACAAAGCGAGAATTTATAAATATGGTAAACTATATTCGAACTGCCCAGGAAACTGAGATAAAACATAGTACAAACATTTCTTGTAATAATAAACAGAATTAATAAGAACAAAAAGAAAAAGGGGGAAACGTGCTAAGAGTTAAAACAGGGAAATAGGAGAGTGCATTAGTCCATATTTTAATGGACAAAGAATATGAAAACTTTTAACTTACTGCAAGAGATTCCATTTGCTACACAGCAAGCATGGCACAGGAAAAAGGAAAGGAAAGAAAGTATAGTGTCAGTGTAATGCATGCAACTGGAAAAGCACAGGCTTCTTTCCTAGACTGCCAGCAGTATTAGCACTTCTCTTTACTTGCTAAGTGGTTCAGAATGTATCAACTGCACAACATGCACGGCAACAGCTGTTTAAACAAAATTTTGAATAATCACAGTTCTAATGCAGTCACTGTAATTATCTAGGTTTGAGCATAACTTTTTCTGAAAGCCAGTCTGGATTACTCTAAAAATAGGTTATTACACCTTAGAAATGAAACAGTTCAGTGCTCTTAAAATTCACCTATAGAATTCTTTGCACCCAAGGCATCCATTATAGTTCAGCGATAGACTGGCTCTGTAGCCAATCTCGTTGCTGACCAGGATTTACAGTTACAAGCTGCCTCCATGGAGTAAGAATGCACACTTTTAATATGCAGAGTTCCATTGAAATAGGCATGAACACAAAATAACTGCAGTTTTAATTATTTTGTGGCGGCTGATTATAAAAGCGTGTGAGGTTATTTGCACAGGAAGTTGGTTGCGCTAGCAGTTGCACATGGAGGTTCATAGTGTCAAATGCCATGCAGCTGATACAGTCCAGCACCATGCTAGTAAATATGAAGTCAAACAAAGAGATGAGACAAGCTATTAACAACTGTAGAATTGCACTGGCAGCTGTTTGCCAAAGCATGTTTGCATTTTGGGCATAAATCTCAACATTTTTCATACCCTGGGATACTATCTGAATATAGTATATTATCTGAATAATACAACTATTAACTACGGAATTTATTTTCCCTTCAGATTACCATAAGAATGTAAACCTATTGCCATTTGGCATAGGAAAAAGTAGGGAAATGTTCAGTTTTAAGCCAGGAATATGGGGTGGGTTGAATGTCTCCACAGGAATACTGATTTGTTTCAACCAGCCATGTTCAATGGCAAAGAATGTAAAAGGCTTAAGCCATTCCAGGACAAAGTAATAGATCGCTAACAGTGCAATTCTATACATGCCTACTCAGGAGTATGTTCCATTAAGCTCAATGGGGCTTACTCTCACAAAACAGGATACAAGATTGTAGTTTATATAATTTTATTTTAAAGAACATATACTGGAAAAATCTGGCATGAAAATAATTTAGCACCTTCTTTATTCATTGAACTACAATGAACTGTTGTTATTTGCTGGTATTTATATATTGTAAGTCACCCTGGAATTTTTAATGAAGGATGGTATAAAATGTTTTTAGACAGATAGGTTTGTATAAATGCTGATAGGAAGCCATGTACACTCTCGTCTAGCAAGAGTGACCTGTGTAAGGAAGCTTCCACACATGAATTTCCTTCTTGAATTTGTTTCCATTACTGCCAAAGATTGCTCCATGTGGGTGAAAATGTGTTGGTGCACTATCAAACAAATGCTTGCAAGATCACCTTAAATCCAGGTCCCGCAAACACAGTATCTGATGATCGAGGCAGCTAAACCAACCATCTGTTTGGCAGGTAAGTACCCACAGGTTCATGAAATGGGAGGAACTTTGGATTGGAGCTGCTGCTATTTGTAAATAGGTAAAGGTAAAGGGACCCCTGACCATTAGGTCCAGTCATGACCGACTCTGGGGTTGCGGCGCTCATCTCGCTTTATTGGCCGAGGGAGCTGGCGTACAGCTTCCAGGTCATGTGGCCAGCATGACTAAGCCACTTTTGGTGAACTAGAGCAGCGCACAGAAACGCCGTTTACCTTCCCACCGGAGCAGTACCGGGGATTCGAACCGCCGACCTTCTGATCAGCAAGTCCTAGGCTCTGTGGTCTAACCCACAGCGCCACCCGTGTTTTATAAATAAAAGTCCTCAAAGCATTTAAAGAAGACTTAGCATTTAGCTAAATCAAGATCATGCTGTAATCAACTGATTTCCCCCTAAGCATTGTTGTAATACAGAAATATCAGTTTTAATTCATTATTATCCGCCTTTGTAGAATCAACATAGTCACCTCAATAATTTTCACTTATTCAAAAGTGAACCTAGCTATCAATATTGCCGAATAAGAGTTTGGAAGCACAGTACAGAACCAAAGTCCTAAGGTTTGGGACAATGACCTCAAAACTGCTCATACTAACTTTCCCCTGTCCCTGTATATCACCAAACCCAAAGGGGAGCAGAACCAGTGTACAAAGAAAGAACAACAGGTGACACAAGAAAGCAAGACAAATGAGTAAAATGAAAAAGATTTTTTAGAAGTGCAAAAAAACCAAGAGCAGTAAAATTAAGAAGTTATGAGGTACAACATTGCCAAAACCAACAACCAACACAAATCATTATGGAGTGGGAAGCGGGGAGACAATGGTCATATTTCAGATAGACATTTCCTCATGCACTTTTTAATAAAATAAAATAAAATAAAATTTTTATTTACAGCTGCCCTCCCCGGCCAGGGCTGGGTTCAGGGCGGCTAACACCAAATTACAATAAAACGTAGTAGAAAAACACAACAACAACAACAACAACAACAACAACAAACAAACAGTTAATTAAAATACGGCTTAAAATACAGCCTCATTTTAGTAGTAGCAGCCCATAAATCAAGACTATAAAGGGAGGAAACATCAGATATTCCCCCGTGCCAGCTATCCATGCTGATCCTACATGGGCCAGCAAAAAAGCCAAGGGGAAATTTATATACAAAATCCCATATAAGGGGTCAGAGTGAGTCTAAGCCGAAGGCCAGGTGAAACAGCTCCGTCTTGCAGGCCCTGCGGAAAGATGTCAAATCCCGCAGGGCCCTAGTCTCTTGTGACAGAGCATTCCACCACATTGGGGCCAGTGCTGAAAAGCCCCTGGGCCCTAGTTGAAACCAATCTTTTTTTTTTTTTTTAAACTTCTTTTTATTGAGTTTCATATAAGTAACCAAAAAGAAAAAGAAATAACTTCACAATTACAAAAAGAGAGAAAAATACAAAACAAATATCTAAACATAACATAAGTATTATCTATTTCCGTTACAATTCTTTATCCTCACAATTATCTCTTTGTGTCTTAAGAACTTAAATCATTCTTCTACGCTCTATTGACCTCCATCCCTCCCGCTTTCAGGCTTCTTAATATACATAATTTATTTTCCCCGCAGCTAATAATTGTTAATAGTTTACACATCGTAAGGTTTATATCAAATCTGTTATAGTTTTTAGGCTTCTGTAATTCCCTTCAATGTATATCATAAATTTGTTCCAGTCATTAATAAACTTTGTATTTTTTTGGTTTCTGATTTTTTGAGTCATTTCTGCAAGTTCAACAAATTCAAATAATTTTGTTTGCCACTCTCTAATTGATGGGATATCTTGATTTTTCCAATTTTGGGCAATTAACAATCTGGCGGCAGCTGTGGCATACTGAAATAATGTCTTATCTTCGTTTTTAACTTCATCCCCAACTATCCCTAGTAGAAATGCTTCCGGTCTTTTAGGGAATGTATATTTAAATATTTTTTTTAACTCATTATAAATATATTCCCAATATTTCTTCATTTCTTCGCATGTCCACCACATGTGGAAAAAATTACCTTCTTTAACCTTGCACTTCCAGCAGTTCTTATTCCCAGTTTTGTACATTTTCCCCAACTTTGCTGGGGTAATGTACCACCTGTACATCATCTTTTCTAAATTTTCCCTGAGTGTTACACAAGCTGTAAATTTCATTCCACTAGTCCATAATTTCTGCCATTTGTCATACTCTATATTATACCCCAGATCCATTGCCCATCTCGTCATTACCCCCTTTATTTCCTCATCTTTGGTATCCCACTCTAATAATATGTTATACATTTTGGATAGTAATTTGGATTTGCCTTCAATTATCTCTATCTGAAACTTAGATTTTTTTTCATTCATTCCTACTTTTTTATCATCTCTCCATACTGCATTTATTTGATGGAATTGTAACCAGCCCGTTAATTTGTCTTTCAACTCCTCGTAAGGTCTCATCCTCCATCCATTTTCTGATCCTGTCAGTAGGTCCTCATAAGTCAGCCTTTCTCCCTCCATATTTGCCTTTTTAGTTATTAGAATATCCATTGGTGATAACCACCAGGGCGTCTTCCATTCCAGGAGTTTTTTATTTCTTTCCCACACTTCGAGTAGGGGTCCTCTAAAAATATGATTTGAGAATCCTTTATGTATCTTCTCTTTATTCTGCCATAAATAGGCATGCCAGCCGAACCTGTTGTCGAACCCCTCTAGGTCCAACAGGTCGGTATTTTCCAGATTAATCCAGTCTTTAATCCAACAAAGGCTGGCAGCCTCAAAATATAACTTCAGGTTAGGTACTGAGAAGCCCCCTCTTTCTTTTCGATCTGTAAGGATTTTGAATCTGATTCTTGGCCTTTTGCCCTGCCATATGAATTTCGACAGGGTTCTTTGCCAATCTGTGAATATTTTGGATCCTCTAATCACTGGGATGTTCTGAAACAAAAAAAGCATTCTCGGGAGTAGATTCATTTTTATCGCCGCCATTCTTCCCCTCCACGAAAGTTTCACTCTATTCCACATATCTATTTCTTTCTTGATCTCCTTCCATGTTGTAAGGTAATTATCTTGAATTAAATTTATATTTTTTGTGGTTAACCAGATACCCAAATATTTTATTTTTTTTACCACCTTAATTCCGTGCTGTTCCTCCAATTTTTCACTTTCTTTTTTTCCCAAATTTTTAATCAGCATTTTTGTCTTTAATTTATTTAATTTAAACCCTGATAGTTTACCGAAATCTTCTAGCATTTCCAAGGCCCTGCCAACACTTTTTTGCGGGTTTTCCATAGATAACATTAAGTCGTCCGCGTATGCTTTTAATTTGAATTCCTTTGTTCCTATTTTGATCCCTCGGATCTCAGATGCTGCTCTCATTTTATTTAGAATTATCTCTAGTGCCATAATGAATAAAAGAGGGGATAGAGGGCACCCCTGTCTTGTTCCTTTTTCAATTTTAAAGGAATTTGTTAAGTTGTTATTTATAATCAATTTTGCATCTTGATTCGAGTATATTGCCTTTATTCCGTTCATAAACTCGCCCTCTAACCCTGCTCTTTCCATGCTCTTCAGTAGGAACTTCCAAGAGACATTATCAAATGCCTTTTCTGCGTCTCTAAAAATTAGTGCCGCAGGTATTTCGTTCTTACACTCCAGATATTCTATAATGTTTATGGTATGCCTTACGTTATCTTTGAGGAACCTATTTGGAAGGAATCCTGCTTGATCCTTATGTATTATATTTACTAGGCACTTTTTAAGTCTACTTGCCATCACTTCCGCAAAAATTTTATAATCGTTATTTAAAAGTGATATGGGTCTATAATTTTTAATGTTCAATTTGTCCGTATCTGGTTTAGGGATCATCGTAATATGAGCCTCCCTCCATGTCTCTGGTATTCTTCCTCCTCTCAATATACCGTTCATGATGTTACATAGCACTGGTGTTAATTGGTTTTCAAATACTTTGTAATATTTAGCTGACAATCCATCTGGTCCTGGGGCTTTCCCTATTTTCATTTTCTTTATCGCCTTTTGGATCTCTTCTGCTTTTATAGGGTTATTAAGTTGGGTTCTTTCTTCCTCTGTTATGGTTCTCCCGTTATATTCTTCTAGGTATTTTTCTATTTGGGTTATGTCTTCCTTCTCTTTTTTGTACAACTTCTCATAAAATTTGAGGAAATTCTCCTTTATTTCTTTTGGGTCTTCTATCAGTTGTTCCTCTATTTTAATTTTGTTTATCACATTTTGTTTTTGTCTTTTTCGTAATTGCCAAGCTAATAATTTACCCGTTTTATTAGCTGACTCAAAGTATTTTTGTTTCATTAGTTTAATTTTCCATTCAGTTTCTTGACTTATTAACATTGAGTATTGAGATTGTAACATCTTTCTTATTTGGATATTTTGTTCATCTTTCGGGTTTGTTGTTAATTTTCTCTCACACTCTCTTATCTGAATTAGGATTTCCTCTTTCTTCTGTTCTCTTACTTTCCTCCTATAACTATTTTGTTGAATGAAAAACCCTCTTAAAACAGCCTTACTGGCGTCCCAAACTATATCCAAACTTATTTCCGTATTGAGGTTCAAATCCAAATAATTTTTTAGAGTGGTTTTAGCTTTTCCGACCTCTTCATCATTTTCCAGTAGATGTTCATTCAATCTCCATCTGAATCCGCCTTGTGATTTACCTTTTATTTCCAAAACTACCAAATTATGATCTGAAAGAGTTCTAGGTTGAATTTCACACTTTATAGTTCTTAAAGTAAATTCCCTTGAGACCCAGATTTGATCAATTCTGCCCCAGCTCTTATGTGGCTCTGAGAAGAAGGTGAATTGTTTCTCTAATACATGTTTATATCTCCAAATGTCTATTAAATCTAAACTTTCTTCCAACTTATTAAAGGATCCTGGCAATTTCCCTTGATTATTTTTCCCCCTTTCTGATTGTCTGTCCAATTCTGGTGTCGGTACTCCATTAAAGTCTCCTAGTAGAATTGTCTTATTACATTCTACCTCTAATAAGATTTGTTCCAATTTTTTAAAGAATTCCGATTTATTCCAATTTGGGGCGTATATATTTATCACATTGATTTTCTCCCCCTGGAAATTAATTTGTACACCTAAAATCCTTCCTTCCTCGTCTTTACAGATCATTTTGGGTTCCCATTTTTCTTTCACGTAAATCACTACCCCTCTTTTCTTTTCAGTTGTACAATTTGTAAATTCCGCCCCCAACTTTTTGTGCACCAAAATATGTTTGTGCTTTTTGATTACGTGTGTCTCCTGTAAACAAATTAGATCTAAGTTCTTTCTTTTCAACACATTTACTATTTTATTCCTTTTAGTTTTTTCGTTCAAACCATTCACATTCCATGACAAAACTTTCAGATTCATCGTATTGACTATTTTTCCGTTTACCAACAGCTAATAGTTTAAATTCGAGTGGTTTTATTCTCCCTGTTCACCTCTCCCTCCTCTTCTTCCTCCTCCTCTGCAATCTCCTCCTCCTCTTCTTCCTCTACTTCTTCTTCTCTAGCTTTGTCCTCTTTGTCTTTCCACGGTTCGTTTTTCTTTCTCCTCTCCTCTAGACCACCATTTTTTCCTTCATATCTCTCCTCTACTCTTCCTAAATCTTTTTCATATCTACGTAGGAATTTCTTCACTTCTTGAATCTCAACAATTCTAAACCTTTTATCTTTGTAAAAAAAGGAGATCCCTTCCGGGAACTCCCATCTATATTGTATGTTATTCTTTTTTAGGACACTTGCCAGCTGTTTATAACCTTCTCTTTTGCGCAGGAGTCTAGTTGGTATCTCTTTAAAGATGATGATCGGTCTCCCATCAATAATTAATCTTTTTTGATAGCTTGTTTTCAATATCACATTTTTCATCTCTATCGAGCTAAAAATAACTAAGCAATCTCCTGCGACTTTTTTTGATTTTATTTGTTTAGTCTTTGATTTAATTCTGAAGGCGTTTTCTATCGTATATGCAACCTCTTCTTCTTTCAGCTCCAGCCAATTGGCTAGTTCCTTAATCATCTTTTCTTTGATATTTTCATTTATTTCTTCTCCTACTCCCCTAAATTTCAGATTTAACTGCTTTTGTTTCATTTCAATCATCGCTAAGTTGTCCAGAACTTGGTCTTGGTTTTTATTCAGTTCTCCTATCTCATCTTTTAACCTATCTGTCTCCTTTCTATGTTCTTTCATTTCTTTCTGCATTTTTTTATTTGCTTCTTCCAAAGATTTTGACCGACCTGTCAGATCCTTTATTTTATTTGACAATTCTCCTACTGCTCCTTCTATTTTTTTATCTAGTAACTCATGCATTTCTCCTAATTTTTTCTCCATATGTATTTCATTCTGTCTGAACTCTTCTTTTATTTTTAGCCACAAAATGTCCAAGTCTTTAATCTCTTCTTGTCGGGATATTTTCCTTTCTGATGGTGTCCCTCCTATCTTTTTCCCATTTTTCCCCGACATTTTGTCCTTTTCTGGTGTTGAGTTAAGACTCTTGTAATATTTTTCCTCTCCCCTAGGGGGCGCACAGTCTAAGCCCTATCCTGCTGAGTTTCTGACGTTAAGTTCACAAACGCTTTAGAACTCTCAGGTTTCTCAAAGAGATATGTGGGAACTGAGTGTATTTCAAATTATTCTCAGTCCCTTTAGTTTCCAACCAGTACGTTAATGCTGCCAAGTTGGCTTAAATAATTTCCAGCTTCAATTCTAAGATCTCAAATACCTTAATGCAAATTATTCTAAGTTCTAAGTTATTTCAATAGTATTTCAGTAATACTATTTCAATATTATTTCAAATTAGATTGTACTAGCCAAAATAAAAAAAAAGGGAAAGAGAGACAAATCCTAACAAACAGAACTTTAAACAAAGTAAATTTAACATATATCTAACTTTATCTTATGTAAAGACTCCTTTTCTTCCCTTCTAATTATGTTTCAGCCACTTGGTCAGCTTAATCCAGTTTCAAGATTTCACCCAAAGAAAATATCAATGTTAGAAAGTAAGTCACCGCAGATAAATCTCTTTCCAAAATCTGTATTCTTCAGCCACTTGCTGGCTTAATCCAATATTTGGTTACAGTTGGGAGGAGGGGTCCAGAAATTTAAGCCCCCAAAAATCAGGTCCGAACCATAAGGTAAGAGTAGTTGAATCCTCCAGTAATTTTAAATATGTTCCTCTTTTAAGTTCAGTTGCACTTTAGTCTCCAAAGCGAACAAACAAACAAACAAACAGAAAAAGCCAAAGAAACCAAGTTCAAGATCTTTAAGGGTCCGATGTATTCAAATTTTAAACCAGTCTTTCAGGGAAGAGGAGTAGGTGTGTAAACAAAGTTTGGATTCATCTATATGGGATCAGTTCATATCCAGTTTCTCAAAGGCAAAGAAGAAAAAAGCCAGGAAAAGGAGAAGAGAAAGGGGTTAAAACTCCAAAGTCTTTAAGGGGGGGAGGTTGGTATCTCCGTTTGGAGTTTAGCCAAATGCCCAAAATTTCAAACTTCCCTCCAAGAAAGGCAGGTAAGTGAAAGTTATTATTTATTTGTTTGGAGGCTTTTATTATATTTCGTCTTTTTCTCCCTTTCCTCACCTTCCCCCTTATGCTCCAATGTTGTTATTTAGTGCTTCAGGGTAATTATCCCTCTATCCCCACTCAGTCTTTTTTAGTCCCTTATTTTTGGAATCTTTTCCCCCAGAAAGAATACAAAGTTTCTTGAGGTCTATTTAGTTGCTTAGTTGTTACTTGTCTTTCCTTCGCCTCACCAACAAAGTTGCTGAGGGCTTTCACTTTTCTGTTCTCTATAGCAGATGATTAGTCATTTCCTTTCTTTACTCTTGCGACTATATTTTCCTGCGCCATTTTGCTCTGGAAGAACAAGTCGGGTTCCTCAATTAAAGCTTTATATATCCAGAGACCCTCTTATTGTTAGCTTAAAGTTTTTAGTACGTCGTTTTTGCCATAATCTTGAGGGTTCTGTTCTTAAAGTTGCGGAGATTTGTCGCTTTTCCAGTAGGAGCTAGAGGCATCGCTACACGGGGTCCGCAGAGCTTACCGTTCGCGTTTCTCAGTCCCGTCGCCTTCGAGTCTCTTTAAAAAAAACCCGAAAAAACTTCGGGACTCCTCCAACGCTGCTGGGTAGCTTGTCCCTCAAGGGTACCCCCCTTGAGATTTTGGGGGTCGCAGTGCCCTTGCGTTGCCCCCGAGCCCCCGTGAAGCTCGGAAAAGCTCTCAGCGTCTTTTCCGCGCTCCTTGCTGCTTGCGATCCCAAACCGGAAGTCTTCTAGTTGAAACCAATCTAACCTCCTTGAGGCTTGGGACCTCCAAATTATTGTTATTTATGGACCTTAAGGTCCTCCGCAGGGCATACCAGGAGGTATCCAGACCCTGTCACTTTTCTTAATTATTGTTGGCCACACATGGTGTTATAGTTGTTTATATTTCTGCCTGCTTCTATCCTTTCAAAGGCACTACTGTGGGATGCACCCTCAGGCTATTTTGGGTGGGGGAGCTGTCTGGCTTTGCCCCCACGCACGGTAAATGCCATTAAAAAAGAAAGAAAGGCAACATGGTGCCTTCAGGTGCTCCAGTTTCCTTCCTGTCTTAAAATAAGCCATGGTGATCTGGAAAACGTTTGACTAAGCATGGATGGCAAATCACTGTACAAAGATGTACAGAAATGAATTGCTTTCCTTGGGCTGAATAGAAAAAATTGAATGATACAAAGTGTTCTCTAGTAGCCTAAAATAATAGCTTCACTTTACAAAGGTCAATTAAAAATAAATCACTTGACTGAAAACATCTTGCCAGCCACTACACTAGTCTGTACTAGATTCACACAAACTGTCCAGAACTGCTACATGAACACCAGGGTTTACTTTGTGCCAGGGTTGTTTTCAGTATCAGTTTAATAATAGAATATGTGATACAGTAAAAAAAAATCTTTAGCTGGGCAAGTGAAAAGTGTTTCTCCACACACCGAGAGCTTAAGGAGAAGAGGCTCCCAGACAGACAGGACCCCATCACCTGGCCTTGCCCCCAGAAATGAAAACCTGGCCTGGCTTGCATGGCACAGTACACTAGACTAAGGATTACTGGTACCATGTGAATGTGTTGGTTCCCACAGAGCAGTTTACATTCACTTTAGCTCAGCATAAGGCATGGCAGCCAAGCTAAGGCTTAAGCTAAGCATGTCATCTGAACATGGAGTTGTGCTTTGTTCTTGGCTGCGGATCATAGTTAAGGATACTTCACCATGATATTGGGTTCAGATGACATGCTGCGGAAGAGAGCTGATGTTAAGGACCCTAGGAGTATTAGGATTAGAAACTGTGCATAGGGGGGGTGATGGGTCCCAGATGTGAGGCCTAACTCCTGCCACAATCCCTTCATATATGGATATTTCCTTAAAGTTGCAGGCTAGCACAACAGCTATTAAGATAGAAGGAGTATTAGGGGGAAAGCACATGGCTAGCTAGTTAGTACATATGTGCCAACTTGCTTCCATATTAATTCCTGGCCATCCAGAATTAGTAAAAGAAAATTTTAGAGAGTTGTTAGGCAATCCTCCACATGCTCTCTTTTTTTTGCACTTCCCTGGAAACTTGGTGGTGAAACTGGAAATGAACTAGGGATGATGGTGTTGATTTTCCCCATGAAAGATAAGAACCTTTGGATTATGGTTGGGGGGGTATGAGCATGAAGGAGTAAGGGAGTAGTACCTTTATCCAGAGCTTCACAAGACCTATGCAGCACAAACATCTCAAGAATGCTCTGTTGGAGTAGGATGGGAATATATATAGTACCTACTTATATTATGTTCTATGCCTGCAATATATTAGATTGTGCCTATGGTCTGAAACAAATATAGAGGGTACAAAAGCTTTTACCGTGGTCAAGATGTAATATGGAATTGTAACTTACTGCAGAAACAACATAACAGATCAAATCCTTGATTACCTTCTCCTCCGAGTCTCCTGGCTGACAGGTGATAACACCATCTCTTGAGCCCCCAGCGAATGTTGCCTTGCAGTTTGCCAGCCACTGTAATTTGGAAAGAAAACAGGCGTATAAAGTTATTTGAAGCCAGTGTGGTGTAATGGTTTGAGTGCTGGACTAGGACCTGGGAGATCAGGGTTCAAATCCCCACTCAGCCATGAAGCTCACTTGGGTGACCTTGGGCCAGTTACCATCTCTTAGCCGAACCAACCTCACAGGGTTGTTGTGAGGATGAAACAGGGAGGAGGAGAACCTTGAGGTCCTTGGAAGATAAAGGTGGGATAAGGTAAAGGGACCCCTGACCGTTAAGTCCAGTCACAGATGACTCTGGGGTTGCGGCGCTCATCTCGCTTTACAGGCCGAGGGAGCCGGCGTTTGTCCGCAGACAGATTCCAGGTCACGTGGCCAGCATGACTAAGCTGCTTCTGGCGAACCAGAGCAGCGCACGGAAACGCCGTTTACCTTCCCACCGGAGTGGTACCTATTTATCTGCTTGCACTTTGACGTACTTTCAAACTGCTAGGTTGGCAGGAGCAGGGACCGAGCAATGGGAGCTCACCCCATTGCAGCAATTCGAACTGCTGACCTTCTGATCGGCAAGCCCTAGGCTCTGTGGTTTAGACCATAGCGCCACCCGCGTCCCTTAAAGGTGGGATATAAATGTAATAAATAATAACCCGATGGCCAGTGAATATGAAAATAGTTTTGGTTGTACTTTAGGGTTCATTTAGATACAATGCTACACCTTTTATAATGAATACAAGAAACATTTCCTGGAATAATTGTCACATATCGAGAAATATCTTGGGTGCATGTAATCTGCCATCATTATGGATTGGCGCTCCACCTGGTGATTGAAGGGAAAAATCGCTGCTCAGACAACAAGTTCAGGCTTGGGGTTCTCCCATGAGCCCTCAGTTTTGATTTGACCTTCACAGATGTGGTTGATTCTCAAAAGCTTTCTCCTTCTTACAGACTAGTTTCCCCTTGTCTGCATCTGACTTTTTGTGTGCTTGTTAGCCCTATTTACAGTCCTCTGTCTTCTTTCTTTATTAAAGTTAAAAATAGTTCCTCCTTTCTCTGTTGTCTGTTGGCTTGAAGCCTGCATTTTTCCGGTGTGAACTCATCTCCATCGTCCAGCCCTACCACCAGGTGCTGTTCCAGTGACCACAATGGCGGCAGATTTACATGCACACAGATACTGTATCCTCTTCACAGGTAAGGCCAATACTGAAGTCTTGAATGAAAACAGATTAAAATGCATATAATGACCTATTCAGATTCAAGCACATTTACTCAGATGAAAGTTCAACGGCACCTGTTCCCTAGTAAATGTGTTTAGGATATCAGGCCAGATTTATTTTGAGTTTTGTCCAATCAGATATATAGTCTAAAAACAGAAAAAGAAGATATAGAGATGTAGTACTGTAAATAATCCAGTATTTTTCTCTAAAGGTAAAGTCACTGAATGAGCCTCCTGCAGATTTGAAATGAAGTAGTAACTTTTTGCATTAAGGAATACAGAAATAGATAAAGCCATTACACCCAAAAATGATGCTTACCGAAAGTGTTGCCTCTTTCCTGTTGTTATATGTGTCCAAATATTCTTGTAGTTCTAAGACACTGAACTTTAATTTCTCAAGAAGTCCACAAGAGAGAAGCTAGAAACATTAAAATAAAGATCCTATAGTCAACATTACTTCATTCAGTGAGATCAGTATAACTGTTTTGCTATATACCAAAATCAATGGGGGAAATCCCACATGACAGTCCCTGGATAGTTGTTAGACATTTGCAAGACGGGGTTGTACTACTTTATGACTGAACTTGTGGGAGATGATTGTTGAAGCTACTGTATTATGCATTAGAGATCATATTATGTTATCATAAAAAGGCATATTTCCTTGGATAAACCAACAACGGAGGCAAGCAAAGCATAATTTTGTGTACAAATTATTCAAATTAAATATATTTTAATGTATTTGCTTATTTTAAATAATTGTGCTTCTGATGATCGTGGGGAGGCATAAATAGCTATTTACAGCAATGGCAACCCTTTCATAAACAGCTACCAAACACCAGCTTTCGACATTTTACCAAATGTTGCCCAAATGCTTTCAAGCCTGTCTTCAAAATTATGAGGTATAGAAACCTGCTTTGGTTTAATTTTGGTTAATGAAAGAATTCTGCACTCATAACTCAGTTATGAGCAGTGTCTATTTACAGACTCTCCTAATCTATAACCACCCAGCGTGATGAAGAAGAGCTGCAGTAGTTCTTTAGAATGTAACAAGTACCTAATGTCTCGTCTCAATACTTGTTTCCAGACATGTCTATCAAGAAAAGATACAATCAGCTTCCGAGTCTTCACCACTCTGATAGTTTTATGAATGGCACTTCAATGTGGTTAGTCATGCAAAAAATACTCACTGTTTCAGCATCTACAAAAAGGGTAGGGCATTCTGAGCATGATGTCAGCATCTGTGATGAGCTCACAAACTTCGAGCCTATTCCTCGCAAATTGTCACCAAGGTAGCTGGCAGCATCGCAAGTCAGAAAGCAGAATCTTTTCTGAATATTCTATAAAGCAAAAGTATGCATAACACATTTGCTACTGAACTTAATGACAGAACTTAATGCACATTTTAATTTGGTATGCACAACTACTGCAGTCATTCTTTATGTATACTGCAAAGGGGAACACACACACACACACAATCAATCTGTAGCTCTCTGTCCTGCTTTCTTGCTTTCTTGCTTTGTAATCCCCCTTCACTCCCTTCTTGTTAGACCGAACCTGTGTACAGCATTGGCTCATTCTGTTTTGTCACTAGTAACAACCAACATGAGACTTCTCTGCCCATTCTGGGCATTGTTTTGTTAATACTCAATGTCAAGTGGTCTATCAAACAATGTAATGAGTGTTCTGATGCCAAGTTTACAGGAAGGGAAATCATGAGAGAGGCTTCTTTGTGTTTGTTTTCCCCTCTGGCCAGAACTGCTTGGCAAGGGTGCCTGGGCCGCTTGAGAGTGTTCCAACATACTGAACTGCATCTGGAAACTATTGCACACCAAGACTCTCTTCCTGCTTCCCTAGCTGATAGAGAGATTTCTGTAAATAGCTTTCTAAATGGTTTCTAAACAGTTTTCTGCTATAAACTACAGAGTTACTTTTAAGGACTGCTCAAGCCATGTAGGAACCAAAACATACTATGGTTTTATTTAGAGCGTCTGAGAATCTGGAAACATTTGATAACATATCCTCACTCTTATCTTGAAAACTGTTGTGGGAACATGGGTATTAAAGCAGTAGCATCATGGCGTGCCAGTACCACCCAGAAAGCAGTTTACATCACACAGCAGAAGAGCTAAAAGGAAAAAGTGATTGCCTTATCACTAAACCTTTCTAATGCCTCTCCTACTTAACAAAGCAATTAAAAAAACCCTACACTGGAATCTGTGGGCTGCAATGGCAAAGTTGCACTTATATCTACAACCCTACACCAGAAACATCCAGGCATAGATTCCTTGGGACAAGTATCTTGGTAGCTCAGGAAAGAAAGAAGGGCACATATTGAGGGTTAAGAAGGGAAGAGATAAACCAGGGAGGGCGATTTTAACCCTCCTTAATCCAAAACAAAGTACCTGCAACCCAGCATAACGGGCCACCTTCCCTCTTTGACCTTACCAAGTGTGCCTCTTTGGACCAATGTCTACCTATCATCAAACCCACTGCAATAATAAATAACTCTCATTATACTTTTGCTTGATGGCACACAGCAAGATCTGGAAAATTAAAACCTCCTGCCCCCCCCCCAAATGTTGATGGGCTGTGGAAAATAATCAGGGTTTGGATTTATTGACACCTGCAAAGTCTAAGAAACATATTGTGGGTTTCAGCAAAATGTCAGTCATGTGGGATTCTAGAACACTTTTTCTTTACCTTAAACAGGGAGGAGAACACATGAAATGTATATACTGCACAGGAGCCATCTGAGTCACACATGAGCTGGTTCATATGGCTACGCCAAGCTTCTTCTGCATCATCACATGTAGCTGGTTGAAATGCAGCCAGGATAGCAGAAAAGAAGGGAGACGGAGGAGGCGAGACATTCCTGTCGCCTTCTCCAAAACTGAAAGAAAGCCACAAATTCTAGGTTAAGAGCCGATAGCGAGGCTACGCTACTGTTGTTATATTTCCAAATAAGAAACTTAAAAATAAGTAAGTAAAAAGAACAGTTAAGTGAGGCTACATGCCGTTTTGTGCCCATGCCTATGCCCTCTTAATGAGGACAGAGTGTAAAGGATCTGACAACCTGATTTGACCCTATACTCAAATTCAGGACTGCCATGTAACTGCATGTATTCTGTGCTCAGAATTTCCTGTTCAATGTCACATAGTAGGCATACCCTTATAGGTTAAAGCACTGACTCCGTATATTTAATCAGAATTGCTTTATCTTGCTTCTCTCGGTTTTATTGTTAAGAAATTGATTTTAGTCATTTGAACTGCCTCACTGTGTTTCATGGAATTTATTATTATTTTTATTTAACCACTTCATTTTTTTTTAAAAAAGCAGGATATAAAAAATTAAAATAAAAAAATACATACATACCTGGTAAGTGCATATTGATCCATCAACCGGTCACCTTTTTCTTCAGTCTCTGTCATATCTAGGCTAAAGCTGTCGCTGTATTCAAAAGCTGCAGGGAGTTCATTTGTAGAGCCGGAGAGATCATCTTCCTGTACAGAGGTATCTTCCTCTTCTTGGGCACCTTCAGTCTGGGGGGATTGAATTGGTTACCATTTATTGTTATCCTGCCCTTCATCACTTTCATGATCCAAGAACGGGTAACAATAATTTAAAAACTATAATAAAATTTTAAACAAGCTATCTGCAGTAAAACACACCATAAACAATAAAGAACTGCCATTATCAGAACCTACCAAAACAGAAAGTACAGGAAATACCAAATGTATTACAGCAGGTACACCCAATAAAATATCTCTCATCCCTTTCCACTGAGAGCTTAAGAGAAGTTCCATTTGTTTGTTTTATACACCTTGTGGACAAGATGAGGGTCTTGTTACTTGGTTTTTTGCTACCCCAGAGACCCTGTTCAGATTATATTTCCTCCTCATATGGTATTTAGGAAGAGTTTGAGAACAGATCGCAGGTAAAAATATCCTACCCACCCCAGGGAAGTGAATAAATGGATCAGAAGATTAAGCTAAGAATACTCTAATTTAGAGACCAATATATGTTTATTATGGGTGGTTCTTTCTGTGGTCTCTAAGACTACAGAATTCTTGATCCCTGTTGGTGTGGTATAGGGTCAATCTGCATAGCAGTTGGCTGGACCTTCAGTAGGACACACACTCTTGTTTGCATTCCCAAGAACAGTAGCCTATATTTGCATCTGGTGGCATGGTAACCCCCTAGGAATAAAGTGAAAATCTAAGATAGATATCTGAATTTTAGATGTTCATTGAATCTACAGGAAGTTTTGGGTCAGCAGGACCATTTAACAATTTATGGCCACTTCCTGATTGTTATCAGCATCATTACTGGACCCAGGAATCGGCTCTCTAAGGAGAACCCTAAGCCTGGCCCTAGCAAGGGTTGTATAGTTATCAGTTGGGTCCCAAACCAGGGCACATGTTTCCCCAAGTCTTGAGTAAAACTACAGGAAGGGAGACTAAGGTAAGTCAGGCGCTTTGCCACCAGATCTGGACTTCTAGCCTGGCCCATTGCTGCCTTTGCTCATGGGGATGTGTGTGCGTGTGAGAGACAACAGGATAGGGACCTGAGCCAGGATGGAGGTCATGTGGTTTCCTGGTTCCTTGGGTGAGTATGTTGATGGAGTGTGAGGACTGTGGGTTCCCTGCACTCCCCCCTTTGTACTAGAGACCATTACAGAGTCCAGCACTTCCTAGATGCAGGTCCCATTTAAAGCACATGGCTTCCCCCAAAGAATCATGGGAACTGTAGTTTGTTAACAGTGCTCTGAACTGCAGCTCTGTGTAGGGGGTGGGTATAGTTCCCAGGATTCTCAGGGGATGATGACCATGTGCTTCAAACACATGGCATGGATGTGACTAGTTTCCGCAGAGGTTCATTGGGTTCTGCTCCCCAACCACAGCCCGCTGAGATGTACTGCAGGACACCCAGAGTTTCCTTTGAGTTTCAGATTCCAGAAACTCCACTATACATATGGAACTCACCACATGACCCTTGGATCCTGCCTGAACAACCCCAATGCAACACAAAATGTAAGAGTGAAATGCTTTTCGCATACAGTGAAAATCAAACTTAGCGGAATGTGGCAAAACCTAACTACCTACTTCTCTTGAGACAATTTCTACTGCCATTACTGATAGGTTACATTTCATGTGCAGCGACAAGTGCTTTCTCCCATAGCACCACCCATTTTTTGTTCCTGCTTTCCCCCCCCCTAACCCTACAGCATCATAACATGCCTGCAGCATAAAGCAATAGTGTTGACACTTCACTGGCGCAGTGGTCAAAATGTCCCATACAAAGCACTTATTTAACACGGCCTGCCTCTAGTTTGACTTACCAGCTCTGTCAATATTTCTCAAATAGAAGCATTTCCAAAAAAAAGTAAGCTACAGAAACAAATACATGGTATTTCTATTAAACTTTTACCAACCTTTGATAACTGTGTCCCCGGCATGCTTCGTTTCAGCATTTACATTCTTTTATTTACCAAACTCAGTGCATTACTGTAATCAGCATTCTGAAAGTAGACCAAACAGGCAAGAATGGAGCCCAAGGCAGGCAGCTGCACAATACAGCGCCCACATTTTTTGCAGGGTGGGGGGAGGAGAATGGAATTCATGCTTCCACCCACGGGACTATTTTTTTATTTTTATTTTTTTGGTACTGTATTAAAGTTGGTGGAAGGGTGATGCTGGCAATTCTGAAGGCTGAGAAACTCGTACATTTTAATCGACACTAATTATAGCTGGACATGCCGAATGAAAGTGTACAATCTGATGTAAAGCAATAAAATTGGATATTTTAACCGACAAACACCATATCCCGAACCACCGCTCCCCCTCTATTTAATAAAATTGCTTCGATAAAATTCATTCACCTTTGAGCCTTCAGACACCTGGAGATTATTCATTTCAGGCAAAGAAGCGTTAAAACTGGAAGTTCTTGAACTGAAAGGAGGCGGAGCTGTTGAAGATGCTTCACATGGTGTGGAAAGAGAGTCAATGTGGTTTGTGTCCTCAGAAGGGGAAAGTGTCATGATCTGTTAAAAGAAGGAACAAGGCTAAGGCTAAAGGCAGGATGGAATCCCTCCTGAAGAAGCGACACTGAAGTGAAAGGGGAGCTTCACAAACCCTTGCGTTGCTCATTTTCAGTGGAGTGTGTGCAAAGCAAACTGGTGTGGATTGTGCCCAGCAAATGACACCATTTTCCTATGAAGAGCCTCTAAATAATAATATTGAAAATAATGTAATATTCTCCACTAGTGATCACTAAACAGTTTAAGCTTGTGATTTTATGAATTCCATTAAGCTTTCTGTGTATACTAAAATCTGTTTTGAAAGCCTATTCCAGGTTATTGCGTTCCTTCCTTTTTGATGTTTTACGGAAAACAAAAGTTACATTATCAAATGGGGGGGGAGAGTTCAAGGGGGGCATTTAACTGAATGTGACATATAGTAACAAATGGAATAAAGACCCACTTATCACATTTGATATTTTCTGTATGCAGAACTTGCCTCTAACCGTGCAATCTTATATATGTCTACTGAGAAGTAGGCTCAACTGGATCCAACGGAGCTTACTCCTGAATTGCTGCCTGAATCTTTTTATGCTTGCCAACTATGAAAAGAAAATTAAGAAGAACGTACTTACCTATGTAAGGTCTAACCCTTTCTGTGTTGCTAGCAATCAGTTTAAGTATAAGAATCATGGATATATAGATATATAGATATATAGATATATATATATATAGATATATATATATATATATATATATATATAGATATATATAAAATGTATCTTCCAGCAGCCTATAATTTAACTACTTACTAGTTGCGACTGTTCTAGAATTTGACTTGTTGTTAGGTCTTCCTCCTCTGATGACTCATCCGAATCTTCATGGTTTATTTTGTTTAGGCTGGGTGTACTTCCTGAAAGCTGGCTTTCTTCCAGAAGCTGCATATCACACTTGTCCAGACTATCAAGAGAACGCCTGCGTACTCCCCAGTTGAAATTGTCCATGCTTTCACCCTGCAATCACAGCATTGGTTTGTTTTCTCTGCCACAACAAATCTCCACCCCCCCAAGCTTTATTTAGCAACATTTCTTAAGGTCAGTAAGGATTTAAAGAAAGTTAGACTTTTAGCTGCAAAATTATTTTTCATATAGATTAGCAATATATGAATAATAATAATAATCCATAAATATGAATAATCCAGAAAGGTGAAGCTACAGCAATTCCTAAAGGAAGCTGACAACATTGTAGTCAACAAATCTCTTCTTCACCACCCAAAAAGTCGGCTACATGTCAAATTTTGATCTTCAATGGGGAGGTGCACTTTGAGGACCATGGGGCAGCTACACCCCCATTTAAAAGTAAACGGCACCATCCGCTGGACAGCATTTATGTCCACTGAAATTATCGTAAACTGTTGGAACAGCAGCAAAATTGTTTTCATCGATTGCTATTTTATGCATTATGTGTTTATGAAAAGGGTACAATAGCAAACTTCAGGCAAAATATTCCAGGTTTTCTGTACGACACACATGAACACAGTACTCAAGTGCAGAGTGAAGGCAGAGCTAACACTTTCAATTTAGCATGCACAATGCAAGGTGTCAAACCAGCAGAGCCTTCTGTTTTAATCCTGCTTTTGCTTTACAGATTAGACATTAATTTCATAGGTACATTTTTTTAAAAAAAAATTAAAACCATTTTATTTTTGACATTTTTTTTAAAAAAAGAAAAACAAAGACATGCTCTGTTTTATTCCTAGTTTAGGTTTTACAGCACAATCCTATACTTGTTTACTCAGAAGTAAGTTCCTCTATGTTCAGTGGAACTTACTCTTTAATAAGCACGTTTAGGATTGCAGCCTCAGCCACTGAGACATGTATGATTCTGGAAATGGAGCCTGAGTATTTGTGGGACATTTTGCCAGTCATATACTTACTAATAAAGCAACATTTAGGTAGCACTGAAACAAATGTACAAACCCAAATTTTAATGTTTCAGTAAAGATCAGGGCTGGTAAGCAGATCTAACTATGACTTCCGCCACAAACTCCCAATTCCTCAGGCATGTTTGGAGAGGAGAAATCTGGATTTTACCATAAAAAACTGACAGTTGTCATTATTGTATTTGCTCAAATGTAAACCTTTTACTGATTTGAGCCTTTTAACACTGGAGTAATGGAATGCAGTAAGCCCACAACTTATCTGGGGGATTGCGTTCCAGACACTGCACCTAACGCCAAAAACGCATATGGTCAAAACCCGTTAGGTGGGATTGCCAAAGTTATTTTCCCTGGATGTTCACCCCCTTTCTACTTATTATTATTTTTTACATTTGCCGTGTGTGTAAAGCTGAACGTGCACATGTTAAATGCGTGTAAGTGACAGGGGATGCTCTCAGCACTACCTGGAAATTTGGGGGACTGGACCTGGGAACCTTCTGCATGCAAGTCGGAATTGCATCCTTTCCCTATTCCTGTTAAATGTCTGGAATTGGCACAGAGATTTAAGCTGGCAGGATCTCTTAAGCATTACCATTAAAGACCTCGGTTTTATTCAGCAAGAATCAAGCTATGCAATTCTATATAGAATTTGAACTCTTTTTTTTTTTGCACAAATAGCTGGAATAAACACTTGTACATATATTCATATATACAGTATGTTTTTTAAAAAATTAAAAAACCTAGCCACAATGATATGCCACTTAGAACCTAGTCAAGGTTCAAAGATTGCAAAGAATGGGAAAAGCAGATGAACAGGCAACTCCCATTCACCCTAGGCTTCTATGGGAGGCAAGGCAGAATATAAATTGAATAAGTAAAATAATAAATTTTCTTATAATGCAACATTATGGGCTTTCCCCAATTATTTTTTTGATTTCATGGTTCTCACTGTGAACGAGATCTGTGAACCCCACCTTGAGATTTTATAGTAGACTTAACACTTGAATCAGTTCCTCGTTCTTTAGAACTATAAAACATTTCTAAAGCATAGCAAGAAGTGGAACCTCCGTTAAACACATAACACACACACACACACACGCTGAAAAAGCAGAATATATCACAAGATACAAACAAGGCATTACATCTACTAGCACACGTGAGTTCAAATAGCATTATCTTACCTGAAGTTCCTGAATAGCAGATATAACAAATAGGAAACAAATAAAGAAAAGTATTTGTAAACATACTTAATTTAAACACACTCTTTATAGACATTTGCCCTACAATCTAAACGAATGCTACTAAACTGATAAACTTATCCCTTCTTGTAACTTTACAGACGCTTAAAAATACCATGATACTGATTTCACAACCTAATTTAAAAATACTGAATCGTGGCATCTGGCGACTCTATGGACAATTTAATCAGCATTTATCTGTGCATGATATGAGCAACTGGAAAACAAGGTACGGAAAAACGGTATTAGCAGTTCCAAACACTGTTTAATTCCCATATATCTACAGGAAGTTCAGATCTCCCACGTCTAAATTATTGGTCTATGACGTCGCTGAAGCAGCAATCCTATACCAATTTACCTGGAAGGAAGAGCCATTGAACTCAATGGAACTTATTTCCATGCAGGATTGCACAGTGAAACAAATAGTCACCACTTCTGTCAAGCCGAAAGTTGCTTCTATGTTTTTAATTGTTTTAAAAGCTATTTGTTAAGGCATTTCAGGGCAAAGACGTTAAGATTCAATAACAGGAAACACGTTACAGCACTGCCTAATAATACTGCTATTGTTAAGAATGAATGTGTTTTTCCATTATATACTCCACTTTTGAAGGCTTTGTATCTTCAAAGCAATCATTCCGGCCTGGAGCTAGCCTGTTCCCTACATGTAAACTCTGAATACGGGTCACGAGATTCAAACTTCCCATGTGAAACCTGGAACGGTTCAGAGGACCAGCGGTATTTCAGACACCGTACAGTTAACTAAGTCCCCAGTTTGAACTATCTAAGTAAAGGGGAAAGCCCCTCTGCTATTTCTGTTCAGATTCCTGACAGAATAATTGCTATTCCTCCTGAAACTAGTGGGTAAACAGCATTATATTTTTGAGAGAAAATTGGTGTATTTTTTTTAAATAAATGCATGAAATGCATTCACAGAAATGGGATGGCCTGTTTATAACCCAGAGAACTGTACCAAAATGTGCAAAGTAGGTATAACAGCTCCTTTTGTCCACCTCACTCCTTTGTCTACAGCAGCAAACAAGGCTGTGTGTCTGAATACTGCAGATAATAGCTGAAGTGCATGTGCAAACACTGGCTGAAAAGCAGCTGCAGCTCACTCAATTTCTTAACTATGGTTAAGAAATCAGCAGTATTCCAAACCCATATTAGGAGGCACAGTGGCCATGCCTGCAAGTAACAATATTTATTAAATTTCTCCACCATCCTTCATCTGAGGATCACAGGACTGTTTACAATATATATTAAAAACACACACAAAAAGGCACAACATAGTAACAAACAGAAGCAATACCCCCCTTTAAAAGGCCATAGATTATTTAATTAGTCAAAGGCCTCAGAGAGGAATGTTTTCGCCTGGCGCTTAAAAGATACAGAACAAAGGCACCAGGCAAGCCTCCATGGACAAAGCATTGCAGAAAGGGCACGTAAAACAATAAACCCTGGTTTGGTGCTACATGGCTGAGTCTCAACAAACCCAAGCAAATTGCTAGACTCACACATTTCCTCCCCCCTTTCCTTTGGCCTAGTAGCTGGGTCGGGGGGCGGGGTGAGATTTCTGCCAAATTTAGTTTCACTTTTAAGGATTCGCAGATTAGCATTACTTACAAATCTGTGAAAGCAACCTCTGCTGTGTTTCATAATATACCCAAATGAGGGGTTACAAAGCTGGCGCACTAAACTACCGTAAAGGTAAAGGACCCCTGACAGTTAAGTGCAGTTGCGAATGACTCTGGGGTTGTGGCGCTCATCTCGCTTTACAGGCCAAGGGAGCCGGTGTTTGACCACAGTTTTTCCGGGTCATGTAGTCAGCACGACTAAGCCACTTCTGGCAAAACTAGAGTAGCGCACAGAAATGCCCTTTACCTTCCTGCCGGAGCGGTACCTATTTATCTACTTGCACTTTTTGGTGTGCTTTTGAACTGCTAGGTTGGCAGGAGCAGGGACTGAGCAACAGGCGCTCACCCCGTCGCGGGGATTTGAACCGCCAACCTTCTGATTGGCAAGTCCTAGGCTCTGTGGTTTAGACCACAGTGACACCCGCGTCCCATTAGGTGGCATAGAAGTTAATAAATAATTTAGGACTCCTATGGCATGAGGTTCTACTTGCACAATGGGCTCCCCAGAACCCCGGAGCAGATTTTGAGGGTGTGTGGGAGCCAAACAGCAGCACCATAATTTCTCCATTTGTACAACTCATTTGTGGTGACCAGTGTTTGCCTGTAGTATGACAAACCAATCCATAATTCCTCTTTAAAAACTATTTCATAAAGTTTATTAAAAACTGGCTTCTGGAAAAGAGACAAAGTAGGACTTTGGAGTCTCTTCAGGTGCAAGCAAGGGAAGTCTTACTCATAGCAAACCCCTTTGTCCACAATGGAAAATACTGCTGAGTCAACATGCACAGGATTTCACTACAAATGGATTTAATACCAGTCTGAGCACAAATTCTAAATCATGCGAACCAAAGATCTATTCTCACACACTAAACTGAGTTAGTCACACAGGTTTTAAAGAGAATATATTAAAGAAAGCTAGGATAGCATTAGCTAGGTGGCAATTTCCTTCTGATTTCCCCCCCGGAAAGAAACAATACTTACTTTATTTCTCAATTATATTTATATATTTTATTGCTGTGCTACTTACAACCTCTTCAAGCAAGTACCATGAAAAACCAGTGCTCCTCAGATAAGACATATAGTATGCTGTTGCTCCTTGTATCGTTTGCTAGCTCTGTCTTAATAGAATTACTGGACTGGAGCTATTAAAGGGCTAATATGGGACAGCCTTGTGGAGCTATCTCGACACCTTCCCCAGCAGCTTGCTATTCTTCAGTCCCTGAAGGAATTTGCTTCTGGAGTGACTGGCTACTTATCTGAATTCTTTTTTTTTACTAGTTTAATTGCTGCTTATCCAGCTGTTGCCCCATTGTAACCATTTTGTATCGCAGCTGAGCCGCCTAATTGACTTTACTCATTAAGGTGCACTGAGGAGTTTCATCCTTCAGTCAGCCACAGCCTCACACCTCCAACTCATTTGAATGCAGCCCACAAGGCAGGCTGGCCTCCAGCTGCTGCCGAACTGCAACACCTATCATCTCTGGCCATTGGCCATATTTCCTGGAGCTGATGGGAGTTCTTGTTCAGCAATATCTGGAAGGTCAAAGGGGATCTATACACGCTTGCTGCTCTACTCCAAGCTGCAGGTGAGGATTGCATTTTAAAAAGTTAAAATAAACAAATGCCTGTGTATAGAAAGCTAGCCGTGTGAATTATTGTTGACCTGCCCCTGACACCACAGTGACCTCCATGTCAAGAAGCCAGATAAGCAACTCTGCCAGCTGCAACTGCCCAGCAGATCACAGGTTGGCCTGGGACACACTCTAGGGCAGGGGTTGGCAAGGTTTATCTTGCCTGGGCCAGATTGCGCCCGTGATTTCTGGCAGACGCAATTTCTGGCGCCGCAGAAGCGAGTCCCTGCGCTGTGCTAATTTAGAGCAGTCGCGAGTGGGCGGCTTGGTTCAGGGGCGGCTTGTGAGCTGGTCAAATGACCTCCGCGGGCTGCTTCCGGCCCATGGGCCTTAGGTTGGTGACCCCTGCTCTAGGGGAATTTATCTTTCGGGTGTAAGGAAAAGAGGGAGGGTAGCATGCGAATGCCCTCGTGGATGCGAATGCCTGTCCAAAATTGTCCCTCTTTGCTTTCTGGCCCTGTTTCCCCTCCTCCTCACTTAACCACCCTTTTCCCCACGGCGCAACGGATGTGGCAGCACCTTGCCTCCTCCAGCCCCTAACGCTGACGTTTTCTCCAGTCAAACAGATATAATTATTCCCAGAGGGAGCAGATCTACATTACCAGTAAAACGCCTTACCAAAAAAAGAAACAAAAGCAAGGCGTTCCAATACCCTTCAAGTGTATGATGTAAGCTGGATAATATGCCCTCGCAGCAACTCCGGTCAAAGACAAACTGACAGGCTTTTACCTGCCAAGACCTGATTGCAGGCCCTCGGGCTTCTGTTTTTCTCCTACGAGAGCTGATGAGAATTGCTAACACCATAGAGTGGAGCAGAAAACGGCACGGGGGCTTTTAAGTGCTGGGGATTTCATCGCATTTGTGCTGCATAAACATCACATATGCACATACACACATGCACGGGCCTAGGCTTAGGTTTCGGGAGGGCACTGATGAAAGCATCTGATTATAAGGCTTGTGCAGTGTGTTCATTAAATTCAAAGCATGCATCCTGTTAATGATTGGGCATGTCAGACATTTGGCTGTACTGAATCTTTAAAATTTTAATGCACAAAAACCTTAGTATCACTACAAATCACTAAAACGTTCAGCCCTAGTCTTCTGTAGCATGCATTAAAGTGTGTATTGAGGGTTTGTTTTTGTTTTTTTAAAAATTAAGCATATAAAGAGAAAAAAAGGTGTATGTTTAAGGAAGGGCATAGTAACTTGCCAAAAGTTAGCCTATTGCCCTAACACTGTGTAAACATTTATCGTTGCTCAGCTAAGTCTTTGCTAGAATATAAAGAGGACATTATTTACTGTTGGGGAAGTGCTAAAATGTGGCTTAATCTGCAGTAAGAGCAAAGTTTGTTGAGAGACAATGTACCATACCTCCCCGTCCTCCAGCTCCACATCGAGGAAATCGAAATCCCTAAAGACTCTGAACTGCTGCTCGCTGTTTGAATCATCCATGTTCTCTTGCTCGCGGGCTCCGTCCTCGGAAGCCACCAGGCTCGTCTGGTGCTCAATCAGATCCAAATCTCCACATGAAGAAAAAATCACCTAAAAGTCAAGAGGGATTTTTCTATTAAAAACAAAACAAACTCTTCCTCTACGACGCTCTTTTGTTAGTCTAATGGGCTTTTCAGAAAGCTGTACACACCTAATTCCTTCAGTGGGTATTTTTAGAAGGCTCCTTTTTATTATTTATGTTGGACAGGTGCCTTCAGATTAAACTCATACTAAGACGCAACTATGAGCTGCAGGAACACGTCCAAGCTACCTCCTAATGGGTGCAGATTGATGCTTCCTTAGTATTTATATGCATTTATGGGAACAGAATGCAACTGCGGGAAGGGCATGGAAAAGGGGTAAGCCAGCCCTTTTGCTTCTCAGTTGTTACAAGGGAAAGCATGTAGATGAATTAGAATGTGTTACATTTCAGCTGTTATTATTTACAAATATGTTTGAACTTCATCATTCCACAACCATGGCGCTAACTGTGCTTTTCCATCAATGGGGGAAGTTTATTTGTGGACTTTGTCTGTACACTCTTAGATGCAAGGGAGGGGGGGGGGGTCGGGGGAAAAGTGGGAGAGAGAGAAGTCTGTCTGCAGCAGCTGTTTTTCCAACTGCCTCTTACAGCTGATTTTCTACAGTTACTGATTGGCATCAGTTTTAGCAGAGGAAATGGCAAAAACAAAAACTGGAGGGTAAGGGCACCCCACCCCAAACAAACAAATAAATAAATGCAGCATGTACATTTTTGAACTTGGGGTGGGAAAATGGGCAGATTGAGAAATGTTAAGCAGGTGATACAGATGTACTACTAGCCATTTCTTGTCACCTATGGAATACCTGACTCATACTCTGAGACCCATATGTTTAGCCGAAAAGGAATTCCAACAACCAGGGTTTCATTTCTACCCTACTGTTTTATCTTCTATTTTGTTCCCATATGTATCAGCCAAAATGGACTTTGAATTCTCAAATTTCTAAAATGTTCAGGAAGTATAACGGTCAGAGGCAAATAGTCACAATGCTTAAATGAACAGTTAAGTAATTCTGACATGAGTTAGCTAGCGAGCCATATCTTAACAAAGCCGTTGAGAGATAATTTCTTGATACGGGGAGTGGGTTGGTGGGTAGACACATTATTTTATTTTAGTTACTTAACAAAATTTATATACCACTTGATTCTGGTAAAACCTCTAGTGGCTAGGAAGAAGTATTATAGTGGTCAGTAAAGAGCAGTTAAAAGCAATTAAAACATGTAAACATAATTAAAGTTTAACAGTAAAAGAGATTAAAACACACTAGGATCTACATGTATGGATAGGCTTGCCTAAACCAACAACAATGTTTTAACAGGCACATCTATTGTTTGCGTTTGGCTGAGAAACAGCATTCATTATGGAAGGGTCACATCATGCCAGCAAACTGAAGATAAAATTTAGAGCTGTACCTTTGAACTGTTTATGAATAAGCCCTAGAAGGAGAAATATGAGACTTACCGAAGGGTTTTTGCTCAGGCCGACTTCTTGACCACAAAGCGTAAGAACGTGCACTAACTTTTCTTTTGTCCTTTTCTTTTTTAAAAAAGGGGGAAGACAGAGACAGAGAGAAAAAGAAAGGAGTTTAAGCAATGCCACACATTTCAGAGCTCAAATCATAGAAGAAAAAATAGGGAGCATTTAACAAACACCGAAAGCTCCACTCCTGATATCTCCTAATTTTAGCCAAACCTTGTCTCTTGTAATTTCAAATGGATAAAGTTTTTGTAGGTGCTTTAGCAATTTTTTTTTAAAAGCTCAATTCCTGAAACTGGGTAGGCATTTTGTTTACTTATAAAAGTATTTATATATAGCCCTCCCATAAAATATCAGTGGTTCAGCAACATTTTAAAAACATTAAAGAAATACAAAACAATTTTTTAAATGATGGGCTACTCAAGAAAAAGTTAAACCACTACATAGGTCTCTTAGCACAAGAAAGGTCTTCAAGAGACGCCTGAAAGTCAAAAGTGAGGATTGTCTGCCGGATGTCTGCTGAAAGTGTTCCACAGCATAGGGCTGACTTCTGCTTGAAGTCAAGACAGGTCTCTGTAACACGGGGGACAACTGACAGCACTTCTCCAGATAATCCCTAGATTTTACCTGAGAATACTGGGGCCTCTTCCAGCTAACAGGAACAAGGACATTGGAGTTAGACCCAGAAGATGTTGAAGAAGTGCTACGGGTGACAGGCATTATTCTAGGCTTTCCATCCCTGCCTGAAGAACTCTGTAGCTCATCATATCGTCTCCCAATAATTGGAGTCTTAAAAGAAAACAATGAACAGTATTTAGCATTTTGAAGGGCTTTACAGTAAGAGTTTTTTGACCCTGGACCCACGAGAGGTGGTAGACTTTCCTTCCTTGGAGGTTTTTAAGCAGATGTCGGATGCCCATCTGTCATATATGGTTTAGTTAAGATCCCTGCATTTCAGAAGGTTAGACTAGTAGATGACCCTTGGAGTTCTTTCCAACTGTACAATTCTATGATTCTACAATTCTATAAGGCAGGGCTGAAGAGCACTCCCTAAGCATCGCCCTCTGGGAACCACCATCCAAGTAGGTCCAGAACCATCACAAAATGGTGCCACCCACCCCTAACTCAGTCATTCCAGAAGGATACCATGGTCGATAGTATTGAAAGCCACCAAGAGGTTGAGAACAATTAACAGGACACATTCTCCCCCCCCCCAACAGAGGTCATCATACAGGGATCAGTTTCTCTGTCAAAGCTGGGCCTAAACCCTGACTGAAGTTGATCTAGAAATTAAGTCTCCTCCAAGTGCACCTGGATCTGATCTGTGGCAACCCTGGATCTGGTTTGTCCAAGAAAGGGAGATTGGCAACTGGCTGGAAGTTACCATATTTTTCGCTCTATAAGACACACTTTTCCCCTCCTAAAAAGTAAGGGGAAATGCGTGTGTGTCTTATGGAGCGAATGCAGGCAGGAGGTTCTGCTCAGTGCTCCCTTTAAAGAGCCACATGGAGCGTGGGGAAAAGCCCCCAAGAGCCACACACACACTCCATGCGCTCTTTAAAGGGAGCACGGCTCTAGGGGGAGCCTTAGCTACACATAGCCTCTCCTGCCCAGGAGAGGCTGCACACGGCCAAGCAAGAAGCCAGGACAGCCAGCGGGATCGCTGTGCTGCGATCCCGCTGGCTGTTCTAGCTTCTGGCTTAGCCACTCAAAGCCTTTGCAGGGCATGGGGAGCCTTCATCCCCGTGCCCTGCAGAGGCTTCGCGCAGCTATCCCTGGCTTTTGCGGGAGGTGGGGGAAGGGACAGAGCACGTGGCTCTGTCCCTTCCCAGAAAAGCCCCCAAGAGCCGTGCTCCCTTTAAAGAGCGCACGGATCTTGCGGAAGGAAAGCCAGTAGGCTTGCTTTCTCTGAAGCCAGGAGGGCAAAAGGGATCGGTGCGCACCAGTCCCACTTGTTCTCCTGGCTTCAGGGATAGCCCCGCAAAGCCTCCTGAGGGAAGATGGAGGAGCGCTCCCTCTTAGCTCAGGATGTTTTGCGTTCCTTTCTTATTTCTTGTTTTCCTCCCCTAAAAACTAGGTGCGTCTTATGGTCTGGTGCATCTAATAGAGGGGAAAATACAGTACTTAGATTCTCCAAATCCAGGGAGGGTTTCTTGAGGAATGTTTTTTACCATTGTTTCCTTTAATCAGGCATTACAAGGAGGCATTAATCCCTAGCCTGGCCCAGCCAGCTGTCCCCTCCCTGCTAGTTTCTATCAGCCACGAGGGGCAACAGTCCAAAGTGCAAGTAGTCAACCACACAATTCCAAGTACCTTGTCCACATGCCTCATTGAAACCCATGTTTATGTGCTTTAAAATGACACAGTATTTCTATTTGCTTCAGCTTTCAAAGGGATATGCACTGGACACACAGATTTATCGCAACAAAAATATAGTACCTCCGAAATATCAAAATGGAAGTCTAACGTTTTCCCAGGTAGTTCTTTGGAAGCGTTGTTCCATACACGATGTATTTCCATTTTTGAAAGATCGCTGTGCTGCTGGTAGGAGGGCAAAACTAGGCTTGCTGAGCGCGAAACTACCAACTTCAATATATTTAGGGCTTCTCGCCAATGAATGCTCTGGAAACAATTTTTCACAAATATATAGCATATTATATATTAAGTGGGAACAAAATCTACGAGAAGAGGAAGAACATCACACACAATAAAATTACTTACTATTAATTAATTACAACGTAACAATTTGGGTGCTCAGTAATAGTACTAGTTTCAAATGCAATACAGGTTTGACAATATATAAACAGAATGTATATATACCGCACAGAGTTAAATGAGAATATTATTATAATATATAATCATCCTTTTCAGACCATGCATTAATTCTCCAACTGAGAATAAAGAGGACTGAATCAGCTTTGAATATTTTTTCCTGTAACGCTGGAATTAGGCACAGAATTTTACATTCTTACATTCTTGCCTTTTTTTGAAATCATTTCTAACTTTTGTATTTCCAGCAAAAAGCAAAGAAAACTTGGGTAGTGTTTGGACAGGAGTCTGATTTTATTTCAAGTATAATTTAATTGCACAAACATTTCCCTGAACCAGGATCCTTCCTCTGAGTGACAGGTTAAGGATGGAGGGGGGAAAAGGGGATCTGGAGTGCAGTGATAACTGCAGTACTTTTGCCTTTTGTTTGTGCTCTCCTTTTCCTTTGCCTTACTCCTTGCAGAAAAATTCCAAATTGTCTTGAAATATGTATCTCAGAAGCAGAATGAATCAGAGTGTTGTTGTTGTTGTTTAGTCGTTTAGTCGTGTCCGACTCTTCGTGACCCCATGGACCAGAGCACGCCAGGCACTTCTGTCTTCCACTGTCCCCCACAGTTTGGTCAGACTCATGTTTGTAGTTTCGAGAACACTGTCCAACCATCTCGTCCTCTGTCGTCCACTGCTCCTTGTGCCCTCAATCTTTCTTTCCAAACATCAGGGATGAATCAGAGTAAATGCATGCTATTCTGGGTGTGAATTCTGCAACTGATTCTGAATGCAAAATTTGGATTTAATGTCTACAGAAGTTGGGGCTGACTAAAGCAGCAGTGGTGGACCTTGGGGTTTCAAATTTCAGCAGCACCCTGTGCAATGCTAAGATTCGGTGCCCCCCGCCTCTCACGCTCCTTTCTACAGCATTGTTGTGGCGCCCCCTGCAGCACAGCACCCAATGAGGTCAAACTGGTCATGCTACCCCAAACCACCTCTGGCCGCAGCATACGTGCAGCAAATCAGACACAATGCCAAAGCATAGCTTGGCACTATGTGAACAAGCCTGGTCTGTGTTTTCTTCTCCACTTCCCCAAAATTCCCCCTTCTCATTTCTCATGTGATAGTCTGCCACATTTCAGAGGAAAGGTTTGACTTGCCACTAACTTAGGAGTGAAAGGCAAAACTAGGTTACATGAGGCCTTTGTATTTTATGTGAGTGCATATAAATCCTTTTCTAAATGAGCGAATAAGCACTGTTTTTTTATACAAGCTCTATGAGGTGCATGCAATACTTACCTGAACATATTTTTCAATGGTCTTTAACACCTCCATGTTAAACTGTTTTACGGGAATGCCTGATAGGTCCATATAACTAAGAAGACTATAGATTATCTGCAAAAGGGACTGTTGCATGCTGGGAAGCCCCTTTTCCAGCAGCTGTGAGAAAACATAAACAAAATCATAATCCTTACATTAAAAACACACCAATTTTGCTGTTAAAGAGGTAAAATGGTGAGAGATGTGGGAGGAACGCAACGTTTCACTTTTCTAATCATTCCATCAGTGCTAGCATTTCAGTTTATCTGGTGGAATAACCTCTCCTCCTCTCCCACCTTTCACTCTTATGGGGGTTCTCCCACCCCCAGAGAAGATTTTGGGAGTGTAGCAGGCAATTGGTGTATGTGTGGAAGAGTCCCATTGCACTAGTGGGACTTGTTGAACTGGCTCCCGCTAGTACACCTATTTAGTTGAATCCAGCTCCTGGATAATAACTCTGAAGATCATAGGTTAGAATCTTGCACATTAGTGCACTCGGCTACATACAGATAATCTATTTCATTATGGAACTCAGATGAAACGTTCTGAAGGAACTCACTTTGCGCCAACTTTTACAATAAAAAATTAACCTATGGAACCTAAACATCCTCATAGTTCATTATCTAAGCCAGCCTACCCACAACTTCCTTGTTTAGCCTTCTTCCACCATTGCTAACCTCTGGCCATGTTGGTGCATCAAAAGCAAATGTGCTAACTTTCAAAAGCTGGTGCCGTTACTGCTTTTTAAATTTCCAAGGAGATTTTCAGGTGTTTTCATGCATCTATTTTGTATGTCCTTCAAACAAACTTGAGCGTCCAGACCCAAGTTGTGGAAAGGAATACCAAGAGCTCAATATTTATATAAATCAAAATAATATAACACTTGGTAATGCTATTCTGGTTCTCAGTGAACAGTCACAGGAACTATCATAACAATTCTAATACATGGAAAAAGAACTCACTTGTGTATACATTCCTTGTACAGTCCAGGATGATAAATCAGCATAATCAAAACAATGCTGTAGGAGAGGCAAGATGACAGTTTTTCTTGCACTCCAATGATAGAAGCAAGGAAACTCTGGTTTGTTCAAAAGAGGCTGACATTTTATCAAAAACTGCACATCGCAAGGCTATGCCAGGCGATGGCAAACTCGGCCCTCCAGATGTTTTGAGATTACAGTTCCCACCATTCCTGACCACTGGTCCTGTTAGCTAGGGATGATGGGAATTGTAGTCCCAAAACATCTGGAGGGCCGAGTTTGCCTATGCCTGGGCTAGGCTTACGCTGAAGTACATTCCAAAAAGAATGCAAGTTTATGCAGAAGTCAGTTTCATTTATTTCAATGAAACTTATCCCCAACTAAGTTTCACAAACCCATAGACTTGATTAGTCACAATGCTTTGTTTCGTAAACTTTCATTGCACACTGTGACAACATCCCTGGCAACCTTTAGAGCAGGGATGGTGAACCCACAGTCCGAAGGGGGCCCGCCAAGTCATTTCAACTGGTCCTTCAAGCCGCAGTCAAATCAATGCATTCCAAAGGCACCTGTTCCCCACCTTGCAAAAACCTCGCTTTGTCCTCTTGTGTGCGTCTACCGCCAGGTTGGAGGTTCTCAGGAAACAGGAGGGAGAAATCCATCCTTTTCCCTGAACACCTCTAACCTGACAGTATGCAAGGGGAAGAGGCATCTTTGCGAGGTCAGAAGCAGGCACCCTATCACATCACCGTAATGCGGAGGGCTAGAAACAGTCATTTATGCTTCAGAGAATGATCTGTGAACAGCAAAATAGAGTGTTTCCTATCCTCCGTCACAGCGCTTAATGAGGGAGCTGTCTCTCTCTCTCTCAAACAGTTCAGAGAAAGAGAGCATTTCTGCTGGTTATATGTGTATACGAGAGAAGGTGCCTCTGGAAAACAGGTTTATTGAGCATTCCTCCTGATTTGCTTGCACAGAGGTTATACAATGTCTGCTGTTTATTATGCATTCATTCTAATTTATTTATTTTTAATGGTTAATATCTGTTCTCAGGGTCTCCTGGGGGAGGCAGTCCTAGCCTTTGGGTCAATTGTACACACACAAATACACAGGAATTCCTTCGCTGAATATTTGGGAACATAATGTGCAACCCCTAACCAGAACTAAACCCAATTCACTTCAATGGGGCCTACTCCCAGATAAATGGGTTAAGATTACAGCCTTAGGAAAGCTGCCAGTAGAAGACAGAAATGGACTGAGTAGTAGAAACATACCTCAGCTAAATATGTAACCATGTTCAGAGTAGTATCAGCAAACGTTTCATGAAGGTAACGGCAAACGACGTTGACCCAGGTTGCACAGTCTCTTGTGTAGCTGTGAGTTTTATAAAGAGTCATGACGTGGGCTAGGTTTGACAGCTTGGGGTTCTTTTCTTCTAGGCAGACCTGGTGACATATAGGGAACATGAAAGTTATGTTAACAGCGATCCAAAAACAATCCTGGGGTTTAATTAGACCGACGACGAAGTGAAGACGGATGGTACCTGAGCAATCCTTTCTGCGATATCCTTGCAGAACTGATTTGGGCCATCAAAGTGCTGAATTAAATGAGGCAGGAGGCACAGAACATTCAATGGAAATCCTGGCGCACACAAAAAAGTAGAAATTTGAGAAGGCATGAATAATTCAGATTTCAAATTGTACTTTACGCTGTCATAATAAAGGCATATATGCCTCCACTTTAAAACATCCTGTATTTACATAAAAACGTGTCAAGCGCATGCAGTGTGATATTATATTTGGAGGATTAGTTTCTTATATGCAAAACATAATGATTATTATCAATTGCTATGAGGGACATATTCCTTATAATAGATACTTGACCTTTTAGCTAAAAATGCAGAAGAAACGCAATCAATCAATGAAACAGAACATCTATCGACTGTACCTATGGCTTGGGAGGAATCCACCATGGACACGCGTGAAACTGGGGTCAACAAACTGAAGAGCTGCAGCGTAAGGTCCGTGGTGGTAAGGGAAGTGAAACCTTTCAGCAGCAGCTGCTGGAGCCCTGAGAAATCTGTCCACTTCAACTGCCCTTGCAGCTTTTCTAGCTTTTCTCTGTTTTCCACTTTATCCAGCGGCAAATGAACAAGCAGCTTATTCAGCAACCTCAGCGCCATTAGATATTCAAACTCAAAATCGGATTCCATCAAAGCTACAGCAACCCAGAAGATGGTGGCTAACAGGTTCGTAGGGTTGTTAATATTGTTAGGGTCTGTGAGGCTGTCTTTTAAAGAGGACGAGCTCCTGGTTTTCGGGGAGAGGCCCTGCTGAGTGCAAGCCTGTATCCTGTCGAGGGTGGCACTGCGAGGAGGGTCGGAGGATCGGTCCACATCCCCAAACTTTTTTGGCACTGAAAAGCTCCTCTGGTGCCTGCTGCGCTCAGCGGTTGCTGTGTTGCCACCTGAAGCTCCCGCATTGACATTCAGCTGCCCTGTACTCTTCCGATTTGCGGTCAGCTTTGAACTTGACGTTAAATCCGGTGATGATGAACTAAGCAAAACAAATCAAAACAAAAGTTACTGGGCCCAGTACTTGGAGATCCATGTGAACAGGAGCTGCCCAATTCAGCTCAACAGTAAAGAAGGCCTCACTCAAGCAATCCCACTCCAAATACAAAACACTTCTCAGCAGTTAAGTCAATTCCTCTTCCTTTTTTGCTCTACGTGCAAATAGGAGCACTCATATGCACACTTCGGAGTCACTGGACCCAGACAACGGCATTAAGAGCAATTTCGGAAGGCCCAGTTCTAGACTTGGGGTCTCAATGTACTTTCTATTATGGAGATAAAGCTTTGCTGCCTTTACACGATTTGCAGAAACACAATACACTAAGGGAAAGGAGCAAGAATGTGCAAGTATGTTAACGAACGTAATTTTTATAGATTTGAGAATTTTTGAATAGAGGATATGGGTTACTTGAGTGCAGAATTTGGTTATTTATTTATTTTTTAGGGCAGAATATACACAACCTATACCTCAAGAAGATATAAACCAAAAGGAAAATATGGGTAAATTAGATGCAAATAGAAATTGATGCAATCATTGGTAAACCCAGCCACAATGTGAAGATTAGCGTCTAGTGGGCAGGCTTTGGGTTGTGGTCTGCAGTGTAGCTACATGAGGCATATACGTAGGAATTTTTTGCTGAGAAAGCTGGCTTGGCCCAGAAATGAGCTCCATTCCTAGCTGTTGGGTAAGTCTTCAATTAGACTAGGAGGGAGGTGCCTGTATATTAACTGGACCCTCATTCTGAGGACTTTTGCTGCCTGCCCAGCTGCCAAGGTCACCCAGCAGCTGCATGTGGAGGAGCAGGGAAGCGAACCTGTGTACAAAAAATGGAAAAGGGGGGAAACCACCAAAGAGGAATTCAAACAAATAGCCAGCACGTGTAGACACAAAGTCAGAAAAGCTAAAGCACAGAATGAACTCAGGCTTGCTAGAGAGGTTAAAAGCAACAAAAAAGGCTTTTATGGGTATGTTCGTAGCAAAAGGAAGAACAAAGAAACAGTGGGGTCACTCAGAGGAGAAGATGGTGAAATGCAAACAGGGGACACAGAAAGGGCTGAACTCCTCAATGCCTTCTTTGCCTCAGTCTTCTCCGATAAAGAAAACAATGCCCGACCTGAAGAATTTGGAGCAAATGATTCAGCAGAGGAAACACAGCCCAGAATAACTAAGGAGATAGTACAAGAATACTTGGCTAGTCTAGATGTATTCAAGTCTCCAGGGCCAGATGAACTGCATCCAAGAGTATTAAAAGAACTGGCAGATGTGATTTCAGAACCACTGGCAGTCATCTTTGAGAATTCCTGGAGAACAGGCCAAGTCCCGGCAGACTGGAGGAGGGCAAATGTTGTCCCTATTTTCAAAAAGGGGAAAAGAGAGGACCCAAATAATTACCGCCCAGTCAGTCTGACATCAATACCAGGGAAGATTCTGGAGCAGATCATTAAGCAAACAGTCTGTGAGCACCTAGAAAGGAATGCTGTGATCACCAATAGTCAGCATGGATTTCTGAAAAATAAGTCATGTCAGACTAACCTGATCTCGTTTTTTGACAGAATTACAAGCCTGGTAGATGAAGGGAACGCAGTGGATGTAGCCTACCTTGATTTCAGCAAGGCATTTGACAAGGTGCCCCATGATATTCTTGTAAAGAAGCTGGTAAAATGCGGTCTTGACTATGCTACCACTCAGTGGATTTGTAACTGGCTGACTGACCGAACCCAAAGGGTGCTCATCAATGGTTCCTCTTCATCCTGGAGAAGAGTGACTAGTGGGGTGCCACAGGGTTCTGTCTTGGGCCCGGTCTTATTCAACATCTTTATCAACGACTTGGATGATGGACTCAAGGGCATCCTGATCAAATTTGCAGATGACACCAAACTGGGAGGGGTGGATAACACCCCAGAGGACAGGATCACACTTCAAAACGACCTTGACAGATTAGAGAACTGGGCCAAAACAAACAAGATGAATTTTAACAGGGAGAAATGTAAAGTATTGCACTTGGGCAAAAAAAATGAGAGGCACAAATACAAGATGGGTGACACCTGGCTTGAGAGCACTACATGTGAAAAGGATCTAGGAGTCTTGGTTGACCACAAACTTGACATGAGCCAACAGTGTGATGCGGCAGCTAAAAAAGCCAATGCAATTCTGGGCTGCATCAATAGGAGTATAGCATCTAGATCAAGGGAAGTAATAGTGCCACTGTATTCTGCTCTGGTCAGACCTCACCTGGAGTACTGTGTCCAGTTCTGGGCACCACAGTTCAAGAAGGACATTGACAAACTGGAACGTGTCCAGAGGAGGGCAACCAAAATGGTCAAAGGCCTGGAAACGATGCCTTATGAGGAACGGCTAAGGGAGCTGGGCATGTTTAGCCTGGAGAAGAGGAGGTTAAGGGGTGATATGATAGCCATGTTCAAATATATAAAAGGATGTCACATAGAGGAGGGAGAAAGGTTGTTTTCTGCTGCTCCAGAGAAGCGGACACGGAGCAATGGATCCAAACTACAAGAAAGAAGATTCCACCTAAACATTAGGAAGAACTTCCTGACAGTAAGAGCTGTTCGACAGTGGAATTTGCTGCCAAGGAGTGTGGTGGAGTCTCCTTCTTTGGAGGTCTTTAAGCAGAGGCTTGACAACCATATGTCAGGAGTGCTCTGATGGTGTTTCCTGCTTGGCAGGGGGTTGGACTCGATGGCCCTTGTGGTCTCTTCCAACTCTATGATTCTATGATTCTATGAACCCAGTTCACCAGATTACGATTCCACCGCTCTTAACCACTACACCACACTGGCTCTCTCTCCATGACTGCATATATGGAATGAATGCATGCAATCTAAATTTTCAGTTCTCCACTTTTCTCTAACAGGTGATAGGAAATGACATCCCTCCAAGGCAAAGTCTGCCTTCATTAGATTGGGAGGACTTGGCCAATGCCTCTGAAAAAGCAAATCAAACAAGGACAACACAGACAAACTGGGCTCTGTATCCCATCATCCTCCACATTCTAAGAACCATCATCGCAAATTTATTAAAGCGGGGTAGAGGAATGCTCATGAAAGAGTTGTGTCAGAGATCTGTCAACGCAGACGCACATGAAACCCAGCCTTGACAATATGACACCGAGTCAAAGCCAAACACGCCCATTCATGTGGCACCCAGCAGAATAGTTTCCTCTGTGGGCCATTTAAATAAAATGCCCATCATTCTGCTGTTTGAAAGAATTAGTAAAACTGCTGTGATTGGTGACACAATGGGAACAGAGGTCACCATTGCTGGGAAGGAAGAAAGGAGGGTGCTCTTTTTCCCTTCCCACCAGTTGCAGTTCTGTTCTGTATTCCCAAAGTCAGTGCTTCCATTCTCCTGAAGTTAAGTGGCACAACTGAGATGGGAGAGGGAAGAAATATGCTCAATAGAAGACTTTACTGATAACCATGAAGAATGGTAACAGATTGGACTTTACTGATAACCATGAAGAATGGTAACAGATTGGACTTTGGTAAACTTAACTAGATTGATCCACTGGGGGGTGTGAGTTGGGATTTTGCTTTTGTATATTTTTCTCTATTTTTGTAATTTATTTGTTTTTAAAAGATGAGGTAAATAACACTCATACATCATTGACTTCTGGTCCCACTTACCCTTAAACATTGTGTATAACCCTGAGATGGAAATGGACAATAATTCAAACTTTATTGCGTCGACTTCTTTTGGTGAACTATGGTACACCTGAAACCTACGCTGGGGGTTACATTACAGAGATGGCGCCTAAAGCCAAAATCGTGTATAGTCAAAACACAATGGGTTCAATGGTGGGCGGAATTGCCAAAGCCTTTTTCCTCAGGCACCTTCCCCCTTCCTACCCCCTTATTGATTTGAAAAAAAAACTTTTTGTAATGTGCGTAAAGCTGAATGTGCACAAGTTACCATACTTTTCCGTGTATAAGACGAGGCTTTATTCTTAGAAAATTATGTTCATAATCGGGGGTAGTGCACTGGGGGGACATGGGATTGGTTGATGCAGCGAGTCAGAGATTGTCAGCAGCTATTGGGCGTGTTATTGGTGGCTGCCTCAAGGGCTGTTGTTGATTGGCTGTCGCTGCAGCAATTGGGCAGGCAATAGGTGGCTTCTGCCGGCGAGGGGACAGACGATAGCTGGCTTTTGCGACGCATGTGAGTGGCAGTGTAGGTGATGCTGGTGAACGATTTTTGGCAATCCCCCCAAAAAGCTCAACAACTCTGGGCAATCCCCCCATTTTCTTAATTTTGAGTCCCACTAAAAAAGTACAGTAAATGTGCGTAAGTTGTGGGCTTACTGTGTTGTGCAAGAGCAGTGAGTTTTGTGGTTTTTGGTACTGAGCTAGGCAAAATAATCAACAAAATGTTGGGGGGGTGTTGCAGTGTCTCTGCCCCATAACTGGCAGTTTTGCACAGCTAGACTTCTCGGCTTAAGACATCTCATGAATCTCATGAAGAGATCTTTTCCCCTTACAGTATGTGCTATTATATAGCCTTTCATGACAGTGTTCCAGATGTAACAAGGACTATGCTGCTAATTTAGATTACTTGCACGCAGGCTGTTTTAACAAATGGGGGTTGAGTTTAGTTAATTGTGCCATCTTTCCCTGTGCAGTTCAGAGGGTGTACTGCCTTAATAACCTGGGAGTTTTACTGAAAGGGCCCTTATAACTAAGAGGCAAAACTCCTACCGAGACAAAACTGTCAAAAGATCACTGTTCTTCAGGCAGTCGTACAGATTATCCACAGTAGCCTCTAACGTCAGCAGCGCTTCCATAACGTAGCCCTGCCAAAAAATGCAGAAAGATGGTTACTTAAGTATGAATGCCCAGCCCTCCTCAGCAGTATTCAATATGCCTGCCATCTAACGTTTAGTGTTTCTCATATAATGCTGTTAATCATAGTTATTCGACCTCTGGAACTAAACTCTGAAAAAGATGGACCATTTATGATGAATGGCTAGTTCTGGATAGTTTCATAAACATCAATATTAGCTAATTATTTAATTCATTAAGTAAGCATGACTTCAGGTTTATTAATTCAGTTTCATTAATGTGTGAACAAAAGAAACTAAAAGTCGGTGCACGTGATTATATCCCTGCTATCACTCCTTTGGTAAAAAACTTATAGTGAGCACCTTCTCAGACCTGGAGCAACACTGGATAGATTCCACAGTGCATGAGATGTCAGGAAAGACATAAGACCTGCAGTCTGTCCTACTTTGTTGTACAAGAGTGTTTTTCATTCTCTGTACCTTCCAAAAATAACTGAAGACATTTTTGTTTCAACAAATATTTCCACCTGGATAAAAAGGTCTCATGTTCATTTTTAAGCTGTGATTTTAAAATAATAATAATTAAAAAACTAATTTTAGCTGTTTTTGGATAGATGTGTAAATTACCTTGGCACCCATATAAAAGGTGGTTCATATTTTAGTAAATAATAATAATTCTCTCTCAATTTCTCTTTGAAGATTCTCATTTGTTGCTCCCAAATACTCAGCTCTGTGTTGCTGAACAGAACCAAGAATGCAATGTTGCCTGGAAAATTTTAGCCTTGTATGCATCTGCAGCTCTCAAGAGTTATAGATGTTAGCAACTGCTGTCAGATCATATGCGGGAAACCATTATTTATCTCTTTTGTTTTAAGTAGAGGGCATTCCAAGGCAAGTCTTTTCCAACTGCTCCTGCCTATGAATCCCACGTCTTTTTTTTTTTTTTTTTAGCCCTGCTGAATCCCATGTCTAGTCTTGCTCCAGTTCTGAGAAACTGAACTCTGTGCACTGTGATGAAATGGGTTTGCTACACGCCGCAATTGTGAAATCATGAATAAACTCAGTACTGCCAATTTCTTTTTTAAACTCTCCGTGCAATGCCACCATCTAAACAAATCAGAATCCAAACATTTTCTTCTCCACACATCACAACGATGTTTAATCAGGACTCGTACAAAATTTGTTGAAGAAACAAATATGCGAGCAATAGGAATCACTTTTAATGTCTCCAGTAGCTTTGCAACGTTTTAGCAAATTAAGTTCCAGTCGTTTCAAGCAAACACGGCATCATTTCAAGGCCCTGAGAGTAACGAAGAAGGGTGATAGCTCTAGAGCACATGATACCATAAAAAAGGCTCTCTCCCCAGCCGCCATCCACCTCACTGTATTTTTCATCCAATTCAGGAGAGGCAGTGGATGTGCTGGATTAGTGCCTGGGCATGGTAATGGATTGGATGAGAATTAATAAACTGAAACTCAACTCAGAAAAAAATTGAGGTAGTGGTGAGGGGGTGGTTTGTTTGTTCTGGTGAATGGTGTTCAACCCATTCTGAAGGCTGTTGCGCTTTCTCTAAAGGACTAGTTTTTAAATAGGAGGTGTGTGTTTGATGATGCACCACTGTCCTTAGAGGCCAAAATGGCTGTCACTGCTATACTTGGATGGAGACAGCCTGGGCACAATTACCCACGCTATGTTAACCTCAGGCCGAGATTCCTGCAGGATGTTGTGCATGAGGCCTTTGAAATTGGCCTGGAAACTGTAATTGGTCCAAAATAGGACTGCCAGACTGTTAACTGGGACTCTGCGATTTGATCATGTTTCTCCAGTGCTTTGTCAGCTGTGCAAACCCCTGGCATCGCTAGGTAGGAACAGGAAATACTCCTATTCAAAATTTTGGTGAACCAACTGCAGGTCAGTTCAGACTAGACTGATTGTTTCGCTCAGTATGAGGCAACTTCCTCCGTTCTTATGAATGCTGAAGTATATTTGTACCTGAATCTCCTCTCCATGTTCTCCTATAACTTCCACTAATCTTGAAAGAAGATCTGACAGTGCATGTGCAGATAGAGGTTGTTTTAGAGCTCGAAATATCTGGAAAGAACGGCCAGCATAATGTCTTGAAGAACTGGAAAGGGCTGTTTGCAATGCAATTTCGCTAAGATGCTGCTCCAAATGAAAACCTAAAGTGGAGGAAGAAAAAAATTCGTACTGTCAAATGGCAATCGATAAATAATGTGGGAGCTCACAAATTTTAATTTACAATCATTAAAAATTATGGTCAGGCTAATTATAAGACTGGCTGCAGATGTAAGCAGCAATAGCTTTAGGAAAAGAACTTGTGTGATGATAATTAGGGCAAAGGGCTGAGGTCAGAAGCCCAGGCCAGGAGTTATTTCCTCCTGCGAATCCAGGTAAAATTCTTCCACCCAAACAGTATACAGTGGTACCTTGGGTTAAGTACTTAATTCATTCCGGAGGTCCGTTCTTAACCTGAAGCACCACTTTAGCTAATGGGGCCTCCTGCTGCTGCCACGCCGCTGGAGCATGATTTCTGTTCTCATCCTGAAGCAAAGTTCTTAACCCGAGGTACTATTTCTGGGTTAGTGGAGTCTGTAACCGGGCAGCGCCAGGGGAGGAGCGGACGAGGAGCTGCAGCTGCGGGAGCGGAGGCTCGGACGGGCAGCCGGCGAGGGAGACGCGGGAAGAGGCGAGTGATGGTACCCGTGAGAAGAGATGCTCAGATGCCCAGCCTGCTTGGCCGCAGGTGAGCAGGAGGAGGTGGAGCTGCTGGTCTCCGTGTGCCGTGACCCCGAGGTTCCCGCGCAGTCTCTAAGCGGCTCGCTCAGACATCCACGGGGAAGGCCCGGAACACGATGAACAAATTGAACTTCCACAATAACAGAGTCATGCAGGACCGACGCAGCGTGTGTGTTTTCCTCCCCAACGACCATTCCCTCAACATCATCATAAACGTAAAAATATTGTGCCATGAGTTACTGGTCCAGGTGTGTGACCTCTTGCGGCTGAAGGACTGTCACCTCTTCGGACTCAGCGTCATTCAGAACAACGAGCACGTCTATATGGAGCTGTCCCAAAAGCTCTGCAAGTACTGTCCGAAAGAGTGGAAGTCTGTAACCTGAAGCGTCTGTAACCCGAGGTACCACTGTAATTAAAGGTATGAGCATAGGCACTCTTCAATTACTGCTCATGGGGAGCAAAGACAGGGTTCTTGACATCCAGAGTGAAATGGCTAATATGAAAATATTTGCACCATCTGAAAATTCTAAAGATAAAGCAGACTGCATACAGAAGTTCCCAAGGCATCTCCAGGTTGGGCTGGGAAAATTCCCTTTCTGAAATCCTGGGGAGTCACTGCCAGTCCTCTAGTGATCCTCCAAGTGTTGTTGGCCTGGGAGGATGGAAATCGTAATCCAACAATACCCGGAGAGCACAGGTTCCCCATCCTTGGTATAGGCAATAATGAATTACACAACAGACTTGACTTGGTATAAGGCAGCCTATGCTCCTATTTTATGTGAATAATCACCTAAAATCAGTCCATAAAAATTAATATAGGTACAGAAATTCTCCCCTGCCCCCCTTTTTATTAACACTACAAAATGACAATTGCTCGCAGGGATGGTATGAGAGAAAACAGTAGGAATTATTCAGCAAAACAGCACCAGTTGAGGGTCACCATAAAAACAACAACCAGTTGATTCAATACCTGATTTGGAATCTTTAAAGACAGAGACAACATGACGCAAGAAGTTGGTAAGCTGCTCTGCACTCTTTGTATTCTGGTTCTTGGGAGTGATGTCCTCGTGGCACCAAAGAGGACCAAACGCCCTGAAAAGAAGAAAACACACAGGCATTTTTCTTTAGTATCCAGTTTTCAAAAAAGGTATAATGAAGCTGCAGTGTCGCCTCCTCTTTCTCCTAAACTGAGAAAAAAGTGGATTCCATCCCATTCATTCCGATCCACATTTCAGAAATACAATTTATCCCATCCTTACAAAGTAACTCATCTTTTTCTTTTTACTATGATCTATTTGAGATAATAGCAGAGCTCCAGTTTTCCATGGCAAGCGAAGTGCAAAGCAAAAGGAAATTTATGAAACGCGAATGTCAGGTAGGGCTGAGATGAACCTTCTCCCATTTCAACTTTTGATACAAAAGCAATACTTTGGAGCGGAGGGGGCAATGCTCTGTGACTTCTTCTCCCACTCACTTTGTCTGTGCGAGCCCAGCAAGCAGCTAGTTCTGCACGTTTTGTTTCTCTTAAACTGGGCCATCTTCTTCCAAGGAATACAGATCCCAGGCAATCAGGGATCAGATGCCTACTATGATGACATCACTAAGGACAAATGAGCCAAATGGAAGTAAGGGCCATGTTTTCCTGCATTACTGCAGGGTCGGAGGTGGGCATGCACACCTGCTACCTGTGCCACTGCAGAAGTCATCATACAAGAGGGGAAGGTGAAGTGCATCTCTGCAGCTGATATGGTCTTACTATACTGTAGCCATTTCATTGCCTGTTCTGGCTAGTGTTAGTTCAACCAGGCAAGTGCTTTTCCAACCTGCTGAACTGCAGTTGCTCCTCATCTAGTACCCTGTTGAGCTGTAGTTGTCTGGGTAAATCCCACCACCACCCCCTCCATTCCTGGCAGGGTAGTTGCTGACCCAGCACAGTGTGTGAATACTTTCACCCGTGGCACTAAGAGCACCCAGAAAAATCACCGGCAGTGAGATCACCGCTGGCAAAACAGCATAAACAAGCGCTTCCCATTTCGTCTCAAGTCATAGCACAAGGCAACTATAGATTAGTTCCTCTACCATTGGAGGTTCTCGCTCCTCCCACCAAACCCTCAAGTTATTAAAGGATGTGGGTACATCTGGATGTGAAAGAGAAAACCAAACTTGGAACGGAATACAATTATCGGTAGAAGCAAGTGGCCGAGAATTGCAGAAGTATTTCATTTCACTTTGCTTCTCCACAGGATTTAAAATAGTCCTCAGGCCTCAAGTCACTGACGTTTCTTCCTTCCCACCATATTAGACCCCAGTCCTTCTCCACTTGACTTCATTCTATCAGCTTCTGGTGTTCCAACATCACCCCAAACCCCAACCTTTTGTAATGAATCATAGCATATATAATACATAAATAATGCCACCCATTTGCCTAAGATTCACAAGTGGGTATAAGCACCAAGCAGGAGGTGTTCAGAGAATTTGCTGTAACTTTTATGCAATAGTGACAACCGCTTACATTTGCACCTATGTTAATTTTACACGTGGTTTTGTTACATCGAGTTAGAAATCCCATTCATGCTATTTTCATTGTTTTACGGTTTTCTGTGATTTTGACTGTTGGTTTCTCATGTTAAGACTGAAACGGCGGTTGGTTTTAGCTGCAAAAGCAGAACAAAGCACCACAGACTTGGCAGCTTTGGTAACTAATTGGAATGTCACTCATCAGCCAAACAGGCTACATATTTTATTATTATGGGAGCTGGTTCTTTCACAGGTTCTGTCTGTGTGAAATTTGCAACCATTTTAAATATTATTATTTTTACAGAATTATCTACAAAGTTCAGGAAACTACTGGGAATGTGTTATGACTGCGTGTTTGCCAGAGACTTGTGCTGGAACGTATTCCTTCATCTGATTAGGATACAGACGCATTCTTCGAAAGGTATGCTGCAGCAGAATGCACAGTATCTTTGCTCTGATGTGATTACCTGGTAGTCAGGAACTCAATTAGCTTGTTTGCCTTTTCATCTGTCTCTACGGCTGGGTCCATGTCTTCTATCTCCTGGGTGATCTGAGGGAGGTTCCCACTGCTCCCTCCAAGGCTGATGCTGGAAGAGGTGGAGCTGGAGCTGAGTCCAGAGTCTGGCACGGGAGAAGACTGATACTCCCTCAGAAAGTCAAAGCCACCTAGCAGCAATGGAGAAAAAAGATAAGCATGGAATGTGCAGCCGAGGTCAGAACTCCCCTCAAGTGTCATCGCAGGGCAAGAATGTCTTTGGTAATAGTTTTAGCTGCCCTGAAACCTCACAGAACCGGGAGTAAATAACAGAGGAGACAGCGTGATCAAATCAGTGATCATGAGCTACAAAACAGCTACACGTTACGTATCTTGTGGTTTTGAAATGGTGCATGTTCCTTTCTAGAAGCTTGTCTAAATATACAATTTTCATTTTTATTATTAAAATGAATAATAATAATAATAATAATAATAATAATAATATATTTATACTCCCCCATCTGACTGGGTTTCTCCAACCACTTGGGGCGGCTCCCAACAGAATATTAAAAAAACGATAAAACATCAAACATTAAAAACTTCCCTAAACAGGGCTGCCTTCAGATATCTTCTAAATGTCATATAGTTGTTTATTTCCTTGACATCTGATGGGTGGGCGTTCCACAGGGTGGGTGCCACTACCAAGAAGGCCCTCACCTCACACAGTGAGGGAACCGCCTCGGAGCTGGACCTCAGTGTCCAGGCTGAACAATGGGGGTTGAGACGCTCCTTCAGGTATACTGGGCTGAGGCCATTTAGACCTTTAAAGGTCTTTGAATTGTGCTTGGAAATGTACTGGGAGCCCATGTAGGTCTTTCAGGACCAGTGTTATATGGTCTTGGCAGCCACTCCCAGTCACCAGTCTAGCTGCCGCATTCTGGATTAGTTGTAGTTTCTGGGTCACCTTCAAAGGTAGCCCCATGTAGAACGCATTGCAGTAGTCCAAAGCAGGAGATAACAGTGCACCACTCTGGTGAGACAGTCTGCAGGCAGGTAGGGTCTCAGCCTGCATACCAGATGGATCTGGTAGACAGCTGTCCTGGACACAGAATTGACCTGTGCCTCCATGGACAGCTGTGAGTCCATTTATATAAGTTTTGTGTGAAATTCTTCAAGCCACAATGGCTCAAGTGTGCAAGTAAGCCAAACTCAAATTGTAACCACTGTGCTCTTCTCTTGCTGCTGCACTATGAGGACCTAAGCCATGGTTCAGTTTGGCTGGCATTAAGTCTGACCCTGGGCTCATGGCTTGTCTTGCTCCAGACAAATCATGAGCTGTAGCCAAGGTTTGTTCCTGGCTCCCTACTCATCATTGTTTGTCTAGGGAAGGCAAAGTACAAACCTCGGTTGGGAAGTATGCTTAGCCAGACCGTATCTTAGGTCTGGGTAGCCCGACAGCAGGACTATGGAAGGAGTTAACTGAGCACAATTTCTGCTGCTAGGTCCCCACATAGTCCGCACTTAAAATGTGCTTGGCTGAAGGTTAAATGCACTGAGGCATCACTTGATGGAATTGTCCCCTTATCTGGATAACATTTCTTCCTCCCATTACACAAGTGTCAAAGCCCCAAGCCCTGGTTCTGAAAAGGTTGAGCAAAAAATGCAAGCTTCGGCCTCATAATCCAAGCATGTCTATGAATTTGATCCTGTTTACAATGAGAAGAGAGTCATAGGAAGAGCCTTCCTTAGCCATGTGCTACAGGCCACGGTGGAGAAAGGAGCACAGGCAAAAGTTTATACGGACTGAAATTCAGAATAGGAGGAATTTGTGGGTGGAAACATCACACATCATGAGGAGAAGCTGGAAGGACACAGCCTGCTCCTCCGGTGTCAATGCTAGATTTGGACCTTTCCTTCAAAAGGATTTCCAGCTGCTGACTACTGCTGACATATGCCACCCTTGGTCTGTAGTTCTTCAAAATTATACCTGAGCTATAGGTACAGTCTCTGTCATATCAGGATGCAAGGATTGATGTGGAATACATAAACAGCAGGAGGGACGAAGGAATATGTCCCTGCCTGTCCTTGGCAGGGTATTAACCCATAGTTGCCCTGAATGCCAGCCAGGGAACCCTGGAAGCTGCATAGCAGAGAGAAGGGGGATGGACACACCTGCCCCTTCCCTATGTACAGATTCACTGAGCCAATCACAGCAGGTATGAGGAACCTTCAGCCCTCCAGATGTTGCCAAAATACAACAACTATCAGCCCCAGCAAGCATGGCCAATGGCCAAAAGGAACCTTTTCCAGATGAACAAGGAAGGTTTATCGCAATTGAGATTCAACTACAAGGTGAAAAATATCTGATTCTAGGAGTATATGCACCAAATGAGGGGAAATCTGAATTTTTTAAGAAATTGCATGAGACATTGTTGGACTATATGGACTATAACATCATTTTGATGGGAGATATGAATGGAGTGGTATCTACTAATATGGATAAGTCGCAAAGACAGGTGGTAACTAAAGATGGAAGACTACCAAAAACATTTTTTGAATTGACTGACAATATGGATCTGATTGACACTTGGAGAACTAAGAACCCCCTTGGAAGAGAGGGAACATTCTTCTCTGAAGCCAACATGACATGGACAAGAATCGATCAAATATGGATAACTAGAGGACTGGCACCTAAGATTCGAAAAGTGGATATCTGCCCCAAAACTTGCTCCGACCATAATGCAGTAAAGATGGAGATGAAACTAACGCTAATCGGCTCCTTCAGATGGAGGATGAATGATGCCCTGTTTAGAGACCAGGAGGTGATTAAGAAGGCCCAAAAAACATTGAAAGATTATTTTGAGATAAATTTAAACACTATGGTGGAAAAAAGAACAATCTGGGACGCAGGTAAAGCGGTCATGAGAGGGTTTCTGATTCAACAGAATGCAATAAAGAAGAGAATCCAAAATGAGAAAAAAGATAAAATCTTGGAAAAAATAAAAGAAGGAGAGAAGAGATTAAGAGCGAAACCAAAATCCCAAGAAATTCTGAGGGAAATTAAGTTATATCAAGTACAATATATGAGAATGATAAACCAGGAAGTGGAATGGAAAATTAAACAGATGAGACAAAAGTCTTTCGAATCGGCTAACAAATGTGGGAAACTGCTTGCATGGCAGATGAAGAAAAGACAGAAATTAAATACTATTACAAGTTTGGAGGTAAATGGAAAGATTATACAGAACCCATTGGAAATTAGAAACTGCTTCCAGAGATTTTTCAAACAACTTTATACACAAGGGCCACAGAAAGAGGTTGAGTTAGACCAATTTCTGAGGAAAAATGGACTACAAAAAATTTCTCAAGAAAAGAGGATAATGTTGAGTGACAAAATTACAGAACAGGAAGTGGAGGGCGCCATTCGGAATATGCAGCTGGGCAAATCTCCAGGACCAGACGGTTTAACCTCCAAATACTACAGAGTTTTGAAAGATTGGCTAATTCGACCACTAACGGAGGTGTGCAATGAGATATTAGAGGGGAAAAAGGCGCCGGAGTCGTGGCAGGAAGCATATATTACACTTATACCAAAAACTGAGTCTGAAAAGACGCAACTTAAGAACTACCGCCCCATATCCCTTCTTAATGTGGATTACAAAATATTTGCGGACATTTTGGCAAATAGATTAAAGAAAGTACTATTGGAAGAGATCCATAAGGACCAAGCTGGCTTTCTCCCGGGTAGACACTTGTCGGACAATACGAGGAATATAATTAACATTTTGGAGAAGCTGCAAGTGAATATAAACACTAAAGCAGTTTTAATTTTTATAGATGCGGAGAAAGCCTTTGACAATATTTCTTGGAATTTTATGAAGAAAAATCTTCAGGGGATGGGGGTGGGCCAAGGGTTTGAAAACGGTATAAGTGCAATTTATTCAGAACAAAAGGCTAAATTAATTGTGAATAATATGGTGACAGAGGGATTTAAGATAGAGAAAGGCACACGACAAGGCTGCCCAATTTCCCCATTGTTATTCATCACTGTCCTGGAGGTATTATTGAATATGATTAGAAGGGACCGTTTGATAAAAGGCATTCAGGTCGGAGCTAAGCAATATAAACTGAAAGCATTTGCAGACGATTTAGTTCTAACATTACAGGAGCCAGAATCTAGTTCGAAAAGAGTTTTGGAAGTGATTCAAGAATTTGGAAAGATGGCTGGTTTTAAGTTGAATAAGTCTAAAACCAAAGTTCTTGAGAAAAATTTAACACCGATTGAGAAAGATAGGTTTCAGAAGGAGACAGGCCTAACAATAGTAAAGAAAGTTAAATATTTGGGGGTTAATATGACAGCTAAGAACCTAAACTTATTTAAAGATAACTATGAGAAATGTTGGTTAGAAGTGAAGAAAGATCTAGAGATATGGTTAAACTTGAAGCTTTCCTTGTTGGGTAGAATTGCGGCTATAAAAATGAATGTATTGCCAAGGATGTTATTTCTGTTTCAATCTTTGCAAATTTTGGACAAGATGGACTGTTTCAAGAAGTGGCAGAGAGATATTTCTAGATTTGTCTGGCAGGGCAAGAAGCCCAGAATAAAATTTAAAATATTAACTGATGTTAAAGAAAGAGGTGGTTTTGCCCTGCCAGACCTGAAACTTTATTATGAATCGGCCGCATTTTGCTGGCTGAAAGAATGGCTGCTTCTTGAAAACACAGACATTTTGGATTTAGAAGGTTTTAATAATGTTTTTGGGTGGCATGCATATTTGTGGTACGACAAGGTTAAAGCTCATAAGGCATTTAAAAACCATATTGTCAGGAAAGCATTGTTAAATGTCTGGTTAAGATATAAAGACTTACTGGAGAATAAAACCCCAAGGTGGCTGTCACCAATGGAAGCAAAGGCATTGAAAAAGTCCAATATGGAGGCCAAATGGCCGAAATATTGGGAAATATTGGAACAAGAAGGAGATAAACTGAAACTGCAGAGTTTTGAGAAATTAAAAGATAAGGTGCGAGATTGGCTGCACTATTTTCAAATAAGAGAAGTCTATAACTTGGATAAAAAAATAGGCTTCCAGGTGGAAAAATCTAAATTGGAAACTGAGTTGTTAGAATCCAAAACTAAAACACTCTCAAGAATGTATAACTTGCTGCTAAAATGGAATACGCAGGATGAAACAGTTAAATCTGCTATGATTAAATGGGCACAAGATGTTGGTCATAACATTATGTTTGCTGACTGGGAATGGTTGTGGACCACAGGTATGAAATTTACGGCATGTAATGCCCTAAGAGAGAATATTATGAAAATGATATACAGGTGGTACATGACACCAGTCAAGCTTGCAAAAATCTACCACTTGCCTGACAATAAATGTTGGAAGTGTAAAGAATGTGAAGGAACATTCTTTCATCTTTGGTGGACATGCCCAAAGATTAAGGCTTTCTGGGAGATGATATATAATGAAATGAAAAAAATATTTAAATATACATTCCTTAAGAAGCCAGAGGCCTTTCTCTTGGGCATGGTGGGCCAATTGGTGCCAAAGAAAGACAGAAATTTCTTTATGTACGCAACAACAGCGGCAAGAATTCTCATCGCAAAGTATTGGAAGACACAAGAGCTACCCACCCTGGAAGAGTGGCAGATGAAGTTGATAGAGTATATGGAACTGGCGGAAATGACTGGCAGAATCCGAGACCTGGGAGAAGAGTTGGTGGAAGAAGACTGGAAGAAATTCAAAGACTATCTTCAGAAATATTATAAAATTAATGAATGCTAAAACTGTGCTTGGATTGGCAATAAGTGGTAATTAGTGATAAAAGTTAATAAGATTATGCAAAAAAATAGGTATTGATATGCTTGAAAATATGGATATAGTAAATGTTATGGTATAAAGTTTAACATTTGAAAAAGGGTAAGAATTTGCTGAACTAAATATTTGAATGGGAATACAAAAGGGGGGAGGCGGGAGGAGGTCAAGAACATAAGCATATGAAATTGAGGTTATTTGAAAAATGGATTGGTTTTAACTTTTTTATGTTTAAATTTAATTTTTCTTAATTAGTGGTGCTTTCTTTTTGTATTTTTGGTGTTTCTCTCTTTTTTCTGTAATTTAGGGTTTTTTTATTCTGTGAACTTTTATCTTTCTTTTCTGTAAAACTCCAATAAAAATCTTTAAAAAAAAAAAAAAAAAAGGAACCTTTTCCCCCAAGGAAAAGGAAAGGTAAAATATAAAAATGTATTATTTGTGCACAACAGTGCTTGACAAACTGCCTTGAATGCTGCAAGTCGGAATCTTAGGTAGTGTTTGCCTACATTCTGTCTGAGAGGTATTTGATAAAAAACCCACGAAGGCTATCAGTCTTCATTTGCTCTAGCTATGCACCGAAGCAACTGATTAGCAAAGGTGAGGAGATAAACATGTCAAATTACAATTCCTCCTCTTTTTAGAGTTCACAAAGTTCAGTTCCCCTTGCATTCAACGAGCAGAGTTCACATGCCATTGATTTTTTCCCCAGAAGCATTTTTAAAATAACCGTTTGCAGACTAAAAACAATCCTGTGTGCTCCTTTCTCAATCCGAGCTCTCTTTCCCTTCCACTGCCCCAAGGTAGCTTTACTGATTTTGTCTGTATCATTTGACTGCATCTGTTTCCTTTTTGAAAGTCCAATAAAAAACTATTAATTAAAAAAAAGCAGATACATTTTTATTCATGCTCTCAGAGACAGTGAAGCATTGCACTTGTTTGTTATTCCATACTGCATGTTGAGATACTTATCTGCCTGTTCTCTTCAGCGTGACTTTATCTATTTTAGTTAAAAGAGCCTCTGCTACGACTAGTGACAGGACAGTAATAAGTCACAGATAAGCACCCAGCGAATGTATGTGTAGTCATTTTACCTTGTTATTCCTTCTAAAGGTACGGGGCACATTAGGACACAGAAGCAATCCTTGGGCTCCTGTGCTTTCTCTCTCTTTCCCAGGTGAATTGTCCACCATAAAAAGAGACAGATTGAGTCATGCAATTAGGTCCTACTTGTGAGACGTTGCTTAGAGGTTGCATGCCTTACGGAGTTTGGCACCTGAACTTGAGGCTGACTCTTGAGCTCCACTTCTTGTTCAGAGGTTACACACATAGCAGAAGAAAGCATGATGCCTCAAGCCTTTCTTTCTTTCTTTCTTTCTTTCTTTCTTTCTTTCTTTCTTTCTTTTTATGCACATGTGTGGAATTGCCCTTAGATGTGCAGAATCAAACAATCTAAAAGTCCCCTTGAGTGCAGTCTGGAGGAAACAACAGTCTCTCATAAGCTCTATTTATTTTAAGGCATTTAGACAGGACACTTACTCAGCAGATTACAACCAGAAAAGAATATTCCATTATTTGTTCAACACCCAATTTGGGATACACTGGTATAATAATGCCCTATACAGTATATAGGGCATTGTACCAGTGTAACCAAACTGAGTGTTGAACAAATGTATTGCTAACACAGAAAGAGCACCATAGGAGTACACTAGGAACAAGTCAAAACAAAGCAGATATATACTCTATCAATTGCTTGTTGTTACCTGTATAGAAATATTCAGGCAAGTATGCTGATTGTACTGTGAGAGTCTTTGTTTCATTCATCTCTCTGGTCTGGAGAAGCACTGAGGCAATGGCTTGAAAATTGCTGTTGCATGACAGAGCAATCAAAAGATGGAGAAGCAGCTTTTTACTATGCTCAAAGACTTCAGGGCGGTAATGGTCAAGGCCTAAGGGAAAGCAGTTAATGGCAATCACTGAATATAAAGTTTAAACAAGTTAACAAGTTCCAGATATAGCAAACGATCCACATGCCTTTAGTACAAAAACAGACAAAATACAGGGTGTGCTTCCTCTTCAAATATCTTGTTTGAATTTAGTACCTGTGAAAGCCAGGCTTGCACCATTTAATCTGTTAGATAATCAATTAAAAAAACTTTTTGATTGACTATAAAGCTGCCCTTGATTTCTCAAACAGAAGGTTTTAAATATGCACATACATTATTTTTAACAGAAGTACTAATACAGCATGAGCTATTGGGAGCCTTGGTTATTGAAGCCAGGTTATAGAAAGGCACTCCAAAATCCTGGATGAGCCCACTCAGGAGGTTTCATGTATATCAGGGCTGGAGAATCTCAGGCTCAAGGACGAAATGCAATCCTCCAGATCTCTCTGTCTAGCCCACATCCTCCTCCCTAACCTTGCCCCTAAGCAGACCTGCTTTGTAGTCTCTTTATGTGTTTTTGGCTGGCTGGAATGTGCCCTTGAACTTAGATAATGCTTCTGGCTTGCCTGGATGGAAGACAGAGGTTGCGTGCCAGTGTGTATAAAGCGAACATTCACATTTGTTGCTCTGTTTGCTGTTGCCCTACCCACCACTGGCATGCGGCCCCCTGAAGATTGCCCAGAAGAGAATGTGGCCCTTGGGCTGAAAAAGGTTTCCCACATCTGTTGTTAGAGCATGGGGTATATAAGGTTGAACTCTCTAGAACACAAGGAAGCCAAGGGCTACCTGCTAGAGCCATCCAAGTAGGACTAGAACCATGGAAAAGCATCATCGCCCACTCATGAGCCAAATAGTTGTTCTAGAACAGGTGTGGGGGACCTTTGGCCCTCCAGATGTTGCTGAATTGTGACTTGCACTCTACCTGTCTACTGGCCATGGTTGCTGGGGCCGATGGGAGTAGGGGTTCAGGAGCATCTGGATGGCCACAGGTTCCCCCACACCTGTTCTAGAGTGATATGCTGTACTTTTGCAAGTATCTTTTTTCAATTCTTTTCCTAAATTATTTCTGAGATTATTTGCATCATTCCTGACTGTTTGGAGCCATGGGAGAACAAAGATTCCAGCATAAAGTAGCAGTCTGCTACTGTTTGATGCTGCTACTTCCCTGGCACTCTGATTGCTTCTTCTTCATATATATAGTATATTTTCCAGTTTGCCTTGCTCTACAGTTGCAATTGCTCTTGGGACTGGACTCGAAACACTACTTGTTTCAACAGTACTCCGGCCATTCTTCTGAGTGACGTGATATCATTATGCATGTATCATTAAGCCAAATGCAGACCCTCAAATTGGGTACTCTTTCTAGTTTCCCCTTATCTTAGTTTCTGTTTCTGGAAATTTCTTCTCCTACAGAGCCACCGGGGGGGGGGGGGCGAGTAGGGAGAAGAGGGGGGCAAGCCCCACTGCACAAGTGGAATAAGATCTTGGGACAGTTCACAGTCCACCACTAGGACTCATCAGTTGAACTTCCTTCAGAGTCATTTAAAAATTTTACATTCATACATTTTGTACTTCTATGACGAATAAAATATCAAATCAGCTTCAGGGGCAGGGAAGAAACAATACTTCTCTTGAGTTTACCATGTAAACTGCTGCTTTTCATAAAGTTATAGAGCAAAAAGTCGGAGGGAATAGAGTAGCTTGGGCAGAGCTTACAAAACCCCAAACAAGCATTTCTGGGATTAGCCTCTGATAAAAATGAGAATACTGAAACAAAAGCCTGCAAATGAATGAAGGTGGAGGGAGACCATGTAATATGGAGCGTCATCTGCATTAGGAACTCAAATTCAACTTCAGTTCTTGCTTCTTACCTAAGAAGAGAGCGTGCAATAATAATGGGAGGTGAAGGGCCCAATCTTCTCTTACACTGTGATCTACAACCATCTCGGTCATGAAGATGACAGCAATATTGCACCTGAGAGGAAAAAGAAGATGAACCAGTTCAAAACCTACAAAGGCAAATGAGGGGGAAATGGCAACAATCACACAATAGCTGATCAGAGAGTACCAGGAGTTATCTGAGGCGCAATACGGTCACCTAAGCAATGGTGGATAAAATAAACACAATGTACTTGGTTGCATGGAGGCACTGAACATTAACACACACTGTACTAATGAGGTGAAATAGTAGAGGCATATAGAAGAATGTTCTATAGAACCAGTATATAGAAGCATTCAAGGTCATGGTAATTATGCGGCCTGCTGCATTGATCTGGTTTGATTAGTTGTATTCTTTCAAATGTGATGGTTATGTAGTTTAATAATATTTTTATTGCTTTAACCAGGTACTGTAAACCATCATGGCCTCTTCAGTGAGGGGTGGTTTTAAAGATGAAGCAAATGGATGTATTTATTCTGAAACTTGACACACTGACAACAATCCAAAACTTGGCTAGGGAGCAGTGGTTCCATCACCATGTCTGAAGCCCTGTCACTCAAGCCAACCAGGACAGAAAGGGGGAGGGTTTCATTCATTCTTTTGCTACCTTTGAGTCTGTAGGGCCTTGTTAGCAGACTGCAGGGCTTTGGATCCAGCAAGGCCAAAGCTGTTTAGGGCTTTAAAGGTCAGCACCAACAATTTGAATTATGCTCGGAAATGTACTGGGAACCAGTGTGGATCTTTTAGGACCAGTGTTATATGGTCCCAGCGGCCACTCCCAGTCACCAGTCTGGCAGCAGCATTCTGGACTAGTTTAATCTTCCAACATTCAGCTTCACTGTATGTTCACGAGTTCTAGTGTTATGTTATTCATGTTACCTTGGCATGTGAACTTTTGGGAGCATGTATTTCTTATAGGTTCACCCCGATAACTAGCACGTGAAACCCTGCTGAGAAATGCCAGGGCTTCAGTCCTCTGCCCTGCCATGACCTCGACCCACATCAGCTCTGGCATGGGGGAGGCAAACAAGTTTCTGACACAATGTCAGAAGCTTTCTGCTTTAAAAAATGTAATTAATGTGATAACAAGTCACGATGTCTACATTTAGCCTCGAAATCAAAATGAAATTATGCCTGTCAGTGTAGATTATATAAGAAGGTAATTTCGATATAAGAAAAGCACACAGAATGTGACAGGAATGCATTAGGCTGGAGGGTGGGGGTGCAGGGAGTACAGATCCTGCTTTTTAAATTGGGTTCTTCATCATCTGTCTGAATCTTAAAGCAGAATCACAAATTAATTCTCCCAACACAATATTCATGCACCTATTTCACTTTTGTTGGGAAAAGTGACACGCTACATTTCTCTTACAGCAAGATAAAGATGGTTTCTAATGCAGAACATGTCAGAAATGTTTTTAGGACTGTTCAGATGTAATAATGTACAGTTAGGAGACAGTGGAGGCAAACTGTTTCGTAAGACAGGTAATGTTAACATACACCTTACCTATGAAGTGGCCCTCGTGGTGTAATGGTTTCTGGGAGGTAGTCAACAAGAGGTGCCCAGCACCCTCCATTAAATGGCATCGGCAAGGGCTGCGGCTGTTTGGTCTCCACGATATTCAGTAGCCAACTTGTGTATGGAGACACAGGATCATCTGCAGAGTAACGTATTATGATAACTTATTATGTAGGGAACCTGGTGGTGTTCCGACTTTGGATATTTCAGTGCAGACAATGCAAACCAAACACATGCCTTTGGCCTTTTATATTGAGATACAGTCGTGCCTTGGGTTTCGCACAGAATGCGTTCCGGAAGTCAATCCGACTTCCGAAACATTCGGAAACCAAGGCGCATCCTCTGATTGGCTGCAGGAGCGTCCTGCAGCCAATTGGAAGCCATGCCAGACGTTCGGCTTCCGAGGCAAAGTTTACAAACCGGAACACCTACTTCCGGGTTTGCAACGTTCGAGTTCCGAGTTGTTCATGAACTAAGTTGTTCAAAAACCAAGGTATGGACAGCTCTGTGTTGCTGGGGTATTTCATTTTTTGTTTGTTGATTTGTCTTGCTTCCTTGTGGCCATAATGTTTTCTGAAAACTGGTACACAGAAAGTGTTTATGGCTATGCCAAATCAATGGTGATGTTTAACAAACCTTAACGCAGGTATGGCACAAGTACTAAGAATGCAAATTACATTATACCACTTGAAGTACAATTCTTTTTGGCTTTTTTTTTAAGCAATGAAGGATCCTGATCACAGAGATTCAACTACCCAAAGAACTACAAACTTTGCACAATCCTGCCAAATTTCAAAAAATTTAGTCCCCTTGATTTCAATGGGAGGTATTTAAGCACATGCTTAATTATTCTGTTGAAACCAGGGGGGCTTGAAGACAGCCTTGACTGGATCATGCCACATCACTCACAAAATGCAATGTAAACAAATGTCAAGTCATACTTTTGTCATCATCGTAAGATCCTCCAGAGCTATTGCTGTATCTTGACTCCAGTCGATTATGTGCTCTGATCACATTGCTGAACCTTGGAAAGAATGAAAGAAAATGCCAAAATCATAATCTGGGCTCAAGAGGGATTATTCTGAAGGTTCTCAAAAGATCAAACCGACAATCAACCTTCTCTGAATAACTGGCTTACTTTGAGGGAATTTGGGTGAAAAGTAATGCAACAGAAAATTCTAAACCCCCAGGTGTGTTAAAAGATATTTGAAGAACTGTATCACTAAGACATTTTGCTGATACAGGACACATTACCAAAGAATTATGACAAATGTTTCTCTAATCTTCTGATTGGACTTCAGTAGTGGGATCAAAAAGAGAAACAGTGTAACATGTAACCCTGCTTTTGCACTCTCAAATAATTTCTAGCAAGTTTTTGTGCAGAGCGCTTGGTAGGTCTGTAATTTATTTATGCACACTTGAAGAAACGGGCAGGCAAATGCTGGATCAAAGAGAAATAAATGTTGTTCTGAATGTTTATGCCATGCTTTTGAAATTTCCAATTTAAACAATACTGCTACACGTTTTTGTAAGGAAAAGGAAGTGCGTGTTGTCCAGAAGCAAAATGATTTATTCGGCAGTTCTTTATGCTGTCTCTTCTGTTGATAACTCCATCTAGGTCAATCTATACATACTGTCTAAATTACACTGTTCTAATCACTGTGGTGTCTATTTGTTACCAGGTGTACGTAATGGAAAAAAAATATTTTAGTCAATCAGCTGAAATCTTGTATTCAGAAGTAACACTGAGCTGACGTTACCAAAAGCCAATCCCCCCCCCCATTTAACTTATGAGCAAATATGATTTCTGTCTTATGTGTGGCCAATTTCATTGCCAAACAGATAGGTATCAGACCACCCAAATTTGGTATTAGAAGGAATTACATTTTAAATTTATGAATATGCAGTTTGCATCAGTTGCCTGATAGACCTCAACAGATGTACTGTGAAATACTCCAGCTGGATAATCCAGCCTTTCTAGTTCAGGGAATTCATGTTTGAGAAAGAGACAGACAGACAAACAGGTTTTGATTCAGCAGACTACAAACCTTTCATCTGTTTCTTTCACCATTCTGTTATCTTCAATGTCAGGAAAACTATCTTGGCCAGCTACTACCGTATTACTGCTTGAAGTGGTTCCTGTACATGTAAAACAAACATATATTTACATATATATAAAAACCCACACAAAGTACTTAAGTTTGAAAGATTCAAACAACCAAAACAACCAAGCATTAGACAGCCTGGTGTAGTACAGAAATAATAGACTATGAATGCACAGCATTAAGTCAGCGCCACACCACAATCATCAGCTTCTCAGAATATCCACACATATTACTTTGGTATTTGTGTTACAAGAAAACAGGTATAATGAAGTGTTTCCCCTTTGTACTCCCCACTTCCATTCATTCCCTGTAATTAATGGGTTATTAGAATGGGAGGTTAGGCTTAGCACGCCTCCTGAGCCATTGGAATGGCAAGGTCATATGGGGGGGGGGCTTAGTTCCTTGAGCCCTGGGGGAAGCCATTCTTGAACGTCCTGGCTCTGTTTCTACTGGCCCTGGTGTTGTGGCATCAGCTTCAGTGGGCTCCAATCTCCTAGCCTCAAGGTTCGTGGCCCCCCCCCCATCACCAGCATCAAGCTCAAGAGTCAGGGACATGGTATGGCTCCTTAGCTGGTGACACTTTAGCCTCCAACTCAATGTCCTGATCACTGGCGGATTCTGGGATTATGGCAAATTGACTAGCAGGTATTATACATTTCTTTGTTGATGAGATAAGGGAGTCTGAGAAGCAACAAGGGAGGAGTTGGGCTGAAATTTATTGTAATACTCTGTTCCTGCTTCCTCCATTCACAATATCGCGTTGCAATTTATTAGACGGGGTGCTCAATTCTTACCAGAAGCGGCTGCTGAGGCCTTGTTGCTGGCAGTGAAGCGATAGAATGGCGGATTGTCACAATGCTGAACTATGGGGTTCACTGGATCTGTTTGCTGAAGCTCAAACAGAAGTTCTTCCATTGTTTGAATAGTGTTGTTCCGACATAAATAGATGGCAACTTTTTTGATCTGAAGAAAAAGTAGTATTTAGCAGCCTCTACAAACTGTAACTTAAAAATGCACATTTTAAGTATAATAGGCACACATGTGCATCATTTTAGCTCTGAAAGGATCTAAGATACACCCATCAGAACTATGCTGATCTACATATCTAATGGGCCATAAAATCTGTCTACAATTAAGGGGTGAGCCAAATAAAGGGAGGTACGCAGAAGATCATGGATGCAGAAATTTTTACCTATGGAAGATACATACTTGGAAATGCATTATGGCTGAAAAGACAGCAGTTGTTTCATACTTTAGCTGATGACGTCCCTACAGTATTAGGGCTTGGAGTTCCACAATTATATTTGGCATTATGCTCCTACTTTCCTGCAGTATAGCATCTGAATTACTCTACAAACTGAGATAATTTAATTTATTAAAAGCATAAGACTGATGCCAGTAGAAGCATATCTTTCTACAGACAACTGTTTTACTTAATAGGAACAATGGCTTCAATCCTAAAATAAGTTAAGGGAGTTTAAGAAAGCAGCCACTGATCAGGTGACCCTGTCTGTCCTTGGGACACTTACAGGGATACAACCCATCTGTGGATGTCTCCCTCTCACTCAGAGAAGTAAAGTTTCTCATCCCCTCCATCATTTCAGCTGCCAATGTCCTGCAAATACCCACTCTGGAGGGTCAGAGGTCACTCCTGAAGAATGCAGGATGGAGCATGGAGGGGAAGGAATGAGGCTAGGGGATGGGAGATTCAAACAACATCAGACAGAAGTCCACCCAATTTAGTGTGATTTTTCCCCCTACCCTCCAGCAGTTCTCTGCATCTCATCGCACATTGCCCCCACCTCCACAGAGGTTTTCTGAGGGACACGAGGGACAAAGAATAGGAAATTTTCCTTCCCTGAACTTATTTGGGTTAACTCTTCTTAGAATCCAAGCCAATACAAGCTTTTTAACTACTGTATTTTTCCGTCTATAAGACGCCGCCCCCCCCCCATGTATAAGACGGGACTCCAAATTAAGAATTTGGGGGACTCCAAATTAAGAAAACACCCCTCAGCACTACCCGTGTATAAGACGAGCCCCAATTTTAAACCTGATTTTTGGGTAAAAAAAACCTAGTCTTATACACGGGAAAATACGGTATTATTTTTTTTAAATCACTTACGTAAGGTAAAAGGATGGTATCGCTGCTGACCCCACACAAGCTTATGAGAAACTGCAATGTTATTCTCAGGTTGTTGCTCCATTTTTCATTGTTGGCTAAAGCATTCCAGACATTCTCCATTTCAGGTCCAGGGACTTCATCTCCATACTGCATTGCAGGGACAAAAGGGCAAACTTGATAAAAGTGCAACAAAATGGCCAAAATACAAGAAAACTAAGAGATGCAACGTCATCAAAAATAACTGTTGGGTTGTATTCAGTGCAAGCCAGGTTTGACTAGTGTAGCGGCACTTCTGTTTCTTCTCCACCCCCCCTCTGCCAACCCAAATCTTCTCCAGAAACTCCCCCAACACTCTGAAGCTGATTTTGAGGGTGCGTGGGGGCACTGGCGGGGAGAGGAGAAATGCGGAAAGTTTCATCCGGCTACTGCAATTACTTTGCTCTTGTCTAGCGGAATGGGAGCACTGGATGCCCAGCAACTGTATCAAGCTGAACCATCACAGGTCGAACAACAAAGCAATATATCTTAAACCAATATCTATAGCACCGGAGGTAGAAAATCTAACCAATCAGGTCAAACATTGGCTTGTCTAAAACTACAGAAAAATACTAAGAAAGCCAGTGTGTTGAAGCAGATTGGACTTAAGGCTGGAGAGACCCAGGTTCAAATTCCTCACAAGGCTGTTGTGCATGCAACCTTCAACTTGAAATATGGGGGAAGAATGCAAAAATGAACCATTGCTCAAAAGCAGTACAGTGGTACCTCTGGTTAAGTACTTAATCCGTTCTGGAGGTCCGTTCTTAACCTGAAACTGTTCTTAACCTGAAGCACCACTTTAGCTAATGGGGCCTCCTGCTGCTGCTGCGCTGCCGGAGCACAATTTCTGTTCTCATCCTGAAGCAAATTTCTTAATCCGAGGTACTATTTCTGGGTTAGCGGAGTCTGTAACCTGAAGCGTCTGTAACCTGAAGCGTATGTAACCTGAGGTACCACTGTACTGGATTTCATATTTAAAAGCATGTTACTTATTTGCTTACCTTAGCAGTCATGTACATCAGATTATTAAGCACCAGCGATGTAGCCTCTGGAGAGCCCCAGCCATTTCCCTTCAGTCCGCAGGTGACAGCTATTTCCCCATCTTTCTCCTTTATTTCATCCTCTGGGGTGCTTGGGCTTGACCCTGGGAGAAGAAGCCTGCTGTCTACAAGTTCAATGTTGTGAAGCCACGGCAGCAGGTAGGTGAGCATGATTTGGCGCCCATTTGGATGCGTTGTTGGGAACCTCTGACTCACTTCTATAAACAATGGGAAACAAGAGCTCATTTTAGTTTCACCAGCTAGACTGCAGCATTATTCAAATGCAACTTGTGTGTAGGGACTTCCAGGCTGAAGCATGGAAGTGGGGCTGGTCTCTTAACCCCACCCCCAATGCTGCATCACCTTTCTCCAAGATCCATGCATGGAAAGCTTTTTGTCTGCAAAGAAACCTTAATGTAAGAAGAAGCTGCTAGATCAGACCACTGCCCCACTTAGTTCAGCGTCCTGTTCTCCCAGTGGCTGACCGGAAGAATGAAGAACCCACAAAAAGGACCCAAGTACAAGAAGCCCTTGTGGTTTTCAGCAACTGGTATTCAGAAGCATGAGGGCCACTAATTGTGGTGGTAGAGCATGGCCATCATGGGCTAGAAGCCATTGATAGCTGGATCCTCCATGAATTTGTCTATTCCTTTTAAAGCCACCAAAGTTGGTGGCCATCACTGCCTCCTGTGGCAGTGAGTTCCATGGTTTAACTATGCACTGTGTGAACAAGAAATTTCTTTTGGCTGTCCTGAATCTTCACATGTAGGGCTTCCTTTGCAAATGATATAATTCCACACCTGGATGTCAGAGGAAGGAGACACAATGCTGGGGCTAAAGGCATGGACCTCATCCTGTCTCAATGCCCTAGACATAACATGCATGAACAGGTTTTGTGGCATTCAGTTAAACCACCTGCCCTTAAAAGGATCAAAAAAATGATGATTTCAGGAGCTTTTTGTTCTGTGTCTAAGTCATATGTGTAGGAATATATTGCTATGTGCTGCATTTTCAGCAACTGATAACTATTCAACTTCTGCTTCTCTATATATCTGATGACCTTAATCCTGTGAAGGTAAAGAACATTTATGAAGCACAAAAGCATAGGTGAACTGATTTCATGTTAACATCACCACCTGAAAAGCAATGAGACTAATCACCAAGTAAAACAAAGGAATTAATATTGAGTTTACAGACTGAATTTTAAAATTCTGCTCAGCAATCAGAAAGAGTCCCTGACTACGTCACTTTGTGTTTTAATTGTCTGTGTGATATGGATTGTTTATTTGCGGGAGATTTTCTGTTGCCCACATGTTTTGCTCTTATGCTTGCTATAACCAAATACACAGCTGTATATGCTCCAACTTTTTAGTGCTTCTATCCTTGTTTTGCTTTCGTATGGAAAGTCTTCATAAACTGTTTTTAAAGGAAAAAGGAAAAAAGAAAGGGTCTTCCTAACGTATCGCACAGTGAAATGACACTTACAGATAACAGATAAGTAAAAGCAATAAAAAAATTAATGCCGAAAGTATCAAAGCGGGGGGAGGATGAGATGCATATTAAAATTTACCCCCAAAGTATCAAATTTGTTGAATATGTCAAGTTACGTAAAACAAGAATGTAAAAAATGCTTCACAAAGAGTTATTATGCAACAATGTGGGATACAGAGATAACCTCCAAGTGATCACAGAAGTGGGAGTTCCATCCTACTCAGGAGCACTAAGAGGGTCACAGGGAAAAGAAGGCAAACTTAATCTGCTTCCCCAAGAACAGGGAGTTTACTAATTTGCATTTATTTTTGAAAAACCACTAGAAACACTTACCTGAAAAGAGTGGAAGCGTGAGCTCAGGGTACATTCTTGCCAGTTCATAGGACAGATGTGCTAGTGAGACGCTGTACAGCGGCGGCAATGGGCCGTGAGTCCCATAAAGTATACTGCCAGGTCTTTGCTCAGCTACTTTCTTTGAATAAACGAAAAGCTTGGTCTCCAAAATCTGCAGGCGAAGATAAATGACAAAAGCAGCATTACAGGTTTTCAAGAGCATCTTAAAAGAATCCAATCGCCAGGGTATTAATCTGTACACACAGCCTTGCATTTAGGCACTAGCCTGGTAGCCGTTTGCAACCAGGAATTATGCACAGGCAAGTTTCTTGGCTCCACCTGTCCTGCCAGTTCATTTGGCTTCCCTTTTAGTGTCAAAAAGGGAAGCCTCTTCTTTCACAACCAGAAAACACAGTGGGCTGGTGGAGAGGAGATGGATTGCGCCATTCCTCTCCTACTCTGCCAATCCACTTGGTAGAAGGCTACACTTCTTCCACAGCCAACATGGAAACACTGGCTATCAACCACTTGGAAGGCTAGTAAAAAAAACAATCTGTGGGCTAGAAACCTTAAACAATCTGTGGGCTTATTCACAAGGCTGATCAACTATACTTTCCCCCCCCAGCTGGTAGGGGTTAATTGGCCCACTTCCCAAGACCTAACTTATTGGGGTTGCTTCTCTCACCTGTTTCCCCTCCCAATCCTATTATGACACTGAAAGCCATCAGCCAGATCAGTCAAGGCTTTGTCCTCAGCCAATGGCTTCTCTTCCCTCTTTGATCTCTTGCCCCACCTTTTCCTGTCACTCTGCCTTATCCATCCCAGACTGCTTTGTACAAACCATCACTCCCATGCACACCACACCGGGCTACATGCCCAGGAACTCTGTGCTCTTAAGAGACTGCCCAGCGAAGTCCAACACCTGGTGTTGCTGTCCAAAGAATATTGTTGAAAATGAAGGGTCAGCCCCCTTGTACAGTACCCTCCCTCTCCAAGGCTGTTTCGTGTGTCCCAGTGTCACTGCATTATACCTTGATATAAAGGATTCTTGTCATATTTCCATTGTAGATTTGTTAAAGAATAAAACAAGCATGTAATACATTGATAAGTGTACGGGAGGCTAAACAGGAGTTTGCTTTTCCACATATGGTTTTAGAAGATTTTATTTAAAAAATATTTCATACATGCCTGCATGAGTTGCATGGAAATTTCATAAATCTCTCTATTTGTGTCAGATGCTTTAAACAGGACTAGATTTAAAAGGGTCACAATATCAAAATGGTAGTTCCTGAAAAAAATAAACAAATGTTTGTGATCATTTTTATTCCAAAGAAAAGTTTTGTAATAATGAGCATATTTTTGCAAAAATATGCTCAAGGAAACATATACAGTACTAAGAATAGAACAACGAACTATATCAAACACCATTAGCACAAATGAAACACAAAATATGTAAAATTACTTTTTTTAAAGGCAGATCTGAAGAACAGCGAATTCCTAATAATATACAAACCTAGTTTATTTACAAATGCAAATAATTTGCATTCTGAGCTGGGCACAGCAATCCTAATGAAGGACTAGGGGGAGATAGAGAACAGCAAATCTCCCAGCACAAACAGGATGGAAGGTGGGGTGGGTTTATTGGGGTTGATTATTGTATTTTAATATTTTGTTGGAAGCTGCCCAGAGTGGCTGGGGAAGCCCAGCCAGATGGGCGGGGTATAAATAATAAATTATTATTATTATTATTACGCTAGCTCCAAGCTGGCCTATCTTAGGGGTCTCAGTCTTGGGCTCCTCAGATAATCCATGGTGCTTAGGATCCAGTGGATTACAATTCTCCAATACCCAGCCCAACAGGAGACCTGTTGGTAGCAGCTAACTGCAGTAGAGCTGAGGCACATGCCATAGCCACTGAGCTAGCAGCTCCCCTCTCCACTGCTGGAGGATGGCAAATAGGGAAATACACAGCATTCTAACCTCCTACCCAAGCCATCAACTATAGGGCGGGTAGGACTGCAGCCCAAATTTCTATACACTTGATACCCAATACTGCTTTTTTCTTTTCCACCTTCTACCTCGCACTGCATTTCACAATACACAGAGCCACCTGCCTCCTACCACCATTAACTCAAAGCACTCATAAAGTAAATGATGAATCAGGTGCCCAGCATCAGGTACTCAGCTTTCAGCTTTGCTCCATCTAAGCAAGCTGATTCAAAACAGGCAGAAATGCAAGGAATGTCAATACATGGAGGACAGCCCTGAGGATATTGCTGGGGGAAGAAACGTACGGAGGTGAGCTCCTATTTCATTTGCTGCAATGCTACAGTATGTCGATTTAGCCATTTCTTGTGATTAGTGAAATTCCAGAGTACTTTTTTTATATATATAAAGCATTTAATATCACAACAGAAATGTTGCGCCTCAAGCCTAGGAGCCAGGAAGCTTATATTAAGGTTTAGTGGAACAAAAGAAATCATGATTAAATGACAGCTACTGCTATAGCTTAGATCCAGGGGGAATCTAACTTGCTTAAAGAGAACTATCATATGAAGGGTTCACATGCTGAAACAAAAAGTCTGAAGAGGATGGGAGAAAAATGATCTTGTTAGTCAACCCTCAAGTTATTATTTGGTTGATCACAGATCACTGGCTCTTTTCACCTCAGGCAACTATCCCAAAATAGATTGTGAACTGCAACTGAAGTTTTGGTGGTGTAATCAATGTGAAATTCCACTCGTGCTGCCTCTTTGACCATCTGCTTTGTTGTATTTTATTTATTATGTATTTATCCCACCATTCCCCCAATAAGCTGAGTGTAATGTACATGGCTCGCCACCCCTTTTCTTTCACAACAACCTTGTGAGGTGGGTTCAACACACCCCAATCTTGCCTGTTCCCTCTTCCTGCCAATAGCACATACTCATCCTTCCTTTAGTTATCTTTTTCATCTTCCTGACCATTCTTCATCGTCCTCTCCATCCATCCTCCTGTTAGAAACTATTCCTGAGCTCAACACCTATAGCTGTCTGACTTCCTTCTGCTATGCAGCCTCCCTATCCTTTTCTCAGTCCTGCTACTTTAGCCTCCCAGTCTATTCCACAAGCCCTGCACTCAATTTTCACTAAGGTTCTTTGTCTCCTTGCCTGCATCTATCTTGCCTGTCTCTATCTTGCACCCAACCAACCTCCCCTCACGGAAAATTCAGCGTTTTGACACTCCCGGGTACGAATGAACAACTTTTATCCAGTAAAATATATGAGACAGGACTCAACAATCCCTGAATTTGCTCACAGCTTTGGACTTCTGTTTTGATCTACACTGATATTCATTATGTAAATGAACAGTGTAGCTGGTACTCTGTATATAGGTTTGTTTTGTACTTGACACACCTGGTCCTAGTTCTCTTCTTTAGCATTGCACCAAATTACAAAGGTATGCATTTTCCAGGGAAAGCAGAAAAGCATATTGCTTAGCTGTAGGCTTTCTGCCTAAGAAAATGTTTGTTCATTTCCACTTGCTCACTGGCATTTTTGTCCTACCTTCTGCACAGTATGAATATCCAGTTGCTACACTAAGAAATAGCAAATAGGCCTGAGATTGTAACCGTTCCTTTCAATGTTTACGTAAGACAGAATTCAAGCATATTCCGATTCAATAGTTGCAGGGTTTATATATATATATATCTCCTAAATCTGATATTCAATCACACTGCAAACTTCTGGCACTTTCTATGTGAAGGATTACTGATACCTGCTGCCACACACAGTTGCAATGGCTTTGAAGCATCCGGAAGCAAGCTGGTATGACCCAGTATAGCACCGGTCTATAGCCCAGTTGAAGAGGTTTATTTGGTCAGGATTTAATTCCAGCAGTAAGACAACAACTTCACAGCCAAGCTGATGAACCTGAGTACACAGAAAATGGCATAGTGTTTTGCAATTATCCATAATATTTGCATCAATAATTAAGAACACAAAGGAAGCAAGACCTCCTGCTGAATCAGACCGAAGTCTATAAAGAAAGAACAACATTCAGTTTCAAATGGCACAGCTTGCCAGTTGCCTCCTCAGATTTGATCTCAACATCTGACCCCTCAAATACAGGTAATAGTAACAATTGTGGGGCACAATCAATGGTCTTTTTCAGAATGACTGAAATCTCCTCTTGAATTTGTTCCCCCAATTCTGCCACCCTCAGACAGTCCCACCACAGAGTACAATAGGTACTCTTCTGCCAGCCATTGAGTGAGATCCCTGATGTTATGTGTGTCTAATCCCTTTTTGAAACTATCTAAGTTACTGGCCATCACGATCATTGTGGTTAACATATTCCATAAGGAAAAACCACTCTATTCCAATTCCACTATCTATCTTCACTTTCATGCCTTCCTTCTCCCAATTCATTCTTGCCTTCTGACAGCACAATCCTAACCATGCTTACTTGGAGTACGTCCTACTGAATTCAGGGAGGTTTACTCCCAGATAAATGAGAAGAGGACTGCAGCCTTATTGCAGAGATTACTCTGAGCCTAAACCTTTGGGGCAGAAAAGGTTGTGAGAACGGGAGTAAATTTGTGGAAGTGCACCTAATTCGCACATTTAATTCCCAGAACATAAAAACAGCTGCATCTATACACAGGAAACACTGTTAAATAGTTACTGTGTGGGCATTTTAAAGCAGGTTTAGGCACATTTAATGTGGCAGAGATCCAGCATGCAAGGAAAACATTGATCTTCCATAGCAGTGGCCTTATTTTCTCCTAAAGCTAATACTCATTTTGGCCTTCATCAGAAGATCTGCCCACTCACATTGATCTGATTCACCAGCAGCTATTTCAAGTAAGCAGGAGGTCATTTCACATTTGCATTTCATACAGCCTAGAATCAGGTGGGTGGTCTATCGGGTGGGAAGACTTCAAAGCGAAAGGTAAACACACACATTGAGATCATTCTGCCCATACCTTTTTTAATTTGCAGAGCGTTGAAAGGCCTTGAGTATTTTTCAGCAGAAATTTAGATTAATAAACTATGCTAAGGTATGTGTCTTGAAACAAAAGGTACAAATATACTTTCATTTACTTTAACAGTGTGGTGATAACTCTTTATTGCATATTCACTAGATACCAGCATCTGCAGAAGCCACCCCTCCTGCAACCACATTCTTTTGTAAAATCATTTCAGAAGTGCATCATTGCTGAGTTACTCACCCGTAAATCTTGACAAGCTAAAATATTATCAAGCCATTTGTAGAGATAGCCGTCTGGGGAAAGGCCCACGTTGTCAAACACAGGGCCACAGCATAGCACAGCTGACATTGCCTAAGAACAGAAGGAAGGAGGTTGGTTGTGCAAACCCAACTATAATCAACACACTTCTGTTTATTTGTTCTTTTCAGTGTATTGGCTACCACACCTTGTAAGATCACAGTAGATTCTAAACATGGTGCAGCGCATCAAGCAATGTAGTAACGGGAGATTTTAAAGGGGCTTCAGTGAGGCCACTGAAGTGTGGAGGTTGTTGCTCTTAGGCATTGTAAAAAATATTATGCAACGATATCCCAGCAATAACCCCAGTCAATACCTCTTGGTTAGATGGGCACATGTCCAGTCTACGCCTACCTTCCCTGAACTCCATTCTCTTCCTCCATATCCTTACTACATATTAATCCAACCTTCCCCAACCTGGTGCCTTCTTTAAGAATGCAAGAGCAGCCCTGCTGGAACGGACCCAAACCCAATCTAGCCCAGCATTTAGAAGTAATCCAAAGGTTTTGCACTACAACTCTTATCAGCCCCAGGCTGAACGGCATGGCCATTCATGGTTGTAGTCCGCATCATCCAGATGTCAACATGTTCAGAAAGGCTGGATTAATCAAACTGACTCCTACTTTCATCTGTCTTTTGTCTCATTTTGATGAAGAACTGGCATCTAGTATACAGTGTGAGAATGAAACATTCAGTAGGCACTGCAACAGAAGCAATCTCCTATTTGGAAGATAGGCTTACTGCCTTGTATCAGTTTTCAATTAAAAAAAGGGGTGGCGGGTTGTAGTTGACTGGTTTTTACTCATGAGTAGACCCGTTGAAATCAATGGCAATGAATAACCTGGGTCCATTAATTTCACGAGTGTCCTCTGAGTAAACATTAGTTGAAAACAACCCTCAGTAACCAGTTTCCAAAATAAGCACCTAGAATTTAGCAATATATTTTTGCTGCATTAAAGCAAAAAACTGTGTTTATAAAGTTGCTGTTAATACCAATTTCCTGCTCCCTTGGATGAATCAAATGAATCAATCTTACACAAAAATTGACAGAGCCAAAAGAAAAAAAATGTACAGAGTTGTTGTTTTTTGTAAAAGAAAGACATTTTATTTATTTAACAAGCATCATTGGATGTGGACTTTTATTCAGTAAAAGGAATGATCACACACCTTCAAAGCACAATACTGGTATCTTGTAATCTGGTGATTTCTATCACTGTAGCGATCAAGTGGTGTAAACATGATACTGAACGGTCCAGCCCATTGACTAAACAAAATGAAAAGGTGGTGCCTCAGGCTTTGCTGAGGGAAAAGAAATCTCCTATGGTGCACTGAGCAAAGAAACATAAAATTACCTTTGTTAATTTGTTTTTAAAAAGGAAAACATGAGCATTATTCTTATGCAACATTTTGTAGCCCGGCAACAAGTCCTGGAATAATTTTCCTGGTTGCATGCACTGAAAACATTTTGGGAGAATGTACCATCTATGCAATGAGCTCTTGGGTGCTCAAAAGAAATATGCAACTCCCAGAACCATCAACAAGGAAGCTGAAGTGGCCATTTGCACCAAGCGTTATAGATACATACATATACACACAATCAAAATGTTCTCTCATGGCTGCAAATTGATTCCCAAGGTAAAGCAACAATCCTCTTGCATTATGTTTTATGCACATAATCCAAATCTACGCATGGTAGGAGATTCTGATTGTCCCCTCTTGACATTCATGAATTGGATTTTATATTTACATAGGTGTGTGTGCGTTTATGGAACCACTGCAACAAGAGTTGGTTTAGTGTGGAGGCTAAGAGACTGCAAATCAGAGTTGTGAATCAGGAAACCCTCTGCTCAAATTTAGCCTCTTGCCAGGAACTCACTAGGTAGTTAAGAGGCAAACCACACACTCTCTCAACCTCAGTCCCACCCCCATCTGCAATATAAGGGATAATACTAGTGCTTAATAGTGATGTACAAATTTTAAGTATGACGATGAAGATGTATGTCCTATCTATACACTCTGTATATTTTTATTTTGAGATGCAGAGATTGTGTTGATGCATACGTGCATTGCAGTTGACACAAGAACACCGCTATCACAATGTGGAATGCAAATGTGTGAACATCAGGTGGGAGCAGACAGCTGCATTATGGGGGATTGGCCTAAACTGATCCCAATCTCCCATCATGTACAGGTCTGCGAGCATTATGTTCTGAGCATCTGAATAACTGGAAACGCTTCTTTAAAAATTTATACTGAATCTAAAAATAATCACCTTACAAAAATAGCAAAAGCTGTGTTGGCAACTATAAAAACCTTTATTTACCTGGAGCAAGAGTATATATGTAATGAGTGAAAAGGCAATTTTAAAAAATGTTACTGTTGAGAGAATTCCATGTAAAAAAAGAGGGCTGCCTCCTTGTTGCAGATGTTCTAGATGCAGCAGAGCCCAAACTGTACTAAACATGGCTGGGCTTAATGCACTGAATGTAGTGAGATGGATCTAATGATGAACACAGAAGGAGCCTTCAGATTGCCAGCGCTTAGGCTAGAGGCCTTTTATGCTGTCTCAATAAATGGAACACGATCAATTTGCAAAGCAATCCTTTAGCACAAAGAGCACGTAGCAATAGCTAAATTAAGCCCCTTGCTGCAAGAAAAATCAATGATCACTTTACTTGACGGAAGCTAGTTTTCTCCAGATGAAAGCCAACTGTTCCTTTGCAGTTTCTGCAATTACCAATTGGCAGCCAGAAACCAGTAAACACTGAGCTAGTAGGATATAAGTCAATTTCGGGTCATTTCACACCACAAAATTCCTGCACAGGCTAAGAATGAATAGGAATTTTGTGTGCAGACCAGCCAAAATGCACGTGTATATGTTAGTCACATGTGTACATGACTATTTACATCCAAGTTTCATTTTAATTTCTACATGAAAATGTCTCCTTTGTGGCCATTTTAGAGTTCATATGCTGAAACAAGATGGATCAATTCAAATGCCAAGTATTCTGGTTTATATGGACTATAGATTATCAAAGTTATATGGGCCTCTAAAGTCCCTAGTCCACAGTACATGTAACAAGGACAGTGTAAAGAGCAGTGTGACAGATAAAATGAAATATGTACAACTGCAGGCTTTCCATCTATTCTTCACTGATTACTTGTCCCCCGTCTCCCAATTTCCTCCCTTACTCTTACTGTTCCATGCAGATTAACTTGTAAGAACTTGTCCTTGTCCTTATATTTCACTAACTACATTAAAGCTTCCTTCTCTATATCCATCAAGCTCTACAATGCTTTTGACAATCATTGTCTTGTACTTTCGTCTTCACTGTCCTGCAATTTACACGATTATTGAATCTCCATACCTGGCACACACTGAATCAAATTGGCAATCATTGCACTGAAATGGGCTCTCATGTCCTTAAGAATCTCCACCTCTTTATCGTTTTCAGCTTCCAGTAACATACGAGTCAGGTCAACGTATTCTAAGAATAAGGCTCCGAGTGCTAATGTATCCCGCTCCAAGGCTCCATTTGTGCTACGGTAAAGAAAAGTGGGACGTTTTAAGGAACCGTTCAGATATAAAACAAGAACTTGTGCTTGGCAGATTGCAGACTGCAACATTTAAAATATCAATTTCAAGAATGTAAAAAGGAAGAATCTAGTGGATAGATATGGAAAAGCCCCAATGTTATTTTACAAATGCTCTAAGGAATAATAATAATAATAATAATAATAATAATAATAATAATATAAAAATAATAATCAGCACTGTCACAAGACCCTGTTCCACTCAAAAAGCAATATCCTACCTATCACTTATCACACCAGCATCAGCAAGTAATTCAAAAATGCGTAGTAGCTGTAACCGCAGCAGATCTCGGCGTTCACGACGCTTCTTATTCTGTGTTGCAGGAAAAGAGGCCAGTATTAATCACATCTATTACACAAATGCAGATCTTAAAAAAACAAGATCTAATCTAGCCTGGGCTCAGAACCAATATTTAAAGAGATGCTGATGACTGTTTAATAATATAAACTTTCTAATTAGCGCATACACATGACCATGTAGATTAGAAACATTTTCCTGCAAGAAGTAGTTCTAGGAAAGATACTATACAGTGGTACCTCGGTTTAAGAACAGTCCGGTTTAAGAACGATTTGGTTTTCCAAACTCCACAAAACCGGAAATAGTGTCCCGGTTTGAGAACTTTACCTCGGTCTAAGAACGGAATCCGAATGGTGGAAGGGCACAGGCAGTGGGAGGCCTCATTAGGGAAAGCACGCCTCGGTTTAAGAACAGTTTTGGTTTAAGAATGAACTTCCAGAATGGATTAAGTTCGTAAACTGAGGTACCACTGTACTGACCCTTGAAAGAAGTGGGGGGGAATGGGTAAATTACTTTACATATGTGTTTCAAGCTCTGTATTCCAAAACCCTTTACTACAAGAGATACCAGTGTCATTACTAACAATGGATTTATTACACAGGGTCTTTTAAACCACATTTAAAATCTTTCGCTCAATCGGTGCATCTGAAAAAATGTTATTGTGACATCCTACCAGGAACTATTCACTGCCTTGTACTTAAGTGTCTAGAACTCAGTGAACTAACATCTTTGGAATTCACTCTGGCTTATCGCTTTTAGTAAATTTACTCAGGGGGGAGCAGTAGCAGTGCTCCATTTGGAGAAAAAAATTCAATAGGAATGAGATCCTCCCTTCACTCCTTCATCCTCTTTGCCTCTTCCTAGTGAGTCACACCTCCTTGCATGTAAGGGGGAGGGTTTCTGGTAGCAGGACTTTGGAGTATTTCAGTTTACAGTGAAGCAGAGGCAATACTACCTATCAGTAGCACATTACATGCAACAATCCAGAATATCTTAAATCAGGGGCAGGGAACTTGTGGCCCTCCATCAGTCCCAGGTCAAGGATTTATTTATACATATTTAAAGACCACTTAAATAGAAATTCTCAAAGCAGTATATATAATAAAACTTTCAACACAGATATCAGCAGATCTGTTTAAAATAGTATACATACAATAATTACCAATGAAACAGCTAGCAAAACTTTTAAACAAATGTACATGTCTGCATAGATGTGCTGAAATTTTTTTTAAGTGTTAAGCAGTCACCTAAAACAATAGAGAGCATCATGGGAGTTGTAGTCCCACATTTGGAGGGTCACAAGTTCTGCACCCTTGCCTTAAAGCTTAATGAATGGTTGTTTCCTCTTGAAATAATTTTATGTACATTTATACAAAAGTATTAGGATGAACGCTTGCCAAATCTGAAATTAGTAACACTTCTAATTGGCAGCATTTCTTCTTCCCTTTTACTATCTGCTGTTATATTTGTGCTGCCTCTTAAATGTGTTCATCTTAATTAAATCAACCAACCTCCGGTCTTCTCTCCAATGCTTCTTTCATTAGTGGGTGAAGTTCTTCCACTAATTCCCTACATTAAAAAAGAGTATGTGATGAAACAAAGTTCTTCATAAATGAAATAGCAGAATGACTAAGCTTTGACTCTTAATAACAGAAATTTTATATATTGGTCTGTCCGTCCGTCCCCCATTGTATTACCTGGGTTATGAAGGTGCCCTAAAGACGTTAAAGCAAAGATTATGGGATAATGCACACAGAGACTTGTGATCTCGTCACACGCAAAAATGCTTGTTTAACCTGGAGGTAGGCTGTCTGAATTCTGCATTGCTTTGTAACGATTTGTTGGGTCTCTGGACTGTAATAAAGATTGATTGATTGATATATAATTTACAAATCACCCTGTTCCAGAAGTTCCGGTGTTTATGCAACAGAGGCCCGCCCAGAGGATGCCCAATTCTCTTCCTCATTGTGAAACATGTTGTGCTTACAATAGGGTTGCACTGACAAAGCACCATGCAGCAGTGAAGCAAATGGCAGCCCCTGTTCATGTGGTCTTTTGCCTGTATGTGTATACGTTGCAATATGCAATGTCATGGGTCTCCAGCTTCCATCATCAACTTCCGTCATCACTGGCTACACTGGATGGATCTGACAGGAGCTGGAGTTCAACAACACCTGGAGGCTCCTATTCCTGCTGCAATGCACCCTCAAATACAGAGGGCCACCCACCCTCTAGGAGTTTATGTAACTGAGTTATATTGCTAGGAAAGGGACCATGAAACCAGGGGGAACTACCTCTTTTCCATTTGTCACTTCTGAGATATATTTCCCAAGATTAGGAGAATAAGCTTAAACCTCAGTCCAGAGACGAGGCCACTAACAAATCCCAGTGGGACATTGCCAATGGGCCTTTGGCATCTCAGGGAGTATGTCCTCCAGAATCGTCTCCAGACACAGAGAGCGGTGCCCCCAAGAGAACTGGGCCAGAGTGTGTACACACAAGGTATAGCACTTGGCTTGCTGCCTAGACACCAGCAATATTTTTTGGTAATCAGAAGACTCTTATAGAGTGGTCCTTCGAAATTTAAGATCAGCTACATTTTAAATCTTTGTCCATGCCACTTGGGAGTGTATTCCACTTCATCTTGTGTCTCCCAAGATAAAACACTTGTCTTTGTTTGCAGGTCATTTTAAACCATATTAAAAATAAACTATGGTTTAACATGAAACACTCTGCTCTCCCTTGCTGCTGTGAAACAAATCAAGAGTCTGACTTGTTGTGATGTGTAAATTTAGCCTCGTGGTTTGTTTAGCTTGTTACCTGACATGCAGCTGGAGCAGGGGACGAGTGAAGCAAGAACCTTTCTGTAGTATACATCAGCATGCTGCATGTTCACATTAAACCAGTTTGTTTCTAACTATGGTTTAATGTGACATGTGAGCTGGGCCACTGCTAACCATTATACTAAGGGTGCTTCCAGACAGGTGTTTATTGTGTTATTGGTGCTGCTCACACCTTTAGGTTTTACACAGCATCCACATAATGACTTCAGAATCAAAATGCCAATCTGAACTCCGCCCCCAATTTAATGCCCTTCCTGTTGAAAATTTTATACTTTTGGTGATATTAAGCCTCCGTTTGTAAGCATCCCAAAGCAATTTGGACCACGAGAAATTCATGGCGCATCAATACCTGAAAACGAGAGAATTTGTTCTTCCAAAGCCCAGCACAAGTGACTCAGTAATTTCTATGCTCTCAAGTCTCATCAAAGGCACTAGTTGTTTTAACAACACACCAACAGATGGAGTTCCTATAGCCTAAAAATACAATAAATTTAAACGGATATAATCATTAAAGCAATTAGAAAAGAATGACAAAAAACGTACTGCTTTAATAGGTTTTGCTGGCAAATTTGAAAAGCATGTATTACAAAACAGAATTAAGTGGCTCAACAGTCATGAATAAGAGAGTGAGGATAACTCCCCCTTTGACTCTGTGGGGTCTGAGGAAAAAAGGCTGGTGTGGTGTCTATCTGGTCACAGGTCAAATGGCCGAGAAGAGACTCTTTTCTTCGTTCCTTTTTCTCTCCTGCTCCTGGGATGACCCAGAGGTGCAATAGTAGGAAAACTTCATATAATGTCAGATGGGTGGCCACCCGAGAGCCTTTTCTATAGTGGCTCCTGACCTTTCAAACACTCTTTCCAAGGAGGCCTATCTGGAGACCTTGTTATTATCATTTAAGTGCCATGCGAAAACATTTGCTTTCCCAGGCTTTTAAGAACTGCTAACACAAGCATTCTTGGAATGCTTTAGTTTGCTGCTTCAATTTGCTATATTAGTTCGCATGCTTCATATTATTATCATTGTTATTGTTGTTCTTTTTATGTCTTACCATCCTGGGAACAGAAATTATTCTGAAGGTGTGGAAGAAATGTTATGTAAATAAAGAAGTAAATGTGGCTGCAGTTTGCCTCAGAAGCAAATCTAAATGCTGGTTTTTGCTTGCTTGTTTTGTGGGGTGGTGTCCAGTTCTACTCTGGCCTATAAAGATGACAGCGAAGGGTTAGGTCAAACAAAGTGAAGGAACCAGCCAGTTATTCTTCAGAGGACAAGAACTCAACAAAGCAGTTTAGAAGCATGTTGGATCAAAAAAACTGCCCGATGCAGGAATTGTCTGCCACTTTCTGCCGAGGCAGAAAATGACTGTGAGTCTACAGAAGAGAGTATCATTTTCCCTTTGCTTTGTTACATATCTGCCTTCTATCCCGAGTTGCAGAGCGCTGCCCAAATGTTTCAGAGGTGCACCAGAAATAATGGGGGCATCTGCATCTGTCACACAAATGGTATGCGTGCATAAAAAGGTTAACATACTTCCCATATCTGCTCTACATCATGAAAGGCATTTTGGCAGAAAGTCTGTGTGACCTTAATACTGGAACAAAAGAGCAACTGACACAAGTAAGTTGGCAACACCACTGAATAATTACCATAAGGTAAACGTGGCATATAATAAAAATTAGAACAGCCTTTCATCAGACTCAAGCAAAACAGACAAAATATAGGTATCACTGCCAATGTGGGATAAAAAATCACCTTATCATGACTCCGGCCATTGAATGGTTCATGTAGGTATGGTAATGGTTCTTCAGTTAAGTCCTATGGGGCCTACCAAGTCTGTTTCCAGTTCCAAAGAATCCCAACTTATTTATGGGTTAGTAGTTCTGGGGCAAAGAGCAGTCCAGGCCAGCCATATGTGGGGGTTTTTAGTCTTAGGTAATATACTAAAATATCTAAAAGAATGTAGTATAAGCACTGATAACTGGGAAACACTGGCCTGCGAGTGCTCCAGTAGGAGAATGACCTTTACCAAAGGTGTCATGGACTTTAAAGAAGCATGAACTTGGGGCGAAAGGGAGAAATGAGCTAAGAGGAAGGCATGTTTGGCAAACCCTCACCGTGATCAACTCTCACCTGGAAACCTATGTCTCCACTGTAGAAGGATGTGTGGATCCAGAATTGGACTCCACAGTCACTTACAGACACACCATTAAGGCCATATTCATGGAAGACAATCTTACTCAGCTATGAGTGATCGCCAAAGAAGAAGACCTTTGATTCAACGCTGACAACTATGAGTGGTGAAGGATCTCAAATCCAGCTCTGCAATGGTTCTAGCAAGGTCTTTCCTAAGGATGTATGCACTTTGCCTTATAAGCAGATATGGAGAACCTGTGGCTCTTCCAATGATGCTGTACTTCAATTCCCATCATCCCCAACTCTTGGGCCATGCTGGTGTGGGGGGGTATGGAATCTGCAGTCCCACAACATCTGGAAGGCCGCAGGTTCCTCACTCCTGGCTTACAGATGGCAATGTATGATATGTATAGAAGAACTAGGCTTGAGTCTTGTGTGAAAAATACACATCATATATAAACATATTTCTCATTTGATGGCCAAGTCATTTTAATGAAACTTACCTTGTTATCGTAACTAACAGTACCATCAGGTGTGGTAGCCATGATCTCAGGAGTCGAAACACGCAGATGGCCAGGGCTCATAATACTGGGTTTTGCTGCTCCAAAGCAGAGAATAAGGTAATTTCTCCATAAAGTGACATAATGGTCTCCACTGCTCGCTGTACTGGTTTTCTTTGCATTCACAGGGCTGCTGGATACGTTGTTTTAAAATAATAATAATAATAATAAATCAGTTTGGGATATTACTTTGTTTTATTATTTTTCAAAGAGGAGACATTATAGCAATATAAAGGGGCTGATTTGGTTCAGCATAAAATGAAATTAAACTAGAAGGGGAGGATTGTAACTCAGTGGTAGAGCATATCCTTTGCATGAATGCAATACTGGGTTCAATCCCTAGCAACACCAAGTAGATTTGGGACAAACTCTGTCTAATACCCTGAAAAGCCACTGTGAGCCAGATGTTGACAACACTGATGGGCCAAAGGTAGCTCCTGAAGTTCTAAACTATGGCTACAGCAACAACATAAAAAAAGCACTCAGTGCTAAATTTTTTGTAGGAAAATGTGCAGAACTGCTTTACATCTTTTATACTTCTCACTGCAGGCATGTGAAGGCGTTCACAGCAATTATTTTTTGGAGGTGAAGAGCTAAAGTTTAGAGGCAAATGCTTTCTCAATATCACCTATAAGAAGCCACAGCTGAACAAAGATTTTAAAACCAAGTACCCCAATTCTAAGCGCAACTCTGCACACTAGACTACACAGGCTCACACAAAAATAACCTTCCTATCAAATATATGCCATTCTGGTAGTTCCCTGATCTGTGGAATTTATTATTTAAAAACACTGAATACAGACCAGATTTATCAGTGTAATATGAAATATTGACAACCAAATAGTAATAAAACAATGGCAGAACTTACTTTGGATCAACCAAAGGCATGACCAGCTGCAGCCTTGTAAATGCATAAGGCCAAGCATAGCTGAGAGCAGTGGGACAATGCTTTGGTAAATTCTCTTGTCTAAGAAAACTGAAAAGGCAGAGAACCCAGGGATCTTTGACGGACTGTGCAAATATCCAGACGTGGGAAGGACTTTTTACATCATAATGGCTATTAACAAGGACCGCGTTCCATTCTACCAGCCACTGCAAATCCACATTATGTGTTAATGGTAACGTTGTCTGTGGGGGGAAAAGTTTTTTTTAAAAAAGAAAGAAAATCACTGTCAGCATATTATTTCAGAGGTTGGCTTGCATTTTTTATTTTCCTGATAAGCTGCCCTTTCAGTAGGATGCCCATGTGTCAGTGGACAGCTCTATGTGAAGTGCTGTCTAGTTCAAATCTGTTTTAAATATTTTTAAAAAACCATTAAGAAGGAAAAGCAGGGGCCTTGAAGTTATCCAACAGCAGTTAGCTCCTGCATTGCAGACTGAGCAGGCACAGAGGTCCCTTGGTCATTCTTCCCACTATAAAATGCACTGTGTGGTATTCAGACTAGATCTGTTGACATTAATGGACTTAACTTAGTCATATTCCTTCATTACAACTTAGCTAAATACCAGCCATTCTGTTTAAATGATAGCATTTATTTCCAAATTTGCATCAATCCAAAACCTCGCCATGTGCATATATATGCCCTCTCCTTTAGGGGCGATGCGTTTCTTCTTTTGGGGGCACTTGTAAGTAGCAAATCTGCATTAGGACCTGGATACCGGCTGCCAAACACTTGTTTGAAGAGATGTAAACACCACCATCCCTCCAACTGCAGCCACACACCCTGCAGTGTATTTCATTGATCCATCATTCATTCACTCAGGGCTCATCTACATGCTTTTGGCAGAAGTGAACAGTGCCTCTGTGTTCCTGCCCCTTCTGCACCTGTATGCAGTCAGAATCAGTCCATGGCGTATTCTCTGTTCCTTAGTCAATTTGCAACATTGCTCCACTGACTATACTAAAGATACCTTGCTGCATTCCAGTGATGCACACTGATCCAATAACTGTTTAGGCAGGAGATCTGTTTGAGTGGAAGATTCAATCCATGCAATCCCATTAAATTAATGGGGTAGTCTGACTGTACAATAGATCTGAATCTGGATACATGCAAATCTCTGGATCCGGCTGGTAATTAAATTATGAAACCAGTTATTACCTAATATTCTGCTAAGACGTTGAAAATATCAATACAGCTACAATTACAGGCTAAAGTGATGGAACTGCAACAGCGGATCAAGGAGATTACCTGTGCTCTACTGAGTAATAAAATCTAATGCCTGAAGCAACTCTAAGAGTTTCTTAACATACCTATAATCTTTGTATCTGCATTCCAGTTTTTTTGGAACGTTGCAGTTTCTGTTTATTTAGCACATATGCATTGTGAACAGTTAGAGGATAACAAGAAGGTACTTACTGAATCTGAAACTGCCACATGAATGAAACTTTCCAGAATAGAAGAACTTAGTTGGTCCATGACATCAATCATAGGCCTATCGTCATCCTGTACATGTGAAGGTGACAGAAATTAAGTCATTTTTTAAAAAAGAGTGTTTGAAGAGTAAGATATTTACTGTGGCATAAGCTTTTGTGGGCTAGAGTCTACCTCATCAGATGTATGAAATAGGCATCTGTGTGTGGGAGAAGCATTAAAAGAGGAACAATCTCATATTGAAAGCAGTGATACCACGTATGAATCAACCAACTGAAGTTAACAAGCTCATGTATGACTCCAGGCACATCCAACCGTTGCAGGTAAACACTCAGTTTACGTGACATCCAGGTAAGTGAGCAATTTACTGTTTGCGGCAACTTAGCCACCTTATGTCCTGGTTCAAGTCAAAATAAATTTGGTCAAAATGGTCAGTGTACTCCAGTTCAGCAGCCACCCCAATTTCTGAATGAGAACTGGTTCTAACTCACTTATATCCTTTGCACGAAACAGAATTATTCTGAGTGAGTCAAAGGGAGCCATTACTGCAGCAGCATTACTTGAAATTTTGTGAGACTGCAGTTATTCACTCCCTCTAGTGCAGTTGTTTTAAACAGCCAAAGCAGAACCATCCACTTACAAGAAGCAAGTTTCAGGAGGCTTGAGGAAACTGCAAGGTTTGCTGAAGTACAAAAATAATTGGGGGTGGGGGAACTAAAGAGAGAGGACCCTTAAAAAAAAACCCAGTGAGGAGTGAGCATGCTCAGTGGCCACTGCAAAACATCAGAAGGAGATGGAATGGCTGACTGGAACACTGAAGAGCAACACTCCACGCTGTAACATTCTGCTTCAGGTCCCACTAGAACGTTCTCTGTTTTCGATTCCTAGCTCCCTCACAATTCCCAGAGGCACTCCTGACAACTGTAGCCATTCGGATTCATTTTGTGGACCAACCTTCTCCAAGGATGGTGTCCTCTAGATGTTCCTGACCATTGGACCATGCGGGCCGAGAATGGTGGGAATTGTAGTCTAAGGCATCTGGAAGACACCAGACTTGGGAAGGCTGCTGAAGAAACTCCACTCCCACACACTTCCCACCTTTGAACATTCCTCTTGCAAGAATTGACTGCTCTTCTACTTTGAGTGAGGAGAAATGCTAAACGGTGCACAAGCATACTCTTCCCATGGAAGCACAGCCCAATACTTATGCCATGACAACATCCTGATTCAGCTACAGCACTGCTCTATAATACACTTAGCACAACCAGTGATTTCTATTTTTTTTAATGTTTCAAATTCTTTGCAAATAAGAATCCAGTTCCATTGGATTGTAGGACTCTTTCAAATATTAGAGCTGTGATAAATCAACAACTGGCAAAGTGGGTCAGAATAAGTATCTAGTTTAGTGTGTGTGTGTGTTGTACCAGAACTTCTGCTTCATTTTTTGTGCTTACAGAGTTAATGCACTGACAGAAGCTCAACATGAGGTTAATTGTTGGATTTAGTTCAGTGTTTGCAGAACAGAAGTGCCCATCATAAAATGCCATACGACTTAAGACATCATGTATTGAGGGGATGAAAAACTAGCCTGCTGTTTACTGAAGCATTCCAATGGCATGAACACAAAATATTTTGTTCTCCACTTAGCAACTTACTAACTGGGAACAAGGCGCTCCATGCTTTTGTATTTGACAAACAAGAATTAGTATTCTCTATGGTGCAAAGAAAAATGCAGTGCATGAAATCGTTTTATTACACATAGCTGCCAGCTGGACGGACACGATGTATCGGCCAATTCCATATTAATAAACATAACACTTTCTAGTAACAATGCTTTTTTTTACTATTAAAGGAAGAAATAACCTCCATCCAAGAACCATTTGTGTATCTGAAGGAATGTTAGAACAGGGGTCTGAAAGACTGAGAAACAAGAAATATGGGTTGTGTCCAGCTGAGTTCTGCTCAGAGTAGACTCCCTGAAATTAACAGACCTAAGTTAGTAAAGTGCATTAATGTCAATGGATCTACTCTGAGTAGGACTAACACTGGATACAACCTCTAATTTCTGTAAGTGAGCACCCAAGATTTCTAGGTAAGTTAGGAACCATTTTGCACAGGGGTTCCATTTCCGGCCCTCGTGAGTGTTGGCAGAGAACATATGAGTGTCCTCCACCCTGTTCCACCCTGCCTCAGCCCCACCCTGTTACTCCCCCACATTCTGACCTCTTACGGGTCTAAAAGGACCCACGTGTCGGCGATTGCACAGCAACAGGATGCACCTAAAATGGCCGCCGCCTGTACATACTTTGCCTGTCAAGAATCCCGCCACATTTCATGTTGCTATCAAATCTAGTAAGAGGCATCACTCTTGTCTACCTTGAATGCAACTCGGCAAATAACCATTAGAATGAATGGAAACAAGGCAGCATGGTGGATTGCACTATTATCATTTACTGGATAAAGGCAAGTAAAGAAATCAGATGACAAATCAAAGGAGTCCGATATCCAACTACAGAATATTCAGTTAGTGTGTTAGATTTTGGGAACAACCGTGGGGCAAATAGCAGCTTTTGGAGTGAAGGAAATAAGCATCATGAAAAGGACACCTACAAGAAATGGTTAAGTCTTCCTCGGTGTTGTGGTCCCTGCTCTCCACGGCTTTTATTCAAGTTTAAAATAAACAAACTACAGGAGATCTGATCACAGATCTGCCTGCTGCCATGTCTAGCTTGGCTCTCTGTCTATTCATTCTCACAGCTCCAGTGGTTATGCAAATAAAAACTAAAGGAACATAAAAACTTAAATATATTATCGTTTACTCAGAAGGAAGCCCCACCATTTCCAGTGAGGTCTTGTTGGTGCCTAAAAGCATGCACAGGACTGTAAGCAAAAGTCCATTTTAAAAGCAAAAGTAATACGGCAAAACAAATTTTCATTTAAAAAACCCCCCAATTTACTTGGGGAAATTGTATTTGTGATGCAGGAATGAGAAGTCGTACCTCTGCTTGTCCCAGTGCAAGAAATAGAGCGCGGATCTCTCTGAGAATCAATACTGCCAGTTTACGTGTAGCGACCTGGAAACTGCAGAGTAACACTAGTGCAAAACCTTCAACAGCATGTAGAACGTTGGAATATGAACTTCTCTCCGTCTGTGTCCTGTGAGCGGATCCGTTCGGTATCAGCTGCAAAATGATGTGTTTGTATATTCCAACATAGGTCATTAAGCTTCAAGAGTTCATAATGTTAAAATAACGAGACAATAGCATGCAATGTGAAATTTAAGAAAAACGAAATGAAGATAAGATCCATGGCCATTGTGATACAATCCATTTCTTATAAGTTAAAAGATGGTTACCTTTAGATATGCTTTATGATAACAGTGCTAAATACTTATGCCATAATCTATATATGCAATGTTTCATTGCCCCTATAACTGCAAAATTTCTGTACTTACAGAACAGGGAGGTAGACATGCCTTGCTGAAATGGGCTGTTTTGTTGGTTTTTACAAATAGGACTCTCCTCTTAGAAAATACACTTGCGTTTTGTTGCACAATTTGGTCTGCTAAATTTGACCTCTATATGTTTGTTTACACAATTAGCCTGGAATAACACCCCACCCCCGTGAAGTCCAACCCCTGTTTAAGCATTCATGAGTGGATTTATAGTGGTCCAACTGTGAGGGCTGAACTGATATAAAAATATTGCCATGCCCAATGTGCAAATTAAACAAATGTGGCTCTAATTTAAGACACATCAATGTATACAAAAATTTAGCCAAATTGTTCTGAAATGTGATGCGATACTTTTGAAGTCTTACCTCTGTAGACCTGCCTTTTGCCTGTTCGCTGGCTTTTCCAGGAGTGTGCATTACAAGTTTCCATTGCGTAAGCAACTGTAACAGTAATTTTAAGGACGTGTCCAGGAGGCTATGATGCATATCGTTAACTTCACGCAACAGGAAGTTTGTGAAGCCAAAAAGCACATCCTCTCTCCAATCAACAAAATCAACTAGCAGGCCTTGAAGTGAATTTTGAGCGATGTGCCGAAGTTCATCATCCATGTGGATAGAAAGCCTATGTAAAAATAAAGCAACTTTCATGTCAGAAATTACCCAAGTACTAATTTGTGATCAGCACACACCCAGGCTAGCCAAGCATTAATCTGAGGCAAAAAAATTAATAAACCTATTCTCAGTCATCCTCTACAGCACCGCTTGTAAGAAAAGAGTGCAACTTTAGAATTTTTTTTATGAATTACTAAGGCTGCAATTCTATACCCATTTCCCTTGGAGTAAACTCCAGTCAATTCATTGGGATGCACCTCAGCAAGGAGGGAGTTCTCCATGAGAGGAACTATCACTGAAAAGCAGTGGCACAGTTCTTCACAATCAAGGCAAATGCGGCCCACCAGACAACTACTGTGGCCCAGGGCCGGCCTACCTATGAAGTGGGGTGAAACAGCTGCCTCAGGCAGTGGAAGCTCCCCAAAGATGCCCCACCACTGGCGGAGAAGTGGTGCTGGCATTGGTGTTGATTTCTGGTGAGATCTTGTGAGATTTCCAAAGACATCTTGTGAGATCCCACCAGCAATCGGCAGTACTTCCATCAGAGGCGGGTGGTGCTGGCAGAGGCGAGTGGCTCAGTGGCAAGAGCAGCAGAGCGGAGTGCACTTCCTGTTTCACCTCAAGAGGTGAAATGGGATGCACCACCCCTGCTGTGGCCTGACAGGTGCTTGACTCCTCTTTGACTGTTCTGTGTGTAAAGGCCAGGCAGCAAATACAAGGGGTTTATCCAAGCCCTAGTGGGTAGGCATCTATGACTAGCAAGCTATACTTGGCTTGGTGAGCTACAAGTCTAGAGTTTTAGGACTGAAGGAGAAACAAGCAACAAAAATGGTAGTTCTCTTAACATCAGAACTGCATTTCTTCACACAATGACAGAGCTGAAAGGCTACATCCAACTAAGTTCAGAGGTTTCATTTCTTGCTATCCTCACCACTCTCTTCTTCTTTGCCCTCTATTATTTCCCTCCTTCAAATTTTAATTTACATTTTAAGCACTATATAAATCAATATGGCCAAGGGCCCAAATAACAGTGAAACTAGTTATGTAAGCTCAAGGGGGCTTTAGACTTGTTTTTTCGTCTACGTCAATGCCCCCATGACAAATGGCAAACCGGTTCTGAAATGGAGGAGAGTGCGATGATACGGCTTTAAAGGAAAACAAGTCAATAATTGTGCCGGGCTACTTGCAAGACCCCTGTCAGGCTAAGTAGCTCTTTGAATCCTAGCCTAAACAAGCAATCTATATGTAGCATTATGCAGGCATGTATCAGCACAGATGAACAAACACTGATTGGACAACACAGCAATCAATTCCATTCTCTCCACGCAAACAATAACCTGAAAAGACTGATTCATGTTGCATTATGGAAAGGTGATAATTCACCACACCTATAATAGTTCCATCCAACTACCTCCGTCACAAACCGGACAGCCTTTACATCTTAGCTCCAATTATCAGTCTTTTAACATTTCATGTCATTTACCTTGAAAGCAAATCAATCAGCTCCAGTTTAGACATTCCGTCAGGAAGGAGTCGTGGAATAGCAGCAACACATGTCCTGAAAAGGTCGATTTTTGGTTTTCTTTCACCTCTGAATATAAGAAAAAGAATTTATGCATTACTAGTCAATGCTTAAACATGAGGAGGAGAAAACAACAACAGGTGGTATTCAATACCTGCACCAGAGAAACAGGATTTCCCCCTTCTGCTGCGTGCTTGTACACTGTTCCCCAATTTGCTCTGAAGTATTGTGGGAAAACCCAGAACAGATCGGGGGGGGGGGAGGTGCAGGGGGAGAACAGTCTGCTAACCAAACGTTCATTTTAGTGCGGAATGCTTAACACTTCCCTTCTTGTCATCTCCCCATTGAAAATCCCCTCCCATAAATCCCATGCTTTTCCATCTACAAAAGAAATATAACTGAGTCCCCCCTTTTTTTGAGGATGGTGATGTTGAGCAGAAAAAAGACATGACATGAAAATGCCTGCCCTGCCCATGTCCTCCAGAAAAATTTGCAGCCAGCCAGTTGAGAGACTGTTACATGGCCCTGTGTTGTATCATCTAGTTCTTGCCCAGAAATGGATAGGCATTCATTCTATTCATTAGCAAACTCTTTTTTATAAGATCTGGTTTTTTCAGGTTGGGATGGGGAGAAAACCCACAGAACAGCTATGCGCTAATCAAGTTGTACAAATTCACTTAAAGTAATCCATAACCAAACACGCACGTGATCATATCTTCAGGTTCTTTGTTCAACATCTGTATGTTAGTGAGCATCATACACCGCCCAACTTCTTTATCAAGATGTCTCAGTATGTTGTCTACAGCTTTTCTTACTTGAGAATAATATATTGACATGCCTGGAAAAGTATACAGTGGGTTGATATTAGTTCACTGAATAAAAACTTAATATAAAATCTAGAATTTTATATTTTTGCACATATTAACATAAAATCCAGTACTGTAGAAATATTCATTTCAATAATGTGTAGTTATTGTAAGGTTCAACTTGTAAGGTTCAATGGCATATATGCAGCACAAAGTGTTTCTTTGATACCCTGAATATGAGTGATCTCTAGCCCTCACAACTTCACATAATATGGAATGTTCAGAAGAGCGTTACTAGGAAAATATTCAGATTTTAATGCTTAAGTATCTCATAGTTTCCAACCATAACACGAAACAGGTAGCATGACCAATCACAATAGATGACTGGCGTTGTAGTCTGTAAATAACCCAAGATTCTTTTTGAAGATGGGCAATTTAACAACCAAGTAAATAAACAAATAGTCTACAACACTGGAGGCCATCATGTTGACTACCCCTGCACAAAGCCACAGCAAATACATTATAAATTTAGTTAAAAGCACTTCCTGGTTGCCACTGACAACTAGAAATTATTTGCAGGTGATGGTGACTCAGGTCTCCCTGACTTGCAGTACAATCTCCTGTATGAATCCAGGCCTCAGACATACCCAGTTCAGTTCATTATGCTAGCAACGTCTGCGAACTTTGAAAGACTGCCGTGCAAATTCATAAACTGTTAAGAAACATGGCCCGATACTTGCCTATCATCTTTGCTTCCTCCTCTGTGAGGGTTTTGCTCAAGTATGTTTTCTTCACTCGTAACGTGTTCCCAGAAGGAAGCACAGCGCCAGTAACAGGCATCGGAGGCTCTCCATCTTTTTGTTGCAAGCTATCCGCAATAACCAAGAAGGCTCTCAGACCAATATTCATCCTCTGCAAATTTGGTGGGAAGTAAAGAAAGAACCAGTATTAACATAACCTTCTAAAGACAACATCAAACTTCAATATTACAAATAATTTTGTTCATCCAACTAATGGGGGTAGGGAGAACCTCCAGCCCATGGGTCGGACTTGACCTGCAAGGGGTTCAAATTTGCCTTGTGAGGCTGTTTCCCTGCCTGTCTGACACCTGATGTCCTATATGTGAAGCGCGCAGCAGGAAGAGACACAGATGTCAACAAACCATTGGGAGCCTTAAAGTGCATTTGCAAGAGAAAGCAGGCTTCAGCTCTACTGCTCATCAGCTGATGGGCAGCAGAAATGAAGCCAGTTGCACCAGATGTGATAGCCAGTTCATCAGAGGCAGAAGTCAGGCTTTGGGCTCTATCACACACCAGCTGACTGGCTTTTAAAGCTGAAGCCTCAGATATTTTAAAGCCCTGCACATGGCTCTTTGCACACCGGGTGACAGACAGGTGAGCTGCCCAATCAACGTGTCAAATTTGGGCCGCAAGGCTAGGAGCTGCCCTGTAGTGCGGAAAGGGTTTCTCAATCTGACCCAGTATGTGCTAGATGGACAGAGCTGCCTGAGGGACTTTAATTTCAGGAGCACTGATCAATGTCAAACTGATTTAACTAGCACCTGACTTGCAGAGTCTATATTGAAAATACCTGGAGATCAGTGTGGAGCGATCAGAAGTTTACATGGGGTTCCATGTTACATAAGCAGACTAAGGTTCCAATAAGAATTTAAAGACTGACAGAAGCACATTCATGTGGAAAACGGTCCTGTGATGGTGATGAAGGACTGTATCTCAGCCCTTTTCAAGCCAGAACATGACTTCACTCAGGCAGCTTAGGAGAGCAAAGAACTCTGGGAGGCAGGGAACTGTGCCTGCCTCCCAGAGTTCTCCTGTCTTCTTCACATGACAAGGGTCATAACTCAACCCATTTGGGTCCTCAGTAGCCGTATCAAATTTATGTTTTCCACTATACTCAAACCAAAAGCAGTATCTGTTACAGAATGTAGGGTACACTCGTACAGCTTTCCAAGAATGGTGCAGCTAGCCATTAAGTCTAGTTCTTTCTCTCTCCCTCTTTTTGTCTTTGTATTCTGTATTGTTGTCATCTTGTATGTGATTCCCCACCCCCACCCCCACGTGTGGAACAGCTGGAGGACAGATGTATTAAGGGAAACTGTGAAAATGGAAATCAAGAACTGAAGAGATAAGCTGAGGGATGACAAGTTGGGAATGAGTAAAATATAAAGGCAACAGATGACTGACACTTTTTTCTCTCTCTCTCTTTCTCTCTGTCACACACACACAGACACGCACAAACACACACATACTGCATTATAAACTATAAAAGCATAATGATATCATACCTCTGGGTTGAGACTAAATGCTTTTGCTGGTTTTCCAACACAAAGAAAATCATAAATTATTTCTTTCATTGCAAAATCCAAACGCTCCTACGATGAAAAGTTAGAAAAAAGAAAGAAAATTATTGCATGCCAACCATGAGCCTGGTAAAATTATAGGAACGGAACATCAACCATGTACAACCACAGCTCATTTTTGCAAGTCTTCCTCTATTGTGGTAGATTGTTCCCTTAATGAATAACCACTACTTATCAGTGTTGCAGACGTCATTTGTTTTCTTTCACAGAACCCACTTCCAAGTGTGGTTTCCATTCCCAATGAAGCCTTTTTACTTATCCATAGAAACAAGTGACTCCTATTGAGTGCCTGGAAAATTAATAACTTATGATGGAGAAGCAGAGTGGGTTTTGTACCCTTTGCACCAGGCTTATTCCCATTTTGCTAAACAGTTTAGCCCAAGACTGGGGAACCTGTGGCCCTCCAGATGTGGACTACAACTCACATCAGCCCTAGCCAATGGTCACGGATGATGGAAGTCGCAGTCCAACAATTTCTAGAGGGCCGCATGTTCTCTGCCCTTGGGATTAGTGTGACGTCTGAATGACGCAAATGTAAAATGTCAAGATAAAAACGTCCCACTGCTTAAAACTTGCAAGTGTTTTCATACCTGTGCAATAAACTGTATAATTTTCACAAATATATTTAGAGGCATGTCTCGTGGTACAACGCCACGGGAACCTTTCGGGAAAAGAGTTGTGATGATTGTTATAAGCCGGCTGTAAAACAAAAGGAGAATGTTAGCCCAAGTTCATTCCCAGCAAGGCATCCCTGTGTCATCTTATTTAAATATTTGGAAGAAGCGTGAAGAAATCTTGACGAAGGACAGAGACTTTTTCTCCTTTCTTCCAGATTAAAAGCCACAGAGGCATTCTGCCTATAGCACATACTAAAGGTTACAGAAATGACCCCCTCTCTAGGTCAAGAAAACAATATGGATGTTTCCCTGATTGTAAGTATGTAAGGCAGGTTTGTGAAACCTCAGACCTGGGGGCCAAATCTAGCTCTCCAGGCCTCGACATCCCCAGGCCTCCCCAGGCTGCATCTTCTCTCTGCAGTCCACACCGCTCACCAGCCCTGCTCTGAATACTCACCAAGTGCTTTTGCTTTCCTTGAACTGTGATAATGCCTCTTGCTTGCATGGGTTTATGGGTATGGCTGGAATGTGGACTAGTGTACAAAGAGGAGTGTCACATCCATTGCTCCGCCCACTTTTGCTGCTGGCTCCGCCCACTTTTGCCTAGGACCACACCCAATCCTTGGCATGCGTCTCTGAAAGGCTCCCCATGAGAGAATAAGAACTTAAGAAGAGCTTGCTGGAGCAGACTATTGGTCAGGGGCGTGTGGTCAATGGACTAGGGGGACTAGGCTAGTCCCCTAGATGTTCCTGGTAAATTAAAAGTATTAAATTCTGGCGCATCCTTCTCAAAACCTGGGAAGCTTTTGCCTGGCTTAGGGAGGGGGGTGCAATGCTCCAAGAGGGTCCAAGATCCCTTCTCCCACCTTCCCATCTAGTCCAACATCCTAGTCTCATGGCTGCCAGCCAGATGCCTGTGAGAAACCTACAAGCTGGACCCAAGCACAAGAGCACTCTCTCCTCCTGTAGTTTCCAACAACTGGTACCCAAAAACCTTAACTGCCTGCAATCATGGCTATTAACCATTGATAGTTTGCCTACCCATGGATTATACGGAAGATAAAAGCTAAGGCCCGGGGGCCAGATCTGGCCTCATCACCTTCTAAATCCGGCCTACAGACGGTCCGGGAATCAGCGTGTTTTTACATGAATAGAATGTGTCCTTTTATTTAAAATGCATCTCTGGGTTTTTTGTGGGGCATAGGAATTCTTTCATCCCCCCCCCCCAAAAAAAATATAGTCCGGCTCCCCACAAGGTCTGAGGGATAGTGAAAAAGTTTGCTGACCCCTGATATAAGCTATAGAAGCTTCTCCACACCCATAAAGGGCACATTTTTTTAGGGGTCAGAAGTGCATCATGTACTTATCAAATCACTCTATACACATGTGCTCAAGCCTGGATTGCAGAATACAACATAGGAATTCATATTTATCAATTCCGCCCCATTCACATTTTGTTGCTAATAAATTGTGCTCAACTTTTGAGCAGGTTGGTGTTTCAGAACTTGCAATCATCTCAGACACTTTTTGTATGTGGATAAAGAAAAAGGTAAAGGACCCCTGACAATTAAGTCCAGTCGTGAACAACTCTGGGGTTGCGGCGCTCATCTCGCTTTACTGGCCGAGGGAGCCGACGTTTGTCCAGAGACAGTTTTTCTGGGTCATGTGGCCAGCATGACTAAACCGCTTCTGGCGAAACTAGAGCAGCTCACGGAAACGCCGTTTACCTTCCCGCAGGAGCGATGCCTATTTTTCTACTTGCACTTTGATGTGCTTTCGAACTGCTAGGTTGGCAGGAGCTGGGACCGGACAACGGGAGCTCACCACGTTGCAGGGATTTGAACCGCTGACCTTCTGATTGGCAAGCCCAAGGCTCAGTGGTTTACACCACAGTGCCACCCACGTCCCTTTTGTATGTGGATACAAAGCACAAATTCAACTTTAAATAAAAGACAAAGGTCTGAGAAAGGATAGAAGAAATCTGAAAAAGAGATATTCAGATGAGGCTGTCCTCTTCCTTTCTATGTGCTAGGGTGTGATCCATGTTTACAGACAGGAAATGATGTGAACATGGATATAGCTTGAGAATTATAAATACAAGACTCCTTCAATGCAAGGGAGGGGGCCAGGAAGGTCTTTTAGTTAAAGCTGTTTGACCATTAAGTGTGAAAGATTCAGAAACACATTTTTACCTTTGAGTAGTTGTATTGCTTTCACATTTAATTCTAATCATGTAAACCCACAGTAGTCTGTAGAGAGATTCCAGTGCAACACGAGCCATTTTGGGATCTTTGTTCTAAAAGCAACAAAAACATATAGCAGTTTTCACACACATAATTTCCCATCTCTTCAAGTCTTCACTTTATTTACTAAATAAACAATGAAGCCAGCAAATGAGCTGACGAGAGTATTTCACCACTGGATTCTTATAGGAATTTAAAAATATGATTAGAAGAACTGAATTTTAAGCGTTTCTCTAAAAGACATTAGACATTGTGGCAAGAAGCCATGGATAGATTCGTCTTCCACGAATTCCACTGTGACGCAACTGTAGGTATAGACACGACAGACTGCAACTGCCACCCAAACTCTATTGGTTTAGTTTTAATAATAATATTAATAATAATAATTTATTTATACCCTGCCCATCTGGCTGGGTTTCCCCAGCCATTCTGGGCGGCTCCCAACAGGATATTGAAAACACGATAAAACATCAAATATTAAAAACTTCCCTAAACAAGGTTGCCTTCAGATATCTTCTAAATGTCAGGTAGTTGTTTATTTCCTTGATATCTGATGGGAAGGCATTCCACAGAACAGGCACCGCCACCGAGAAGGCCCTCTGCCTGGTTCCCTGTAACCTCACTTTTCACGGTGAGGGAACTGCCACAAGGCCCTCAGAGCTGGACCTCAGTGTCTGAACAATGGGGGTGAAGTCGCTCCTTCAGGTATATAAGTTGCAGTGGTGCAAGGAAAAGCGGTTTTTCAGGGGGTGCAGAATTGCAGCAATAGCCTCCAGGCATCCGGGTCACTGCTGCTTACCAGGAGGAGGACAGGTGAGGCAGCAGCAAGGTCGGGTCTGCAGGCCTGCACTGATGGAGCCATTTTAACACTCTTACACAACCCTGACCTTGCCACCTCTCCCCCCCCTCACCCACCTGCCATATGACAGCAACTCCACTGCTAGGGGGCTATTGCTCTGGTTCTGCCCCATCAGGTGAACCACTCCTGGGGGCAAGTGCATCTTATGCCCCTGCAGATGATATTGAATCCTAGTCAACAGGGACAGAACCACCTGACTCTGCCCTGCTTCCCAGAGATCCTTACCCTTTCCATCATACTTCACTTACAGCCAACACTAGCAGGAAAAAATTGGTCAGATTAAGATATGGCATGTAGGACCCTCCAAAGCTGTTAAAATAGTATGTGGCAGATTCATTATACTATACACAGTGAACTAATAAATTACAAAAGAGGAAAGATATACACACATATATATATATATATATACTAACTTTGAGATTGGACAGGCAGTTGTTGAGGAAAATATGCCATCTGTTTAAAAAGAACTGCTTCTGACTGACACAAAGCAGGCAGGTTACCAAAGGATACAAAGCCTAAATAGGAGACAAAGAGGATACAGAATTATTTGAATGACAAAAAAGGAGGAAACTACTTTAGCACCCGATCTGCAGTAAATACCAGAGGCCAATATCTCTTCAGTGCTACATTAGATGCACCAGCCAACATAAACACTTTGCTCAATATCATAGTTAAAAAGAACGCTGTTATGAATTTTGATGACGACTCTGTATAGATGTAGAATTACTTTCTCATTAGAACAATAAAACATATCTGTCTTGCACTACCCAGAGAATCCAGACTTGCTGGCCAACGTTCTGTAGCAGCATAGCACTGGTTTGTGTAATATTCCTGTGAAAAATTATAATGTGAAGAATAAATATATATATTTGACGTGTTCAAGAATACCTTGTCATGGAGGACTCAGTATTCCCCTACAAAGGAGCAACAGTAGAGACAAACACAGTCCTTGGCTTCAATGGACAAATTAACAAACAAATTCAGCTACTATGGGCACACCTCAATTATCCAAAGTGCACATTTGGACAGCTTTCCTTTTTCCAGATTTTGTGCTAATTCAGAAGGTCCTGCCCACGTTCTGTTAACCAGATTAGTCTTTTAGTTAGGCTTGCAGTGGAAGAAATGGAATGATGCATTTTAGTGCTGATCAGTTATCTCTCAAGTACTCAGAATAAGATCACCAAAGCTGTAAAAGTGATTTGTCAATTGCTCAGGAGGAATCAAGTGTCTGCTAGAAGTACAATCCTATGCAAAAATAAGTTCTGTTGAGTTCTGTAGGTCTTGCTCCCAGGTAAATACAACTTCAATGTATAAAAATGTACCTAAATCCTCATGGCTACTATTTTGTGTTGTTCTGATCACCTATTGTGAATATTCCTACTTTGCTTGCATCTTTTACTTCAGTCCTCACAAAAATCCCCCAAAAAGATTGAAGCCTCCAAATGTTTTCAAAACATTTTTCATTTTATTTATGTTTCTATGCCCATTCTGCTTCCTTCAACCTGAAATTTTACTAATTAGAGTTGCAATCTGGGAAAAGTTATGTTGTACCGGTATTTTTCTTATTCAAATTATCATTATCTTTGGCTGACGTTGCACTCAACAGAGTTGAACTAGGCCAAGATACCCACTTTTTAGGGAGGTGATTACACTTCTGTCCCTGAAATCAATGGGACTAAAAATTAATTACTTCTTGTTGGATCAAACCCAATATTATTAATTGTTTCTGGAAGGATTATGCATTGTGTTACAAAACTAGACCCTTAACTTTCTCACAGTTACAAGCTTCATTGCATTATGTTAGCCACTACTTGGCTGAATGAAGAGATAATGATCACATTAACTAAAGCAAAGCTGTCATGGAGATATGTGTAAGCACTACTGCCCAACTCTCTCCTACTCCTCTTTTACTTTAGATAGGTAATGTTTTGTAAAGGTCCAAGGCTTCAGAATGTTTTAGCAGAGTCTGAATTACTCTGATCCACTTGGAGAGGCAAAATGCTTAAGGCACCCTGTGTCAAACTGATTCACATCTTCATTTAATTCAGCCCTACTACAGCTTCCCAAAAATAAATGCCTGTGCCACTGTTCATCTCAAAAGAAGAAGTAGAATTCTACTTAGCAGAACACAGAGGGGAAAGGGCACTGCTGCTTGCCATAAATTGGTCCGATTGCGGGGTGGGGAGGAAACCGCCTGAGAAATGCCTTATTAATGTGTATTGACAAGCAACACACATTCCTTTCATTTTCCCATTCCTCATGATAATCTTTAGAACAGAGAGTAGCAGATGATGGAAGTGAAATTATGGACGTGTTTAAAAGCTACAAAGCAGCAATATGACTAGATCTGACAGAGACATGCGAAGCCAGATCACGCAGAGGCTAAAACAGTTGTAGCGTTTCTTGTTTAAATATATAAAGTCTCACAATAAAGCAGTAAATTGTTGTGTACAGAATGAGATACAGGGAGATAATTTTGGAATCATTTCCGAGAGTCTTGTGAGAGAAACTTGCCTAAAGAGATTTCTGACAAAGGATTTTAGCTTCAGCATTACTAACCAGCGAGTGCTTCTTTCGCGAAGAGAGTTCAAGTGTTGTGTCATACAGACTTTCAACGAAGTTCCTCAGACAGGGGACATTGACTTCATTTTTAACAGCCTGGAAAGAGACCAGAATCAGCATAAAGTTCTATCTCAAGATGGCTTTTTCTAATCCATCTTGAAAAGTCATGTAAACAAGAGTAACTTACAGCAGCTACTGGGACGAGAATTTCAACAAACAGCCCCGCTAATGCATGTTTGATATCTTTGTCTTTAACTTCAAGGAAATAATGTGCACATTCCTGGAACAAAAGAGGGAAAAGTTGCACAGGGTACTTACATTATACTTGACAAAATATTTGTCTTTGTTTTACTGAACAATATTACTTCATAAATGAAATAGTCCCCACTATTCAATGCGGCATGCACCAAGGTAAAAATGCCTAATTTCAGCCTAATAATAAGAATTATCTGTCAAATACACAAATACGAAAGACTGAAGAGCAAAACTCTCTGTGTTAGCAACAATTATACAACGGAAATTTCCCCAGTCATCTTGATGCGGCAAAAATTTCCTGTATTCCACCTTTCTTTACAATGGAATCCATTTGAGAGTAAAAGCCACATTCCAATGAAATCAGTTACTAGAATCCCACTGACTGTAAAGTATCCTGATTGCCTCATCTAAAAATGTACAGTGATAAGGAGCCACGTTACCTGCATAAACTGAAGAGAGGCTTCAAAATCCTCCACTGGATACATCTTGATGCGAAAAAATTTCATTCCCATTATCAGACTGATAATGCTCTGAACAATATAAGGGCTCTGCTCTTTATGTCGCAGCTCTTTTAATTCTGCCATGAATTTCTTCTTCACAGCTGGAAATCTTTAGGCAACAACAACAACAAAAGCTACAATGACGCTTCTTTCGAAGCAGAAGTTTGAGAGCAAAATGAAGTTCCACTGGAAAATGGAAACTTGCCATTACAGAACATTTTTCTCCTAGAAATACTACTGATATTTGTGAGTGATAGGACTGAAAGGGTCTAGTAACAGATGAAACCGCCACCCCCCCCAATGTTTGGCCTTGAATCAAATAGGAGACAACCTGAACAAAGGAATGCCAGACTTTCGAGAGACAACCTACAATAGAAGGAAACCTCAGGACCAGGGACCAAATGTGGCTTACCAGGCCTCCCTTATTGTCCCTCAAAATTCTCCACAGGCCATATCCCTCATTTCCCCTGTTTTGAACCCCAAATGTTTTTTTCCTGGCTGTAATGTGTCCTTGAACTCTGATAATAGAGATGGAGGATAGAAAGGGGGTGTGTAGCAACTAGCCTATTGTACATAGACAGAATCTATATTCATTGCTGCATCCATTTGCCTCAGGGCTTGCCTACCACTATCAGAAAATCCTCAGAAGGGTTACCCAGAAGGGAGTGTGTGGCCCTTGGGCTGAAAAACATTCCCACCTCCTCCACTCGCACATAAATATTTTTAAGTGAGAAAAGCAAAACAAAAACAGGAGAGTGGCAGAAAGCAACAATAAGAATGAAGGGCAATGTACTTCAGGGTCTCAAATTATCCGTGAAAGATCAGTATTATCTCAAAAGATAGCATGGATTTATCCAATCAAAGACAATCAGATGGAAAGAAAATGCTGTCACACAAAAAAAATGTGCCTTCAAATTCCCTCCCGTAAATATGAATAAGGTTGTTTGCAGGGGGAAAGAAAAACAACACTGTATATAATACACCGAGCTAAATGAAATAATCACATTTTTATTTTATTTTTGGCAGGCGGATCTTCACCTCTGCGAATTACCCTGATTACAAAAAGTCTTTCCGTTCCTATAGGCGTTCCATGTTTGGCATTAATGGGCTGAAGAAAATGAGGTTTCTGCAAGCCTGTGCCAAACTGGCTTAGGACTGCTTGACTAGAAGTTGAAGCCACCTTCTGTGATTCTACAGGTCTCCATGCCAAGCCACAACTTGATAAACAAAGTGTTCATGAGTAGAATGATTTATTCCTTTAATTTCTCTACCGGGGGGAAACAAATACACCTCTAACCGAATACCCTCATGGTGTTTTTTTTTTTAAAGAAAAACTTTCAAAATATTTCAGGCTTTGACTAGATCTCTTATTAAAGGCACTTACTTTGCTTGTGCTAGCACCCCTATTACTTCAGCATACAGATCTGCAACAATGTGCATATTTCCAGTGTTAGGACCAAGGTACCTACCAAAGAACAAGTCAGAAGTTTAAGAATATGCATTTTATTTTTATATAACTAGATCAATAATGATATAGATATAGATAAAGATATAGATATATTTAATATAGTACAGTAAAGCTAAGGTTTGACTGATCAAAGATCACAAGGTACTCTTATCACACAACGATGCTTGCAAATTTTTATGTACAGGGTACGCTCTTCACCATATTCCCACAAAGAACATCTAATTCTGCTAAGATTTCACAAATCTTGTGAGGATATCCTACAATTCTCCTCTGTAGTGCTTTCTCAAGAGGAAGCCTTCCGTGTTGTGAAGGCAGGCAGACTGGAAATGGGGGACAGGGTGGCATGTCTACAATAAAGACTTAAATAGATTTTAACATTAATTCTTTAACTGCACGAGACCTCTAGGAGTAGTAATTCTGCAATTAATATTCAATACTCTCATCTAAGTATGACTCCCAAGATTATCTGGGAGAAACCATTGACAGTTAACCTGGAATAAAACATGTTTAAGTTTGCTGAGTAGATTGTTCTGAAAAGAGGTCTTTGCTCCACTAATTTACTGGCGCTCACATTTCATAAGCACTGCTATGCATTCTTATCTCATGCTTCTATCTGATCCTAGCTTTGGCTTCTTTCACAGTAAGCAAGCGATACTACAGTGTGTTAAGTGTTAAACTGACAGAACTATTCATGCAAATGTGGCCAAATATTTGAATGAACCTTACCCTTCTTTGTATTTAAAGTGCTTGAAAGCCAAATTGATAACATCGTGTACTAAACCATCTATTACCGGATGAAGCTGAATCTGAAAAAGAAACAACTGACTTGTCAAAAGACTCAGCAGGAGAGATGACAAAGCCAATGGTATCCACTATTAACAAGAAAACACAAAACAAAATGTAAACAAAAGCCCCTGTCTTTTGAATTCATATAATGCCCTTCCTCCTTGAAGGGTCCCTAGGTGTGGGTAACAACATAAAACCAGATAAAACTATATATAAGAATTATTAATATTTACTGGTGTAATATAATCTGCAAGGTGAGATGTTGTTGTTGTTGGCATCTGTCTCAGGAGACAATGGAAGAGTGTGCCACAGACAAGACAGCACAATCCTTGTCACTATATCAATACTAATCATTGCAGATTGCATTTAGGAACCACAGGTGCTAAGCAGATTGCTCCCTCGCTTCTCCATTCTGCCCCATGTGTGGTTTGCACTGCTGGAAACTAAACACAACCCCTATCCAATGTATGACAGCAAGATTCTCGCTTGTTTGCTCAAGTCTGCAATCTTAAACTGTTAGCAATTTTTTCTGAAACTACCGAGGCTTAAGTCCTAGACAATGCATTTCGAATTGAGCTGTCTGTTCCATTTTCAAGCAATTATAGAAAGATGTTTCTTCAAATGATTAGACATTTTTATTTAGAAAGTGTGGAGCGGAAACTGTTACTGAGCTGGTGGGGAAGAGATGGGGAAGTTGGCGTTGCACCACAAAAAGCTACCTTCCGCTTGAGAAGGAAAGTACCAGTAGTTAAGGTGGAACATAGGAAGCTGCCTTACACAGAGCCAGACCACTGGTCCAATGCTAGCTCAATACTGTCTGCACCGACTGGCAGCAGCCCTCCATTTGCAGATGCCAGACACTGAAACTGGGACCTTCTGGGACCCACTGAGCTAATGTCCTTCCCCTTAGTTGAGGTCTGACAAGCCCCCTTCCTTATTAAACTTCCAGTACCTACTGAAGACCTTTTTCATTCCACAGCAGGTATTTTAATTGATGTTTGAGCTTATGGTTCTAACGGATCTTAATTTTTTGTGCTGTGGCTTAGTAAACTACTTAAGAGACTGTTCCAATTAAGCAGTATATAAATTGTTCACATAAATAAGTAAACAAGCAAACAAACAAGCAAACAATCAGGAATATGGGGCCAAAGCACACCCTGGACACCTAGTTCACTCCTTGGTGCACACATGACAGGTCTTTACATCATATAAAACTTTTAACTGTAGTCATAGAATCACAGAATTGTAGAGTTGGAAAGGACCCTAAGGGTCATCTAGTCTAACCCGCTGCAATGCAGGAATCTTTTGCTGAACATGGAGCTTGAACCCATGGCCATGACATTAAGTGTATCATGTTCTACCAACTTAGCTATCCAGCTATTGTTTCAGTATTGTCCTGTTTACCACCCTGGGCTCCTTTTGAGAGAGGATGGAATATAAAATTAATAAAAATAATAATAAAAGCTATCTACTTGCTGATAGATCTATCCATCCATCCATCCATCCACAAACACATTATAATAGTGTGATTCCCTTCTCCCTATAGCCCAAGGCTCCTTTTGTACTGTACTATTTATTACATTACATTGTATTTTATTATATTTTGAATTTATATCCTGCCCTTCCTCCTGAAAGGGCCCAGGGTGACAAACTCCCATACAATTTAAAAACAAAAAGCAGTTAAAACATTCTAAAAACAATTTAAATTAAAAAAGTCTAAAAGCAGCGTCAATTCAAAACATCATTTCATCCCGCAGTCTCGGGGTTGCCAGGAACAACATTTTGCAGCCACCAAATGTCTTGGTAAACAGGACCTTTTACTATTTAACCACCAGTTAGTTCTGCTTGCTCAAAATCAATCCTTGTAGAAGTAAATCCTTTTGTTTCCCAAGCCAGGCTTAAACTGGGTGCAACATTTCATTAAATATTTTTAAATGACTTACCTGTTTCAAAACCTCTATTAATACTAAAGAAAAAATAAAATCAATAGCAAGATCTCTTCTTTCCATTAAATAGTCTCGTTGCTGTTCATCACTATAAAAACCAGACAAAAATGATTAAAAGCATTATATAGTCAGCTAGCTAAAATTAAGCAAACACTTTTCACCTCAGACTTTGGAAAAACAAAGCATAAAAATAAGGAAAAAGGAAAAAAAAGCCGCAGCATGTTGTAAATGTGGGGTAACAAGATCAAGAAAATGTCTGATGTAATAATCTAGTTCGAATGTTAAACACCCCCCTCTGTCTCTCATTTTCTATTTCTTTCTAAAAATCCCCTCAAAATTGGGTGGTATTCAATTAACTTTTTGTGCTAGCATAAGGATATTCCCTCCTCTCCTCTCCCCATGCAGCATGCTCAAATCTTTTCCAGAGTGTTGGAGGAACCACCAGAACAGATTTAAGGAGATGGGGGACAGGGGATGAGACATTCCATTGCACAAGAAAGAAAACACAATTGCACTGACAAAATGCTCACCCCCACTCTATGCTGAATGCAATGCTTTTTTTAACACGTCAGATTTAGAAACAAAAAAACCAAAACAGAAAAGCAAACACCTTTGACATACAAGGTACCAGCCCAAGACATTTTGCCGCCTGAGGCAGAGCCCAAAGGGTCCTTGCTCCAGTAGGGATGACGGTTCTAAAAGCCTTGCTGCACTTATTCAGACACTAGGTTCTTGTCATTATATGTCTCCACTCAATAGTGACTTTACCAAACTTCATGCAGGGCCCCGCTGACATGTGAAGTGTGGACCTCTCTTACTTCCGTAGCAACAGCAAAAGCTGTTTTTTGGACTGGTGCCTTAATGGACTGGGTAATGGCCAATAAACTGAATTTGGGGAAATGGAGGCTTTGTTGGTGGGTGGGTGGTTCCCGTGTCTGGAAAATAGGCCAGCTGTTGTGGACACTCCCTCTAAAGAAGCCGGTACGTAGCTCATGAATACATCTTTGTCATTAGAGGTCCAAGTGTCCTCTGTGGCTAGGAGTGCCTTTTACTATCTCTGTCTGGTATGCTAGCTATGGCCATATCTGGATCAGCTTTACTTGGCCACTGCAGTCCACGTATTGTGATCTCAAACTGGATTACTGCAATGCGCTCCACGTGGGGCTGCCCATGGAACTAATCTGGAAACAGTGGCTAGACTGTTGATGCAGGAAGATGGTCACCGGCATGTGATACATCTCTGTTAAACATCTGCACTGGCTGCCCACATGCTACTGGGCTCACGTGTTGAGCTTTGGTCCCAGGATACTTTAAGGACCCATCTCAGCTCTTACATCTCAGCTCAGATGCTGAGATCATTGGGAAGAAAACTGTTAGTTGTCCCCTGTTTTACAGAGGCCTGACTGGCCTAACTAGAAGCCAGGCATTTAGTGCTGCCGGCCCCATGCTGCGCAAAACTGAAAGTCACTTTTGACTTTCAGGTATCTCTTCAACACATTTTTGTGCCTTTGTAGCCATTTAGTTTTCAATCCGTGAGTCATCTGAATAATTATCTGTCTTTTTTATGTATTTATCTTTACCTTAAATTATGTTTTATGTCTTATAGTACACACCACCTTGATATATTTTAAAACACAGCAGTATAAAATTAATTTTATAAGCAAGCAAACAAACAAAGAGGCACCACGAAGACTTGGCTGCCAGTGTTAGAAAGTGCTCAGGAGTGTACCTTTTGGATTTAGTGCTTGTTCTTGGCCTGTATTCGTGAGATTCATCTTCTATGCCATTTTGTCTTTTATACCAGTCAAACAAAGTGCGCAGAATGGAAGGTAGACAATACTCTGAAAGCGAGCTCATTGAGCTTATTACCTGTATGGCAAAGGAAGAAAAAAGCAAAATGTGTTTAGTACTGCCTCCTAAAACCTTTAGTCAGTAGTTCAATTTGTTTTTAATTCAGGCACACAGGCGTTCTTCTCTGCTGTTTTCCTTGAAAGTGGCAACGGGCTGGGAGAAAGGGCTACCGTGATGTCTTCTAGCAACAGCACACACCTATTATTATAACTATCATCGCCATTGCCATCATCAGTGATTAAAACTGGTGGGGTCTGAGTGAACTTGTTTGCTGTTCCTTTAATCTCAGGCTTCACCAGGTTTAACTGAGCTCAATTAAAGCTTGCAGCTTCCTTAAGTCAGCGGATACATTGGAGATCTTGAGGGCTTCACCTGGTTCCTGTGACGGCTCTGAGCCCCCCACTGCTCACATCATGTGGATGTGGCAAGGATGGTTACCTTGGTTCCCCCCCTGAAAAGCCCATAGGGCTGAAGAAGTGATGCTCTCTCCCACTTCCTCTTTCAGATCTATCTGCTTCTAAAGCAGGCATAGGCAAAATCCGGCCCTCCAGATGTTTGGGACTACAATTCCCATCATCCCTGACCACTGGTCCTATTAGCTAGGGATGATGGGAATTGTAGTCCCAAACATCTGGAGGGCCGGAGTTTGCCTATGCCTGTTCTAAAGATTCCAACCAGCAGCTGAACTGAAAGCAAGGTGACTGAGATGGTATAAGGGGGGGGAGGGAGGAGAAAAACTGAGCAGCCAGGAGAAGAAAGTGGGAAAGTCAGGGAAGGAAGAGAAATGGATTGCCAGAGAAAGATGGGTCACATATGCAAGTGCATGCATAAATTTCCCATGAGTTTTCACCCAATCATGATCAAATCACAGATCACATTTGTCTCTATTGACTGAACCATGAAAATAGTGGATCAGGTGCTTTCCAGTGCTGCCATGGCACAAAAACATGGAACCAAGCCATGGATCCAAGTATGTATATATGTGCATATATCAAAACCAGTATCAGATCATAGGTCACCTGTGTCTCCACAGAACTGCGGCAGTATTGTGGTCATACTGTTGTAAAAATCATAAGGATTCATGAGGATTGGGCTTTTGGTATTTCTGTGGCTAGAACTAGGTTTGGTGTTCTCTGTCTCTCTCATTTTTAAAGTTGCAATTCAGTTCTGTCACCTATGGCTTAAATCAAGATTATGGTTCATTAGTTTACCAGTGTTAAGATGTATGTTATCACCAACGCTGCTTTGCTAATTGGTCACTGTGACTATCCTGTTTTTAAGCAATTGTTATTCTCTGTTCATTTCTTCAACTCCTATCATTTAGATTCCCCTCTCCTGTCATGTGTATGCAATCACCAATTTATGCAATTACGCATCATGCACCAAATGAAGTAGACTGTGGTCCATGAAAGCATAATAATAATAATAGTTATTCATATTTAAGTTGCTGCAAAATTCTTTGTTGTTCTTTCAAAAGCAGACTGTGATGCCACAGCACAAATTGCCTTTCAAAATCTTCTCACACTTTCAAAAACAGTTTGCTAAGTAATGTGGTGGGGGTCTTAGAGACAGGCAAGTCTAGAAGTTGTCTCTAGACATATAGATTTTATGTTTTTATTTTATAAAAAATAAAAAAACCAAATGCATAGCAGAGTGAATACAAAAACAACCAAACATCTAAAAATAAAACACAAAACAGGCTTTCTTATGTATACATCAAAGGCTAGAAAAAAACATCTTTGGAAACCAGTTTCTATCAAGCAGACTATCTTATTCTAATCTCATCATCTCAGTAAATAATTCCAAAGAGGCATGTGGAATTAATTTTGCACTGGATCAATGGCACTGTGACCCCAAATACCTCACCTGGTTTTGCCAGCTTGCAGATACCACTATGCAATTGGGTTGGTGGTCATTTCATGTATATATCTTATTCCACAGTTCTTTGCTACCTGAGTATGACGTGGGATGCTAGGTGCATGTTTGTTCTGAAGTCATGGTGGCAATGTAACTAGGAAGTGTGTTCCTAACCTTGCCAACTAATGATGAGGCACCGGAAGGTATTCTACCTGTAATATGGGTTCACCTGTTCTTGACTTTGTGCAGTGCCCTTCATACAGGCAGCTATATACCTTTCCATATGTATAGCTGACTTGTAAGAACCCAGTACATGCGGCTCCAACCTACTGAATCCAAAATTACTGAACAGTGTGCTGTGCCAAAAGTAATGCAAACTAAACACACAGATGCTGTATGTCCTCTGCTATACAGTATTTGCACAGGGTGTCTTTAGCTTTTTTAAATCCTTCTGTCGTTCGTTGGTCTTATAAGGCAGGAAGGAAGGGTGGAATTTGCAGAGACTGGCTCTCGGAATACAGGAAGGGAGGAAAGTCTAGTCAGCAAGCTGGTTACTCAACTCCTCCATTTATTGGAATCAAAGCCAGTGGTGAGATGAATTCTAGCTCTGTGCTGCTGTAGAAGGGGAGTGTGCAGATGTACAAATGTGTCCTTGTTGGACAAAAATGATCATGTTCTTCCATCCTAAGTGAACTGCATAGTGTACAGCCTGAAGATACCAGGTCTACACAAACACTGAGCTGTTTAAACACTCTGTTCATAGGGCATTAAAAGTAGTCTATATAAATGCATTCTTTATATGAATTTTGGCAGAATATGCAAAAAAATAAATCAATTACAGCATGCCGGTAGCCTCCCTCCCTTAATACATACAATATTAAAAACTGAGTAATTAAATAGTCAAAGTACAAATTAAATTACATGGCAATATAATCAATAAATCCTTCTGCATATGCCTAAAGGGCAAAAATTAGACATGACAACATTAACAACAATATTCAATGTGAAATTAGACTTTTGTTACTTCAAAAGTTCTTGCCTTGCCTAGAAAACTTGAACTCCATACAGCACACTTTTTTAATAAAAAAAAACTATGGTTTTCTAGATTGTCAAATACATTTTAGGTTCAGTTCTGGATCTGCTTCCCTTTCTGGCTTCACACTATTTTACACTGAAACCTGCATCCATACATTGCTTTAATGATAGCTAGCTGTCTAAATGCCATTGTGCCTTTGAGGTGAATGGAAGTGAACTAAATATAAACCACCCCATAAGATAGGAAATAGAAGAAGGGGACTCAAGGGAATTTAATAAATGTCAGTTTGACTCAGGCACTAAACTGCTATCTGTGCACCTGAAAAAATCCCCCCGAAAATGTAAAGCGGTTTTGCGATTTTCTTTTTTTTAAGGGAGACACACAGCCATTGTCACTGCTGCCATCCTGTTATACTGGAATGACATTTCTGTTATAAAGATTATAAAGGCTGCTGACATGAAAGTTGAATTTTATTCAGCTCAGGAATAGGCTTCAGAGAGAAAATTAAATCTACACATTTAAACCTAACGATGCCTGTTTGCAGAGCTTGCGTTTTAATGTCCTGCTAAGCTCAATCAAATTCTTAGCACAGGGCTACTACACGTTTTGCAGGGTCACAGCAGGGACCAGATTCCATGAGGGTGGAGTTCCAGAATAACAGGGAGAGGCTTTGCCAAAAGTGCACTCTCTCTGAAAGAACCCTGCAGAAGGATAGGCTAATCTGTCAAGTCCAGCTTCTCCGTTTCTCATTTTGCCAACATCAAGTTCTAGTCTCCATATCCATTTTCTTAACAGTCCTAATGAAAACGTACCAGCATTTCAGTGTCAATTTCTCCTAATATAAACATCTCGATATACATATTTTCACAGAGCGATTCCCCCCCGAACATAATGCTTTTGTATGCTGTTTTTATGTTTTATGCACCCTTTAGCCAGTATGCATACATCTTTATAATCATGACTCGGTTGGAGAACTTCATTGCACAATTCTGAGAAGTTTGCATTTTGCAGGACAGGTATATTTCAGTTAACATATTGCTCTTGAAAGCATTGAGTTAGGTAGGTTCGCCTTTAAATGCAGCAACCCTCTATCATCACCACCATCGTAATTCCTGCAACACAAGTGTGAAGATGGGAAGAAAAACTCACGAAGGGGCCAAAGATCACCTTAGCTGTGAGTTCCACAGGACCTGAGGCTCAGGATATCTAAAGACTATCGAGTTGGGCTACTCTTTAGGAGTTTTAATTGGATCTTGGAGATGCTTAATTTCTGTATCTTCATTGATATACATCACTATGGATTGTGCAGGGATCGTTTAACTTTACTGTGCATACTGAGATGTTATCATTTATTCCTTATGACTACTTACATTTCGTTATATTTTTGTAATTATGTAAAACTACTGACGTTGTAAGCAACCCTGAGCATGGCTTAACTATGGAAAGATGGTAAGACTCAAGACACATCTATCTACTTGAAGAGAAGGACAGGAGTGCCAACTCAATGAGAAGAGATCTAGAACAAGGGTGTGGAAGGATGCAGCCTTCCAGATGCTGGTGGACTGCAACTCCTAGGATACGAATTGCGGGGCTACAAAGTGCTGTCTGGAAATAACTTACTTGATCAAACTGGGGGTCTTCTCCACGCTGCAGAGATTTGCTCAGTGGCTTTTCCTACAATAAAGCAAAATGCATCTATCATTTTAGGAGCAGCATTATGACATTGTCTTACGCTTTAGTAATTTGATCACATTTTAAATTCAGGCAGTTGAAAAGCCCATACTTACTATGCTTGTACAGTAGCGTGAGAGGCAATTTTAAACAATTATTACAGTTTTAATTTATCTACAGCACAAGTATTTTAGGTACGGCAATATTTTGGCAGGAAAAAAAAGATTTGCGGTGAGAAAAGCTCAACAGAATTGGTTTCTTCTTTTTTGACAAAAAACATTTCCTTTATTTTCACAAGAGAAAATGTGGAGTGTATCATTTAGATTATATTTTTCCTCATTAAGGGAAAACACCATCAAAAGAAGCCATGTTGTTCATAGGTAAGCATTTATAAGTTCATTATAAAGACTAAAATATATGCCCCATAATATTAGAAAACGAAAGCAAAAGTTTTCAGCTTTTCAGTGTATCTCCAAGGCCAAAAAGGTGTGTTCAATACTATCAAAGTGAGAATATAGTTGCAGAGAAATACGATCTGGAAAGGAAGGATAGGATCTCCTGAAAGCTTAGAATAGACGGAAACCAATATTTACTGAGAAATATCCACAGAAACATATCCTTGCTTTACTCCTATTGAAATAAATGAGAGTTCAACCAAAGCAGTTTTTCTTTTGATATATTTCAAAGGATCTAACACAGGAAACATCCCCCTACTGACTTGTCTTCCTTTGTCTATTAGATGCTATTTCACCTGTAAGAAGCTAAATATTTCTCCTTAGATTCATTCTGGCATTATTCTAATGTGGAGGTACAATGATGATTGCACTGGTGTTTTTTTATGAATGTACAAAATAAAAACAACCTGGTTTCATAAAAGCAATCACCAGTGCTGCTCCTTTTAAATATAGCTTTGAGCATGACGGTTCTCAAGTGCCAACCAGATCTGTGTGCACACGGAACTCTAATCACAGTTTGGTATTATGTCCATACAAAACTTGAGTATTCTGTGTATAACAGGAAACTGTGGTTAGCTGAAAACAGAAGCAAACACTTCTGACCTCTTTGTCATGGTCAGGACAGAGGAGGAAAAGGGAGAAAACATGGTACCCAGTTAGAGATGGGAAGGCCTGGAAACCCCCCCAGAAAAACTGGGGGGGACGATGACAGGTTTTTTCCATTTTTTCCCAGGCCTTCCCATCTCTAGACCCAATATTCATGCACATGACGCTAAACTATCGTTCACTGTTACATGTGAACCAGGGTCCCATCTCATCTTGAAAGGTCCACCGCGGGATGCAAGGTTGTGGGTGGAATTACTGAGGTGTCTGTTCCTCTGACTAATAGAGTCATTTATCCCCAGGTGAGAACTCATGTGAAAGAATCTACTTATTGTCTGGACTCTCCTCTCTTTATTTGCTGGAACCCTGTATCTGTCTCTTCCATGTCAACACATGATTGTCATTTCAGTCTATATGTCACACAAGCAAAGATTTGGCTTTATCTTAAAGTATCTAGCAGGTTGGTCAATGCCATTAAAATTACAAGGGTTCTATTTGGCAAGGACAATCAACTGCTTCGTTAACATAATCATATTGAGCAACTGGTGTTTTTACAATGATGATGATGATTTTAAGATATCCTACATAAGAACAGAGGAAATAACCTATGAATTGTTCCAAGGTGTGTCTCAAACTCCTCCCTCCCCTTTCCTTTTGGATTTCACCTTGGACCACCCTTCTCTATGTCTTAGTTCCCAGCGCTGTTACAGAAAACCTTTTTCCTTTGAAGGTTCTATTATCTAGGGCAGGTTTCCTGTTTTAGCTCGCTTCTGTGACTCTATATCTTTCCAAACCTATTCTAATTATACTTTGTTCTTTCTTTCCCATTAGCTTCAGCCCTCTCACCTTGTACCGTTTTAATTATTTAATTTTTGATCACTCCTTGGCTCAGCTCTGCTTGCCTGCTACGAACGATAAAGCTACATATCTATTTACTTCTGCAAGCCCTTTTGAGAACGTAATGTTGCTCACAACCGTCAAAAGGCAAGGCCAAGGTGCCCATGCAATGGTGGATTAGAAAGGTTTGCTGGAATTCTTTTGCAGGGTTAGGTCCAGGCAAGCCACTGAGAACAGACAAGAAAACGAATCAGTACTTGCATCGAAGACCACCAGAATCTCATCCATGGGAAGAATTAACTAGTAGCACTGAAGTTGGGATAAAATGTTAAAATTTAAGAGTTTTACATAAAAGAGAAACAGGGAAGAGCCATTAGCCAAGTCCAGAAGGGTATAAACATCCAAACAAACACACATGATGAGAGATTTAAAATGTCACACACACCCTTGGCCTTTGTTTTCAATGGTTTTCCCACGTATCAATGCAGCTACCACTTATTGAGACATGCCGAGCTGTGCAGTGTGGATCAGCTTTTTGCACACCACTGCACCATCCTTTTCAGCACTTGTGGAAACACACGGAAAGTTAAGCCATGTTGAATTTCTACAGATGGTCTAGGCAAGCACAAAGCTGCCCCTAGCATGCAGCTGATGGAAAAACCACAGCTGCCGCATGCTGGGAGAGTCATGAGAAAAGGACCGCAAACAAAAGCAGGTAAACAAGGTTTGTCACCGTGCAGGTGCAGAACCGAGCCAAAGCTGGTCTAAGGGAAGGGAGGCAGGCAGGCATGTCAGCACAGGTGACTGACTATATGAGCTCTCGCCTCCTAATAGTGTCTTGCAGAATACAGAAATTAATCAGAGCAGGGCACAACGGGGAACAATTACTGAACTGAAGCAGAGCCAAGGTGCAGGTGGGCAGAACTAAAGATAGCTTCCAGGTTTTGAAGATGCCTGAAAATGCAGACTGACTACAAATGCAGACATCGACGGAAGACATTATGGCTGCTCAGGCCATTTCGGGTCTCTGATGTGAAGCCTTGAAGCGCTTGCTGACTTTCTCCAAGCGTTGGCCTCAGCGTGGTGCTGATAACACCAAGGCTGCAGGTTCGATTCCCCGTAAGGGACAACTGCATATTCCTGCACTGAAGGGGGTTACACTAGATGATCCGCGAGGTCCCTTCCAACTCTGTGATCCCAGCTGAGCACCAGCTTCAGAGAAACAAGTGGTAACACAGCAAGCAAATTGTTTCAAAAGAATGGAACGCAAATCCCAGAAACCTGAAAACCACAGTGAAGCTGCTATACCCCACTGCCCCTTGTAGGGTTTCTCAGCTTCCAACACCTACTAAATTATCTCTATTAATTTCTCCTCCAGTCATTGCATTCCAGAGTTAAGCAAAACTGCATTCAATTCACACCAGAGCAACATTCTTACCAGCGTTTAACTGCGCAAAAAGCTACGCCCTTGTTATCATTTCTTGGTGATGATTTTATAAACGTTAACCAAGGAAATAAATCCTATAAAGCCGTCTATGATGTAGGCAATTCGCCTTTGCTTTCTAGTAAGTGTATAAGATGTAAAGCAAGAAGAAAGAATTCAAATATGAGCCTGACAACAGAGATCAAGGATTCCTTCTATCACAAGTTTCACATGTTTGGTCTAGGAAACAGGCATGAGTACAGCACTGTAAATCAAAAGCAGCTATTTCGACAAGAATGTTAACATTCAAAACTGTCAAAGCTTGGGGAAGTTTATTTAGCACAATCTTGTGAATTCTGTGCAACATTTTGTTGTTGTTTAGTCGTGTCCGACTCTTCGTGACCCCATGGACCACACTTAAATGTGTAGTCACTTCTGGAACAAAGGTTTTAGAAACAGAATGGTAAAGAAAAACAAATTATGGTGAGCGTTCAAATTGATGATTGCCTACTTTCAATATAAATAACTGTACCACACAGATGGATTGCTTGTATTCAGATGTCACAGTCTACCACAATTAATTGTCGTCACTCGTGATTACCATTGAATAAACTTTTACTAGCCAAGTGGCAGGTTGTTCACAATGTTAAAAAGAAATGGATGTGGTCTAAAATCAATTACCGGAACAGTCATCTGTTAATAGGTGTCAGCTAATATTCACCACTGAAAGGGTCTCCTGGAAATATGAGTTTCCTCCTCCCCTCCCATTCTTTTAGAAATGATGAAACAAATGAGTGATTGCTCACAACTGAGCCAGATAACAGTCTACCTGCTTGCCTGTTCATGTCTTCGTTTGTTGAGGGGATGAAGTATTATTTTATTCATAACTGCACTTAAAGTACCCAGCAACTCTCTGGATCCCCTCCATTTCCTCTCCTCCCTCAATTTAGATGTGGATATTCTATTCTTTCATATCAATGAAACAGAAATTTTACAAAGTACGGGGAGGTTCATCTGCTCTCTTTTTGGGGGGATACTTAGCCCCAGTTACCTTGTTCTACTTCATCTGAATTTCTCTGTTGCTCATTTACAGTCTACTGGGGCTCTTTTTCCAGCTGGAACTCACCTCTCAGGTGGGGGCCATTGCCATTCTAAGAGAACGAGGGAGGCTTTTATGTTGAGTTCCAGCACCTCTTTTTCTAGAAAAATAGCACTGCACTCTATACAATGTCAGCTTGAACAAAACAGCAGGCTGAATCCAGAGTCAAGAGCTACAGTCGCAGAACTCTGAATAAAGAGGGGGTTTATTCATTTCAAGCAATTCATCAGCCTTTGGGTCAAAGGAACTATTACATAAGAACCCAAGAATATCAAATATTCATGTTCCTATTTTAATTACCAATGTATTTGCATACTCTGAACTCATTTTCTATATGAAACTCTCAGTAGCAATAAAATATCTAAAGGTGATAAAAAAAATTAAAACCCATCTATTCCTTTGCTAATGCATATTTCTGTTTAAAAACAACAACAGTACCATCAGAACACAATAGTTTTAGGGCTGAAAAGAAATATATCAGAAATAACTAAGGATAAAAATAATTCATGCTAGATATTTCCCCCTTAAAATTCAAGAGGAGATTAAGGCTGCAATCCCATGAACACTTACCTAGGACTAAGTCACACTGAATAAATTAGAAGTACAGGGTCAATCTTTTCTGAAAATCATACTTGGGCCCTCTTCCACTGAGGCTCTTTCCCTGTTCACAGATGTGCAGAAAATTATTGATTTACTTATTTTTAGCAAGGTAGAGACAATGGCACTCTGCACATGTGTAATGACACACTTTCCTATTGTGATAAAAACAGCAAGGTTAAAACTGCAGCCCTACCAAGTCAAAATCTGACCAGCTGCTACTGCTGATAGAGCACACTCCTCTTTTGGACAGCTTCTTATGCATAACTGATATTTACAAAATGCATGTCTAAAAGTATACAAAGCAACATACCAAAGGTGCAAAAAATAAAATAAAAAGAAAAATTCAGGTGCGATGTGGATGCCTAGATTCATACTTTTTGTATTGCAAGTATGGGGATATCGTTGATATGTTTATTGCATTGTTTTGCTTGTTCAATTTTATGCTTCATTATAGAGGTTTGTTAAAGATAAATAAAAATATATATTAAAATACAAACAAACAAAAAACTGGGGGGGACACACACACCGAAAAGAAAAATGAGAATTGCAAAATACAGTAAAACAGCTGTGCAAATGTAAATCGCTTCCGTGAATTAAAAAAAAGAAGGGTTTCTTCCATCTGGCAAAAGGAATCTAGTGAGGCAAACAGGAGGGCAGCTGTGGGCAGGCTATTTCATAAGGCCCAGGAAAACGAGCGGATTTTAAAAGGAAGGCTTGCTGAAGAGAGCAATATTAACAGAATAACTGGGCGTAATAAACTCAATCGTGATTCGGTCGTCCCCCCCCCCCCAGTCTAAACACTTTCTTGTCATTTCTCTTCATATATTTTATGGTCCGATTACATAATCACTGGACAGATTTCAACCTATGCTGACTTAAAGGCTGCATAGTAAGGCACGTCCTGGCAGCATGTGCCGCTGAATCTATTTTTTGCCATTTCTGTGTGAATGAAGCAATCACAACAATGTGCTTTTAAAATGATGATTTAGAACGGCCTGAACATGCAGGAAAATGTACCGGTATCTTCATATAACCAAACACTTTCTTATACTCAGTCTGGAGTTTGTTTTTGCTTTGCTTTTTTTTACATTTCTAAAAAGAACCCCATGAAGCACGAACATATGCTTGAACGCATTAAAAAAAAAAGATAACTGAGACAAGATGGCAAATGTGAGTTTTAAGGCTGTTTGTCTCTGGCCAGAGCCTTATGAGCTTTAATTACTGTTGTGCAAAGCCAAGTAACTAACTCCAGGTACTAAAAAAAGAAGACAACAATAATCAAATGGCTATTAACTTGTGGGTTAATATCCCATCATAATCCTGAAAATGCATGCGCTGAATTGTTTGCTGTAGTCACAATCAAAGTAGCTAATTGACAAGGTAAGCAGAAAATGAAAGATTACGTGAAAATGAAGTTATGCTCTTTCCCCCTTCTATGAGTAGATCAGCAAAACAGTAGTAAAGTAATATTAGTAAACATTTTCTTTCTTTGTCTTCTCCATGAATAATACTTCTTAATGCAGAACATCTGAGCACTTGGCTTTATACAGCACCAGCGTTAGCAGGTTTAGAAACTGCCCTTTAAAAGTACAGAATCACCAAATAAAGGGAAACTCATGACTGTTTTCAGGGTGGCATTGTGCTTGGAATTATATAATTTGGGCATGATCCAAGTTAAGATAAACACAAGGCGTTTTGGGTGGATTGTTCTCCTTATTTGTCTCCAGCTGGAATAGAGATCACAATGAAAAATACCAGAAGAGGTCTAGTTGCTTCTGTTTAATAAGGGATCTCTTTTTTTCAGTTGCAAGAAATTATAAAGAAACTTGTCTTAAGAAAGTTGTGTGGTATCACTGCATGCCATTTAAGAGCAGTAAAATCAATAACAACGGCTAGAAGATTTTTGGATTTGTTGCTGGTGATTCTTCTGGATGATACGTTTTGCGGCTGAATATTTGTGCTGCTGTTTTACTGGATCTATTCCATGGATTTAAAAAAACACAAATGTTATTATGATGTATTTTTTGGTACTTCTTTTCTGATTTTATATTATGCCTCATGTTTTTCAAGTTTTGTAAGTCGACTAGAGACTCTTTAAGTGTCTAGACAATGGGTGGTATTCAACTAAGTTTTACTCAAAGCAGGCCCACTGAAATTAATGAACATGACTAAGTTAGGCCCCTTAATTTCAGTGCATCTACAATGAGTTATACTTAGTGGAATACCATTCAATTGGTGTTTCCCTTTAGCCTTCTCTTTGTCTGATTGGCTAGATCTTCTTTTCTAAATGTCAGTCATGACTACGACTTCATTCATGGGCTAAACACACTGAAAGGCGGGAATAGGCTAGCTTTTCACAAAACAAATGAGGATAATTGCGCCTCATGGCTTGGATTCTTCAAATGCTATAAACTTACTTATAAAAAAATATGAGACAGGGTTATGGCTGCACCAACACTAAGGCTATGTCTGTACCAGCTGCATGTACGAGTATTTTACAAGACACTTTCTGGAATTAATCTTGTTGAACATAACTGTAATGGTAATTCGTTACAATTATGCAAATAAGATGCCAAGAACAAACAATCTTCAACCACATAAGAAAGTAAAAGCCGTAACTCAAAAGCCAGCAGTGTAAAATAAATTGTTCCAGGTAGGCTTTTACCAATTGTAAGGAGGAGATACCAGGTAACTACTGCAAAGAAATAAGACAAAAAAATAAGGAAAGTAGCAATTACATGAGAATGAGTCGTCCATCACAATTCCTTTCAGCAAAAATATTTCATTGCATGGCCAGTTATTCAATTTCATTTAAATTAGCCAGGGTGAATAGGAATCACTCTGAAGAATAAGTATTTTATTCAAGAGAATTCCACCCCATCCCACCCTCCGAAGCTTCAAGAATATTCAGAACAGCTTGCCATCCTCAATTACAATAAGTGATGCCTACCCACAGTTGAACGTGTGATGTATTGTATTATGGTCTGTGTAGCAATATAGGCCCAAAGCAGCTCTAAACATCCTGCTCTTCAAATTATGGCCCAGATCTAAAGAACTATACTGCTACTTGTGAGTTCAATGAAGATTTGAATTTCTGTTTATTACGCCAAATCAAACCAATGACCTATCTAGCTCAGAACTGTCTACACATGGATTGGCAGTGCCTTTTCAGAATTTCCAGTAGGAGACATTCTCAGTCCTACCTCAAGACACCATAGCTGGGAGAAGAAAATGAGAAGAAGAAAAACAATCAGCCTACAGAATAACATTTTTTTTGTTGGGGAGATGAGCAGCAACAAGAGGCACACGGATCAAATTTTGATGAGTTCATACCAGCTTTAAGCTGTGTTATCTCCATCTATTCCTTGGTCACCGGCATTTATGATAGCTGGACCACAGGAATTAAAGTGCTGTCAAGGAACTACACTGGTAAGTAGATGGCAACTCCTGCTCTGTGAATAAATAAAGAAACCTAGTTAGTTAGGCATCCTGTTCTGGGAATATTTGCAGTACAGCAATATTCAGAAGCATTTTTGGCAGCTTCTCCCAAACCACAGGAATTTGCCAGCACTGATTAAAAAAATAAAGATATTGAAACAACCAGATATCCTTATCCCCTAGGAGTCATAACGGCCAGGCATTCTCACATGGGACAGGTCCAATGAGAAATTCTCTAGAGATTAACAGAAGCAGAAACATCCTTATCAGAATCCCAGCTAGCCAGGGTAACCACAGCTTACTGAAAGTCCAGTTGGCATCTACAGGAAATAAATTGGGCAACAATTCATACAAAACACCAGGTACAAGGTGAGGCAAAGCAATTTCTATTGTTTCTAGAAGAGGTCTATCTGTGTTCTTAGTGTTTAATTTGTGGTGGGTCCAGAATAATTGTTGAGTCAACTCAAGAGGTTTGAAATATACAAATGAGAGAAATAATTGGCATGAAGACTCAACTTCAATATATATGATGATGAATTCAGACAGTGGGAAGAGCCAGAAGGACCCCAACAAACTCATGGAAAGAAACCCACCAACATCAACAAAGCTATTTATCAACGTATTATTTTTCAATTGCCCTTGTTCTCAGTGCATAGCTTCCACTCGCCCACCCTACAGTAATAATAGCATCAATAACTACACAGGAGAGCGGCAGCAAAAGGCAAGGGTCATGAGAACACACCTGGACTCTTGCTTCAAGTCACCTGCACTCACACACCCCAACACCCCAATAACACTCTTAAGGATCTGACTGAAAATCTTAAAGTCTCACCTGACTGACACAAAAAGGAATAGACAAAGCACTGATTCCCCATTCTGCTACACGCACATTGTTTTTAAGGTCTTTGGACTGCAAATTCTGGTCAAGAAACTCAGCACGAAAGCCATGATTTCTTCTCAACTGTAATTACACTCACGTGAAGAACTAAATATTTAATTTAATTTTGAAATGACCATCAGAGCAAAAAAAAGAAAGAAAGAAAGAAAGAAAGAAAAATAAATAAAAAAGAAAAAGAAAATGAAAGCTGCCAATTAAGAATTTCACAAATCCAAAATTGACACTGTTTGAAAATAATAATAATAATAATAATTTCATGATTTATACCCCACCCATCTGGCTGGGTATTCTAAAAACAGAATAAAACTTCAAACATTAAAAACTTCCCTAAACAGGGAAGTTCCCTTTCGATTTATGTGATCAAGAATATCTTTTTTTCTCAAAATTGATTGTTCTTAATTGTTAGGTCAACAGATCTCATGCACATGGATATGCATTCCAAAGGGTGAAGTCAATGGGACTTACTTCTGAGTAAGCATCTATAAGGTGGCCACTGGCATTGAGGAGGGGTAATATAATTTATTTATTTATTTATCTATCTTATGAAATAGTTTGTATCCCACTTAACCCCGAAAACAGAGTACAGGCCGATCTAAAACAATAGTATATAACCACAATGAAACAATCTTAAAACCAATGAAAAGATAAATCACAGTATGCAGCATTGACAACAATTCTCTCTAGTGTTAATGCCCCTTCCTGCTCATAAAATGCACCTGACCCAGGGCACTGGGCTCAGTGGGCAGGTTTAAAACTCTCTTCCCACTCCAGCACTGTTCTTTATTATTATGATTATGATTATTTGCTCCTGCTGCCAGAATCAGTGGAGTCTTGGCAGTGGTGGGGAGAAAACATCTGCGGGGCAAAGGGAATGAACTAATGGTATATACTGATAGTCATTCAGTGCTAAATAACTCCAATCCCAGTCTCATGTTTTTCTTCTCTTATGATCAAGTGCCTGGGAAGTAATGAAGTTGTTCAAGAGGACTTTGTAAGACTCTCAACTTATACAAATGGAAAACTTCCACATACTTCCAATGGTTTTGAATCAACACTGCTGGAATATAAATGAATAGTTACAGACCAATAGCAAAATACCCACACTGCATGCCTATGCAGACACACTTCCAAAGTTACCACATCATATACAAGGCACCATTTCATTCTAAATCTACGCAAAGCAGCCATGCTGCATTATGCAAAATTCACCTGTATTACTAAGGGCAACAAATAGCAAAGAAATGACCACAATAGTTTTGATGCAAGGGCTAACGAAGGTGACATATAGTTAGCCACATCAATGGGCTATTTGACTCTCTTATCTCTCTTGAGTCTCAATTCACACTTCCACCAAAGTTTCAGTGGCAAAATACATATGAATAAAAGCTCTTTAGGAGCTATGGGATCTGGGAATACCAGATGATGACATGTTCACGGTTGAGAAATGCCTTCCTCTGTGTGCACATGGCAATCAGTGTCTATTTTGCTATTTTGAATAAAGAGCAGGATGTATGAAAGGAATGCCTGCAGGTTAGGGCCAGCTTTACCAACATTATTATTTGCTCTTTTATCTAAGGCTACATGCTCCTATGTCTATCATGTAGCCTCTGGGCACTCTACACGATCACCCCATGCCCACAGGCAACGAGAACGACATCATGGAAAGCTCTGTCATCACAAACTTTGTGTCTGGCCCATGTTGGACAGAGCTCAAGGACTTTCTGGAAGATGTCACAAGGCAAAGGCTCTTCCACTATACAGTGGTACCTTGGGTACATATGCTTCAGGTTACATACACTTCAGGTTACAGACTCCGCTAACCCAGAAATAGTACCTCGGGTTAAGAACTTTGCTTCAGGATGAGAACAGAAATCATGCTCCGGTGGCGAAGCGGTGGCAGAAGGCCCCATTAGCTAAAGTGGTGCTTCAGGTTAAGAACAGTTTCAGGTTAAGAACAGACCTCCGGAACGAATGAAGTACTTAACCCGAGGTATCAAGGTATCACTGTACTGGATGCACCCTGTCCCTGTTGCTGTGGCAAAAACCCATCAATAGAATTGAAGGAATTTAGCATTTGAAAGTGTGGAAAAATACAATGTAAAAAAGAGCAGGAGATGAAGAAACCTATCTAAGGCTGTGTCCACATCAGACATTTTACTCAAGATAATGGGCTGAGAACCAGCATCCTTGTCCTAAATGCTTATCAGACATATGGCCAAACCAGATGCAGTGTTAAATCAGAGAGTGCCTGGGAGGGAAGTTTCCATTGCCAGCAATTGGAAACTTGCTCCCTGCCTCTAGTAGCAACTTTGGGACTGTAGGGAGGGTAAATGGTAAAAACTTTTATATCGCATGCTGTAGCTGGGAATTCTTGTTGTGGGAAGTGATTCAGAAATTCAATAAACTTAAGCCTATAAACCTAATATTGATTTATCTTCATTAGTGGTGATAGAGAATGTGAAATAGGCACATATACCGTATTTTTTGCACCATAACACTCACTTTTTTCCTCCTAAAAAGTAAGGGGAAATGTCTGTGCGTGTTATGGAGGGAATGCCTACGGGTGGCATGCCTACGGATTTTCCTCCTCTAAAAACTATGTGCGTGTTATGGTCGGGTGCGTGTTATAGAGCGAAAAATACGGTATATTTAACATCAAGCCTAGCTAGGCTCTGGGCTACTGGAAATTGTTTGACTCACTAAAATGGGCATCCGTGATCCTCCTGGAGATAAAAGATCCCAGATCTTATTTAGCCATTGATGTGAGTGAAGAGTAATCCAGCAAAGATTTATCCCTTACTACTAAAGACCCTCTTTTCGTTTAAATATATATTTTAATTATTAAAAAGTGAAATTATATTTTGCAGATCCTAGGGAACACGCAAAATTGCACATACTCAAACCCACCCCCTGGAACTGCCAAACTTACTATCTGAAGTCAGCGCACCAAATGGGTCTTATCTCTACCCCCCCAAAAAGCAAGACAGAGAGCTTTTAAGCTCCCCAACTTGCTTTCAGGGCTCTTATGAGATCTTGAGGTCTCACGAGAGCCTCCCAGAGTCCCGTAAGCAAGTCTGAGAGCTTAAAAGCTCTTTCTGCACTGGGAAAACCCCGAGCAAAAAGAGCTTTTAAGCTATCTTCCTTCCATTTTGCTAGGTTTTACTACTTATTGTTTTTAACAATTGCCTTAACCACCATGAGGACCACGGTCGAAAGGCAGAGTTAAATAAATTTATGTAGAGACACACATTTTTACAGTGTCAAGAAGCAATACCAATGTACTTCAATTCCCAAATAGCTAAGCAACAAATCAATTCCTGGTAAATTCAGCTTGACTCATTGTAAATAATTAAACACAGAGCCAATAAGCTCTTAATAAGCAACATAGATAGACAAATATATTAGATTTATATTCTGCCTGTCTTTTGCAGACCTCAAGGCAACACATGCAAGTTTCTGATGCAGTTCCTTATCTAGATAGTGACTGGATCCTGCTAAACTCCAGCAAGACAACTGCATCACATGCATCCAGACCTTAACCTGGATCACAGTGTTTCAGTATGATAAGATGACACTATTCTCTTGGGTCAAGTGAAATAAAACCTGCAAAAACATTATAAAGCAATTGCACTAGCACAGGCAGAAGTGTTCAGCTAATTTCTCCTTGACTCACCAGGGGCTCTGCCATGATGATGCGGATCTTGCGCTCAGCCTGGGTGGTAAAGTTAACAAATAAGCTTTTCAGGACATATTCCCCAGGTTTACTGTCTGGATCGACATTGATAGGCAGCATGGTTGGAGGTCCCTTTTCCCTTTGTGTGCCAGAAACAGATGGGACGGGTGGCTTGATGTATCCGTTACCCACTGGAGAAGCTGAAAAGTAAAGAAATATATCTTTAATAAGACTTAATTATAAAATGTTGTCCCTTCCCTTATTATTATTATTATTATTATTATTATTATTATTATTAATTTATTTATATCCCGCCCTCCCCGGGCTCAGGGCGGCTAACACCAATAAAATCACAGTAAAAACATAATAGGGGGGAAAGAGAAAAGGGAAAAAAACCCAATTTAAAATACAATTTAAAATGCAGCCTCATTTTAAAATAGCTGATAAATCAAGACCATAAGGGGAGGGAAACACAAGGGTCAGACTGAGTCCAAACCAAAGGCCAGGCAGAACACCCAAGGAGCCTGGGCTATTTAGTGTTGAACCTTTTGGAAAAACACCAGCGCTGTTTATGGGAAACTTCACTAGTGAACAGGGAAACAACATCAGACATACCAACCTGGGCGTAAGCCCCACAGAATTCAGTAGGGCTTACCAAGCGTAAATGTGCACACCATTGGGGTGGAAATACGTAACTAAAGTTGACATAACAAGTTGTTCAGCTGTACTGGAAGGACAGTATAAGAACCTTTTAAAGAAGTGACTTCCTTGTCAAGCGGGCTTACATAATGCTTTTTTTATTTGCAGCGATCTATAGCGCTGCACTAGCAAGGCTGCCCATGGTACACCAGGCCCATCAGAAGATGATGTGCCTGATATACATAGAAGGGATACTTCCATAGATAATACCAGGAAGCACAGAGAAGCAAACCAGGGGAATTTGCATTGTTAGAACACACACACACACACACACACAAGCCCTAAAAAGAAGGTACAGATACTGCTGCAGAAGTCCAGAAAACCTTGCACTGGGCCTAGATACACCCTTGCATTTGGGGGTAGGGTGATTCTCTTCCTCCCTCTGATTCCCCAGTATGCAATCTAAGCAGAAAATACATTGGTACATTGGACGCAGAAGTCTCATAACAGTGCCCCTGTTTTCTCTTTCACAGGGCTGATACTGAAATATGTTTACTGGATTTTGAAAGCAGCTGACGTTAATCAGGAGTTGATTGGGTTAGGTTCCTAAATTCTTTCCCTGAACCAAATGCAAACTGCACTGGAGAATTTTTTTCTCTTGCTCTCATACATAGAAATTGTTCTATTGTTTATGCAGTAGACAAAAGGTAATTTAATCTCTCATGCCAGACAGAAAGCCCATGACCCTTTATCTGATGTCACATTTAATTTCCTAATATCAAGCAAGGTTCTGATTTACCTTTTTAACTTTCATATTCCTAAACCAGCTGATATAATTTGACCTACTTTTTCCCCCTCTTGCCATTTGAGACCAGTGCAATATCTAACATCAATTAAAGATGAAACATTTATGGCTGATACTTCTCCAAATATAGTTAGAAGGGGGAACACAAACTATCTCACACTAGTGGCAAAAATAATTGCTCTTCAAAACTGAAAGGCAAAACATGACATGCACACACCCTGCAAATGTGAGAATGGGTAGGTGTCTCAAAAATACCAAGTCTATGTTAGGGGTTGCTTATACTAAGAGAGTATCCCATATGTTTTTCAACATCAAACAGGACATTAGTTCTCTTACTAAAGAAAGAAAGAAAGAAAGAAAGAAAGAAAGAAAGAAAGAAAGAAAGAAAGCACCATTGACTTAAAGGATGTACATCAGTATTAAATGTTCACATCTGGGGGAAAAGAAAGAAGTTCTCTTATTGCACAGAGTTTTTATTTATATGGATGAGTATAGCAGAAGGATAAACAGGCCAGTTGGAACTTAATGACCCTAGAATCAAACCCTGTTTCCAGGAAATATTTGCACACACAGAGAGCACCTCAGACTAAGCAAACTGAGGAAACTATGGAAACATAAAGCCAACATGTCCACCTATCTCAAAAAGTTAAAGACAAATCAAGCAGATCTCTCTCATGTAGACATATTCCTATGTTTCCAACACTATATGAAGCAACCTACGATATCATGTGGATGTGACAGTTGTGACAGAACTACTATATTATCAACAACCACAACTGCTGGAGGTGGCAAAGCTATGAAATGGCAGAAAGACAGTGACAGGGCAAGGTGGAGACGGGATATAATTAGCAAGAAGAAAAATCAGAAAATTTTATAATTACGTCTAAGAAATTTTTCAATCTCTTGTATTCACATGCTTGAATCTTACAGATTTTTTTTAAAGCCTATATATACACAATAAAGTTATGGAAACTTGTTGAAGATTCCACTGGTGTGCCACAAAAAAGCATTTTGTTCTCCTACAATTTCATTCCAAAAGGGTAGACTAAAAAAATACAAAATTTCTAGCATTACTAAATTGCAGAATATTCTCACCATTTAAATTTATTTATATCCTAGACACACATTCCTCAGATATGTTGTTTTCTATATTAATTTCTTCACCCAAACACTTGACTTAAACTATGTCACAGTGTTGTAATCTAAAAATGTTAAAAGGAGCATAAATGCCCTATTCATGGACATTACGATTACTGGGGGAAGAAACAAACAACTATAGGTTTCATTAAACTCATTTAATGTCATTTAATGTCATTTAATGTAACCATTCTAATTTAATATACTCTTGAGCCAGTGCTGCATTGTCTAGGATAATGTAAAAAAGTACAGTTGTTTATGTGCCACGCATACATTACAAAGAGAGAAAGTAGAAATTATGTCACTTCCGCAGTATTCCAGATATGTAGTAAACTAAAATTGAAGCCAAAAGCCAAACCAACAGAAAGAAAAATCACACACACACCAAACCCTTGTACCCAGTTAGTAAAGCTTTGTAAAAATACGACTAATATTTGATATATTTATATGTGGCTCGTAAAAGTTTTGAAATGCATTCAACACCAATACGACAATTCAGAATGTTGACTCATGGTGAATCTTCTTTTTACCTACCAAGTCCTTTTATTAAGCTGATCACACTGGATCTTCTCCAGCAGGCTAGTGAAATCTCCATGAGACTGGAAATACCTGAAAAGTCCCAATCCTTAGAATTCTTTTGTTTCTAAAACTGAGGGAAAAATGGCTTGCTTCATGATCCCAGTTTGGTCCTTTCACTATAAGCATGTAGGTTTTCCCCCAAATTCAAGGGAGGGCGAGTGTTGACTTTTAAGTGCTGAAGATCTGCAGCAATCGAACTGGAGCAGGTTTCCTGATCAGAACACGCTTTCCATAACCAAAGGGGCAATTTTTAGCTTCAGCGTACGACGATGACCTACAAGTTGCAGAGTGTAGGCTGCCAGTCTATATTTATCCGCAAGCACATAGTATACCGACAGATTAGCAAAATACTTCAAGCACTCCAAGAACATGAGACTTGCTTGTATAGTTCAGCATAAACAACCCTTCCATACCGGCAACATGCGTTATCACACAGGCCGAGCTGAAGGCAGCGTTTCTCTCCCGAATTCTAAGTCAGAGATAACACAGGGGCGAGCGACAAAGCCTTTGTTTTGTAACTACGGACTCTTGGCCGCAAGTAGAAAACAGTGCGAATTCCTGAGGACAAGAACTGAGACGGTGTCCTTTTCCCATGTCAAGAGAAGTGCAAACCACTCATCCTCAAGGCAAATGACACAGGGTACATTTACACGGCGCACAGCCAGGGTGGTGCAGTGGTTAGCGCCAAGTCTAGGAACTGGGTTCAAATCCTCGCTCAGCCATGAAGCTTATTAGGGTGACCTTGGGTCAGTCACTGTGTCTCAACCTAGCCTATTGCACAGGGCTGTTGTGATGAAAAAAAAATGTACGGTGTCTTTAGTTCCTTGGAGAAAAAGCTGGGATGCGAATCAAATAAATTAATAAATAATAAATAAATTAACCCCAAAGATGCCAGCTTGCTGGAGAATAAGCATCACTGGACTCTGCTGAACTTCTGTGTTAAGCATGTGTGCAATCGGACTGCACAAACATATTTAACATTAAAATCACCAATATTTCAAAAAGCATGATGATGTTATGCCACCTTCATCGAAAATTTTAAAAACTCCTGTCAGTGGAATTTTCAGTATACAGTGGTAGCTCAGGTTACAGACGCTTCATGTTACATACACTTCAGGTTACAGACTCCGCTAACCCAGAAATAGTGCTTCAGGTTAAGAACTTTGCTTCAGGGTGAGAACGGAAATCGTGCTCCGGTGGTGCGGCGGCAGCAGGAGGCCCCATTAGCTAAAGTGGTGCTTCAGGTTAAGAGCAGTTTCAGGTTAAGTACAGACCTCTGGAACGAATTAAGTACTTAACCTGAGGTACCACTGTACAAACCAATCTAAGCCTGAATGATCAAGTTAATATAAAAAAAGAACAGGGAAGGGAATGTGGGCAGGGAATCTTCAAAATGGTTAAGAGATCTCTTGTTCACATTGATTTTGCAAATGAAAAAATGAAGAATTGGCTTACACTGACAAACCCAATGCTTTCAGTGAATGGGCAAAATGTTAAAGCGGATGCAAACGAATGAGCAAGCCTCTTTGTGGAGTTTACGTATAGTGTAGCCATACTTCTTCCACTAGGCTGATGGGAGTTGCAGTCCAAAATACATGGAGGACACCAGATTGGCAAAGACTGGTCCAGATTGATGTCCTACGGAGCATTTCCCCAAAACCAGTCTCCTGCTTGAACTAGCAGGCTCAAACGTTGTTGTTTTTTTGCTGTCTTTATGGTACACCATATTGAAATGACTGTGTGGAAGGTGATTAATAAGATGATGATGATAAATGAGAGACCACCACTCGTCATTTACAGGTTCCCATTAAAACTGCTCACACATATCAATGCTCTACAGCAAACAATGACACCTTCCTCTGACAGGCTTTGGGTGGCAAGCCTGCATTTGCTTACAAACTGAAACAGCCAGTAACCAGCAAAAAGAAGCCACATAAGAGAGATACAGACCAGACTCTGCTGCAGATACAGATCTGTCCCCATTTCTAATCTGGCAACACTATCACAAGACCTAATAATCTCACCCACATCAGGGGGTTCATTCACCTGCTCATCTTTCAACGTGACACTTGACAGCATTTGCTGACACATAGGACAAACAGGTCAGTTCAATTAAAAAAGGAATATAAACCTGACATCGGAAATCGCAATAAAAAAACAACAACAGGGTGACATTTCAACCTCCCAATGTTGTTTTGTGTGCATGTATGGTGACATAAGGATCACTGTCTTCTGCATTTTATTTCCTTCTGTAGTCACTGTTTACAATTCTACTCCCCCCACAACCATTAACTCAGAATAGCACGTCACATTAAGTGGACTACAGTCCATGCCATGCAAGCTTATTCCTTAATAAATTTCTCAAGTCTTTCTTAGATTCTATTGTTTTTGCTGCAACAGACTAACACAGCTATTCCTCTGGATATTACGATTAAATGCCTGACTGGAGAATATAGAAATTGACTACAGTGGTACCTCGGGTTACAGACGCTTCAGGTTACAGATGCTTCAGGTTACAGATTCCGCTAACCTGGAAGTAGTACCTCGGGTTAAGAACTTTGCTTCAGGATGAGAACAGAAATCATGCTCCAGCGGTGTGGCGGCAGCGGGAGGCCCCATTAGCTAAAGTGGTGCCTCAGGTTAAGAGCAGTTTCAGGTTAAGAACGGACCTCTGGAACGAATTAAGTTCTTAACCAGAGGTACCACTGTATTGAAAATACATGCCAGTCATCATAGTGCAGTATACTCTAGGTTCCCCAACATAGTGCCTTCTGGGTGTTTTGGACTACAACTCCTACCAGGCAGCAAGGCCAATGATGACAAGATGATGGGAGTTGTAGTCCAACTGCACATGGAGGGCATCATGTTAGGTAAGGGTGCCTAGTGCATATGCATACAGGATACGCAAGTGTGTGTTTTTTTAAATGGCCAGGTACAGAGCCCAGATGCTGTTGGCTGAATCCACAGAAGGATTATTTTAGCTCTTGTGCTAGATTGTTAACTAAATCTAGAGATATTCTTGCACTAGTGCAAAAGGCTGTGCAAGAGACTGAAAAGAACAAGAACCTACCTATGACAGGAGAGTGAAATCTTGTGCAAGTCTTGTGCAAGCATTTGCAGAACTGTATTTGCTGCTGTTTTCCTTCCACTCATGGTCCAAACCACATCAGCTATGCAGAGCAACACTTTTTCCTGGCTTTCTTCCTCCTGGTATTCTTTATAGATGTATAACTTTGAGAAGCATATTTATCTTTAATTTATCATATTTATATTTAGCACCACAGTTCAAGAAGGACACTGACAAACTGGAACGTGTCCAGAGGAGGGCAACCAAAATGGTCAAAGGCCTGCAAACGATGCCTTATGAGGAACGGCTAAGGGAGCTGGGCATGTTTAGCCTGGAGAAGAGGAGGTTAAGGGGTGATATGATAGCCATGTTCAAATATATAAAAGGATGTCACATAGAGGAGGGAGAAAGGTTGTTTTCTGCTGCTCCAGAGAAGCAGACACGGAGCAATGGATCCAAACTACAAGAAAGAAGATTCCACCTAAACATTAGGAAGAACTTCCTGACAGTAAGAGCTGTTCGACAGTGGAATTTGCTGCCAAGGAGTGTGGTGGAGTCTCCTTCTTTGGAGGTCTTTAAGCAGAGGCTTGACAACCATATGTCAGGAGTTCTCTGATGGTGTTTCCTGCTTGGCAGGGGGTTGGACTCGATGGCCCTTGTGGTCTCTTCCAACTCTATGATTCTATGATTCTATGATCTACTTAGATATTTGTAGACTACTAGCTACCATCCTGGAACAACTAGCACAAAACCTTAATAACCCCCAACAGCAAAGATTTTGGCAACAATCCAGTGCATAGTTGAATGCACCAAACTCCCAAATCAATGAAATTTAAGCATGCCCAGCTTTCCACCTAAAGGAGTGAAATCCTGTAATCAGCTGTGACATTCTCTATAAACAAGCACCATCAGTGTATAAACATGCAGAATTCCTGACACTGCAATATAAACACTTGATATACCTTGCATAAGACCTGATCAACAGGACAATTCAATAACTCCCTCTAGCATGCAGTATCCCAAAGACCACCAACTGATAATTCACCTATCTGGGAAGGCACTTCAGGAATTGTTACGGAAATTTTTAGGTTTATTCAATAATAATTTAATATAGCTAAAAAATAACCCAAAAAGCTCCAAACTGAAGCTTATGAGACATCTGAAGTCCATGGAATATTGCCAACAATATTTAAGAACCTGGCTCTATTTTCAGTGGCAGATGATGCAACCATATATGAAGAATGCTTAAATTGATAATGCAAATGTGCTTCATATCCCAGAAAGAAAGTAGTAGTCTTCTCAGTAATAAGATACATGTAAAGTCAATCTCTATAGCTATATTCTGACAGTTTAATTTAGAGGAATATTAACTTTTCGGTAACTACATTGCTTTTGTTCTGCGGCATGGCAATGTTGTATTCTTGTTATAGCAAACAGTGTTGATAATTCCATACACAACATGATGAAACAAAGGGATAGGAAGGGCACACCAGGGCAGGTTAATGACCAATAGATACAACTGCCTAGGGCATCACCCAGGCACTGGCCAGATCCTGACCAGCTTAGCACCAGCAAAGTTTGCTGCATTATGTACATGGGAAAGGCAATGTCTGATAGTACATAGCTGTGTATTTAGCATAAAATAAGATTACATATAATTTGATTGATGTCTAAAAATATGTCAGGTTCAAAAATGGTGTACTGCTTCACTCTTATGATTGAGCATCCCACCTTTTTCCCAGTCTAGGAAAGGAAGACACACGTTGCATACTGCTCAACAATCCCGATTTAAGTGGGACAGACCAGAATTACAGAAACCAATCCCAGTTTCTGATTGGATCCTCAAATGTACCAGTTTTTGGATCTTACATTCTTGCTAGCGTGCACTTAGTTTTTAAGGTTTAGAAAGTTTAGAATTTGGTAGAAGCTTTAGTATTTTTATTCTGAGAGGCTGAGTGCCGCTAAAAATGTGTAAATAACATCTAACACACAAAATGGGATTTGTATACGGTGGTACCTTGGGTTAAGAACTTAATTCGTTCTGGAGGTCTGTTCTTAACCTGAAACTGTTCTTAACCTGAGGTACCACTTTAGCTAATGGGGCCTCCTACTGCCGCTGCGCCGTGGCTGTGCGATTTCTGTTCTCATCCTGAAGCAAAGTTCTTTACCTGAGGTACTATTTCTGGGTTAGCGGAGTCTGTAACCTGAAGCGTCTGTAACCCGAGGTACCACTGTAATTTGATTTCCAAAAGTTATCTTGGCTGTAAGTCCCAAAAACCGCCCATAAGTGGATGACCTTTACAGTTCTACTGTACTGTGCCCGCATTCAGAAAAAGTACCCCTTGTTTCCTTCATCAAATTTTGGAAGCTATGCAAGTATGAAAACACTTCACCATCTAATTGCAATCACACAAAGATTGCCACAGTTCTCCTGTTTTCCTAATCCTATACCTCAAAATCCATCACAGCTACCAACATTTAAAAATTCAACAGAATTTTACCACTGCTTTTCTTTCATGTGGAAAGAGAAACATGAAGGGATTTTAAAGGACTCTACAGTTGAGTAGTATGAGAGGCCATTCTTCACACTGAGACACTTTCAGATAACTAGACTAAAGCAGAGGCCTTAAGCTAGCTAGAAGGAGGAACCCACTCTTTAGTCAGCAATTTATTCAGCCCTGTTGAGGTGGGATTATAGAATACAAGCCTGCTTCACAGATTCATTGTTCTACTGGTGTTAACTAGCAAACCAAGTCTCATCTGCTATTTGTAAAAACATGCTATTTTTAACACTTAAGAGATTATTGGAAAACCTTTTATGCAATAGTAGGTTTATTTTTGCTGTGAAGTTTACATGCTAAATTCTCGCACAAGTACTGCTTTAAGACAGCAGATCCGTCTACTATTTATAGCTGATAGTAGGAGCTCGTCACATTTAGAGTATGACATCACTATGGGAATATTTCCTTTCACTTATGGAAACGCCCTTATGACGGGAACTAAACATAGGCATTTTCCACTTCTGGTTTTTAAAATAATAAAGTCATGTTTTCGCTTTTAATACTGACTGTTAGTAATGCAATTATTTCTAGCAAATTCTCTCTACCTGGCCAACAACTCCTGATTTGTCTCAAATCCCAAACATCTTACAAAACGCATTAAGACCATATGTAAAAAAATTAACGTTTCATATCAAGAGATGGTAAAATGCCCACTTTTTCTAATTCAAGAAAATCACAACATCTTGTACCTGCATAAAGTTTTTTTATGCCATGTTATACTTAACGTAAGAACTGTCTCACAAGACCTAGTCCATTTTTTTGTTTCCAACTGCTGCCATCCCTGATGGCTCTGAGACATTCACAAGAACACAAAGACAACATGACTCCATGCCAGAACAAGAAGTCCTTATAGCTCAGTGGGACTTTTACACCTTTCCTCTCCAAATCTGTTCAGGAGGGTCAGGAGATGAAAGAAAAGATCATTCTGTCTGGCACTGATGAAACCATCTTCTTAGTATGACATTGTATTCCACCCTATATATCTGACCATGTTAATACCTCCCTCCAAAAAGATCCGTGAGAATCTCATGGATGCATGTCCCCCTCCATTTACAATGAATACTGTACCAGATCTCTTTAAACCCGTCCACTTTGCCCATGCCATTGGCCACCCTACATGATGAATCATGTACCCTGCCAGCTTCATACATCATGCAGCTGCCAATAAATGCATGACCACCTCCTTATAAAGCAACCAAGGTCCATCATACATAGAAAGCAATGGATTTGGGGCTAACATTTGCTGGACAATAGCACATCTAATTCTGAACATCTTCAATTTCGAGTTCTAGTATACTGAGAGAGCAGAGAAAATTTATCTCCCTGCACCATTTCTAATGTTGTAAATCCATTTTATGTCCCCCTTTACCTTTCCCCAAACAAATCAAAAAATCCCCATTGCTTTATCCTTTTCACATATGAAAAATACACCAACCGCTTGACCATTCTAGTTGCTTTTCTCTGGATGTTAGTCTGTTCTAAAACCAGGAAATCCCAAGACACAAAGAGATAATATTTCTAGTTTCCTGGTGATTCAGGGCACTGTTTAAATACTTTTAAAACAGAATACCCAAAACCTCTGACCAAAGCTACCAGAATTATTTATTTATTGAGCAACTGTAATTTTCATAACTTGTACCCATTTGTTCTTGCCTCACTCACCTCTGCCTTTCCATGCTGTTGTTGTTTATTTCATTTCTAGACCACCCATTGGCCAAGGTCTTCTGGGTGGTTTACAAAACCTAACAAATGCAATGCAGTATTAACTTCATTCCAGCAGCGGGAAGGCGTTCAAAGGCGTGTCACTCAACAATCAGTAATATCACTAAAGAGCCGTATATTTTAAATAATGTGTAGCCAAACACGCACATGAAAATAAAATGGGAGAAAACAATGCTAAGCACTGTGTGGGTAAAACAACAAACTGATATAATTCATTAGCAATAAACATCACGTGTCACTTGAGAACACTTGTAGTGGGACAACACTTTCCAGCAGGCACAATGACAAGCTATATTGGCATAATGGATTATTATGCCTGGTGTCATGAGATCAGCTCTATGGCACATCCAAAACATAATAATCAATTCTGCGATACTTCAGAGTGGGGGAAACCCAAAGAAACAAAACTATGTGAGGCAGGAATGTGAAGTAACGGAATGCTTATTTTTATGTCAAGCACATACTGGCTTTGTATCCCACCCTTCAAGAGGCTCAAAGCAACATACATTGTGCTTTTGGGTGGCTGGTGCAATTTTTGGTCTCTCTCAACCACAGTACTGTAGCTCTTCAAAAATATATTCCAACCCTGTAACCTAACCTAATGGAGGTTGGATCCACGTAATTCATTTAAAGCACATTTTACGCACATTTAAGGCTTCCGCCAAAGAATCCTCGGAATGGTAGCTAAGGGTGCTGGGAATTTTAACTCTGTGAGGGATAAACTACAGTTCCCATAATTCTTTCTTGAAAGTCAAGTGCTTTAAATGCCTGCTGAACCTGCTTTAAATGTGGTATGGATGCAACAGGAGTCAGTTTGTAAGTCTAGTAGATACATGGCTTTGAAACACCCAACCCTATATTTGGCTTTAGTTCTCTAGTACTAACAGAATGTCCTGTCCATGGGTACGCAAATTAAGGCCCAGGGGCCCGTTCCGGCCCAGTCGTCTTCTCAATCAGCGTGTTTTTACATGAGTAGAATGTGTGCTTTTATTTAAAATGCATCTCTGGGTTATTTGTGGGGCATAGGAATTCATCCTCCCCCCCCCTTAAAATATAGTCCGCCCCCCCACAAGGTCTGAGGGACAGTGAAGCGGCCCCCTGCTGAAAAGGTTTGCTGACCCCTGTGGCCTGTCCTTCGAAAACTTGCTTTCAACCAATCATTTTCCTAAGTACTGAAATCCTACACACAATTTCCTTCTGGTAATGATAAATTAAGCAAAAAGTAAATCACCGTTGTTTCCAGGGCCTTCTGAATGAAAGGTAGCACGTGGGATTATTTGTTCTAACTATATTGTTCAAAGATCATGCGTTACAGTTAAGTAATTTTCTCATCTTCAAAAGGTATTAGTTACAACAGGATTCCTACTTTGTGGAAATTATGATGCTCCGGGGTTCTTGGGGGGGGGGGGGCGGGGGCGGTGTATGTTATCTGATGCCAGTTAAAAATCTCATTACAAATAATAGCCAGTTGAAGAAAGATTAACCAAGTGTTGGATGGTGACAGTGGGAAAAATAAGTTATTTCTTGAAAGCTGTTTCCTGTGGATGTTCTCTTGAAAGAAAGAAAAAAGGCAGAAGAACTGTTATAAGATGGAATTCTACCCAGCAGAAACACTTTTCGCATTGACCCTCGACTTTATCTATTTATCTAATAGAATGCATATACCATTTGATTGTAAAAACAGACAAAACCCTCCCAGTGGTTTCCCAAAATGTAAAATAAAACATAAAAATTATCAATAGAAATGTCTAAACATTTTGAATATTCAAAAGTATTGAATATTCAAAAATATTCAAAAGGTGATTAAAATCAAGAATTGTACTAATGAATCAGCACAAAAATGTTATATGTGTTAATGATGGTCACTGAACCATATAATTAAGAGTAACTTACAACTATTGATTCAATTGGCCCTAAATCAGGCTTCCTCAACCTCGGCCCTCCAAATGTTTTGAGACTACAGTTCCCACCATCCCTGACCACTGGTCTTGCTAGGGATCATGGGAGTTGTAAACCAAAAACATCTGGAGGGCCAAGGTTGAGGAAGCCTGCCCTAAATGGAATGCCTTGATTGGAAACCACTCAGTGCTACAGACCATGTGTAAATCCAGCAGTGCCAATTGTGATGCAGCAATGCCCTACATAACAACACATACTGCCTGGAAACAGAGAGTTGCAAAGTGTAGGTGCTGCCACACTAAAAGTATTTTCTCACAAGGATGGAACTAGTATTAGGTGGCACTTGTGACAGTGACAGTTCCGCAGATTGAAGTGGTCAAATGGGCATATATGGGGTAAAAAAAGGAAACCAGTCCCAAAATTTTAAGGGCTTTATATACTAGTAGTAACACCTTGAACTTGCCCTGGTAGCAAATGGGCAACCAGTTCAGATCTTTAAGTGGAGGTGTTATATGCTGACAGGGAGAGGAGGAAAACAGAGACAATGATAAACAAAGATTTTTATTATTATTACAGGTGCTTAGACTTAGTTTCAACAGAGGAGGAGGGCTTTGTTGACTGTGGCAAAAGTTTCACAGAAAAGGTAGGCATTGAGGCTGGCCTTGGAGGAAAGGAGAGAGCTAGGTTCACATAGGGATTCTGCAAGGGTAAATGACAGCAAGAAAGAAAAAGTAGAATCACTTAAGGGGAAAAACCTTCAGAGAGTTGAGGGTGGCAGTCTGGTTTTTAAAACTTATTTTATTCCTACAATTTAATAGGAAGTGTACGAAGAAAGAAACTACCCATCTTTTAAGAAAGGCACTATTACATCAAATTCTAAGTCAGGAACTGTAGTCAACTGATCCAGAGAAATCAGAACAGGTTTTTTTCCACTCAAAGGAGGGGATACTGCTGCATCAGTCCTGCAACATCAAGTTAAGTATCCCCTAGTCATTGCACGAGAGAGTAAACAAGGAAGTAAAGCAACTGTGGTTCAGTCCTACTCAATGTTTATATATCACTCGACTGTAAAAAAAAGAAGCAAGCAAGCAAGCCTCGAAGCAGTTTTATGCAGGTCTAATAATGTTCATGAATAATGTTCATAATAATGTTCTTGAAGCTACCAGCATGAGTTTGACCAAACTGCGGGAGGCAGTGGAAGACAGGAGTGCCTGGTGTGCTCTGATCCACGGGGTCACGAAGAGTCGGACACGACTAAACGACTAAACAACAACACAACTAAACGATTAAACAACAACAATAATGTTCAATGGAACTTAGTCCATTCCAGGTTATGTGTCCATAGAATTGCAGCCCGAGATGTTAATTTTTCAAAGAAAAAACAGCAAACTTCAGACCAAACCAGTATGTAGGGAAGCTACCCACAAAACTATAAGCTCCAATGAGAAACTTTCAAACATGGTGTTCAAAGAAAGAGATTTTGTTAAGAAATGTGTTATATCTATCGAGTGGAAGATTTCACAGCTTACACATTACAGAACAGCAGAGGTAGCTTGCATTATCAGCACACTAGATAAATATACCTTTTTTAAAGGCACAGAGGTCTATTTAGAATCATGCAACAGTACTGCCACTTCAGTCAAAGAATTTCTAAACAATCCATTAAAATTATAAACGTAAATCAAGAGCACTTCATTTCATAAAATACACACACCATGAATAAGCTGCATTTGAAGTAGGTTTTTAAAAATAATAATAATAACAATTATAACTGACACAGATCACTCATCTATGAACAAGTTAACATAAAAAAGTCCTGCTCTCTCAGACCACAGGTTCATCTGGTCCAGCATACTGTAAGCAGCCCAGAGGCTTCCAGGATACCCACAAGCAAGGCAAGGAGGCAGCAAATCTCTGTGATATTCAGAGGCATAATGTGACCTCTGAACCTGGTGGTCCCATTTTGCCACCATGGGATAGTCAAGATAGGTTCTCCTGTGCAAGTCCCACCGGGATGACTGAGAGGTGCACAACACCACTTCCCTATAAACTGTGGCCACATCAGCATACATTTAAATTACCTTTAAACTAAGCATACAACTTCCACCTCAAAGAATCCTGAAAATGGTTGTTTACCCCTCACAGAGCTACAATTCCTAGCACCCTTAGCAAACTGCAGCTCCCCAAATCCTTTTGGGAAAGCCCACATCCTTTAAATGTGCTTTAAGTATACGTGACCTGTGACCCTGTGTTTAAAGAGCAGCACTTACAATCCATTCAAATCCATCAAGGCTTTCAAAGTATTTATAGCCTTGTATCATCTTTGGGAATATTTTTACTCTAGCACCAGCACCAGCACAACTTCTTAACATTCCCCCCTCCCCCTCTTTCACCTTGTGATATGCTTTGCTGGACTGAAATCCAACAGCGCAGCCCTTAGCAAGTTGAATCTCAAGTAATCCCAAGGTGTCCCAACGGAGCCTGCTCACAAGGAAGTGTGCCTCGCTAGGATTGTAGCCTGTATAAAAACACACTTCTGCTAGCATCTGTTGAACAGTCTTGCATTGAGTCTGAGTGTGTTTGAAAGTTCCAAATGGGCACACAAAATGCTATGCACTCATATGCACTTCAATAATTTTGATGAACTATCGTAAAAAAAAAAAGAGAGGAGGATATTCCTGTGGCGTTGCAAAATAGATAGGGAACAGTTCTGCTTAAGTGTTGTGCACTGTTGGTTAAAAAAGCAGCACAAACCAGTGGGTGTGAGAATGTGGGCATCCACTTAATCTGTGTTTATAAACATGAAGGGGGAAACAGACAGAAGTAGAGGAGCAGAGGAAAAATGATGGACCGGTACCTGTGAGGGAAGCATTGGTCCACATGATCGTTCATAGGGATATGGAACATAATGGGAAAGCCAACATCTGCTTCACAAGGTCCTATTTACAGAGTGAAATATACTGGAAATACTACACTAAACATATAGAGGGTATAGTCACATAGGGGTTTAGGATTTAATGCAGACTTGTGGCGTTTACAGATCATCATCATCATCAACAACAAAAAGTTAGTGAAAACATGATACAGTGGTACCTCGGGTTAAGTACTTAATTTGTTCCGGTGGTCCGTTCTTAACCTGAAACTGTTCTTAACCTGAGGTACCACTTTAGCTTATGGGCCTCCCGCTGCCGCCGCGCCGCTGGAGCACGATTTCTGTTCTCATCCTGAATTCCAAAAGTTCTTAACCCGAGGTACTATTTCTGGGTTAGCAGAGTCTGTAACCTGAAGCGTATGTAACCTGAAGTGTAGGTAACCCGAGGTACCACAGTACAAGCTCTTAAAATGCTGAGTAAAGTTTAAAGGCAATACCACTTGTCTTTCCTCAAAATAACTCTAACAAGTTCTCCTCAGTCCACGTTGTACTTTGCATCCTGCCTATCATAAACTCTTATGTTCAACAAGCATATTGCCTCATGAAGGTGAAATGTCAAAAGAAAGGAAGAATCGGCATTACCCAGCAGGACCAATGGCTGCGACTCTGTATAAGGCAGCTTCTCATGTTCCTATTAGCCCCTTGGGGGCTAATGCAAATAACAAGTCTGCTGTGAAAGGCCTCTCTTCACAGACACCTAGAAAAGCCAGGTCCCTGGGACCAGCATTCCCATCCCAGTATGGCAGCACTGCACTGCTTCCATTAGCTAAGTTAGTGACAAGAGGATCTGGATAGCCATTTTGGCATATGAAACGTTAATAAGGCGTGCCTGTGATTTTCAATGCCATTATTCATTTACAGGGCTGAGAGCAGCAACTGTGAAAGGCATCAGGGAAGTCAGGGAGGTGCCGCCAAAATTACCCACCTGGCTCTTATGCCAACCAATGAACAGTCGTTGTGCAATGTTTACTTCAGAACTGATGAGTAAGATATATGCAGATGTACAAAAGGTGTGGCAGTTAAGAGCTGTAGAGAAACATGAATTGCCACTTGAATATGCTGCAGTTTTTGAATTCTGGAAATGTTTGGAGCAAAAGGCTTTTGAGGGAACAACCCGTCTTAAAGCAGGGTGGGCCCAAAGCTCTTTCTTCACTGGTGCCAAGATGGTGGAACACCCTGCCCATTCCTGTTGGTCTTCTGAAAGACAGCCAAGGCCTAGTACTTTTTTCCCCAGCAAGCAATTTTTTGGCACTGCTATTAAAAATGGCCAGAGCCTGATGCTTTTATACTAAATCTGTTTTTTAAAAAAACAAACCTGAAATGTTAGTTTACTTTTTCGAATCAATACATTTTATGTATTTTAATATATGCACTTGTTCGCAGCCTTAAAAATTCATTTAAAAAGATGGGATAGAACTCCCAAGATGAAAGAAAATAAAGTCACCATGGGTCTTTTGTACACATGTAAAATTTGTTTGATTTGCTGCTTCCAAACCATGTTCTGGATTCTAATATGGAATGGCTGCCCCGCTCCCCCCACTCACCCAATATGGTCCTCTGTTTGGGTCCATGATGCTATTATGACAATGTTTCTCATTTCTAATGATTAATGTGCCAAGAATCACTTATCAGTGAATCCTGCAAGCTCTGTGCCTTCCGCAATGTCCCTCAGATCTCATATAAATATATGTATATAAGAATACTTACGTTCATTGATTTCAGTAGTCTACTCTGAATATGACTAATGCCTAAAATTGCCCCATAGTAATAAAAGTATAATTTAAAATCAGAGCACTCAATGCACCCAGCAAGGTGGTCTTGGGCAGTATCCAATGAACACATTCTATTAGCACAACAATTTCCATCTGTGCACCCCCCCACACCCAAATAACAGATTTTGGGGGCTGCAGTGGAAGGAGAGAAGGGAGTGCCACTGTTCAAGAAAGGAACTTTGCACTGACAGGAGGCTTACTTACTACATTAGATGCTCCCAGGTAAATGCATATGACTCAAGACTCAGATTGCAATCCTAAACAAATTCATTACTGAGTAAGCCCCACTGAACTCATTGAGGACAACTTCTGAGTAAACCTGCACAGGTGTGTGCTGTTACATCATTTTAAAAAGTCGCCATGTTGTCTTTGTCTACATTTTTAAGTAGTGAATTGAATTTTTATGGATGTATGTATTTATATTCTTCTTTTCAAGGCCCACATCTTCACTTGAGGACTCACATGACAAAACAAACAAATTCAAATACTAAACAAGCACACACAGTATGAATGGATGCCGTTGTGACTGAACAGATGGGGGATTGGTGCATGAAGATTTCCTTTGGGTTTGAGGCTTCAGGTATGCATGAGTAGGTGAAGTGAAGAGAAGGCTGATAACCTGGTAAAGTATTGATATAAATTAAATAGAAATTGTAATGTTGATATTAAGCATGGATTTATCAGATTCTTTTTGAAATACTGTGTTGGTATTGACCCACATTTATTGCTTACTAATTTATTACTATTAATTTGGAAAATGTTCACCCACCTTTCCTCCAAAGACCTCAGGGCAGGTTACAACAATAAAATGTACACAAAAGCAAGTTATAGTATTGTTTTTACTTTCATTTCACTGATGAGTTATTGTGTTTTATTATTATGCTGACGTAGATATAGCAAATTGACTGAAATGTTATGGATATGTTTTGGTTCTTTTTGAAGGTTTGTTATTCTCATGACTCACTTTGAGCTAAATTTTGTTCCCTTTAAAACAAGGCAGTGGTTCTAAAACATGTGGCTGCTATAAAATAGGGTTGTCATATTTCAAACAGTCAAAATCCGGAAATTGAGCTTTTTAGGGGCAAAGTCAATGAAAATTGAAGTTTTTGAGCTATTTTTAAGGAAATTCACAAAAATCTACATTTGCCATACATCCAGATGGCAACCCTACTATGAAAACAAACTAAAAACGTAAGAAGAGTTTTATAAACCATAAAACTGGTTATAAAGCCATGTTTTAGAAATGGAAGTCAACACAAACTGAATGTTGAGAGTACATGTTGGATATATATTAGGGGTGCGCATCAGGTCTGCCTGTGGACTGAATGCCAACATGAAATAACAAAATTTGCGGTTCCTGAAAAGGGCCCTGAAAAGGGCCCTGAAAAGGGGCCATCTTGCACCACATTTTGTCTGCAAAACATTCAACACTTGACCTGACTCGACTCAGTTGGTCTGTCCTATCCACATAATTTCAGGGTGGTTTTTGTTGTTGTTTTTTTAAAGGTAATTCAGAATGCCATGAATGTGATTTCCTGTAACCAGTCCCCAACCCGCCCAAGTCCTCTACAGGCTTCTCCCGTCCCTCCAAAAGGGACCAGTTGTTTGTCTTCACAAAACATCTGGTCTAACCTGTGTGCATTAGGCTAAATTAGTTGCCATGTGTATATTATTAGCTGAAGCCAAAATGGACTCTTGCTTTGAGGAGTGATTCCTTTACATGATTATGAGTCTGAAATACTTTTCCATTTCATACTGGTGCTTTGAAGTTTCTACTGCAATTATTTGTATGTTTTAATAGATTTAATATAGATAAAAAGTTTACATTCTATTACTGTTTATTTTTTTAATCGCCCCTTATGCTTTTAGCTCTTTCTGTTCAACAACAACAGCAACAACACAAATAATTATTTTATTATTTATACCCCACCCATCTGGCTGGGTTTCCCTAGCCATTCTGGGCGGTTTAAAGTACATATAAAACATATTAAAACATCAAACATTAAAACCTGCCTTGAGTCCCTGCTGTCAGGGGAAAAGATGGGATATAAAAAAATACAATAATAATTATACTGGGATGGAGAGCCTGTAGCCCTGTGGCTATATTGTTGTACTACAACTCCCATTGTTCCTGAGCACTGGCCATGATGGGAGCTGGGAGTCCAACAGCATCTGCATGGCTGCAGGCTTCACATTCTGAGAACAGGCAGAGTACAGTGGTACCTTGGGTTAAGAACTTAATTCGTTCTGGAGGTCCGTTCTTAACCTGAAACTGTTCTTAACCTGAAGCACCACTTTAGCTAATGGGGCCTCCCGCTGCTGCCGCGCCGCTGCTGCGCGATTTCTGTTCTCATCCTGAAGCAAAGTTCTTAACCCAGGGTACTACTGTATTTCTGGGTTAGTGGAGTCTGTAACCTGAAGCGTCTGTAACCTGAAGCGCCTGTAACCCGATGTACCACTGTATGTTGAAAGTTAATTCACGTAGACTGCAATCATATAAGCACACTTACTGACTTCAGTGGGGCTTACTCACTAGTAAGACTTGCTTCTGAGTAAACCTGCTTAGGCATGTCCTCACAGTCACTTAGAAATGCTGTGTGCTTTGAAATATTTAAGCAATGGTTTCAAAAAGCTAACTATTTTAAAATGTCGTTAAAATCTTGTAATTGTTACTTACTGTAAATAATTAATTACCGATACAGTACTAGAATGATTTTTATTTATTAATATTACATTATATTATATTACATCAGGAATCCATTTGGGATGGATGAATGTAAGCTTTGATGCTGATTCGTACCAATGCGTCAGCACAAAAATGTTGTACTTGTTAATAAGGGCACTGAACCATATTATTAAGAGAAACGTACGACTACTGATTCAATGGTATGCCTTGACTGATGCTACAGACCGTGTTTAAATCCAGCAATGCCAATTCTTATGCAGCAATGACCTGCATAACAACACTTACCTACTCATTCAGTACAGCTGTACTGAGTTCAGTTTCACATTGTTTTGTCAGTATTCTTCCTGCAGAAGACCTTCAGGGTTTTCCATAATCTCCCCCATGGTCTCTTAGCTCTCTTAGATCATCATATGCAAATATAACAGAATGGGCTAGTTCAGACAATGGTGACCACAGGGCAAAACTGGAAACTTCCACTTCAGTTTTTGGTTAGCTGCAGCTTGCCGTTTCATAGAAACCCAACCAACTTATTAATCTTAACTATTGTTTGATTGAAACAAGCCAATTTCAAAATATGGTTTGTTTCAGACCTTAGTTAAGATGGCCCACAGTGTAGGCTGAGATGCAACACTAAACCACAGTTAATCCAAAATGGAAATGAAAGCTTCTAACCTCCTCCTTGGGATGCGGGTGGCGCTGTGGGTAAAAGCTTCAGCGCCTAGGGCTTGCCGATCGAAAGGTCGGCGGTTCGAATCCCCGCAGCGGGGTGCGCTCCCGTTGTTCGGTCCCAGCGCCTGCCAACCTAGCAGTTCGAAAGCACTCGCGGGTGCAAGTAGATAAATAGGGACTGCTTACTAGCAGGAAGGTAAACGGCGTTTCCGTGTGCGGCTCTGGCTCACCAGAGCAGCGATGTCACGCTGGCCACGTGACCTGGAAGTGTCTCCGGATAGCGCTGGCCCCCGGCCTCTTGAGTGAGATGGGCGCACAACCCTAGAGTCTGTCAAGACTGGCCCGTACGGGCAGGGGTACCTTTACCTTTACCTTAACCTCCTCCTTGCAGCCATGCTGGAGGTGAGGGGAGAGTTTACTGTGATGTCTGAACTGGCCCACTGTGTCTCAGGTGAGGGATTAGTTGGCTCCTAGCCATGCTGAGACACTGAGAATGACAGCTGAGTAGCAGTATCACATTTTGAGAGGCTCTTGGGTCACAACTTGGAAACCAAAGTTTCCTTTACACCTTTTTCCAAGAACCTATGCTATGCCTGCAGCTGTGGAGGCCACAGACCAAGCATACAGAGCCACTGTTCTTCTGTACTCTGCCCTTCCCATGCCCTTGAGTCTCTATAGTATTTAATGGAGAGCACTTTGTAGCAGGGCAGAAACAAGAAAACACAGCAAGCATGTAAAGGAAGCGCAAGGAAGGTGAAAAGAAAGCAAGAAACCTGCTCCAAGTCGGAGTTTCAACTTCCCACCTTGACCTGGTTCCTCTCACCTTGCAATCAACATAATAATGGCTGTTCTCCAAACTCAGGTAGACGTTACTTTAAAAATAGGCTGCTGCTCAAGCATGAGCAAGCTCACTTGCAATTTCAAACAAGTGGCATTTAAGCCTCACCCCAACAGTCACCACAGGAAACCCTTAAACAAATGTATGGCCCTATCTATGCAAATATGCAGCAACTTCTTATCCATTTCTTTTTTAAACTACTTGATAGATTGAAGTTTTGCCTTTTAGACTTATTACAAAACAAGCTTAAATAAATAAAACAGACTGTATTGTCTATTTCTGATAAGCCTAAATGCACCAAAGAAATGTCTGTCTTGAGAGAATGGCAAAAAAAGACAGACAGACCATGAATCAATTACATCGTTATAGAAAAGAATTATGTTGAGAAATAAGTGCTCCTGATAATCTCACCTTGTGACATTTGTGTACAGTATAGAAAAGCTGTTCAACTTCTAAGCATCTTTCCAATGAAAGGCTATAGAACTTGATGAAGTGAATGCTGATACATGGCAATAAAATATTCAGCTAATTTTCATTAAGCCTATACCACTTACAGTACAAGTTGAAGAACTACCTTGACTTCACATTACGTGTTTTTCAAAGGAATACAATGTTCCATGACAAAATCCTACCACATTTTATTTTCCTTCTTCTGTAATTCTGGATCTAATATCCATTTAAAAGCAATTAATGGTAGCTGAAAAACCCAAAGTGCATTAATGCTGTAATATATTCTAGAAGTATGGAACATGAGAATGATTTTGGAACAGGGCAATTTTTAAAAATGTTGTTGAGGTAACAATATTATCCATGGTGATTTCACAGTTCTCTTATGAAGAAAATTAAGACTAATCGTATAGACTATACTGAGCTATAAAATAGTGCTTATAGGTATCATTCACAGATGGTGCCCTTGATATATCAATTACAAACTGTAATATCCTGATGTATCTAAATTAGGTTTTTCAGATTTATAATCAGGTACTGTAATTAGTACCACACTAAAAGTACAAATCTTAAATCCATCGTATGTCAGAGTTGCTTAATAGCAAATATAGCCTAGCTGTATTTTTCTAGAGAGAATGTGCATTTCAGAAGTCGGTGGAATCTGATGCTGTTCGTGTTTGCTGACGTAATAGAGGCATGAGCTGGACACATTTTTAAAATGAAATTTCACATTACTTAAAATCACGAGTTGACAGCCTAGAGGCCTGATTGACTTTGCACTTTTTGTGAGCATTCTTGACATTTGCTGATCTTTATTATGTAACATTCCCACCATATCAAAAACTAGAATAAGATGCCATAGAGGACAATGGTGCATCAGCAATACCAAGCCCTGCAATAGTGGATAGCTCCAAACTCATTTGTTTACATTCTGCAGCTCTCTCATTTGGTTCAAGAAGAAAAGCAGGCTCCTTCAATGCAAATATAAAACAAACAATAAAACCACAAAAAAGGGAACTGACAATCTTTTACTGTCTGGATTTATTAAAGAAAATACACGTAAGAAAACCTGGAACATTATTTGTCCTATTTTTCCTACATATGCAGCACCGGATCAGACAAACACAAAACATGCCAATCTGCATGTAGGAAAACAGTCCTCGGCAAACATTATAAATGAAGTAAGGCTGAACAAAACCAGTCAAAAGCATTTAAGGAGGAGAGGCGGGAATTACCCTGCCCTGTCCTCATCCAGACAGAGAGAGGCAGATCCAGGAAGGAGCCTAATTTGAGAATTAAATCAAGTAAAATCAAGCATAATCCCATTACCCTCCTTCCACTTAAAGGACGGCTATTTAACCCTCTTGATACGTCCATGGACTGAAACAGCAGTGCTTTCCCCTCACACAAACGCCCCTAAAAAGAGTGTTGTTCGGGTGGGGGAGCGCCTTGGTTCAAACTGACCCTCACAAAGCTACCAGCATTTGCTCTTCTTCCCTTGCCACAATATTGCCTTGGAGACAAGATATTAGGAAGAGGAAGGGAGCTCGGGGTGGAGGCAAAAGCTAGCTGTACTCACTATTGCTCCAGGATTTCAGCAGATATTTGATGCTGATTTCAAAGAAGCCGGAATCCTGCTGGCTGGCCATGTCTGCGGCATACAAAGAGCCTCCCTTCCCGGAGCAGCTCGAGTGGCAGGTACTTTTTGCCGGCGAGATGGGACTGTCACCAGCTAGTGATGTAAACGGAGGGGGTCAGGGGAGGAAATGAAGTCTCTGCAGAGCCTCTCTCCTTCCGCTCCTGAGAGCTGCTGGTGCTGGTGCTGGTGGTAGCTGCTTGCTGCTGCTGCTGCTGTTGCTGCTGCCTCTGCTCTCCCAATCGGCGCCAGCAAGCGACACCCCCCCCCCGCGCCCCGGAGGAGATACCTGCCCCCCTGGTCATCCTTTAGGGGGGGTTGCTTCTGCCCGTCGCCATCGCGCCTTGCTCGTGCGCCCAGGCTCTCCTCTCCCCTCGGAGCTGCGGCAGAAGCGCAGGGTGTCGCGGGGAGGGAGAGAAACGCACGCAGACGCAGCAACCGAGCAGCGATCGGAAGGAAAAACACCTCTTCCTGCCAAACGCCCAGCGAGCAGATCCGCCACTGCGGGCAGGTTGGGGCTCCTGCTGCGCACAGCCTCGCTCTCTCTCTTCCGATCCCAGCCTTGGGTGAGCCGGGGTGGCGCGCTTTTGCTTTCCTCTTCTCGCCGGCTGGTCAGCTGCTTCCCTCTCTCCAAGAGCGGCGGCGGCGGCGGTGACAACAACAACAACAACGCCTTCCTCGGTCCAACTGCATCACGCTGCGGTAAAGGCAACGCTGCACCCATCCGCTGGATGTGCAGCGGAGGAACCTCTCCCTCTCTCTCTCCCCACCCCTCCCTCCACTTTTATTATTATTTTCCCCCCTGCTAGGGTCGCAGCTGCCTCACTTGTTTGGGTGCCTCTCTCCCCGCACCAGACAAGTCGCGGCGGCGGTTGTTGTTACCATTTTGTCTCGAATCGAGGTTTTAAAGAGACAGCAGCCAGGCAGGAGGAAAAGGAGGCAGTTTCTGCTAAAAGCAGCTTCCTCGCGCGTTGCCCGCTAAGCCGGAACATCCCGGATCGAAACCTGATCCCTGATTCAGCCCCAAATGACTCGCAACCCTGCTGGGGACCAAAGCCCCCCCGGACCCTGCCTTTGGACAGAGTAATCATTTGTTGACACAAGGCTCTGAGCATGGAAGGGGCGAAGGGAAAGGCTTGCTTGGGTCCTTCATTGCTCCTGCAAGTCATCCTGGGCACCATGTACAGGCAGTGTACGTTTTTGGCACACTTCTGCTAAGCAAATTTTTTATTTTTATTTTTAGGTAGGTCACAGTGGTGTGCGAAAATGGCTGGTATTGCACAGGCGGGCCTGCATGCAACCGGCTCACCACACAGAGAGGGAAGAAATCCTACAGTATGTTTCCGCAGTTTCTGAAAGGTTTCCAGCTGCCCCTGCAAGCTTGTCAGCTACGCACTAAAGACATCACGTCTGATTTCAATAGAGCATCCATCCCAGGGCCCGGGATTAGGATATAGCACCGTCAACATATATATGGTGCTTTGCAGGAGTAAGCAAATAAAATCAGGCCTTTTTGTCTCAAAAAGATTACAACCTACATTACAGCAGTAAGCAGACGTCAGAGGGAGAGAAGGGGGTAAAACGGGAGGGATAGGAGAGGACAACTTTTTTTGCCAGAATAATTCACCTCTCTCTTAACTCATAGTCTCTAGATGTTGCTGGCTTGCAACCCCCATCATCTCCAGCCAGCACAGCCAGTAGGAGTTGTAGAGTCTCAGAATTACTGTATAGAGTTGGAAGGAACCACAAGGGTCTAGTCCAACCCCCTGAAGTGCATGAGCCTTTTGCCCACATGGGGCTCAAACACATGACCCCAAGATTAAGAGTCTCGTGTTCTGCTATCTTTGTACAATAGGCTCATTTCTACACACATTCATACACGCCTTTCTATCCAATACCCAGGCAAATAATCATCATCAGAGCTCGAGGACAAATTCCAGCCAGGCAAAAATACCCAAACCAGGGCAAGTGAAAGGTCTGGCTGGGGAGGGAGTGTAGCCTGGGGAAAGTCCCGAGGGCCAGATAGAGAAGCCTTAATATTAAAATGATAACACCCTGCTTTGGATAGGACTCACCTCTCTCTCATACACACACCCTAATTTTAAGCATACTTGTTGTTCTTGTTGTTTAGTTGTTTAGTCGTGTCTGACTCTTTGTGACCCCATGGACCAGAGCACGCCAGGCACTCCTGTCTTCCACTGCCTCCCACAGTTTGGTCAAAAGCATACTTACTTGGAAGTAAATCCCATTTACTTCAATGCAATTTAAAGTGCAATCCTGCTGTAACATTGGCTGCCCCATTATTGTAAATGGGTTTATCATTGTGGTTTAGTAAAAGGGATGTTGGATAAGGTTCAAGAACCTGGCAACACAACCTTATTTCCCTTAATGCTGGAGTGGATGCTTCCTACTAGCCAATTCACCTGCGTGGGTGGAGACTCGGACCAATGCTTTGGAAGAAGTTGTGTACCAGTGGAAGAAAAACGTGATTTGTTGTTAGAAGTTGCCGAGAGTTTGTAGCTTGTAGGTGAAACGGTAAGTGCAGCCTTCCCAGGCAGGGGGAGGGATGGACTACACAAGGTGCTCTCTGTGGATTTGTTGCTTGCCTGAATGAGTACCTACTTGTATATCATAAATAAAGCAAAATACTACCAAGAGACTGCACAGTTCCAGTGTTCTCTCAGTCAAAGGAAACTAAACCTGCTGTCTCCTTCATGAAGGGGATTAACAAGTAACACTGTTCTCAGCGTGAGAAGGTCAGGGTGCAGAGGACCCCATTGTGTTGTGCCTACAGCAACCCACTAGGCCACATGACGCATGCTACAGCTGCCAGGAGTTGGCACCGCTTGGTGGAGCTGCCCTGCTTGCTGCCCAAGAGGAAATGCAGGGGCTGGGAATCTGATGAGCTGGATGGAGGAGAGGAAATGGGAGTATGATGGCCTGGCCTAACTCCACCCTCTCCAAGTCGCAGGCAAGCAGAGGAGACAATTCACTCACACATATTTGGACACTTCAATTTAAGGGTAATAGTGGTCCTCCCAATTTTTGCTGAGCTCCATCTCCCATGAGCTCCAGCCAGCATGGTTAATGGTCAAAAATAAGGAGAAGGGTAGTCTAACATGTTCTGGAAGACCACAGATTAGTCCCCAAGCAGGACTGTGCTCTCAGGCAAATGTACTTAGGAAGAGAGCCTTCATGTCATAGAAAGTTCCTTCAAACCAGTTGTTAACACCAGAACCACTGATCATTTATAAAATAGCCCCAAAGTATACCAAACACTTAAAATATGGTTTGTAAACATAATGCCAAGTAGTGTGCAAGTGCTATGAAACCAGGAAGACGGAGACCCAAACTGCATATCACATGAAAATACATGTGCACAAACCCCAGCTGCTGCTTCTACACCAAAGCATCCCTGGAAGAAATGGAGAATGGTCCACTGGGATAAGTGGGGCACTGCCCCATCAACCTGTCTGTCCTCATCTGGCCCGGCCAGCCTGCCTACTTACAGCTGATCAGGGAGTGCCCCTACATTTCACTCGCTCTGGCTCCGCTCACTGTTGGTCTCCCCTGCCTTATGGGGTACCAGCAGCCCCCACTGCTTGGGAGGGAGCAAAACTCAGAAGTCAATCAGCAGGACATATGCTTAACCCTTTTCTCTTCCAGCTGTATTTCCCCCCCCCCCCGGAGGAGGAGGAGTTGAAGCAGTCCTAGGGCTTTCATTTCCCTGGTTCTATCCAGGCCTCGGCACTGAATATTAAAAGCAGAGACATTTCCAATTTTAGGCTAGTCAAGAGTCAGGGTTTGCAGCAGAAACAGCAGCAATTCTAGTAGGGATCTTTATGCACAGAGGGGTTGATAGTTAACAAAAAGCAGCTGTTAATTGCGACAAAACTTACAGACTTCTAAAGCATTTTATCATGCTTCATAGCAGAACGATAACGATCAACAATGCAAACTATGTTTACATGTTTAATAATTACAATATTTATTATCCCTTTCTCATACCTCAAGGAATTGTTTCAGGGAAATGTTACTGAACAGCACAGGTTTCACAGAGCTGCAAGTCCAGTTCATATCCAAGAACAATCTTGCAAATGACTAAGAGATTTTGATCACCAAGTTGACCATGAAGTAAAAAATATCTTAGAGAGAAAACCTCAGAATTTAATTAGAGATTAGAAATAAAACAAATCTACCAGCAGAATTCAATGGGGCTTATTTCAGTTACTCGGAACAAGTACCTATGCACACTTACTTGAGGTAGGAAGCACTGATTATAGAGCAAGTCATGTCCAAAGCAAGTTCCAAACAACAGAATCTTATGTGTTTGCTTTAGCTGATATGACAGAAACAATATACTGCACCACAGCAACTAATAGCACATCAAATGCGACTAAGCCAGGCATAATAGAGGCACACAAACTGAAGCCATTGCCCATTCTTAGGGTGTCAGGCTGTGTGACTAGACCCATTCCCTAAAGTCACACAAAATACTTATATATTGTTGCTATCTGTGCAGCAGCAACTATGGCAATCTTTGTATCATCACTTCAGTCTTGAAACCTGGTGCTATGAGCTACAGCAATGGTAGGGCCGCCCGAAGATACTTTGCTGCCTGCGGCAAACAGCAAAATGACACCCGCCAGCATGATCTGAAAAACTTACAATGAGTATTCACAATAGCTGACCTAAAGTGTCCAGTTGTTACTGGCTGCTATTTTCTGCTTGTTTTGTATTGATTGTAACCTGGTATGCTCGTACCCTGTCTTATGTTCCTGTGTGTACGCACGCACTCCAATAAGCATATATACAAAGAAAATGGCACCCACCATTCCTGACTAGAGCAGCTGTTGAAATGTACTTCAACACTGGTGATGGGACAGCATTTTCCACCACACTGGAAGACATCAAGGTAACAGAGGATGCAGGGTGTAACACACACAGCTATATTATCCAACACCTCACCACTGCCCCCCCCCCAAAAAACCTGCTGCCTCACTCTGCCTAACAGTAGGCCTGGCTCTGAGCATTGGCTCAGCAGTTTAGCTGTGGACTGGAGTATTAAGACTGACCATATATAATAGGTAAACATAGGTTAAATACAAAGAACATTCTTAGAGGTCATGTGTCAAGGGGTGCACAGAGCCTAAACAAGTGCAAACCATCCATTTGAATGTTACCCATACAGTGGTACCTTGGGTTACATATGCTTCAGGTTACAGACTCTGCTAACCCAGAAACAGTACCTCGGGTTAAGAACTTTGCTTCAGGATGAGAACAGAAATTGTGCTCCGGCAGCGCAGCAGGAGGCCCCATTAGCTAAAGTGGTGCTTCAGGTTAAGAACAGTTTCAGGTTAAGAACGGACCTCTGGAATGAATTAAGTACTTAACCCGAGGTACCACTGTATGCTTGAAATGTGTGAGAATACACAACTCCCTCTTGTGGTCAGAACTGGCAGCTGAACAGTCCTGTCCTTTTTAATTGCTCAAATGCATGCCTGGTTCACTCTCTGTTCTCTGTCTGTTTTTTCATTTTCTGTTTGTACACTGGTGTAACATCCTGCTGTTACCCAAGTTACAGCCTTGCTACCTTGTCAAGTATCTTGCAAGAAGCTTTTCACTAGCTAAGTGAACAGTGCTGGGTTACCTGACAGGCAGGCTAAGCCCATGTTTGGGGCACTAGCAAAGCAAGGGCACATACACAAAATTAGGATTTTTTGGTTTAAAAAAGAATTTGAAGAATAAGCTTTTAGAATGCTTTTAGAATGGAAGAAGCTTTTAGAACAGAACATATTCATGCCATGTGCTGCACACACTCTGAATCTAGTTGGCCACAGTGCTGTTGACTGTTGTCCAGTTTTTCTCAACAGTGATTTTATACTGGAAAGTATAGCTGAAGACCAATCACAAAAGGGAGAAACTATAGGACAGGCAGAAAACATTGCAAACAAGATGCAAGAACTAGAGTTTGTGTCCATGTTGACTATGTGAAATGAAATTTTACAACAGAGCAGTGCATTACAACCCTGAAATGTAATCCATTGGGTTATTTGCTTTTTGGAGAGGGGAGGGAGATGCAGTGAGCAATGCAATTAACTAAGGCTGGAGAGAGTGAAAGGAGCTGGCGAAAGAATTTAGGGTTTCAGCAGAGAATGTGAAAAACATTGTCCGAATGCAGATAGACAGCAGGTCTACCTACCGAAAAACAACAGAAGGACAGACAGGAGAAGAAGTTTATTGGAACTGGGTTTACTCAAGCCCACCATCACACAGTCACTAGGTCAACCAGTAAAGGTAGGCCTGTTCTCTGATGCTAGTTATATATGCATATTCATTCATTCATTCATTTCAAGCCTTCACTTTGCCCCTCTTGGAAAAATTCCCGTGGACAGTAGTGCATAACACCCCAAACACTAACAAGGCAAGCTAAGCTAAGCTAAGCATGAACCACGTGGCCTGAATTTTCAGTATTCAAGCACTGCCACTTGAAATGCCAATGTGCAGTGTTACCTGAATTAAGTAGTTACTTACCCAGGCGCAGATAACTTTCCACCCATACGCACAGTGAAAAGAAACTCAACCACTTTTACAACCCTGAATCAAATTATGGATACTTGCTATGGCCACAGGAGAAACAGAAACACTGTGTAAAAATCTATGTACTTGCAATAACTGTTGTTTTTAATGTTTAAATGCAGGCCCTGTAGAGTTCTGTATATTAATATTGATATTTATATTGATATTAATAATATTATTACTATTGCACCATTTGTTTGTAAGAAATATGCCACTTGGAGGCAGCACAGTGGCATTAAAAGCTAATCAAATCAACAGCAGGAAACTAGGGGTGAATGATTTACAGTAGTCTAGGCTGCGAATTGTGTCAACAACAAGGCACAGAACTGAAGTGGCTGCTTTCATTTTGCTTTCTCTTTATACATACATAATTTCATTTGTATGCTACCTTTCCATAGTTAAAATCATGCTCAAGGCAGCATACAACATGAACAAATACATAATTACAAACATAACAAAAGTAGTCATAAACAATAAATAAGCATCAAAAAGTACACAACCAAATTATTACTGTATTTATTAAATTTTGAATACCACCCTCATTATTCCACATAAATAATAAGATCCAAAATAAGGATACAAAAAAAAAAACCACCTATCAATAACAGCAACAACTCTCCCCCAACATAAACTTCTCTAAACAATACCCAGGCCAACAGTCTGTTCAGCAGCCTCAGCTTCTGTAGGGGGAGTCAGGCATACCAGTGATGTTCAGTGTGAAAAGCAATAGGTAGCAGCTAGGAAGGCACTTCCTTCCATTCACTGCCCAAGCTGACTCAAAACATGAACGTTTATGAAAAGAGAAACATGTACCAGAGTTTGGCTCACACACCTTGAATTTTGCATCTTCAAAATGCAGGAAGGGAGGGCAAAACAGCTGCCTGCATAGTGGGTCCTACACTAGTTTCAGGATCCCATATCCCTTTACTCCATATCTTCCCCCTTGACCACTTCAGTATGTGGAACTGACATTTTTGCATTTACCTCATAATGTCTATTTCACATTTGCAAGGAATCAAGACTTTCAGTATAGCAGAAGCTCCACTCTGCAACTCCCTGCCCATTAATAATTAGGCCAGGATTTTTGCTGAACTGTTTTCCAAACCTGCTAAACACTTGTTTGTATAGGCAATCTTCCCCAGACATGCAGCTGGAACATGGAATTTTTATTACATATGTTGTTTTAAAACTGCTGTTATGTATTTATTTATTTATTTATGTATGTATGTATGTATGTATGTATGATAAATGTCATATAGATTTTTAACATCTGATCTTTTTAGTAGTATCTTTAATGAACCCAGCCAGATGGACGGGGTATAAATAATAACATTTATTATTATAAATTATTATTATTATTATTATTATTATTATTATTATTATTATGCTTTTATGTGAATGGCTTAGAAGTTTCTGTTGATTGAGTAGTATAAAAATATTACTGCCAAATATAAACTAACTAAATAATGTCCACTGTTCCCAAATGAAAATGCAAAGCTTAAGCTGAAACAGTCACATGCTCAGTTCAATGTATTATCTCTAACATTTATATCTGATTTCATCACTCTGAAAACAAGGAAGCAGGAGGTTCTGTTTCTATTTTCTAGATTTCTAAATTTGTCATACAGGGCAGGGCCTGAACCTCTTTTTCCTTTTACGTTTAGCAAACATGACCAGGCATGATGTACAAATTCAGAGGCGGATTTCTAGATCTGATTCAAAGCAACCCTATGTGCACTGAGGGCTCCTTGCAAATTAATTTAAAATGCCACCTCCACATATTTAAATCCTTCTCTAATGTTTTACAAACCTTTTGGCTGGCTACAAAAGCCAACAGCAGGCCAGTAAATTATTAGGGCTGCATTGTTTAAAATCAACTGGCTTAACTAACACCTTTTTTATTTTAAAAAAGAAAAAAACCAGAAGTACAAAAAGTGTAATGAAAAACTAAAGTGCAGTTCTGAGAGCTGAGGGGTTGGCTTGTTCTGGGCAAGGTTTGTACTCCCCTGGAAGGGTCCACAGATTGTGGGAACTCATGGATCCATCACTGTCATTAGAGGCTCAGATGGCATGAGTAACTAGGAGTGCCTTTTTCCAGCTACCGCTGGTTCGCTATCTATAGCTTCTTTTTGACAGAGAGAACCTTGGCATTGTACTCTATGCTCTGGTGTGTTGCAGAATGGATAGCTTCAATGCACTATTGTGCTGCCCTTGAAGACAACTCCTAACTTTACCAAGTCCAAAATGCGCCAGCCAGATTAGTAACTGGTTTCATTTAGAATTGACATGACCCCTGTTTTAAAACAGCTGGCAGGTCATTTGCAGACCAAATTAATGGCGCTCACATTAATGTTTAAAGCCCTAAGCAAGTTAGGCTCAAAATTTCTGAAAAGCTGTCTCCTTCCCTACAACCCCTCATTGATGTTAATTTCAGCAGACGAGGTGGTAGTTCCATGGCCTTCAAAAGTTTGGCAGATGGCAGCCTAGGAGAGGGCATTTTTCTGTGGCACCCAAAGCTGCACAATTGCCTCCCCAAATATGAACATCTGGTACCTAATTACCTAAAGACACATCTCTTTTACCCCGGGCTTTCGACAGAAGACCTATATAGTTTAGGGTCTAATAATGAAGAGCAGGTAAGAAATCTAAAATTAAACAAACAAGACTGAACATATAATCCTTCTATTAACGATATATTTTGTTTCTTCCTTCCTTTTTGCCAAAGGCTAACTTGACAATGCAGATTGGTCACTATTACATAATATGGCTGTTACTTAACATTACATAAGAACATCACTGAGCACTTGTTAAACCGGAAGTAAGATTGTTAACAAGAGAGCCTGCTGACATTACACATCATCACCTGTCCTGTTCTGCAATTCTATTTGTAATCTTTAAAATTACACTGAACAAAAAAGAAGAAAGGAATATTTTAAACAAACATGTTTCCTCCTCCTCCCTTATAATTTGGGTGAGTAGCACCATATATAGCAGTGTGTGAACAATTATTTTACCAAAGTGCTTCTCAACCACTTTGGCTAGAAGACTGTATGTACCTCAGTTAAACTGACAGACTTGGTGTGGTTTTAATTCAGTTCAGCTGAAGTCTGGGGATAAAAACTTCAATTGAACTGAATGAATGACTTTTTCTCTTTGATGTTTGCAGGTTTCCATGTTACTTTCTCCATAGAACAAAACTTCAAACTCCTAGAGCATTGTGGGTTTAAAGGGGAAGCATGGAGAGACTCGGAAAGCCAAACAGGGTTTTCTTTGACACAGGCTGGAGGAAACCCACCAATCCATCATGTGATTGACAGGAGGGCAACCACACCCACCTGTGAAATTTGGCTCTAAAGGGCTATCCTGCCACATGGAGCCATGAAAGTTCACACCCCTATCTTATGTAGGAAGACTTGAGTCTCAAGGTTAGGGAAGTTAGACGCATGGATAAATTAGCCAACCAGCTTCTATTATCCTTGTTCAGAACTCGCACTAATCTGTATTGGGTAGGGCTGGAAATAGGGCAAGTTTTTAATGTTTAATGTTTTATTATATTTTTGTATATGCTGGAAGCTGCCCAGGGTGGCTGGGGCACCCCAGTCAGATGGGTGGGGAACTAATAATAAAATTATTATTAATTATTTTTATTAGGGCAGGGCTGATGCCCTCATTGAGCTTCTCTGGATTATCTGAATGGCTGTTTCCAGAAACAGGATGCTGGACTACATACCCTAAATTTAATGCAGGAGGATTCTTCTGGTGTTAAATTGCCTGGCAAGTAAAATGACCTTCAAGTCACCCAGAGGGTACCCGTTTTCCTTTCTAGTCTCGAGGGGTTCTTAGTCTCCCTAAATTTAGGACAGCAGAAATACCATGTGGTACTGTACTATTTCAGGATCTGTGCGGAAAGAAACCACATAATTGAATGCTCTCCTGTGTCAATAACGTTCTGCCCACAGAAAGATGCCATGTCAGTAGTAAGAATTCTAATCTAGCCATCTAAGTCCAAGACTTCCATGTGCCAAGAGTTATTAAATCAGAGGGAACATTCAAATATTTAATCCTTCACCTGTTTACTGAAGTAGGGTAATACCATGAGGATTATAATCAAGATTTTCCTAGGCATATAGATTGTATCTTAGAGCCATCATAACTTCTGTGGCTTGGAATCACACCACAGCATCATTGGTTGCTGCCTATCCAAGCTCCCTTGGTATACAGTGGTACCTCAGGTTACATACCCTTCAGGTTACATACGCTTCAGGTTACAGACTCCGCTAACCCAGAAATAGTGCTTCAGGTTAAGAACTTTGCTTCAGGATGAGAACAGAAACCGTGCAGCGGCGGCGCAGCAGCAGCAGGAGGCCCCATTAGCTAAAGTGGTGGTTCAGGTTAAGAACAGTTTCAGGTTAAGAACGGACCTCCGGAACGAATTAAGTACTTAACCTGAGGTACCACTGTATTTTAGGAGTGTAGGACAGGGGAGATGTTAGGATTGGTGCAGATGCCCAGTCAAATGGGTGACCATATCCTGGGCTTTTATTAGTAAAAATGGCATACATTGTATTTCGAAAAGCTGAAAACCTTCAGATCTTTTTATTCTCTATAGTTTTAGATATGCATTTCTGATAATAGCTTCCTTCTGATATTTAGCATGCGTTAACAATGCAGCTTTCCAAATTCTCAGTCCGATGCTTACATGCTAAAGTGGGGATGCTTTCAAAATGCAGGCTCTCTTTCTTCTTCTTTTTGTGTGTGCCCTATTTACTGCAGGAACTGCCCCCAGTTGAGGCTACCTACAGATAAGATAGGCAGAGCCAGGTGGGGGACCAGAGTGAGATAGTCACTAGCACGTGGCGATTAGAGAGGAATGCATGTGTGTAGGATGAGCATCCGTCCCCTTAAAAACAGCTGCCTGGACAAGCCTGTGGAATAGCTAGAGGTGTTTCATGTTCTGTAAATGATGCAGAATGGTAGTGGGTATTGAAAATGAATAAATAAAACCCTTAATCATTCCTATCAAAGCCTGTACAATTTAAAGGCCTCTACTGTGGGACCTCGGTTTACGAACTTAATCCATTCCGGAAGTCCATTCTTAAACTGAAACCGTTCTTAAACCAAGGTGTGTTTTCCCTAATGAGGCCTCCCGCTGCCAGTGCCCTTCCACCATTCAGATTCCATTGTTAGACCAAGGTAAAGTTCTCAAACCGGGACACTAGTTCTGGTTTTGCAGAGTTCATAAACCGAATAGTTCATAAACAGGGCTGTTCTTAAACCGAGGTTTGTTGTTTAGTCGTTTAGTCGTGTCTGACTCTTCGTGACCCCATGGACCAGAGCACACCAGGCACTTCTGTCTTCCACTGCCTCCCGCAGTTTGGTCAGACTCATGTTTGTAGCTTCGAAGACACTATCCAACCATCTCATCCTCTGTCGTCCCCTTCTCCTTCTGCCCTCCATCTTTCCCAACATCAGGGTCTTTTCTAGGGAGTCTTCTCTTCTCATGAGGTGGCCAAAGTATTGGAGCCTCAGCTTCACGATCTGTCCTTCCAGTGAGCACTCAGGGCTGATTTCCTTCAGAATGGATAGGTTTGATCTTCTTGCAGTCCATGGGACTCTCAAGAGTCTCCTCCAGCACCATAATTCAAAAGCATCAATTCTTCGGCGATCAGCCTTCTTTATGGTCCAGCTCTCACTTCCATACATCACTACTGGGAAAACCATAGCTTTTACTATACGGACCTTTGTTGGCAAGGTGATGTCTCTACTTTTTAAGATGCTGTCTAGGTTGGTCATTGCTTTCCTCCCAAGAAGCAGGCGTCTCTTAATTTCGTGGCTGCTGTCACCATCTGCAGTGATCATGGAGCCCAAGAAAGTAAAATCTCTCACTGCCTCCATTTCTTCTCCTTCTATTTGCCAGGAGGTGATGGGATCAGTGGCCATGATCTTCATTTTTTTGATGTTACAGATAGGTAGCCGTGTTGGTCTGCCATAGTCAAAACAAAATTTTTTTTTTCTTCCAGTAGCACCTTAAAGACCAACTAAGTTAGTTCTTGGTATGAGCTTTCGTGTGCATGCACGAAATCTGAAGAAGTGTGCATGCACACAAAAGCTCATACCAAGAACTAACTTAGTTGGTCTTTAAGGTGCTACTGGAAGGAAATTTTTTTTTATTTTTTTGATGTTGAGCTTCAGACCATATTTTGCACTCTCCTCTTTCACCCTCAATAAAAGGTTCTTTAATTCCTCCTCACTTTCTGCCATCAAGGTTGTGTCATCTGCATATCTGAGGTTGTTGATATTTCTTCCAGCAATCTTAATTCCAGCTAGGGATTCATCCAGCCCAGCCTTTCGCATGATGAATTCTGCATATAAGTTAAATAACCAGGGAGACAAAATACAGCCTTGTCGTACTCCTTTCCCAATTTTGAACCAATCAGTTGTTCCATATCCAGTTCTAACTGTAGCTTCTTGTCCCACATAGAGATTTCTCAGGAGACAGATGAGGTGATCAGGCACTCCCATTTCTTTAAGAACTTGCCATAGTTTGCTGTGGTCGACACAGTCAAAGGCTTTTGCATAGTCAATGAAGCAGAAGTAGATGTCTTTCTGGAACTCTCTAGCTTTCTCCATAATCCAGCGCATGTTTGCAATTTGGTCTCTGGTTCCTCTGCCTCTTCTAAATCCAGCTTGCACTTCTGGGAGTTCTCGGTCCACATACTGCTTGAGCCTTCCTTGTAGAATTTTAAGCATAACCTTGCTAGCGTGTGAAATGAGTGCAATTGTGCGGTAGTTGGAGCATTCTTTGGCACTGCCCTTCTTTGGGATTGGGATGTAGACTGATCTTCTCCAATGGCCACTGCTGAGTTTTCCAAACTTGCTGGCATATTGAGTGGAGCACCTTAACAGCACTTAAACCGAGGTACCACTGTATATATGTCAAAGGTTCAGCAAAGGGGTCAGAAGTTTCATTCTAGCAGGAACTGCTCCATTGTAGGGCAAGGAGGGGAGAGCTACATTAACATCCTATCCAGCAAAGGATCATGAAAGCTGTAAGCAGCCATGACAAACAGTACAGGGCCCTCGAAGCAAATTCACATTACGTGCAGCAGTGTGACTCATGTTTGAAGAATTGCTGTTTTCATTAGCGGTCAGGCGTAATGACATCTCCTGGGCTGTCCTGTGAATACTGTAAACTGCCCTGTGATTCTCAGATGAATGGTGGTATATACATTGTAGTAACAACAACAACAACAACAACAACAACAACAACAACAACATCATCATACCCCTCAACTGCCCTGATAAATCTAAGCCATTCCATATTTCCCACAAGAGCACGGTGGCCATTTTGGCCACCTCAATTTTGCACCACGATCTCAAACCCCCAAAGTACTTTTTCTGGGGCTACAATTTTGCGCAGGTTGTGAGACTCATACGGGCCTGGAAGATGGCAGCCCTGGTATTCATCGAGACGTGTTGGAAGGTATGTGATATGCAAAATCTAAAACATAAATTGAATTTCGGAAACTTAAATACTAAAACCACAATAATTTAAAATCTAAATAAATAAATAATTCTGAAACACCTGGGAATCATTCAGGGTACAAAAGCCACCTGAAATAAAACAGTTTTGACCAGGCATCTGTGTGAAAGAACTCCCTAGAGCTGGGCCCTTGTTGACATGAGTTATGCTTTTGGCTCATAGAAAACCACTAATAGTGCTTCCCCCTCCTTGTCATGAACTCCCTGACTGACTTGGGTTCTATATAGTAAAAATGATATGCTAAACTCAGATAAAACCAAAATGTTGGTTTAAAACATGGATGAGCAGTTGAATTTATTTTTTTTTAGAAAGGATGTCTGGTTTAAAAATAGGCGAAAAATTTGGGAATTTGGCTGACAGTAAGGATTCTCAACCTATTTGAAAATAATTATATTAAATTGTGGAAAGAGGTTAAGAAAGAGTTGGAGATATGGGGGAGAATGAAACTCTCCCTGTTAGGGAGAATTTCAGCCATTAAAATTAACTTACTCCCTAGGATGCTGTTTTTATTCCAATCAATTCCAATTGCAAATAATTCAAGATGCTTCAAAGAATGAAAAAAGATATCTCTAAGTTTATCAGGCAGGGAGAAAAGCCAAGAGTTAAATACAAAATTATGATAGGTGCAAAAGAAAAAGGAGGCTTTGCCCTGCCATATCTGCAGTTGTTTTATGAGGCAGCTTGTTTGTTTTGGTTAAAAGAATGGATCATCCCCACTAATCCCCTTGGCTAACCACCCACTATTCCACCACGCAGCACAAAATCTCCAGATAAAAACCTGGCAAGCCAAAGGCCTACATCGCCTAGCAGAATTCTACAAAAACAACAAACCCATATCAACACAAGAAATACAAAACAAACTAGGGGACAACCAAATACCCTGGTGACCACACCATCAGCTACATGCCTTCTTAAATAATCCAGTAGTAAAATCAACAGCCACTAGGCCCTTGACCACCTCTGAAAACCTTCTCCTAACAACAACGGGACATGGCAAAGGGATGGTATCCACAATATACAAAACATTGCTCCAAAGCCCCACAAATCCACTTGACACAATCAAAAAACAATGGGAGGACGACATAGGCTATGAAATCAACCCCACCCAATGGAATAGAATGAGGTCTAAACCTCCCTTTAAATCCATATCAGCAAAAAGAAAATAACTCACTCTGAAACTCACCTACAGATGGTATCTAAGACCACAGAAACTGGTGCTGATATGTCCAGGAACCTCACCAAAATGCTGGAGAGGCTGCACCTCCACAGGCACATACCTCCAGATATGGTGGGAATGCCCCAAAACCCAGCTCTTCTGAACAACAGTCAAACAAGAAATAAGCAAAATAACTAATCAGGTACTAGAAGTCACCCCAGAACTGGCCCCACTGAACATCTTCCAAGATAACAATGCCCCCCCACATTATAAAGAGCTCATAATCCAAGGCCTGATTTAAAATTTGGCTGGCATGCATGTCTTTGATATGGGAAGATTCTTAGGAAGAATCTGTATCGAATTTGGCAGAAATATAAAAATCTGCTGGAAAGAAAAACACTTTTATGGCTATCTTCTATTGAAGCAATTACAATTAAGAGAGCTAATACAGATAGACAATGGGCAGCTTACAGAGAACTGCTGGATTTTACAGGAGGAAACCAAAACTGAAACCAATGGAAAACTTAAGGAGCCGAGTTACGGATTGGCTACAATATCAGCAGATACATAATATGTTTAAATTAGATAAAAAGAATGGGGTTTTTTGGACCAAAGCTCACAAATCGACAAAGAACTTTTACAAAATAAGAATAAACTTCTGTCTAAAATGTGTAATTTTCAATTAGAAAGGGAAACAAAATATGAGCTTGTTAAAGTTTCAATGACACACTGGGCAATAGATATAGGACACAATATAGATTTCAACCTCTGGAAGAAACTTTGGAAAAGTTATTTTACTTCCATTCTGAGCAATTCCCACTTCTCTAAGAGCCCCCTCCACCCCACCTCACATTGTTCAGGACAGCCCCTATCCCTCCAGTGAGGCTTTTCAGGAGGCTGCATAAGGGAGGAATGGAACAGGAAAAATTCCTTCTGGAAACTTTCCTAAGTTAATGTCCCTTAGGAACTAAGTCCTTGTATCTGACAGAGGGCAAAGTGTCTTCCTGCCATTTCCAAAAACATATTCAACAGTGGTCATAATATTATGGTGGAATTTTATTGGGGACCACGAAGAGATAATAATAAAAAAATGATATAAAAGGTAAAGGGTAAAGGGCGCCATTAGGTCCAGTTGCGAACAACTCTGGGGCTGCGGCGCTCATCTTGCTTTATTGGCTGAGGGAGCCGGCATACAGCTTGTATGTAGCCAGCATGACTAAGCCGCTTCTGGCGAACTAGAGCAGTGCACAGAAATGCCATTTACCTTCCCGCCAGAGTGGTACCTATTTATCTACTTGCACTTTGACATGCTTTCAAACTGTTAGGTTGGCAGGAGCTGGAACCGAGCAACGGGAGCTCACCCTGTCGCAGGGATTCGAACCGCCAACCTTCTGATTGGCAAGCCCTAGGTTCTGTGGTTTAACCCACAGCGCTACCCTTTTAAATTCAGGTGTCAAATGAAACACAACTTATAGCACAATCCTGTGAATGTCTACTGGGAAGTATGGCCTACCCTGTTCAATGGGGCTTACTGCCAAGGATTGTGGCCTTAACTGGGTTTTGGCAGAAGATGAACTGCAGAGGCACAGAAACAGTGCTGTGTGTGATGAACGCAGGGAAGAATGGGAAACGATGCCTTCTTACATTCCTAGATTCAACAAGAGGAAGTGAAGATAGGCCCTGAGTCAGGAGGCATAACCCCAGTTCCACCACCCTTCCATGTATGTTCATTTCTACCCAGAATGGAAGCCTGGGCAGGACAATAGGGTTGAAGTAATAAGCATAGAGGAGAAGGCGAAGCTGGGGCGGGAGAGGGGAAGAAAGCAAACAGACATATATTTTACAAGAAAGGAAGAAAGATGCATTTAGAAACAGAACTGTACTTAGAATGTGGCAGATTGTCAGCACTGCCCTTAAGACGAGCTGATTCAGGGGTTAGGAAGTTTTGGAGAAATGAGGCACACCCAAGTCAGCTCACCTGAAGTACTGTAAGGGTAAGGGTGAGGACTGTTTGTCATACTTAAGTTTAGCCCAGTATTTAAAGGAGTCTCTGTGTTAGGAAACATTGGAAATGAGATCTCCGTATATCTCAGTAATTTAAGCCAGAAGTGTCAAATTGCTAGAAATGTTAGAGTTTCTTATCAGGCCTTTTTGCGGTTTTCAAAATATTATTTGTCCCTTATTCAGTGTCTTCTAAAGATCACACTGGCATCCACTTAAAACACCAGGGGTGCCTTTACTTTAATAAGCCTGACAGAGATGTCATAGTTTGCCACTTAAACACATGATTTTGTGAAATAAATTAATTTTGTTTCAGTTTTAATAGAGGAAATGTATTTCATTAATTGACGGGGGGGGGAGATCCACAAATAAAAAGAAAAATCTTAACAGATTTTGGAGCCTCCTGATTAAAAATCCCAGCTTCTTTCTACACAATGCATTGCATACTTCAACTAGTCAAAAATCACTTATGTCTTAAGTCCCTTATTATTTTAAACTAATATTATTACTCACATTGCCTTTGTTAATTTAAACCCACTGTTGGCATGCTTAGATACTTCATCCACTTGAAGGTTAAACTAAATCATTTACTGCAAACATTTTTTAGCTTCACTGCAGAGCAGGAATTTAAAGCATGCATTTGTGTTAATTTGTGAATAAGTAAGAAGTCCAGACTTGATAGAAGAAGAACTTACACGTCCTCCCTGTGTGCAAGACTTCAAAAAAGACACTGTAACAATTAAAAAACTAGAATCTGGATGTTCTTGTTCAGCCACAAACAATAGAGCACCCTGAACTCTTTTTTAAGCTTTACATGCGAAAGACATAGTATATGAAGCCAAAATTCTATTTTTCATGTTCAAAATAATGAGGGGAACCTACTTATGCTATTATAGTGTGTTATCATATTTGCTAATGTTACACATTTTTGGACCTGCAGCAGACTAGTATTTTGTTTAAAGGTTCTTTAACTTCATAATTTGCTCAAACACAAAGAAACATATTAAGAATGAGCAGCAGTAATTTGCTGACATGTCCTACCTGGAAAGATAGAAGGTCTTTTCTTAGGGCGTCTTGGATGGATCGGTTCTAAGTTCCTAATATTTCTCTGATGCCTTCCTTTATTGTTATTTCCTAGGAGGAGTTCTGTTGGTAGACTACTCCGTCTTGCCTTATAATCATTTCGGTATGAATTCAGTTTACACTCAGTCCTAGAATGCAGGTTATTGTCATCAATTGCCATTATAGTACAGATGTTTCTGAAGTTGCCCCAAGTGTAAAAGCAAAATAGTGCAAACGGATAAGACAGCTGAGCTTCAAATGGGTCAGATCTGTTTTACTAATAGAAAACAGTCACCAACCATTTTTGATGTTCTCATGCTTAGCCCAGCACTTGTTTGGTAAGTTTAGCAAGTGGATAGGCGTGGGCAAAAACAGGTGTAGAATTACTACAAAGTCCCTCCTTTCAAAAGTCAAACAGCCCAGGGGAGGAGGTATAGCAAAATCATTAAAGCTAACAAAGGCTTATAGACAACTGGAAAGTTTTACTAAAGGTGAACTCATCAAGTCCTCTGCACAGAGTGAAAACATGGTTTAAACAGACTACTACTTTAATTCCTGTTTCAGACAGTGTTTCTCACTTCACTTCACTAATAGTCCACAAACAGACAGAGCAAAGAAAATGTTACATTCTGAAATTAAATAACATTTCAATAATCCGTAGAAGAAAACTATGTGACTAAATACACAGACACTATAAGTTTTGTTTATAATGTGCTGTTGCTTATTTCAAGATGAGGCTTGTGCAAAAAATAGACACTTTTTAACAGTTACAGAGCATAACTGAGCAAGTGCATTTGTAGATGCAGAAATAAGAGAACTGTAACAGAAAGCAACTATGCGACACTGAGACAGGAGTGCATTTTAACAATCTTGTTAAGCACAAAACTTAGGCTGCCATCCTATACAGTATATACTTACTTGGGAAAAAGCCCCCAGAACTCAGTGAGATTACACTGTTAGTTGCTTAAAAATATCTAGGGGCTGCAAAGATACAAGGTTATGCTATTTAAATCCTAACTATGAACAGTATTGAATCCCCTTTATGTATCAGACTTTCGTGCCCACCCTCTAGTGTAACGTGGGTTTTATTTTCACAACCACATTAACACACTTTATTGAGATGTAAAAATTAAGGTTGGAATGATCTTACAATTTATCTCCTAAGCAAAATTAAACCACTTAAGCCTTATTAATATGAAGAACAGTTAGATGTTGTAGACTGTAGTTTAAATTAAATACATGCATAGAAAAATATACTACATTTTAAAATGCAAGGTATTTATTGAAAGCATAAGCTTCTCATTTCTGTTACTGGATCAGTTTCCAACATCAGGTTCTTCATCTGCAAAGGCATTGTGGTGAACAGAATCAAGATCTTATATCTGCATATAAAAGCTTGCCTGCAATGCTACAGTGCTTTAAGCCCAATTTCAAGTAAATTTAAGATTCATTTTATATGCATGTACTGCAGTAGGCAGGGAATTCATGTAGCCCCTACATTACAGAACTTAAAATAACACAGTTAACAGGCTGCATTGTTCAAAAGCTCAACAAAATGTACGGGTTCTGTTTCCCCATTTTGTTAGTCATTTCTTCATCTGCCTTCCTGCATAGTCAACAAACTCTCAAGATGCCCTTAGGCAAGATCTTGTGTCAGTTAACCGAAGCACAGATGGTAAGTTTCAACAAGCTTTATCGGCACAGCTAAAACTTGTATGACAACTACTGCAGAGCTCTGTAACCCTGCCTATGCCTGGGCAATTTTCCTTTCTTCCCACTTCCTTCCTGCCCAGCTTCTGCCTATCAAACTACACCTTCCAGCAGGCACTGCTTCAAAGCTCGGGGTCGCCTACCTTTTTTGGACTAGAACAGTGGTACCTCGGGTTACATATGCTTCAGGTTACAGACTCCGCTAACCCAGAAATAGTGCTTCAGGTTAAGAACTTTGCTTCAGGATGAGAACAGAAATCGTGCTCCAGTGGCGCGGCAGCAGCGGGAGGCCTCATTAGCTAAAGTGGTGCTTCAGGTTAAGAACAGTTTCAGGTTAAGAACAGACCTCCGGAATGAATTAAGTACTTAACCCAGGGTACCACTGTATGCACATTTCAAATTTTGAGAGAATGCTGGGTGTGCCAGTCACAAAATGGCTGCCATGGAGGGGGAGCATAGCATAACAGCAAATGACTCCAATGGGAAGCATAGTTTAACACAAAATTATATCCCCAACAACCTTATGTTTACCATGGGAGATGAGCTATGCCCTGCTGGTCTAGGCAATGGAAATCAAACACACACACACACACACACACACACACAATTGTCTAATAATAACAACAGAGAGTATTCTTCAGTACCAGAAAAAAAATAAACAAAAAGGTTTTGGAAAGCCTTGCTTAGCCATTAGTGTCTGGGCTTAAATTGCTAAGGGTTTATTGATTAAATTGGCTGAGGTATTAATAAAATCAGTGAAGCCTCAGGCTCCCACCCCACCCATTTTGGGCACTCTTCCCTGACTTCCAATTTAAGCCTATCCATAGTTTCTGTCAAATAAAAACCAGGAAGCTACACTTTATGATAGGGTTGCCGTATTTCCAAAAGTGAAAATCCAGACACAAAAGTTGTTGAGCTATGTCCGGGAAATTCCAGACATATGGCAGCCTTACTTTATGATTGTCCTCCAGAGGAAAATTGGAAACCAATTTCAAATTGCCCAGGTAGCTCAGTATTGATTACTGACTGGCAGCAGCAATTCTGCAGGGTTTCATGTAAGGAACTTTCCTAGACCAGCCTGAAGTTCCCAGGTTTGAATCTCGGGCCTTGTGCAAGCAAAGCTATGGCTGTTCCCCTGATATTAGAAATTAAGATAGGAGGCTAAAGTGCCGAGGAAAAACAAGAACACATTAATTCTTTGTGTTAAAGGTTTTCCTAGCTGGATAACTGGGTCTTTGCCATAAGTGTCTATTTAGTGTTTAGTTTTGTTTTAAATACATCAGCTTTTCTTTGGCTGTTTTTACTGTTAGCGCTGACGGGTGGGGGGAGCTGGTACAAATTCCCGAGGCCCAATGGTCTTGCCTATATTTTTGCCTTCCTCAGTAGTATTATTATTTGTCAATTGTTTTTGACACCTATTGTAAATTTGGTGGATTTCAAAGAAAATAATAATGATATATAGAATTCAGTCAGTTATCAGCCAGTATAGACTCTACCCAACCAAAAAACTACTAATTACACTTACACACACACACAATGAAATTCCACTTGTCTTTAGGACACAAAGGTATTCAAGACTTTGGGTTTGCTTTTAAATCTGGCATTTCTCATTTGGGCTTCATTGGAGCTGTTTGTAAGTGAAAACAGGTATTTCAACCTATGCTTTGAGATATGTTTCCACATCACTGCAGATTATTTTTTATCACAATCTTTGCCACAGTATTCCCATAGAACAGAAAGTAGATTTCCAAAATAATAATTGTTTTTAATTTATTTTATTTATTAAATTTATATCCCAGCCTTCCTCCCAAAGGAGCCCATAAAAATAACTGCACCATTCAACCTCTCTAGAAAATTTGTTCTCAAAATCAAAAACTACCACTAATATTGATAATTTACACTACATCCCTGTAGGGACCCCTGACCATTAGGTCCAGTCGTGACTGACTCTGGGGTTGTGCGCTCATCTCGCTCTATAGGCCGAGGGAGCCGGTGTTTGTCCGCAGACAGCTTCCGGGTCACGTGGCCAGCATGACTAAGCCACTTCTGATGAACTGAGGCTGGGGGCTTTTAGAACCCCTCTAGATATCCTTTATATGGTACATTAATGATGGCTGATGCTAAAGTGCTTTTGGGTCAATCTTACAATCCCGATGATTTATGCTAATGACATTTAATTTCACCCTGTATGTCTAAATTTCTGCCCAACACATACTTATAAATAATTCAGAATATCTTGAAGAGGGTCCTCTGGGATCTTATGCCCTATATACAATAGAAATACATAACAAGAGTGTGAATATGTGCAAGGACTGGTTTCTCTGTTATTATATAATTTATTTATTTATTTATTGCATTTATATCACAACCTTGCATGCCTCATATTGGAACTGTATCAAGCAAAATCCAAAACAAAACATTATTATAAGTATGAATGTTCTCTATACAGTACTCTGAGATCTAATATCACACAGCTTGTCTCTATCTTTTGTTTCTTTATTATTTTTCAAAAAATTAAATGAAGAGTGCAGCAGAATTTCCTGATTTTATCACATATGCAAATAGTCAACATGTAGTTTCCCATGATTCTAACAAATGTACTGTGCTAGATTATATAAATCTTATATTGTATGGCCTGAACTAACAATGATGAAGCATCTTTTTAAAAAATAAAATCATTTTGCTTCATCGCCATCAGTTTATTATCAACATTATTACTGATTCATTGCCATACTTCACTTAGCATTTCCATACTAGGGCCTCTTTCCTCATTTTTTTTCCTGTGAAGAGATTAGACCATCTGTCCTACTGCTACGAAAAAAAATACCAATTAATCATTTACAGGTTGGGAAATAGAAAATCCAGTTGTTTCAGTAATGGATTCTTAGATACTAATTAGTGTGCCAATAGAATACCTAATGCAATAATAATAATAATTACGGGGCATGTTGTCTCATCTTAGCAGTATCTGATCACAATATAATAAAGTATTACCCTCCATAAAATCTTTAATAACATTCAGACTTGGTTTTCATTCTATTACTTTGTTCATTATACCTGTAGGCAGTAAACAGATATAAGCTTGGATTTAGTTTTCACTTACACATTTGAACCACACATGATACTGACCGGCTAACATAATTCTACTGATGCTCTTACAACTCTGTCAAAATAAAAAGAAAAAAGAAGTAAACCAGCAGTTCACGTTTTGCAGATTTCCCCACCCCCACCTCCGCAATACTAACTCAAAAGTTTTACAGCAATCCTGATGAGCTGGATCCACACTCAGCGCATTGACTAGAGTAGATCCAGTAGCCGAAATCCAATGTCACAGCCATGGACACAACAGGACTTCCCCTTTCTCTCCTGTCCCCCACAGCCCACCTGGCTGTCTGCTCTTAAAGATCCTCCATCCCTACATAGCAGATTTTAGGATCTGTAGGATTTTGCAGGGGAAAGCAAAGTATGGTAACTTCTGTTTGTCTAAGCAGAAGTTCACTGTGTAGATAGGACACTGTAGCTGAATGGCGCCTATTGAAATCAATGACACTTAATTCAGTCATGATTAACTTAAGTTCCAATGACTCAAATAGGCCTGCTCTAAACACAATGAAGTCTTGACCTAATGCTACGTTTTTATTTCACTTTATCTTCACAATAGGTCTCTGAGTTTTGAGTTAATTATTTTCATCCAGTCTAGCATCCTGTTCTCACAGTCGCCAACTCAATGCTTGTGAGAATGTAGCTTCCCTCCTGCCCCTTCCAGCAACTGGTATTCAGAAGCATAGTGCTTCTGCCAGTGGAGGTTGAACATGGGCTTTAGGGTTAGTAGTCATGGACTGTCTTTTCCTTTATGAATTTTCCCTGTCATCCTTCAAAGCCATCCAAGTTGGTGGCCATCACTACTTCTTGTGGAAGTGAATTCCATGTGTGCTTTCTTTTGCCGGTCCTGAATCTTTCAACATTCAGTTTCATTGGATTCAAACAAGTTCCAGTATTATGAGACAGAGAAAAATCGTTTTCTCTCTTCCAGTCTCTCCAACACCATGCATGACACTTCTGTCATGCCACCTTTTACTTGCCCTTTCTTTAAGCTAAAAACCCTAAAGAGTGTAACCTTTCCTAATTAGGGGAGCATCTCCATCCCCTCAATCATTTTCGCTGCCCGTTCCTGAACCTTTCCCAACTCTACAATACAGTGGTGCCCCGCAAGATGAATGCCTCGCAAGACGGAAAACACGCTAGACGAAAGGGTTTTCCGTTTTGGAGGTGCTTCGCAAAACGAATTTCCTATGGGCTTGCTTCGCAAGACGAAAATGTCTTGCGAGTTCCTGCAGGGTTTTTTTCCTCCCCCCCCTTTTTCCCAAGCCGCTAAGCCGCTTATCAGCTGATCCGCTAAGCCGCTAAGCCGCTTAACAGCTGATCGCTAAGCCGCTTATCAGCTGATCCGCTAAGCCGCTTAACAGCTGATCCGCTAAGCCGCTTATCAGCTGATCCGCTAAGCCCGCTAAGCCGCTAATAGCGCTAATCTGCTAAGCCGCTAATGGGCTTGCTTCGCAAGATGAAAAAACCGCAAGACGAAGAGACTCGCGGAACGGATTCTTTTCGTCTTGTGAGGCACCACTGTATCTTTTTTGAGGCGAGGTGACTAAAACTGTACACAATATTCCAGATGTGGCCCCACCATACATTCTATAATGGTGGCTTTCTTTTCAATCCCTTTCTTAATGGTCCCCAAGACATAATAATAATAATAATAATAATAATAATAATAATAATAATAATAATAATTTTTTATTATTTATACCTCGCCCATCTGCCTGAGTTTCCCCAGCCACTCTGGGCAGCTCCCAATCAAGTGTTAAAAACAATACAGCATTAAATATTAAAAACTTCCCTAAACAGGGCTGCCTTTAATGCCTTCTAAAAGTCAGATAGTTGTTTATTTCCTTGACATCTGATGGGAGGGCATTCCACAGGGTGGGCACCACTACTGAGAAGGCCCTCTGCCTGGTTCCCTGTAACTTCACTTCCCGCAGATATGAAATAAAAAATTTTAAAAATATATTTCCCCCCAGCTTACATAACTTTACTGGCCACTCACTCAGTGTGAAAGGTCTTTTTGGAGCTCTTCACAGTCCCTTTTACTTTTAACCACCCTGAACAATTTAGCATCATCAATAAACTTGCCTACCTCCGTGCTCACCCCTCTTACTCTAGATCAGGATTTCCCAAACTTGGGTCTCTAGCTGTTTTTGGACTACAGTTCCCATCACTGGTCCTGCTAGCTAGGGATGATGGGAGTTGTAGACCAAAAACAGCTGGTGGTCCAAGTTTGGAGAAACCCTGCTCTAGATTGTTTATGAGAAAGTTTAAAAAAGCACAGCTCCCAATACTGATCATTGAAAGTCTCCACTTACTAAATCCCTTCATTGGAAGAACTGTCCAATGTATCATTGCATAATGTAGTACTGTACATATGTGCTGATCTGATCAGTTGGTTGTGACAGCAACAGAAACACAATGGAAACTCTGGAGTCAGGGGTTCTTGTATATACAACAGAATAAGCGTAAACAAATTAAACACTAAACTTGCTGGAACTGCTCCTTGCTTAGTTCCTTGAAGCTGTCAGCACATGTAGCGTCCTCATTTAGCAAGCGTTCCATGATTTGACAGGCAGTTTCCAAATAGGCTATGTTCCAACTGGCAGAGGAGTGCAGTTCACTTCCAGATCTACTCCCTCACTGAACAAAAGATATACCATTCTTTTTAAAGTTGTATTTTGCATTGTTTCACAAGCTGTTGTTAATAATCATATTCGTTTAGGGAAACCATGGATTTAAATAAGGGGAGGGGGAGACCTTTATAACTTGTTATGTTGTTTGTCAGGCTTCACTAGTTGCTGACAGGTCTACCCAGAAACATAGCATGCAACTGTAAAAGCTAATGTAGTGTGAAGCATTTAGTGAAATGCCATATTTTAAACAATACGAATGAATTATATATACTGTAATACAAGGTACAGATATTATCTATCATTGCAATGAGTAGTTTAGTCCTATATAAATCCCAGAATAGGCTTTATGTAGATTGCTCTACGGTAACTTCATAATCGAGTGACTGGCTACAGTTGCATGTAACGATAAACCATGGCTAGTTTAAACAAACCATGGTCTGACATTGTCTTGAGATCGCCCCACGGGAAGGGAGATTGTTACATGAGATTACAATTTTTGACTTCCTAATGAGTGTACCCCGTTCAAATAAAGTGAACTATGATGCTTCAAAACCCTCACAGCTGATAAAAACTTCACAAATGAAGAAGATCTAGAAATGAAACAAATGTTTATAAGTGCACTGATACCTGCCTTGAAAAACTCCTCAGTCATGAGTCACTTAAACATTGCAGTGTTGAGGTGCCAAAAGCATGACCATTAATACAAAGTTCCTAGTTAAAGTATGTCCAAAATGTCATTTAACTTACATGGTCTACACATTAAGGAATACTAAGTAACAAAGCATCACTTCATATTCATACAGCGTATTATACAGACCAAAGCAACAAGACGTGATCCACAATAATGAACATAGCAAGAAAGTCAAACCTAGCTCATTCACTCTAAATCTTGATGAACGTGTTTTTTCCCCTTCTCATCTTGAACAAATGAAGCTTGGTGTGACGTTACATGGTCTGACCAGGTTTATTTTCCTATTTTATTTACATTGCAGAGCCTTTTATTATGTCACCAATCCAGTTTGGAGAATTATACTACAGGCTTAGGAATTTATAACCCATTACTAATCAGTAAGAAATCTATTCCCATTTTTCACATTATCTTTCCATATCACAGGACCTTGCATCTAAATTACTCTGAAAATATAACGTAAAAGCAGTTAATATTTGCTTTAGAATATGTAGATATTCAGAGGCTCTGTGTGTGGCTTCCTGGAATCTGCCCCCTCCCCTGCATAATGTGTTTTAAGAACATGTTAGGCAAAGGAGTGAGAAATAGGAAATAGGCATCTCTGGCACAAAGCAAAACAGAAAGCTATAGAAAGGAACCATGAAACCCAATAATTTTGGAAGAGATCAAAATGAGCAAAAAGTAATGGAATTCATTTCTAGGGGGTTTGTTCAGTTCTGCTGGTACCATTCAAGAAACCTGTGGCACTACCCATTCACTTGTCAAATATTTTAAGCTCAGAAGCAGTAAATTGATTCCAGTGGAATGCTTGGTGAACAAAAAGTGACTTGTACTTATCTCAGTGCATTTACATACATACAGAGGGAATCAGCAGTGTCTGCAAAGCCTGGTGTTTCTGGAAGCACCATGCATCATGGCAGCTCTTGCAAAGCCTTTGCAAGCACAGCGATCAACTGGTTATCAGCATCTGCAAAGCCGTGTGGGCTTTGCAGCTTGATTTCAAACTGTGTAAGAAAGGGGAAATGTCACATGCGACATCAGGCGGTTGTTAAGTCTACAATCCTGCCTACCCATTCATGTTGTTCGGCCTACCTAAATAAATAAATGCCTACCTAAATAAATCAATCAATAAAATCTGTTCTGGATATTAGCTAGTTCAGCCTTCACCAACCTGATGCCCAGATGTGACTACAACTCCCATCAGCCCCAGTCAGGAAGGCCCAATGGTCAGGATTGATGTGAGTTGTGGTTCAAAACATCTGGAGGGCACCAGGCTAGTGAAAGCTGTCAAAGAACACATAATGGAAATCAGGGAGTACACCCCCAGCCCACAACAGACAAGATACCGGTAAATCCAAACATAATTTGCTTTAGAACAAATGTTTTTTCTATAGACTGTAGCACTAGAATGACAACTACTTAGGCGTAGTACCACACACACTCCTCTCTCCATAAACACCTGATGGTTATATCATGCTCTATAATGTCCTCTATAATGTTAGCATTTCAGGCTCCTGTGTAAATTTTCAGACCACAAAAAAATGCACTTGGATAGAAATCTTAGGAGAGTACCAAGTAAGAATGCATGTCTGTTTAAACCAGAAAGCTTATTATGCGTCAGATGTGAAAAATATGGCAATGCAAATTATACAATAAGCCAGTTGTATGTTTAAATTGCAAAAACAAACATCATAAATCCACAACAAGAAGTTTAAGTCTTACCTCGCCTTGATCAGCACATTCAGTGTCTCTTTAATCAGATTAATGGTGGGATATGCTTGTCATAAACACGGGTGAGATAGTTTTGTAGAAGAGGCAGAGCCAAGTTAATTGCCTGTGATATGGATGCTGCCTTGCTTGCTTCCTAGAGACGAAAGGTATTGTTTTGCATTTGTGAACCATCTGTATCACCTAGGGAAAATAACAGTATGCATGAACTTAGGTCATCCACACTACTGTATAATATATTACTGCCACCTCTCAAAGCTAGTCATCATTTAGCTTTAACCAACAGACACACGCTTTACCAATAAATCCCTATAATTGTCTGTGAGTATTCTAAACACAGATTATGGTTTACAACAAAAACACTGCATCCAAAGTAACCAATGTTATATTAAGTTGCTTAGTTCTATAGCACTTCATAGTTTGTAAACAATGGTTACCTTTTCTTGTGGAGCAAAAACATTGTCCATAAATTTCACCATCATCTTTCTAAATGGCACTGCAGCACTATTTTTTTATTAGACCGCACGGAGGCATTTCACAGGGTCCATTGCCATTAGCAATAGCAAACGTCACTCTCTTCCATTTGATGTAAATAATAGATAAGGTACTTGACTGCCTGTGTTCAGTTTGATCAGATATCAAAATTATATCCCAAGGGTCAAAAAGTATCCGTTCCTCCCAGAACACAAATAGATGGCATGAGAACGAGTAGCCAGCTGTCCAACAATTCCTTTTAGCTCCTTCCTTTCTACCTCCTTTCCCAGACCCCATCACACCTGAAGGGCGGGGAGAAAATTCTAACACCTAGTGCAAAGCCTACATGCCACAACTAGTGTAAGAATGCTAGAAAAAGAAAAGGGCATTGTGGCAACTCTTCCCCACTTGCACACATATAACACTTTATAAATATGGCTTCCCAGTTGTCTTTATAATGCTACAAGAAACTAGGGCTTCCCCCCCAGCTGAAGCACACAGGAGTCCAGCATTCCTCCACCCACTTCTTGACTTTACATACTTCCAAGAAACCCAAAACACACATTTTCAAGTCAATATGGAAGCTGGCCAGCATATGTGATTCTACACTTTTTTTCAGATCTATGACTCCTGGCTGCTCCTAGCTGCAATTGGTCAAGCTACAGGGCAGGAACAATTCGTATTTCCTCTTCTTCAATCCGCCTCCAATGTAGCAGCAGCGGAGGGCTTTAAGCTCTACCATTGCAAGCACATGAGTTTGCGCAAAGGCCCTTCCAAAATGCCCTAGCCATCCTCTTGAATCTAAGAGAATGAGGGCAGCAGGGGTGCATTTCTTTGACCTGCACTAGAACCAGGGGGAACCTCCAAACCAGCTAGGGAGACAGCTTGCCGCAGTTTTTAGCACCTCCATGGATGGTAAATGCGACTGTTGTCAAACTGGCATCTGTTCGTTCAGGGCTGTCCCAAGTCACCCAGCAACTTTCTGTAACAGCTTCATGTTGAGTTCCAGCACCTACTTTTCTTGGGGAAAAAGCACTGCAATAAACTAAGGGACAACAAAAGACAAGAGCCTGGGGAGGCCTCAGGGAGCCAAGTGGTACCAGCAGAGCCTTATAGTAGAGCATCTGCTTCACATGCAAAAGGTCTCAGATTCAATCCCCCACAGCTCCAGGTGGGACTAGGGAAAACTTCTGAAAACCTGGAGAGCCTCTGGCAGTGTCAACAACACTAAGCTAGATGGACCGAGGGTCTGACTTGGCATAAGGGAGTTTCCTGTGTTTCTGAGTGCTTAACTTACATGTTATCATTTTATACACCTATCTTAAAAACGTATTACCTGACCATTTTATTCAAAATGCTCATGGTGGCCTAGGAGAATTGATTAAAGATAAACCAAACAGGCTAAAACCAGCAGTACAAAAATTATGGATGATTTTGGAGAAACGAAAAGGAAAACAAAAAAGGCCCTAGCCAGGTCCTGGGGCTGAAGACTGCACAGAATTTGTATTTAATGCCCTTATTTATTTCCAACTAATCTCAATGTGTATGTCGATCATGCTGCTTATTCTCAGAGGCACCTCCTATAATGACATGTAAAGGTAAACGTAAAGGTACCCCTGCCCGTATGGGCCAGTCGTGTCCGACTCTAGGGTTGTGCGCCCATCTCACTTAAGAGGCCGGCTGTCCGGAGACACTTCCGGGTCACGTGGCCAGTGTGACGAAGCTGCTCTGGCGAGCCAGCATCAGCGCAGCACACGGAAACGCCGTTTACCTTCCCGCTATAAAGCAGTACCTATTTATCTACTTGCACTTAGGAGTGCTTTCGAACTGCTAGGTGGGCAGAAGCTGGGACCGAAGACAGGAGCTCACCCCGCGGCGGGGATTCGAACCGCCGACCATACAATCGGCAAGTCCTAGGCGCTGAGGTTTTACCCACAGCGCCACCCGCGTGTCAGCGGGTGTAAAGTGAATTTTTATTATAAGAGCGGCTGAGGAAACCCAGCCAGATGGGTGGGGTAGAAATAATAAAATTATTAATAATACTAGCACTTAAATTGATTCAGGACAGATAAAAGAAGCCTTCCTGCCACAATGCAAACTATGTATGGAATTTACTGCACGGAAAAGTGGTAACTAATGACCAGAAACTGCCCATTTACTCCATCACAAAGTAAAAGCTATGGTAGATATAAAAAAAATAAATTGATGTATCAGAAGGAAATGTGTTTGAGTTGAAGGTCAGGTTAAAAAGTATTATGGATACATTCTCTTTTGCATTTAATTTAATGCATCTGAGATTCTAATGTTGTAGTTATTCCCTTTATCTAGCAAGTCTCTGTCTGCCTGTCTCTCTCTCACACACCAAAAATTAACTTAAGTAAAACAAGTCCCTTCCCTTTAAAACATCTGTAAAGGAAAGGGTAGATTTTATCAAGAAAGAAAATGGCATGGGTGATCAGGGTTACTCCCAATGCAGTATTCACAATTAAAACATTTAAATAAAAATGTGATTTTCGATAGCTTGGCTATGTTAAGTTTGATAGCATTACTCTGGCACCATCTTCTGGCCCTTTGCAGTAGAGTTTTGACTGGTTTGCATAAAGCTAAAATTTTAGGCAGAGTTTAGTGCCTATTGAAATAAATGATCTTAGGAGGCTCTAATGCTGCTTGGTGCCAATGATGGCTGGTGCCACTAAAAGATCACAGGGGTGTGGCCAATGAGAGGTCACGGGGACGTGGCGATGTTCTGGTTTTCTCCATATTCTCCTCTCTTGGAAAGATACTGTGGGCACTCAAGCATTACTATTTTACAGATACTTAACTAAACTGCAAAGGTCTTACTGCCGTTCAGAAGAGGTTCCTGCTGCCACAACCGCTTCTCTGCTGGGACAAAAGTTTTCCACCTGTTCTGGCTCTCATCCTTATCCTCCTCCTTTGCAAAGAAACAGTGAATACCTAACCACAGTTTTAGTAATACTTAGCACCCAAGTGTCTATTTTGGTTCCGAAGGGATTCTTGCTGTCGCAACGTCTACTGTAGATTCATGCCACTATAACTATACATTACTCGTAGTTAAACCTCACTATTGCCAGTTGTCTAGTATTTTCTTTTAAACTTTCAGGAGATATGAATGTTGACCTTATAGCAGAGAGACAGTTCCACCATACACAATGATTGAATGTCTAAGAGTGAAAGACACCAGTGTATCCAGAACCTTGCCCTTCAGTGTCTTTCGTCTGTAATGAGATACTGTGCTCATAGTTTTATTTTTCACATTTATCAAGTGCTCTCGACATTAGCCTGGGCTCTTTTTGCAGCTTAATTCAGAAACGCAACAGAAACTGGTATGTGAATGGAACAATGGACTAGAAGCTACATGTTTGCCAAATAGCTCTTGACATGCAGTATCTAAAAGAAATATACAATCCAGTTTACAATGCCTATTCAGAATGAAGCCCCTGCAAGATCAATGGGGCCTACTCCCAGGTAAGTATGCACACTTAACATTGTATTTTGCCTCCTCTATCAGTTAGAACTCAGCATTTTCACTCACTTCCACTTCATTGTGTCCCTTTATTCTCTCTCAGCATCAAGACAATGCACCAGATGGCTGTTTTCACAAGACTCCTGCTACCTTCTCCCATTGCCCATTGCTAAATACAGCTCGTACCACCTTCCAAAAGCCAGACTACATTCATCAGATTCAGCCTCAAACTACCATCTGGCGCAATCACACAGAGACTGCTGGAGCCTATTCAGTTTTAATATGTCAGAACATTCTCTTGAAGAATGCGCAATAATAAATCATGAACCCCTCAGATCATCACCAGGGGCCTCCGATTTTTATCCATGTTAATCATTCCATGTTGAAGTAATTTCTGTTCCCAGAGGACATTGAGCAGCATTCACAAGCTAACACACAGCCCGCGATACCATCTCACCCTTCTTCCAGGGACCTCAGGATGGTGTACATGCTGCAGTACCATTTTATCCTAAAAATGAACTATCCTACACCTAGGATAGCTCAGTCGGTAAAGCGTGGGACTCTTAATCTCTGGGTCATGGGTGAAAGATTCCTGTACTGAGGGATTTGGACTAGATGACTCTTGTGGTCCCTTGTGGACCACTTTTCTGAATTTTCTCTTCATGACAACCCAACCGAGTTGAGAGCTAGTGACATGCCAAGGCCATTCAGTGAACTTCAATAGCTGAGTGGGAATTTGAACTTGGGTTTTCCTGGTTCAAGACCAGTGGAGGCAGGTCTGTTAGGGCAAATGAGGTACCACCCCACCAACATCAGTCTGCCTACAGTCAGCCCTCATCCGCTGACCTTCTTATAGGCAGTTCACTCCCCACCCTGACTTTAGTCTTAGTGCTGCCCTTGTAGTTTTCTGCAGGGAGGAGGATGGAGGCGGAACTGTCATTGGCTCGGGCTACACCTGCTGTTGGTCACCCTGTATTCAGCCCTACTGGTCCTAATAGGCACCAGCTTAAGGTTGCCATACGTGCAGAATTTCCTGGACATAGCTGGCAATCAGCCATCGGAAACAGTGACTGGGCGGAAATTGCTGAAACGTCCAGGAATTCTGGCAACACATGTCGTTGTGTCATTTTTGGTGATTTCCCTTAAAAATAGCTCAAAAAGTTCATTCCCCTCCCCCAAGATTTTGCCAAGAAAAAGCTCAAACAACTTTGCCCAAAAAAGCTAAACAATCTTTCTGTCTGGATTTTTGCTTTTTGAAATAGGGCAACCCTACACTATGATCCTTAGGGACATAGGTGGCACTGTGGTCTAAAACCACAGAGCCTAGGGCTTGCCGATCAGAAGATTGGCGGTTCAAATCCCCGCGACAGGGTGAACTCCCATTGTTCAGTTCCAGCTCCTGCCCACCTAGCAGTTCAAAAGCATGTCGAAGTGCAAGTAGATAAATAGGTACCGCTCCGGCGGGAAGGTAAACAGCGTTTCCGTGAGCTGCTTTGGTTTCACCACAAGCGGCTTAGTCATGGTGGCCACATGACCCGGAAAAACTGCCTGTGGACAAACGTCGGCTCCCTCAGCCAGTAAAATGAGATGAGAGCCACAACCCCAGAGTTGTCCATGACTGGACCTAAAGGTCAGAGGTACCTTTACCTTTACACTATAATCCAGTCAAGTTTTTTTAAAAAAATCCATAATATGTACAAGCAAATTTTTAAAACGCAGTGAATTAGCAGGACACATTCTCTTATGAGGAAAACACACACATCTAAACAGAAGAGTAAATGCATATTCTGCAATAGATACTTGGAAAGATCTACATACTAGACAGCAGCCTCAGGGACAAAACTAGACACGAAGTGTGGCCGAAGTTCCCGGCATTCTTTTTCTTTATTTACAACCGTCTGTGGGAGGTTGCTAACTTGATTAGGGAAGTGGCACTGGTGGGATGAGGTTAAACCTTTTCACCCTATGGCATTTTCCAACTGGCTCAATGGAGGCGGGGGAAGGGAAGGTCCTCCGTGGAGTGCAAAGCAGCTTCAGAGAGAGAGGTATTAACCTGGAAAATGGAATGGGGTGAAAACCTCATACACTTGCCTCTGTATCATTGCTTTTTCCAGTGACGTTAGAATCCCCACACAACTGCTTTGAAGTAAACAGCAAAGGAGATCCTGATCATGCATCTCCTGCATCCACATAAATACTCTCCTCATCAGTTGTGCTAGAAATAATTTCCTGCGCTGTTTAATGTATTGGTCGCAGCTGTGGCAGCCTGTGAACCTAACAACTCAAGCAGCACCACTCAACTGCTTAGTAACAGAAAGGATGGAGAATAAACCAGAGAAGCCGCAATGTTTTTCCACCACAAAATGAATATAAGAAGCAGAAGCTGAGGTGGGGGGGGGGGCATAGATAGTGTGTGTGTGTGTGTGTGTGTGTGTGTGTGTGTGTGTGTGTGTGTTTCTCACATTCTCCCAGCCAGATGGGTTGTTTTTAAAACACAAACGTTCATGCTTTATGTACATAAACTAGTGTATACATATTAATTCTAGAGCTCTGTTTAAGGGCTTGTCCACCCCAGAGAACTGTGTAAGTTGTTTGCATTCCCATTTAATTTGTATCATCCACATGACATTATGCTCAAACAGCACCAATATTGATGCTTTCCCCATGTAGATTCAGGTTTTCCTGACATGGTTAGAATCAAATTAATTGGAGAAATTTTTTGTTCCAAACTGCTTCACTCAGACTTGCAGGCAATTTGTTTCAGGGTTTTTTTGAGAGGGTGGATCAATAGTCACCTTTTTGCTATTCCCCTGTCCACTCCCACTCTTTCCTTAATGCTTTCATTTCTTTTCCGGCTGTGCTTGTAACTATTTCCAGCATACACACATTCTTTTGATCCCTCAGATTTGCACAAATCTAGAAAGCCACACAAGTAAAACATATTAGAAATTTCTACACCACATACTGCTCAGCAATCTGAAAAATGTGTGTGCTGAGAATTTACTATTGCTTTCCATTCTTTTCTGTCCATGCTCATAGCTATTTCTGATGAGCTCTTGAACAGAGGAACATGGCCTTATACATATACAGTGGTACCTTGGTTTTCAAACGTAGGTAATCCGTTCCGGAAGACCGTTCGATTTCCAAAGCGTTTGAAAACCAAGGTACCACTGTATTTGCTCTGCACATTTAGAGCAATATCATACCAGTTTAAACAGTCACAGCTTCCTCCAAAGAATCCTGGGAACTGTGGTTTGGTTAAGAGCACTGAGAGTTGTTAGGAGACCCTTATTTCCCATCAGAGAGCTACAATTCCAGAGTTCCCAGGAAGAGGGATGGAATTGTAGCTCTGTGAGGGGAATAGGGAGTCTACTAACATTTCTCAGCACCTTTCACATACTACAGTTCCCAGGATTCTTTGCAGGAAGCCATGTCTCTTTAAAATAGTACAATATGATTTAAATGTATAGTGCAGATGGGGCCTATATCGTTTGATCCCTCAGATTTGCACAAAACCAGATAATTGCAAATGTTTATGCTCAGAACTTGTTGCCTGGCTGTGTGCTCTTGCACACTTCTTGGGTGGTTAAAAAAACAAGGTATCTGTCCGCACACTCGGTTGGTATTTAATCGGCAGTGACAAACACAAATGGGAACATGTGCTGGTATGAACAGTAAAGACCAAAGTTGCTCCTCATATTCAGATTCAAATATGCACAGGTGTGAACTACTCTGGTCCAATGTGAATGGTGCGTAAAGTGGATTAACAGCTAATTAATGCTTGACTGTGGACAAGGCCTATGGAAATACAAACTAACATTAACCATAGTGAGATGTGGGCTGACTTGCTTCACATTGCAGTTCAGCCTGCAACGAATGGATTGCTTCACCATGTCCCTAGTTCCGAGTGAATGGCACTCGGCAGTCTCCAGGTTATGAAATCATTTGTGTATTTTCTATTGTTTATATCATTTCACTGGTGCCTTCTGAATATAGGAAACTTTTTTTAAAAAAAACCTGGAATACTAATTCACCAAAATATTATGCTTGGCATTCCCAGTAGCTTTACAGCACTTTCTTCCATAGATATCAAGGTGGTCCAAGCCTGGTAAATATCATCACACCCTTTTGCAGTTGCAGTGCCTACAAATGGCTTTTGTGTGAGCTTATAAAGTACATTATTTCTTTTGGGTACATTTTGTTTCAAGCCTTTTTTTAGCAAGGTATGTTCTAAAATAACAGAGAGCAACATAAAACAAGTCAGGCTTTCAAAAATAAAGATCATTATTTTTTCCACAGAAAATCTGCTAAAAATAGTGATCTCTTGAGAATATGAAAAGCAGAGAGAGTACTATATTGGTCCTGTGACATTATTCATATTCAAATACAAAACCCATTAGACAATCACCCCTGCCCACATTGTTTCAATAGTAGCTATTCAAGCTGAATGCGTGTTTAAACAGATTTTAATGAAACCTAACATGTCTTTTCAAAGAAATCTAGTTGTCACTTTTTCTTTCTTTTATTGTTGTTTTATTTTAAAAGACAATAAAATCATAGAATTCAGAAAGATGGCAAACATACATTCAAGAGAGTGACCAAAAACAACAACCTCGTAACAAATTCCTTCCAATACATCTAATAATACTGACAGAATCCACTGAACTAACAGACAAGGATCAAAGGGACAATGAGCAGACGGTTACAAATTCTACCAAATAAACTCATACTTAGATGGAATGAAAGTCCAAAACAGTCAGGGCCGGCCCATGAGATGTGGTCAGGCAGTTGTCTCAGGGCAGCAAGGCCACTTCACACCCCCTAAGCACCACCACTGAGCACCTCCTGGGTGCTCACCGGCCATTGAGTCCTCTGTCAGAGGGCTGTCAGTCAAAGACTGTCCAGAGTGAGGAATTAACTCTTTATTGTCAAAGGTACCCTTTGACAACAGGAAAAGGCACGTCTCTCTATGGGCATAGCCAGGGAGGGCAGCTGTTCCCTGCCCAGATCAAGTAAAACAATGGAAATACTTAACTAACCAATCACGTCGGTTCTGAGCCTCCCAACAAAAATCCTGCCCCCCCCCCAAAAAAAATTCTGGCTGTCCATCAGTCCTACACCTTTCAACTTCCCCTAGGCATGCACCCAATGAGGCAGTTGCAGCAACAGAGAGGCCTCGACCCCGACCTCAGCATATATATCTTCCCTACCCTGTTGCTGCAGCTTCTGCTCACCCCTTTTCATTCCTCTCCTGGTCCTGGGAGACAGTGGTGCAGGAGAGGGCAGGAAGAGGAGGTGTAGAAGCCCCTGACTCTACATCAGCCTGACGGATCTCTCTCTCCTCCTGCACCTGTTTCTTCACTCTCTGCAGCTTCTCTTGCCTCTGAGTCTCAACTCCTGGTTCTTACAGGTTGCCCTAGTTCACTGATCCCTTCTTCCAAGTCAGTCTCCAACCCACCTTATTCTGGTGCCTACTCATCAGTATCCAGCCACCCCTCTCCAGTGTTTAGCAATTCCCTGACACACTCGTTGCTGGGTGCTTGCCAGTGCCAGGTGCCTCTGCCTGCTCCTCTGCCACTGCAGTCATGCCCACCGTTGCGCCCAGTGTTCAAAACTCCCATTGTTCTAGGCGCGTTTTGCGACAAGGGATTTCATTAGCACAAGCCGTTTCTGAGCTCTGGGCACAGTACTGGGCCTACGATTTCAGATTAAAACTGCAGATTGGAAGGAAAGGAGGACCTTTTTCTGCCTCCCCACTTCCAGCATGGCTTTGTGGGTTTTTTTGCAGTCTTCAGATTAGGACTAGACCATGTGAAAAATGAATATAAGATTTCAGCTGAAGTTAATTCATTTTCAGCTTTGTATTCTTGTTATAAAAAAAGTGTGCCTAGGCATTCCATTGTTGTGCCCATAACCTAGGTTTAAGGTGCCATTTAGCTCCCAGCTTTCCTATCTCAGTTTCTAACAATGTTTGCTCCTCCTACTCCATCATCGCAAGAAGAAGCCCTGATACACTGGTGCCAGCAGGTGGGCAGTGGCACATCCACCGCAGTGGTGGAGCATAAGGAGACTGTAAGGACCTGGAAACACGTGGTGAGCTGCAGGCATTAGGTACTTGGTGACAGCAAGTGGCAAGCGCCTGGTGGTGAGGAGCAGGAGGTGGCAGTGGACGCAGCAAGGCTATGCTGGGGGTTTTGCCTCAAGCGGCAAAATGTCCTGAGCAGGCCCTAAAAACCGTCGTTTCTTCATGTGTGAAATAAACTTCCACCAAATTGCAGCAAAATCCTCTGGGTCTGCCTGGCCTCTGAAAGTCTTTAAATGATGGGTTAGCTTCTCCAAAATGGCAATAAGCAATGCCTTTGAATACTACCTATCCAAAGGAACACACAATAAATCTTTCCAGCCCTATGAAACAACCCATCAAGCTGCAACCGTTAAATAAATTACTAGCTCCAGGTCCTGAGTGACCCACCTGATACCAGACCAGTAAGGAAGCCATTTAGAAGGAAGACAATTTTGAACCCTTTTAGAAATACATTTACACCAGAAACAAGAAGTACAACTATATATTGCAGTGAAGTTACATATAAAATACGTATGTGCAAATCTGTGGCTTTTAACATGATCACTCTAATCGATGTAAGGGTAATGGGCAGCCATAGCTGCATGGGCAATAGAGCCCATAAACTGCTGCTATTTGTGCAAAATTACCTGATTCACCAAAAAAATGTGCATCCCCGCTTGATTAGACACTCCGATCAGCTGCTCAGGACATGGCAAGAACAGAAGGCTGCTGAGAAGATAGCGTAATGACGTAGTTCAGTCACTATGTAGTCCTGTACTTAGCTGTATCCGGGTGGAGTTTCTTGTTAAGAAAGATGAAAAAGTTCTTGCCTAGCTTCCTCCAAGCTTTCCATGGTAGAGGCATTTAGGCTGCCCCTTTCCTCGCTACCCATAAACTTAATCAGATCCCCTGGCTGCTACATACACAGAGTTGGGTTTGGGCAAGTGTGTTGCTTTGTAATCTATATCTACGTTTAAGAATGCAGTATACTGTACACTGATCAGCCATGGTAGCTTTGGTGAGCTAGTCGCAAGAATTGCTTGCTTGCTTGCTTGCTTACTTGCCTGATTATGTCTGAAGTATGCATGAACATCAAAAGAGAACAGCATGTAAATCATTCCTAATCTTACGAACCTATCAATTATTCAGAAGCTTAGTTCTTCTTGTGCTCCCTTATAGGCAGGTCACCATGACAACATCACATTTCACTTCCTTATCTTAAGTAAGTGAACTCTGAAAACTAACATTAGCTTCAACTGTTGCATTACTTGATGTGGCACCATATCACCACATAATCACTAGGCAAATGCCAGTATTTGAATGCAGCTTAATTTGGTTAGGTCCTCTCAAGAATACAGGCATACTGTTGTTTAAATGTGCATGGGGATAAGCCCTTTAACCAACTAGATTGCCAGTTAACTAGAGTGAGGTCTTTCTTTCTTCACACTTAGGCAAGCAGGAGTTGTTGGCAATACCAAAAAATGAGAGAAAGCAATATTTTGAAAAACAACTTCAGGCACATCAAAATAAACATACCTTGGCATGCTAGCAATATATTACTCCAATACCCAAGACAATAAACAAGAATTAAAGATTACAGAATCATAACTACCTAAATTATATTGGGCGGGGGGAGGGGATCAGAAACAGACTTGTCTTCCAGTACGACAGAAGCTGCCGCAAACATGGTGCATTTATCAGCAACTGACTCCCAAAACCTGAAAGACAGAGTAGGTTCTATTTTTAATAAATAAGAAAGATGAGAACATGTGGCAAAGCTATCTCCAGACCACAAAGCATCTACTGCAGATGTATTGTCCGGGATATTTTAAGGCGTTCAAATATTGGCTCAAACCATTTCTTTTATTATGATCAGTGCTCACAGGGCCTAATCTGAAACCAGTTCAGCTCTGAAATATTAAGTCTATTTTACTCGTTTTAACTATGCCTTGGTGTTATGTGCAAACACAGACACTTCCTTAACTATGTTTTAAGTGTGGTGGCCTGAAAAGGGCCATTTCCTCCAAAAAATTGTCCAGTCCTCTTCTACAACTACACAGGTTGGTGGCCAACACTGCCTACTGTGGAAGTGAGTTCCATAGTTTAACTATGTGCTGCGTGAAGAAGCACTTTACTTTATCTGTCCTGAATCTTCCAACACTCAGCTTCACTGGCTGTCCATGGATTCTGGTGTTATGTCATGCAGAATTTTATAAACTTCTATCATGTCACCACTTCTTCCTTGTCTTTTCCCTAAAGTCCTAAACTGCAACGTTTCTTCACAGGGGAGTCACTTCATCCCCTTGAACATTTTGGTTGCCATATTTTTGTTTTTAACCTTTCCAAACCCTACAATTAGGGCTGGGAGATATCTCAATATGGCGACATATCAACAGTTAAACATTGTGATATATCAGTCTATCACGATGTCTGAAATAAGAATGGAACTGTGTAGGGATAAACACTACAATGGCCGTTTTGAAGTGAGCTGTCCAGAACTGGATGCAGTATTCTGAATGCAGTCACATCATAGATTTGCATGAGGTAGCCCACCTACCATGACATAGGACACATCGGGAAGGAGAATGTGCATATGTGCAGTTCATGCTGAGATGAACTGCACACACCCCTTTATGGCGCCACCTACATGTTGCACAAAGTCATGGCTTTGCAGAAGCACGCAAGTGCACAAGTTCTAGGTAAAATTGCATGTCATCTGGACTTGTGCATATGGTTTAGCTCTCCCAAAGAAACCATGAGTCAGAAAAAGAAGAAGATGAAGAAGAAGCCGCCGTCACAGGACAAACCTAGGCTACAGATTGTATTTAGGAGACGGTGACTTGACATACCGATTTTCAAGCTGACAGAAATGCCAAAAATGATGTCATTCTAGTATAAGTTTTGTGTCATCTCGCTCAGTAACCATGCGCTAGTCCAGAGTTGTTGTTCATGTCTAACATAACTACAGTGGCAACAATCTAGAGAGGGGCAGCTAGATCGACACACACCCAGAATTGCTGCAAGATTATTTTATATGTGAAATGGAAACTGATCCCATGGATGCCAATCCTTGATGGGGTGGGGGAAGTAGCATGTCAAAATGCCCCAAAAATATACAGTGGTACCTCGGGTTAAGTACTTAATTCATTCCGGAGGTCTGTACTTAACCTGAAACTGTTCTTAACCTGAAGCACCACTTTAGCTAATGGGGCCTCCCGCTGCTGCTGCACCGCCGGAGGACGATTTCTGTTCTCATCCTGAAGCAAAGTTCTTAACCCGAGGTAATATTTATTGGTTAGCAGAGTGTGTAACCTGAAGCGTATGTAACCTGAAGCGTATGTAACCCAAGGTACCACTGTATATTTAAGAAGAGGAGTCTGAATGTCACCAGCTCTCAATATTTATTTTCTAATTTGTATTACTTTTTCTAAGGGATTTAGGACTATTATCAAGTTCTATTATTTATCTTTCCATGTATCAATTTCATTTCCTGTTTAATCTATATAAATATGAACCCTTCAACTGAGGAAAGATAGTCGCCTTATACGTGATTTGAAGATTAATCTGTAGGTGGCATTGGATAGCAAGTGAAAAAGATTGTGCGTCTGATATAATTTTTTTAATGTCCCTACTACTGTTCACTTTATCAGTTCATCACAATCCCAGTATGGATTGTTTATGAATTATTTCGTACAGAGACACCATCTGCGCGCAAAAGACTGCCTGGCCTGCAAGCCGTTAATATATTTTAAAGACACACAGTATATTTTCACAAAGCAGTACACCATGTGACTGAAAAGATGGTTTTGACTGACTCCAAGTCTACATATATTTTTCTTAATGCTGAATATTATCAACAACAACAGTATAGAGAAAGATGTGACCAATGGTCTGACTCAGTACATGGAATCACCCTATGTTCCAAACACTCTGTGAATTAGCTCATTTTCATTTATGAGTGGAAACAGTAGGTAAAAAAGAAGAAGTTTATCTTTGCCACTTGCACTTGCTCAGACTGTGTCTTACCTCTAAAAGATGTGACTCTCAGGAATATTGAAACCGGAGGATATACAGTGGATTTACATGTCACACGAAACCAAGCCAACTTCAAACCGTGTTGTTTGTGGGTGCTAGACACCTGTAATCCCTGGACCCAGCATGTATTTAAATATAAGTCAGACCAGCTTCCTGAACCCCTGGACCCAGCAAGTGTTAAAATGTAAGACAGACTAATTCCCTGTGTTGAGGTGATTGCCTGAGTCATTAAGAGAAGAAAGGGTCAAGGGCTTGGTGCAAGATGATAAATTGGTGGGGGGCACCTCCCTCAACAGGCAAAGCCAGAGTTTGAAGTAGAGTTTTGGAGCAGTAATACAACCTAGAAATAAAGCACCAAGGCTGTGACTACGGAAAAAACGAGACCCTTTTGTGCGGTTGACACTATGATTCCCTCCATCACAGACTTAGGTTGTAATACTGTATATGTGCAAATAAACCATATGTCCTAAAGACATCCCAGTCTCCACTGCGCCTCATTTCCAAAAGGAAGCACAAACCCTGAGTAAGCGCCTGGAACTCCTGGAAGCTGGCTTTTTAAAAATAACTGGAGTTTTTTTAATATAAAAAAAACCCCTGGTGATAAAAAAAGCACCATCCCTGGTAGAAACAGTGCAACAAACAGAGATGCAGTGAAAGCTGCCAAAATAAACCTCCAAGCTATGCAAGGTGTGTGTGTGTGTATGAGAATGCAGCCAGGGACCTTTCATGTAACTTCCACTTCATCCAACCACTTGCATGTGACTTCTACTTCACAGTATTGTCATATTTCATAATACAACACTAGTAAAGTTTAGCCAAATCAGCTGTGACTTTGTACATCGCATTGTTAGACGTAAGTGCCTTCTACCTATGATGATGGAGAAACACCATGCAAAGACTATTTGTGCAGTCTTGGCCATCATTGTAGGTAGAAGCTTGTACAGTGGTCAAAACATTGAGCTACAAAACAAGGAAGTCTTCAATTTGAACCTCACCTGTGCTCCGAATTTATATGGTCATCTTAGAAAAGCCACTTTTCTCCCTTGATCAGGTCATTCATCTCCATCAACTCTGTTCACAGTATGGACAAATCTGAAGTTGTTATGGTTGGGCCGAGCTGTTGTGGTGGGGATGAGGGTTGCTGTGTTGCCGGGGATGTTGCTTTTGTGTCAAACGGTGCAAGTTTTGGATGGGAGGGATTGTTTCAGGAGGTGGCAGAGGGATGTTCCTGGATTTGTTTGGCAGGGCAGGAAGCCTCGAGTAAAATTTAAGATATTGATGGATGCTAAAGAAGGAGGTGGACCTGCCCTGCCAGACACCTAAACTTTGTTGTGAATCATCTGCTTTTTGCTGGCTGAGAGAATGGCTGTCTCTTAAAAGCACTGAAGTGTTGGACAATGGCAGATGAAGTTGATGGACTAGACGGAATTGGCGGAAAAGACTGGCAAGATCCGAGACCAGGGAGAAGAGTCGGTGGAAGAAGACTGGGAAAAGTTTAAAGACTATTTATAGAAATACTGTAAAATCAATGAATGTTAGAAGAATGTTGGAATGAAGTTATATAGCTTCAGTAGAAATGTTATAAGGAATTAAGTATAAATAGATTAATAGAGTATTAAAGGAAATTAAGGTTAAAAGGTGTTAAGATAATTATAGGATAGAAAACAGGGGAAGATGGTAAGGAATTGCTGAAATAATTAATAGAAGTGGAATACAAAAAGGGAGGTGTGAGGAGGCTGTGGAAATATGTGAAAGAAAGATAAGATATTGGAAGTTTTTTCTTTTTTCCTTCTTTCTTTTGATGTGTTTTTTAAATTGTTTTTGTTTTGTTTTGTTAATTTTTATGTAGTGTTTTTGTATTATAATGTCCTTTTTTTTCTTTTGTAAGTGTTTAAATTGTTGTAAAAGCAATAAATATTATTATATAAAAAAAACTCTGTTCACAGTATGACCCACCTTACGAAGTTGCTATAAAGACACTAACCACATGCAGTGGGCTGACTGGGGAGGTAATGCCAAAACTATGCCGGGATGGGTACTCTTAATCTGCAAATGGAAGCTCCCACACATTGTGGCTCTCAAATCACATCCTGTTTCCTAAATAAATGTACTGTAGGTATACCCACAATGCAATGAAAATCCTTCTGTGCTAACAGTGTGGTTGGCATAAATAGCCAGAGAGATCCTTTCCCCCCTCCTTTTGAAATGTAATATTGCTAACTTCATAGATACCCATGTTATGTGTTAAAAAAAAATCTAAAGGCAAATGAAATACTGATTTGTGGCATGGGTATTGAAAGCCAGGTGTAATAACAAACATTGAAATTTAGCAAAACCAAAGAAGGCACTTGTTTTCATGATGCAAAATGTAATTTAATAGTATTGCTCTTTACACTTTTCAAAAATATTGCAATATACTGTTATACTGATAAAATCCCTCCAGCCCTAATTGCACTGGAACTGTAAATATATTTTAGCCTAGGAGTATGTATATTTGTATCCTGAATATACAATATTAAAATAGGTTGATCCTGTCATGCAAATGTTACATACTTCAGATGTCCTTCCTTTGTCTTCAAGAGGGCTTTCAGTGTACTTACTGATCCATAGATCAAGGTCTTAATTGGATCAAATATTCTGAAATGGTGACATCCATTGATGTTAAGTAGCATCCCCTTTTCCAAATTATTGGTTTTAATTAAGACCACTATCAGATCTTTAACTCCTTTAAAAACAACACATCTGATGTGCTACAAATATATTGCCAAAAACTCAAATAACATAATAATTTGGAAAAATTAGTACATGTCATAAAGGTACCACCCTGATCCAAAATATTCCAGTGTCAAAGTAATTGTCCCTGTGCAATTTTTTGTGCTATAAATACATTTCAAAACTTACAGTGACTTCAGTGTAACTTCCAAGCAAATATACTTTAGGACCACAGCCTACATCAGTCTAGACAGAAAGCATCAAAATGACCCTATTTAGTAATGGGCATTAAAATATCATTAGAAATAGCTGATGAAGTCACTTCCCTTTCTGTACTTAAATATGGATTAAACTATTTATAAAGGCACACAACTATAAAATGTGTCCAAAAATAAGTTATCTGGAACACAGAGCATATGGCAGGCAGGATATTTCTCAGGCCAGAGAGGGCAGCAACCCGCAAATCTATTACCATCCAAGTGGTCATCATTTAGATACTGAGACGGACAAATAAACGAATTCCTGAAGAGAGGAGCAGCTCTTAAAGCACCCCCAGTTTCCTTCAAAGGAGAGAAAAAAGGAAGAGGAAGGGGCATTACGCCTCCCACTGGATGCTGTTTTTATGGCAAGTCCTGCTGTCACAGAAGGATGGGTACAATCCAAGGGGCAGAGAAAGGAGAGAGGGGACAGTGAGGAGAGGACAAGAGGGAGGCAAGTCCTTCAGTCAGTGAAGAGGTCTTAGTGGAGTGGGAGATTTAGCGGCTTTCTAGGGCACTGGAGAGGGGAAGTCAGGAGTGCCAACTTGAATAAAATATTGAGGGGGGGGCAGGTAAGCCCCGCCCCGCATAATCGACCACATGACACGGTGCACACACACCATTTGAATGGCAGTGTCCATCAACTTGGGGGGGGGGCTCAAATATTTTACTGGGGGGGCGAAGACCCCCTCCGCCCCTAGGAGTTGGCTCCTATGGGGGAAGTCATCGTGGCGAAGCGGGAAGGGAGCAGAGAGTGGGTGATCCTTGGAAGGACCTCGAGGGGGGGATGCTGAGGGAAGAAGGGGATGTTAAAAGAACCCAAAAAAACTCCACACCTGGAAACCCCGCCTGAATTTAGAGGAGGGATGATGATGGGGTGCAATGAGGATAACTCCTAACTCTCTTCCCTACTCGGGAAACTTTCTCCAGGGCTCCAAATGCAAACGGAGACCAACCTCTGGGGAGGGGCTGGGGGACCCTCACCCCTTCCGAGGCGCGGCTCCCCATTAAAAAAAGAGAGAGGGAGGCAGTGGGCTCGAGCCTCCTCGTGTGGAGCCCATTCCTCCCCTGGACTCACCGTATTCTCGCCTCCGCCGGGGCTGCCGGAGGTGGCGGTGGAGGAGGAGGCGGCGGCGGCGGCAGCAGCCGGTGGCTCTTCTTTTTCTTCTTCTTCTTCTTCTTCTTCTTCTGCTTCCCTCCCTTCTGTCAAGAGGAGCCCGCCCCTCACTCTCCCGACGCTGCGCCGGCAGGGCCCGCCCCCCACACCGCCTGGCGCCGCCTCGCCTCTCACCTGCTGCCCTTTCATGAAGAGGGGCTCCGAGAGGCAGCGGCGGGGAAAAGGAGGGCAGGAGCCGCGCGGCGCGGCCTGCTGCTTTCGCTCGCTCTTTGCGCGCAGATTCGATGGGGAGCCTTGTGGGCCGCGCGCGCTCCGAAGTTGAAAGGGAAAGAACAAAGGAGGAGGCTGGCTCCACCATTCCCGGTCGTTACTCTTGCGTCATCAATTTTTATAAGGGTAATCAGAAGGCGCCTCCTGCCCCGAGCAGCTTACAATCGGCATTTGCATTGGGTGCGGGGGAGACTTCATTGCAATTTATTATTTGCAATCCCACCCTCCATCTCTTTATATCTCTCACACGTACTCACAAGCACACACCACAATCCCATTTTATATTTGCAACAACCCAGCGAGGTATCTGAAAATTAGTGACTGGCCTGAATCCGACAAAGAGGGCAGCTGCTGCGGATTCTACCTAGTGTCACACTGGCCACCTGTATTTCTAGGGTGAATTTTAGGGAAGTACGTCCCTGTTTTTGTGCTTGTTTAAGCCTCCTTTCAGAGCATTTTTGTTGTTGACCCCAGGACTGCAAACTTTAGCATGAGGCAAACAAGTATGTCCAAACTGTTCTGCAAGCCCCGCACTGAGGTAGTTCAGTTTTGCTGATTTTTATTGACAATTTTATTAGGCACACGGCTTACAGATTTATCTACAATCTTTTCTAAGAAAATAAAGAGTGTTTTCAGTTACTTGAAACATAACTTTAGAAACAGCCCCTTATAAACTATGTATATTCTAATAGAACTGCAAAGATTCCAAGTGCTTGTAGTCAAAAATGGTTCAAGAAATGTCAGAAAACCCACTTGGCTTTCATTGCCAGTAAAGTATAGTAAGGTAACTTATAATTACTGAGCCTCAAACTGGCTGCCTGAGGTGAGCTGCCTCACCCTTCCTAGCGGTACAACCAGACTTGTATGTACTCTCTCTATATATATATCCATATATGAGAGGAAAATATACAACACTATATGATACACACACACACACACACACACACACACACACTTAGGATCATTCCACCTTTTCATTCTGCCTTTCCACTGTGTTGTGTGAAACTACAAAATCTGTAGACCAACCTAGGATAGTCCAATAAGATGCTATTTTGCATACATTATAACCCTTCTGGTTCCTCCAAGTTTTAAATCTGTATTAATCTAACATATGAAGGATAAAAGATGAGAAACCAGAGGGAAACTAAAGTAAATGTATCTTTTGAACAAGTCACTGTTGGTCATGCCCCAGTGCTCAACATAATGAATGAATGCAGTTGTATGTATAGTGTCGATATTTTAGAGAAAGAGAAGAAGGTAAAAAGTTAAGAGAGGTTTTGTGCTTCAAAGACCAACACATTTCTAGGTAAGCACACAGTTTAATGAAGGCAGCTGCACACTCAAGATATGAGTCAAGGAAGAACAACAACAGGCTGTTCAGAAAACAGGACTGTATTTCCAGAACGTTATGAGATTTTGGAGAGTTTGCTACTGCAGGTCTTCAAAAACTGGTGTTCTGCTTGGCCCATATGTACAAGATTATCTCTGCTACTGAGTACAGATGGTTTTGTTTTCACACTCAAGTACATGTCACGAAGAACTAGCCTGCTACTCATTTACCAATCCAAACAAGAAAAAGAAACAGTCCTTTCCTTTATTGTGTAAATATAGACCTCACTGTACGCTGCATCCTCCCAACACAGAAAATGTTGTGCTGCAATTAGGCTTGAAAGTTCTATTTCAAGAGAAATAGTTTTTCTGTTGTTGTTGTTGTTTCTATTATTATTGCAGAGGGAGGGGCGATCTTCCTGGTGCATTTACCTGAGGAGGGGAAGGTTAAATCCCTCTGGAAACTTGGGTTGAAAAAAGCTAGCATTCCTTTTGGAAGTCTAATTGCTATGGGTAGAGGGAAAGTGAGTATGCATGTGTGTATACACATGCACACACACATATGAGCATGCATTGTGTGTTTGTAGTGTAGGCGTACATATTGTTCCATCCTCCCACTGTATCCACATCTGACCATAGCTGTCAACTTTTCCCTTTTCTTGCAAGGAATCCTATTCGGAATAAGGGAATTTCCCTTTAAAAAAGGGAAAAGTTGACAGCTATGCATCTGACCTGTGGCTCCCAGGGGGTTAGCTAAGGTTAATGCAGCGCTCAGACCCAAAAGTGGTTGCCTATTCCTGCTTTAATCTGTCATCCTAATATGCTCATATAAGCCTTATGGTAATATTCACTGTGCAAAAATGTGTGTCGTGAGTGCAGAACTGTTAATGTGTAGGTGCAGAACTGTTAACATGTTCTTAACAGCAGAAGATACATTCCCCCCCCCCACTTCCTATATCTATAACTTGAATGTGAAATTTCCGTTGGCTTCCATTGCATTTTCAGTTTAAAATTGGCCACTTTATACTTCCTATCTCAGGTAGACAATGATCTGAATTGAAATCTTCTATATTACAAGGGCATTTTAAAAGGTGGGTTGTGAAAACACCCCTGCCCCTCATGTCATCCAAGCCCATTAATTGGCTTCAGCACAAAGAGCAGCTCACATCGCAGCAGGTGTAGCAGAATCTGATGTCTGGCAAATGTCCTGTATTTCTGTTGCGCTCTTGTGAGTAATAAAATAACCATTGCCACTGAGAAATGCTCCTTCCTAAAGCACATTTCTTTACATTTTGTATCATTATGGAAGTAGCTTTTAGTAGTAGGGCCAGAAGCCCTGACATGAACCCACTTGTTAATTTCTCTGTGATCTATTGCTTAGTGAACCCGCACAAACGACATTTTTTATTCTCCAGTTCCTTCATTGTTTCCCCATCATTCCATTCTGCGTCTGTTATTAGTAGCACAATGGAAGCAGCTAATACATGGCTCAAGGATCAATGTTTCATTCAGTTCCACTGTGCCATGCTTAGCACATTCAAAGCAATGGTATAAAACATGGGAATTGAAGGAAAATGGACAGAAACAACAAGCATAAGGAAGAAAAGGGAAACAACTAACTTCAGTAGAAAGAATGGATTTGTTCCTTTGAATTCAGGCAGATTCCTTGCCATTCAGAACAACAAGAAAGAAATTCCAGTGATGCCCCTATAACAGGTGCAGGCATGAGTAAAAGTAAAAAGGGATATTGGACACACTAAGATGCTCTGCCTTGCTGTCATCCTTTACACTTTGTGTTCCAAAGCTTTGCCCCATATGTGGTTGTGCCAGGCAACAGCTTGGACCCACACAACAGAGGAAGCAAACCCTGGCATATTCCAGCTATCCAGCAGGACTTAGACCTGCCCTACTAAGTGGTATAGAAATTAAATTATCAATCAATAATCAAATGTGCATTGGTGTTTCACATGATACTCACTATTTTGAAAAACTCTTTCAGGCTGTGACCTTTAGCCTAAAGAAGACTAGATGACATGCCCCAATTGATAAAGTGCTTTTCCTCTGGTGTGTTTGTGTGTGTGTGTGTTTGTGCACTTGGAATGGTGCAGGAGTGTTTTTATTTCAGTGGTGAAGAGTGCCTGTTGAATGGTTGTTAATGGAATCGGAAACAGAATCCAAAGGATTTGTTTTTTAAAAAAGCCAATAATATTCTGTTCAGTGCAAAATCCATATGGGGGAAAGATTTAGGGAAGCAAATAGGCATGCAACAATGGAAAATTATATTAATTTCAAAATCATTATGCTATATATCAGCATATAGTAGGGAAACATATTAGAACTATGAGTCATTAATAATTTTATCCATGTGCTGCTTTTCCACAAAAAAGAATCAAGCTCAGAGCGGCTTACAACAAAGAAAACAGGAATGCCCCTCAAAATCAACCATTGCAAGAACCATTTCATAACATAACTGCAACTATGACATCATACCCCCCAAAAAACACATTTTGGTACTATAAATAGAACAAGATTACATTAGCATCACACCTCCTGGTAATAGCAAAAATAACAAGGGAGTTTGACAGTTTCACCTTGATCCTATAAACACCTCTCCAATGATGTTCACAGTCCCTCTCCTGCAGCAGCTTCTTATAAGGCTTCCAAAGGCAGAGAACAGGATTGCTGGAAACACCTTTCCCATCCAAGTTGGTTGCCATGATATAAGTGGTCCCATAAGGTAAAGGTAAAGGTACCCCTGACCATTAGGTCCAGTTGTGGCCGACTCTGGGGTTGCGGCGCTCATCTTGCTTTATTGGCCGAGGGAGCCAGCGTACAGCTTCCGGGTCATGTGGCCAGCATGACTAAGCTGCTTCTGGCGAACCAGAGCAGCGCACAGAAACGCCGTTTACCTTCCCGCAGGAGTGGTACCTATTTATCTACTTGCACTTTGACGTGCTTTTGTTTCATATGGTGATTGAGGCCTCTCCCAACTTCTGGAGAGGTTGCATCAATATGGGGTTGCATATACATCTTTGATGAGCATGCCGAATTCTTTCTCACTTCTGAAAATCAGTTACAATGATCATAACTAAAGGAAAAATGTAACCCCACATCACAGTTTCTGTTGTTGACTTTTAAAGGACTGAAAAATAGACATTTATCAGAGGTCCTATTATGCATCATAACAATGTCTGCATGGATAGTCACAGGCCAGCATTGGGAAACTCTAAGGGAATTTCATGTTGACCCATGCTGCTGAAAGGTTCACACATCAAATTAGACTTTTAAAGGGATTCGAGTTTCCAGATTGCTGTGGGGTGGGAGGAACAGTTTTATACATTTCACAAGCAGTTGAGGATGTGGGTGTCAGCCACTGGCTTTCTATTTGGAGATTGGATTAGGTGGTTTGTTTTTTAAAGGCCTCTTGTTAAATAAGTGGTAAATAGGTGTTCTACCCTTTCTCCCATCAAGCAACTTGTTTAAAGGATATTTTTTTAAAATGCCTGACATCTAAGGAGCAGGAAAGGAGGCCAAAGCCAAACAAATACCAACAAAAGGAGCTGTCCAGCACTACAGCAACAGTCTTAATCTAGTTTTGATCATAGCCTAGTGCATATATATGTTATTCTTCAAATGAGTAGTTACTTAAGGTTCTTCATTATCTGTAACAACAAATAATGATAAACATTAGAAAGGCCGGGGGGGTGGAATCCACCTAAAGTTAGAAGTACAGTGGTAAGATCTATCTGCCTCCCTTCATCAGAAGTAGGGAACCAGCTAGGAAAGTGTTTATACAGTTGGATGACAAGGGAGTAAAAGACTTGCTAAAGGAGGATAAGGAGGATGAATTAATTCTTCGCATCTGTCTTCACTGTGTTTGCAGAGCGGATAGCTAGATGACCTGAACTGAATTTTTCAGGAAGAACTGAGGCAAGAGGTGATATTCTAGATCTTACTGGCAAGTTTAAAATTAATAGCGGGCTCACCCAATAAATCCTAAATAATTCTAATGAAAAATTTCTAACACAAACTATGTTTCTTATCTCTGAGACTGGAATCTATATCAGGGGACTGGAAAAACAGTTTATGTAATACGAATTTTTAGAAGGGGGTCCAGGGAGATCAATGAAGTTCAGTCTAATGTCAATTTAGGGTGAATTGATAGAGAAAATCATCAAGCATAGAGAACTACAAGGCTTGCTGAAAAGAATCAACATAGATTCTGTAAATATACATCCTCTTTCAGTAAGCAGCTTCCCATGAAATATGAAAGACAGGACAATTTGGCATAACCAGTTATATGTCTTTCCTCTGTGAACCTCATGGTTATTCTGCTAAAACAGGATTGGGGAACCTTGTTTGTGGACTCAAACTCCAACATAGCCAGTGGTCAGGGATGATGGGAATTATAATCTATCAACACCCAGGAGGCCACAGGTTTCCTACCAATGCACTAAAATTTTAGCCACATGAGCAAGGACTGAAATATTTTCCAGTGTAAAAGTGTTGCCCTCCCCGTTTTCCAGCCCAGCCTGCTCTCTGAAGCACCTCCCACTTGAGACATTTAAAAGCAAAAGGCACTTGTAAGTCTCTTTGTTAGAACCTTTGAACTTTGGAGCAGTGGAATGAATAATGGAAACATTCCATTGTCTTCAGCATGAACATGGCATTGTAACTGTAACTTGAAACTGAAATGGTAATAGCAGCAGCTGTTGGCTTATCATTACAGGGAAAAGGAATAAGGATATGTCAATACTGATGACAATTTTAGATTAGTCACAATTTCAAAAGAGATTATCATAATCATATATGAGTTAGATCAAAATGAGTTAGATCAAATTCACAATCCACCCCCACCCCCAATATCACCATTAAAAACAAACAAACTGATTTAGCTCAGCGGATCCTAGTTAGCCGCTTTGAGACTCCTTAGGGTAGTGATAAAGTGGGATATCAAATCCAAACTCCTCTTCTTCTTCTAGTTGGTTTAGAACTCCGCATTTTAAAGCTTTTTCTGTCTTTTTAAAAACCAACCTCCAGCGATGTCTGTGTAGTAATCATTTTAGCTTTTTCTTTAAAAGATCAATTGTGAATGCCTGGAGATAGGATTCAAGGCGCTGTTGATTGGCAGTATAAATATCAGTACACAGAACACCTAGGGTGAAAAACTGAAAGAGCATTTGAAACATAACCCTGTGTTTTTCATTGCAAGATATACAAAGTGGCATAGATGTGTGTTATATTTTAAAAGCAGAGCCTCAAGGTAAACTGATTCCTCACTCCCAGATCTACAGAACTTTAATAAGAAAGCAGAAAATACAACAATGTTTTTCAAATAATGAAAGAAACAAAGACGTTTGCATCGAAGGGAGGGGGGGAGGATTCCAGTATATCCTATTGCTGAAACAATGAAGTTGGTTGTGAACATAAGAGTCCTTTCTGATCAGACTAAAGGAACATCTGGTTCAGCATTCTGTTCTCACAGTAGCCAATCAGATGCCTGTGGGAAGCCTGAAAGCAGGACACGCCCACAACTCTTCCCACCCAAGAAGAGTGGGATATTCAGAGGCATACTGCATTTAGTACTGGAGGCTGCTGACATCCATCTGTCTCAAAAGGCAATGGGGGCAAAGTCAAACTGCTGGAGAATCACAGCACCTGCTGTGGCTGCAGAGACCAGTAACTTGTAAGTGCTGCCTCCCAGGTTTCTTACTGCATTAGCAGCGCCTAAGTGACCTCTCTGAGATGCAAGCCTGGGCAGTGTGTATGGAGGTCCTGGGATGCCCAGATGACAACACACACACACACACACACACACACACACACACACACACACACACACACCTGGACTTGCTGATGTGGTCCAAAGGAAAGCAGAGCAAGACATTTGGTACCACCTTGGCTGCAGGAGATGCCAGAATTTGTGTAGGGTTTGTTGTTGTTGTTTAGTCATTTAGTCGTGTCCGACTCTTCGTGACCCCATGGACCAGAGCATGCCAGGCCCTCCTGTCTTCCACTGCCTCCCGCAGTTTGGTCAGACTCATGTTTGTAGCTTCGAGAACACTGTCCAACCATCTCGCCCTCTGTCGTCCCCTTCTCCTTGTGCCCTCAATCTTTCCCAACATCAGGATGTTTTCCAGGGAGTCTTCTCTTCTCATGAGGTAGCTAAAGTATTGGAGCCTCAGCTTCAGGATCTGTCCTTCCAGTGAGCACTCAGGGCTGATTTCCTTCAGAATGGAGAGGTTTGATCTTCTTGCAGTCGATGGGATTCTCAAGAGTCTCCTCCAGCACCATAATTCAAAAGCATCAATTCTTCGGCGCTCAGCCTTCTTTATGGTCCAGCTCTCACTTCCATACATCACTACGGGGAAAACCATGGCTTTAACTATACGGACCTTTGTTGGCAAGGTGATATCTCTTTTTTTTTTGCTTTTTTTTTTTTGCTTTTGTGTAGGGTTTACTCCTTAGCATTTACTTCTTCCAAAGATGTCGCTCGAGGCAAAGGCTACAGGGTTTTTTTGGGGGGGGGGCTACGCCCAAAGCCTTTGCACCCATTCTGTGATTCAGAACAGGCCCCTCCCCCCTTCCCACAGACTTTGATTTCCAATTCAGCTATTGGTAAGGTTGATTTGATTCCCCAATATAGCTCTTCATTCACGCCTTCTTCCTTGGCAGGGAGGACGCCATTTGTAGCTTGCCTCAGGTGCCAAAATGTCTTGGGCCAGCCCTGTCATCATGGCTAGTAGTCATTGGTAGCATTATGTTCCATTCATTTGGCTGTAAGATACAGAATTCTCTATGCTGCATTGCAGAAATATCCTAAGCAGATAGGTAGGGGTTGAATCACCTGGTTGTATGCAATGTAAAGATTCATGGTAATATGAGCTGCAGGCTCTTGTGTGGGCATAATGTTGGACTGCATTCTAGCATTTAACAACTTGGCAGGAGAAAACAGTTGTAAAAATCCCAACAACTAATAAAATTATATTACAGGAGAATAAACACTATCATTTCTTGGATAGGTATTCATATTTTAGTAATATCTTTATCTTCACCCCCCCCCACCATTATAATTTTTAAGAGTATTCTAGGTCCTAACCTGCCATGGGGAAAATATAAAATGGGAGCGTTCTGAATAATTTTTAGCTAACAGAGCCAGTGATTCATCCCCGTCCTTCTGAAGGAACGCTTGGTGCTAACTTTCCCAGTTCATACAGAATTTAGAAATCATTCTTACAGCTAAGTCCTACACTTGTTTACTTGGAAACAAGAGCCGCTATCCTGTATGTATTCCAATAAGCATGCAGAGGACTGTAGCCTCAGACACATTTATGAAAATACTTGTCATTCAGCGAAGCCCTTGAGACCCACGGATGAGCGAGGACTGTTAGACAAGACTGCTAGGGAGTAGTGAGACAGCTTAGCCACAGAGGCCAAGGTCAAACGGGCCCCAAGTGTACAGGAGCAACAGCATCTTAAATAGCAGGCAAAAGCTCACCCCATACAGAAAAGTAAAAAATTTATGGGAAAGATTCATCAAGAGTCAAGGTCTCCTTGAGATTGAAGTCCTCCTCATGAGGAAGCCTCTCTTTGACAAGAGCTGATGGAATTCTCCTGGACCCCTGGATGTGGTTTCCCTAACACCAACCCACTATGAACCACCATCGGCAAGCAACAGATATCTCCCATGTTTAAGAAAATATTTCATTTCTATGCTATTCATGCTGTTTTAAATGTGTATTCTATATTTGACCTTTAATAATGTCGTTTTGAAAGCTTTAAGGTACCGTATTTTTTGCTCTATAAGACTCACTTTTTCCCTCCTAAAAAGTAAGGGGAAATGTGTGTGCGTCTTATGGAGTGAATGCAGGCTGTGCAGCTATCCCAGAGGCCAGAACAGCAAGAGGGATTGCTGCTTTCGCTGTGCAGCAATCCCTCTTGCTGTTCTGGCTTCTGAGATTCAGAATATTTTTTTTCTTGTTTTCCTCCTTCAAAAACTAGTCTTGTGGTCTGGTGCATCTTATAGAGCGAAAAATACGGTAATTTCTTTTGTTCACTTTGCTGCGTTAAATGTGCATTCTCAATCTGTATTTGTAATGCATTGTTTTGACATCTTTAAGACAGTATTTTAGTTTGCTTTGAATGTATATGTTTTTTCTTGAAATGTTTCATTCAGTGTTTCGATGTAGGTTAACAGCTTTGAGATTTCTTTTCCTTAAAAAAAATAAAGTGGTATAGAAATGAAAATTAATAATAATAATAATAATAATAATAATAATAATAATAATACAGAAAACAGAGAGGGGGAAATTGGGCAGCAGTTTCATTTTACTTAGGTTTTCCTTTTGGAACAGATATAATCTTTTTTTTTACAACAAAGGCAGGAATCCAGCAGATGGCACCAGTGAATGCTATAAAGAGAAACTTATTTGGAAATGCAAAATCTTTGCAGATGTGGCTCCTTGCATTTTATGTCTGGAAGGTAGTCTTTTGACGCAAAATGTACACACGTTGGTTTCACTCCTGCTGACAAAGAGAGATCTGAGTCAGATTCTGTACCTCCCAAAAGGGTTGTTTGCCTTTTTCTTCACATACCCATTTTTAATATCACCTCATTGTTTCTAATATTATCCCTAGAAAGCACATTATCGGAAATAGCATGGAACAAATTCCCATAGGGACCGACTGGTAGGTCACATCCCTGATCTTTAACTCTATGAATGTCCACTCAGAAGTAAGGTTCGATGAAGCTTACACCTTGATAAGTGGAAATAGGGCAAGGCAAATAAAACCCCAAACACAACTTCCTCCTTCTTCCTCATATGTCTGATTGTAAGGTTGTGGGCTAAGTTTTGTATAGCGTTTTTGTGTTATTTTAGGTGCTTAAGAAATAACTATAGTTATAAATGGCTAGTTAAATAAAATAGGTGATGGTTCATCTATGTTGAGAGTATACCACTCTAGAGAGAAGATTCCCTGAATGTGCTTTGTATGTGGATAACTCTCTCTCTCTCTCTCTCTCTCTCTCTCAGAACAGTCTGCTTTCTGCTAGACCCCTCAGTTTGGTTATGACTTTGCAGTGAACTGTAAAATTTGACTTTGTATTGTAAGGAGTGCTTAAACCACTTTTCCAGTTCGAGCATAATCAGAAACTATGATTTAACTAAGCATGATAACTTTCTTGACAGTAAGGGAGGAGAGAGGGATAAGGAGGAAATGTTCAGGCACAAGACGTCTTCTCAGCCTGATAAGCCATGGTTTATTGGATCATGATTATTATAGCTGAACCTAAAGGCCTAAAAGCAAAGAAGATCTGGTATGAAAACCAAACACTGCTGCCATGGGCTTAGCCAGGATTTTGGTTGGGGGGTGGGGCAGGGCTTTGTTGGCTGGGCCGGACTTTTGTTAGGGGGGACAGAGCCAATGTGATTGGTCAATTAAGTACTTCTATTGTTTTACTTGATGGGGGGGGGGACTGCCTGCCCTGCCCCCCCCCCCCGGCTACACCCATGACTGCTGCATTCTATCTGTAATAGTACAGTGGTACCTCGGGCTACATACGCTTCAGGTTACATACTCTTCAGGTTACAGACTCCACTAACCCAGAAATAATACCTCGTGTTAAGAACTTTGCTTCAGGATGAGAACAGAAATCATGTGGCGGCGGCAGCAGGAGGCCCCATTAGCTAAAGTGTGCTTCAGGTTAAGAACAGTTTCAGGTTAAGAACGGACCTCTGGAATGAATTAAGTACGTAACCAGAGGTACCACTGTATTTTCTTTCTTAATGTTTTCTTCTTGTGATGTTGGCTAACCAAAGAAGAGGAATGAAACTGTCTGGCTGTCAACTGCAAATTTAAACGACTTTGAAGATTTGATGGATGCCAGGAGGATGAAAAGCGGAATGCGACGAAGACTGAAGAATCAAAACCGTTGTCAAAATCAAGAAGTTGAGGTGTCAAGAGACAAGGATGAGCTGGTCATGTGTTTTGCTTTTTTTTTAAGGACTTCTGAAGCGAGTATGATTAAATATGTAGGCTACAGAAGGAGAACATTTGGCCCTCTAGTTGTTGGACTCCAACCTGTAACAGCACAGTTAATAGTCAGGGATGAAGGGAGTCATATTAAGCACAACAACATTTGGAGGATCACAAGTTCTTCATTCTTGATATAGATCTTGAAGCTGTGATGACAAGACAGTGGTCACATTATGTGTTTAGGTTCTGCCATGCTGTTAAAGATGGCTGCCATACATCTGGACATTACTGGGATCCCAAAGTCAGAATTGATGCCCAGGGGAAATTTCTGGAATGTGGCACTTTGTCTCCTGGATCTCAGGCAAGTCAATTGAAAAATCAAACTTTTTCAGGTTTTATTGTAAAAAAAAAAAAAGTTCAACAACTTCCTTTTGGGTTTTCCTCAACAACTTTCAAGGTGTCCTAGTTTTTTACTTTAATCCTATGCTAAAACACAGCATCTGAAGAAAAGAAGTGCTTAGGAAACATTCTGGAAAGTGAAAGAGTTTTCATTAAGGTAATTGACCTGCTATTCACAGATGAAATGAATGTCACCGATAACATTAAGATGAAATGCTAGGTGCAGTACTCTGAGGTTGTGAGACCAGCATGAAGACATCATGGAAAATCAGCACTGTGGCCTTGGGGGGGAAATGGCTTCAAACCAGTTTTATCTGAGGAATAAAACAGAGAGCACTTTTCTCTGCCCATCATTATAGATTTATGGATTTTAAGGCCAGAGGGGATTACTATGATTGTCTAGTCTAACCTTCTACCCATAACACAAAGAGCTGAATGCATCTGCCCTGCCTTTATTTATAGCTCAAGCGAGTCTCACTGAAGATGGAAATGCAAATAGAATTATGTCGCGCGGGGAGGGGGGAGCCTCTAAAAGTATGATCGATCTCTGTGTTTTTCTACTTAAAATTTCTATATAGCTTCTGTTCCTTTTTAATCTTAATGTACTCTAATTCACTTTCGGTAGTTATCTTGTATGAATCTTTTTTAAAGAGTCCCCCCCCCCAATTGCATTTAACCTGACTGCTCTCTTATAATGGCTTTCTTCAGTGTGGGTTGTTAAGCAGTTCAAGCAGAACACTTTGACATCTATTAACACAGCATTAGTGCGTACCTTGAAGGGGCAAATACTTTCCTGCAGATGACCACACACAACACACTCCACTCCAGGAAAACCAACAGCAACACAGTCCTCATTGTCCTAGAGGAGACCAGCGGCTTAATGGAATGCTGGGGAATATAGTTCTCCAAAGATGCTTCGTTAGGTCAGTGGGCTATAAAATTTTAGATAATATGTAGTATTAGTTAAGCCTTGGAAAATATAAACACGTTTAGGGGAAAGTCACATACCAGGAGCCACAGCAATACAATATATTTTACAAAATTCTCATTGCTGTTATTAATTTATAAAGTGCGTAAAATTTTATGAACGCTGTACAGAGATTTAAAATAAAGACAATCCCTGCCTATAGGATTACAATCAAATATACATGATGCAAAAGGAACAGGAGGTGGGGAGGGAAGAGGGAAAACAAAAACATTAAAGTGCCTGTTCTTAAATTATATGCAATTACACACCTTAAAAAGAATTGATTCTACAAGAAACAAAAATACAGGTCTCATGTGTGTTAACTCACAAACAATGCAGAAACAGGTAGACCAAGGGTTGAGGAACTGGAGTCCAAGCAGTTACTGTTAAGTTCCTTTTAACAAAGAAAACCTCTCCAGAAATAGCCAGGGGTTTTTTGAACCCTCTATAGATTCATTTATATAGGTTGGAAAGGGAAATCCATCTCGCCCCCCCCCAACCTTTTTTTTAAAAAATACCTATAAAAGTAGGCCATTTTAAGCCAATCTCCATCTACTGTGGGAAAGGCGGCAGTCTGTCCAGGGTGAGAGACACATCCACTGCAAATAAATCTCCAAATTGCTTCCTACCCATTCCTTCCCATCCTTTATGTATACTATTCCATTCTAGTGAAATCAGAGGGGTCTGAGACCAGACTGATAGGGGAAAGAGGTGGTTATAATTAACATAATTGATCTTATAATGACCAACTGGAATGACCCCAGAGAAGACAGTTCTGGGAGAAGAGGAGCCAAAATTGTAGTTTTGTCCTAGCAAACCCTATGAAGTTTTTTTCCTGTGTGTTTTATGACATTTTTATTTTATATTGTTGCAAATCACTCCGAGTAGTGCTCATAGGTTCCAGAACAGGGGTCACCAATCTAAGGCCCAAGGGCCAGATGTAGCCCAATCGCCTTCTCAATCTGGCCTGCGGATGGTCCGGGAATCAGCATGTTTTTACATGAGTAGAATATGTCCTTTTATTTAAAATGCATCTCTGGGTTATTTGTGGGGCATAGGAATTTGTTCACCCCCCCCAAAAAAATAGTCCGGCCCACCACATGGTCTGAGGGACAGTGGACCAGCCTATGGCTGAAAAAGGTTGCTGACCCCTGCTCTAGAAGCATGAAAGGGACTTATGTGATTCAGATGTATATCTACCTTCTCTCTGAACAGGGTTCCTAATCAAGTGTGGAAATCCATGAATGGAAGCTGCTTCAATTCACAAATGTTTCCTGGTTGGTTTGTTCATTTAAACTTAGCTAAAATAACTCTTCATTTCCAGGCTGAAAACTTATACATGCTTAATTGGGACAGTCCCCTTGAACATAGTGGGATTAACTTCTGAGTAAATTTGCACAGGATTTGGCTGCAATATAATATTGATTATATACTTGGGTTCCCATCTTTGAATGAATATTTTTGTTCTCTATTCATGTATGTTACTCATTTGAATGCTAATCTAAAATGGCACATTGGTTAACAACATTAACAGTGAGCTGCTGAAATGCCATAGAAACCTTATTAACTGCAGTTAAGCATTCAGAATTGTTGTTGTTTTGGAGAAAAGGTGTATTTTTCTGCAATAATTGTAGCTGAGCTCCAAGTATTACACATAAAGATAGTGGAGAGATCTATTTAGAAAGTCTCATCATAACAGCCCGACACAGAACATTCATATAATAGTGAATGGATTTCATTACTCGAATAGTTGAACAACCTCTTTTAATTTCCCTTCTCTCCCCATGCCAAAGCATGTGATGTGACTAGTTTTTGTTCCTTTTCTGAAAATTTCAGTGCACTGTCAGTTGTGTGGATTTCAAGGATATTTTGGGTTATAGCCAACATGAGTCATAGAATAGATCCATTGAAATCAAGTTGACTATCTACCCTTTATCTTTAATAACTACATGTTCACCTTGTCGTAACTTTCTCTCCCCTTTCCTCAAATTCATCTTTTTGCTCATCTTCTCTGAGGGTAGGTCTGCCTTCCTAGACTGCTACTACATCCGTCTTTCTCCAGAACTATTTGTCAGGGACTTCAACAACTTTGCCTCTGTTTTGCTGAACCAGAGCAATGAGTTTACTGCCCAGAAACTCCATCACAAATATGTTTTCAAAGCTGTCACTAACACATTTGCCATAGCGGACCTAGTTGTTTGGAGTAAGTGGACCCATTTGCAAAAGCAATGTTGGGATTCTTCTCAGCCTCCAATCCCAAGCAAATTCCTCAGGAGGAGTAGGTCTTCTGAATAAGTCCTGTTCTAAGATTGGGACAGGAGAAAGTTGAAGAAACCAGGATTACTGCTAGAGAGTGCCTTCATAGTCTTAGCAAAGTTCCCATATACTTCTTTTGCTAGCGAAATTGCAGGTCAGTGGCTGAGAGTGACTAGGAAGTAAGTGTCCCTGGAAGACAGGACCAAAGAGCAGGCTCCAGTTTGAGAAAGACACAGAGAGCTGAGTTTAGTTTCTATAAGCAACTTAAAATGTAAAGGTACCCCTGACCGTTAGGTCCAGTCATGGACGACTCTGGGGTTGCGGTGCTTATCTTGGTCTATAGGCCGAGGGAGCCGGCGTTTGTCCGCTGACAGCTTCTGGGTCATGTGGCCAGCATGACTAAGCCGCTTCTGGTGAACCAGAGCAGCGCACTGAAACGGTGTTTACGTTCCCGCCAGAGCAGTACCTATTTATCTACTTGCACTTTGACATTCTTTCGAGCTGCTAGGTTGGCAGGAGCTGGGACCAAACAACGGGAGCTCACCCCGTCGCAGGGATTTGAACCGCTGACCTTCTGATCGGCAAGCCCTAGGCTCTGTGGTTTAATCCTATAAGCAACTTAGGATGCCGTCAATGTCCCTGAAGATCTGATGTGGGGAGCAGTGCACTTTGGCTGGCTGGTTCATTTATTTATCTTCCAGCTTTCCTCCAGGAAGCTCATGCATGGTTCTTCCCCTCCTCGTTTTATCCTCACACAACAACCCTGCAAGGTAGGTTAGGCTGAGAGACAGTACCTGGCCCGAGGTGACTCAGTGAGCTTGGCTCAGTGAGTGGAGATCTGAACCATGATCTCTAATTTAGCTGCCTCTCTGGCAATGATATATCCAGTTATCCAGGAGTAAGCCCCACCAAATTCTTTTGAGTTTTGTGCTGTTAAGCCTGGGTAGCAAAAAGGCAGCCTATAATTGACTGTGTTTTAACATATTGTTAGCCTATTAATACTTGAGGAAGGTGCAAACATCCTCCACAGGATGGCAGTGTTCCACATGGTTAAGGTACAACGTTTTCCCTGTGTAAATGTATTAATTCCTATTATTCTCTGTGTGTTTCATTCAAGAGATCCAGATAGAAAATAGAGGATTATATGTATCTTTTATCTACGCACACATATTTAACCAAGTGAGGATTTATTTGCAAATGACATGCTCCTGAAAGGGTAGCAACTATATCTGAAGAACATTTCCCCTTTTGTGCTTGAGAATAAAGTGTGTTTAGCAGGATCACTGTTTTTGCATGCAAACTGGTCAACAATTTGTTCTTAGATATACTGACTTCTCTACTAACACTGATGAATTCTTGCTTAAAGGATGCTGGATTCTCCTATGTTGTCCTCATTTATTTTTAAAGTGTGTTTTTCTATTGCCATTCCCTGCCATGTACTGTATTACTGTATAATAAAACACTAACTGTGATGAAATATGTGCCTTGGCAACCTTCCAAGCAATGAAATAACAAGTAAATTTCGGAAAAACAAGCTGATACCTGAAAATCCATATTGCTGTGTGAGTAGCGCCATCCTATTTATTGCACTTAAGCATTTCAAATACAAGAGACAACCTGTAGTCTATGGTGTCCAATCACACTACACTATGTGGCCACAATTCAGTACAGAGTTTTAGTTTCAATGTGTTTGTCCAATGATTTTAATAAGGAAGTGTGCCTATATGGTGGATTGAAATTTCCATGTACTTATTGTTGTTTAGTCGTGTCCGACTCTTCGTGACCCTATGGACCAGAGCATGCCAGGCACTCCTGTCTTCCACTGCCTCCCGCAGTTTGGTGAAACTCATGTTAGTAGCTTCTAGAACACTGTCCAACCATCTCATCCTCTGTCGTCCCCTTCTTGTGCCCGCCATCTTTCCCAACACCAGGGTCTTTTCCAGGGAGTCTTCTCTTCTCATGAGGTGGCCAAAGTATTGAAGCCTCAGCTTCACGATCTGTCCTTCCAGTGAGCACTCAGGGCTGATTTCCTTCAGAATGGATAGGTTTGATCTTCTTGCAGTCCATGGGACTCTCAAGAGTCTCCTCCAGCACCATAATTCAAAAGCATCAATCCTTCAGCCTTCTTTATGGTCCAGCTCTCACTTCCATACATCACTAGTAATGTACATATTACAGGGTGCAAATCACTTAGGCCCGATTACTGCAGTTCCTTCCTATGGTACTTCCCTGGGACTCTGCAACTTTAATAAACCTGAAAGGGAGCTGCGCATTTCCCTGATTGTGGCTATTCTCTCGGCATCTCTCAGTCTCTTTGTCCCATTTCCTACGTTTCAGAAGATCTGCACTCAAGGTCAGGTCACAGAATCTCAGTGGCTCAAATAGTAGAATTTCCAGGGATCAACATGGCTGGGCAAGTAAATAACACTTGAAATGATCCCTGGAGCGTGGCATATCTCCAGCAATGATCTGTGCTAGACAACATACACATGCTGAGCCTAAAATGAAGGTCTGTTTGTGAGTGTTCATAATATGAGCAGGAAAATTAAACAACCATAAATGCACCAGCTTGCATAATTCTTGTTCTGTCTCCCAACCCAAGTACTGTTACATTTTTGAACACATCACTGCTATAAAATGCTTATTTTACATGCTGTTTTTTCCCCAGTCTTTACTGTGTCACCATTAATCACATGCTTAAATTGCTCCCATTTATAGAAATGGGATGAAAAAGTGCTTAACCTTGGCTAGATTTTGTCCACAATATTCAGATAAAACTGTGTTTCAGAGCTTTTATACACTATTTTAAAAATAAGGTACTTACTGATTCTTTTAATGCTGCGTATCTGCTAAAAGCTCCATCTGTAATAAGGTAAATCTTGTTATATTAAGAGACCCAAACTAATTAGTTCATTACGAAGCTCTCCCCACAACCCCAATAAGGAACAAGAGCGGGGGGAGGGGAAAAAGAAAGCTATACATTGGGATCTGCTTCCCCTATGGATCCTGCTGCCTGAGGTGGTCACCTCATCTAGCCTCATGGGTGGGGCAGCCCTATGTGTCTATCACAGTTACACACCAAGAGGTCAATCATTTACAAGAGGAAGTGGTTGTGTTTTGTAGCTTCTGCCTGCCATTCCCTCCCCCCCACTTAAACATCTGCATTGTGATTAGAAAGAGATTCAGTTCCAAAGCCTGGTTTGCATCAACTCAGGAACCAGTGAAGAGAAAATTTTCTAGGTCTAAGCCCTTCTGGCTGGGACAAAGGTGAATTTCATGAAGCTCAAACAATAGGATGGTAATAGAGACATAGGAATGAAATGCTGGGGATCCAGAGAACTGCAGAGAAGTGGGAAGCCCTGGAAAACCAACAGGGTAAAGAACTTGAAAAAAGTCAACAGGGAAAGAACAAGAAGGATCCACAGTTGGAGGCATGCAAGATTGAGGGGTGAGAAGAAGAGGAGGAGGAGGAGGAGGAGGAGTTTGGATTTGATATCCCTCTTTATCACTACCTGAAGGAGTCTCAAAGCGGCTCACAATCTCCTTTCCCTTTCTCCCCCACAACAAACACCCTGTGGGGTGAGTGAGGCTGAGAGACTTCAGAGAAGTGTGACTAGCCCAAGGTCACCCAGCAGCTGCATGTGGAGGAGTGGGGAAGCGAACCCAGTTCACCAGATTACGAGTCTACAGCTCCTAACCACTACACCACACTTAGGAAGAATAACCATTCCTAAGAGGACTAAGCAGTGTGGTCATGTGAAAATGTAAAGGAAAGCCAAACAGGTGCCAGGTGCTGGGAAATGCCTTCTGAGCTTCACTAAAGAAAGAAACCATTTTTCTTGGATTATTCTGCTGCTCACAGCGAATTATTTCCCCCCCCCCCCAAGGAAAAGAAAATAAAGCAGCCTGTACAAACCCTTTTAGCCATGATTTTAGCCATGATTGCCCTTGCCAACTTTTTTTCTGCATGTGGTCATTCACAACTTTGCAAGAAGGGGAAGAGAGGGTGAGGGATAGGATTCAATCTGTTGCTGTGTTAAATGGTCCAGTCTCTCCCTCCCCCCCACCCCCCCATAGGACATATGCCTTGCTGATGATCTTTGTCATTCACGAACAGACAACGGTTTGAAATCTTTCATTTTGTTTCCCACCCCAATTAAAGAAGGCTCATAGTAAAAACTGCCTGAGGGCAATAGCTACCTCATGGTGGGGAATCGGTAACAAGAGCAAAGAATATAGGAATGCAATGATATCCGTTATGCAGGAGTTGATCCCGCCACCGTCAGGAGAATTGGAAAAGGCAACATTATTTTCACACATCGCCTTACAAACTTAACAAAATAGCAACTGCTTCAGATGGAGTATGGGTAATGCTAACAACAAAAGACTAACAGATACAGAACCACGAACCCCCATCCCAAGTCTAGAGGTCAAAGAACCTCAATTCAGTGTCTAGTCCAGAGGGGGAAAGCCAGCTCTGAGCTTGCATAGGTGATGAAGGAAAGCACTGTGAAAGTTTGCCTATTTATTACATCTATATCCCACCTTGGAAACCCCCAAGGAACTTGAGGTGGTGCACATGGTTCTTCTCATTTAATTTCCACAATAATCCTATGAGGCAGGTTAGGCTGAAAGGCAGTGACTGGTTCAAGGCAACCAGTGAGCTCCATGGCCAGTTAGGGATTTGAACCCTGATCTCCCACCACTCTGACACTACACCACTCTAGTGCTCAAGTTCAAAAGCTTATGAGCCTATCTCAGCAGTAGCGCCTGCTCAACTGTGCATGTCTAACTAAGTGCTAGGTTGCAGCCAAAAATGTTGTTTTCCTTCCCTTCCTGCTGCAGCAGCTGCAAGGCAGACTCAACTGAGCTGGGGTGAATCTGTAGGTTAGATTTAGGGTTCTAGCTACACGTACCAAGGCTGGCAATGACAACTCCTGATGGCTTCTGAAAAGTTTCCCAACACCAGTTGGACGCATAGAAATATCCCCATTAATGTGAATGGACAATTTGCTGAAAGGATTGCTGGGGACATAAAACACACATGGATGGATACGTTCTAACTGGAAGGAGAATACAGAGCAGAATTTCACAGATGGCTCACTTCTTTAACAAGCCATATCCAAGCCCCAGGCTCCAGAACATCTGACCTTTGAAAAGTCTGATTTAAATTTGTGTGTTTACATTCGAGTCAATCTCAAGCGAAAGCAATGAATTAGGCAGATACCAGATGACATCTGCCTGGGATTAACTCATGTTTTTTTCTACAGCTGTGAAACTCGGCGTTGGTTTGACAACATGTTGTATTGTATCTGCTGCTACTGTATATATTTTGCAAAGTGGATTGTCTGTCAGTCTATCTGTTCTCTCTGCATTTGGATACTTCTTGAGATGTTGCTGCCATATCTGGCATGGCAGCTCCCAAGATGGAGGAGCCATTTTTGGTCTACATAGGAAGAAAATAAAAACCTATTGGTGCCACAACTCCAGCCAGAATAGATCAGTAAGAACTAAGTGTTCTCAGTGACCAAAGAACGTTGAGTGTTTGTCAGGGTTAAAAACAAAAACAAATATTGGAGAGAGGAAAGAAATGGAGTATTCTGGAAGGATATATTACTGGCAGGCAGGCACATTGAAAAGGAGCTCTCTGCCGCTACCACTTGCCCTGTCATGTATAACAGTAAGAAAACTGATGCCTCAGTATGACTTTTGCTTAAGTTTGCATATTCCAGGAAGTATACTGAGATCGATTTGGTCAAATGGCTTTAGTAACATTAAACAATGTGAATTGTTTTTCAGAAGACCTAGCTAATGTCCAGAAATTAATGTGAATATTTAACATCAACTGTTCCTTTTAGGTCACAGTGACAATAACATCATTACACTTTGCACTTCAAGGATTTCTTATTCCATGCCAGCATCTCTGCAGGAAGTCTTGGTAGGTTGCCTTCTTACGGAACTTGTCGAAGATATTTGCATGTCTATTGTTATCACCCAGGAAAAACCATGTTTGACATTTCAGCTTTTAGAATAGCACGTCACATTATCTAAGAAAGTGAAAAAGCATAAGAAATTCATGTAAACATCTTGGTGTCTCTTACATTTTATATTACTTTGACATTATGTACAAGTAGCAAGCAATTAACTGTGAACTGGTAGCTTCGGTTGTTATATATATCAGTGCATATTCCTGCCAAATTATTCATAGTTAGAAGTCTCTAGGCTCTTTCATAGGAGATGCTTAGATCACAATTTAAATCTACAGCATCTGCAACAATCTCACATTATGCATGCTCAGACATTAACATTTTTTTCCACTTGCATTTTCTGTGTAGCTCCCGCAATTTTCTAGTGAGGGAAGTGATGCTTGCAGCATTTTTGATGAAGTTATGAAACTACCTTCTGCCAAGTCAGATCTTTGATCCATCTTGCCCAGCAATGTCTACTCGGACTAACAGCAGCTCCCCAGAGTCTCAGACAGAGAGCTTCATATCGTCTGCTACCCGGTGCAATTTACTGGAGGACCAAACCAGCGACCTTCTGCTTTCCAAGTATGCCTTCTGCTGCTGAGCTCTGCCCACCTAAGACCTGAAACAGAGAGATGCCAGCTCAAATTCATGCTTAGCCATGAAGCATCCAGCTGTCCTTGGGGCAGTCGCCGCTCTGTCTAACATATCTGACATGGTTGCTGTGAGCAGCGGTGGATGCTGGGACTGGTTCATAAGATGGCAGGGAGGCTGACAGCAGGTGAAGCCAGAGACAATGGCAGATGGAGCTGACTGAGTCTACTTTTGTCCCCATCCTCCTCCCTGCCAAGTTCTACAAGGGCAAAACTGAGACTCAGGAGGAAACAGGCAGCCAGGGGACCCTTTGGACTAGCTGTAAAGCAAGACGGTATGTGAACTTGGGAGGAATCAAGAAGAAGAAGAAGAGTTTGGATTTGATATCCCGCTTTATCACTACCCGAAGGAGTCTCAAAGCGGCTAACCTTCTCCTTTCCCTTCCTCCCCCACAACAAACGCTCTGTGAGGTGAGTGAGGCTGAGAGTCTTTAAAGACTAGCCCAAGGTCACCCAGCAGCTGCATGTGGAGGAGCGGAGACGCGAACCCGGTTCCCCAGATTATGATACTACCTCTCTTAACCACTACACCACACTGGCTCTCAAGATTGAGTTTGGTGGGGCAGTGACCCATTTACCTTAACGGACCAGTGCCCATTGGTTGTAAGGATGAAGTGTGTGAGTGTGTAATCATGTCTGTGATCTTAAGCTCTTGGAGGAAGGTGCTGTAGACATGTAATACATGACGGATTGCCATGCTCCTTCAGAACCTGCTCAGCCTTTGAAAGCTATTTTAGAGCCACTCCTTTGGGGGATCCGGTGTCACAGTTTAAGAAGCTGGTAATCAGGGAGCAGACCTTTTCAGTGGTGTTACCCTGATTGCAGAAAGGTCTTCCCAGACAGGCTTGTGAGGCATCACCCTTATGCACCTTCTAAATTCTCCAGATCCTTTAACAGAGTGCTGCATTTTTCTCCCTCTTTTATCTGCTGTTTTTATTTGACTTAACCTTTTCGGTTGATTGCTTCAGCTGGACTGTTGTACGGGAGCGTCTTCACCCCCATTATTCAGCCTGGACACTGAGGTCCAGTTCCGAGGGCCTTTTGGTGGTTCCCTTATTGCAAGAAGTGAGGTTAACAGAGAACTAGCCAGAGAGCCTTCTCGGTAGTGGCACCCGTCCTGTGGAACACGCTCCTGCCAGATGTCATAAAAAGTAAAGGTAAAGGTACCCCTGCCCATACGGGCCAGTCGTGTCCGACTCTAGGGTTGTGTGCCCATCTCACTTAAGAGGCCGGGGGCCAGCGCTGTCCGGAGACACTTCCGGGTCACATGGCCAGCGTGACGAAGCTGCTCTGGCAAGCCAGCACCAGCGCAGCACACGGAAACGCCGTTTACCTTCCCGCTATAAAGCGGTACCTATTTATCTACTTGCACTTAAGGGTGCTTTCGAACTGCTAGGTGGGCAGGAGCTGGGACCGAAAGACGGGAGCTCACCCCGCCGCAGGGATTCGAACTGCCGACCATGCGATCAGCAAGCCCTAGGCACTGAGGTTTTACCCACAGTGCCACCCGCGTCCCCTGCCAGATGTCAGAGATAAATAATTATATAACCTTCCATGGACATCTGAAGGCAGCCCTGTATCAAAACACTTTTAATGTGCAATGTTTTGTTGTGTTGTTGCTGTGTTTCTGTATATGTTGGAAGCTGTCCCGAGTTGCTGGGACAATCTAGTCAGATGGGCGGGGTCCATTATTATTATTATTAAATTATTATATAGTGTACTTTATGTATAAGACTAGGTGTTGTTGTTTTTACTAAAAATAATATTAAAAAGGGGGGGTTAGTTCTTATACACGGGGGCAATCTCCCCCCATTTTCTTAATTTTTAGTTCCCAAAAATAGGGGGCGTCTTATACATGGGGGGTGTTATACATGGAAAAAGACGGTAAATGTTTTAAATAAAATAAAATGAAATGGTTGCTTGCCATCTGATGATGTCTGTCATTTTAGGAATTTACAACAATCTAACACAGCAGAATTGCCCTTGTGGATTTATTTTTTACTCAGTACTGCTTTGAACACTTCCTTTCAGTTTCCCAGCATGCTCAGCTTCCTATATAATTACTTGTCACCATTTTCTGAATCCAGGGGCTAATTCCGTGAACATCTGTCTTTTTCCTTTGTGCCCTTGGTGCAATGACCATTTATAGACCTTTAAAGAAAAGACACTTAGAGCAATGGCCACTAGGGGGCAGTGACATCTCATATCTTTTGGTGCGGTCTCATCGCCACTCTAATATAATCTTCAGAAAGTTAACCAGTCATGCAGGTATCGACAGCTGTTTTATCCAAGTGCTATTAGTAACATTGTTCAGTACAGTTATTATTTGCCTAGTGCTTCCACGCCACATTAGCACAGCATGCTCACTGAAGGGGTGCTCATAAATTCCATAAATATTTTCTAACTGTGCCCTAACCTAATGACACCAAATGAGAGAAAAAAAGGAAAAAGGAAAAAAACACATAATGAGATCCTTACTAACGAGGTATTTCGGTGCGTGAAGAATGACAAGAAAAGCACATTCCAAAAAGAGTCCAGACATGCTCTCTATTAAGATTTGCCCATTTATCTTCATTAAGAGCTAGTGCAGCAGAGCAGCTAACAGTGTGAAACAGACAGGAAATCCTCAATTCAGATCTCACCTCAAACGCCACAAATTCGCCAGGCTGCCATGCACAAGTCACTATCCCCTTTGCCTCAGTCCCTCTGTGCAACATGAGGGCAACAACCCCAGCCTACCTCACAGGGTCTATTGTAAAGTTTAAAGGTAAAGGTAAAGGGATCCCTGACCATCAGGTCCAGTCGTGACCGACTCTGGGATCGCGGCTCTCATCTTGCTTTATTGGCAGAGGGAGCCAGCGTACAGCTTCCGGGTCATGTGGCCAGCATGACCAAACCGCTTCTGGCGAACCAGAGCAGCGCACGGAAATGCCGTTTACCTTCCCGCTGGAGTGGTACCTATTTATCTACTTGCACTTTGACGTGTTTTCGAACTGCTAGGTGGGCAGGAGCAGGGACCAAGCAACAGGAGCTCACCCCGTCACAGGGATTCGAACCGCCAACCTTCTGATCGGCAAGTCCTAGGCTCTGTGGTATAACCCACAGCGGCACCCGCGTCCCATTGTAAAGTTTACTCGGATAAAATACATGAAACACTTAGATCACTTGGAAATGCGCTGTATAAATAGTACGAATGAGAGCTCTGTGGATCACTTGAGCCATTGTTGCCTGCAATACCTGCATTATTTTTGTTCTCCTGTGATCTCTGGCCATCAAAGGGGTTTAAAGGTTTTTGAAGTGCATCAAAATCCTGCAAAACTTGTTTAATCATAGGAAATAAAGGAAGATGGGGGAATGAACATATGCGCTGCACAACAATGGCTCTTTCAGTAATTTGCCTAAAACCAAGCATCCTTGGGCAGGAAAACCTCTGGCTCAAAGGCCAGTCCTGGCCCCACAAGGGGATCCAGTTTGGCCCACAAAACCCATTTCATACAAACCATGCGCACCTCTCAATCACCCAGTGCCTTTGGGCAGGGGTCAATCCTGCTGGCTGCTGCATTGGCAGCGTAGTCTCCAAAGGGAACACATTGGCGAAGCAGACTCCTGATGTGTAAAATATAAAGTGGTAGAAGAATAAGAAGAGTTTGGATTTGATATCCCACTTTATTACTACCCTAAAGAGTCTCAAAGCACCTAACAATCTCCTTTCCCTTCTTGCCCAACAACAAACACTCTGAGGTGAGTGAGGTTGAGAGACTTCAAAGAAGTGTGTCTAGCCCAAGGTCACCCAGCAGCTGCATGTGGAGGAGCGGGGAAGCGAACCCGGTTCGCCAGATTACGAGTCCACCGCTCTTAACCACTACACCACACTGGCTCTCGGGTTAAGAACTTAATTCATTCCGGAGGTCCGTTCTTAACCTGAAACTGTTCTTAACCTGAGGTACCACTTTAGCTAATGGGGCCTCTTGCTGCTGCCGCGCTTCCGCCACCCGATTTCTATTCTCATCCTGAAGAAAAGTTCTTAACCTGAGGTACTATTTCTGGGTTAGCGGAGTCTGTAACCTGAAGCATCTGTAACCCGAGGTACCACTGTACTGTAAAGAAGTGGGGTTTCCCCCACCCCTACTCCCACCTCTGGTTGATGGGGCCCAGTCTATGATCCCACGTTGCCAAAGAATGCAAGGAAGCAGATGGTAGTATGATTTCCCTTAATTTAATTTCACCTCTGTACGCAAGGAGGTGCCCCCCCGCTCTGCCCAGGGCCATTTCCCCAATGCTGCATCCCTACCAAAAGGGAGGGGCACGAGGTTTGCCCTGCAGCCACATGATGCCCAAGGGAAACCATCCTGCCAGGGAGTTCTGCCACCACCCCTGGGAAAAGTCCCCCAAATCTGAGTCAGAGACACTCAGATTTGTTTCTGGACACCCTTGGGATTTGCCATGAGCCAAAGGCCTTACCCTACAAGTGTCCCATTTAAAGAGGGACGTCCTGGATCACAGAAGCCAATCCCAGCTTCTGTTTGGATCCCAGAATGTCCCGTTTTTTGGTCTGGCGCTCTGGCGTGAGTCCTTGCACCAGAGCACCGGACTCACTCTGGTGTGAGTCAGCAGGGTCACGCTCATGTTCTGCCACAACCCTGCTGACCAGCACCAGAAGGCATGTTGTTGTTGTTTAGTCGTTTAGTCGTGTCCGACTCTTCGTGACCCCATGAACCAGAGCACGCCAGGCACTCCTGTCTTCCACTGCTTCCCGCAGTTTGGTCAGGCTCATTTTCAAGAACACTGTCCAACCACCTCGCCCTCTGTCTTCCCCTTCTCCTTGTGCCCTCCATCTTTCCCAACATCAGGGTCTTTTCCAGGGAGTCTTCTCTTCTCATGAGGTGGCCAAAGTATTGGAGCCTCAACTTCACAATCTGTCCTTCCAGTGAGCACTCAGGGCTGATTTCCTTCAGAATGGATAGGTTTGATCTTCTTGCAGTCCATGGGACTCTCAAGAGTCTCCTCCAGCACCATAGTTCAAAAGCATCAATTCTTCGGCGATCAGCCTTCTTGATGGTCCAGCTCTCACTTCCATACATCACTACTGGGAAAACCATGGCTTTAACTATACGGACCTTTATTGGCAAGGTGATGTCTCTGCTTTTTAAGATGCTGTCTAGGTTTGCCATCGCCTTTCTCCGAAGGAGCAGGCGTCTTTTAATTTCGTGACTGCTGTCACCATCTGCAGTGATCATGGAGCCCAAGAAAGTAAAATCTCTCACTGCCTCCATTTCTTCCCCTTCTATTTGCCAGGAGGTGATGGGACCAGTGGCCATGATCTTCATTTTTTTGATGTTGAGCTTCAGACCATATTTTGCGCTCTCCTCTTTCACCCTCAATAAAAGGTTCTTTAATTCCTCCTCAACAGAAGGCATAGCCCTCCTGAAATCCCAATTTTGGGTACGAAAATGTTGGAAGTTATGAAAGGTTCAGTGCTTGACCTTTGAGTCCACAAGTTACTCAGTACCAATAACCAAGTGTCTGGTTACTAGATTCAGAGCCGGATTCAAGGAACAATTACAAATACTTTATTTAGAGCAAGGGTTGGCAATTTTTTTTAGCCACGGGCTGGTTCACTGTCCCTCAGACCTTGTGGCGGGCCGGAGAAGCGGCACTGGGGGGTGGGAGCTGGAAGAGGTGAGGGGGCAAGTAGTCCTCCTCCCCAGCCCCAGCCACTGTGCTTACCTTCTGTACTGCCAAATACAGCAGTTCTTTCCATGGATATCAGAACAAAAGGAAAGAGGAGGTGGAAGGGGAACCAAAAGAGTTTTATTAACAAATAAACAGCAGGCATACAAAGCATAACATAAAACATACCTGACAGGGGCTACCCAATCTCCCCTTCAGCTGCCCGGAGCCCCAGGTAGAGCAGCAGGTAAAAGACCCCGACCACCAGTCTCCCAGCATCAGGTCCTTTGAACTGGGCAAAAGCTCACTGGGCCCCTCCCACCTATGGCTTTTATAGCCTGCCTTGATGTAATCAAGTGCACCTGGCATTACTCACGATTAATGCAGAGCGGCTGAGAGTCTCCCACTACCTGCATCACTTGCAACACAGAAGAAGCCAATAAACTCCTGACAGGTGTGTGAAACACAAGAATCCAGCAGACCTCAAACTGGGGATGTTAAAGGGAAAGGGACATGCCACCTAACTCTTCAAAGTGCAATTGTCTTCCGCATTTCCACTACACCTTCCCAGGGGCTGCCGCCACCACCGCCGCTGCTGCTGCTGCTTCTCGTGGGCAGGCAGAGTCAGCTCGTCTGCTCCGCTCTCTGGCCCACAGGAGCACCAGGGTGGCGGTGGCAGGGGGAAGATGAGCGACGCGAAAGGGCTGGCTCCAGAGAGGGGCTGCTTAAAATGGTGCCCAGCCAGCTCAGCCCAGCCCTCTTCCTCCTCTAGGCAGGGCAGGGAGAAGCCAGGAGGAGGCACCACCGCAGTGTGTGTGGGGGGGGGATGGAATGGCGCCGGAAAAAAATGGCGCAGCCCGAATGAACAGAATCCCCACGCCAAACCACAGACAGTCTGCGGGCCGGATCCTGAAGGCAATTGGGCCTGATCCAGCCTGCAGACCTTAGTTTGCCAACCCCTGATTTAGAGATTACAAACCAAACAAAACCCTTTTCCTTGGAATTGCCATTTGGAATTCAGGTACAGACCAAAAATAACAAAGTCAACTTGCCTCACCTTCACATGAGCCATTGGATTCATGGACCTCACCACAAGGTGCATATAGGCACATGTGATTACAACACAATCCTTCATCCAAATGGGAGTCATTAGACCCAGGCCAAAGACCAGTTTTTCTACAGGAAGACCTGTATCCAGGAGGACAGATTTCTCCTTTAGCCAATCAAGGCCCAGCACCTATTTTCCCCAGCGCCAGAGGGTGTATGTGCTGGAAGACCTTGCAGCAGCTAAATGGATTTCTGCAGTGTCACTGTGGCCTCGATGCAATCTTGCATCAGATTCTCCATGCAGAGGGTACAATTGACAAATTAAATGGAACTATTTTGCTCAGGAAGCCTGCACGCACAACCCTACGCAAAAAACCAATTAAAACCAACCAAAGAAACTGGAATTACTTTAACTATTTGGGGTGGAGCAGAACTGTGATTTCCCTGAAATGGTCAAGCAGGGGTTGACAGAAGGCATGCACAAGAAACCAAAGGCACAAACTTCTGAACTGGGATACAAAGGAAACTGTATGAGGGCTGTGCTGATGATGCCCAAGCTGGTCTCTGCTGGTCTCTGGGAGACACAGGGCTTCTTGAGAATGAGAACAAGAGACACTCACTGCTCCCTTTGCAAACATTCCCATTTGCACTGAGTTAAATGTGTTGCCTAGTTTGCCATTCAGAATGTAATGGTAGTACCTTCTCAGTCTGTAATCCACTTTTCCAGAAATGGGGAACCTGTGGCCCTCCAATGTTGTGCTCCAGCTGACTACCATATGTCCCAGTGAGCACGGCCAATGGTCAGGGAAGATGGGAGTTGTAATCCAGCAACATCCATCGGAACGCAAGTTCCCACCCCTATATTACGGTGCGTGGCAGTCATTGTTCCCTGTGTCTGGACAGAATGTGTGTGTTTGTGTGTAGTTTTCATTGACTCCAATATTTGAATCCTTGGGGGAGTTTATTTTTAACCTAGTTGCCAGATGAAGATGAAGGATTTACAACATATTTTAGACAGCAGTTTGAAAACATCAGTGCTTACCAGAGAGAGAGAGAGAGAGAGAGAGAGAGAGAGAGAGAGAGAGAGGGAGGGAGGGAGAGAGAGAGAGAAAGAGTTATGTGAGCACTATTTTGCCAGATATATAGTAAATAAAATAATAGTGAAAACTCTTTCCAGGTCCTGGAAAGAGACACCATTGTCTGCTTCCTGTTTCATCAGGTACATCATCTTAGATTATTCTAAATGATGGGGTTTAGGATTTCATGGAATCCAGCCCAGAGCTTGAACCCCTCTGTCACTCCATCTAATAGCAAAATCAGCCAAGTGCTTCCCTGACATGATTCCAGCCACTGGAAATAGAGAGGGAGATATTAGCATTCCTTCCTTGCTTTTAAGTGCCCAAAGGCTTGCTCCACAGGTAGACTACTATACTCTACTATGATAACAGCTGAAATTCCTGTTGATGTTGAACCTTGGAGACTTGTAGAGAGCCATCAGTCAGGGTTGCATGGCAAATGCTTCATCTGTGAAGATAAGGGGACACATTGACTAGCACTGCCAGGCCAGAGAAGGAGAGCTTAAAGAAAAGATATCCAGAAGATGGCTGTGTCATGGTTTCTCCCAGAAATACCAGTGTCCACATATCTTCCTTTTTGATGTCCACCACTGACTGGTGGACCATGCTGTAGAAACACTTATAATTGTAGTATTCTGGCCTGTGCCCCTTGGGAACTAAAAAGCATCTATGGGATGGATTCACCAACCAAGACGACCTTCCTGCTGGAAGATGAGCTCTTGAAAGACTTGGGTGACTTTCCATCCATCTCTCACATTTATCACAACTGCAAGATACAGTTTGTTCAGTTCATGGACAGTTTCTCTGAAGACCTCACAAGTGATGGATTTACCTACCCTGAAGGTAAGGCTGAGATGCAAGGGCCCCTCATTGGAAGCCAGCTCACAGAAGGTCAGTGCCAGGATAGTGTCCTGCCTCTGTAAGACCAGAGTGATGTTCTTGGTAATTTGGCTGAAAGATGCCCTCAACATCTGGAAAGCAATCTGGAAAAGACCATTGTCTCAACCTTCCAGCTCCAACATGGATCGCTGGACTTCCACTGGTCTTGGGATGATTCATCTCCACACCACTTAGAAATGCTAATGATTAAGGGATATAAATTCCTTAATTAATAAAAAAAAAAACAAGTCTAAATCTGCATTGAAGTCTTTTTCAGGAAATACTCTCGCCACCTGAACTTCTCTCTGACCATTCCCTGATGCTTTGAAAAGCTTATATTTCAAGTATTTGTACCTACTTCTGTAAAGTAGCCATATTCCTGTCTACAATTCAAAGAAGTGATTTTTAAAAATAGCATCTCCTCCTCAAGAACTGTATAGTTTTGGAAGGGGAGAGGATGTCTTTTGAGTGGGAGACATGAGAAATCATAGAATAGATAATTAATTAATTAATGGAAAAGGAACTTTAAACCTCCTCCTTCCCTCTCCCAATCGCCCCCTCAAGAATTTTCATCAGCTACCAAGCCCTCAAATATTATTACCCCAAAGTTCAACCTCCAAAGTAGCAGAACCTTTTTATTTAAGAATGCTTCCAGGCTGTTGCTATTTTCTGATGGGGTTCACTCATCTATGGGCAAATTCGGGATACAGTTGATTGGAGGGTCTTGCATAACAAACCTGCTTCCTCAAAAGTTCAGATAGATTGTAGAAAGAAAAGTGATGGGAAATGCACTGGGAAGTGTGACATAACACTTGATTTGATGCAAACAAATCAGAATGACTGCTCTCTGTAAACAGGTAATCTGGAAATGCCTTTTGTATACTTCCCTTGAGGTTCATCCTCTCATTACTTTTTGTATTTGTATTTGCTGAACATTTTTAGGCTTAGCATCAACATTAAAGCACCCAGACCCCATGCTTGATCATAGCATCTGCTGTGCAATTTGAAAAGGAAATGGTTCTTTGGAATGTTTCCAAACATCCCACACAACACAAATACGATTTTGTTTACAGAAATATGCAACCTTGGCAGAGGCCGTTCTAGCATAGCACAACCGGTGCAGTCGCACTGGGCACCACACTGCAGGGGGCACCACAACAATGCTGTAGAACAGAGCATGAGAGGCAGACAGCACCAATTTCAGCATTGTACAGGGCGCCATTGGAATTTGAGAGCTCAAGGTCACTGAGTTACAAGTAAATGTCATCTGTTTTCAAAATGCAAAGCCAAGGAGAAACCAATCAGTTGAAGAATTTTTACTGTGTGTGGATGTGTTTGAATTAAGTGCAACACGTAACTAAGACCATTTATTAACTTTTGGCAATTTAGGCTTCTATATCCAGATTTTTTCCTGATACGAAGCCCAAGAAAATGACTCATTTCAAACCAGACAGGGACTTTCCCTCTCATGTTTGTACCTCCTCTTGGTTCCCAGGGAGATTCAAGTTCATGGGAGGATAATTGGGAAAAGGAAGGAAATGGAGACAGATGTAGGTGCTGAAATAGTCTTGCATGTGCTGCTGTGCTGTGTTGGTTGATAACACCTGCTGTGGGGCGATCTGAAACTAACCGAGCAATAGGGTTGCAAGAAGGCATTATTATCCATTTGAGCCTGTATTTGTTGCATGACGCATTGTTTCTCTTCAGCTGCAGTTCACCTTCTCTCCAAAACAAAGGTATTTGTCTTGCTGTCTGCTGTGGCAGAATTATGTCCCAAAACAACAAGTAACTTTTAAGGAAGTGGGGTGAGCCCTGTAGTTCTCAGTAACTAGGTCCATTTATCGCCATCCTCAATCTTATGGAAAAATTGGCCTGAAATATTTGATAGTAGATGACTCAACTGGCTGCTCAACACTCACAACTGCTGGAGCAGTTTGATAGGTCTTAATTTTAGCCACTCGTTTAAATCCAAACTGTTTTTACTGTCCACAAAAGGCTGCAATTCTTTACGCATGGTGCCTTGTGAAAGCAAGCCAAGCATGAGGTTCAGAAAACACACGTTAGGAATAGAACCCAGAGGCTCTTTGGAGCTTCGCCGATCAAATAGTTTATTGAGAAGTGAAATTAACAGCGGCTGAAATGAATTGGTTTGTGGTTTATATAGCAGAATCAAAAGTTTGGGAGTTGGATCGACCCAACCCCTCCAGCCACCTGTTCTGTCTCATTCACACAACACTAGTGTTGCTTAGAAAAAGTAAAGAAAACATGCAGATATCCCATGGATAAAGGTGCTTTACTTAGTTTCTTCATATTCACAGAGATGACTGGATACTAACCCTACATGGTGAGAACTAGTTTCTCATAGCCACTTCCTGCAGGAGAGAAGAAGAGAGAGAGCAAGGAAGAGTGGAGCTTGGCAGTTTGGCAGGAAACCAGAGAGTGTGTTTTGCCCTGCTGTTCGTCTCAGCACTGCCCTCTGCTGACTGGAGGTATGCAAAGTTTCTTATATGCAACACATTACTTGGTAATGTGAAACTGATGTTGCGCAGCTAACTGGTAAAAGGTGGAACAGTATTCTGTTGTTTACCTACAGAACACAGCAGCGTCTAAGTGGATGCAGAGAGAGGATGGACACACACACAAGCTAGACCCAGAAGCCAAAGAGTTATGCCATTCTCTGAGCCTCCTAAATCATTTTCTGTCTGTTTCAAGCAGTTTATCATTTCTGCCTGCGTAGATTCAGAGTTAACTTCACCTGAATGCAATTTAGGTAGTTACCTAGGTCAACTCTAGAGAGAATTTCATCTGCAGCTACACCTGGAAGGGACTTTTTCTTCCCAGCGCTGCCTTCTGTACAGGTGCTACCGGGAGCCAAACTAGATGTGATGCTAACGCATCACTTGGAATCATAACTGTGGTTTTTTAAAATAAATAAAATAAAATCGGGTTCACTTGGGGATGGGTGTCTGTGTAACTTTTATCAGGATCACTGCATGCAGGGAGAGGTGGTTGAAACTCTTTCCATCCTCACAATGGTTCCAACAAAACATTCTCCCCAAGCAGCTCCTAAGTCAGGAAGAAAAATTAGCATTAGCTTTTCTCCCTTGCTAAGAATTTAACATGCTGTGGGGCTAACAATGTGGGCTGATGGGTGGGTTTGGGGCAGGATTCATGCACTCCCTTCATGTGGTTTCCAGCAACTGGTATTCAGAAGCATAGGCTTCTGAATCATGGACAGTAGCCATTGATAGCTGTAAGCACTGCTAAGTTGAATAGAATGTTGGAGCGCTTCTTCTCTGCTTGAAGGAAAGAGAGAAAAGCTGCAGAAGGTAAAAGTGGAAATCTCTCATAGGAGCTGCAAGGCATGGCCCAGCTTTAGACACAGGAGGCTGAGTGCTTGAGCTCTGGAAAGACAGGAAAATACAGCTGTTTGGAAGCTGGAAGAAGAGACTGTGAGCCCATCCTTGGACTATAGCTATTATGGGACGCGGGTGGCGCTGTGGGTTAAACCACAGAGCCTAGGATTTGCCAATCAGAAGGTTGGCGGTTCGAATCCCCACGACGGGGTGAGCTCCCGTTGCTCGGTCCCTGCTCCTGCCAACCTAGCAGTTCGAAAGCACGTCAAAGTGCAAGTAGATAAATAGGTACCACTCCGGCGGGAAGGTAAACGGTGTTTCCGTGCGCTGCTCTGGTTCGCCAGAAGTGGCTTAGTCATGCTGGCCACATGACCCGGAAGCTGTACACTGGCTCCCTCGGCCAATAAAGCAAGATGAGCGCCACAACCCAGAGTCGGTCACGACTGGACCTAATGGTCAGGGGTCCCTTTACCTTTATAGATATTATGTTTTAACTCATCTATAGCTATAAGTTTCTGCAAGTAAAGTTTAAAGTCTAGACGTTGGTTTAATTTCCAAAGAAGGGTTTCAGTCACATATGTGATTTGTGCTTATTAGCTGTGATTGCGCTATCCTTATTTCAACAGTGTAGTGAAAAGGAAGACAGAATCATAACCTTCCCTCCTGCCAGCATCAGCCACCAGGAGATGGGACCAGGCCATGGATCTACCACTTGACTCCTCTCTAACCCCGCTCTAGGATTGCTCTGCCTGCTTACATGGTTTTTCTTTTCTTTTCCTTTTTTTGTAATCTGTCAAGCCTGGGACTTTCAAAACCCCTCTAGTTGCAGAGGATGAAATGTCTCAAGAACAAGCTGATCTCCTGAGGACAAGCTCTGACTAAGAAGCCCCAGATGGGAACAGCCTCACTCGTCTCTCTTAGGACTGACCATTAAACAAAACATCTCACAGTACTTTCCTGCTGCAAAAAAAGCAGTTAACTTAAAATTCATTCATCATATCAGTGTTTGCTTTGTAATGAACAGAGCACTAGTCCCGAGACTAAGCAGGAATATATCTGCTCCTTGTAATTTGATGGGCAATTGTGCGGAAATTATGAGCCTGCGCAACAGACCATGAAGTGTTACAGGGACACAAACATACTTCTTTCTCTCTCTTTTAAAAAATGTGTTTCTAGCGACACATTTCATAACAACTCCTTCTACAGCATAATTGGTTCTGGGTTTCTGAATGCCGTTTTGTTTTTCACACTAGTCCTTTAGGTTTTAATGACATCAACGCATTGACACTTCAGTCAAGCAGTTGTATGCAAAAGACAGAAATATTAATCTATGAAATATTCTAGAAGGCATAAATATCAGGTCCGTCAATCCTGTTTTCTCAGGCACAATGTGGAAGGGCAGTAGCTCATGCTTTGCCTGCAAAAGGTGCTGGGTTCGATTTATGGCATTTTTCCAGGTGGGACTGAAAAAAGACTTTCCTGACTCAAACTCTTGAGAGCAGCTGCCAGTCAGTGTCGACAGCACTAAGTGAGATGAACCAATGGTCCGACTTGATAAATAAATGGCATTTTCCTGTGTTCCTCATCTATATAAGCAAATGCAGAGAAAGCTAGTTTCACATAAGGCATTTATTCAAGGATATAAACAAATACTCCATGCAGCATACGGATATCTCTGGCCACAAGTCCATAACAGGAGGACAAATTGGAAGGCAAGCGAGAGAACCTTAGATAGGCTCTCTGTTAAATATGCACGGCAGGCAGATGTATGCAAAAGATTAAGCAAACCAAGCGACTTGTTTATTAGAGAGCTGGCACAATGTCTTTGTTAATAAAATAAGCTATTAGTCTGAAGTCCTCTCTTCAAAATTAATTTCAGCCATCAGTTCGCTCGATGGCCTTTGGCGAGCCTGCCAATATTGGAGCTCCAAATCTTAAATATCTTCAGGACAATAATACTAGGGACAGATGTGTCTGTCTCATTCGGGTTCATATCACTTTTGCCATTTTCGGTTTTGAAGCCCATTCTGCTACATTTCAAAAATTTGAAAAAGTCAGATTTGAAGGATAGCTGTATTTCAGCTTGCATATTGTTTTGGGGTGTGTTAATTATGTAGGTTTACATTAAATCACGAGCCGAGTCCCGTTTCTCCCCCATCCTTCCCCTCAGTGCACCTTGTGCAAGTTGTTGTAATGCAAAATCCTCAGGAGAACCAAGTTCCAATCCGTACATCAGTCCAGGAGATGCAGACCTAGCAAGTTTATTTATGTGGGAATTCTGGCCCAACTAATTCCTTGAGGTTGAATGTGTCAAAGGTTAAGTGTCTAAACCAAATTGCATTTCTGATTGCTGTCCACTTCCATTGCATCACATGGATCTTTTCATCTTCAGAGGTGTTGTGGGGGGCACATGAAAGGCTGTGGAGGAAAGGAGTCCCCAAAAATTGCAAATGGGAATGCAGATACACATGTGCAGCCATTTGGTTGCAGACATTCCTCCAGACAAGAAAGATTTGCTTTGCATTCCTAAGGGGTGGGGGGTATCTGAAGTCCCATCCAAAGCCCAGAAGAGTGCGGAGCGAAAGCACAGGAGAGAACAGAGAAGCTTTTCCATTTCTTACCAGCCCTTAACCCCGCCCCACTAGAGAACAATAAAAGGGAGTGATTAATTTACATCTGAGATGGCATAAACATCTCCCCAAGGTTTGGTGGCATTGTCTAGGGGGCTGGGAGGGCATTGGATTGAGGAAGGGCCATAACTCAGTGGTAAGCAATCTGCTTTGCATGCAGAAGGTTCCAGGCTCAATTCCATTCATCTGCAGATAGGGCTGGGAATGCCCCCTGCGGAGCTGTACGCAGGCATGTTGTCCATACTAAACTAGATGGACCAGTGACTCAATAAAATCCAGATGCCCATGTTCCAATGACCTATTGAATCTAGTGCCTTCCCCTGATATTGTCACAACACACTCTTGAACTGTCTTTGAGGCGCAACCCCTTTTGGCCCTACCAGCACTGGAGCTCCAACATCAGTAAAGGTAAAGGGACCCCTGACCATTAGGTCCATTCGCAAACAACTCTGGGGTTGCGGTGCTCATCTCACTTTACTGGCCGAGGGAGCCGGCATACAGCTTCCACAGGTCATGTGGCCAGCATGACTAAGCCGCTTCTGGTGAAACCAGAGCAGCGCACGGAAACTCTGTTTACCTTCCCGCTGGAGTGGTACCTATTTATCTTCTTGCACTTTGACATGCTTTTGAACTGCTAGGTGGGCAGGAGCAGGGACCAAACAACAGGAGCTCACCCCGTCACAGGGATTCAAACTGCCGACCTTCTGATCGGCAAGCCCTAGGCTCTGTGATTTAGACCACAGTGCCACCCGCATCCAACATCAGTAGGCAAGAGCATTCTTACAGCATGTCTGACATCAGAACTACCTTTTCTGGGTTGCTGCTCCCTCTCCAGCCTCAGAGATGAAGTCCTGTGCCCCCTGCAACCTCCTCTGTAGGATTGCAGCCTTACAGTATTTTGTAGCGGGTGGGAAACATCTCCAGTGTTCAGATTTCTTTGTCTAGCTTTCCATTGTTGCACTTGGCAAAAAAACCCCCAACAACCAGGATTCAGACAAGACCTATTTATCCTCTCTAGTATAATGCTCCTGAGAGATGGAAAATGCAAGCAGGCTTTATGGAGCTATAACTTTTGTCTGATTTGTTTTTAAAAAAGAGGTTTTTGTCGCATTTATAGCAGAAACAAAATAATTCATGTTCTCTGTGACTTTGAGTTATGCCATTGGGCATTTTGCTCTTGCATCGCTTCCATACTAAACAGGTATTATGTTGCTCCATAATCTACATGAGCAGTAGTTAGACTGTGGCTGTTCATTTGTAAAAACAAATTTAAGCATGCTTAAGTGCGGGGCATTTTTTCCAGCTGGAACTTGCCGGAACTCAGTTCAGGCACTTTTGGGATGGGTGCCATTGCCATTCTAAGAGAACGAGGGAGGTGTTAATGGTGAGTTCCAATACCTCTTTTTCTAGAAAAATAGCACTGCTTACTTTTGTTGACTTCAAAGGCCGTAAGCATGCTTAAACATGCTGAAAGTGTTTTGTTAAGATGGCACAGTAGAACTAGTATGGCATAGAGGCTATGAATGAATTCCATAGAGCTATGGTGGTGTCATGGCCAGACTGTGGGACCAGGACTGAGCAGATCAGGGTTTAGGTCCTCATTCAGCCACAAAGCTCACGGCCAGTTAACCATCTCTCAGCCTAACCTACTTCACAGGGTTGTCCACATAAAATGGTGGTGTCCACATAAAATGAAGGAAGGGAGAACTATGTACACTTATCTTGAGTTCTTTGGAGAATACATGGGATATAAATGTCACAAATGAGCTAGGCTCATCTTTGCTCCAAACTCACTAGGCAGGACCGTCTTAAGCATAGCCAGCGCCGTGGTGCAAAGATCCCTCCAGCGCCCCCCCCCTTTCCCAGAGTTGACCTTTTTTTTGGGCTGGAGGAGGCGGGCAGCGGCTGGAGGGCAGCTCCTCCGGCGGAGAAGAGGCAGAGGCTGGACGCAGCACCTCGTGGCTCATCTGGCTGCTTCGTGCCGCGGTGGCCACAACAGGCAACACACCGAGTGAGCCACTCCTGCCAAGCGTCGGCTCGTTTCCCCCCCCTTTTAGCCTTCTGGCACCCCGTAGGATTTGGCAGCTGTGGGCTAAAAGGAAAAAACCGAGCTGGCGCTCAGCAAGAGTGGCACATGCACCCTCGCTCACTCAGCATGCGTGTACGGTGTTCCCTGGACTCTCGCATGGCACCCTCCAGAACTTGGTGCCCCATGCCACTAGCCTCAATGGGTAAGTCTAGGTCTAATGATGGGCCCCTGTGGTCCTTCATATGTTGTTGGACTCCAACTGCCACCATCCCTGGCAACTGGCTGTGCTGGCTGGGGCTGATGGGAGTTGGAGTCCAACAATATCTGGAGGCCACAGGTTCTTTATCTCTGCCCTAGGTGGTTTTGAGCAAACCACTGCCACTTTGCCCCTTCCCACCCACAATATCAGGATAATCTGATGCTGATCTAACACAGCAATGTGCCTTAAACTGCTTTATATTTCAGCAAGTATTTTGAAACAATAAAACCCTGTTATTTTTAGGGTTAAAATTTGCCAGAGGATGCCTAGTGAATGAGAACTGCATTCACTAATGTTGCTATTATTACAAAGAATCATTTATATGAACTTCCAACAGCTGTGTTAGATATGGGGTTAATATTTGCTCCAGTTTTTATGTTTAGATGAAGCAATCTTAGCCATTTCCCTGAATGTCAAATAACTGTTATGTGTGTGCAATATTGCTTGAGATAATGCGAATGAAACCATAATGCTTGTGGTCAATTAACATGTAACATTCTGCTGTTCTCATAGTTATTTTAATTGGGTCAGGGCCTCTGTAGCTCTAGAAATCAGGGTCTTGCTCCTACTGGAGCTGTTTGGTGGGAGAAGATTTCTTGTGGATATTTTAATTAATTTTGTCAAGACAGTTAACAAAAAGTATATGCATATGCCTTTCTGAACTAAAAAAACTCAAACCTCAGTAATAATTTAATGTCTGCACGGCCCTACCATTAGACGGAGTGAGGCAGCTGTTCAGGTAGCAGATGCTGGGGGTCCGGAAGTGATGGCACTCTGGTCCAGTGGAGGAAGCTGTCCAGTCCTCTGTATTGAAGTAATATGCAAGTGTCATCCTGGATAGCAAAATGTGTTTGGCTGGTTCTAATACAATCTTTATGGTCAAACCTTGGCCATCAGATTGGGAGTGAGATGGGAGGCAGCTCTGTTTTCAAGAATTCTCTCAATGAAAACTGCTGCCCCTCTTCCACAGCATAATAATTTTAGCTCAGCTAGTGTGAAGGACCAGTGTGATACAACGCTTAGGGTGCCGGACTTAGGCTGGACAGAGAGGAACATAGTGGAGGTTGGTCCACGAGGGCAGTGGCGTAGCGTGGGTTGTCAGCACCCGGGGCAAGGCAAGTAATTTGCACCCCCTAACCCGTGGATTTGCACCCCCTAACCCATGGATTTGCGCCCCCTAACCCTAACCCCCAGATGTTGCGGCCGGTGCGGCCGGCCCCCCCTGCACCCCCACGCTACGCCACTGCACTAGGGAGCACTGCCCAAGCAAATTCAGTCTGCCCTCAGTCAGCCCCTACCTTTCGGCCTTCCTTTTTACAACCAGTCTAGTTAGAAGCAGCACTACCTGTCAGACCTCATTTTCAGTGTTGCCCTTGCAAAACTCAGCAGGGAAGAGGATAGGGATAAAACTAGAATTAGTTAAGAACCTAGAGAGAGCCTGCCAATGGCCCATCAAGTCCAGCATCCTGTTCCCACTGTGGCCAGCTGGATGCCTGTGGGAAACTCGCAAGCAGGACTTGAATGCAACAGCACTCTAGCGGGCTCTGCCTGTCACTGGCTCTGGCTCCAATTACAGTGTGGCTCCCCTGTCTTCCTCTCATTCAGCCACAGTGGGCACCATACGCAACAAGTTCTCCCCAACACTGGGGGGACTTGTCCTGTGCAACACACACGCGTGACATCATGGGAGGAAGCCGCAAGTTCTGGCAGGGCCCTCCGCCGCTGCCACGGCCGGGCCCCTCAAGATTGAAGAGGGCTCAGCCACATCCCCACATACTTCCTAGAGGGCTCAGCCACATAGAGTTGGTGCCCATGGTGGGCCACCTGCCACCGCTGAACCAATAAATACATCAAGAGATTCTGTGGCAGGAATTCAACATCATACCCATGTGATGGTTCCATCAGTGCAAGCACTTCTGCTTGCCAGAGAGAATGAGTCACCCTCCCCACCACCCCCAGGCTGTACTGGGGGGTTCTCCCGACCCCCCCCCCCCAACTGATTTCGGAGAGGGGCAAGGGGAAGAGAGGAGGGAAGCCCTCTTGCTCTAGAGAAAGTGTTTATGCATCGCATGGTCTGTGTTGTATTCCCTAAGCTGGTTGTTTCATCAATGCCAAACCAATAAGCAGCGCAGAAGTATGATTTAACTGTATGTCGTCAGGGGGACGTGGGTGGCACTGTGGGTTAAACCACAGAGCCTAGAACTTGCTGATCAGAAGGTCGGCGGTTCAAATCCCCGCGACGGGGTGAGCTCCCATTGCTCGGTCCCAGCTCCTGCCAACCTAGCAGTTTGAAAGCACGTCAAAGTGCAAGTAGATAACTAGGTACCGCTCTGGCGGGAAGGTAAACAGCGTTTCCGTGCACTGCTCTGGTTCGCCATAAGCAGCTTAGTTATGCTGGCCACATGACCCGGAAGCTGTACACCGGCTCCCTCGGCCAATAAAGCAAGATGAGTGCCGCAACCCAGAGTCGGTCACGACTGGACCTAATGGTCAGGGGTCCCTTTACCTTTACCTTTACCTCATGGGGAAGAGCCATAGCTCACTAGTAGAGTGTTAGCCTTGCAAGCAGAAGGTCCCAGGTTCAGTCTCCAGGTACACTTCGAATCCTCAAATCCTGGCAAGCTGCTGCCAGTCAGGGTAGGCAGTACTGAGCTAAATAGACCAATGGTCTAACTTGGCAGCTTTCTGTTTTCCTATCTTGTCCTTCTCCTCAGGCAGGGAAAACATCCTTGTTGTTGCTGCAACAGATCAGCTTGTCTACCCCTCTGGAATTTGTACCTGATTAGTTCGTGCTGATGTTGCAAACAACTGCTTTCCATTATTCTTTATCTGAAATTAACTGTCACATGAAAGCAAGCTGTTCCTTTTATTCCCTTTTAGGAAGCTACCTAAACATCACTTTGTTCTTCTTGATTATAACTGGGACAGCTGCTTTGCCAACAACAAACAAAGTATTTTAACAAAAGAAGCAGCTGCTGCTACAACTTCTCTCAGCTCCTAGAACTCAGCACCAATTCTGCGATGTCAAAGCTTCCAGAACTTTAGCTCATTTATTTAAAGACCAGATTTGGGGGGATTTTTATTTTTTTTTTAAAGGAAATGTGCAGGGTTTTTCAAATGTCAGATTAAAGTAGCACCATTGGTGGAAGCAGTCAAAACACCCTCAAAAGCACAGGCAAGATAACAGCTACTGGCAGAGAGCTACTGTGAAACAGATGTTGGGGATACTGCAAAGTTGAAGACAGACTGAGTGGCAGGTTTTCCAATGATGTCAAAACTGTCAGATTGTTCCTTCAACCCTATTAAGAAAAATGGTAGCTGGTAAGCCATATTGTGGGGCTGAAATAAAGGCTACAAATGCTTGCCTTAAACCTGAGCAATACACACACAAGCTCCAATATACTGTTATTAGAAATCAAACTGGGGTAGCTATAACCATTATTCTCATAATATTCACATATGTAAATGGTCCTAATGTTTCCTTTCAGAAGTATTAAGATGCCCAGTTGCAAATCACTTATTTGCATTAATAGATTTAATGCTATATGTAGCTTTATTTGGCCGCACCAACTTCTTTTTTTTACGGAAGGCAGTACTTTCCATAAAATGAAGAGGGTGATGTTGTTCCTCAGTTAATGAATTAATGGAATGACACTGTACTCTTTGAATCTGAACAAGGGTGTGGAAAGGTCGCACAATGCTTATGTCTTGCCACTGCTGCATGAGCATCGCAGTATCCTACAGACTCAAACATCATTCAGAGTAAATCACTTTCCTCCTAGCTTCAGAGGACACATCTGTGGTTTCCAAGGTGATCTGACCTCACAGAAGATCAATCAGCTTTGCAGGCATAAATAGCTTTTATACACATTGCCCTGATCCTGATTTATTCCCTCAGTTGTGTCTTACGCGGTGAGCGCCCAGATCAATGATTCACTAATGCTGCAATCTTATGTATTCTTATCTGGGAGTAAGAAACAGTGAGGCATGCTTGAGTCAAAAGTACATTGGGTCGGATGTTAGGCTACTATCCCCAGGGAGAGCTGCCCTTCGCGGAGCAAAGCCAGATGATACAACAAATGTGTGAAATGTGGATGAAAAACATACTTCAACACTTATGCCAACCAGTGTGGAAACCCCGACCCATTCCCAGAACAAAAAGTCCTGTTTTTAGTTTAGCTTAGTTTAGGTTTAGCTTAGTTTAATGGGACTTACTCTCAGTAAGTGGGCATAGGATTACAGCCATGTTTGCCATCTTTAGCTCCTTGTAGGAAGGACAATATAAATGCGGGTTTAAGGGGAGGGGAACTTGTGGTCGACAAGAAGGTGAAAAGTGAGGCGGAATGGCTGGCGCAGCGGTACCTTAAACCGCAAACCACGCCCCTCCAAGCCGCCCGGTTGGAAGCTTACCTATGTGGGCGTGGTGCGCCAGCCAGGAGAGTGGGGCAGGGGGCATAGCGCCCCCTGCATGATGCAGAAATTGCGTCCCGCCCACAACACCTCCCCTCTTGGAGGAGGAGAGGCTTTGTGGCCCACCAGATGTGTTGGACTCTCGATTCTCCTCTGCCTCCACCAGCATGGCTAATGGTCAAGACTGATGGGATATGTAGTCCAGCAACATCTGGAGAGCCAAAGTTCCCCATCCCTGATGTAATTAATTATGATGATCCTAAAGCCAACATACCCTGACTGTGATGAATGGTAGATGTTCTCGGCTACTTTCTTAGGAACATAGGACGCTGCCTTATACTGAGTCAGCTTTCTGATCTACCCAGCTCAGCATTGCCTGCATTAATTGACAGCAGCTCTCTGGGAATTTCAGACAGGGGAGATTCCCGGTCCTACCTGGAGTTGCCAGGGATTGAACCTGACACCTTCTGCATGCAAACAAATGCTCTACAGGCAAACCTTGGTTGTCAAACGTAATCTGTTCCGGAAGTGCGTTCGGCTTTCAAACTGTTTGACAACCGAGGCGCGGCTTCCTATTGGTTGCAGGAGCTTCCTGCACTCAAGCAGAAGCCGCGTCAGAAGTTTGGGTTCTGAAAAGTGTTTGGAAATCAGAACATTTACTTCCGGGTTTTCAACATTTGGGAGCCGAAACGTTCCCAAATGGAGGTGTTTGGGAGCTGAGGTTTGACTCTACCACTGAGCTACAGTCCTAGACCGCCCAGAGTGGCTGGGGCAGCCTGGCTAAATGGGTGGGGTATAAATGACAAAATTATTATTAGACAGTTTCTTAAATGGCTGAGTATTCTCTTGTTCTCTCTCTCGCTTTAAAAAAAGGCTGATTAAATTAATGGGTCTACTTTGAGTGTGACGAATTCTGGATATCATCCAGCATAGTGATTGTCCTTCAGACTTTCTGTTGTCTTCATTTTAATGGGAAAGGGGGAAAGATGGCTTTGCACCATTGCCATTATCATAGGTGTACTGCTGTTGCTGGGTTGTTTGGTTTCTCCATGACTCAATTTGCAAAATTTTGTATTGCAGAGAAAATGCTGTTTTCTGCTCTGCTACCCACTTAGCTTAAATGGATGGAAATCCACTTATTTGTCTTCTGCTTACCAGCTGGTTTTATTTTATTTTATTTTTAAAAAGCAGCAACAAGATAAAAAAATGTTCTGAAGTGATGGCCACCACCTGTTTTTCCTTAACAAAGTCTGTGCCACTGCCTTAGGGTGGCTCAGATCTCTTCTCATTAGATAATGCTTCTGGGCCAAGAAAGGGTTGCTATGACGATTGCAAGTAGACCTTTACACAGGAGAAGTGCAGAGGTGAACATGAAGAGTGTAATCAGGATGAGAAGTTGTAACAAATGAGAGACCAAGTTGTGTCCAAATGACAGAAGAGAGAGAAATGTACCAGATGTAACCGCTCTGTGAACAGATGGTACAGAAACAGCAAAGACCGGATTCAAGAGGTAAGCAAACTTGGGGAAATTATTTGACAATGACCTGAGACTAGCCATGGGCAAATCTGTCAGTATTAATTTCTTTTAGCTTCTCGTTTTTCCATTCTTAAGTTCAGTTCTTCACACACATTTCCACATCAGTTTGCAATTTCTTTTCAATCCTCATGAAAATTCATAGGCATTTTGGTTCAATTTTCACCTCATATATGCATTTTTAAGTGCAATTTGTCTAATTACATTCCCCCCCCCTGAAGTGGCATTCCCTATTATAGTGCATTTGTATGTTATGTTATTAACACACAAAGAAAATATTCTTTCCACAGAGAACTGGTTGGGGTTTGCTGAGGTTGGAAGGCACGACCCTATTTGCTCGAATGCACCAGCAGCCACTGGGTGTTGGGCACACATGCCGTCAACTGGTGGAAAGCCTTGTATGTGCCCCCACTCCCCTCCCTCTTCTGATTTTCATGGTGCATTTGTGCACACCTCAAAGGGACCAGTCTTTCCCCCACAATGACCCAAATTTTCCCACTCCCTAAATACTTCCCACCACCTGCTGGAATAATTTCTGGCCCATGTGTCCATTTCAAATCTAGATCTGGAACTTGGTGGTGGGAGGGAAAAGCTTTTAGGTGGGGCTACCTTTGAAGGTGACCCAGAAACTACAACCAATCCAGAATGCGGCAGCTAGACTGGTGACTGGGAGTGGCCACTGAGACCATATAACACCGGTCCTGAAAGACCTACATCGGTGCCCAGTACGTTTCCGAGCACAATTCAGTGTTGGTGCTGACCTTTAAAGCCCTCAACAGCCTCGGCCCAGTATACCTGAAGGAGCATCTCCACCCCCATCATTCAGCCCAGACACTGAGATCCAGCACCGAGGGCCTTCTGGTGGTTCCTTCACTGTGAGAAGCAACATTACAGGGAACCAGGCAGAGGGCCTTCTTGGTAGTGGTGTCCGCCCTGTGGAACGCCCTCCCATCAGGTCAACGAAATAAGCAACTATCTGACTTTTATAAGACATCTGAAGGTGGCTCTGTTTAGGGAAGTTTTTAATGTTTGATGTTTTAGCGTGTTTTTAATATTCTGTTGGGAATCACCCAGAATGGCTGGGGGAACCCAGTCAGATGGGCGGAGTTATTATTATTAGAAGAGAAGTGTTTGGATTTGATATCCCGCTTTATCATTCCCCTTCAGGAGTCTCAAAGCGGCTAGCATTCTCCTTTCCCTTCCTCCCCCACAACAAACACTCTGTGAGGTGAGTGCGGCTGAGAGACTTCAAAGAAGTGTGACTAGCCCAAGGTCACCCAGCAGCTGCACGTGGAGGAGCGGAGATGCGAACCCAGTTCACCAGATTACGAGTCCACCACTCTTAACCACTACACCACACTGGCACACATTATTATTATTATTATTATTATTATTATTATTATTATTATTATGTGTTTGTGTGTGCCGCTAGCAAGCAAATGATGGTCTAAGTTCCCTCCCCACCACCACCTCCCCACTGAAGTCACATTCTTCTGGCCGCACTCTGCACTAAAGCAAAATTTCTCTGAGCCCAGCACAAATCTGCAACGTGGGCTGGCTTCATTCTTCCGATCCCAGCCCATGAGGCAGCCTTCCCTGTTTTGAAAAAGAAAAGTGAAAATCCTGAGGGATTCATGTCCTTAGTGTTTCTTGATGCCTCATCTGTGTTTATCATCAGATACATGAGTGCACTGACACATGCCCTTTAAATACTGTTCTCTCCATGTCTCTGGGTCTCGTGTCAGTATTTCTCTGCACAGCAGGGTGATCAGAGGCTTAACTCACTCCAGGGTGCACTGAGTTTTGGGAATCCTGTGCCTGGGATCTCAATGATTGCCATGGCATCTGTCTTTCCTTTTGTCCAGCATGGAGGGGCTACCATACCCTGTTGGCTTCTCTTGCCTGTGCATCAGTAAATTCGGGCAGAAACTCTTGTGGCTTTTGAGATAGAGAGCTTGTAACAGGGTGCTGTCTTTCAAACAGTGTCCAAGAGTGTCATTTTTCAGGATGTTCCTTGTTCTTTTCCAACACTGCTTCTACTTGGCACTGGCAAATGACACAAGATCTTCCAAGCTCCGGACAGACTTCGCATAAATACAAGCAAATAAAGTTTGTATAAACATATTCATCATCTCCGATCACATTGCTCATGATTTTGTTTCAGTATTTTGAGCCTGGATTTTTATTGTGACATTTTTATATATTGTTTTATTTGTGTTTTAGCTTTGTGATTTTATGGTTTTTATTTTGCAAATTGCTCAGAGACATTATTATTATTATTATTCAGACGTTTATACATTTATTAAATAAACAAAACAGGCAAATTGTGGCAATTGAGCCTCCCCTTTGATCCAGCATACCAAGAAGCAGCAACCAGTCATTGAAGACACAAGGTTGTGTCAGAAATGTACATTTCTGCCCTCCCGATTGCCACAGAAATGCCTCATGCCCTCTGAATTTGATTCATGTCCTCACCCAGCGCAGACAAGTCCTCATTTTGAGTAGCTGCTAATAAGACCTGATCCAAAAACCCAATTAAAAACAGCACTGTTTTGATCCATTTCATTTCCAATGGCACATTTTCTTTGCTTATTTTCGTGAAATTGCAAGACCCCAGAAGTGTTCTGGAAGCCCATCAAATGCCCACGCAGCAAATCAACAACAGGATAATAATTACAGAGACAATTGTCCTGTTGCATGTGTTAGCAGGAGTTTGACTTTCACACTTGATATTAGAATTACCTGAATATTCATCTGTTTATATTGCAACATGAATGTCATCGTTGGCTTTGCTTAGAGAATGTATGTGGGCAGAACCCAGCGTAAGAATGAAAACCTCTCTTGTACACACGTGAAATAAGCTAGACCAGATATTTAGTAATTTAAAGTAGTTTGAGCTTTACATGCAGGATGCTACTGGGGGTGGGGATGTTCAACTAAATCTAAGGGAGTTGCAGTTGGTTTGTAAATATGTCAAATTATACAGCCAGGTCAACCTAATTCTGTGAAGGGAAAAATTAGGCCAAATTGTGTATCTTTTACTTAATGAAGTCACTTCACTTTGTTGATTACAGTTTTGTGTTGCATTCCAGTATGCTCTTAGGGAAGCTTGTGTTCCATTGTAATCAAGTGGAATTAGATATGGCTAATTCTGCCTAAGAACCTCAAGTGGGACCATTCATAAAATGGCATCTCCTCGACTTCCTTCTTCACCTCCCCCCCCCGTTTCTCTGCAGTGTTGTTCCAGAGGGTTGGAGGAGCTGCTGCTGTGTGGGTGGCAAACGGGCAGAAATCCAAGGCTGCCTCCTTGCACGAGTTGCCTTTGGATGTTTCCAAGCCTCTGTACTCGGTTGCATTTTATATTCTGGTGCTGTAGTTTTTCTTCTCTCATTTTCACTTGAGCTTTATCCAGATTCTTCTGTTTCTGTTGCTGATGCTGATACGCTCCAGTTTTCAGGGAAGTTGTTTTGGTGTGTTTTCAAGCTACTATATGGCTGGTGTTTTTTTACGCTGCCTTGCAGATGGCCAGAACGGAATCCACAATTTCAATTTTAAAAAAGTATGTGTTGACAGCCATTAAGGGATACATGTTGATCTCTCTCTGCTATCCCCACATCCCCATGTGCTTCTGAACAGCTCCCAGGCCTAATGAAATTGTCAAATAGTTTGGATGAATTGGGAAAATAAAGATATAATACCCTCCAATTAATGGACTGACAATATGACATGACTGGCAATTTATGAACGGGCTGCTTTCAGGTGCCAACTTTGTATGCATAAATATGATAACATTTGGAATGAGTTTATACAAAATGAAGTAGGCTATTAGCATTTACATAAGCACTAGTACAATAACTCTATACCAATTTAAACAGGAATGTAAGGGACAAAAAAAATAGTTTGGATGAATTGCTGAATAAATTGTACAAATTATTACTCTGTTCTATGGACCTCTTGTGGCCTGCGGTCCTTTACGGTTGTACCTTGGAAGTCAAACGGAATCCGTTTCGGAAGTCCGTTTGACTTCCAATACGTTTGAAAACCAAATCGTGGCTTCTGATTGGCTGCAGGAAGCTCCTGCAGCCAATCAGAAGTCCCAGAAGCCCTGTCGGATGTTCAGGTTCCAAAAGAACATTCACAAACAGGAACAATTATTTCTGGGTTTGCGGTGTTCAGGAGCCAAAACGTCCAAGTTCCAGGGCATTTGACAACCAAAGTACAACTGTATTTATATTTGCACTCTATGGCAGGTCACCACACTTAAGGTAGCTGAACTGTAACTTCCATCAGTCCCAACCATGGCCAGTGGTCCTTGGGGACCTAGTAACTGTAGTGGTTGCATATTCCTTCTTCTTTGTCATACTCCAAAATGTTAAACCAGGCCCATCTTGAGTATCAACATTTCAAAATCAGATTACCAAATAGCATACTTTTAGATGCTTTGCTATGTTGGGATACTGCCAGGGAGATAAAGTCCATCTGAGCCCCCAAGCTCGGTGCCGGACGATCCATCGACCTCCTGTAGTCAGGCAATATCAGCAATTTAGCGACACTAAGCCTCAAGCTTAGTGCACACTCTGACAGCAGAATTCACACAGCAAAAAGTTGCACAAGCATGAGAGCAGAACATGCATATTTACAGTTTTATTCAGCGTTGGTCAGAACAAAGAAAACATGACCGTCTGCTCCGACTGCTCAGGCAAAACAGCAGAAAACGAAAGGAACATACAACATAAACATCCTGTGAGACAGGAAATTACGCAGGCTGTTATACAAACATCCTGCTCCCTTTTAAGGTGGAACGGAAATATCCTAACATGCTATTCATGCTTTTGATATACAGTGCTAATTATTTTTTAATGGAGCTGCACTAACACAAATGGTGAAAGGGACTCTAATCCGGAAGAGGTTCCCAATAGTGGAAGTGGCGGCTCCCCTCTAGAACCCCCTAATATAACCATCCACACTGTTCTCCAAGTCCGCAGAGCAGGTTTTCTAAGGGGGAGAAGTAGGAAGTGGCAAAAACAACCCCCCCCCCAATGTCTCAAGTGAGTTTCCCGTGTGAAGCTCAACTCATGGGAACATTAGATCCAATGTCCTGATGTCACTTTGATGGCGTTTGATTGTAATGTCCAAAACATTGGACTGGATCCAATTGACTAGATCCACTAGCGCAAGAACTTTTAGCTGCTCAAAGAAACTTCCCCTCCCTCTCCTCTCTCCCCATAAATCTTTTCTGGGCTTTCCTGCCCAACCCTCTGGAGCAGATTTGGGGAGGGTGTGGGGAGAGGGAGGGGAAGTTGTATTGCAGAAGCAGAAATCCCTGTACTAGCTGTTCTCTTTAGTTGGATACTGCCCATTGTCCAGAGAAAACAAGAGATTTGGCTACCGATGGAAACCAATAATATATCACTGAAATAAACACCACTGAAGTTGTGAGGATTGCTGCCCACAAGACGAGCACATTGAAAGAAAGTTCGTGCACTATTGGAATTACGGTGGGCATAATTAAACTGTCCAAGCTGAATACAGTGTCTTAAAAGCAGCAGTTTAATTACTGGAGGTTGTTTTCATACAGCTGTTCGCATAATCACAATATTATGCCCTACAGGAATCTTCTAAGGGAGGCATTTCTCAAACTGCAATAAGCCGGAAGATGTAAATGTCATTTTCTGAAATACGGTAATACTCTCTGATCGCAGGTATGGAGAAAATATTCTGCTCTTCATTAAACTGCCGTGTCACATTTAAGTTTTGTTTTTTAATTTCCAGCTCTCAGGTAAGCACAGGTTTGCTCTGCTTCGTGGTGACAGCAAAAGGTCTTGGCTTGGCAATATTCGCTATGTAAATTAGCACCTAAGGGGGTTATGCATCAAATTAATCTTCTCTGTACTGTAGCAGCATCTTATCTGCTTATATTGTGCTTAAAACGGGTCCTTTGCCCACACAGTTTAATTTTTAAACACAAATGTGGTAGATCTAATAGTAGTTTAAAATTACATTTTGCACCTAGTCTGAGATGCTAACCACTACACTACACTGCCTATGTTTAATGATTTCCTATCCTACTCTTGAAGCAGCCAATAATTAAAATCATATAACCGAAAAACAGAACAGTCAAAAGGTACTAATACAATCTGAAAAGCTAAAACACTTGAGAAAATAAAAAGGCTTCACCCAGCACTGAAGAAAAGAGAGGTGGGACTCAGAGCCAGGTGAGCGTCCCTCGGGATGTGGGGAGCATCCCAGAGCTGAGGATTATTTTTATACAGGGGTTGCTATCTGTCGCTATTCAGATGTTGTTGAAATACAGCTTCCATCATCTCTCATCATTGGCCATCCTGGCTTGGGCTGGTGGGAGTTGGCGTTCAGCAATATCAGAGGACCATAGATTAGCTCTCCCCCTGCTAATATCTGGACAGGTTCACGTGGGAGAAGGTTGTCCTAAAATGACTAAAAAAAAGTAATCGGCAAACATTATGTAGGTAATCTGTATGCCTCCATTTTAATCCATGAATCTAGCTGTATTAACAACATATTAACTTGTAGCAATATTTGGACAGAGCTCTGGTAAAACTGCATGACATCCAGAATAATATTTTAAGACAGCACATAGCAAGCTAAGGAAAGAGCTCACATTATAATCACAAATGTATAATCTCAGGTGCTTCATCTAATATCTCATTAAATGTTTGCTCCCGATTACATTTTCCGGTTGCCATTTCCATACAGCAGAGCAAGCACACACCAGTCTAACTTCTAACTAAGTCAACTCAGGGTCATTTGAATGTGAAGGGAAGCGGAATAATAATCTGTCTCCCATTTTCACAGGAAGTAGAATTAATTATTAAATGCAATATACCGTATTGGCCCAAATATAAGCCGCACCTTTAAAATTCAAGGGGGGGAAAGAAGAAAAGACAATACCCGGATATAAGCCGCTCCCTTAAAATTCCGCAGGCACTCACACCTGTTCTGTTTTACTGTATGTCTGTTTCAGCAGCGATAGCATAAAAGCCAATTTTTGTAAGGTCGCGAATTTAATCCACACTTCAACTTTTCACTGTCAGAATTGGGGGGGGGGGACAGTGAGGCTTATATTCAGGCCAATACGGTATGTTACAGTGAAGGTCTGAAGCTGTCCCTCTTGACAATTGCTGGTGATGAGGGTTGACACTTTTCTGACCCTTCCCACATTTTCTGAAGTACCTGCTTTGAATGCAGAAGGTCCCAGGTTCACTCCCTGACATCTCTGGGTAGGGCTGGGAGACAGTCGTGCCTGAAACCCTGAAGAGTTGCTGCCTGTCTGTGTATACAACACTGAGTTAAATGGACCTGTGGTCTAGCTTGGCATAAGGTATGCCAAGTTGGGGGGGGTTGGGAGCCACACCCCAAAAATTTTGATGGAGGTGCCAGGCCCCCTCAATGTTCTGCAGTAGCTGTGCACACATGCTATAGGGTGTCCATACAACATGGCCCCTCGCTCCACTGTGTGCACGAGTGATGTCAGAACGCCTTTGCTGCTCACCAATTCTTCTCTGTAAATCCTACTCTGCTTCCCCACAATCACAGGCAATGTACCTCCAAGACTTTGGCTTGAAAAAATATGTGATTCATAGTACAGGCAATGAAAATGCAGCATCAAAAGACACTCCTAATAAACAAGTGACTTCTGCTTTGTAATGAAAAATGTTTTTTTTTAACCTTTCAACCACAGAACGCTTCCCCCAAACTTAAGAAGTGTCATCACTTGCCTTGTGAATCTTTGTCACTATGAATGGTACAACAAATTCTTTGCATGCAGAAGGTCCCAAGTTCTATTCCTGATATCTCAATTTAAAACACTGAATGTAGCAGAGCTGGCAAAGACCTCTGTCTGATACCATGGAGACCCTGCCAGCTGGAGTAGCCAGTTCAAGGCTACTTGAACTGCTCTGACAGACATATGCCAAAAATGCAACAAGATGGTTGAAGTTTTGAATCTTCACTGGGAAGTGGTTTTTATGGATACATGACAGTTTTCATTCTTGCAATCACCTATCTTTTCCTTTCCTTTATGACTTAGGAGGCAAAGGTGTTCCACTTCACTGCAAAGGCTTTCAATCCAAATTGTTCAGGGACACCAACCTTCCAGACCCTATTAGGTCTGCAATCATAAGCGCACATAACTGGAACTGAGTCTCTTCAGATCCAGTAGCATTCACATTGAGTAAACAAGCAAAGGATCAGGCCACACAAATTCATCATGCATCATTTTCTCATATGATACCCCTACTTATTTAAACATAAAAACTGCTAGGGGTTATTGGTTCATGACTCTGTTGCCAAGAAAAAGTCCTAGTATAATACATTCCAGGTTTTTAAACAGTTGTGTTTTATTCCATTTTAGATTTACACAGTTTGAAACAACATAAATAACAATATACCCCATACAGTTCAAAAACATAGAAGATCTGATTATCAGTAGAAATATCTATAGTTTAAGGCACTGAGAGAGGGAAGAAAGAGAAAGCATTTAAGATGCTGGTTCCTCCAATTCAAGCACTTGTCCATCTCGAATGTGCTCACCGTTCGCAAGCTTAAAAATACCCAAGCTACATTCATGGGCGTGCGCATACTGCTTCAATAATTCCTGACAGAAAAAAATCCTGTCCCATTTTTGCCAATGGTAAGAAACTGCTTTGCTTTGGAACATAATGAAGTGCTGTGCTAACCATGTTTAAACATATATTAAAACAATTATACAATATGGCTTTAAGACCCTGTATTTGGTTAAAATACAGCAACCAACATTAGGTTAGGCAACCTCAATTGGCCTTCAACAAAACGAGTTTTGTTATAAATGTTAGGACTATTATGATAGATACTATACAAATCTTTTCTAGGAGGACTGCAATTAATTTTCAACCACAAAATTTTGGTGAGTGAAGGTATGGAAGATTCACAAAGGGAGTCCTTGTTTGTCTTTTTAATACTCCTTATTTAGCCCATACTCACAACTGCTTCTTTCCATGATCTGTAACTTCAGGGTCTTGAAGAACAAACAAACAAAATCAGTGGTTTCTTATCATGAGGCAATCCCAGCCATTCAGAGATCTTGTAGTTGATCGTATTAGGGCACGTTATGGTATTATGAAGCAAAACCAGAGTGAGTGCAATGTTTCTTGTTACCAATCTGAATTAGCCAGCATTTTTGTCCCATTTATAATTCTTACAATAGGTAATTGCTGAAAACATTTATGTGTGTTTCATGGATGGCGGTGAAGTTTTTCACAATTACTCATCCCACCCGCCTTGCTTTTGGCTTGGCCTTACTCTACGCAAAACTGAATTAAAAAAGCTGCTTTCAGCATGTCACAATTACATGTATAGTATCCCTTCAATAAAAGGAAGTGGTAGATGACATTCAGTTATGGATGTAAACTAGAGTTCAGTCTTGTGCGTACAAACTACATAATGCCATGTAAGGAAGGTAAGGATCACAGGGGTAAGTTTCCAAGATTCATTGAGATACATTTGTTAACGGAAGTGTAACCAGGTTTTTGGAGTCTAAGTAGTGACACCTTGTGGCCGGTTTAGTAACACCAAGCCTTTGCATTTTAAATGATCTATAAATTGTGTGTGTGTTTTGAACAGTGCATGTTCATACAGACAGAGAGGGTTATGACAATACAGAAAATCTCTAGTCTGATAGTCAGACTAATTCCAACCTCCCTTCTGTTTACATACCAACAGATAAAAGATCCACAAAATCCTTTGCAACTCAGGACTCCTCTGCACTTCCCAGGCATGGCCAGCACTTTAAAGCTCCATGTCCAGAGCAAATGGTAATCCATGGAAACTCCAAGTTGCAGTTTGTTACACTTCAGCTTTAAAGAGCGGGTTTTTGCGGAGAAAGTTCTGAGGCAGAGAGAGAGAGAGCTGTAAAGCCCGGACCTATGCCTGGAGAGAATAGGGGGAAAGGTTAAGTGTGGATAAGCCCTCAAAGGAGTTCAACATGCTTTATCATGAGGCCCCTAATATGCTACTAACGACCAGGGTGGGGAGACAGAACCAAGGAGGACAGGGGGCTGATCATTGAAATTTTTAAAAAATATTTTTTAAAAAACTTAGTATTTGACATATTATGGATGTTTACAAAATTCGAAAAGTAAATGTTATTTAACAGTAAAAGACCTGTAGCCCAACAAACATATATGTGTGTGTAGATTTACTGAGTTTATGTATGAATATGTGAGTGTGTGATATGTATTTTAATTCATTCTGGAGGGGGATATTTAAGGAAGGACGCAGTATTAGTGTGTGCCTGTGTGTGGAGGAGTCCCATAGGGCTCAATATATATCTGTTTTCCCTCTCTCACCATTGGTACATACACAAAGGAATGCTGAAGCACTGCAAGGGAAGAGGGGTCTGTGCGCCCTCCCCACGCTCATGCCCAGCCTTCCCTAGTTATGTGATGCATGTCACTAGTACACCAGAGGGAGAAAACAGGAGGGTGTGCCAAAAGCAGGACCGGATCATGCCCTAAGTGTTCAGAACAATGTGGGCAACAAATCATTATAAATACAACAACAAAATTCAGGCGGTGCTCTAATATTAAACCTACAGCAATATTTATATATTATATAATATATATATATTAAAGATTATAAGTCCTCCCTGACGTGTTTACGTCCATCTTGAAAGTCTTTCTGTTCTGGTGCCAACCATGTGAAGTACACTTTCACCGGATCGACGTTCCAGTGTTTGTGAAATGATATTGGAACTTGATGGGAAAGATAGTCCTTTGGGTAATCCATTGGGCGAGCCTAAAAAAGGTGGAAAGAGAGTCAATGAGTTTCATGTGGCGTGAAAGCTTTTACTAGAATCACACATAAAGATGCCTTTATGCAGTAAGGTCAAGCCCAGTGAAGACAATTGGACCATATGCATGGTAGGGGTTGCAGCTACAGAGTATGTGTGAACATTGGGCTTTATGCATGTAAGACTGGGTGCCAATGTGGATCCAAGACACCAAGTGGAATTGGTCTGGCATGTTTCCAACAGACAGGATCTGAATGTCCACATACAGCTAATAAAACCGCCACACTGTTTCTTCCTGTATGTATGTTAAACAACTCTGCATATACCTAGCTTAATACATACAGAGATTTTCAGAACCATAACCACTTCATTCACATATAATCCACTAACTATAAAACCATTTTGTTGATAGGTTATGATCTGAAGGAAAGAGAAACAGATGCAAGTTGTTTTATTGTTACATATTGCATATTTTGCACTGAGAGAGAGATCTGGTTTAGAGTTGAGAGTATAGCATAATGAAAATGAAGGGTGCAATTAAGATAAATGCCTACTCTAGTCAAGATAAACAAGGGAAGATGTCAACTAGATAAATGAAACACATCAAACCCAAGCAAAAACTGATGAAGTGATGATCCAAAAATATTCCTCTGGAAAATAGATATCCACACTTCTCTTATTTTGTGTAGGGGGAGATTAGACACATTTTTAGTAGACTCCTCCATAGATTTTTGGGTTGAATCATGTGACCATAACGTTAGCTACAGAAAAACCTGTGGAGCAGTTCTTAACTACATAAAAACCTAATGCGGCAAGAATCATTGTTATTAAACGTCACAGTTCCCAAGATTTCTAAGCAACACAGGGTTGGAGTTCCCATGCAATATATTTATTAAATGCCACTGTGTAATTAGCCAGGCTTTTCACTGGAGTCAGTTGGTGGGAGCATATTTTGGAAGTACTCAAAGAACTTCACAAGCTTCCAGTTTAAAAATTCCTTCCAGTAGCACCTTAGAGACCAACAAAGTTTGTTATTGGTATGAGAGTTTGTGCATGCACCCTTCAGCTCATACCAATAACAAACTTAGTTGGTCTCTAAGGTGCTACTGGAAGGATTTTTTTTAATTTTGTTTTGACTACGGCATACCAACACGGCTACCTACCTGTAACTAAAGCTTCCAGTTTGTGAGCGCAAGTCTTCACCTTTAAAGCCCTATATGGTTCAGGACTCAGTAAGGAGCCCCTACTCCTTTACTAAACTACCCAAGTACCAAGGTCACCACTGGGGGTCCTCCTGCCAGGACTTCCACCATCCAAGGTAAGACTAAGAGCCTTTGCAGTGAGTTCTACCCTGTTTGTGGAATTCCCTCTCGGGGGAAGTTTGCATGATACCACCATTGTAATCACTTCAGTGCTAGGCAAGTTTTTAAAAAATTCTCCCAGGGTTTATATTATATAACATTTTATTTTAACCAGTTGTTATTTATGCATTTTATCTTGTTTCTGTAAGCCACCCTGAAAGCTCTGCTGAAGGATGGTATATACTTTTTTTGGATGTAATTAATTAATTAGCATTTATTGTATTCCACATTATTCAAGTTTGCATTGAAATCACTGAAGCCTTCCATCCTCGCTTGAACTTCCTGAAATGAAATCAAATCCCACTTTTGTTCCAGTACCAGAATCTGATTGCCAACACAATCATGGTGCTGAATGATCAATAGGTGACATTATTACCATAATACAAATCAAGCATCTGGGGCTCTTGCTAATCTGCAAAGTCTATTGAGGATCAGGCCAACAGAATGAGACAATTAAAAGCAATTTGTTCATGAAAGCCTTTTCAGCATCCCAACAGGATCTACTTTTCACTGTCTCATAATGCAACAGTGCACATTAGTGAAGTATTCATGCCAAAGCAAACAAATTTACACACACTGGTTGCCATTAAATATTTAAATTTGCCTCTGTAAATCTAGTGAAGGAAATAAAACGGATTTTAGATGACAAAATAATTAATTATACCTCAGTAACACTTCAGCATTGTAATCAGGCAGTTATTTTAAAAGGGCAGCTTATTCTAAAGAGATGTCTCCCCTTCAACTCTTGTTTTCATGTTCTTATGGAATTGAAATTTAAATATGTAATTGAACCCCAGGAAAGAAAAGCAACCCGGATTGCATAAAAATGAACGGGCTATTATTGCACAAGGCCCTGACATGGATTGCTGTTGTTGTTGCAATAGAGAAGATACCTAGAGAAAGTCTGTTTTCTGCTTCATTGCTTCTGCTATGTTGTTGAGATTGAAATCAGAATATAACTAGATTCCTGGACAAAATCTTATCGTAAGTATTAGCATCAATGGCAAATACAAACTTTAACTAATTTGGTTTTATGCTTAATTCCATGCTGTTTGTTTAACTCTCTAAAGTTTATGGTTTGGACAGGGGACTATGAGGGGACAGACCATAGTCCAGGGGTTAGATGCCTATTTTACACGCAAAAGGTCTTAGCCTCAATCTGTGACCCATCTCTCTCTCTCTCTTTATGAACCAGGTAAGAGGAAGTGATGTGAAAGATCTCTGCTTGGAGCCCTAGAAATCTGTTGCCTGTCAGAGTAGATAACACTGCACTGGGTGAAACATGTGGCCTTGTTTGTTTTAAAGTTGATGCCATAATAAATACGTTAGTCTTTAAGGTATCACAATGCTAGCGGAAATTTAAAAAAGATTAGTTGTGGACAGTCCCTCACATAGTTAATATCACTAGTGAGAGAGCTGGTTCGCACAAAATGCTAAACCAAAGTATAATTTAGAGTGAACAGACAAGTATGCAAGGTCCCAGAGAGGAGATCACAACTGCTTTGTTTCTCTGCTGGTCTGGCTGCTGCTGCTGCTGCACTGCTGAAAACAAAGTCATGAGCTGTAAAAATTGCCTGGAGCAAGACAAACCACTCGGATGACATGCTAAGCCAATTCCGTGTTTTTAAGATGTCACAATACATGTTGTTGTTTTGCTGCAAGAGATACCTATTTCAGCTCCCCCTCTGGAAACAAAGGCTAAACTTAGTTGAGAAAAACTGGGTGACTTCTGGGCTCAAGGGAGACAGAATTCCTCTGGCTGGAATAAATCACCTAGTATGTCAGGTTCTGCCTACCTCATTACTGTATTAACCAGTCAGTGGGGATAATGGCGACAAATGCCCCAAAACAAAGGACCAATCACGACTTGAGTTTCCTATCTCAAACTGTTGATTCCATGTTCAAAGAGAAAATTTCATTAGATAAACTATATGCTGACTTCATCTGAGATCTGAGGATGTATCTTAATTCCCTGTAATCCACATCTTCCAGAAGGACATACAAATCTCAAATGAAATTGTCCTTGGTCCTTCTAACAGAGTCTGTTAAATAGAGGCTAAAGCCATCCTTCAGAAGGAGGATGGTTGTTTAATGTGAACAAGGAAGTAGAAGGCTTATGCACATGCTCTATTGGAAGCTAGAAAGTCTGCATCAGCCTATGAAATTAATCCAACAACACTGAAACATACTTTGTTATTTAAATCTCATTTCAGCTTTACCTGGTCACAGTTGTTACTGTTTTCATATTACATTTACAATCAGGTTCTAGATAAAGGTACTCAAAACAAGTATTTACATATTGTATTAAAATACAGATAGAAGCATGCATTGCCTTTTGGGAAATGAATAGGTTTGACAAACCCATAAAGCATGTTTTGTGTGAGAAAACTAAATACGTAGCTATACGTAGCAGAAACTAAGCAAAACAAACCTTGCCTAAAAAGCTAAACCGTAGTACAAATTCATCGTTAATAAATTCATTCTCATTAACCATGAGCTAAATATAAAAGCTGTGGAGTGTTATGATAGTAGCATTCTATGAAACAAGAGAATAGCTGTGAGAGAACCCTATGGTATAAGAGCTGTTGACAGTGGAACAGACTCCTTCGCAAGTTGGCAGACTCTCCTTCCTTTGCAGGGGGTTGGACTAGACGACCCTCCGGATCCCTTCCAACTCTACAATTCTTTGATAGCTTTTTAATTATAGGTTATAAAGTGACTAAGGCAAGACACTATTTTTTATATATATTCTGCCAGAACAAAGTAAGAACCAAGTAAGATGTGGTGAAATACCTATTTTTAGAAATGTGGTACACTTTTAAGCACTGCAATATTAATGGCCTGTTCAGCTAACATTTCCTTCCTCCCCTGTTATTCTGAAAGGTTTTACATCTGTTCTCTAGCAAAAAATTTTTTAAAAAAAAAATCAAGCAGGTTTTGTTTGTTCGTTTTTGAGTTTCTACTCCTTATAGCACAATACTCAAAAGTTCCATTTTTTCAGTGGGTATGTGTGCGTAAGACTGAAGCCTTTATCATTTATTTATACCACTTTCAGAGGGTCAGCACACCCTTTCCAGTTTGCAATTGTCCGTGTATCCCAGGTTCACTGACAAGAGGAGACACTATGTAGGCGCAGTAAGATTTTCCTAATATTATTTCCCATTTCAGAGTCTAATAAATATTCCCCCCCCCCCGAATTTGTGTTTCTGTTACAGAAGCAGCTTAAGGGTGAAATCTAATAGTGTCAGCTGGCTTGCACAACAAACGTCTGCTTATGGGAATGGGGCTTTCCCTTCGACCCTCCATCGGCTCCCAAGGAGATGGGCAGGGGGTGGGTGGGTTGCAGGAGTCCAGAGAGCAAGGGGAAGTTCTGCCACATCAACTGGTGTGATGTTGGATCTTGCCCCAAAATTACAAACTTCTCTTTACCCTGGCTTGCAGAACTTGAGGTTTAGGTTTTTAGAACCCATCTTATTTTTATTACCATAAACCATTTTTAATATTATGCTTTAATGCTGCTATCTGCCCTGGGACCTATGAGTAATAAAAAATTAATAAATTAGACTCACCTGATGGAAGAGAGGGCTGTGTGTTATTGGAATTCCTAAGCCACTGAAACACATTCCAATCACCATATCATCAGGGGCATCATTGCTGTAACACCGGCATTTACTAGCAAATAATCTTTGGATTGCTGCTCTACTGAAAACCATCCTTAAATGACAAAGTTAACAAGAAAAGTTTTAACTGTTATATCACTGCAAAAAGGTGCAAATGATTACGGGAATTACAAAATGACAGCACCAAATACAAATAGTCTACTAGCACAAAAGGTGTTTGGTAAAATTAACACTTGGGTCATGATACTCATAGGAATGAATGAAGATTGGTTGTGGACACTCCTTTATATGGTGAATATCACTAGTGATCTAGAGCTAGTTCACATGAAATGGTAAGTTAAACCATGGTTTTTAGTTAACAGGTGAGTGTGTGTGATCCCATAGAGATCTCACCTGCTTTGTTCCTCCTCTGGTCATGTTGCTGCTACGAGCAAAGCAATGGTTTGGCTTAGGACATCATCCAAACCTGGGCTAATGGTTTGTCTTTCTCCAGACAACTTGAGTTTACAGTTCATGGTTTAGTATACAGCAGTGCAGCAGCAGGAGAAGCAGGGGAGGATAGCAACCACTGCAATCTGCTCTTTGCGAAACCTCACATTAACCCTAAACTATGGTTTGGCTTAGCATTATATTTGAACCAGCTCATGGTATCAGTTGTAACTATACATTTCAGTCAGTGGCACATTTGATATTAGAAACATATTTCTATCTCATCTCTGTGCTTAAAAGTAACGTCAATACCAAACAGAATGCTTAGTCGTATGCCTATTTCAGTTCTGAAAAGCTAGGCTAATCACAACCTGAGAAAGTTAAGAAGGGTACCCAGTTGCTTGTGAAAATATTTACCCAAGCCACTAACCGTGTGCTTTAAGATTATTGGAGTCTTATAGTCACTCCTTTTGACACTGTAAGTTATTTCATAAGATGATAAGAACAGCATTTCTCCCTCAACTGATTTTTCTTGGCAGGGTGACAGCCAAGACAACTGTGCATCAAAAAGAGGCTCAACACACTGTGAATGTGTGGAAAGGTGTTAATGTACATGCCTCCTGAGCATAGCAGAGATTCTAATGCTGCTATGCTGCAGTCATTTGGCTGGGTATTCCACTGCGGATGCCTCTTCTTGTTGGAAACAAAGCACCCTGAAACACCTTGCCTGAGATGAGAGAGGGCTGCACATGCAAAGAACTTTCTTTCCCAGCAGAAGAATGCAGCAATGCATCAGCAGTCTTGAGTGAAAAGGTGCGGCAGCCACCTCAATACATGATTTTACCTGCCTCTCCTGTGCATGGAACTTATTCACTGCTCCCATGTGAAATGATCATTTTATTTTGCCCTAATGCGCATCACTTTACATTTGCACCCACTGAATTGTATTTACCATTTTACTACCCATTCGTTCAGTTGCAAGGAATCCTTTGGGAGCTCATCACAACTCCTTTTTTCTTTTAATCACCTTGAACAATGTGGCCTCATCAACAAGCCTGGCTACCTCATGGCTCACCCTTAATCATTTATAAAACATTAAAATGCAAAGGTAGTGAAATGCCTGCCAAAAACTTTTCTCTTCTGCCAGGCCCACGCAGGCAATTAAGTACATCACCCACAGTGGTCTATCAGTGTTTGTTTTTCATTTCTTTTTGCTTCTAACTTGCTTTAACTTTCTATGATTTTATAGCTTGGCTTTATGTTTTTATATTGTTGTAAGTGACTGTGATATATTTTTTATGATATAGTGGTACAGAAATGTTTTTGTAAAATAAATAAATAAGTCCCATTTCTGATTAAATTAAACAACTTACCCTCCTCCACCAGTGATATAACTATAGCCTCCTGACCCCAATCCATAGCCATAGCGTTCTCCAATAATCACTGGCTCAGTTGGGTTGTAGCAGCTGAGAAATTTCTGGAGCCTAGAAATGCTAAAAGATGAAGCAGCATATTCAAATACACTTAATTCCTTTAAGCAGTTCCAAAGCTCTTAATCTGTCAGCCTAAACAAAATGTGCAGATTAATTGTTGACATTGAAGACTAAAACAAATGTCTTCTGATTATTTTAAGAAGTTGTTTCTCCGCCCCGCCCCCCAATAATAATATAAAAAATCTTCTTGGCTTTGCTTCAAAGTCAGATCTATATATTTAATGAAATATTACTTTAAAAGGAATATTTAAGTTTGTCTGACACACAGTGTCTTTACTTCATAATAAATAGCCATAGTTTTCCCCACACTATTCCCTAAGGATGGCAAGCAGGAATGATTTCGGAGTTCAAAAGACAAATAGATCTTCATAAAAAATCTTTCACGTCAGTGTATATCATTTTAATGCATTTATATTTCAGAGCAACCTCAAACAAAATTAAGCAGGTTCAGAGAAGAGGTATGAAAGAGGTATTTCTTGTCTCAAAATGTATAACTAGATCTCACCATCCAAATCCCATGAGCTGTTGTGCTGGAAAATTAGGGAGCTTCCAGATGGTGCTTCCACAGCAACTGGAATGCTAGTGCCAGACTCAGCTAACACTCCCCCATAGAGCTGTTGAACCAGCTCTGAGACCTTCCTAAATATACTGCGTTAGTGAAAGGTACATTGTACCAGAACATCATCAAAGCTTGTATCATGTTGGGGCCCCAAGCTAGGCTGAGAAATAGTCCATCATCTTGAAATCTACTGTCTATGAACATGTGTTTTAAGGTAAATTATTCAAACATGCAAATTACTTTGGTATCACTAAAGGCACTGGGAACGTGTGCTACAGTATAAGCTCTTTTATCCAACTGAATGGGGGAACATAAAAATGTTACAAGGAAAACGAATTTCAGAAAAGGTGGGGTGCTGCAGGGTTCTGTCCTGGACCAGTTGTTCTTCCCATGTCTTTACAAATGACTTGGATGAAGGAATTGAGGGGATGTTCATCAACTTTGCAGATGATGCCAAACTGAGAAGAAGAAGAAGAGTTTGGATTTGATATCCCGCTTTATCACTACCCTAAGGAGTCTCAAAGCGGCTAACATTCTCCTTTCCCTTCCTCCCCCACAACAAACACTCTGTGAGGTGAGTGGGGCTGAGATACTGCAAAGAAGTGTGACTGGCCCAAGGTCACCCAGCAGCTGCATGTGGAGGAGCGGAGACGCGAACCCAGTTCCCCAGATTACGAGACTACCGCTCTTAACCACTACACCACACTGGCTCAGAAGGGTAACTAATGTCGCAGAAGACAGGCTTGGGATTCAACATGACCTTAGCAGATTGGAGAACTGGGTCCAAACTAACAAAATGAACTTGAATAGGGAGAAATGTAAGGCAGGAACAGCCAGCTGTACAAATATAAGATGGGGGAGAGAGACACCTGGTTTGCCAGTAGTCCATGTGAAAAGGATCCAGGGGTCTTATAGTAGACCACAAGCGTAACAGTAACAGCAACAGAAAAAGCTAATGGCATTCTAGATTGTATCAACATAAGTATAGTGCCCAGACCAAGAGAAGTAATAGTACTGCTCTTTTCTGCCTTGGTCAGACTACACCTGGAGTATTGTGTCCAGTTCTGGACTCCACAATTTAATAAGGATATTGACAATCAGGAATGTGTGTAGAGGAGGGTCACTGAGATAACAAAAGTCTGAAAACCAAGCACAACAGTTGAGGGAGTTGGCTATGTACACCCTGGAAAAGAGGAGACTAAGAGGGGATACAATAGCCACCTTCAAATATTTAAAAGGTTGCCACAGGGCAGATGGAGCAAGCTTTTCTCTAGCTCTGAAGGGTAGGACCTGAACCAATGGATTCAAGCTACAAGAAAGGAGATTCAGACTTAATACCACAAGAACTTTCTGATAATAATAGCTGTTGAACAGTGGGAAAGGCTCCTTCGGAAGGTGGTGGGGTCTTCTTCATTTGAGGTTTTTAAGCAGAGGTTGAATGGTCATCTGTCATAGATGCTTTATATGAGACTCCTGCCATGCAAGGGGTTGGACTAGATGACCCTCAGGGTCCCTTCCAACTCTAGAGTTGGAATTCTCTGACTCTATGATGTCTTTCTTTTAAGCTAGTTTCCCCCTCAAGAAATGGTTTATGAATGGCTTAGATTTTGCTCCACAGGTAGCCTCATTACATGCTGTAAGAATTCCCATGACTGTAATATATGATTAAATACAAATTAAAAATAGTTATGCTTCCACTTACAGAGGACCTCTTCTTATTTGATATATTTTATAGCTTTTGCTATTTCCATGCTTTATCAAACAGGCATCAGTAGGATATTTTCCATACAGTACTTGTATTTTCCATACAGTACTTATGCAAATGATTCATAGTGAAACAATATTTCCCCCTCAAAACCACAGTACTTTTCTCTTTTACAAGAGATGTGTATGCATGTGCCAAAATAAATATCAAGACTTTTGAGTTACACAGAACAGTTTTCTGGGAGAATACAGTGGAAGGATAGCTGGTTTCAAGGATATTTAGAGGACAGCTAGTTACATTTTATTACATTTGCATTCAAGGGTGGTCTATAAAAGTATTTAGCATTCAAACAGCAAATATTAATCAACAGGGTATATTTATTTGGAACCAATTTGTCAACCACTGTCTAGCATAGATACATAAAAGGAAAAAGAAAAGTTGAGGAAAAGCTACAGCATGCCATTAGGAGGATCAACAGGGAGCCTGGAGATTACTTAAAAGTAACTGGAACAGAGGCTCAAATTAGATGTACGACACAGACTGAAAAATTGCAAAAAAAGGAGAGGCCAAAAGCATCTACTCATGATTTTTTTTAAAAAAAAAGATGTTTATTGACAGTTTTTAAAGTATAACAAAACATGAAAAATAAACATAAACATACAAAAAAAAGTTTAAAACATCCATTAATTTTCGATAACATAACTTTCTTACACTTATTTCCCCGGACCTCCTCGTACCTCCCTTCTTTGTATTCCAGTTCAATTTGTTAGTTCAGCAAATCCTTACCATTAAACTTTTACCCATTTGTAAAACCTCTTTTTTTTTCATATCTCTTGAAACATTACAGCTGGAAACCACTTAGTTTCTATCCAACATCCTTCTAACATTCATTAATTTTACAATATTTCTGTAAATAGTCTTTTAAGTTTCTTCCAGTCTTCTTTCACCGAATCTTCTCCCTGGTCTCGGATTCTGCCAGTCATTTCTGCCAGTTCCATGTAGTCAATCGCCTTCATCTGCCATTCTTCCAGAGTGGGTAGATCTTGTGTCTTCCAATACTTTGCAATGAGTATTCTTGCTGCTGTTGTAGCATACATAAAAAAAGTTCTGTCCTCCTTTGGCACCAATTGGCCGACAATGCCCAGGAGAAAGGCCTCTGGTTTCTTCAAGAAGGTATATTTAAATACCTTTTTCAGTTCATTATATATCATTTCCCAGAAAGCCTTAATCTTTGGGCACATCCACCAAAGGTGAAAGAATGTACCTTCAGTTTCTTTACATTTCCAGCATTTATTATTGGGCAAATGATAGATTTTTGCAAGCTTGACTGGGGTCATGTACCACCTGTATATCATTTTCATAATATTCTCTCTTAAGGCATTGCATGCCGTAAACTTCATACCTGTGGTCCATAACTGTTCCCAGTCAGCAAACATAATATTATGTCCAACATCTTGTGCCCATTTAATCATAACAGATTTCACCGTTTCATCCTGAGTATTCCATTTCAACAGCAAGTTATACATTCTTGACAAATTTTTAGTTTTGGATTCTAACAATTCTGTTTCTAATTTTGACTTTTCCACCTGGAAGCCAATTTTCTTATCCAAATTGTATACCTCCATTATCTGATAATAATGAAGCCAGTCTCTCACTTTGTTTTTTAATTTTTCAAAACTCTGCAATTTCGGTTTTTCTCCTTCTTGCTCCAAAATTACACAATATGTCGGCCATTTGGCCTCCATATTTAGCTTTTTCTGAGCTTTTGCCTCCATTGGTGATAGCCACCTTGGGGTTTTATATTCCAACAAGTCTTTATATCTTATCCAAACATTAAACAAAGCCTTCCTGACAATATGATTTTTAAATGCTTTATGAGCTTTGACCTTATCATACCATAAATATGCATGCCATCCAAATACATTGTTAAAACCTTCTAAATCCAAAATGTCTGTGTTTTCAAGAAGTAGCCATTCTTTCAGCCAGCAAAAGGCTGCTGATTCATAGTAAAGTTTAAGGTCTGGCAGGGCAAATCCACCCCTTTCCTTTGCATCTGTCAGTATCTTAAATTTTATTCTGGGCTTCTTGCCCTGCCAGACAAATCTAGAAATATCTCTCTGCCACTTCTTATGATTTATTTGAGTTGGGGTGCTTCCCAATCCAGATTTAAATCATTTAAATTGGAACCAGTGAGGGTGGTGAATGCCCTGTGTGAGTGTCTGGAGGCAGTTGGAGGATAGATGGCAGCTAACAGATATATATTGAATCCTGACAAGACAGAAGTATTGTTTCTGGGGAACATGGGGTGGGCAGGTGTGGAGGATTCCCTAGTCCTGAATGGGGTAACTGTGCCCCTAAAGGACCAGGTATGCAGGCTGGGGGTCATTTTGGACTCACAGCTGTCCATGGAGGCACAGGTTAATTCTGTGTCTAGGAGTGCTGGCTACCAATTCCATCTAGTATGCAGGCTGAACTCCTACCTGCCTGTGCACTGTCTCACCAAAGTCATGCACACTTTGGTTATCTCCTGCTTGGATTAATGCAATGCACTCTACAAGGGGCTACCTTTGAAGGTGACTTGGAAACTACAACCAATCCACAATGTAGCAGCTAGACTGGTGACTGGGAGGAGCCGCCAGGACCACATAATGCCAGTCCTAAAGGATCTATATTGGCTCCCAGTATGTTTCTGAGCACAATTCAAAGTGTTGGTGCTCACATTTAAAGCCCTAAACAGCCTCTGCCCCATATACCTGAAGGAGCATCTCCACCCCCCCCCATCGTTCAGCCCGGAAACTGAGGCCCAGCTCAGGGCCTTCTGGCGGTTCCTTCACTGTGGAACCGCAGTGAAGTTACAGGGAACCAGGCAGAGGGCCTTCTTGGTGAAGTTACAGGGAACCAGGCAGAGGGCCTTCTTGGTAGTGGCACCTACCCTGTGGAAAGCCATCCCATCTGATGTCAAAGTGATAAATAACTATACAACTTTTAGAAGACATCTGAAGGCAGCCCTGTATAGGGAAGTTTTTAATGTTTGATGTTTTATTATGCTATTTGTTGGATTTATTATGATTGATATATTTGTAACAACAACAACAAAATATCCGTTCTGGGGGGATAGAAGGGCCAAGACTGAATGAAAAGTCCAACATTTCAGCCAGCATGGGCTTGACCCCTTTTTTCTTCAACTGCCATTTATTTATATGTAAGTATCTGTTGTGTGACTGATTTCCTACTGACTTTGCTGTCACAGTGGGTAGAAAACTATGCATCTCAAGAATTTACGGAATTATGCTTTAAAGTGATGCTTCTGATAGTTCATCTGACTTTGTCATCAACTAATCCATCAATGAATTGTTGTTTTCTGAGACCCACACTAGACTAATGCTAGAAAAGAATTCCAAGAAGCTCAACACTCCTACTGCTAGCCCTCCAAATTCAGAACCTGACAGTGACAACTTCCCCGATTGCGGCTGTTGCCGGCTAAAGTGTAGCACATGCTCTACTTACTATGCCATTTCCAAGGATAAGAAAGAAGTACTCTTTTGTAATAGCCTCTAAGTGCAAAGAGATAGAGCTATTCAAAGAAAATAAAACAAATCAAAGAGGCAAGATGATGTGATCTTTTCTCAGTAAGAATGAGCATGAATTTTTAGAGGTTTTACAGAGAATACATAGGATAATGTTGACATTTCTATAACACATTGTGGTAGATTATATAAAAATAGCTTGTATTGGAAGTGGATTAAATTAGCAGGCATCGGAGAGTCTTACAGAAACCAGCCTATTAGGCATACCTTTTCGTGCTACAATTTGTCATTTCTAGGCCAGTGCTTCCTTTGCAAAAGATAAAATTATTGCTTGCAACACTGAATCTTCAGTTCAGCAAATATGAAAAAAAAATTGTTCAGTTTTAAACATATGTCAGAGTTTCTATTTCTCACTATTGGTTATTTCTGTATACCCATTTGTGTGTTTTTTGCTCTCATGCAATCAGTAAATGGTATACTTTCCCTTAAATTAACGAGAAAATTCAACTGTCAGTCGTACATTGTTAGCTTTAAGTTTCTCATCTTTTAACTTGGACTCAATTTTTGGGGGGAGGGGCCAAGATGGCGACGAAGTAAGATGCACTTGCCGGAGCTCCCCTTTCCAGTTCATGCTGTAAGTTACTCCGCTCCTATTTTTCTCTGGAAGTTGGCACGATAATGTTTTGATGATAACGCCAGGAACTCACCCTGTGGAAGCTTGCAAAGTCAGCGCCATAAATCTCCCTAATGAGCTTCACTAACAACCTGATTAGCTGTAACTTGGGCAGCCACCGGCCGCGCTTCCCTGGCCTTCCACCAGCTCTTGCTTGGGCTTTGAAGGACTCTTAGATAACCGAGCTGCTCAAGGGGTTTAGCATGACGAACCTAAAACGTGGTTGTACCTCTTCTGTGGAAGACCTTTCCTTTAATGCCTCAGAACCTATGTCTAAGGTTTCGAAGCCCACTGGGCTGGATTCACCACCTAAGGCCTTAGAGCCTTCTATCTCATCATTGGAGGAGTTTTTCTGCAATCTTGTGCTTCCTTCGCCTGTTACCTCCAAGCAGTTAGATTGCCTACATGATCCTGCAATGACTCCAAACAACCTTTTAAACACCTCCAAGCAGGTAGACTGTCCATATGACCCCGCAACGACTTCAAATACTCCCTTGCCAGGAGACAAATCGCTGTTGGATATAACCTCCAGCCCAGATGGCCTCTCTCCCCACTCCGACCCTCATCGTAAATCTTTATGTGATATAGTACAATCAGTGGAGCTGAGGACTTTGCAGAAATATTGCCTGCACTTGGCTGACGAAATAAAGGTGCTATCAGCTTCCATCAATATGTTAGAGGGAAAACTAAATGCCTTCACCAAAACCCCTGCCTCAATTTTGAATCCGCCATTAAATCATCAGGGACCTGATAATCATGAGGCACAGAGCCTAAGTAGGGGGCAGCAGCTAGTAAACCTCCAACTCACCCCTAACAATATATGCTTCAACATCGCTCACTCCTGCTTCCCCTACTATGCCTGGAGAAATTGTAAAGCTGCTGTGATCTCATTGCGAATGTTGACCAGGTCCTACTTGGCCCAGGGTGATCTCCTATCATTAGAATGGCTGCCAGAGACTCCAAAATTTAAGCGCTTGTTGCTCAAGTTCGACTCTCCCAGGCTTCCTGCACTTTTGAGCAAACTTCAAAATCGCCTCAACTGGTATGGAATCTTCCCACAAAGATGCTTCTTTAACAATTGTAGGGGCATTATTGGGAAAATCCCAAACTCAGCAAATTTGGTTAGCCGGCCTACAAGGAGGATTGAGGATTATGACCGGAATTCGCAGCAACGGACCCTTCCTATGAACCCCTCCCTACGATTTACTAGCCGACCATCCCACCGGCAAGAAGGGACTGCCTTAAGGGGTAGAGCATTGACGGGTCCAGCCTTGGCCATTATAGATGCTCCTAAAGATTGGCAGACACAAGCCCATGTGGACCCCCCTGCAGCGATAACAATCTCCAATCCTCAAAATGGCTGCATTCCTTGTGCTGATACCATGACGATGCAAGAGACACTGGGAGATCCAGTAGCCCTTTGGACAAACACTGAGGCAGTGGCAAGGCTAAACAAGCTATTGGAAGCTAACCGAAAAGGATGTCTTTCTTCTATCTTACATAGTGCTTTCCCATCAACAAGCCTTGATCCTCAAGGCACGACTCCTGCAACTACAGAGCATATGGCAAATGACGAGTCTATGGACTTGTTGTCTAGTAACACCCCCTCGTATCAAGATTCTCTCTTACAGCGATCTATAAATTCGTCCCAGCCACTGGCTGCTCCTGTGACATGTGACAACTTGAACCTGAAATGCAAACAATCAAAAATCACTGCCTTTTTTCATCCTACTGCCCCTTCACGCAGCGTGCACCCCCACTTGGATTCTCCAGGATTAACCACGCAAGAGAAATCATGACTTGAAGGAAACACAAAGCAGCCTCTTACACTACTATCATGGAATGTGGCTGGTATTAAATCCAAACTGACAGATCCATCATTTGTTGCCTATATAAATGGCAGCCACATCCTTCTATTCCAAGAGTCATGGGCCTGTGAGGACTTCTATCTAACAGGATACAAGGGCTTCTACCTGAATGCCACGCAGAACTCGTTATCACATGGTAGACCGCAAGGAGGCTTGGCTACTTTTGTTTCCTTAGCCATAAATCTTCAGGCCGAAAAAATCGACATCCAGTCGTCACTCATGCTGATTATAAAGTTGCAAACAGCAGAGGAAACGATAGTAGTGATCAATATCTACTTATGTCCAATTTATAAGAGAAATTTGGTTGATCTGAGATGGCAGGAAATCCAAGTGACATTGGAAACGCTTTTTGATAAATACCCCGAAGCCACTTTTCTGTTGGTGGGAGATTTTAATGGATGCCTGTCACATACTGACCAAATCTTATTCTCTAAATTTAACAAGTACCCTTCTTCACCTCTTATGACTACAGATCTTTTACCAAGGAAATTCAAAGATAACATAGCCACTTACGCAGGTTTCAAATGCAGGCAAACCTTGCTGGCCCTCAATTTCCTTCTGCTAAATGGGGCAGTCAGCTCGGACTACCCTGCCGAATTCACCTATTGGTCAGGCTCATGTGCATCCACTATTGATTTTGTATGGATATCTCCCGACTTTACCCCAAAAATATCCAGCTTTAAGGTGGCTACAAGATTGGAGAGTGATCACTTCCCTCTAGAAATTTCCTTGACTCTGGCTGACAAACTTGATAGGCACTCCTTTGTGCACCTATCAAATGATCATCTGGAGATAAGACCTACAGCCCTTAAATGGACCTCCAACTCGGCCCAGCAGTTGAACGAACTTCTTTGGTCTGATCAGCTCCAAATAAAAAGGGCTTCCCTTATGCAGGCGGATGAGCCTCTACCAATATATGACGATTTAGTAGAACTTCTAAAACCAACACTAGCTCGGTCCCCCACAAAGCATGGTAAACAGTTTTTCCACAAAAAATGGTTCGATGAGGAATGCAAAAACTTCAAGAATCATCTGTATAATGAATGGTTGGCATACAGAGCATCAAATGACCCCATGCCAAATAACCGCCTTATCACCCTCAGGAGAAGTTACAAAGCCCTACTAAAGGAAAAGAAGCTCGAGGCAGAAAGAAACAATTGGAACAACCTTTTGATAGCTGCAGAGAATAGAAATCCAGCCTCTTTTTGGCAGTTAATTTCCAGATACTTGGGTAGGCCGCTTGCAAGAATAGAACCCCACATCTCAGCGGACACTTGGGAAAGATACTTCGCCGATCTGTATGCGGCCCATGATGCCTGCGGAGATATGGTGGAGCCGGAAGCACTGCCCGATTGGGACCCAGTTACATGCCCTGAAGTTGAAACTCTCATAGATCGATTTAAAGCAGGCAAGGCCCCCGGTGATGACCTTATATCCATTGATGCCATCAAAGCAAATAAAGATTGGTGGATCCCACTTTTAGCAGCACTTTACACGCATATAAACAAAACAGCAAAATTTCCCTCAAGCTGGAGCTCTGCGTTGATTGTATTAATACATAAGAAAGGCCCACGTACAGAGCCGAGCAACTTTAGGCCAATCAGCTTGCTAAATGTCATTGGGAAGATTTACTCGGGGTACCTGCTAAACAAACTATCGAAATGGATGGAGGACGACAATATCATTGCCGATGAACAGGCGGGTTTTCGCCCTGGAAGATCTACCACAGACCAAATATTAACCTTGAATCACCTGGCGGAAAAGTATGCCGGCAAAGCCCCAAAGGTTCTTCATGTGGCTTTTATTGACCTTAAGCAGGCATTTGATCGAATCTCTAGAAAGCAGCTATGGACAAAACTGGCTGCTACAAAGATCGATCGTCGTCTCCTTCATCTGATTGTCAGCCTACATACAAACACCTTTCTGAGAATCAGGCTAGACAATAAAGGCCTAGTCTCCAACCCTGTTACCACCACTAGAGGGGTAAGACAGGGTTGTCTATTGGCCCCAGCATTGTTTAGCTTTTACATTAACTCACTGGTGACTCACATGGCCAATGATGCTTTCCACTCCCCCAAATTAGCAGGCCGATCTCTGAATGTTCTTCTGTATGCGGATGACGCCGCACTTCTTGCCAGATCCCCTATTGGACTGCGGAGAATGTTGCAAGCTCCACATGAATACTGTGATCAGCATGAGCTCCAACCCAACTATGCTAAGACCAAGATCATGGTCTTCTCTGCCCGACCGAGACTCCATCGATGGTCGATGAACGGGATCCCCCTAGAGCAGGTTAACTGCTTTAAATATCTGGGACAAGTAATACGGTCAAATAGGTCTTTTCTGGCCCATAGAGACTATATAACAACTAATGCATCTAAAGCAGCCACCCAGATTAGATCTCTATATGCTAAGAATCAGGCTCAATCAGTGAAGATAGCTTTGAGACTCTTTCAAATGAAAGTCCTCCCCCTTCTTTTGGTGGGCATCTCTTTAGGCTCCCGTAGGGATTTTTTGAAACTGGATTCTATCCAAACGCGATTCCTTAGAGCCATCCTTAGGATTCCCCCCTCAGTAGCGGGTGCGGTTATGAGATTAGAGGTCGGCTGGCAAGCTCTACGGTATGTGGCCTTGAAGACGAAGCTCTGGCTATGGCTCAAGCTTTGTTTTAAACCAGTGGGTATTGCCCCCTTGATATTGAGGGACGATTTCCAATCATCGTGGGAAAGGGAGGTCATTAACGAGGTTCAATCCTGCGGACTGTCTCACCTTTACTTTGAGTCTATGACGTACAATCAAGCTAGAGCTGTGATCTCCCGGAGACTGAGTGACGTTGCCAGACAAGAGGACATAGCCCAGGTAAAACCAGGGATGTTCCTAGGGGACCAGATTTATCGGATCATACCAGCCCCCTACCTTGCAGAAATCCACTATGTGGAATACCGCATACTTCTTACAGCGGCTAGATTAAATGTCCTTGACTCTGCGATATTGTGGGGAAGGTACAGGGGAGTACCATACGCCCAGAGAACCTGTCATTGTGCCATGGGTGTGGTTGAGTCCACTGAACACATTCTCTTGACTTGTCCTTCTTATGCAGAGCTTAGACAAAATTTTATAGACCCACTCCTATGTCAATTTAGCTTCCTACCCGGAGAAAACCAGGTTTTACACTTGCTGAATAATGTCACTAGAGCTATACCTTCCTTGGTGGCCAAATTTCTTTTTTTAGCTTTTAAGCGTCGCAAGACTATAATTGACTGTATTGATATGGGGCTATCTGTTTAGCCCATTTTAGTGTTGGCTAAGTTCTAAAATCTTCTTGGATGTTTTAACTGTGTATTGACAAATGTACTTTTTTCTGACTGACGGTCGAATAAAAGGTTGATGATGATGACTCAGTTTTTAATATTATAATCCTGACCTTTGAGGATAGTACTATTTTATTTATTTCAATATTTCAGTGTAACAGAATCTGATCACCCAGGATAAAAAAAGCTTCAAAAATATGTAAGGAGAAAAAACAGCAACTATGTGGGGAAAAGACAGTTTCAAGTTGGATCCAAAGTTGCAAGAGTGGAAAAGGTCCTCCCCAACCTGTTCTGGAACATCCCCATATCTTCCAGAAAGGCCTGGGAGGCAGAGCAGAGGGAGCAGAAGATGGAGGCTTCTCCTTGTACAACTTGCCATTCACTATGTTATGCAAAAGTTACCCTTTTGCAAAGTAGTTTTGAACAGTTCAGCTGTCTTATCTTCAGAGACACAAAGATGTTTTTTGGCTGTGGACACCAAAAGAATTCGGAAAACTGTTCAACTTGAACAAGAGTTTTACTCAAAATACACCAGGAATTAAAACATATGGTATTTTCCTGTACTGCTGCTGTTGTCTCCCAGTCATAACTTCTAGTTCATTTGGAGTAACAAATCCCAGCAATGGAAAATGTTGCCAATTTACCATCCTGCAAGACACGAATCCAATTTTCTGCCACAATGAGCATTTCATGTATCCAATTGTATTTTTAATCTACCATTTGAGAGATGTTTTTAATTTACTGTTACGTTGCTTGGATTTCCTTTACGACAGGAAAATATTGCATTGACTTATAAATGTTCATGCTTTTTGTTTCACTTGGAAACTGCACACTGCCTGTTAGCTCTGCAATAGTGACTTTTGAACAAGTTGACTTGTAAAGCAACGTACGGTTTAGCTTCATCTAATTCCAAAATACATACCTTATTAAAGTGTCATCATCCACAATGACTAACCAAGGTGTTGCAGCAGTGCTGTGCTTTAGAAACCTTTCCAAAATGGCAAAGGTCTTCCCACAATGACCTAGACACGAAACACAAAAAAGTAAAGGAATTCAATAATTAGACATATAGTGTGATGATTATAAAAATCATTCTCAACACTCTTCAAAATAATCTTTGTCATGTGTTTAGATTAGGGCTGGGTTGCACCTTTATCCCCATCATTCAGATATATAAATATATGGATTTCCTGCAATAAAGAGTATGACATAATTTGGAGGCATCCCAGCCTGTCAAACTCTTGCCTGCTGCACCTTACTATGCCCCTTCAGCAGTGGGCATGGAGGGCTTGAGGCATACAGGGAGTGGGCACAGGAGGACTCTATGCCATGGAGTAGGTGTGTATGCAAAGCTGACCATTCTTGCTCACTTTTGATATCCAGCAATTTCAAACGGGCATCTAAAACTAGGCTCAAATCACGGTGGTTCTTAGGTCTCCCTTTCTTTCCTCAATCCTTTCCAAATTTGTTTTTTCCTTGGTCCTTGGCTTCTTCCTCCCTCAGCCTCTTTATACCTATCAGCTGATTTCTCTCCTACTTTCTTCCAAGCACCTGCCTCCTTCCACCTTTTTTCTAAGTCTTGTTCAGTCAGAAGGCAGAATTTGCAATCATGCAAACAGGTATGGGAAGAAGGAGGAAACTGGTGTCCTGAATGCTGATTTCACAAAGGCAGGCAGATGAGCAGAATGGAGGGCTATTATTTTCACACTGCACTGATTCATGATGAATGTATGCAGCAGCAGCAGCAGCAAAAGTAGGAGGAATTTCCCCCTCTGCACTCCCAAACTGGTAGAGCACTTGCTGGTGCTGCCTCCAACTGAATCGCACTGTAATCAGTGCCCCACGAAAAGAGTCTTGTCTTTGTGCCTCCTTATCTCACTGGCAGACTCACAGGCCACCTCATGGGAAATAAATTAGGCAGCTCATCATCTTGTGCAAATTCTGTTATGAAAACACTGTATAACTCATGCAAAATAATATCACATCGTGTTAAGACTTACCTCTATCAGTATTTGGCACTCCTAAATCAACAGTGGGTATTGAACTTTCTGCATAATCACTGTAGTATTCAATAAGAACAGCCTCTTTTTCCCAGGTCTGCTTTACAATAGGTACTGGGGAAAAAACAAGCATACTGACACGCTGGCAAAACAGTGCTTACAGATTTGCATTTATGGCAAACTGAAATTGGACGTTAGGGTGTTTCTCAGCTTACCAACAACTGATATTTACCCATCTTCTCTCCTCCCTTCTCAGTGCACTATGGTTACTAGTTTTTTTGGGGGTGGGGGGAAGGACCTGAAGCTAACTAAACTGTTCAGATGTGGTGAGACAGACATAACAGGAAATTATGGTTAAGTAATCCAAAAAGCCTTCAATCTCAGAAGAAAGGAGGAAAAGGATGGCACAATGGTGGCTCATGCAGGCACAGGATTCATATCTGGGCTTAATATGCTGAGACGTGTATATCTGAACCCTGTTAGGCCAAAATTAGATGTTACGGCACATGTGGCTGCTACTGAAAGCAGCACCCCCATTTCTGTTACCCCAAACACCTAGGAATACCAAATGCATCTCATGATGTGATGGTGTCACAAGGTCCCCTTTCATTGGTTGACACCTGTGGGCAAAGAAATCTGTAATGCACTTGTACTGTCATTTTGCATTAATAGTGACCATCAGAGGATAAGTGGGGAGAGAGATGGGCTGCTTTGTCAGCAGCCAGCCAGCCATTTTAAGCTTAGATGATGGGAATGACCCTACCCTCCTCCCTGCCAACATACTGGAGACAGATTTGTTACCAAACAGGGCTGAGCTTTTTATTTGCTCTGCCCCCTTGTCCTAGGAACCACTGTGTCTGTGTAGCACCTTCTGTTGGATAAGTATGTCTCACAGTCTCCCGCCCACTCACCTAGGCTTTTCTTGGAGGTGAGGAGAGATTCTGTTTTTCCTTGAGCAATGAAATACACTGTATGTACCATGTAAAATCCTAAGCAGGCACAAACGATTTCTCCCTCACAAAAAAGGAAGGAGACTCCTGGCACATTCAGTCCTGATCATTCAATACATCTACCAAAATTCAAGGGAGTGTCAAAACATACAGCAGAAAAACCCCAAAACCCTGTATTTTCATAGAAATAAATGCCCAATCCGCATGTTGAATGGATATAGTTTTGAGCAGCTAAAAAAAGAAAAATGGCTTACCAGAAGAGCTCCTTTTTCAAAAGGAGCTCTTGAAAGCTAGCATCCATTAATTTTTCACTTTCCTGAGAAAGATTACCCTCCACTGGGTAACACTGGAAACTATGAGGAAAGTTCAAGTATTTTCCTCAGTCTTCAAGGTGTTACATGATAGTGAAAGACTGTGAATCTATAGCTTCGTTTTCAACTTGCCTTTATCATTTCGGATAGCTGTAACATAGCAGTTTATTTTTTGTCTTGTTTTAATCAACACCATTAAAAAAATAAAATCACAAGAACATGAACACATTTTTCTACAAACTCCAGTTGTAGGATGCTCATTTTCTTGCATCAAAAAGACAAATTGTATGCAAAAGTTAAACCCATGCAACTTTAAAGTTTGATTATTGGTAAGCATTTAGAAAGGTTATTAAACAATGCTTCATTAAAATAAGCCACAAAATTAGTTGAACACTTAACCTTCTTAAGTTATGTTCTTATATTGCTGCACCGCATAAGAGGGCAGTATATAAACTGGTATAAATAAAATAAAATTCTGAAAATATTACAAAACCTTCCACTTTCCCCAATCACATTGCTTAGGATTGTCTGAATTAATATGGGCAATGATTAAAGAAACTGAGCTATGGTTTAGAATGATGTCTGAATTGACTACAGATGGTTTGCAATTAGCCAGAAAAGTAAACTCTGGCCAGAAAGGCAAACTCAAAAAGTAATTCTGAAAACCCTGGTTTGTGCTACAATTTTTTTGTATTAATAGGCAAACCACGGTTGCAGCTGTTGCCTTCTCTCAGCAAACTTGGAGCTACTACACTCCAAGATTTGAGTTTTAACCCCCCCCCCAGAAAACAGAAGCAAACAAGCACCTTTAAATTTACCTGTATACTTGGAAGCTCAAACTTTGCTCGAGTTCTAAATACATTGGTTAGTGGAAACCACTGTTTGATGCAGTGCCTCAAATGAGCCAAAGACTAGGTACCAAAGCATAATGGTGGTTTTTCTACAGCAGATTCAGTATTACTCATGAGCATGAAGCAGAACCTTAAGTAAACAGATTTGTTGATGTCTCTTATTTTGTTTAAATAATAACCACTAATATGTTTAACCAACCAGGCGTTATAAATGTATAAAGTTTAGGGATGTTTTAAGATTGCAATGGTATTTTAATGAAGCAGTAGTACTGCAATTTTTTAAAAGTTGTTTCGGTAATTTATTACAGCTAGATTACACTGCACTATTAGTTTTAATTATATTTACAGATTTTGGCTAGATTTTATGCTTTTGTTGACTATGTATTTTGCATACCACTTGGTAACATAGCAAATTTGATAGCAGGAAATTTGCTTGCATGCAGACCAGGCAATACAAGCTATTTAGCAAGGACAATTTTTAGACTTTTCTTCTAGAAGATCATCCATCTTGAGTACACATTTTATACAAGTACTTTCAGGACTGCTGTTCATTTATTTCTGCTTTCGTATAATTTCATCTAGGAATGGCTCTTTACATTCAAACTAGAATGCAGTGTGGATGTTGTAAAATTTAATTCACCACTGCAAGGTTCTGGAACCTGCAACTTGGGAATCTTTGTTCATTTATTTATATTTATATCCCACTCTTTCCTCCCAAGAGAATACATGGTTTTAACCTACCCCAAAATTTATCTTCACATTTGCTCTCTGAGATAGGCTGAGAAATAGTTTGCCCAAAGTCACTCTGTGACCTTTATGACTGGATGACCACTTGAAATTGGGCCTTCCCAGTCCTACTCCAGTGATTGTAACCACGCTGGTTCTGCTTGCCTTGTACACACATTATAATTTATCATTATGCACTATTATCATATTATCATTTAGCTGCCAGGTTATCAGTCTTTAAAAAACACACACCAAAAAAGCAAACAAACCCCAGGTTCTATGACCTTTTATGGCTTACTTTTATTATCCTGGACTGCTGTTTTATTCTAGGTTTAGTGGCCTTGTTTGCATGCCATGGTAAAATATAAAGCATGGCTTGCTGTGCATGAGTTAATTGCTCCAGTTTTGCTCTGCCCCATGTCTTTTGGCTTGTGCTGGGAGGAAGCAAATTATCCCTGGCAACATCAAACAAGGGATTACTATTTGTTTCACTTCTAACAAACTACCATAGGCGCCAGCTCCTAGGGAATGAAGCCCTTTGAGGGGGCCATACCCCTTCAATGTTCAGAAGGCATTTGGCTTCGCTCCATGGCTTCTTAGGATGTCACATGACATCAGGTTGTCGCATTGGGCCCCCTCAGTCAAGCTGATAAGCTGGAACCTCTGTAAACTACGATCTGTAAGTCAAGAACAACCCTTGGCTATAGATTGTGATTTGTTAGGAGTGAAGTAAATCACAGTTCCTGGTTTGGACAAAACAGAGTAAGTTACGGATTGTGGTTGGTTTCTCCCCAGCACAAACAGGGAGGAGCAGAACCTCCTAGCTTGGCACATTTACAGCAACTCATTCACTATTGTTCACTTTGATGTGTGAACTAGGCCATTGTGGCATTCTTTATCTTTATGGTTTGGGGCACCATGTTCTAAGCACGGCTCCCAAAAATGCATGATCACAGAGCCCCAAAACACAAAGGGCTGTGATATTGCATGAGGTTGTGACCCTATATGTCTTGCCCAAAACACACATTTTGAGGCCCCTTCATCTCACATGGGTCATGTGACTCATCCAGAAGCAGGGCCATGTCCCAGATTCTAAGGGAAACATGTTGGAATGCATGCAATTCATTGCTCAGGAAAGTGTACCAGCTACCACAGTGAAAAACATTCAGGCTACGGATTCATGGCCAAACTACCAAGGGCTGCATTGAGCTAAATCAGTGAGTGCACAGAACAACTTCTGTGAGCCAACAGAACTTCAAAATTTGATTTCTGAAGATCTATCGTCATCTCTATCACCCCGTTTTTGGTTTTGAATATTCGTTTGTTGAAATGCTAATGTTGGAAATAACTTGTGGTGAGATTATATGAAGAAGAGGGACGTAAGTAAGAATATCACTGAAGGCAGGAAAAAACACCGAAGGCTGATTTCCCTTAAAATGGGACACAGCTGGATTAGTTTGCCTTACACCCTACCAAACTAGTCACTGTTTGACATCCAAAGGATGCATGAAATACATGACAAATGTGATGAAGGAAAAATTTATGCAGCTGACATCAATAAGAAATGCCATCTGGTTCAAAGCTGTTCTTCAATCCCAACACTTGCTAAAGTGAAATCTTTAATGTTTATACAGCTTGGTTCTATAACACACTTCTGTATATGAATACTGTTAGGATCGTCCTACTCTTGTGCAGGACCCTAGTAGAGACACATGCCCGACTGGCATGTTCTCTCCCTCCTGGTCGATCGTTCGGGAGCTTCTAAAGCTTTCTTCAGCCCGAACATCACAGCGACTGATACCAAGAAGCATCAGCAGACTTAGGGATCAGAAGAGTATTCGCAGTTTGTGTAACAGAACTCACTAGCACAGCATTTTGGCTAATCTATGTTTATTTACATAAAATACACTCGGAGAATTCTGACTTAGCTCCTTCCTCTTTCTCATCAGACACCAAAGAGAGAAAGAACAAAGGACAATAGTCCCACTTCACGGAACACAGTAACACAAACATCCTGTCTCCGTCACTTCCCACTATGTAGAATGAAAACATACACCATCATGTGATAGACAACAATCCCACGACTGCAAACATGGAGCAAGAACCCTAACATATAGAAGAAAAGGCCTAGGAATACACCCTACACAAATCTGGACTTTCTAAGATAGTTGGATGGAGACTTTACACCTCCTTCCGAAAACTCCTGCGGCCAAGCTGGTACCAAATGTTTTCCTTTGGATTACATCGGCAAGACTGGGGACGGGGGGGGGGGGGATTGGTTGTCTGGCCAGCTCAGGACCTCCATATGCACTTCAGTGCAGCTAACACAGCAACAATACAGGAGGCAGCAGTTATGAGTTACCAGTCTCTGCAGCCACAGAAAGGTCTGTGATCCTCCAGCAGTTTGACTTCAACCCCACAGGCGCAGTGCATTGCCTCTCGAGGCAGACAGAGGCCAACAACATTAACTTACGTACATCAGTAATTGTGAAAGAACAAATCATTCATCTAGCAATACAATGTCACTAGTAGATATTTTCCCCTGAAATTGTTAGGGAAATCCTGTTATTACCTTTTTGTTTGAAGGATGGCAATAAAGTATAAATGTATATTAGAAAAAAAATATACGGTGAATTTACCAAGGTTTGTTTTTTAGGTATGCTGGTCCCCTATGGTTTTCTTTCAGTGTCACATGTTCAATGCATTTCAAAAATGAAACATCTCTATTTTGTAGATGTAAACTATCATCACATTCATATACAGATTGTTGCAGAATGTGTGAAATGTACTTCCCCCCTGCTTTTCAGGCAACTCTATCCCCTACAGGTGGCTAAGAAGATATAAAAATAGCTAATGGATGAAAAGATAATGCCTTCCCACCATCTTATTGAATGTTGAATAGCTGAAGGTTGTGGCTCTCTATATTCACAAATAAAGAATATTGAATTTCAAAGAAACACCAAGACCATCCACCAGACAACACATATAAAGGCTTTTTAGTCCATGCATTCACTCCATGTCACGCTTCGCCCAGTTTTAACCAATATATCTTCCAGTTTTTGTCACAAATTCTCTACTCCCCACTGCAATAAAATATACTTTATGGAATATCCCACTGACTAATGGGTAAAGGGAAAAAGAATATTCTGACAACTAGAGTATATATTTATCAAGGTTCTCATTTTCTGACTAGGAGAGACCAGGGCAGGTGGCCTGGCTTTATGACATTCAATATCTTTCAATATCTATGTGACCAATTATCACATTCAAGATCATTTAATTGAATTGAATACAATGTTTAGAACCAAGCCCTAAACACTAACCCAAATATGAATCCCCCCTTTCAGTTTGGAAGGCAATGAATAAATATAGCAAGACAAATTTTATCCCAGGATTTACTGTCGAATCATACTCAAGAGGCACAGAGTACTTTTTGTGGGCCAGGGAAAAAGAAACCGACTTCTTAGGAAAGGCTGCAGCTTAGAATAAGCTTCCCTGGTGTGTATTCAGATACATATATATGCCTTTGAAATACTCTGGGGATATAGTCACCAACTTGGTTTTGCTCTGTCTCACATTTACAAGGAACCTGAATGGAACCACAGATGTAAACGTTCTTTGTTTTTTTATGGAAGACATAAAATGTAAAACTTCTGTCCAGTCTCAGTAGCTGCTTTTAAAATTACCATACATTTAGTATTTTTAAGTTTGAAGAAGGCATTGCAACTTTCATACCAATAGCCTCAAAATAATCCTAGGAAATAAAAAGGCTTTCCCCATTATATTCAGTTAGTTCCTGGTAGCAATCTGAAGGTAGATTCAAAGACCAAATGTCTTCAGAAACATGCTAAATTTTTAAAAAGTGAACATTTCCTTATTGTTGCTCAGATAAAACATTCTAAATAGGTCATGAAAAGCAATGGGAACACATTTTAGAAGCCAGCTAGCAGGTGTGATTTATAACACAGTTTTGAAAACTTCACTGACTAATTACTTTCAGTGGAAATGATATTCTTACTTACTTCCCTCTACTTCACATAATCACTCCACAAGTTATTTCCAACATTAAAATTTCAACAAATGAATATTCAAAACCAAAAAGGGGCCATACTGCATTCAAAATTTTATTTAGCTTAAATTAGTTGCAGAACTTATATAAAGATATCCTTAAATATGGAACTTACTTCTGTCTCCATGGAATTTCCTGCATGTTTTTACAGCAACAAAGATATCTGTTTTCTTCACAGGATCTCCCTAAAAATAAAATGTCAACTACATTTTTCAACATTCAGGTTTATATTGAATGAACAAGCTGTTGTAAAGAGACCCTCAAGATATAGCTCTAAAATCTACATTAAAAAGCAGTTTAAGGCAACATAAAAAGATATACTTTCAAAATTCAAAATTATCAATGTTGCCTAGCAGCATTATCCACTAAAATTCTAATTGAAATTCTGACTGAAGTCGGTTGCAACATGTAAGGAAAGCAAATGAACAAAAGGAAATATTTAACTGTAGGGGTGCGAAGGTTGAAGGCATAATACAGCCCAAAGGTATGCATGGTGGTATTGAAAAGTCCCACTATCTCAATAGGAGGGATATAAGCATGTGATTAACTTTCCCATGGAAATCGGTGTGATTTTGACGTACTTTTCTTTGGCTGGATCATCCCATCATTCATATGACTGGTGGAGTCAAAACAGCTACTTTAAGACAAGCCCAAGAGATTTCAAGAAACCCAGTGGGGGCTTAGCCCTTTTCCTTTGACCAGCCAACATCCGTACTAACTGGATGTCCCCAGTTCCAGCAGATGTTTGGCACATGGCAAGAGGGCTTTTTAATGGTCATGGGAAACTAGCAGCACAATTCTAGCGGCACTCCTATAGGTCCACAGCAGCAATTGATAGAAGCTGGTTGTCAGGTTCTTACTAAGGATGTGGCCTAACATCACTTTGACCTCAGCGACACACACACACACACACACACACACACACACACACACTATTAATCCCAAAACAAGGAGTTTGTGTGGCACCTAACAGACAGAAAGTGCCAGAAGACACTTCGTTGATTTTGCTGTGACAGACTAAGATGGCTACCGCTCTGGAAATTGTCATAATCATTTCCTCTATTTCTTATCTTGAGAGGTGAGTGCTGGGGCTTACATGGCCAATGGCACTATGCATGCACAAGGGGACAGTATCGGTAAGCCCAGGGAAACCCTATGGTTTGCAGAAGTTCAAAAATATTTGGAAGCAAGGAAGCTAAATGAGGGGGGGGCACTTCCAAAGCAGCTCATTGAGGACAGTGCGTTCAGTGGCTAGAGAATGCTGGGGGGAAATAAAAAAATAATACAAGGGGGGAGGAATGGAAAATGCAGCATTGTGGAGGAACGCATAGCTGACTGACAAATGCTGCAGAATCCCATTCTGCAAAATTTTTGCTAATGGTTCACTTGTTAGCTCAGTTTCACACAGTCCTATGAACATAGGACATCACACATTTACAGTCTTTAATAAAACAGCTTCACAGTAGGTAAAGAATGAACAGGAAATAATAATTGGCATTTGCTTTCCTTAAATTAAGACAATAAAAAAAAATGTAACTGGTCTTCATTTTCTCTTTAGAGCTTAATAAAATGGATGGACTTTCATTATGAGTTAATAACACACACATACCAAACTATTTTCCAAAGGACTATAGACTTGCTTAGAGAACAATGAAATTGAGGGCACAGAGGTTGAAAGGCTTGTGGGAAATAAATCAATAAATAGTGAAGGGGAAAGAAATTTAAGCCAGCCAGTGAATAAATAATAAATACTTAGCCCTTTCCACTGTTCAAAGAGTTTCTCATACACTGCATTCCTGCAATCCTTACAACAAACAGTGAACAGTTTATTAAATAACAGCAAAACAACAGAAAATCATGGGCCAAAATAGTTAATCCTTTACAGAAGCCAGCTTTCTTTCCCTTTCCCTTTCTCCTTCTATTTGCTGCTTCCAGCCATCTTCTCCAGCTCTTCTCAACAGTCCAAAGTACCCACCCTTTTAGCTTCTTATGTCTTCTGAGCTAAGATGTTTCCCCTGTTCTGAAAAATCTCACTCTGCCTGTGACTCCACGTACAGTATGCAGACACATTTTCATTTCCCCTCTCCACTCACACTAGATGTACCAGGGCAGCCACCCACATTTGCTGTTCATGTACCCGTATGTGCCCCACTCAATATAAAATTATACGGTTTTTAATATTTTTCTCTCCGCCATGAAGAAATAAGGAGCAGAGTAGACATATAGTGCTAGTGTAGTTTTTTAGAAAGATGCTTCATGAATTCTGGAGTTTGTATATGGAATTCTTACCCCATCCCCATCCAAGCAACTAATATTGTAATAAACTATTTTATAAAATATGTGATTTTTACTGTTTTGTTGTTATATTAAAATTCATCTAACTCTCTGCCCCTCTCACCACCACCCCCCACTTTCTTTGGGCTTCTTCTTTCAAAAACATATAGATTCATAGACTCAGAAGGGATTCAAAGGGCCATCTAGGCCAACCCTCTGCTATGGAGGGATTTCATCTAAAGCATCCATGACAGATGGCCACCCAACCTCATTACCATATTATATTGTTGGGGCAGCTTCTTCCCTACCTTCCCTAGCGGTGCTTAAGAGAGATCTGTGTGCTCTCGGGAAAGGCAGAAGTGTGGGAGCCGAGGGAAGCAAACTCCCAGTTGCACCAACAGCTCCCAGTTGGCCTGAGAGGACTTTGTTACTCTTCGTTTATATAATGCATTTGTTTTAGTATTTTAAAATTGTAGCTGCTTTGGATGCTTTGGCAGAAAGGTAGGATAGGACTCAAAATAAAAGAATTAATTAAAATGCCTAGACAGGCAAATTACAATACCCATAGGGGTATGCAAATAGATCAATAACAGTAGCTGGGCTGTAAATAGCAATGTTCGTTACATAAACAAGATTACAACACTGCCAGGGATGGAAAAAGAAAATAGAGTTATTTTTGCAAACTTCCAGCCCAAGCCAAGATCATACCAATTTAACAAAATGTGAACCACAACAGGCCAAGTCTGAGTAATGGTAACATAACCAGAAAGACAAAGAGGAATAGAAGAACAAACTTCTGTTTCTACTACTTGCATCTAAAGTATCTTGCAAAGTCCTCAACCTTGAGAAATTCTAAAGAATTAATTAGAACAGTTGAAGGTGGATTAGAATAGGCTCTCTTTACATATTTTTACAGGAAAAAGACGGTCTGAAAATACTTACACAAAGTGGGAGGAAATTAGCAAATGTAGTGGCACAGTGAGCAGCATTCGGAGAGTCAAAGTCTTCTGTACAAAACTCAGGCACTGGGGTGAGATGTGGTCCACTGCCTTTCTCCCAGATATAAAGCGCAATCTTTCAAAATACACAAAAAAGTATAATTAATGCTGAAATATATTCATTCTATTAAAATTCAATGCAAATGGCTTTCAGTATAATAAGTCAGAAAAAAGATGGGAGAACTACACTAAGATATATTATCTTGTGGTGTAAAAGAGTTTTGAAGTTTTAAACCAGAGCTTATGTGTGCAGGTGTACAGTAGTATACTACTGATAAACTACTAGCTCTCCTCCCAATAAAACCACAGATATATCATGTCAAGTGCCAGGAACCTCTCCTTTCAATCACCCTAGATTTATTCATCGTGCCTCCATTCCTATCCCAAGCAAAAAAAGGTCTCTTTAAGAAGAATAAGGGCTATAGCTCAGTGTTAGAGCACATGCTTTGCATGCAGATGGCCTCAGGTTTAATACCTGACATCTCCAGGAAGAACTAGGAAAAATTTCCAGCATCTACTGATGTTTTTAATTATGTTTTATAGATATCTATAGGCTGATTTTATTGCATTTTATATGTTGTAAGCTGCCTTGTTATATTTTATGAGATATATTTATTTATTTTCAAATAAATTGTGATAAATAACACTGGAGAGGTGCTGCTATTCAGTGCAGACTGTACTGTGCTAGGAGCCTTCCTATGCATCTAATAAGGGCTACAGGCACTTGGAGAGGGCTTGCTAGAGACAGAGTACTGTATCCAACACTCTATTAGTAAAGTTCTATTTGTGCAATGAGGCTTTGCCTGTCTCCATTCTCCCCTGACAACTCTCAAACTCTGCTCCAGAGACGACCCTAACAGTTCTCTTCTCAGAGAAGAGTACAAATTTTGGTTAGAGATGGAGGGATGGTTAGTAGGGATGGGCAATATCTTGCTTCATGGCTTTTCCCACATTGTGATTTTTGCATAACACGTACACAATGATTCATGATATATTGCCAGGTCAAAAAATTATGAAACCAGTTATCACAATATGGACTTCAAACCCGTTTTGGACGATATAGCACCCAACCCTAATGGCTAGTGCTGGGGCAGGAGCAAATTCAATTTTGAACTGGACCCTCATTTACAGGTGACAAGCTCAGCTCAAAGCAGAGCGATGCTTTTCAATTTGGGGGAGTTTCTAAACTCCACCAACTGCAAATTCACCTGCATCACTAATCTTTTCACAGATCCCTACATCTAACCAATGTATCTGCCATCTCATGAGACATCACATATGTTCAGTGACTATTGTTTATTCCCAGCTTGAGAAGAGGAAAACAAACTGAAAATAAGTTTAGTTAAGACTGACAAGAACAGATGTCTGGGAAGGTTGGCAAATGTTCACAGCTGTGCAGACACGCATTCTTCCCTGCAGCTACTTCTAACATTTGAACAATAATAAGTCCGTGAATTTGTGGGAAATCAATCAAATAGAAAAAGACATTTGTAAGAGACACATTTTAAAACTATGTGTATTTTGACTACTGCATTAGTGTGCTTTCGTGATACTACTTCACAATGTGGCAATGTAACACAGAGAGAACGTCATAAGATAAATAGGTGTGCAATCTTCTTTTGCACCTGTGGAAAATTTTAAGGACTGAGCTGACTGCTTTGTAATTTTTATATCAAGTGCTTTTGTCCCACAGACGTCCTAAGACCTAGATAATATCCAGTCTTTAACAGTAACGAGCAAAGAACTCATGACGCTCATGGCTTGTTAAAAGTTAGAAAGCAATGGGAATAGGACATCTTATGATTCATACTGGGTAGGGGGGGAAGGAACCCTGGAAAGATTAATTGTAAAAAAAATCCACAATAGGCTCAGCATGTATCCTTAAAAGGAAGAATTAATACACCCAAAAGAAGGGCTGTAAAAGAATATAGTAAAAATGAATTATATTCCATCTGGAAAGGCACAGCAGCATACTGAATGTGGTTGAAAGGAACAGGAATGAAATAATGACCCAAGGCATCAGATGCTTTTGAGTGCACAGGAGCATATCACAACTCCCTTCACTTTCAATAATGCCTCGTGTTACTATAAATTGTCACAGGAAAAGGAAAAAGAATGCTAACCTTTAAATATATATCACATTACTATTAAATGTAGCTTTGCAATTCTACAAGCGTAGATTCCCAGCTGCCACTAGAAGTGCCCTTGTCCCCAATCTGAACATTATTAAATCAAGTGAAGAAGGAAGACCTACACATATATGTGTTACTCCATTTTCAGACATATATTCCTGGCTAATAGGACAGATAAGCCCCTCCTGCAATCTGAGGCTACTAGAGATGAAATTTTCACTTCTTAACATCCAGCACATCTGTGCTAACTGTGGTTAGGCAGAATTCATGTCCTGTGTTTTGAGGGAGAGAGATATAAAAATGTCCCATATTTCTTTTCTTTCTTTTTAATCAGGACATCTTGCAGTGAACAGCTATCAAATAAGAACTTCTGCTTTAACAACTGTGATACCCATGTTATTGAACGAGTCTTTCCTGTCCTTTCTGTTTTGGTGCACGACTGGATTTGAATCAGCGTAGTGAAGGCAAGTCCTGGATGGGTTAAAAATAAAACCTGAAGAATTGAAACAATTTCCCAGGTGCATCCCTAGCACTCAGGTGAATGTAGAAGTCTTTTTGTCATGTCCATGCATGCACCAGAGCTCCTGAAAAGGTCTGAATTAGTTTGCCAGCCTACGAAGAGTGCTTTTGCAACTCATTATACCTTTTGCTAATAAATGAAAGATGTAATGTGTTATTTTTAAAAGGGTTGTACTGTATGATACCACACTGTATTGTTGATATGATAATATGGGGTCACCTTTGAAAAGCTCATGAATAAGGCATTGCACCAAAATGGGCTACTGACTGGCATCTTGCAGAGGAGAGAACATGTGGAATATACAGTATTTATGAACCTTTCCCCTGCTACCAGCAATTATTTTTCAGACAACTGTGGAAGACGGTTTCTGCAATATTGCATGAGTTAGTGGGAAAGTTTGGCATACATGACATTAGATTCTCTTCTGGACATTAGCAAAATGGATTTCGGCTGGAATACATATTGCAGACTGCATCAGCTTTGTTGGATGACAACTAACACAGCTGGATTCATGTTAAGTAGTATTCTACTTTTGCTGTGGACTGGGATATGCCCAAGGTTTATAATGCTTCTGTACATGTTTGTAAACATGTATCTTACCATGTATTTCACACAGATTTCAAGGAGAGCAGAATACAAACTAGGATACAAAGAACCATACAACTAGTCTAGTTCCATGCGTTCATGGTTGCTTTGGAGTTGTTTTTGCCAGCCAGGCATAAGCAGCATGGTAAACTGCCTTGGAAACTGAATGGAGTTTCAAAAATGGTGTGTGATATGGAGGAACCAGCTGTTCAGAAACGAAGAAGTAAAAAGTCACTGTGTTTGCACAAGCTCCTTGCATGAGTAGCTTTTTGAATCCTGTTCCCTATTATCTGCATAGGCTAAAATAATACTATGTGGAGCCTGAAAGAAAATGTTGCAACATGGAGTGCTCATATTCAGAGTTCCAGCTAGGCAAACATGCCCATTTTCAGTATACTCCATTCCATCAATTACCACCCCATTTTCTTCTCCCAACAGTCAATATGCATTCTGTGGGTGCTAAAACATGCTCAGTTGTCGGTGAGCTGTTCTGGGGATGTTGCTATTTTTCACCTCTTTAAATCCCCGTGACCCCAAAATATTTTGGATTCTCCCTGAGCCTATGGTGTTTTGGATACATAAGGATTGGCACTCAGAGAATAAGTTCACTACTAGTGTATTATATTGGTCTTCACTATTCCATATAATGAACAAAGGAAGGAAATAAACACTTGTATCATTTCCCTCCTCCTATCATATGGACCTAAGATAGGTAACAGCAAAAGCAAAATTTTCAGAGTAACAGAATGGTCTTACCTCGTATTTTAAATCTATTGTAAAATCTGACTTCAAAGGTTCATTCTTCAGCCTCTTTGCAAGCCTGTTCAGTAAAATAAATAATAAAAAATAAAATGAGTTGTTTTTATACATCACACACACACACACACACACACACAATCATATACAAATCGGATACATACAAACTAGAGGCTTTCAGCGATCATGCCATTACCTAGAAGCATGAATACATAATATCCTCAAAGACAATGCACAATGTACATGTACTGTACACTTCAATTCCAATCCACTCTTCTCCACTTTTCACTTTCCTTGCTTCATCTATTTCCTTCCTCTTTTTACTGCCTGTATACGTACCACCCTATCACAGCTCCCAGATATAGAGAGCTAGCAGAGGCAGCTGCAGTGCTCTTTCAAGAATATTTCTGCACTGGGAAGAGGTTTTGTCACATGCTTACATGTCTAGAGGCAATTGCCACGTGAACAGAAAAAAAGAAATGCTGAATACCTAAGACAGAGGTGGCTTTAAATTTTCACCTAGACCTGTGGACTTTGTTGGCACAACCAAGAATGATGGTCAGTAGAAGGAATAAAGAAATAGTAAGTTTTTAAAAATATTAAAAATTGGCAGAAGAAGAAGAAGAGGAGTTTGGATTTGATATCCCGCCTTTCACTCCCCTTCAGGAGTCTCAAAGTGGCTAACAATCTCCTTTCCCTTCCTCCCCCACAACAAACACTCTGTGAGGTAAGTGGGGCTGAGAGACTTCAGAGAAGTGTGACTGGCCCAAGGTCACCCAGCAGCTGCATGTGGAGGAGCGGAGACGCGAACCCGGTTCCCCAGATTATGTGACTACTGCTCTTAACCACTACACCACACTGGCTCTCGCAGGTGTCGGGGGGGGGCATAAAAAACTGCTGGGGGTTGGATATGGCCTGTGGATCAGCCACTCCAGCCAAGGACATACTCATATGTTCTATTTTTTAAATGGAAGCATATGCTTAGGTAATAGAAAGGCTCATTATTCAGTATTTTCACACTGTCAATTTCTCCACAACTAAACATGAAGATTAGTCTTTGAGATTTTAAAAATAGTTCCATAAGAAATATTTTTGCTTCTAGTTTCAACTTTTTAGTCTGTTGCAGCAAAAAGAGCGGAAGTCTTGTGGCAACTTGTTTCCAGACGTATAAAGAAGATCCACAGTTCAGCAGCCAATTATTTCTTGCTTTCTTATGTTCCCCATCTGTAGCATTTAAATATTCTCAACTTTTGCCCAGGTATTTTACTAAGAAACCCTAAAAGATACTTGGCTAGCATTTAATTTTGCCCATATGCTAATAAAACAAAGTTAAATGCAAATACCTATTTCCCAACATGTACATTTATGAAGACATAATTGCTTATTAATGTGCTTTATAATACCCTTGTGAGATAGTGCATGCAGTAAAAGGGAACAGAGTGTTTACAGTTACTTAACATTGGATAAAAGCTCATTTGTGATCAAAGAGTCTAATCTCAGTTTATATACATGTAAACACAGCGACATTTAATGTTTAACATAAATATTTTACTTCTCCAGAGCATTTTACAAACACCAACCATTTAGTAAACAAATTTAGAAAGATCACAAAACTGAATTCTTACTTCTTGACAAGTGGAATACTAAGTGCCCAGCCAGCAGCAAAATCTGGAAATTTAAAAATTGTAGGGTTTTCTGCAAATGCATAATGGTGAATAATTGTAGATTCATCGTCATGTAAAGCTTTTCCTAAAAAATATTCCTGTGGGAGAAAATAATAGAATCATAGAACTGTAGAGTTGGAAGGGACCCCAAGGATCTAGTCCAAACACCTGCAATGCAGAAATCTCAATAAAAGTATCCATGACAGATGGTCATCCAACCTCTGCTTAAAAACTTCAAACAAAGGAAAGCCCACCACCTTCTGAGAGAGTCTGTTCCACTGTGGAACAGCTCTTGCCGTCAGAAAGTTCTTCCTGATGTTTAGTTGGAATCTCCTTTCTTGTAGCTAATATCTGTTGGTTCAGGTCAGGAAAAAACAAGCTTGTTCCATCTTCCATGTGACAGACTTTTAGATATTTGAAGATAGATATCATACCTCCTCTTTGGTCTCCTCTTTTCCAGGCTGTACATACCCTCAACCATTCCTCATAAGCCTTGGTTTCCAGACCCTTGTTCACCCTGATTGCCCTCCTCTGAACGCGTTCCAATTTAAGCCTTCTTAAATTGTGGTGCCCAGAACTGGACACAGTACTCCAGGTATGGTCTGACCAAGGTAGAATAGAGCGGTAGTATTACTTCCCTTGACCTGGACACTACTGTAGATGCAGCCTACAATAGTAATAACTTTTTTTACTGCTTCATCACACTGTTGACTCATGTTAAGTTTGTGGTCTACCAAGACCCCCTAAATCATTTTCGCAAGCCTGCTGTCCCCTATCTTATATTTGTGCAGCTGATTATTCCTGCCTCAATGTAGAACCTTACATTTGTCCCTAATGATATTCATTTTTTAGAGACACTGTTGAGTATCTGGTACATACTTTTTACAAAGCTGTGTGGTCTAATGTAAGGCCAGATAAACTTTTCATTTCCTTCAAAAATCCCCAATATGCAATGCTGCATGCCCTTTTTGATGATACATCACTGACACTTTTGTCTATCAGTGTTATGCAGCTTCCACGTGAATTGATAAATATATACCAGCAGACAATACTTTGATAGGCAAACTACTCCTCATATAACTAGAGGTCTTTCACTCATTGTTGAAATATGTCATTTACTGTTTTATATTTGTAGGTGCAACAGATTCAGGTAGGTAGCCGTGTTGGTCTGACACAGTTGGTATATATATAAAAAATGTCCAGTAGCACCTTAGAGACCAACTAAGTTTGTTCTTGGTATAAGCTTTCGTGTGCATGCACACTTCTTCAGATACACAGTGGAACAGTTAGTGACAATAGTTTGACAGCACTATTTACCTTAATGAATCAAGAAAAGGTTAGTCTATATGCAAACTTTCCTCCCCATACCACTCAAGCAGTGGTAAAACGTTTTATTCATTGGCCCAGGAAGTGATAGGTCAGTAGCCAATAAATCACAAGTCTTCATCTATGCATGGCATTAGAACAAATATTGAATCTTAATCGTACACTAAAATTTCTATTCACCAACTTGTCAACTAAGCAACATGAGTAAGTGTACACTAATCTGCTGCTTGTTCATATAATTAACAGTTATTAGCTGCAATTAATAGAAGAACCTTTCCATGACCAAATGTGGTAATTAAGACTCTCCTCCCTGAAAGAGAGGGGAGTGGTTGTGAGCAGGAGCCCGAGCCCCGCCCCTAGCAGGGGGTGTTTGCCCCCTGCCTCCTCCTCTCTCCCGGCTGGCGCCCCCACCCCTCGGCAGGCACCCAACCAGGTGCCTCCGAGGGGGCGTGCACAGCAGCCTTTTGCTGCAGCGCCAGCCTCCCCTCGGCCTCATTCTTCGCCGTCGTCGCATCGCAAGTCACCCACCCTCCACTCCCTTTGAGCTTAGGGTCTTAGTTTTCCTTGGCCTTGCTATGGACCTTAGGTTCATCGCCCTGGTTGTCCAGGGGGCCTGGTAGGAATTTTTCCATTTGGCATTAGGCTTTTTGTTTTTTTCGCCTACCTCGTAGCAATCGTCACAACTTTTGTGGTATTGGTGGGTAGGTTAGGCATTGGAATAATGTGCTGTGGTGTGTCGAAGGGCTAGGTGTGGCCATCGCCTATGCCTTCAATTTTTGGGTATTCCGTTAAAGGAATCTGGCGGTCGTGTATTCTGTCCGATGCCTGCTTGGCGGGAGGCCATGGCACGACCCTCGGTGACATCAGGGGAGAGCCTATAGTTGGATTAGCATCAACAGGCTCCACCTACTGGTGAATAAACCCACCTTGTTTTAGACATCCAATGCCTAAGCCAATACCTTTTTCACTGCTGTAATCAATAAAGTTGTGGCCTATTCTTGCCCATTAACCTTATATCACGTGTCCTTGCGTATTCATTTCACTTGGCGGGGGTCGGGTCCTTGAACCACAACTTTATCTTAGCCACACACTGGAAACCATTTAGAAACAATACCACAATATTTTGTGAATGCAAGAAGAGTGGTGAAGTGTAGTAGAGGGAGCAATTTTTTTGCCACAGTTTTCAAGCTTCATTCATGTCTAGAGGCTTGATGATGTATTTAAATCATTCTATACATTTAGATTGGGACGCAGGTGGTGCTGTGGGTTAAACGACAGAGCCTAGGACTTGCCAATCAGAAGGTCGGCGGTTCGAATCCTCATGACGGGGTGAGCTCCCGTTGCTCGGTCCTTGCTCCTGCCAACCTAGCAGTTCGAAAGCACATCAAAGTGCAAGTAGATAAATAGGTACCGCTCCAGCGGGAAGGTAAACGGTGTTTCCATGTGCTGCTCCGGTTCGCCAGAAGTGGCTTAGTCATGCTGGCCACATGACCCGGAAGCTGTACGCCGGCTCCCTCAGCCAATAAAGCGAGATGAGCGTCGCAACCCCAGAGTCGGCCACGACTGGACCTAATGGTCAGGGGTCCCTTTACCTTTTTATACATTTAGATTAGGCAACCTTACCTTTGTAGAAGCTGGACTGATTCTTCAGCAAAGCTTGTTCAATACTGCTTAAAAGTTTTGGTCTTTATAATGCTTTCTACCAATTTTCCCCAAATTGATTTAGGCTACTAGTATGTAATTTTCTAGATGGCCACTTACTATGAATACCTCTATTTTAAAAAACTGGTTGCTAATACCACTGCTATTCAAACACAGTACATGGGTAGTTTTGTTCTTAGACATCTCCAGGGTTTGATCTTGAGCACAGTCGTAAGTAGAGGAATAAGATTCTTAGGATGTCAGTACCAAAATGCATAATGCAATGTAGTGTCTTTGACCTACGTTCATCAATTACCTTCAGCTCCCACTGCAGTATAACTTTTAGTCATTAAGTGCTCCTATCAGGAGTGGGAATTTCTTTATTCATTAAAGCTTTCTTTATTCTTAGAGCATTATATAAAAGCAAATTAACCAACATCTCTATTTCTAAGCTAATAATCTAAATTTCCCATTTTTACCTCAAAATGCAAGTAGTCAATGAATTTAACTTCACCTTAGACTTGTCATATCCTTCAAGTATTTTCAGTAGCTTTACAAGATGTATTCTTGTATCTTCTTCACAGAAGAAAAACCACGAAGAATTTCTGCTGTATGTAACAGAAAAACTGACAAAAGAAGATTAGATTATTGAGATTATTGAGATGAGATTATTGAGAAGTCTGGGAAAGACTTAATAGTGTGACCCTAGACACATCTACTCCAAAGTAGTTCAATGAGACTTACTCCCAGGTAAGTATGCTAATAATATATGCCTTGTATCTTAAATGCAAAAATAAAGAACATTTAAAGAGTCATGTGAATTGATTTTCATCAGCAATATAGTGATGGCTACCTCAGGCAACAAAAAGCAGTGTTACTGCCCTGCTCAGACATAACAGGAAACCGGACAGGTGTGCAACCTCCCTTACCTGTCAAAACTCACCGTAACCAGCAATCATCTGATCAGTTGTTACAGCAAAGGCCTTTGAAGTCTTTTACAGGTGTAGCTGTGCCTTCAAATGGACAAGGCTACGCTTGCCGTCAGCACCAATCACCTGACTGGCCCTGACAGTGAGCCCCTGTGACTACACTGCAGAGATCCTGGGGATGAACAACTTACTGCAACCAATCCCACTGGGGTTCGCTGTCAGGCAGCCTATCATGCAAAGAAACAACTGTGAGCTCACTCAATTCTTCCTTTGTAACCACATCCTTATTTGGGAGGGGGAGAATGGTTTTGCAGGTCAAATTGGGACCTGTGCTGGGCCAAGTTAGGCCCATGAGCTAGAGATTCCTCACTACTGCATTACATGAACAGCAAACCTCAAGCTTGTACACTTGCCCCTTTCACACACCATAGGAAAGGAATGTTGGTTTGTTGTTTTTAAATCACTCGTCAAATCTGTCTTTTGCTCCTTGGCTTCTTCCTTCAATTTTTGGATTGTTTCATATGATGCCCTCCCAATTATTGTTCTGATTATTTTTAATGTGCAATTGTAAAGAGCTTTGGGTAGCTGATGTGAACTGGAAAAAACATTATAAATAAAGGGGAAAGGCATATCCTAGGTGCCCCACAGATGACCTCTAACCTCTTTATACTGGCTCCAAGAGCCCTACGTTTTCCCACATCCACTCACAGTAAATATCTGCAAAACACCACACACTTCCAATACCCACTTCTTCCATCAAGCTTCTTAAACCTTTATGGCCTTGCCTTTATCTCACTATTGGTTATAAATCAAAGTCCTCTTCCAAAGAAAAGGCCTTCAGTTGAGTATTGCAGATATGATGCGCACAGTAAGATGGACATGTGGGGAGAGCAATCCCAAAGGGAAGGAGCAGTAGAAGGAATGTGTGCAGACAGGAGAGAACAAAAAAATGGAAATCTTTAGCTCAAAACAAATATTGGTGGTGGGTGAGCTACTCCTTTCTGCCACATTTTCGCTGCAAATGGTTTTGGTTCTAACAGACAAAAACCATATGAACTGGCCTGAACTGCTGCCTCACAAATTATACCCCAGTATCACACTTACTCGTGCATTAAGGGTAGAATGGTCCATGCACCTTCATGCTTGTCCATCTGATGAATAAGCAGAACTGTGGGCATCTCCTTTAAGAAAAGGGTAAACATTTTTATAACTTTCATGTTAATAAAACATTAGTACTGTACATTGTTTTAAACATTTTGGTTTCAGCTTTTCCTGCAAAAAATGTTCACTATAATTTCCCATTTCCACTGTACTCTTTTTAACAAAACAATTTTCTACTGCTCTGTGTTTTAATATTTATTTTTACTTTAATTATGTTTACAACCGGCTTAATTTTATTTTATCTGCATTATCTGATTTTTATAGGGTTTAATTGTGATATTCTAATATTGCTTGCTATAAATATTTGTTAAATGGGAGAAAACACTGACCAGTTTAGAAGTGACAAACTCAGCTTAATCTACCATTCTTTATTAAACAGAAAACAAGGTTGGGCCATGCACTCCCCTCACATTTCCCCATGCAGTCCCTTGGATACTGGTTAATTTGAATCAGTGCTTCCCATTATACCCAAACTGGCATATTTTAGCATAAATCAAGGTTTAGTAACCAGGACACCTTGAGCTTAAGCACAGTTCAGATGTAATAGGAACTATGGTAAGCTAAGAAGTATACAAGTGCTGAAGCTGGCATGCAAGGGGCGAGACAAATGTGGTTCCAATGGTCTTTCCTGGTGCAATAAACTATGGTTCCTTGACCTGAACTTGCTACTTCTGAATTAGCCTGCCATAGAATGCTAAGGAACAAACACGGGGCAAATTTATGTCAGCTCCTTGCACTTTTATAATAAATCTCGGGATATCTGAATTTAATATATTCAACTGTGAAGAAGAAGAAATAAGTATCAGATACCTTGTGAAGTTTTGGTTGTTTTTTTGACTACTCTGGGATTCTATTTGAATGACAATAAATCAAGTATGCATAATTCTTTCGACAACTGGGCATTTATTGCAATTATTTTACTTCCTTGGCAGTCCTACCATAAACACTTTTGTCTCTCTCTACTAAAATGCCAGCTATTTCTATCACCAAATGCAAGCTTTCTACTAGGATGAATGAAGGGGGTAAATCTATTTATAGCTGAGGAAGCTTGCAAGTTAGGTTCCATGTCAAACATTTCCCTTCAAGTAGAAGAAGATGGGCTTCTTATCTCAGCAGCCTTTTAAGAAAGGAAAAATGGAGAGCTGCCTGAGCAACCTTCAACAAATGCTTTGATTTTCTTTGAGAATAGCTGGCTGGATTTTGGTCTTTAAAAAAACAATTTCAAGTATACTTGCAAGCTTCATTTACACACTCGGGCCTCAGAATGTTGTCTTTCAATTTTGCCATTATAACTGCTAAGAATATATATTCTGCAACTTTATCTGTTGTTTTAGCACATCAAAGATTACCCCTCTTCTCCATACTTTGTTATTCTGTAATAAACCCAATAATTTTACCTATACTTCTTCCTAAAAATTACATACGGTTCCCCAATACTCACTGGATTAAACAAGCATCAAACTTGCATAGCTTCAGTTAGAAGAACTGCTTCATGTGCCTTTAGATAACAGCCCTTTTGAAAATTTTATTCCTACCCATGGACTGCACTCTGCTAGGCAGCAATCAAGTAGACCAGGCAGCAATCAAGCAGTTAGCTTTCTTGCCCATCTGATTCTATAACAGGGCCAGGATTAAAAAGGCTATACAAGTTATCCCCTGAGAATAAGACTTTTTTGAAGGGCTTCTCAAAGTGCCGACCCTCATGCTGCAAGGCAAGCACCACTCTGAAGAATTGGGGTGGGGAAAACAATTCTCATCTATTTTAGGCTACAATGGCAATGGCAATAATCAATATGAAAGCTCAGTGAGTATCTTTTGATAATTGTGGATTCTTAAGAGTGCATAGTCTCATATTTATTGTGGGACTAGATCCAAACTTAAGTCATGCTTGGAGAAGAGCCATTAAAATCTATACAATTTGCAGTGGGTCTCTTTTAAACATGGCCAAGTTTGGATCCAACCCAAAATAAATAAGGTAACACAAACAATGATGATCTGAATCAAGCCCATGTATCTGGGATAATTTTACAATTATCACTCTAGTAGTTTTACTTTAAAATTATTTATAGGTAACCCTTTAATTGGCAATGAACATTATAACTTGCACAGTACTCTTATTTTCTGATATTATCATTTAATATCACAAGTTTATTTTTTAAAATTTTGCATGCTTTTATCACCATTTAAAGACCACAATTATACTAATGTTGCATTATTTATTCATGACCAGCACTAAGCAAGATAATAGCACCCTTGCAATTTTCACATGAATGGAACAATCTGTTCTCATAATTTAAAATTCTGAAGTTTATTAGATATTTCATATCAGGTTTTACAAGTGAAGTGCAGCTTTATAATATGAAAATCTTCCATGTGTTCAAAATACAAGGTTGTCAACTGCATGCTATTTTTGTAGAGACAGAATTCCATTAGAACATAATTCTAGTAATGGACTTTATATTCAAAACAGCATAAATAGAAACACATTTAGTCCTACCGCTATACTCAAAATTTAAATGAACAGCATAATTGCAGGCATGCTGCCAAATTGTCTGTACAGCCTGCAGCAAACAGCAAGTAATAAGTGGAATTTATAGCAACCTAATCATTTTATACTCTCGGTCACTGGCTTTAATCCAATGATAGTCTTAGCATCCCAAAGGAGCCCAAGAGAATTAGCCCAAGCTCCAAAAAGCAAAATGAGTTTCATAAGCCTTAAGCAACTAATTCACATGGATCTCTTAGGTAATTTAACAATTTTATTATCTTGATGACTTAGATGTTTTCCACACAGAAAAATCAAAAAGCAAAAGCTTTGAAGTCACAAATATTAAGGAAATTAAAGTCCATTTACAAATTTCACATAAATGCCTATTTCCTTCCCATTTCCATTTATCCCTAAATAAAAAAGTCTCCTATGTATTTTGTTATCTGAAAGCATATTCAACCAATTTTTTGAAATACCAAGTAGAACAACTTTCTAAGCCACAGTATTTGGATATGCATGATAAACGGCCATTTTGAAAGAGTAGTAAGCTAGAGTTACGACAGTCCTAAAGCTATGAGTAGCTTCCATAGCACACCAAATATTGAATGTCACTATAACTACAATGGTCCCACTGAAAGGGCAGTGGGGCAAATCCATCCTGATACATTATTATATTCTAATATAATACACCATACTTAGCATTTAGGATTGTGTTGTGTCAATGTAGAGGCTCCATTATGGCCATTATACCTTTGAGGTACTACAAAGATGGAACATCTTACATTCCAGAACTCCTCCTATACTCATCAATCGGTAATTCTGAACCATATGGCAGGCGTTTGTTTTTTTGAAAAAACTATTCCACTACACAGCTTCTGACAATGGTTGCTATGATTTGCAATTCAGCAGCAAGCCCCATCCTATATGAAAATGCATTATCATGATGCCACAGATCATGACACTGCAGACAATGGCCATGTTTGAATGATTTTTCATAACTTCATAAACCATGCTTTATGAAGCTGTTGATGAGTGCTGTGGCCGTAGGCTCTTTCTTCTCTTCCGTCCATCCCTTGTTTCTTGCCAGCATGCAGATCTTGGTTACCATTAAACAATTGTTTATTAATCTCTTTCCATAAGGCACCCCAAAGTCATTTACAATATATATAAAAGTTACATATATAAAAAGTTAAAATGCAATAATCACTATAAAACATTTTAAAACAGCAGAACATACATAACATCCATTCAAATCCAAGCCCAATACAAACTGGGATAAAGATTTTAAAAGGATTGTTGATAGGGGGACACCTTTAGCAGATGCTGAAAAGACAATAGAGAAGGCCCCAGTCTGATTTGTAATGGGAGGGAGTTCCAAAAGGGAAGTGCTGCCACACAAAAAGCCCAATTCTGAAATCATGAAGAATGGACCTCCTGATAGGATGGTTCCATCACCGAGTCCAAGCACTGGTCCTAGGCTTGCATGGTCTCTCCCGATTCAGACGTTACAGAGAACTAGAGCTACTGGTGACACCTTGGCCCAAATTGCCTAATAACCGCTCCCATGTAGATGTTACGTTGCATCAGGGAGAGGATGGTGCTCTGGAGCACCACACAGCACAACTGTCAGGGATGCAAGATATAATCACCCCATTCTATTCTCTGCAACTGATGCTGAAGACAGGACCAAAAATACTGGAAAACAGTGCCTCCAATACCAACAGGGTGACCAAAAGCAATTCAGCCCCATAACCAGGCCAGAACCGCAACTGCAGTGGGTGAAGAGAACTGGTTTCGTCCAAGATTATTTGCAACTGTTACACCACAATCATCTTAATCACCCAGAAGGGGGGATTTATGACAGGTGGTAGTTGTCACAAAACAATGGTTCCATGGTGGATGTTTTCAGGAGTGGTTGATTCACCTCCTCTTTCTAAGTGGCCAGAACCAGGATGCATATTGATTACATCCTGGACCCATTCAGTTATACTCACTCAGCAAGCTTTAATTAGCCAAGAGGAACAGGTGTTGACGGAACACATGGTTGGCTGCATGATTTATTTATAAAAGTATATGTATATTGCAGTTTCATGAACTATATCAAAGAGTCTACAACAATTAGGGTTGCCATATTTCAAGAAGTAAAAATCCAGGCACAAAAGGAACCCTAACAATAATCAAAGTATAATAAGAACAGCACAAAAATTAATTTGTTGCTAGCACTTTGTCCACTGCATAAACAGTTTGTGGAGGTGAAGGTTGCTGTAAATGGGGCCCTGGAAGGCACAATCCTTTGGAATCTTGTGCAAGCGATTTATTTAAGTGTGCCTTTTTCATTTCATGTGAATAAAAGATGTTTTCTTTTATTAAAGTGGTTCGTTTCAGAATAATGCGTCACATTTTTCTTCTCCACTAAACTATACTGTGTATGCCAATTAACATCTCCAAATGCTAGTAGGAAGCAGAATGTCTTATTAACACTACTTCACATCAAAATAAATGCGTACATTGCAGCAGTAAAAAATGAATGTAGAAAAATTAACAATCCACTAGCAAGACAGATGGAAACTACATATCCTGTAATTATGTTTTGGCAAGCATAACAAACCAGCATTGGAAAGCTCATTAGGACAGGTAATAAAATCTAATTCAAACAGAACATTCACCTATAACACCAGTTACAGTATGACTCTGTAATTTGACTGCCCTCTGAACAATTTTTAATGGTTGCTATCAGTTATTTCCTTTTTCTTTGCTTGCTTCATTTATATCCTGCCCTTCCTCTAAGGGAGGGATGAGGAAACTTTTGGACTGCCTGCACTGGATCTTTACAAGGATCAGTCTCATGGGCCAAATCTGACAGAAAGGTGGGGTAACTCACCTGTCAATCAAATGTTATTATGACATCACATTTATCAAAGTCCTCTATGCAGGGCTTCCAACGTGACTGCCAGATGCTTGGCTTTGAGATTGCGCATGTCATTATTATTTTGGCACTGTATATATTATTTAAATTTTCATGTAATAGGTGTTGAAATGCTGTCCATTTTTGTTAATTAGTTTTTGTAAACCACATACAGAGTTGTTTAGTTTGAGGTTTATCTCACTGCATTCCTTGGGCATGGTACTGAACTTAGCAGCCTGCAATGGCTTCAAAGCCCCTTTGCTGTTTGCAAAGGGCTTTAAGCAAGCCCCCACACTCCTGTATGAACCTCCAGAGTCTCACATGACAGCAGTGGGGTTATGGAAATGTCCTTTGCAAAAGTACTTTTAAAGTATGAAATCTGCTGTTTTATTGCTGTCCTTTTGGTGTCTGTTGATGTGTGATTTTATATTGATTTAAACCCAACCTGGGACCTGATTGGTTGAATGGAGTTATATAAAGGCAATATATAAACTATTTAAATGTTTTCATTAAAAGAAACACAATGTCAAATTTATGTTGAGCATCTCGAGTGAATGTCATTCAGCCCTAGTGAATGTTAGCCAACCAATGCCAGAAACTCTATATCCCTGCATAGCTGCAATGATGCTACAATACGAGGAACACAGAGTTTGTGCTGAATCCTGAGGAGGAAAAAAATTAAGAAATAAAGGTCTCTTATACAGTTAACTGGGCTGAGCCCACATAGAACTAGATGCACGTTTTTAGCAGCTGAAAGGATTAAAAGATCATACAACCCAAGTTTTCCCAAGTATGGCTAGGGAAAAAATGGATACTGCATGGAATAGTGTCAGGTTGCCAGGCAAGGCTTATCGTCCCCCTCTCTGTAGATAACAGCATGAAGCAAAAGTAGTCATTTGCAGCAACAGAGAGGTTTACTGAACACATCACAAACATTCAGCATCCATTCTCACCGTGTAGGTGCTCCCAACTGAGTTCCTCCCACTTCCCTCTAGTTACTTCCATCTCCTCACCACATGATCCCTCCACCACTGAGCCTTCTGAGAGGCTACCATATCCAGACATCTGGCTCTAGGGCTCATGGGCTGCACACTTTCTAGTGAGGGAGATTCAAGCAGCTCTCTCTCTTCCCATTCCTCTCCCCTTGGTTGCTCTTCTCCCAGATCACCCCAACTGTCAGTTTCCGAACTGTGTCCTTCCACGAACCATTGCTCTAGGTCGATACTATCCTCCTGCTCCAGAGGAGCTTCAGGATCAGGCCCTTGCGCAGAGGGAGAGCGGGGCTCCCACCATTCTTCCTCAGAGCAATACCCTTCAGTCTGGTTCCTGACAAATATGCAATGTAATGTCGAATTGCCATATTTATCCAGTTAAGGTTTTGTTCCAGTAGCCCCTGCAGTCTTAACCAACTGCCCTGAGACCTCTGGGTATGGGGATATATATAAATTCAAATAATAATAATAATAATAATAATAATAATAATAATGCAGTCTAATCCTGCCATATGGCTAGGTTCGTACAACAGTGAGTATATCAGATTAGGACCAGGAAGACCCAGGATGAAAGCCACAGTCAGCTACACGGTTCACTGGATGACCTTGGATCAGTTAATATCTTCTGGCCCAAACTAGCTTAGTGTTTTTGCTAAAATAAATTTGGGGTGAAGTGGAGGAGAACTGTTTATGTATACCACTCTGAGCTCCATCAAAGAAAAAGGGGCGAGTGTAATAAATAATAAATATTTAATTAGCCCTAGAATACAAGAGAAACAAAACAGTTCAGGGTTAAAAGTTGCAGGATCAGGTTCTATTGTCATAACCATCACTTGAGGTGGTGGTGGTGAGAATAATTTGCATGAAAAGTTGTGTAGCAAAAAAATACACATACGTTTAAAACTGTGCATAGTACTGACCTCTAGCGGTACCCTACTTGTCTAAGTAAAGTTTTAATTAATTTAGGAGAATGGTGAACCTGACGTTATAGCTATCACCCTTTCTTTAGACTAATTGGTGGGCAATCTGTTAAATTCTGACTCCAAAAGGAACATTCTCTTCCATGCCGAGCACGCCCAAACTTGTTTTCCAAAGAGTCATAATGCAAAACTTGGGCATGAACAGCACCACCTCAGATGAGTTAGTAGTATCAGTAGCCACCATCAGGCAAGCCAGAAATGTTTCAGTCCCATAATGTCTGCTTACCACAGCCTTCTGCAACCTGACCAAAAATGTATATTTTAGGAGCTTGTAGCTAGTAAATCTTGTGTGTAATTTTAATGATGATTAATTTGGACACAGAAAAGCAACAGATTAAAGTGTGTCAGAAATCCAATTCTTCAGCCTGGAAGCATGTCCCCAGGTATTTCATATGAGACTTTTTTAAGTGTTCTACATCATTTTACATTAAAACTCTGATCAAAAATAAACTTCATTCAGTGTTTTTTTAAAAGTTTCTTTAAAAATCTCTACTACAATAACCTTTACCCTAAGATAGTCTTTATCCGCCTGGAATTATAATTTTTAAAACATTCTGCAATGTAAACTGATGACAGAACATTCACTGAAGCAAAAAAAAATTACTTCAAACAGAAGCAAAGCATTTTGCATTAAAAAGGCTTTTCAAAGAATACAAAATGGGCATCTTCCCATTGCTTTTAGGCAGTATTTCTCAAATAAACCCACAATTCAGGAACAGCTAACTTTTCTGTAGGTGAGTAATGTCATCCCAATCTCCCAAATCAGGTTGGGACGGTGAAGCAAATGGCAGGGAGATTCCCACCACAAGCATTAAGTGGATTAATAAAGGTATTTTACTAGGGGTCATTCAACCCAACTGTGTTTTGGTTACTGGTGGAAGACCTCACTTGCCTCCTGAAACTTTGTACTGCTCTCACAGGTGTTCCATACACCTCCCACAAAGCAGCCTGCCCCACACTTTGAGAATTACTGGCGTACTGGGAAATAATGTAGGAGTTCAATATGTTACACAGTAGTATTTATGAAGTCTGTGTAACAATGAATTTAACAGATGGATGCAATAAATTACTTGTTCAATACTATTTTATTGTTTTAAAATAGGTTTCCACCCACATAAAAAGCTTTTTGTTTCAATTATGTTATACTGCAATCAAGATTAAAATCTCACAGCGCTATCAGACAGTCGAACAATTTTTTCTAACTACTCAAGGAGCATGACTGTATTACTCTCAGAACATTTCACATAGCTTGGGATGCTTTGTAGCTTCCCTCCCTCCCTCCAACTCCCACCCCACCCCCCACTTACAGATTTAGCATTTCCCATTTATTTTGCCCTGGTATCAAAACTCCAACGTATTTGCTTTAAGCTTCTGGCTTAAAGTGCCAGAATTTGTCAGGGGCCCTGAATACATGCAGTATGCTATCGCCGCAGCTTTCTGTTTCTTTCCCTCATCTGATGAATTGAAACAAGAGAATTTCATTTGTTTGTTTTAGCAAATGCTGTATACAACCACATCAATCCAAAAGAAACATCTGGACTTTTAGCGTCTATGTTAATGCATATCCCACAGAAAATAATTCCCCGTTAATTTTAAAACCAGCTGCATGCTTTTTACAGTGACAATAGAGTTGGATCGCATTCACATATGGCCTGCCTTGTGTTATACAACCCTTGATGCTCTGCCCACCCAGTGTCTTCTGTCCCTTCCTGCCTCTTCAGTAATCCAGTTCCTTCCCAATGATCCAGCCTCTCCAAAAGAATTTTTGCTTCACCCCTGCCCTCCAGTGGTCTCCTAAAGATGCTCCTGTCCCAGTAGAATAACAATGGAGTAGATACAAACTGGGAGGTGCAAGCGCAAAGTGTTTGGGCTAGAGTGGTATAGCATCCACTGGAAAGTGTTACGATATGGATGCAATGCTGCTGCAAACTGCTAGCTTGAAGACAAAACATGATGGGAATGTTGGGACTGTCCGTGGGAAACAGAGGGACAGTCATTTCACAGTGCGAAGCACCGGAATTAGCTCAGAGTGTAATATGAGCTCTTCCGTTTGTTCCTGTCCAGGAAGTGCAGGAAGTGTTTGCTACTACACTGCTGGAGTTTGAAGAGAGCAGTCATGTTTTTTTGTAACGCTGCAAAGACAGAAATAAAGGCACGTAAATACGTTTCTGTCTATCTCTTTCCCCTGCCAGGGGGGGCAGGAAAGAGGAGGGGTGTTCTCACGTTTGAGAAGAATCGCCTATCGAGACCTTGCCTGCGCTTGCTGGGGAATGCAGCCAGGGAGGTCAACAGGGAATCAAGCCGGGTGCCTGGGATTGTTGCCAGTTTCTCCTGATATGGGCTTGATTTCCGACAGAAAGATGCTCTAGCCACTACACTTGTGGCTACACCTCTGAGCCTGCTTCTCTGTCTGTCTCCTGACAGCTGGATCACCGGGAAGGAATAGCGGGAAACAACAGGATCATTGAGCAGAAACACTGTGGCAAAAATGTGCTGCTCTTTTCTTTACTGCAACCATGGTATCATAGGAAGTGGGGTGGCAGAAAGAGACATGCAGATGGTTATGGCAAATGAATGAGTGTGTGAATTAATAGAGGGGTATGTGAAAAGAGAGGTGAAGAATTTGGGTGGCAGTGATGTTAACTTGGGAACATCACAACTCCCTACCTCCCTACACAGACTCTCAAGATCATCACCACTCCACAGTGTTTCCTTTTTCTCTCTTGAGATTCTTACGAGAGAAAAACAAAGAGAGAAACAATGTGGAGTAGCTATAGCCCACCTACCAGCAGCACATGGCTCCCAAGAAATTACCTCTGAGGAAATGCAACTCTTGACAGGAAAAAAGTTGCTGACTCCTGGCCTACAACAAAAAAAGTATAATTCAGCAGAATGAAGCAAGCAAGTATGCAACTTTTGGTTGAAGGCAGAGCTGCTGGAGCAACTAAAATAACATGCGCTCACTTGCCCACCTGCCTGCCCAGGTGATCTTTCTCCTGCTGTTGTGCAGTGCACTGGAAACATTTTATTGTTTGGTGTGGAGAGGGGCAAAATTCTACTCTATTTGTCCGTAGCCGGGGGGCGGGAAGAATGAACGTGCCAGAATGCCCAGTGCAACTCAGTGCTAAACGTGGGTTTTAAATTTTCTTTGACTAAGATGATTTTGATTAAGCAGCTTTATTTCCAGGGCAGAACATTGGAAAGTGGAAGCATGTTTTATTTTTTTAATGGAATGTAGGGACCTAACATACACAATAATCATGCCAGATTAAGGCAATCCAACCCAGATTATGGTTAGTTGAAGCCTTGGAGCTGTATTAATTTGAGCGGCGGTGCAGCAGAACATGACCCTCTAAACAGACTGATGCATCTATGTTCTGTAAAGGAATCGAAATCTCATGTCTATAACACAAGCAGAAAGTTCCCATTTGCAGACTTTTGTTACCTCCTTCCATATCTTCACAACAGCCATGTAAAATAGGTTAGGCCGGACATTGGTGACTGGACTAAAGCAGGAAGTGAGCCAAAGCAATGATGAGATAAGTGCACATATTCTGAGTAATTTATGTTTTTTCAAGGTTTGGGGAGTGGTAATGTTTGTTGTTTGCTGACTGCTGTGAAATGGCATATGCTCAGGGTTTTGCTTTCTAACAAGACTTCTTTTACAGTACTTCATTCCATGCATTCCTTTTTTGGGGGGGGAAGGAGGCCTCCAACCATCTTAATCAACCCTTAGAAGCTTTATGAAATGGAATTCTGTGCCTACTTAAATAAAAAGTGTGTAACATATTCCAGAACTATAACTTGATGGTTTTTTAGTCAGAGGCTATCTATTCATACCTTTCCAAGAACTGCAGCTTGTTTGAAAATACTTTGTTTTAGGTCATCTGCTTTCTTCAAATGAAAAGAATTCCTTTGACTCTGGATGACAAATACTATTTCTTTTAGTTCTGTGAATCAAAAATAAGTAATAATCATTAAAGGAGGGGGGGGAGACAGTGAGTTTCAAGGTTATTGCAGATAATACTTTTTAAAATTTATTCAAATAATTAACTTGCCGAAATAAGGATCTACTGACCTTAATAAAACTTGTGGAGACAACATGAAATAAAAGCTTTCAATTTAAGGATAGTATTGTCTCATTTGTTTCTGAACCAGGCTGAAAATGTTCATTAGCTTGCCACAGAGATTTCAATTCACAAACAGTGTGGTGTGAAAAATAAGACTCGCTGTAAGTGTAAGCTGGTCACACAAATTCAATCCAATTCAAAAATTGTTTCTATATTGAGACTAAAAGCAATTACACTTTAACCTAAAGCAAACAGTTTCCATCAGTCAGTCATTTCTGCCGAAGATGCATCAAGCCCCACTGAAAACAAATCTAAATTTGTCTCATAAATGCAAAAAGAGTTCACATAACATTCTCAAAATATCTGATGCTCTACTAAGCATACATAACAGAATCTATTGCAATTTCTTACAATGACCCATCTCCTCCCTGGTTCACAGCTGCCTGGTAATCATTGGTTGTTCATATAGTTTACAAGTATGTTGAATAAAATACCTTCTAATTGAAAAGTTGTCTAGTGATATATGGTTAGCTACTCTAGCTGGTTGTTTGCTCGTACTTAGTAGCAGAGATCTTAAAGTCAATGTAACTACATATGCTATTACATACAAGTTTGTATAGCTACTTATGGTATCATAAACCAGCAGGCATACGTATTGGGGTGTGTATAAGAAGAAGAAGAAGAAGAAGAAGAAGAAGAAGAAGAAGAAGAAGAAGAAGAAGAAGAGTTTGGATTTGATATCCCGCCTTTCACTCCCTTTAAGGAGTCTCAAAGCGGCTAACATTCTCCTTTCCCTTCCTCCCCCACAACAAACACTCTGTGAGGTGAGTGGGGCTGAGAGACTTCAAAGAAGTATGACTGGCCCAAGGTCACCCAGCAGCTGCATGTGGAAGAGTGGAGACGCGAACCCGGTTACCCAGATTACGTGACTACCGCTCTTAACCACTACACCACACTGGCTCTATTTAGGTAATAGAGTATAAAACTCTATTACCTAAATATAGGATTTTCTTTGCTTAGGTGTTAGGTGTGAAACCTTTTTCTCAATAAAAAATCTATTTGTTCCTTTTCTGAAACTTGAGTGTAAAGTACAACTCCACTTTAGTTAACCCACTCCTTTCCATAATTCCTGTAGTATTGTAATACATTGAATTACAGGTGTTCTGTAGATCTTTCCTCATTATGCTCACCACCTCATTGTAATCTTTGAAAATTTCCTAAGAACCAATGGACAAAAATGCTAAAGTTTGCAATACAGAAATTATAGTATTATATACTGCTTTTCAGGCTAACTCACAAAGAAGTTTACAAAATAAAGCATAATAATACAAAAATTAAAACTAGCAAACAACAAAAAATAGCACTTTACTAAAGAGTGGCATCTGTGACTATGATGTGTTGGTCCTACAATGGAAAGAAAAACACTTTCACAGCTGTAAATGCAACCTTTTTTAAAAACTGTTAACATACATTTGTAAAATCACAAATATGAATAAAAGAGTAAGATTACTATATACTATAGGAAATTTACTTCAAATAATTTTATATATGTTAAAGAAACAGCGTATGAGCAAACATGAATCTCAACATTTATAATTCTCACACTAGAAACAGGCTTTAGGAGGCTTTCTAGGTTTCTGAATTTGGTTTTAATAAAAGCTTAAACTGCCCTCAAACTGATCTTCTAATATAATATTATATTTGAAATATCTAACATAATGTTAAATTTTAAGTATCTGTGTGCCTCTTATAGAAATCAAAGGCAATCTAGTTGATGACTTAGCAATAGTCTTTTTGAAAGCTAAGGCTCTCAGCATCCCTGCCAATTACCGTATTTTTCGCTCGATAACACGCACCTGACCATAACACGCACATAGTTTTTAGAGGAGGAAAACAAGAAAAAAAAATTCTGAATGAAACAGTGGATGTATCATTTTTGTGCTTCATGCTGCGGCCACAGACATGTGATTTGACGGTGAGTTTGGGGTAGCCCAATGCAAAGATCCTGAGGATCCATGTGGATCCATGCTTTGTAACCACGTTTTTGTACCATTGCAGCCCCAGGCAACAGTGGGTGCGTGATTTTTTTGGTGCAGGCTGTAGCCATGGACATGCTATGTGATCTGATGGTGAATTTGGGGTGACCCAATGCAAAGATCCTGAGGATCCATGTGGATCCATGCTTTGTAACCACGTTTTTGTACCATTGCAGCCCCAGGCAACAGTGGGTGCGTGATTTTTTTGGTGCAGGCTGTAGCCATGGACATGCTATGTGATCTGATGGTGAATTTGGGGTGACCCAATGCAAAGATCCTGAGGATCCATGTGGATCCGTGCTTTGTAACCATGTTTTTGCACCATTGCAGCCCTGTTTTTGCATCAGATCATTGCTATGTGATCTGATGGTGAATTTGGGGTGACTCAATGCAAAGATCCTGAGGATCCATGTGGATCCGTGATTGGAACCACGTTTTAAGTAGGGAGGGAAGGAAAAACATAGAAAGGATAAGGAGCGCCGAAAGGGGTGTGCAGAGAGGCAGCTGGCTAAGAATGCAGGAGAGGGGTTTTACCGGAGGGAGGAAAGGAAGGCAAAAGTCCCCCCCACACACACACAAGCCAGCCAGCTCTCTCTCTCCCCCCCCCCAACCTGCATGTTGCCTGCGAGTCCCAGACGCACGGAGAGGAATTAGGACGCTCTGCTTTCCACTCTGCTTGCCTGGAGGGGAGGGGTTTTCTCTGCTCTTTGTTCCGTTTGAGCAAACACAGTAAGGAAACAGAAGCAGGTGGGCAGTAAGACCCTGAGGCAGAGCTTCCTCCTTTCAAGGCTTCCCTTCTCCGGACGATTTGATATTTGCCTGATTTTTGCCTTCACTCGCGCTTGTCAGCTCCAGGGACCACACATTCGCTCAATAACACGCACAGACATTTCCCCTTCCTTTTTAGGAGAAAAAATCTGCGTGTAATAGAGGGAAAAATACGGTAGCCATGGTGGCTGGTGCTAATGAGAGTTGCAGTCCACAACTTCTGGAGGGGACCGCGTTGGTTATTCTTGGTTATCCTATATTTGCCAAATACCACACCTGCAATGTTTGCTGCATTTCTTAGTCATGATAGTGCTCATGCTTATGAACAAACCAGCCAGTGCCAAAATCCACTAAAAATAATCTTGAGATTAAAGGATGTTCCAAAAAGACTGATTAACTGGCAACTCTGTACAAATCATTTTGAGGGGCTGAAGAACTAAATGGATTAATTCTAGCTTATTATCATCTTCATCATGTTTAATCAGTAATCAGGTGGCAACACTATCAGCAATGCTATAATTTTTACATGATCACATTTGTAAGAGTGGCAAATAACAGTGTAGACTGGAGGTGAAGTTGTGAACATTCCCCCCACCCAAAAAAATTAATAAAGCTTTAACTGCTGCTAGAAGAAATAGAGGAAAGAAACATGGAGGGGCTATAGTTCAGTGCTAGAGAACATGCTATGCCAAAGCCCAGATTCAGTCCCTGCTATCAGGTAGCAGGTTATGGGAAATATTGCTGTTTGAGACCATGGACAGCTGCCTGCAGTTGGAGTAGTAGACAATACTTAGTTGGATGGGTGGGTGAGTCTGTCCTTGTATAAGACAGCTAACTTCTTATATAAAAACCCACAGCTTTAGACGACTTTCAAAGGGAAATAGAATATATATATATTCTAACTAGTCACAATGGCTATATCACCATCTGAGGCACTACACCACCAGCAGCAGGACTGTATATGCCCCCACAGATATGAGGCACCCAATACATTGCTGAACTGTGGCTCTCCACAGACCTTCATTCAGCATTGAGAACCCAGGACAAGAGGCAATTCAAGCAAACACTGGACAAAAAAGTCTGAGAAGATCTGGAAACCGCTTTAATCTTCTTAGGCTGTAATCTTGTAATTTACCTAAGAGTAAGCCCCCTTGAACTCAATGCAACTTATTCCTGAGTAAACATGCATGCACTGTTAATGAGTGACAGTGGTGGGCTTTTGATTAAAATAAATAAAAAGTTAAAACTAATTTTCTATTTCCCCCCACTGTTTTCCCTTAACCCAACACAAGTGAAACGTTAAATGCTGAGACCTCGATATAATAACAACCAAGTATGTTGGGACCACCTTTTAGAATACCGTAACTAGGCAGGAAGGACACCCCACCCCCAATGCCACTGAGAATCAACTACTGGGGAGCAGCAACTGGAGAGAGGCTCTTGCCTTTGTGTCCTGCTTGTGGGCTGCCCAAAGCCATGTGGTTGGAAAACATGATAAAGGACTAGGTCAGGCATCCCCAACCTTCGGCCCTCCAGATGTTTTGGACTACAATTCCCATCATTCCTGACCACTGGTCCTGTTAGCTAGGGATCATGGGAGTTGTAGGCCAAAACATCTGGAGGGCCGCAAGTTGGGGATGCCTGGACTAGGTGAACCAGTTGATCTGATCCAGGAGGGCTCAGGAGTGACAATAGTAATGTCTCCAATGGCCCAAGAACATGCGGTACAGAATAACCTGACAATGTATGAGATATACATGATTCAGTCTAACAGACAGACTGCAGATTGAAATACTGAAAAGACTTACTTACCCTTGCTTATTTTAGTCGAGTTTCCACTTCTTTCTGTTGTCTGTATTAAGATAATACAAACAATATAACCATACATTAAAATAAAATGCAATGGTTTGCTTAAAACTTGCTAACTAGCTTGTCACAACCCCACTCAAATAGCTGTGCAATCTCAATAAGCCATACTAAATCCCTAAGGGAAGTATTATTATCCCTATGTTGTATGAAAAGAGCTAAACCATAAGACATATAATGGTAAGCCAGGGTAAAACAAACTATGGTTTACAGGGAATGCGCAGTTGTGCTGGTCCATGCTCTTCAAATCACACCAGCCCCCTCCTTCCCTTGCTGTACCAGAAGGAAAGAGACCAGAGCACTGGTTTACTGTCATGTGCAAACCAGCTAACTGTTTCTCTGCAACCATGAATGCTGGTTCGCACATAATACTAAGACAGCATTCTGGTTTGTTTTCTCCTGGTGTGGCAAAGTGAGGAGGGGGCATGATTTGAGTGGCATGCACCAGCATACTTCCCTGTTACCGGTAAGCCGCAGTTAGTTTAACTCTGGTTTACCATTACATGTCAACTAGGCCAGAGACCAGAATCTTGCATAAGACCATCTGATGAGTTTCCAGCTCAGGTTAACATTAAAATTCTATACTCACATTTTTAGCTGCTACGTTATACCTCCTCCAAGTAACTAAGCTTATGTAATGTAGAAATGAGTTTATATGACTTAATTTTTATTAGAAATTTAATTGCATAAACATATTATCAGTGCTACCATTCTAAAATGTTGTTTTATAACAATTAATTTGGACTAAATACCTAATAAAAAGCCATGATAACAATTAATTTGAACTAAGCACCAAATAAAAAGCCATGAAATAAAGATGACTAAAATGCACACACTTAGAAGCGTCACACTCTTATGTGATATACAAGTAATCTCATCATTTAATGAGAATATTAATCTATGGGAAAACCCTCTATCCAAATTATATTGCAACCTAAAGAAATATGAAGAAAGGTTCCGGCAGAGCCCAAAATAAAACCCAGTAAATCTAAGATATGTACATTTGTGTCAGAATTTAAGCTTTGCACTTAAAAGCAAAGGGTTCACAGTCCCATCACCCAGGAAACCACGTTCTAAAAATATCTCAGCTGCTATTCAGCAGCTACCAAACAAACTGAAATGGAGTGTGTTTCTCAGGATTGTCTGTGAATTGTGTTGACAAACTAGCCGCATAGTAAAAGTAAAGAGGAAGCATTTTTCTGAATTCCACCTACAAAATCATAGCATTTGAAGAAACCCAATGGAACAACTAGTCCATGTTTCTGCCCTAAAGAAGTTACCATATTTTTCCATGTATAAGACACCCCCATGTATAAGACAACCCCTATTTTTTTAACCTAAAATTAAGAAAATGAAACCCTAAAATAGAAGTGAAAATCTGGATGATTGGCGATGGCAAGTTGTTGATCTTTTGGGGGGCAATCACCCTCAAAGTTTCCAGCAGAAGCAGTTTCCAGCAGAAGAAGTTTGCAGAAGCAAAGGCAGCGACTGGGGCACCACATGCTCCCCCTCAGTGGCGGCTGCTGCTGCTGCAGGGAAGCAGGCTCCCAAGCAGGATGCCATGGAAGAGCCAGGGGAAGGCAGTGGCTGCTCTGTGTCAGGCCATGCCGTTGAGCAAACTGAGCTGAGGAAGGTGGTGAGCGGGCTGGCGGCAGGGTGGCAGTTTGAGAGGGGAAGAGGGGGAAAAGGAAAGAATGGCAAGGAGAGGTAGCTGAGGCAGCTCTCAGCGGCGGCGGTGGCAGCTGCTCTCGATCTGGTGGTCAAACCAGCCTGGGCTTCAGGAGGCAAACCAGTCATCAGCATGCAGCCTGAAGCGGGGGGCAGAAAGGGGGGACAGCAGCAGGAGGGACCGCCTCAGCCTGCCCAAGCCAAAATCCCAGGCATATGCTTAAATATTTTAAAAATTCCCCCAGGTGCCCATGTTCGGTGCACAAGACGACCCCCAATTTTTTAAAGCAAAAAACCTTCATCTTATACATGGAAAAATACGGTACATGTATACCCCAATACTCAGAGCATGATGTACGAGCCAAATCCAGTTAGCGGAGTCTCTTCTGCTGACATATTATCACCCTGCTTTCTTCTTTCACTCTGCCCCATACCCTTTCCTTTCCCTTCCCTACACTAAATCGGAAGGTCCCAACTCTGTAGGTGTATGAATAACCTCCCATGCAAACCAACACAGCAGCACTTCAGGCAAAGACTGAAGCCTCTTCTGAGACTGCAAACGCTGAAACTTTCAGTAGAAGGTGGTGCTTGCAATCCCCAATATGCAACCTATATAGTTGTTATAACTGGAAACAAGATGTTATCAAGAAAAATGAATGGGTTATTGCACAGAGGGCGGGTGGATCTTGAAGTAAATAGACTTAATTGAATATCTGAGCGGAAATGAGAATGAGGCACCATAGGCTTCTTCTTTTTTTGCCTTTCAATCTGAGTGGGATCAGAAACTAACATGAATTTACACTATACAGATGTGTCTGAAAAATGCTGCCCATTCAACTGACCCTGCAATACCTGTACACAAGATGTGACACAGTAACATCACAGTACAATATAGCTGAGGCTATAGCTTGGCAAACTTCTCTTTAAAAACGCTGATCCTTTGCTACCTCTAAATTAGAAAGGTCACCTGTCCCGCAATTGAAGCATATAAAATGAGGGTATACATAGCAGTTCACAAAACAACACACAGGACACAATCCTCCAAGCAGAGCTCTTCAAGGAGACATATCAATATGGCATGGACAACATCTCCTCCAAAAATGCTAGCTTCCTAGAGCTGGAACACAAAATGTAGTACCTGTGACAGCTGCTCAGTCCTGTCCTTTACATCTTCTGCAGCAACGTTTAGAGCTAAAGCTGGAACATGGGAGGGGAAATGTTATCTACCTTTTTTCTCAAAGTGGTATCTCATTTTCAAATTTGACAAATTATGTCTAAACAGGATTTTTAAAAAGCAATTTAGATAATAGTATCTCTTAAATGCATAGAATGCCTGTAATAATCTTATTCAACCACGAGACAATTCTGTTTTCAAAAGTAGTATCATTTGCTGTAGCCTGACAATTTTACTCTCATGCATCTCTGGACAGAAAATCGTTCTTTGATGTGGAGCCAATTTATTTTGGCTTCAAGTCAAAACAAATCCTACACAGAAATAACATCTGGGCACTCCAGCACTTCAGAATAATAATAACAATAAATAACAACATGGTAGCACATGGGGGATCTGAATTCCTCTTTACCCTTAGGATAAAGTCTGCCATTATCAGACAAAACCTCCTTTGAATACAGGGTGAGTTCATGCTCCAGTTTTCCAGAAACAATACTAGCAGTGAGGCGCTGTTAAACTTTGAAAGAGCTGCTATTATTCCTGGGTGCCAACTGAACAGCAGCACAAGTGCCACTAATTCATCAAGGTAACGTAAAATGAATTGTCACAGTTAAAAGTAGACAGCAACAGC